>NC_143148.1:6372500-7622500 GCF_059928025.1 Delphinapterus leucas
CAACCTCCCATCTAGTGCAGAGAAGCCAGAACAGAATCTACTGTGAAACCACAGTTCACCAAATGAGGATGAGGGAGGGCATTCTTGCCTGTTTGAGACCACCCTCCTTTGGGAATTTGCAGAGGCAGAAATCAGGTTGTGGCCATCAGATGGCAGTAACAATTCCTCAACTTCTAGTCTTAATTAAACCCAACAGCTATTGGAATCAGGTGACAGGTTATCGAGACTTGTATGATCAGCCAGATGTAGTCCAGTTAAGGTTGAAGCATGCTAGAGTGAGCATTTAGTGTCAATTAATTACTGTTCTAAATTATTTACCTACAACAGATCCTCTGAGCCTTACGACCACCTGCCGAGGTCAGTAGTAATGATCCATTTACCAGTGATGAGGTTCAGAGATGTCAACTCATTTTCTTTCTTTTTTTGTTTTAAATTGCGTATTGAGATATAATTTATATATCATATAATTATATATGATATCATTTATATATGATATAATTTATAAACATGGGACATATTTAATGTATACAATTTGATGAATTCAGACATATGCATCTACCTGTGAAACAATGACCACAACCAAAATAAGAAAAATACCCATCACCTCCCAGAGTTTACCTGTGCACAGTACTGGTAACTACAGGCGCTATGTTGTACAGCAGATCTCTAGAACTCATTCATCTTGCATAACTGAAACTTTATATCCCCATTTCCTCTCCCTCAAGCCCCTGACAACCACCACTCCATTCTCTGATTCTCTGAATTTGCCTATGTTCGATATTTCATAGAAGTGGAATCAGGAAGCATTTGTCTTTCTGTGGCTGACTTATTCCACTTAGCACAATGCCTTACAAGAAATGTTTGAGAGGGTTCTTCAAGTTGAAATGAAAGGATGGTAAAGAACAACATGAAAGCACATGGGAGCATAAAACTCACTGGTAAAGGCAGATAAAGAGAGAAATACAGAATACTGTAACAGGGCAATGGTGGTATGTAAATCACTTTTAATTTGAGTCTGAAAGTATCCACTATTTGTTAATGGATACATAAGATAAAAAGATATAAGTTGCCACACGAAGAACGTAAAGTGTTGGGGGTGAAATTGTAGCATTTGGTTATGGGATTAAAGTTAAACCGTTGTCAACTTATAATAGACTATTACCACATGGTGATATTTCATGACCCCGCTTTCTAGAGAGCAGATCCAGCTCTTGCTTGGAGACAAGATTGGAATCTCATCTTCCTGTCTGTAGAGCAGGGGTCCCCGACCCCCGGGCTGTGGACCGTACCGTCCTCGGCCTGTTAGGAGCTGGGCCGCACAGCAGGAGGTGAGTGGAGGGCGAGCGAGTGAGCCAAGCTTCATCTGCTGCTCCCCACTGCTCCCCATTTCTCGCGTTACCGCCTGAACCATCCCCCCTCCCTGCTGCTCCCCACTGCTCCCCATTTCTCACGTTACCGCCTGAACCATCCCCCCTCCCTGCTGCTCCCCACTGCTCCCCATTTCTCGCGTTACCGCCTGAACCATCCCCCCTCCCTGCGCCTGTCCATGGAAAAATTACCTTCCACGAAACCGGTCCCTGGTGCCGAAAAGGTTAGGAACCGCTGCTCTACAGCATCTGGTTTTTTTTTGTTTTGTTTTTTTGTTTTTTAAATTGAAGTATAGGTGACTTACCATGTTGTGCTAGTTTCAGGTGTACAACAAAGAGATTCAGATTTATATATTCTTTTCCTTGATAGATTATTACAAAATACTGAGTAGAGTTCCCTGTGCTATACTGTAGGTCCTTGTTGGTTATCTCTTTTATATATAGTAGTGTGTATATGTTAATCTCAGACTCCCAATTAATCCCTCTCTCCTCCACCCCCACCCTTTTCCCTTTGGTAACCATAAGTTTGTTTTCTGTGTTTGTGGGTCTGTTTCTGTTTTTAACAGTACACTCCAAATCCCCAACCTGCCCCCCACCCCACAAAAATATATATAGTGAGGGAGTAATGTGGATTGGAGTTAAGTATTGACTTGTCCACCAGGTCTGGGGCTCCTGTCTTATATGTCTCTGCCTCCTGAGTCCCCTTTATTTTTTTTTATTCAGGACATAGTTTGACCTGGCTTTAGATGTGGCTGGATTTCAGGGTGCATATGATGGAAGGGCCTCTCTCTCTCCTTGCTTTTTTGGTGGTGGTGTTGATTTGATTCAGCGTGGTTTTTGCTCTCAGATTCACACAGGTAGGAGCTGTGATGTCCACTTTGCAAATGAAGACACTGAGGCCTGCAGAGGTTAGGTAAGTTTCCTTTAGAAACTGGAGTCTGGGCACATCTCACTGCCCCATGAGGTCCGGACCCTTGCAGCTGTGCATCTAGCTCAACGTTCCCTGGGGAACGTTGGTAGCGCGCCCTCTGCTGCTCATCCTGGGAATTACCGGGATCACCGCACAGGTTTCCACTGCCCTGATCATCTTTTTTTTTTTTTTGGCAGCCCTGTGCTTAGTTCCCCCGCCGGAGATTGAACCCACCATGGCAGTGAAAGCACTGAGTCCTAACCACTGGACCGCCAGGGAATACCCCAACTTTTTCAATTCATATTTTTTCACTATCAGCGTCTTCCTGATGCCTAGTTCCCACCCTATCACTCAGGGGTTAATCTATCTCAAGATTTATAGTCTCACTACATAGGTATGAAAAATAGGAAATAGTAATAATATTATTACTGTTATTATTAACAGTGCTATTGGTTTTTAAAAAATTTTTATTTATTTATTTTTGGCTGCGTTGTGTCTTCGTTGCTGCGCGCGGGCTTTCTCTAGTTGTGGCGAGCAGGGGCTACTCTTCGTTGCGGTGCGTGGGCTTCTCATTGCGGTGGCTTCTCTTGTTGCTCTAGGCACGCGGACTCAGTAGTTGTAGCTCGCGGGCTCTAGAGCGCAGGCTCAGTAGTTGTGACGCACGGGCTGAGTTGCTCCGCGGCATGTGGGTATCTTCCGGGACCAGGACTCAAACCCGTGTCCCCTGCATTGGCAGGCAGATTCTTAACCACTGCACCACCAGGGAAGCCCCGCTACTGTTAATCTTAATCTTATTACTATTTTCCCATTCCACTCCCTTCTTCTCTGGAAGCTGATAGGGGACCCTGCCACTTACCCTCTCTATCCAATTCTTACTGTACCCCCATGAGGATGTAGACCAAGAACGGGATTGCCGCGTTTCACAACTCCATGGCTCCCCCTGGTGGTCGGATGCACTTGGGGTGATGGGGTTTGCCCAGGCAGGTCCACAAGGATGGGGGCTGGGGGTTATTAGGACTCCACCTTGTTTACAGTTCCACAAAGATTCCAGGTTAATATTCCTTGTGCTCTCCAGGCCTGATACATAGGTGGGAGTGGAAGCTTATTAATGTCCATGCTGGCTGCACCAGGCAGGACTTTGCCGTGGGCGGGGCTGTGACGTTTTGCTCTTCTGATAAGAAAGAACAAAGCTGGGCTCCAAAGCGATTAAGGGCTCTTCGAGACTGCTCCCCTGGCTGCCCCCTGCTCCCAGGTGAGCACTGGGGCTGGCTAAGGGGAGCTATACCTGGTATTAGCATGTGTTTCCGGAGGGAATCAATTCTGCGACATCGGTCAGACTTCTCTGATTCCGGATATTCAGGGGCTGATGATGTAGGAAACCTCATGCTCCTGACTAGGGTTCAGACAAGATGCTCCAAGTGATAGGGAATCCAGGATGGAATGGGCCAGGGCCAGCTCCGGCGTCTGCTTCAAGGCAGGAGAGTGAGTCTCTGGAGGCTGGGAGGTGTTGCAAGCCTGCAATCACCTCCCGAGGGTCTCACTGCATTAAACTCTTAGGTTCGTGTGATGAACCGGAACTGGGCTCTGAATGAAACCGGTTCTATCTATCTTGGTTCCGACTCATTGGACCAGTCATCGCTGATCACGTACAGTCTGAATAAAAGGGAGGGACATTTCTCTGCAATAACTTGGCACAAAACTCTCTATCTGATGGGGTAGCTCCATGTCGGATGTCGCCAAAGAGGTCCGGTCAGAAGCTCTCTGTGAGAGAGGTTGCTGGTCTCCTCCTATTATCCCCCACTTCTCTTTAGTAATAAAGACCCCCCCTCCCCACCCCACCCCCCACCATGGACACTTGTTCTTTCCCGCCCCTTTTGTATGTAACATTCAAGATGACCCAGGGGCAGAATTCTGATAGCATCACAACGTGTGGGAGTTTGGTGAAACTCAACGTGAATCATGGTAAGTGTGTTCCAGCAGGATAGGTGTTAGCTCTTCTCTAAATGTTTGATAGAATTCGCCTGTGAAGCCATCTGGTGGCACGGACATATATACACTACCAAAGGTAAGGTAGATGGCTAGTGGGAAGCAGCCGCACAGCACAGGGAGATCAGCTCGGTGCTTTGTGACCACCTAGAGGGGTGGGATAGGGAGGGTGGGAGGGAGGGAGATGCAAGAGAGAAGAGATATGGGGACATATGTATATGTATAACTGATTCACTTTGTTATAAAGCAGAAACTAACACACCATTGTAAAGCAATTATACTCCAATTAAGATGTTAAAAACATAACTAATGTAGAAGAAAAAAAAAAGGTAAGCGTGTTCTAAGACTGAGAAAGTGGGGGGTGGCGGTGGTGATAATGCTCCCCAGAAAGGCTATGCTTTTCATCCAAATCAGAACTTGCTTTGAACACAGAAAGAAGGCAATGACATTCTAAGAAACACAAAAGACTGAAGAATTCGATTACATCCTTTCTTATCACATTAGTTCCCTGCATTAGCCAACAGCTTATACTGAAAATGGTGCCCTAGGAGGAAATGGAAGGATAGGGCCCCAGAGTTCTTTCTCCTTCCCATCCTTCCTTACTCATCAGGAATCTGAGGGCAGAGCACATGGGCAGAATGTGCCTGTACCAGGAAGCGAAATAAAAACACTGAGGTAACAGGGAATGTTATGAACCTACTGTTTCCCCCCAACTTAATTCGTATGTTGAAGTCCTAACCCCCCAGTCAGGACCTTTAGAGACATAATTAAATTAAAATGAGGTCATTAGGGTGGGTCCTAGTCCAATCTGCCTGGTGCCCATACAAGAAGAGGAGATTAGGGCACTGACACACCAAGAGGCAAGACCCTATGAAGACAGCAAGAAGACCGCCATGCACAAGTCAAGGAGAGACGGTGCCTCAGAAGGCACCAACCCTGCAGACACCTTGATCTTGGACCTCTAGCCTCCAGAACCGTGAGGAAATAAAGGTCTGTTTTTTAAACCACCCGGTCCGTGGTACTATGTTACGGCAGGCTGAGAAGGCTAACACAAAACCTTATTGTATGAGTGCAGCTTTCCAGTTTCAGAAGATGAAAAAGGTTTGGAGAGTGATGGTGGTGACGGTTGCACGACAAGGTCAATGCACTCAAAGCCACGGCACTTTTACTACTTAAAAATGGTTAAAAGGGTCCATTTTATGCTATGTATACTTTGCCACACACACGCAAATTTGAATTCGTGCAGTGCGGTGTTTCCAGTATTCTGTTAGAACAGGATACACACACCTGTACCACTGACGAATTAGGAATCGCGCAAACTCCGGGATTTCATAGATGAGCTAAATGTCCTTGTATTCAAAACTGGCATTGCACAATAGAAAGACGAATGGTAAACTGATGCTAATAGTTTAAATTTTAATTTTTCTTAGAGCAACATTAAATAGAAAATATGAATCGCCACGACGAGTCAGGAGAAGCACAGCAGGGGCTTCCCTGGTGGCGCAGTGGTTGAGAGTCCGCCTGCCGATGCAGGGGACACGGGTTCGTGCCCCTGTCCGGGAGCATCCCACGTGCCGCGGAGCGGCTGGGGCTGAGGCCGTTGAGCCTGCACGCCCGGAGCCTGTGCTCCGCAACGGGAGAGGCCACAACGGTGAGAGGCCCGCGTACCGCAAAAAAAGAAAAAAAAAGAAGAAAAAGAGAATATGGTTAGAGGTGCGGCCCTGAGAGAAGCCTCAGGCTTGGGTCCAGCTACTCCCTCTGAGCCCCCACCTGCTTTACCCCGACCTCCATCTCAGGAGGAGTGTCTCATCCCAGCCCTACCCAGGGACCTCTAAGGCCTTCCCCTGTGACCGCTCCTGGATCGTATTCATTATCCATCACATACAAGGAGACCAGGTTAGACATGTAATTCCGTTTCATTCTTCCTCTCTCTAACCTAAAAAAAGTATCTTCCATTGTCCCTCCTCCTGTCGTCTCTGATGTCCAGGGAGCAGTTGGTCTGGGGGTCCCCAGGGAGGAGGATTCAGCTCCGAGTTTCCTCCTGTAGTTTATGATTTGGATTGTTTGTGGCCACTGGAGCCTCCCAGTCTGTATCTTGGAACCAGTAGCCATGAACTGGGGTAGAGTCAGTCTAGCATCTCCTGGGACAGTAGAAGGAGCAGGGCACATGGACACACAGGCCCTCCTGCACCGTCAGCAGCCCCTGCACTTGCAACATGTAATCCTTCCTGGACTCCCTCTGGCCCTCGGCCCCCTCCGTCTACCAGAACAGGGCCACCAGCAGCAGCAGAAGCACGTCTGGGGTTGACAGTGCCAGGGTCCCCCAGGGAAAGTCTGTTTCTCAGCGTTCGTCTTTCAGGAACTAAACATTGCAAGATTTAGAGGAGCCCCAGCAGGAAGATGTGGGTGAGGTCAGAACACTGAGCCTCCTCAGAGGAGGAACTTCACAGCCAGAGGCTGTTGGCACCAGGAGAGCCCTTAGAGATCAACCACGCACCACCCCACGTCCACTCCTGGGGACACTGGACCAGGGAAGGTGAGAGACTTGCCCAAATCCACACCCCATGCTGGGTCTGAGCTCCATTTCTTGCCTCCCTGTCAATGCCCTTCCCCTCAGGGGTCATTTTCTGCAAAGTGAAAGTTGGTCCCTTCTGGCCAGACCCCTTGAGTCGCAGGGTGTAGTTTGTGGAGGTCGGTCCAGCCAGGGTGGGACGTAGGGACATGGGAGGTGGAGGGGACCTCTCCCAGTGTCCATGTGATGGGCATCCCCTCTCTGCTCATGACGTCACACACCAGGCCTAGACGCTGTCCCTTGAGTCACCGTCCAGTGGGGAGACAATAGATGTCCTGGCACCTGGAGCTGTGATGGGGGATGCACAGGGGTGTAGGGTGTCACTGTCCCCACAGGGTTGGAAGTTGAGTGTCAGGAGGACTGAGTAGAGGGGAATCTCGGGCAGTGGAGTTGAGGATTCTGTGTATTAACACACATGGAAGTCTTGGAGGGGAGGTGGGCTTTCAGGATGCCTGGGAAACAGAGCATGGTTCTCTATGGATTTCGAAAGGGATGGAAACTAGCCCATGTGTTGTGGCTGTCCAGGCGCCAGGATTATTTCTTCACTGCTGGTGTGTCTCATGACCACACTTCTCTTTGTTACTCCAGAGTGTGGTGGGGGTCTGTCAGCCTCTGGGGCTTTGCCTGCGCAGGTTCTGCCCCCAGAAGTACAGGTGTGCAGGAGACCTGGAGCGAGGAACACCAGCCCGGCAGTCGCCCACCCTCGGGGATGGTGAGAATTTCATGAGAGAAGAGACATGCACTGAACTGACAGAAGATTATTTTTAACTGTGTGGCTCGGGGCTGGAAAGAAGTGGTTGGAAGGCATGGCAAGTGGTGACTCCTCAGAGCCATGCTGGGTTTTTTTGAAATATTATTGGGGAGAGATATAAGACAACTTACTGATTCAACACAAAACGAACACCCTCCAAGAAATAGAACACTGCCAGCCCCCCAGGATCTCTCTCTTGTTTCTCCTCCCCATTCCCACACTCCACTCCTTCAATAAGCCCCTAGCCTCACTTTAATGCTATTTGGTTCCTTGCTTTTCTCTGTAGTTTTAACATCCGAGCACGCTGCCTTTAGTACTATGGCTTTGCACTTGTTTTTCTTAAGACTTGGTATAAAGAGAGAGAACTGCCATCTGTTTTCTTCCATTCAGCTTCATGAATCTGCCCGTCCTATATCATCCCCTTCCTGGAACCATTACCCATAACACGGGGTAGCGTCGGTGCTGGGATAATTGAGAAGGGAAGGTGCGGGGTCTAAGCACGCAGGGCACACGCACGCCATCACCAACTCCGGCATTTTCAGCCGGTATCTCATCCTGCAGCCCCATCCCCCTCCTGCCCCCCCCCCCCCCCCCGTCCTGGCCAACTCATTCTCTCCTAGCAGAGTTAGTTACAGCATCTCTGTGCTCAGAGGGGCGGGGCTATGCCCAAACTATTTCCCATGGTCCTCAATTTGCAAAGAAAAGCAGAATAATTGGAGCAGAGACACAGGGAAGCCACAGAGAATCTAACAGTGTGCGAAAGAGGAACTTATGACCACAGGACATCAGAGCTAGGAGGACTTTTAGCCCCAGTTATTCAATTCGCAGAAGAAGACACTGAGGTTCAGAGTGGGCAAGTGAATTGTCCAAATCACACAGGAGCCCTGTCTCATGCACCATTGACTGCACAGGGACACACTTCTTCAATCTTTGCCCAGGGCTCCTTGGCTGGGTGATAAGAAGTGTATGTTAATATGAGAAGGAAGAATTGTCCACTCTTACAATGAGGCGAGGGAAGAAATTTCAGTCACTCATCAACCATCCACACTGTGCCTTTAGGTTTCTAGTAAAGATTCAGCTCTTGCTCTTGAGGAAAGCAGCATCTGGTTGGGGGGACAGGTTAGGTGACAATTTCAGTGCCACAGGGAAAATGCCTGTGATGGGAGAAACAAAGGCAGGTGATGGGTGGGGCTCTTGTTCTTCTGGACTAGAAGGTGAGTTCTCAGAGAGGAATAGGCCAGGTAGACATAGGGTATGTGAATTTCAGGCACTCACAGGGTATGTGAATTCTGCAGATGGTCCTGGACTCTCAGGTACTATGTTCTCCATCCCACTTACTCTCCCACTGTGCTGGGGATCCTTCACCAGCAACCAAGTTCTGTGCTCTGTTCGTGACCACCCCCACCTCTGCCCCAGCAGGGGTCGGGCCTCTGCCCAAGACTTGCTCCTAGGGATCCTGGGGATTCCTGGGGATCCCTGGGAAAGGGCGATGCTGCTGTCCGTGGTGCTGATTCAGAGTCGAGTGCTGACTCAGGATGTCTGCAGCTCTGGGGCAGAGGAGGGGGAGCTGATCACAAAGAACAGGGACCCTAGGTCTGTATTCAGGAGGGTCAATATGTCAGATGTGCTGGAAAGGGTCCAGGTCTGCCTGCGAGGAAGCGCTCAGGGGAAAGGAAGATCTCTGTTTCTCCTCCCTGACCTTCTGGCAACCCTCAGGAATGTCCTATGGACATTCAACAACATAGGCTGTCGACACCGGTCCAAGTTCAGGGAAGGTGAAAGTTTTGTACTACCCTTTTACAGATGTGGTCCCATTTCATTTTCTGAACACCCCTGACAGAAAGGCGTAATCCCCCCAACAGAGAGAGGGTGCAGCTGACAGACGGATGAGTAGCTGTAGGTACTAGTCTCCAAAGACCACTCCAAACAATCCTACCCCTGCCTTATGCAAACATGGTTATCCTTTTATTACATAATGGAATTTATTATGTCTTCCTCTCGAATCTGGATTGGGCCCGTGACTGCTTTTCCCAATAAAATGTGGAGGACAAGACGTCCTGAGATTTGTATGACTCAGATATTAAGAAGGCCTGGCAGCTTCTGCTCCTGCCTCATGGATCCCTGGGTATCTGTGTAAGCAATCCAGGGGACTCTGATGGAAAGAGATGCTACACAGAGAAACCCTGAGGGGTTAGACCTTCATCCCCAGCCCCAGCAACCGTTTCAACACGACTGCCTGAAAGAGCTCAAGGCAAAACTAGAAATGAAACTGCCCACCTGGTCTCTGGCCAATCCATAGCACCATAAGATAGCATTAAATGATTGTTGGGGCCATTGGGTTTTAGGGTGATTTGCTGTGCAGCAATACATAACCAAACTAGCAGCCCACACGAATTATAGCTAATAGGGGAAAAGGGAAATTGGAGGCTTACTCACCACCAATTTTCTCACGTACTGTATGTAAGTACGTATGTAGGTACGTATGTATTTATTTATTTGCTGCAATGCACGGCTTGCGGGATCTTAGTTCCATGATCAGGGATGGAACACGGGCCATGGCAGTGAAAGCACCGAGTCCTAACTACTGGACCGCCAGGGAATTCCCCCACATACTGTATTTAAAGGATGACTTTTAAATGGTAACTTGAAGCCTTCAGTGAAGATAACCTGTGGCGTCTTTGTCAGGCTGGTGAGCTCCAAGCAACAGGGTGGCGCTGCCCGTGGTGCTGAAATAGAGCCAGGTCCTGAGCTCAAATATCGCCCAGCTCCAGGAGGGGTCTGATCCCTCAAGCATGGGATCCAAGACTCAGGCCAGGAAGGAAGCCATATAACCTGGAGTGGTGAAACGATAAGGTCTTCTTAACAGAAAAGGATTGGGGGACAAGAAGACCCTCTTATCAGTGGGCTGGGGTTCTCTTATTTTTCTCTCTGCTTCCTAGTTCATCCTCAGGGATGCTTCTGCATGTCTGCCTGTCCTAATTGCTTAAGGGAATAAAGGACAGTGAGCCTACAGGAAAGACCATGGGGCCTAAGGTTGAGGGCACTAATGGGGAGAGAGAGAAGGATTACAGGAGAGTATTGGACCTTATGTAGAGAGATTGAGAAATGAACTGATAGGAACTCATCGGGGAGGGACCGTCAGTTTCAGCAAGTAATTATAATAATAGAGAGAAGTATTCATAATCCTCATTAACTATTATATTTCAGGAAAAATGTTAAAATATGTTTTCTCGTAAGACCTTACTAGGTATGATTTGTACTTATTAAATAGAATGTTTAGATCTAGGTTTTGGAGGGACCAGCTGACTTTCCCTCATTCTTGAATGTTGATTGAACACCTACTCTATGCAAAGCACCATCCCACACATGAGGTTAAATGGTGTCACGGTATGGTCTATAACATCATCAACACCAGTTCCAGCTTCCCAGAGCCAACGACATTTGATTACCACCTTGGTAGACTTCCTTCTTTTTTTTTTCTGGGCATTTGTTTTCTCTATTATATGTCCTATTGGAAGTATGATTTTATGTTGTTCTATTTTATTTTTCTGGGCAATTACCTAGTCTTCTAAATTCAATTCTCACTTAAAAAAATATATTTATTTATTTAGTTAGTTAGTTGCACCAGGTCTTAGATGTGGCAGGCAGGCTCCTTAGTTGTGGCATGCGAACTCTTATTTGAGGCACGCATGTGGGATCTAGTTTCCTGACCAGGGATCAAACCCCGGCCCCCTGCATTGGGAGTGCAAAGTCTTAACCACTGCACCACCAAGGAAGTCCCCTCACTGTTTTTTTTAAAAAAGAGGGAATGTGCTATATTTAATAAAACTTTCAAATGAGGTTGGGCATTTATTTTGCTTCCACTTTATCTTGAGCGAAAGTGCTTTTCTTTTCTTTTCTTTTTATTTGGCTGTGCCGCGCAGTATGTGGGATCTCAGTTCCCCGACTAGGGATCGAACCTGTGCCTCCTGCAGTGGAAGCGCAGAGTCTTAGCCTCTGGACCTCCAAGGGAAGTGCCCCAAAATGCTTTAAGTTCACCACCTCTGGAGATTCATTTTACCAGTTCTTTCTAATTTGGCAACTGGAATAAACTTTCTAGAGCATAAACCACTCTTTGTAGGTGTTGTTAATTCAATTTGACTTCACATAAGCCCTTTAAAGCAGGTATTGCTATGATCATCCCCATTCTACAGATGAACAAACTGAGACAGTGCAGGTAAAGTGCTAAGCACACTGTCTAATAATCTCTGCTTGAATTTTTTCCCCTGATGCCCTGGCTAGCAGTGATTGAGGCTCAGCTTCCAGAGTTCCTAACACCCACGTCAAGCTTTGTCACCTGTATTAACTACATAATACATAATAGTCTGCCTGGTGGGGGTCTCTCTCACCCCCACCAGGCAGAGGGCTCAGAGGACTGTGACTTCGCTTGTGTCACCAGAACCTAGCACAGGACCAGCCTGGCACAAGGAGACCTCAGGAAATGACCATTCAACAGATGAACCAACGAGCCAGTGATGACAAGAACTGGCCCATGATGACCCTTGACGGTGACTTCATGGAGGCCATCTCATCTTACACTAAGGCATCATGGCTCCCCTGTCATGAGGAAAACATGGTCTCCACAGTGCCTGTCAAGTCACTCGTGACATCACTCACCACAGACCCGCACACCCTGGGGCTGTGCACCTCTGTCTTGGGATCCCTGGGGCTCTAGTCCCTTCATCGTGAGAACCTTTGAGCACCAGTTTTGGGGGGATCTGGTTTGGGGACCCTGGGTCTCAGTTTCTGAGGCCCAGGATCTCTGGTCTTCTGCGTCTAAGAGATCTGAATCTTTGGTCTTCTTTGGCCCTCAGATTTCAGTTTCGAGGGCCTGGGGGGTGAACTCTCCAGGTCTCTGGGCTTTGGTTGGGGAGAGTTGTCTCTGGAGTACTGGTTCTCTCGGCTGCTTGAAGTCTCAGGGGTCTGGGTCTCTAGGTCACTGGAACTCCGAGTCTCTATGGCACGGGTCCTAGGGACTAGTGAGTTTCAGGGATCTGGGTCTTTGGAACCCTCAGTCTCAGAAGTCGGAGGCTCTAGGGCTGATGCACGCGTAGAGACCTCAGCTTACACACACACTGTTCCCTCTCCCCACCCTACGCGTCCACACGCACCATTACCGCCCCTGCAGGTAATGCCTAGATCCATTCCGAGCCCCCACCTTCAGGCTCTCTGCGCTGCGCATGCGCTGTCTCCTTTTACACCCACGACCAAACCCCGCACTCCCACCTTCAATTCCCACCCGCAACCCCACCTCAAAGGGTAAAAATAATATGCTCTATAATCCCTCTAAAAGCCTATAATAATCCCAGTAAAGCAGATCATCCGAACACAGCCATTTCGCCTTTTAAGCGTCCTGCATGGTAACAGATTACTACCACAGCAAACAGTACACGCCCCACGTCCCTTGCCCGTGCGCAGGCGCAGACGGAAACAAGGCAGTGCATTTTGGGTGTGGTAGGCAGAGCGACACAAGGGGCCGCAGGGACTGCTGGGAGTTGAAGGCCGAGAGCCCAGTAACCACAGGTGCTTCGGGTGGAGCTGTTGCATGGGGTTCTGGGAGTCGTAGGCAAGACAGCCCCCAAGGCCTTGTGGTAGTCGTAGTCTCTGGAGCCACTTCCGCGCCGGAGTTCCGCGTGTTCGGCAGTTTGGACCATACAGCACCGCGTTCTACTCAGGTATTTCCTCACCAGCTGGTCGGCTCGTCAGCGCCCGCTCTTTGTTGCGGTGCCGTGTGAGGGTTGAGGGTCTCTCTGGGGGTGAAGCCACTCGCCTTTGATTTCCCAACGCTTGTATCGCAGAGGCCTTCTGACCGGGATCCCCACTTTGGGCACTGCGGTCCGGCCTGTCTCTTGCTCGCCCATCCCCTCCCCCAGGTTGGAATTCGACCATTTCCCTGCCCCCGCTTCCAACTGGGTACGTCCCGGAGGCCCCTACTCTGTCCTGGAACCTCTGTAAATGGTCCCATCATCCTCCCAGGTGCTCAGGCCCAAACCTCCAAGTCATCCTTCTTTTCTCTTTCCTCATGACCACATCCTCCACCCCAGTCCAAGTCCTGTGCAAGTCCCGTGGACCCTACCTTCAAAATAGATACAAAATCCTACCTTTTCTTGTCATCTCCACTGCCAGCACCCCAGTCCAGGCCACCATCATCTCACTGACTATTGCCATAGCCTCTTCCCTGGCCTCGCTGCCTCTGATCCTGCCTGCCACGGCCTGTTCCCCACACAGCAGCCAAAGGGAAACTTTTAAAACCCAAGTCAGATCGTATCCCTTCTTCGCGCAAAACCCTCCCATGGCTCCCATCTCTCTCTGAATAAGATTAAAACTGTATCATGACTTATGAGCCTCTGACAATCTGCACAGACTCATCGCCTGCCAGGGTCTTCTTCACTCAGGAGTTAGACCCCTAGGACCGAGTGACCATAGATTTAGGGGGAGAAGAGAGATGAGTCCAGGGTGACTTTATGTCTTGTCCTGGGGAGGAGCTGGAAGTGGCAGTCCTCTCAGGAGACAGGGAACAGCTGGGCAAGCACAGGTTTCTCCCTGTGGGGAGCAGGGTTGCTGGTCAGTTTGGGCGCCTAGGATCCCAGAGGACCAACGGGGATCCTCAGTGGGGCATCTGGAGGACCAGCCCGATGGACGTCATTATTCAGAGTCACCCACAAGGAAAATGAGCTGGGAAGGACCTGAGAACCATAGAGGACTCTCCAAACGAGACTGGAGGCTGAGCAGGAAGCAGACCAGGAGAGCGAGGGAGAATCAAGTCAAAGCCGGGGGTGGGATAGGGTGTGTGTGCGGGGGGAAGATTTCAAGAGGGCGTTGCTCAGCTGTGACGGATGTGGCGAATGGTCATGGCCAATGGGTCCTGAGGGCTGCTTGCTGGGCCCAGTGACAAGGAAGAGTACTCTGGGCAGAGGGAAGAGCAGTGCTAACACTTTCCTGGGTAGGTGTTTCCGGGGGTGTTGGAGAGTAGAGGCCAGAGTGGCTGAAGGAGAGTGGAATGTGAGGTCAGAGAAAAAGAGAGCCTCATGAGACATAAGCTTTTACGGAAGTGAGATGAGATGCATGGGAGAATGTAGAGGAGATACTGGGCAGGATCCCACTGGCTGTTTTGTGGAGAATTGTGTGTGTAGAGGAGGGGAGGGTGGGGCAGGGAGACCAAGGAGGAGCCTCCTGCAGTAAGAGAGACATGGCTCAGCTCAGACTAGGGTCGCGGTTGTGGAGATGCTAAGGAGTGTTGGGCTTCTGTTTTGAAGCTACAAACAGGATTTGCTCCATTCTGGTTGGGCATATGGGGTTTGAGGTCTGAGGAGGATGCCCCAGGTGCATCTTCAGTGGTGCATTTGGAGGAAAGGCTGGTACTTGACATTGCAGTTGGGAGTCACCCACAGGGAGAGTGAGAAGAAAGAGCAGTCGTGGGTCCTGGACCACAAGGCTCCTACCCTGAGTAGCTGGAGGGATGGAGCTGCCCTTTACCGCAAGAGAAGCAAGTTTGGGAAGGGGAATCAGGAGTATAGGTTTTGAGATGCCTGTCAGACGTCTGGGTTGCACTGGTCCTTAATTGGTGTTACAGGCAGTAAACATACAAGTCACATAAAATGATTCCACACATTCTGGTAAATCCTGGAAACAGGGTGACCTGCTCAGGGGCTACTGCACTAGTTCAGCCTGGAGATGATGGTGGCTTGGGGAGGAGGGACTCAGTCTGGTGGGTTTTCATGGGTTCCCCAAGCAGGTGGGTCCAAGAAGAGAGGGTTGGAATTTTTGGCTGGGTGG
This sequence comes from Delphinapterus leucas, assembly GCF_059928025.1. Lineage (NCBI taxonomy): Eukaryota > Metazoa > Chordata > Mammalia > Artiodactyla > Monodontidae > Delphinapterus > Delphinapterus leucas. Next base: position 6,387,902 of record NC_143148.1, read on the forward strand.
GGACAGATGAGGTGGGGGGCACAGAAATGAGTTAAAACTGGGCTGATCCAAGTCTTGGTAAGGCCACAGAAGCTTTCGGGAGATTCTGAGACCACAGCAATCCTGGAGGCCCACACCCCGCCCTCCCCCCGCCCCCAAAACAGAAGAAGCCACAGTTGATCTCCTTGGAGGTACGACCCATGCTGCCTCTGTGTCTCCCTGGAGGAGATGACTGCCCTGCCTTTCAGAGGATACAATCGGGACCAATGCCTAGAGACAGTATCCCACCCCCACCAAAGTGAAATCCAGTTGGTCTTTTCTGTCCATCCCCCTTCCCCTAACAGAGCTGCAGTTCCCTGGACTCCCTCTGTTCTTAGATCACTGACCCCTCCCAAGCTCTCTGAACAGCCCTGGAAGCCCAGGTCAGTGATAACCACCCTGTCCTTCTGACCAGGGTTGTAAAAGGGCTGGCCTCCCTGGAGACTGTGAAACTGGCCCTTAATAAGCACCTCCATCCCTCCAAACAGAATCCGACCTAATTCTGGGTGTAACTTGCCTGTCTCTCCCTCTCCCCTCCACCTCTCCCAACCAGCTCCTTCTCTTCTTGGTGTGTAATGGGTGTAATCCAAGAAGCCTTCCTGGAGGCACTAGCTTCCTTAAACTAGAATACAGTTGACCCTTGAACAACATGAGTTTGAACTGCGCTGGTCCCCTAATACTCTGATTTTTTTTTTTTCCAATAAATACATACAGTACTACACCATCCGCGGTTTGGTTGAATCCGCGGATGCAGAAACAGGAAGGCCGACTGTAAAGTTATGCGGCTTTTGGCTGCGTCCCTGGCCCCCGTGTTGTTCAAGGGTCAACTGTATACGTATAACCCTCCCTTACTCTGGAAAAGGCCTACTCGGCCTGCATTATTCCTGGCAGACACTACGCAAGCAGCCTCTGTAGGCAGACTCCTGCAATCCGGAATCCACGTGTAACCCGCCTCCCCTCTCCACCTATCCAGGAGAAGCCGACACTCCCGTCTCGCCAGGACCCCGCGATGCCCGCCCCGCAGTGCGCCTCCTGCCACAAGGCGCGAGCCGCCCTCCGCCGTCCGCGCTCGGGCCAGGCGCTGTGCACCAACTGCTTCTGCGCCGCCTTCGAGGCCGAGGTGCTGCACACGGTGGTCGCGGGCCGCCTGCTGCCGCCCGGCGCCGTGGTGGCCGTGGGCGCCTCGGGCGGCAAGGACTCCACTGTGCTGGCGCACGTGCTGCGCGAGCTGGCCCCGCGCCTGGGCATCTCGCTGCACCTCGTGGCCGTGGACGAGGGCATCGGCGGCTACCGAGACGCGGCGCTGGCGGCCGTGCGGCGGCAGGCAGCACGCTGGGAGCTCCCGCTCACCGTCGTGGCCTACGCAGAGCTCTTCGGGGGCTGGACGATGGACGCCGTGGCCCGCAGCACGGCCGGCTCCGGCCGCAGCCGCTCCTGTTGCACCTTCTGCGGGGTGCTGCGACGCCGGGCGCTAGAGGAAGGGGCGCGCCGCGTGGGAGCCACGCACGTCGTGACGGGTGAGCGCAGGCGCGGTGGGAGGAACGGGCGCATGCGCGGGCGAGGGGTGGCCATAAGCCCACTGAGGCGCATGCCCCAGAGGTCGTAAAGGAGACTGCGTATATCCTAATTGGAGACGCTAAAATAGGAGGACGGGCTGTGCATGCGCACTGAAGGTTCGTAGTATGTGCGTGTCCTTAGGATGGGCATGGTAAGCTTTTGAGTCACTGCCATCATCTTTGTACACACACGCTGGCAAATAGAGGGGTGGTAGGGTACTCTCTAGGGGCTAGGGCTGTGGTTCTCTGCGCTTTTTTTTTTATGACATTGTGTCCCTTGTCACAAAAGGAGGGGTATGAAGGGGCATCTCCCATCAGAAAGCATCTGTAGTCAGAACGCAACTGTGTCCTTTTCCCTAGTTGCTTCTCCTCTTTGATAACACTTTGTCTGTACCAAACAAATAATTTGTACCAAATTGGTAATTACCAAATACCAATTATTTGTACCAAACAAATAATTGTTGATCATTTATTGTGTGCCAGATGCAAGCTATATAGCATAGAACAAACTACCTAACCTTGGTTTCCTCTTTTATATAATGGGGATATTAATACTATCTAGGTCCTAGAGTTACTGGGAATTAGATGAATTATGGGAATTACGTATGAAGCACTTAGACAAGACACTGAGAAACAGTAAACATATAAATGTTTGCCGTTATGATGATGCACAAGACAGTCTCTGCTCCTGTCCGTTTCTCACATATGTAATTATAACCTGATTATAATTATTTCCTGTGCCACTAAGGAAAGTGACACAGGAGGACCTAGTGAAGGGAGAAACATGGGGATTAAGGAAGTGTTTCCTGAGTGAGCGGAGACCTGAAGCCGAGTGGGTAACTAGGTGAAGGACAAAACGGGGGTGGGAGAGGTTCTGAGCAGAGGAAACAGCTTATGCAAAGGCCCTGAGGAGGCAAAGTATGGCCGACTTGAGAAGCCCTAAGACCAGTGTTTTACTATAGACTCAAGTATAAGATGACAAGTTGCAGAATAAGTAGAGATTGAGCTTCAAATTTATGGTGACTGTTGTGTAACTATGCACTTACTTTCTCCCTGGTCCTTCTAAATACCATAATCTGCATTCCCAGAGGCACTTGTGTCAACAGCCCACTTGAGCATCTCCATCAAATGCCATTTTGACGTCTGTGCGGTCTGAAGTACACTTCACTAGACTGAAATTATATCTGTAGCCTAAAGCAGTGTTACTCACTACCTGAAAGGGCACCGAGCACAGAGCCTGGTTTGCAATAAGAGGGGGGCAAATGAGGGCATCCCAAGTTGCTCCACGGGAGCCTGGTGTGTTCCCCTCTCCTTTCTCACGGGGTCCACCCGCAGCCTCCCGCTGACCGCCCCACGGTACCGCGGGGTCTCCTCCCGCGGACCCGCCGGCCCCAGCGTCCCCTCCTCACCGGCTCGCGTCTCTCCCCCAGGACACAACGCCGACGACATGGCGGAGACGGTGCTCATGAACTTCCTGCGGGGCGACGCGGGCCGGCTGGCGCGCGGCGGGGGCCTGGGCTCTCCGGGCGAGGGGGGCGCCCTGCCGCGCTGCCGCCCGCTGCAGCTGGCCTCGCAGAAGGAGGTGGTGCTGTACGCGCACTTCCGCCGCCTGGACTACTTCTCGGAGGAGTGCGTGTACGCGCCCGAGGCCTTCCGCGGCCACGCGCGCGACCTGCTCAAGCTGCTGGAGGCGGCGCGGCCGTCGGCGGTGCTGGACCTCGTGCACTCAGCCGAGCGCCTGGCGCTGGCCCCGGCCGCGCGGCCCCCGCCCCCCGGCGCCTGCTCCCGCTGCGGGGCGCTGGCCAGCCGCGCGCTCTGCCAGGCCTGCGCCCTCCTGGACGGCCTGAACCGCGGCCGGCCCCGCCTGGCCATCGGCAAGGGCCGCCGGGGGCTGGACGAGGAGGGGCCGCCGGGTCGCCGCGGGAGCCACAGCCGTCCGGACCCCCCACTTCGGAGCCCATCCCCGGCTTCTAGAGACTCCAGTTCTCCGCTGGGATCCGACGACGACGTGGGAGTGCGGGGCCGCCTGTAAATGACACTGTGAAGGAACCCGAGTTACCTTAGCCCGGGCTTCGGTGTGAGGTTGGGAAGGGGTCGGAACCCCTTACCTGTGGTCCTGCAGAAGCTGGGGCTCTGGGCTCCTGGGGCTGCGGAGGACTCCTGGGTGTCTGGGGGACCCCTGGGCCTCAGAGAGGAGAGAACTAAACAACTTTCCATTTCTGAGCGAGTGGGAATTAGGGGGCTGCTTGCCTGTACCTCTGTGGGGTTTTGGGTGTGCTCAGATAGTCCTAACCCTTCTTGAGCGCCTACTGTGTGCCTGATGTTTCATGTTTGCCTGCAGTGGGATAAGCAAAACCATGTAACTTGATGGGCACGTCAGTTGCAGCAATCGTGATGCTTCTGTGTGAGCGCTGTGTACAGGGCAGGCGCTGGATCATCTCATTTCATCCTCACCACGATCTCATTGGCTGTAGCCTGAGCCCCATAACTGGCCTGAGGTCACCTCGCTGGAGCCCCAACTGGGGGCTCACACCCAGGTCTGCCTGGGGCTCCTCAAGACGGTGTATTTAGCCCTTACCCCCCCTCTCCCCGCCCACCACCACCTGAATCTCTGTGTGATGGGTGGGGAGCCGCTGGGTGAGCTGCCCAGACCTCAGATTTCCGGAGGCAGAGCTGGGTGAACCTGGGTCAGTGGCTTAACCTCTCTGGTCTTCCATTTACTCCTCTGAGAATGGAATCAAAGCCTCCTAGCAAAGCACTGTTGTGAGTATTTGATAAAGCACTCAATAAATGGTGTCCAACTTCGTTGTTCACATTAAAGTTCGGCCCCCCGGGGGGCTCTGGGTTGCAGGGTTGCCTCCCTGCCGGTCCAGACAGGTGTGAGGCTCAGAAACTTCCTGCCTGACCCCTGGGGAGACTTGGTGTCCTCAGTCCCACCTCCAAGCTGTGCTGGGCTGGTTCCTTGTCAGGAGTGCCCTCCTTTCCCATCTTCCAGCTCACATCCTCCAGGGGCCTCCTGGAAGCATCCCTGATTCTCTCCTCCCACCCTGCCCAGCCCAGGACATTAGGACTCTCCCAAACCCCAGCCCTTGGGTCCTGTCCTCCAGCCATCCACACTTTTTGGGGCTCGCTTTTCCTAATTAGATTGGGCTGGAAGGCAGGGACCAGAGACCGCACCTCCTCGGTGAGTTAATTGAGCATCAGGATAATTATTCATTCGACAGACGTTTATTGAGCACCTCATCTGTGGCCCACGTGCCAAGTGCTAGGAATACTGCAGTGAGCAAAAGACAAAAAGCCCCTGCCCCCGTGAAGTTCACAATCTGGGAGAAACAGACAATAAGTCAATAAAAATAAAATGTCAGGTAGTGATTAATGCAACAAAAATAGAGCAGGATAAAGAGGGAGGGAGACAGCAAGAGCCAGTGTCCATAGGGGTCAGGGCAAGGCCTCTCTGAGGAGGTGGCATTTGAGCCGAGACCAGAATAAAGCAAAGGAGTGAATTATAAAGCCATCTTGGGGGAGAGCTTTCCAGGCAGAGGGAACTGCCGATGCAAAAGCCCAGAGGTGGGAATAAAGTTGGTAAGTCCAGGGAACAGCAAGGAAGTGTGGTCAGGGCGGAGTGGGCAGGGAGAAGAAGAGCAAGAGTTGAGATCAGGTGGTAGCCAGGGCTGGTCCTGCAACATCTCGCAGAGGCAGGAGCCCATCTCCGTTTTCTAAAAATCCCTGCAGCTGCGGTGGAGAGAACGGGCTCTAGGGGGCGCAAGATGATCACGGTCAATTGGAATGATTCTAGCGCACCAGGCACTGCGGAACGCTCCTTCCTTGCGTTTTGATCCCCAATTTTACAAAGGGTAAATTTTTGACTCAGAGGGGTGAAGTGACTTTCCCAAGGTCACACAGCAGCAAGTCAGTGAAGGAGCTAGGGCTCTTGAACCTTTTTGCTATGCCGCCTGCTGGAAGCAAGAGGACCTGGGCCCTTGTTGCAGGTCGGCCACTGATTCACCCTGTGGTTTTGGGCAAGGGACTGTTCTGTAACCGAGTTTCTCCCGTCACACCTTCACACCAGGAGGTGGGTGGTTGGTTAGATTTCTGTTGTGGTTTAGAGCAGCACTATCCAATAGGAATATAATGCGAGCCATGTGTGTAATTTCAAAATTACGAGTAGCCATATTTTTAAGGGGGGGAGGGGAAAATTTAATAATGTATTTTATTTGACCCACTATATCCAAAATATTACTATTTTAACATGTAATCAATACTTTAAAACCTTGAGGATGGGACTTCCTGGTGGCTCAGTGGTTAAGAATCCGCCTGCCAAGGCAGGGGACACGGTTTTATCATCCCTGGTGGGAAGATCCCACGTGCCGCGGAGCAGCTAAGTCTGTGTGCCACAACTACTGAGCCTGCGCTCTAGAGCCTCCGCACTACAGCTACTGAAGCCCACGCGCCTAGAACCGGTGCTCCGCAACAAGAGAAGCCACAGAAATGAGAAGCCCGCGCACCGCAACGAAGAGTAGACCAGAGAAAGCCCGCGCCTAGCAACGAAGACCCAGCACAGCCAAAAATAAATAAATTAATTAAAACCTTGAGGGTGTTTTACCTTTTTCTGGTACTAAGTTTTCAAAATCCGGTGTGTATGTTACACTTACAACCCGTCTCTATTCAGATTCAACCACGGTTCTGTGGCAAATGTGACAAGAGGGCCTCGAGTGGGAGCTGGGGAAAATGCTGTTCTCAGCTCCAACCACAAGGGGGTCACTGTGACCACACCTTGCATTGGGTGGCCATTGACGGAAGAGCAAAGTCTTTCCTTCCGCTGATTGGCTGGGGAGCTTTGCTCTCTCCTCCCACCTCCCCACCGGCCCCCCCTGGCCTGAGCCAGCCTCCAAGGGCGAGAGACACAGTCTGGCAGAAACCTGAAGGTCCCCTGTGAACACTGGAAACCTTCCATGACCTCAAGATCCATGTGTACATTCATTCATTCATTCATTCTGCAAATATTTATCGAGCACCCAATTTGTGACAGCAATGAACAAAACAAAAACCTGCCCTCGTGGGAGAGGCCAGAAAAGGAGGAAAATAAGTAGAGTATGTGGTGTGTCAGATGGTGATAAACTGATTAATCGGGGGATGGGAAGCATGCCACACATGTGTGTAGGGTGGATACGGCAGACCTCGAGGAGGAGATGACATTTGAGCAGAGACCCACACAAGGTGAGGCAGTGGGCTCTGCAGATTTGCGGGAAGGGCGATGCTGGCCAGGGAACAGCATGTGCACACGCCAAGGGAGGCAGGCGAGTGGTGGAGCAGGTAACTGGAGGAGAGAGGTAAGAGGGGCCAGACTGCATGGGCACAGCTGTGATTTTGAGGCGGAAGCCACGGAGATTTTGGAGCAGAGGAGTGATAAAGGATCATCCCTTTATTCACGAAGCCAACGTTTGCTGGCATCTCCCAGGAGCCAGGCCCTGCACGGGGCGCTGGGGAAACAGAGCTGGGTGAGCCCCAGTCCATGCCCTCAGTGGGCTCTCTGTCTGATGGGGGAGGTGGCATGGACCGACACTGGCAAATCAAGACCCAAAGGGATACGTGTCACGGCGGGGGTTAGTAAGGGCACAGGGGAGCCCAGAGATGGGGCGACCAACTTAGCGTGGGGTGTCACAGAACGCTCTCTGAAGGAGGTAGTATTTAAACCAGGCCCGAGAAGATGAGTAAGAATGAGCACAGGGAAAAGGGTGGAGGAGGACGAGTGCACCTGCGGCCCAGAGAACAGCAGGTGGAAAGCCTGCAGGGAAGGACACACCGTGAACCGGGCGGAATGGCTGCTTCTGGTGCAGGTCGCCTGGGTAGGAGCTGGTGAGGGCGGCCAGCGTCCCCCCACCCCACCCCCAAGAGGGTCAGAATGCCATTGCACAAGGCAGATTTCCCGCTGGGGTGATGGGGCACCAGGAAGGGTTTAGAGCTGACAGGTCTTGCCCCGGGTGTCAGAAAGAGCCTTCTGGGTCTGTGTCTAGGAGGACTGTGGGGTGGGGCTGGGGGAGGGGGACTTAAAGGCCAAGAGGCCAGGGAGAAGCCAAAACCATTAGGGGGTGGGAATGGTGGGAACAGAGATGAGGGCTATTTAAGAAGTCTGGAAATCCTACTAAACTCTAGGGTGTGCTTTGTAAGTATTAAGAGCTCCTGCCTAACCCCCAAAACTGTAAATACAAGAGAAACCTCTCCTAAACAGGCTGACCAAAAATAAAGATGTTTGCCACTTAGGCAGATGGCCGTGGTGAACACAGCCGAGTCTTTCTGAGGGAGAAAGTCGTGGTAAACAAGGAGGGTGGGGCACGGGTGTTGCCCAGGCAAGAAGCCTAGTCATCGTGGAGCAGGGCTTTGGCTGAGGCGGAGGTCAGGAGATTTTGGGGCAGAGGAGTGATAAAGGATCATCCCTTTATTCACGAAGCCAACATTTGCTGGCACCTCCCAGGAGCCAGGCCCTGCACGGGGCGCTGGGGGAACAGAGCTGGGTGAGCCCCTGTCCCTGCCCTCAGTGGGCTCTCTGTCTGGGAGCCCATGGGCCCTGGTGAATGCAGCCCTTACCTAAACACAAGGGGTCCCTTATACTTATCGAATGTCTGTGAAAGGACCAGGACTTATGAGGCTCCCCACGCCTTAAGGTACCATCCCCTGGAGTCAGAAGCATTCTTCCCTGCAAGGATTTAGAACCCAATCTCAGAAAGATGGGCTTCCCCATCTTCCCCCTGTGTGTGCTCTCCCAGGGCTGGGTAATTAGAGATTCCTGTCAGGTCTGAAGATGTAGAGGCATTGGGTGCAGAGATTCTGGGGAGAGGAAGGCCCTCAATAATCACTTTCATTCAGCCTGTTTTCATAGAGCCCCTGCACATGCCAGGTACCAGAGTGGGCTCCAGGGATTCAGCAGTGACCACCTTAGACAATGTCCCTGCCCTCATGAAGTCTCAGTCTGAGTGAGAGAAATGTTTCTTCATTCCATAAATGTTTACTGAGCACCTACTATGTGCCAGGGAACAGAAGCCAAGAAAGCAGGCAAAACCCCCTGCCCTGTCAGAGATGGCACTCAAGTTGTGGGAGATAGACTACACAGAAAAGGAGATAAATAAAACACGAGGGACATCCAATGGTGATAAATGCCATAGAGAAAAAACAACAACAACAATAAAAAAGGAAGCAAACACATAAAGTAATTATAGATTGAAGTGAGGCATAGGAAGGAAACCAACAAGGGGCTGAGATAGAAACTAGAGGGGAATGTCTACTCTAGAGAAGGTGATCATGGGCAGAGGGATGGGACGCGTGTCCCAGGCAGAGGGAACAGCAAAGACAGGCCCTGAGGTGGGAAGGCACCTACCATGTCAAGAAAGTCAAGGAAGTCTAGGGGGTCTGAGGCACAGTGCGTGACGAAATGGTGAGGCTGGAGAGGCGGACATAAAGCCAGACACAGAGTGCCTTGGAGGTGTTTAGGTTTTATTACAATTGCAGTGGGAAATCATAGATGGGCTTTAAGCAGGGTTTAATATGATACTCTTTTATATTTTAGGAACACATTGGCTGCCAAGTGGAGAATGAACTTAGTGTGGGGTAGGAGTGGGGGGAGGCGGGAACGTGAATGTGGAAGCAGGTGGGAACGTTGAATGTGGAAGCAGGGAGACTAGCTTGGATGCTCTTGCACCTGTCCCGGTGAGATATAAGGGTAGTTTGGACAAGGGTGAGTGAGAGGAAGTAAGTGGGTGGATTCAGTGTCTATTTTGACACTAAGGTGACGTGAATTGCCAAAGTAGGAAGTGGGCGTGAGGGAGGGATCAAGGACCACTCCCAGCTTTTGACAGAAGCAACTGGGGAGAGGACGGTGTCACCACCAACAAAGGGAAATAAGTGATTGATGATGGAGATGGAGGGAGGTGGGGCAGAGATGTTCGTTGGCTGTTGACGGGGCATCAGGGACACGCAGGTGTGTATGCAGAGGCTGCCTGGCATATAGCAGATTCAGGTGCTGACTCAGAGCCATCTAAGAGATTACCCAGAGAGAGTTTGGGTGACCAAAGAGACACATGAAATCAGCAGCAGAGGAGCATGGAGTCAGATGGACTGCGGTTCCAATCCAAGCTCCACCACTTGCTTGTTGGGCAACTGACCTCATTTCTCTCAGTTTCCGCATCTGTAGAATGGGTGTGATTGTGTGCCCCTCACAGGGCCAATGGGGGAATTAAGCAAGACATGACACTTAGGAGGTACTAGAGAAATTGCCAACCAAGAGCTGATGGGGGACAGAAGACAAAGGTGAGGGTCCTTTGTTTTTTTGTTTGTTTGTTTGTTTTTGGCAGCCTGTGGGATCTTAGTTCCCTGACCAGGGATCGAACCCATGCCCCCTGCAGTGGAAGGGTGGTGTCCTAGCCACTGGACCACCAGGAAATTCCCAAGGTGAGGGCCCATTTGCATATACCAGAAACACTCTTTGCACGAACTCTCAGACGCTGGGGCTGTTCCAGTACACGAGGATCCAGCAGAGAACTCCCCGCCCTCGATGGCATGGAGACAGATTTGGAGACAGAATAGCATGGCATTTAACAGCCAGATGACCCAGCTTCCAATCCCGGCTAATGCCATTTGCACAAGTGACTTCTGCCTGAGACCCAGTTTCCTCATCTCTAACGCGGTACTAACTAGGTACTAACTAGGTACTAACTAACTAACTAGGTACTAACCCTAACCCTAACCTCATGAAGCTCTTGTGAGGATTAAATGTGATAATGTATGGAAAGTCCTTGACAACCTGCCAGATTTGTATTATAAATGGAGATAGAGACAGGCATTTGCTGACAGGGAGTCAGGAGCCCCCAGGAGAGAGGACCCCCTGGCTTCACAGTCCCTCAGCCTCCAGGTGGCTGGAGACCACCTCCCCCATCACCCATTCCCACAGGTACACCCTGGCTGCTACCTCCATCAGAAGAGCTCCACCTCTAAAACCACAAAACCCCACGTCCCACCGCAAAGACACCCTGACCCTCTCTGTGCAGCCCTCCCTCCACCAAGGCCCTTCTTTCTGCACTTTGTTTACCCCTACATTCTGCCCCTTTACCACACCCCCTCCCACTGTCCTTTGCTGGAGGAAAACAAAACAAAATCATCCAGCTGCTCAGAGGGCGCCTCTTTAAATTCCTGATCACCAACCTCACCTGGGAACCTCCTAGCCGTCCTCCCCTCCCCAGCCAGGTGCCCGTTGAGATGAGTTGGCCCGGGCCTCCTCGTCTCCCTGGCCCAGCCCTCCCTCCATGTCTGGCCACCCGACCCACACCCCACCTGCAAACTCCCCCTCCTTCCTTCCTGAGCCAGGGAAGACGTGTCTCTCCTTTGGTCTGGGGCTAATCCCACCACTCGGCTGGGCAGTTGCACCATCCACGCCTTTGTTTTCGGGCATCCCTGAGGTTGTTAAGAGCTCTTTGTCTGGGTTTGTGTCGTGGTACCACCACTCAGCTTTGTGTAACCTTGGATGGGCGTCTCCGCTTCTCCTTCTGCACGTGGAGAATAATAAGTGTACCTTTCTCACCAGACCCTGGGAAGGGTTGGATGAGTTAACTTACGAAAAATGCGTTAAGACAGTGTGGGACACACAAATTAGCGCTCAGATGGAACTGAGGCTCAGATCACCTCGGGAGACCATAGGGAGGATTCAGAGAGTCCAGGAGTTTGTATGCTTCCTCCTGCGCTTACCAGCTGGATAACCTTGGACAAGCCACTTCCCCCTTCCCCCAGCCTCCGTTTCTCAGACTGTAAAATGGGTCCAAGATAGTCCCTAGCCCATGGAGCCTGGACTTTCCACGACCTCACCGCCCTCATTTACTTCTATTTTCTTCCCTGGCTCATGCTGCACCAGCCACACTGGCCTCCTCACTGGTCCCCAGACACATCAGACCTCCTTCCACCTCAGGGCCTTTGCATATGCTGCTCTCTCTGTCTGGAACAGTCTTCCCCCAGTATCCCTGACAATCTGCAGGTCTTTGCTCAAAGATCCCCTCAGTCAGGCCTTCCCCAGACACTGACCTCCTCCTTAGCACTTAGCACTCATAACTTGTAATAGTATACATTGTGTTTATTTAACTTTCTTTTGCTTGGTTGCCTTTCCTTCCACAATGGAAGCATCAGGAGGGTAGGGATCTCCGTCTATTTTGTTTATTGCTATATCCTCAGCACTTAGAACCATGCCTGATACCTAGTAGGTGCTCAAGAAATATTTGTTGAATGGAAGGAAGGATAGGGAGAAAGGGAGAGAGGAAGGGAGGGAGGGAAGGAGGAATGAAAGAAGCTAACCCACATAAAGAAGTTACCTGGATACACAAATTGTGGCTAATCCATACGGTGTTGTATGACCCAGCCTTAAAAAGGAAGGAAATTCTTGGGACTTCCCTGGTGGTCCAGTGGTTAAGAATCTGCGCTTCCACTGTAGGGGGTGCAGGTTGGATCCCTGGCCTGGAAAATAAGATTCTGCACGCTGCATGATGCAGCAAAACAAAGTAAAAAAAAAAGGAAGGAAATTCTGACATGAGCCTTGAGGATATTACGCTCAGGGAAATAAGGCAGACACACACAAAATAATCACACAATTACTACATGATGGCACTTATATGAAACACCTAGAGTAGTCAAATTTATAGAGACAGAAAGTAGGATGAAGGTTACCAGGGCCTGGGGGAGGGAGGATGGGAAGCCCGTGTTTCATGGGGACAGAGTTGCAGTTGGGGAAGATGAAAAGGTTTTGGAGCCGGATGGTGATGGTTGCACAACCAAGTGAATGTACTTCATGCCATTTAAAAATGTTTTAAGGGACTTCCCTGGTGGCGCAGTGATTAAGAATCCACCTGCCAATGCAGGGGACATGGGTACGATCCTTGATCCTGGAAGATCCCACATGCCGCGGAGCAACTAAGCCTGTGCGCCACAACTACTGAGCCTGCGCTCTAGAGCCCGTGTGCCACAACTACTGAATCCCGCACGCCTAGAGCCTGTGGTCCGCAACAAGAGAAGCCACCGCAATGAGAAGCCCGTGCACCGCAACAAAGAGTAGCCCCTGCTCGCCGCAACTAGAGAAAAGCCCGAGCACATCAACGAAGACCCAACGTAGCCAAAAATAAATAAATTAAAAAAAATTTATTTTAAAAAGTGTTTTAAATGGTAAGTTTTATGTTATGTATCTATTATATTTATGTATTTATTATGTTATGTATGTATTATACTTCACCACAATAAAAAGTTTTATTTTTAAAAAGTTTTGAACATTAAAAAAAAAGCAGAAGGAAGAACATGGCACAGCACCTGGCTGAACCAACACCTCAGTACATGTGTGGGTTTTGTTTTTGGTTTTGTTTTTTGACAATTTAACGCTGGAAATGCATTTTTTTTAACTTTTAATTTCGTATTGGAGTATAGTTGATTAACAATGTTGTGTTACAATGTTCATTGCAGCTCTATTTACAATAGCCAGGACATGGAAGCAACCTAAGTGTCCATCGACAGATGAAAGGATAAAGAAGATGTGGCACATATATACAATGGAATATTACTCAGCCATAAAAAGGAATGAAATTGAGTTATTTGTAGTGAGGTGGATAGACCTAGAGTCTGTCATACAGAGTGAAGTAAGTCAGAAAGAGAAAAGCAAATACCATATGCTAACACATATATATGGAATCTAAAAAAAAAAAGGTCGTGAAGAACCTAGGGGCAGGACGGGAATAAAGATACGGAACTACTAGAGAATGGACTTGAGGACACGGGGAGGGGGAAGCGTAAGCTGGGACAAAGTGAGAGAGTGGCGTGGACCAAATGTAAAATAGATAGCTAGTGGGAAGCAGCCGCATGGCACAGGGAGGTCAGCTCGGTGCTTTGTGACCGCCTAGAGGGGTGGGATAGGGAGGGTGGGAGGGAGGGAGACGCAAGAGGGAAGAGATATGGGAACATATGTTTATGTATAGCTGATTCACTTTGTTATAAAGCAGAAACTAACACACCATTGTAAAGCGATTATACTCCAATAAAGATGTTTAAAACAAACAAACACCAACAAAAAAATGTTGTGTTAGTTTCAGGTGTACAGCAAAGTGACCCAGTTATACATATACACGTATTTTCAAATTCTCTTCCCATTTAGGTTGTTTTATAATATTGAGCCGCGATACCCAGCTTAGGCAGACCGCCCTCTGGAAACACTGTCCCCGCCCCTGGGGCTTCATCAGGCCCTTCAACACTGCCACCCCTTCCCACCCCCCACCCCCATTAGAGCACAAATCACACCAGACTGACTTTCCTGTTGCCTCTTAGGCCTTTCCTGCCAGACCGTGAGTTTCTTGAAGGCAAGGACTGTGGCCATATGTTCATTCATTCATTCATCATCAAATATTCTTTGAGGACCCCTGTCGTGGCAAACAGTACTGTGGTGGGTGGAGTAGGGAGCAAAGCAGCCCAGAGTGGAGTCTGACGGGAGGGGAATGAATAGCCTGGCAGTGATACTGAGGGAACTAGGGGCTGGAACGGGGAGGATAAGGCAGTTAACTGAGCCCTATTTGTGGTTGCATCCCCAGCATTTTTCTTGCGATCCCTGGGGTTTGCCGGGGCCTTGCGCTCAAGCTAGTGTTCTTTCTAGGAAGAGGGAGATCTCAGGTTTACCTAAGCCTTCTAGCTCAGCAGAGGGTCCCCACGAGTCCCCCAAATCACAGCCTTCTGCTCAAATGGAGGGGGGGCAGGGCTTGCGCTTACCAGGAATTTGTTTTGTTGTTAATTCTTTATTTTGAAATAATGATAGACTCCCAGGAAGCTGCACAGAGAGTACAGAGTCCCAATACCCTTTCCCCAGCTTCCCCCAGGCCTGACAGCTCAGATAACCGCAGTCCAAACTCAGAGTCGGGAAATCCACGAGGGTACCATGCTGTTGACCGGACTACAGGTCTCATTCGGTGTTCGTTGTCTACGTGCATCTAGTTGCCTGTGCACCTATGTGCACGTGTGTTTCTGTGTAATTTTATCCCAAGTGTAGATCCGTGTAACCACAATGGCATCAAGATGCAGATCTGAACGCTCACAGAGCAGCTGCCCGTGCCACCCCACACCTTCAGAGGGGTTTCTGTTTGTGCATCTCGCCCTTCTGGTTTACCAGGGCCTGAGCCAAGACCTTCAGTTCAAAGCAGCGAGGGCCCTCAGCAGAGCCAGTTCACGGGAAACAGACACGCACAGGGGGCTAGGTGGGCATGTGGATTCAGAGGCACAGAGGGACTCCCTAGGGGCAGAGACCAGCCCAGGGGGAAAGGGGAGGAAAGTGGTTTGGGAGCAAGCCCCGGGGTTGGTGAGGGAGGGAGGGTGCAGAGACGTGGCCTCTTGAGTCGCTGCGTGGTGGTCCGGATGGGCTGCCCAAGCCCAGAGACAGATGCAGTCATTAGGGAATTTAAGAGGCTGGGGGAGGGGCTGAGGCCAGCTAGCCCTGCCCAAAGTTAGGATGAGTCCCCCAAACCCAGGCCCTCCTCTGTCTGCCTGGAACCATTCCCCACCTGTCCCCCTCTTTCTGGGTCCCTGTCCCCCTCTCTCTGGGTCTCTGTCCCCCTCTCTCTGGGTCCCTGTATCCCACTCTCCCCTGACCTCTCTGCAGAGCCTGAGTTGGGGGGCACAAGTTCTGCCCTGAGCCCCCGCCCTCACTCCCTGCCGGGGCCCTTGCTCCCGCACCCTTCAGGACTGTGTGGACCACAAAGTGAGAAAGCCTAGGAGACAGGACCACCTGGTACCAGTTGCCTCCAGCACCTCCAGTCTCCTGCCGGCTTCTCTCTTCCTCTGCGGCTGTGTGTCCTCTGCGTCCCGCTCTCCCTCCGTCTCCCCACTGTCGCCTGCCTGGGCCTGCATCTCCGCCTCACTGTTCCTGTATCACCACTTCTTTATCTGTCATCTCTTGGCCTCCTTTCATCATCACTGCTATTATTCTGTATGAGTGTGTTTGGAGTTGGGGTACCTCTGCCTCTTTTCTCTCTCTTCATTTTGTTCTCTTTCTCTGTGCCTGTTTCTATTCTGCCTCCCCCTTCTTCCCTCTGTTTTTCTGTTTCTGTCTCTCACTTTTCCACACTCACCTCTCCATGAGTGTCTGTCCCTGTGCCCTGTCCCCATCTGTTTTGTCTCTTTCTATCTGCCTCCCTTCCGCATCTATATTTATCTGCTCTTTGTCCGTCTCCCTAAATTCTATCTGCCTCTGACTCTTCTCTCTCTGGCCTGTATTTCTCTTACTCCTTCTCTGCCTCTCCACCTTCATATGCTACTTCTCTCACATTTCCTAGATTCTCTCTCCTCCCATGGCAGCCCCTCTCTCTGTCTCTGTCCCTCCTTCTCTCAGACTCTCTCCCACCCCCACCCCGTCCACCCTGCCCTGGGGTCCCCCTCCCTGGATTCCTTCCAGATTACAACACCTTCACCTACCAGGCAGGCAGGTTCTCATTAACAATTGGGACTACTTCTCTGGTGAGAGAGGAGAGAGAAGAGATGGGACACGCTATCCTGGAATGGGAAGTAGGCAATAAAAAAAAAAAAGTCAGAAGGGTGGAGGAGAAGCACCAGCTACTCAGACCAGAAATAAAAGGCCTCCATGAGTGACAAGGAAGCAAGACATCTTCCCCACTCCTCCAGACAGGAGACATCAGGGCAGGACCTGAACCCATCTCAGCATCCTCTCTCCAGCCACCAAGGAGCCCCCAGACCCTGCCCTCCTGGTTTCTGGCCTCTATTCTGTCCCTCATCCATGTCTCTAAGGTCTTAGTCTCTGTCTAAGACGCTCTGTCTCTGACCTATAACTTCTGGGTCTCTCGCAGCCTCCTTAACCCTCACTTTCTCTCTGCATCTGCCAGAATCCAACCCCCAGCCCTCAGAATGTTCCTCCTGCTGACAGCACTTCAGATCTTGGCTGTAGGTAAGACAGCAGTGGGGCCTGGACTCTGAGAAGAGATGGGGAAGGGTCCTGGGGACCCGATGTGCTCACAGATGACCTGATGAGAAGGGGCAGGGAGTAGTTTGGGGATCATGGCTGAGGAGCATACTGGAGGGGGCGCCTAAGTTCTAAGTTGTGGAGGTATTAGGAGGTTGCAGGGTCCAGGGGGTTGTAGGAGACGGGGAGAAATAAAAGAGGAATTGAGAAAAACTATCAGGTCTTGACTGGGTCTTATTAGAAAGGACAGCAGGACACTTCTTGATTGTGTTAGGGAAGAACTAATACGGGAAAGACAACGTGTTGCCAGAAATGATGGTGGGAATGATGATGGGATGCTGAGCTCCCGGCAGGGAGAGTGGGTGTGGGGAGAGATAGTGGATCCTGGGGGGTCACATTGAGTGAGAAGTTTGGGGAAGGGACAGGGAGCTCCCTGAAGGTGTTGGAGGATTACTGGGTGGAATTGTGCTGTATTGTGAAAAGTGATGACAGAAAGTATTCATGGAAAAGCAGAGTCAAGCATAGTAGCTGTATCAGGACCCTGGATGAGGTGGCCCTGGGATCCAATAATAGATACTATGGAGGTGCCTGTGGGTGGGGGGGTGTCAGAAAACTCCCTGGTTATGTCGGGACAATAATGGGGGCAGTGTTGGGCATATCTCATATAGGGTGGGGTAGATAAAGGTGGGTGGTTTAAGGATTAGGCAGAAAAGGGGGGATTTGTGGATTCCAGATATCCTAGAGAGTTGGGGGTAGATGGAGAGCATTTGTTCATCTACTTTCCCCACTCCACCTCACCCTTGCCTTCTCCTAGCCATGGCACAGAACCAAGGGGACAAGATAATTGGTGGCTCCAGATGCATCCAGAACTCCCAACCATGGCAGGCAGCCCTACTGGCAGGTCCCCACCGTAGTTTTCTCTGTGGAGGGTCCCTGCTGTCTGACGAATGGGTCATCACTGCTGCTCACTGTGCCCATCCGTGAGTGAACCCCTCTTTATTCTTCTGCCAAGTGAATTCCAGAGTCTAGCCCTGTGTAGAACCCAGTGTAGTAGCTGGACCCTGGTTTGGGGTCTAGATAAGAGCTTAGAACAACAGACCCGGCTCAGAACGTGGAATCCAGCCATAAATCTTGAACTCAGTTTAGATTCTAAAAGCAGATCAACCGTTTAGAACCCATACACAAGCTTAGAGTCCCACACAGAATCTAGAATCTAACACATAACCTGAGATCCATCCAGAGGCCAAGCTCTACATAGAGACTAAGATTAGGAATCTGTTCCAGAGTAGTGGTTGAATTCTGCATACAGTCTACCTTCAGAAACTCAGGACTCCCCTCAGAACACTGCCTGGAATCTAGAGTCAGGTTCAGAACCCACAGTCCAGCCATAAATCCAGAAACCTGCTTACAGCTCAGAGCATAAGATAAAGACAGAACCTGAAGCTTGTTCTAGATCCAACATTTAATCCAGAGTCTAGTCTACAGCTCCTCTCTGAGCAGCCTAGAACCCAGACCTCAACCCACCATCTACATCCCAGAATGGAGACCATAATCCAAAGCTTCATATTGAACCCAGAGCCCTTCTCAGATTCTAGACTGAAACCTGGACCTCAGACCCCAGACTAGAAGTCAAAGTCCAGATAAAAGCTCACCCAGTGCCCATAAACCAGATATAATGTCATAAACTAAAGTTCAGTGTAGAACCTAGGGCCCAGACTCTAGAATGGGAACCAACATCTAGAACCTGGGATCCTGACCATAACCTGGAGCTCCATCTAGAACCCAGAGCCTGGCCTGAGGTCAAGGGCTCAGACCAGAGTCTAGAACCAAGAGCCCAGACTATCACCTGTAATTTGATCCAAGACAGAACCCAACCTAGAATCAAGAATGCAGACCAGCGTTTAGAGCCCTGAGCCCAACTGGAGCACAGAGCTCAAACCGTTGTCTACAACCCAGGTCATAAACTAGAGCTTAATCAAGAACCCAGAACTCAACCTAGAAACTGGAGCTCACACCAGTATCTAGAAAGTGTGCTATTGTCCAGATTCAATCTAGAACCCAGCTCCTGGCTTAGAGTCAAAAGTTCCGGATGTGTAGAGTCCAAAGGCCAGGCTAGAACTGGAATGGAGCCTCCCTGAAGCAATGGAGTAACTGGAACGGATACTCCAGAATATCAATTCTGATCTAGAGCCACAGCCCAGAGTCTCACTTAGAGCTCAGAGTATTGATCCAGGTGCAGACCCTAGGACAGAGACAAGACCACTCAACCATCACCTGATACCCAAGTGAGAAGGCAAAGTGCAGCCCACAAGGGGAAGGGGAGAATGGTAGGATCGGGTCCAGAGAGAAAGCCGAGGCTGGGGGAAAGTGTACAGGATGCCAGGAGACACTCAGCTTGCAGTTAGAGGGAGGGTTAGACTGGAGGAAAACTCATCACCAGGGAAGGGAGCATCGCTGGAGGGTGGGGAGAGGCCTCCAGGTCAGATCCTCAGCAGCACTACTCTTGGGGGTCATGGGCCAGGAACCTTCGAGTTGCCCTGGGAAAGCACAACCTGAGGATTTGGGAGGTAACACAGCAGGTGCTGCGTGTGGTCCGCCAGGTGCCACACCCCCAGTACAACCCCTGGACCATCGAAAACGACCTGATGCTGCTGCAGCTGGAGCAGCCCGCTCGGCTGCGGAGGGCAGTGAGGCCCATCGCCGTGGCCAGCTCCTGTGCCAGCGCAGGGACTTCCTGCCTTGTGTCGGGCTGGGGCACAATATCCAGTCCCAACGGTGAGAGTCCTGCGTCAGGAAAGAGGGGCGGGAGTCTGCGTCCTGAGGCTGAGGGGGGAGGGGCCGGGGGTCTGGATCCTGGGTCTGAGCGGGGAGGGGCTGGGGCCTGGATCCTGGGTCTGAGGGGGGAGGGGCTGGGGCCTGGATCCTGGGGCTGAGGGGGGAGGGGCTGGGGCCTGGATCCTGGGGCTGAGGGGGGAGGGGCCGGGGGTCTGGATCCTGGGTCTGAGCGGGGAGGGGCTGAGGGCCTGGACTCCTGGGTCTGAGGGGGGAGGGGCCGGGGGTCTGGATCCTGGGTCTGAGCGGGGAGGGGCCGGGGGCCTGGATCCTGGGTCTGAAGGAGGAGGGGCTGGGGGCCTGGATCCTGGGTCTGAGGGGGGAGGGGCCGGGGGTCTGGATCCTGGGTCTGAGGGGGGGAGGGGCCGGGCACCTGGATCCTGGGGCTGAGGAGGAGGGGCCGGGGGCCTGGACCCTGAGGCTGAGGGAGGAGGGGCTCAGGCCCTGACTCCTGGGTCTTGGTGGAGGGTAGACTCCATTGTAACCCCTCAGTGCCCCTGCAGCCAGGTTCCCCAAGTTTCTGCAATGCGTGAACATCAACATCTCCTCGGATCAGGATTGTCAGTGGGCCTATCCTGGAGCCATCACCGCTGGCATGATCTGTGCAGGGGTCCCCCAAGGTGGGAAGAACTCTTGTCAGGTGAGGCCCAGGGAGAGCATGGGCAGGGGGATTGTTTGGAGCAGGGACTTAGGTACCAAAGGACCGCAGGAACATGACGATCAGGGGAGCCCCCCCCCCCCCCGCCAACTCCACACACACAGAGAACAAGAGAGGTTGTAATAGCCGGGCTGCCTCCACACCGTTCGCCCTTGGGTACCGGACCTCAATTTCCTCATCTGTCCCATGGGGGTAGCAGGTCTTAGTCGGTGGAATGAGATGAGCTAGTCCATGGAGAGAGCACAGAGCTCTGATCACCACTGTCATTGCCATCATCACATACAGGTACCTGGAAAGCTGGGCTCAGGTCCTCTAGAGATCTTAATCCTTCCCTGAGCAATGGCTCCAGAGACAGGGGATGTGGAAACACACACATAGTTTTCTAGAGACAGAGCTAAGATGAAGAGGGGCCCAAGGGACAGAGACAGAGTGGGAACCAGTGACCCCAACGCCCAGGGGCTGAGATCTCCAGAGCCCCTGCCCAGGGGCCTCAGCCCACCCCCATCCCATCTTTGCCTCTCGGGTTCTCCATGCCCACGGCTCTGGTCATCTGTCTGTGGATGTCTCCATCTCTGTCTCTCCCCCTCAGGGTGACTCCGGGGGACCCCTGGTGTGCAGAGGAGAGCTCCAGGGCCTCGTGTCCTGGGGGATGGAGAACTGTGCCCAGCCTGGTTACCCCAGCGTCTATACCAACCTGTGCAAGTACCAAACCTGGATCCAGGAGACCATACAGAGCAGATCTTAGCTGGTGTTACAGAATATCACCTGCCCACATGCTCCCCAAGACCCTGCTCTTCTTTCCCAGAGCAGTTCCTTCAGGGGTTCTCTCTGCACCCCACCACATCCCCGTCATTATTCAAGGTGCCCCTGAGACACACAGAGCAGGAGTGTGAAGGCAAAGGCGCTGCACTGGCACCATATTCCAAAGAAGACAATTTTCAAAACTCTTAGTGTCTGTAAAAACCAGGGAAATACTACTAATAAAACTTTAACAATCCTAAATTCCATTCTCCATTCATTTAATTCACCCAACAGATATGCACACACAGGTCCAATCGTGCCCAGCCAGGAGCCATGTTCCAGAGTGCATGGTGTCCCCTGGGGGTCTGCCCCCTCACCATCCACTGTACTTGGTGTGGTAGAAGGAAGCGCCCCAGCCTTGCGCTGCGACCCTGAGCAGGGACTGCTGAGGTCCCAGACTGGGAGGGCAAAGACCTAGCTTGTTTCCTGGAAAACACTATGGAAGTGAAGAGATCCTTGTTTCCCTAATCAGATCTCAGGTGAGGAGAGTTGAGTTAATCACACTCAGGTCCTGAGAGCTCTGCTCTCGTTTTATTTATTTCCATTTGTCATCCCTGGCTCTGGTTCCCCTCCCTCCCCAAAGGCATCAACACAGATGGCCTTGAATACCCTGCATCCTTGGAACACATGCATTGTCACATTGTGTTGCTTCTAATTTACACAAAATCATTGTGTTATGAATCTCATTCTCTTTCTTATTTTCATTCAAGAACGATTATTTATCGGGCACCTACTGCGTGCAAGGCATTGGTCTACTTATTGGGCACCTACTATGCACCAGGCATTGGTCTATTTACTGGGTACCTACTATGCGCCAGGCATGGTTCTAGGTACTGGAAGTAGGGCTGCGAACGAGCCAGATAAATCTAAATGTTTCTCGTCACAGAGCTTGCATTCTAGCAGGAGGTCACAGACAAGAAACAGTAAACATAATTTAAAAGCAAAGTAGAGGGCTTCCCTGGTGGCGCAGTGGTTGAGAGTCCGCCTGCCGAAGCAGAGGACACGGTTTCGTGCCCCGGTCCGGGAAGATCCCACATGAAAGATTGCTGGGGTGAATATAGCCAATATTTTATAAAACTATAAATGGAGCATAACCTTTAAAAATTGTGAATCACTATATTGTATACCTGGAAATTATATAATATTTTACAGCAACTATACTTCAATTAAGAAAAAGAAAAAAGAGGGGAAAACACGATTGCTGGGGGGACTTCCCTGATGGCACAGTGGTTAAAAATCTGCCTGCCAATGCAGGGGACATGGGTTCGATGCCTGATCCGGGAAGATCCTACATGCCGCAGAGCAACGAAGCCCCAGGGCCACAACTACTGAGCCTGCGCTCTAGAGCCACGATCTACAACTATTGAAGCCCACATGCCTAGAGCCCGTGCTCCACGACAAGAGAAGCCACCGCAATGAGAAACCCGCACACCGCAATGAAGAGCAGCCCCTGCTCGCCACAACTAGAGAAAGCCCGGGCGCAGCAACAAAGACCCAATGCAGCATTAAAGAAACAAAAAGAAGATTGCTGGGAAGTGGAAACTGCACCTTCTGTCATGGTGATACAGACACATCTTGGCTCTCATGTGTGGCAACCACCCAGGCTCTGCGGAGGAAAGGAGTTGAAAGCAGCTGTGTACTTGAGTAGCTCTGAGCCCCCAGAGAGATGAAGACACGGACCACCCTATAATTCTTGGCCTGCATCCTACTATAAAGCTAAGTAAAAATAGTTTAGATTAAAGTAATCTTTAATCTGATTTCCAACTCATATTCCCAGCTGTGATGGTTACGTACCCTATTTTATTGCTTCTTAGATGCACATCCGTTTCCCGTTTTTACAACCTCCGTAAGCGGGAGGCATCTTATAATTAGCTGAGTGTTATGTCTTAGCATTATGCCCTAATTTCATCGATGGCTCCTTTTTCTTTCTCAGTGGTATACAGAATAATAGTGCCAATACAACTGAGGCATTTCAGATTGATGCAATAGGGTGTGAAGGCAGGTGGGTGTGGGTGAGGAGTCAGGTTTCAGTATTAAATAGGCGACCTTATTCCACCAAAGGTGATGTGACGTTATTTCACACCAAAATACTGTGTTAACAGCCTATCCATGTTGCTGTCTGCCCATCTGGTTTATTACTGCTCACTGCCACGGTGTTGGTGTTTTCTCAACCTGTGTTGTCCAAGATGGTAGCCACTAGCCACATGTGGTCATTTAATTTTTAAACTAAAATTATCTAGATTGAATATGCATTACAATTCCATTCCTCGGTCGCACTCGCCACATTTCTGATGCTCTATAACCGTATGTGGCTGGTGGCTGCCATATTGGACAGCACAGATAAATAGATTTCCATCATTGCAGAAAGTTCTGTTGGACAGGACTGCTTGAGTCTATACCCTTGCTCCTAGTGTGGTCCAGGGGACAGCAGTAACAGAATTATCTGAGGCTTATTGGAAATCAGAGTCTTGGACCCCACCCCAGACCAACTGAACCGGAATCTGCATTTTAACAAGACCCCCAGGGGTCTCAATGCTTATTAGAGTTTCAGAAATACCACTCCGTGGTATACATCCACCATGTTTAATGACCCAGTCCGCCAGTGATGGACACCTAGTTTCCTTCTACTACCCAAGCAATACTGCACTGACCATTTGGGGGCAGGCCCCTTATATAACTAGAGAAGACTTCTCTGGAATATCACAGAAGCAGGACCACTGGGCCAAAAAGCCTTACTTTTAATCAATTTCACCAAGTACTGGCAAGTTTTTGCCCAGATAAGAAGGATTCATATCTCTCCACGCCCTCAAAAATGCCTGTCTTTCATTCATTCATTCAGCAAATATTTACTGAATCCTGTTATGTGCCAGTTACTGCTCTAGGAACAAGGCAGATAATATCGTTGCCCTCGGGGAACTCACTTCTGGAGGTGAGGCAAACAAGGGACAAGTAAATGAGTAAAACATGAAATATTGGGAATTCCCTGGCAGTCCAGTGGTTAGGGCCCAGCACTTTCACTGCCATGGCCCGGGTTCGATCTCTGGTCGGGGAACTAAGATCCTGCAAGCCTCATGGCACTGCCAAAAAAAACCATTAAATATTACAGATGGGAGCAAGTGCTTTGGAGAAAAGTAAAGCAGAGTAAGGGGATAGAGAATGTCAGAGGAAGGTTATAATTTTAAGTGGGTTATGCAGTGGGTGATTAACTCAGCAGGGCTATGTTGTCCAAACCCTGCAAATTACAGAAAAAAGTTAGGCCCTTGCCTAGCATCTGGGAGATAACCTCTAAGCCTTTGTAATGTTCTGCCTAATAACAGTGTCTTTCTGTACCTGGGGGCCTTGGGCCATGCCAGATAGTCTATCCTAATAGGATGATTTGTGAAGGAGTTCTTGGGGCATATTTGACCTGAGAAGGAGCTGGAGACTAAGGTCAGCCATGCAGGCAGACAGCCATGCAGGTCAGCCATGTGACTGACCCCCAATAAAAAACATAGACACCAAGGCTCAGGTGGACTTTCCTGGTGGGCAATCCTCTGTACGTGTTGTCACACGTTGTTGCTGGGCAAAGTAAGTGCTGTCTGTACGACTCCTCTGGGAGAGGTCAACTGGATGTTCGTGCCTGGTCTCTCCTGGACTTGGCCCCATGTGTCTTTTTACTTTGCCGTAATAAACCAAAATCATGAGTGCAGGAGTTTTCCGAGTTCTGTGAGTCCTTCTAGTAATTCCCTGAACCCATCTCAGGGATCTCCAACTACAGTGGTCAAGGAAGTCTTCATGGAGAGGATGACAAGAATGGAAGAAACCAGGCAGACATCTGGTTTGGAAGAGGGGTCCAGAAGTGGAAATCAAAGTACTAAACAGTGTAGGCGGACAAGGACAAAAACAGGGAGACCAGATGAGAAGCTTGCGATAATCCAGATGAGAGATGATGGCGGCTGGGAGGGACCAGGGTGGCGAGGATGGAAGATGTTGAGAAATGGTCCGATTCTGGATCTATCTTGAAGGCAGCGCTGGCAGGGTTCGGTAACACAATGGACGTGTGGTGTGTGAGAAAAGGAATTCAAGGGGGAGACTGAGGTTTGGGCTGAGGAATGAAAGGACGAAGAAACTATTTACTGAGACGATCAAGACTGTAGGAGGAGCCCATTTGGAACATGAGAGGGGTGAAGGACAAGAGTCTGGTTTTGAACGTGAATCTATTGAGTAGGCGGTTGGATGTCAAGTTGAGAGTTTAAGAGCAAGGTCTGGCTGGAGACACAACATCCGGGAGCCATCAGCACGTAGATGGTATTTAAAGCCACAGGAGCAGATGAGATCGCCGAGGGAGTGAGCATAGACAGGGCAAAGAAGAGGGTCAAATGCTCCAGCATGTAGAGATTGGGGACGTGAGTAGAAAACAACACCAGTCGTGAACGAGAAGCAGTCAGTGAGTTATGAGGAAGACCAGGAGAAAGGTAGCGTCTCAGAAGCCAAGGAAAGACTTTGAAAGACCAGAGAGTGAACCGCTTGTTACAGGCTGCCGACAACTCAAGTAAGATGAACCCCAAAGAGCTAGCCACTGGGTTCAGCACCATGGATCTTATTGGCGCCCTTAAAAGAGGCACAGTCGGTGGAGCAGTGGGGGTGGAAGCCTGCATGGAGTGGGCTCAAGAGAACAGGAGGAGAGGAATGCCAGACAGGACGTGTAGCCAACATTTTGGAGTACTGCAGTCAAAGGGAGCAAAACTTGGGTCAGGGGCTGAAGGAGAGCACAGAGGTTGAGAGAAGGTTTTTAAAAAATTCTGTTCATGGAACATGGGAGAAATTGTAGCGTGTTTGTATGTTAATGGAGAAGAAGAAAATTGATGATGCAGGCAAGGGAGCAGAGGACTGCTGGCTGGAACAGTGTCCTCGAGGAGGTGAGAGGGGATGGGGTACCTCGCACAAGTGGAGGTGTCTTTCTTAGACGGAGGTGAAGATTGTTGATCTATAGAAATGGGAGGGGGGCGGAGCATGTGGGCACAGATGCAGGTAGATGGCAAGACTGACCTTTCCAGTGTTTGTTATTCTGATGGGTGAAAAGCGGTATTTCGTTGATGTGTGAGAAAGATGATGACTGGGACCAACATCCTTAATAACATGGATCCAGCTCTAAAGAAGAAGTCACCTCAGTGTCTCAATTTCTTGTGCATCTTTCTCTCCAAAAGACCAAGTCTGATTTCTCCCCAGGCGTCTCTCTTTCTACCTCTTCCATCGTCTTGCCTTTGTCTCTCCCTGCATTTCCTCTGCTCTCTCCCATCCACCTTGTTTTTCTCTCTCTGTGTTATTTATCCCTTTGGGTCTCTCTTAGTCTCCCCATCCCTTCACATTTGCATCAGGGCCTCTGCTCTGGGCATGGGTGTAGGGCCAACTTTCTCATCCCAGCCAGCACTTCCAACCAGAACTTCCAGTTCCTGCTTGACAAAGAACCTCATCTTGAAGCCAAGCTATAGGGTGGGGGCCCCCGGGAACCTCAGGCTGCCTCCATCTCCAACTTTACTTATTTAACAAGCATGTTTGTGGCCTTTGGTTCGTGTCAAACTCTCCTCTAAGCACCTTCAAATATGAACTCATTTAACCCTGCTCTGTGAGGCAGGTGCTATGGTTACTGCCATTTTACGGAGGCACAGAGTGGCCATGTCACTTGAACTCAGCTCTGAACCACTAGGAACACTGTCTCTTTTTCTAGTCCTTTTTCTTTCTTGCTCTAGCCCTTCTCTCTGAGGGCGACAGACCCTGATCTATGCGACAGTACCCCTGGATTTGGTCTAACTGGCATGTGACTTTCAGCTACTCACTGAACTCCGTGGGCTCCAGTTGCCTTATTGATCAAGTGAGGGGGTAGAATACCCCCAACTCTCGGTGGGTCCATGACCTCACTTCAACAAGAGCCAGCCAATCATTAGCCCTACTGTCAGTGTTGACCTGGTACTCACCCCTCAACAAATACCAAAGACAGCCACCCCACTGCAAGTTCCAGCCGTTCCCAAGGGAGAAAGGCTTTTTCTAGAAGTGTGGACCTAGGCCACAAAGGAGCACAGGTTCCCCGACTTCCCACACAAACCTGTCACCTCACTTAACCCGCATCCCCCCTCCTGCCACTCAGCCTGAACCCAACTCAACTCAGAAAGAGTGAACTCGGTCCCTACTCTGGGTCCAGTCCTGGGAAGTGGGGTAATTCCAAGGTGGGGAAGGACAGTGGCCTTTCTGTCACCTTGAGAGGCACTCACAGCTATGACCCAGCACACTCCTACCAAAGCCCTACCCTGACGCAGATACTGGACCTCACGTCTAGCGCTCATTAACAATGTCAACGCACAACACCAACTCAACTGTATTTCAACACCTCCCCACCCAAATACTCAATCTTGGCCTCATCTCCAGCCCCAACCCAGCTGGACTCTGTCAACAACATTATCCCCAGATCCCTCCCATCTACAGCTTAATTCTATCCCCAAAACCAACTCCAACCCCATCCTCACCCCAGGTCCATTCTCTTCCCCAAACTCACCTGCATTCCCGGCGTAGTCATCAGAGGCCCTCCCCCCACACCAACCACCATCTTAAACCCGACCACAAACTTTTCTTCCTAGTGTAGGGAAAAACCGTGAAAGACTTTAAGATGGACCCAACAGACGTCATCAATGGAAAACGAGGTGGGTTATCTGATTCTACGGGGTCTCAGCTTCTTTTACTGTCTTTGAGCTACTTTACAACTCTGTAAATGATAAATAGTGGGTAGTAGGGCAAATAATTCTCGTCCATAACCGTGCAAGTGAGTTTTGTCAGGAGGGAGTACAATTCTCTCCCCTCCATATAGAATAAGCCCGTTTAATTCACTTTAGCGCTTCTTATCGCCCGCGCACCGCAATGAAGAGCAGCCCCTGCTCACCGCAACTAGAGAAAGCCCGCGCGCAGCAACAAAGACCCAGGGCAGCCAAAAATAAATAATTAAAGAAAAAAAAAGAAGGGCCTTGTGCTAATGATAAGGTGCCACCAATGAATTCAGTTCCCTCCATCTGAGGATTAAGAAGTCTCTCAGTAAATGAATAAACTTAAAAAAAATAGAACCTACTTCAGCGGGTTCTTGGGAGGACTGAGTTAGTATGTGAGAGCGCTCACTAAGGAGAACGCCCGGTACTGAGTGAACGCTTGCTAAGTGGTTGCTGTCATTAGTATTATTGCTGTTCTTATTATTGATGTCATTGCTATGCTTCCTCCAAGGCCCCAGTGCCAGAGCAAGACACCTTGGGTGGCAGCTGTGTATTTGAGAGAATGAGAGGTAGCCGCCCAAATCCTTCCTGTGGAACAGAAAATAATGACATAGCTGAGATGGAGATTCTGACTGCCAACAAGACCTTAATTCAAGAAGGCCAGCCAGGTGGCAGGCTTCTCAGACCACCCTCCTCCCTGCCGTCTCCAGGGACTTTGCAGCCACACGCCCTCTCCTCCCTGTTTTTACCCAGGGGAGTTTTAAAATCCTGGGCAGGAAGGAATTTGGAGGCTGGTGGAGGGAGAGAGGAGGTGAAAAGACTGGGGAAGAGAACAAAGCAGAGAGAGGAGAGTCAAAGAGATAACAATACTTCCTGTCTTTGGTCCAGCAGATAAAGCCCTTTCATGTCATTTCCCCAAGGTCCCGGTTGGGGAAACGTCAGCTCCCCATTTTACAGAAGCGTAGACCTAGACTAAGGAAAATCCACCGGTGAGTTGAATCCATCCAGGCTGATGGAGACACATTCCTGCATTTCTCTTCTGAGACCCTCCTCAGGGGCATCCCCCTCAAGTCTGGAAGGAGGGTCCAGACCATGCTGAGCCACTGCCCGATTTGGGAGGCCTTGTTTAAGGGACGAGGCTGGACTTACCAGGCAAATGGGAACGATAGGCATATAAGCCCGCAGTTCCATTCTAACAAATTCAATGCTAAGATGAAAGAAGCAGACAGGCTGTGAGAGGGTTGAAGAGGCCGGAGACCCAGGTCAGGTTTTTTTGGAGGAAGGGATAATGAAGGATAATGTAGCCATCCCACAGAAATAGGATGGACTCCGCCATCCAAGAATTGGTTCAGATGTCATGATTCGTGATGCCCCACATGGGGACTTCCCTGGCGGTCCAGTGGTTGGGACTCCATGCTTTCACTGCAGCGGGGTGCAGGTTTTATCCCTGATCAGGGAATCAAGATCTCACATGCTGCACAGTGTGCGCCCCCTGGCCCCCCACCCAAAAGAAACAAACAATCAAACAAACAAAATAATGCCACAGCTGCAGCAAAGGATCCTTTCTGCCCCTGTGGGGTGACCACAGTTGGCACTGTGAGTGGGGGTCTAGATGGGACCACCACCTTGTCCACTGAAAAAAAACGCACAACCTAAAAGGTGGGAATTATGTTTTATTCAGCAGACATGCTGAGGACTTAAGCCCGGGAGACGGCCTCTCAGAGAGCTCTGAGGGACAGCTTCAAAGATAAGGGAGGAACCAGGATATATACTGGAGCTTTAGCAACAAAAGCCAGATAGTCGGGAACATCAAGAGATTAACGTTCATTAAAGAAAGTCAACAAACAAGCATCTCCAGTGAATGAATTTCATGCTTTTCTAGGTATGGGAAGATGCCAGAGTCTGGGCTCATTGAAATCATTCCTTTGATGTGCACCTCAGCTATGCAGGGCCACTATCCTGTTTTTCTCCATCCTGAATCCCGGCAGGGCGCACAGTCCTCGGTGGCTGAAGTGGCTGTCGATGGCTCGATGGCTGCAACGTCCTTTGTTTACTGGTATGGCAGGTGACACTTTTTGCCCACGACCTCCGAGGTCTTTCTCATCTTGCTGTCCAGATCATTGGCCCCGCGGCCATGCATTTTGAGCTGTGCTGCCTGCTGCTATATTTGCTGAGATCTAAGGAGACTCTGTTGTAAATTTAACAGACCTAAGTCAGAAGTTTCCATAGTTGGTGTTCAGGAACGGGGTATGGGGCCCTCCTTCAAGTGGCCCAGGGTTGTGCATCTCCAGCCGGGACCTTTGTGCCTCTCTCCTGCCCTGAGGTCGGAAGGTGGGACTCTGAGTTCCAACCCCTCCAATCAATTGGTTGGCTCCCCTAGCAGCCAGCCCCCATTTCCTCCCCCATCCTGTCACCTCATTAACATAAACTCAAATAGGGTTACTGGGATTTATTATGAAAAGCAAAAGAGGCTCATCTTTCCCCTACCACTTGGGAAATTCCAAGAGTTGGGTTTTTTTAAATAAATTAATTTATTTTATTTTTGGCTGTGTTGGGTCTTCGTTGCTACGCGCGGGCTTTCTCTAGTTGCGGTGAGCGGGGGTGGGCTTCTCACTGCGTTGGCTTCTCTTGTTGTGGAGCACGGGCTCTAGGCACGCAGGCTTCAGCAGTTGTGGCACGTGGGCTCAGTAGTTGTGGCGCACGGGCTTAGTTTCTCCGCGGCATGTGAGATCTTCCCAGATCAGGGATCGAACCCGTGTCCCCTGCATTGGCAGGCAGATTCTTAACCACTGCACCGCCAGGGAAGCCCCCAAGAGTTTTTTTTCGGTTTTTTTTTTTGCGGTATGCGGGCCTCTCACTGCTGTGGCCTCTCCCGTTGCGGAGCACAGCCTCCGGAGGCACAGGCTCAGTGGCCATGGCTCACTGGCCCAGCCGCTCTGTGGCATGTGGGATCCTCCCGGACCAGGGCACGAACCCGCGTCCCCTGCATCGGCAGGCAGACTCTAAACCACTGCGCCACCAGGGAAGCCCCCCCAAGAGTTTTTAAAAGCTCTGTGACCAGGACAGGTTGGTGGGGACAGATGGTGAGGTAGGTTTATATTGTCCAGGAGGCTGTTGGATGCACAGGAATGAAGCTGGGGAGAGACCTGAGAACCAACCTGCCCCAGATGACAGGTGAAACTGTCAGGTGTATACAATCAGTGCAGAGGACAAGGCTTAGGACAGAGCCCTGGGAACACCCTTGTTTGTACAGACACCAATGGAGGGAAAAAAAAAAAAAGGCCTATTAATGAAGGAGGCTGGGAAGGAGAGTCAGGAGAAGGAGGAAAACCAGAAATGCATGGTGTCCCAGAAGGAAACCCAGAGAAGGGGGGCCAGCCATGTTGAGTGCTGCCCAAAGGTTGAGTAAGACGGGGACAGGCAGGTGACTGTTGGATTGTTCAACATGGAAGTCTCTGGAGAACCAAAAAGACTGTGGCGTGGGTATGGGGTGCAAGCAGTGAGTAGATCTCCAGGGAGAAGTGTTGCTGGGAAGGATGGTAGGAAAACAAGGCAGTAACTGAGAGGGGGTGTGGACTGTGGGCTGTGATTCAACTCTGTGGCCCCAGCATCTCCCAGCAGATTATCAGGCCCACACAGCAAAATGTTTGCAGAGTGAATGAATGAATGAATGAATGAGACAGAAATAGAGTGAGAGAGAGGTGTAAAGGTAAACTGAAGACTACAGAAAAAAAGATTCTGTCATCCAAGTCAGCTTTGAGAATTCCTTCTTTTTTTTTTCTGCGGTACGCGGGTCTCTCACTGTTGTGGCCTCTCCTATTGCGGAGCACAGGCTCCGGACATGCAGGCTCAGCGGCCATGGCTCACGGGCCTAGCCGCTCTGCGGCATGTGGGATCTTCCCAGACCGGGGCAAGAACCTGCGTCCCCTGCATTGGCAGGAGGACTCTCAACCACTGCGCCACCAGGGAAGCCCCCCATCCATCTTTTATTGCCTTGTTTGAGGACCCCAAGAGGAAGTGGCAGGTAGACATTTAGCTTCCTCCCAGCCCCATTTTTTAAAAAATTTATTTTATTTATTTATTTTTGTCTGCGTTGGGTCTTCTTCGCTGAGCACGGGCTTTCTCTAGTTGCGGTGAGCGGGGGCTACTCTTGGTTACGGTGCACAGCTTCTCATTGCGGTGGCTTCTCTTGTTGTGGAGCACGGGCTCTAGGCGTGTGGGCTTCAGTAGTTGTGGCACGTGGGCTCAGTAGTTGTGGCACACGGGCTTAGTTGCTCCGCGGCATGTGGGATCTTCCCAGACCAGGGCTCGAACCCGTGTCCCCTGCACTGGCAGGCGGATTCTTAACCACTGCGCCACCAGGGAAGCCCTCAGTTAGTCATTCTTTTGCTCATTCACATATTTGGATAATGATTAACAATACAAGTTCTGGAGCCAGTCTGCCTCAGTTCAAACTCCAGTTCTGCCTCTTACCAGCTGTGTGACTTTGGGCAAGTGGCTCCATCTAGCTGTGTCTCAGCTTCCACACCTATGATGGTATCCATGCCCTGAGACATCACCCCATGTGTTGGGATGCCTGAGTTGTCTTTAGGGAATGGGCTTCATGGTGAGCTTATGATGGCGCCCAAGAGGAAAGCATGAGATACAGGGACCTGAGCGCTCCAGGGGCTCCCTGGATGAGGTGGCAAAGGTGCTCAGAGCTTTTTCTGAAAGCAGGAGGTCTGTCCTCTTTGAGTCTCCAGCTACAAAAAGGGATTGATTGACTTTATCCAGAAGCCACAAGCCGCAAGTCTGTGTGTCAAAAGAGAACCGCTAAGCAGTCATTCCCCACCCCCACTCCCTGCCGCCCCGGGCAACCACTAACCTGCTTTCTGTCTCCACCAATTGGCCTTTTCCGGATATTTCATATAAATGGGATCATACGGTTTGTGGGCCTTTATGACGGGCTTCTTTCACTCCACATAGTGTTCTCAAGGTTCGTCCACGTGTAGCACACATCAGTACTTTGTTCCTTTTGTAGCTGAATAATACTCCATAGCACGGACAGACCACCTTTTATTTGTCCATCCATCATTTGATACACATCAGTTTAAAGGCTATGGGGTCTCCTTTGGGGGTGACGAACATGGTCTGGAATTAGTCGGTGGTGATGGTAGCATAACACTGTAAGTGCAGTGGAATTCACGGCGTTGTAGACTTTAAAATGGTTCGAAGGCTGGATTTTATGTTATATAAATTTTACTTCCAAAAAAAAAATAAAAAGATAAGAGGAGAAAGAGAGGGATTCTGTCCTGAGTCTCTTTCACTCTCCCTCTCTCTGTTTCCTGTCCCCTGTCTCTCTTTCTCAGTGGATGTCCCTATGCAAAAAACTTTCATGCAGTTAGATAAATCGACCTCCTAAGACCTGTGCTCTGAATTTCAAAACTTCAATTAGAACCAAGCTTCCTTGGATCTCAGTTTGGAAACTCCTCTGTCTCCCCTATTTTGTTTTTGGTTTTTTATTTTGTGGTACACAGGCCGCTCACTGTTGTGGCCTCTCCTGTTGCGGAGCACAGGCTCCGGACGCGCAGGCTCAGCGGCCATGGCTCACGGGCCCTGCCGCTCCGCGGCATGTGGGATCCTCCCGGACCGGGGCATGAACCCACGGCCCCTGCATCGGCAGGCGGACTCTCAACCACTGCGCCACCAGGGAAGCCCTGTCTCCCTTATTTTGAAACCTCTTCCCTTTCCTCCTCTTCTGTCTCAGGCTCTCTCTGCCCTTGGTTTCCTTGACTCTCACTTCCACCCTGTTGCCTCTTCCATGAAACACTCAGGGAGGAGTCCAGGTATCTACCTGCCCCACTCTCCCTGAGGCTTCATTACAGGAGTTGCGGAAGGTCCCAGATCACCTTGCGTCATTGGCCTCAGGGCTGCTGGCTAGTTTGCAGAGGAGGGGAGAAGGAGAGGGCCTGGGTCTTCCCTCCAGAGCCATACTGGGGCCCCCGCCCCCCTCCATTTAACTGTAAATCTCACTAATTGTCATTAGCCAAGAAGAGTTTCTACCTGATTAGAGGGTGTCCCGCCCCATGTCTACCTTGTCTCCTTCCCTCAACCCATAAATCGCATGAGCTGGGACAAAGAGTTAAAAGCTGTATCAGCTGCTGGTCTGGGACAGACAGACGGAAGGAAGAAGACAGGTGGTGCAGCGTGACAGGTGGCTGAGAGGCCAGGTGAACAGTAGGAGAGTTGCCTGACAGGGTGGCTGGCAGATGAAAAGACAAGCAGGCAGGTGGCCAGACAGATAGCAGAGAGACCGACAGGCTGAGATTGCAACAGTCACATGGAGGAACCGGCAGGCGGAGAAGCAAGGTGAGCAGGGGGCAGTCCAACACCAGTGAAGGGGTAACGCTCGGGGATTGGGTACAGAGAGGAATGAGCCTGTGGACCATCCCCTTCTCGTGGAATTGCTGGTGGAAGGGGAGGAGAAAGGGAGGGTCCACTTGACAGGGAAAAGGAGGGTCCAGTTGCCATCTCTGAGATGCCTCACCTTTTCCCCAGAACCTGGAAGTGGACCACCATGGTGTCCAGCACCTTTTTTCTCCTGTGCTTGATTGGTGAGTTCCCCAGAAGGCAAGGAACCCTCATGAGGATGCCTGGCACTAAGGAGGGGAGGGAGGCTGGCTGACTCTATGCCTCCATTCACCTCCATCTCCAGGGGTCCTATGCACCTCGCTCTCCCTGTATCTTCCGATCCATCTCCCCTCTGTCTCTCCCTGTCACTATGTCTCTGTCCTTTCTCTCTGAATCTCTGTTTCGCTTATCTTTAAGCATCTCTCTCTCTTCCTCTTTGTGTCCTTTGGGTGTTTCACTGTGTCTTTATATATCACTGGGTCTGTGTCTCCCTGCCTGTGACTCTCTCTCTCTCTCTCTCTCTCTCTCTCTCTCTCCCTCTCTTGGTTTCTTTCTCTTGCCTCTTTTTTGTTCTTTCTGTATCTCTCTTTCTATCTGATCCACAGTCTCTAGGTTCCTGACTCTGTCTCTCTGGCCCATGCCATTGTCCTCAGGGCTCAGCCACGAGGGCACACAGAAGGTTTTTAAAGGCACGGAGTGTATCCCTCGCTCACAGCCTTGGCAGGTGGGGCTGTTTGAAGGTACACAGCTGCGCTGTGGGGGAGTCCTCATCGACCGCCGGTGGGTTCTCACAGCTGCTCACTGCAGCAACAGGTAAGCCCCCCACTTGGGTCCCTGCTTGGGTGATGGGGAGGGTAGTGCTGGGGGGAGGGGGCTCACAGGAGTAAGGAGATGGTCCTGCAACAAGAGGGTCTGAGGTTAGACAAGAAGTAGGACTTCTTCACAATGGGCCTGGGGTGGACCTGGGTGGGGATCGGTGGGGTGGAGGTCAGGGGAGGGTCCTGGAATCTGCCCACCCACCCCCAATGTTCCCTCATGTCCCCCTTCCTTCCCATACGGTGTCCCCAGTTCAGCATCTCCTGACCCAGTCTGAGCTGGGGACCCATGTCTGACCCAAACGCTTTGTGCAGCTTCAGAGGTCACATCTGGCGCCTCTCTGGGCCTCAGTGGTCCCATCTGTAAAATGAGGTCAGAGGTCACATCTGGCGCCTCTCTGGGCCTCAGTGGTCCCATCTGTAAAATGAGGTCAGAGGTCACATCTGGCGCCTCTCTGGGCCTCAGTGGTCCCATCTGTAAAATGAGGGGATTGGGATTTGTAGGTCTGATGCTCTGGATTCATTTTCTTTTTCCAAAAGGGAAGTTTCAGACACGGAGAGACAGAGATATTTGGGGACAGGGAGGGACACCAGCAGGACAGAGTCCACTCATTATTCCCCCATTCATTTAGTTGACAGTGTTGATGGCCCAGGCCACCTGCTGGGTGGTGGGAACAGGGCAGTGAATAGGACTAATGGATGTCCCTGCCCCCATGGCCATCACCAGCTAAGAGAATCAGAAAGTGACACAGATGCGGTAGCATGGAGAGGAGAAATAGGACCAACACTAGAAATGGAAAGATGGCAATGGAAATAGAGGCCAAGAGGTGGGAAGAGACAAAGAGAATGAGAGCAAGGGAATCAACAACCATCAAGGTGCAGAGCAGCAGAGAGAGGCAGGCGGGTCTGGGAGCCCCAGGCCAGCCCACCCTGCCCCTGCTGAGCCTCGGTGACCCCCAGCAGGCACTGGCTGAGCCTGGGGGAACACAGCCTCAGCCAGATGGACTGGACCAAACAGATCCGGCACAGTGGCCTCTCCGTGACCCACCCTGGCTACCAGGCAGCCCTGCAGAACCAAGACAATGACCTCCGGCTTCTGCAACTGGGCATCCCTGTTCTCTTGACCCGCAGCATCCAGCCCCTGCCCCTGCCCACGACCTGTGCAGTGGCTGGCACCAAGTGCCACATCTCGGGCTGGGGCACCACCAACCACACAAGGAATAAGGGGGTCCTGGGGTCAGGGGTCACGATTGGCAAAAGTTTGCGGCATAGGGAGTCACGTCATCTCAGAGGAAGGATGGGTAAAGTGTCACACATCAGGATTCATGCTTTAGGGTCTGAGATCATGGTGCGTAGGGGTCTTGGGAGTTAAAGAGGTTAAGTGGTTGTGTATGGAGTTAGGAGTCATGGGTCAGAGATGTGGTTAGAGGTCAGAGTGATGTTATCAGACTGGATGGAGCAAAAGACATATGTAAATAGGATCTTGGGGTCATGGGTCAGGTACTCTGATGTTAGTCATTGTAGAGTTGAGGTCATGGGATCCAGATGTTGGCCACAATCCGAGGATGGAAATTGGGATTCGATCAAGGATCACTGGTCTGGGACTGGAAGCCACAGGGCTTGGTGTGTGGAGGTAGAGGTTAGGGGTCATGGAGTCTGGAGTCAAATAAACTAGGATCAGAGGTCACTTTGGAGGATTCAGAGCTGAGGTTGGAGGTTAAGGTGAAAACAAGGAACATGGGGCCAAGAGACAGAGAGAAGACATGAGAACAAGTTGGGATCAAAGGGCAATAAGATTGAAGGTCAAAGGTCACAGTAGCTGGGATTGAAGGAGGAAGCCAGGTCTGGATTCACTGTATCTGAGTCGTAGGCTAAAGGTCAGGGAGACGGGGCCAATGAATTGAAATCAAGAGCTACTGTGTAATCAAGTCATAATCTGAAATTTAGAGCTTGGAGGATTGTAGTGGAGGTCATAGGGAGGGGGTGGGGTATAGACTTGTATTGGGTTTCCTTGAGAAGAGGGATGTGCCCTTTTTGGGGAGATGAGGGAAGCTTTGGGGGATCCTGCAGCATCCATCTTCCATCCCCAGACCAGTTGTCAGACCGACTCCAATGCCTTAACCTCTCTATCGTCTCTAACGCCACCTGCCGGGCAGCGTTCCCCGGGAGAATCACGGACAACATGGTGTGTGCAGGCGGCATCGCTGGGGAGGATGCCTGCCAGGTGAGCGACTGCAGGCAACATTCGGGACAGAAAGTAGGGGAGGGAGAATTGGAGAGGTGGGGAAGGGGGAGAAGGTAAGTCAGGGAAAGGAGATGGGGAGAGAGATAAGGTCAGAAAGAAGAGGAGGTACAGGATGCGGGAGGGAGAGCCAGGGAGTGGAGGACAGAGAGAGGGAGGGCAGAAACAGAGAAGGAAAGATGGGTGGGGCACAAAGGGAGGGAGAGGAAGAGACAAAGACGATGGGGGAGGGAAAGAGGCAGCCGGCATTTGGAGCTCAGGCAGGTAGCCGGCTGTCTCTCCAGTTCTGAGTCTTCCCCATACCATCCAGTTGGTGCTGGCCCAAGTAAGACTGAGAGATTCCAGGATGGAGGAGGAAAGGGGGCTGGAGGACTCTCTCCCCCTGTAATTCTGCTACCTTATCCTCTCGGTCCTTCACAGAGGAGGCTGCCCCTCCCTACTGGCCAGGGCCCCAGCCACAGTCTTGGAAAGAACTCTTAAGGAGTCCCGCCCTCCTTCTCTAGAATTGGTCACTGGTACCGGTGCTCTCCTCCCTCATTGGTCAGGGTCCCAGCCATTTTCCTTGACACGGAGTCCCGTCCTCCTTCGCTGGGATTGGTCACTGGTGCCTGTGCTCTCTTCCCCCATTGGTCAGGGCCCACCCATTGTCCTTGAGGGAACCCTCTACCCAGCATAGAGCCCGCCCTCCTTCCCTGGCGTTGGCCCCTAGGGACAGTGTGTTCTTCTCTATTAGTTAGTCATTGCTGTTGTCCTCTGGGAACTTGTGTGTTCTTTTTTCTCTGCTGACGAGGCTTGGAGCCACGGTCCTCAAGGCCCAGGAATGGGTGAGGGGGCAGGAGGCTGTGGAGAGGAAAACTGGAAAAGGATTTCTCCCATATTCAGACCATGCTCCTTCTCCTCTGCCTTCCAGAGTGACTCTGGGGGTCCCCTAGTATGCAGAGGAGTCCTTCAGGGTCTGGTGTCCTGGGGATTCGTGGAGCCTTGTGGGCAAGAAGGAATCCCAGGGGTCTACACCAATATTTGCAAATACGTGGACTGGATCCGGATGGTCATGAGGAACAACTGACCTGCTCCCTCCACCTTCATGCCTCAGCTTGGGGGCCACTCTGACCCTCAGAGTGCCAATACCTCCTCCATCATCACCCCCAGCTCCCACTCTTCTTGGACTGGGGATCTTCTTCCTGGAACTCCAACTCCAGCCAGCCCTTCTAAGACCCATGGTTGGGGGAGGAGGGAGTATACAACTATCTGGAATAAATATAACTGGAGGAGGGGCAGTGTCTGTCTGTTTGATCCCCCTGCTGGTTGAGATTGGAGGGAGAGTTACCCATCAGTTACCCTACCCACAGGTGTAGAAATAGAGATCAGAGAGGGTGAGGGTTTTCCCTCAGGGGCCACACAGGAATGGACTAGAGAAAGTTACTTATAACAGTAAAAAATTAAGGCCATTTTTCTCCATCTGCCGCAACAGGAACACTGCCTAGAGCTTATAAGCTGAAATGCGGGAGGGGTGTGTGTGGACAGGATTGTTGGCTGCAAAATACCAAATGAAAACTGCAAAATCAAAATCCACTACTATTTAATTGTGTCTATAAAACGTAACATTCTTCCAACTAGCCAACTGCAACTTGGCTCAGCTGGAGTTGAGCACGTATTATACTTAATGTGGGGTGCGGGTTTGCTTTAATACATCTGCAATGATGGAGGGTGGGGTGCAGCCTTGGAAAGCAAGAGGACCCAGCCTAGGTCTAAAAATAGTTCTGCCCACCTCTCAGCTTCTGTCTTCACAGCCTCTCCAGGAGTTGGAAAGAGAATTTCTTCTCCTCAATGAATGGAAGGGAAATTTGAGGTGGGAGAGGGTGAGGGGTGACTGTGGCAGCTGTGGGAGCATTTGCTGACTGCCTATTGTACTTGGCTCTCCTGGAGTCATCATCCCAACCCCCTGAGGCAGGGCTGTCACCCCCATCTCACAGATGAAGAAACTGAGCCTCGCCGGGGTGGAGTCTCTCGTCCCACATCACTGTGGTAGGAAGAGGCAGTGCCGGGGTCTGGGGCCAGGGCTGGCTGCTGTGAGAACCCAGGCCTACCCCGTAGTCTTTTTTTTTTTTTTTTTAATGTGGTATGTGGGCCTCTCACTGTTGTGGCCTCTCCCGTTGTGGAGCACAGGCTCCGGACGCTCAGGCTCAGCGGCCATGGCTCACAGGCCCAGCCGCTCCGCGGCACGTGGGATCTTCCCGGACCGGGGCACGAACCCGTGTCCCCTGCATCGGCAGGCGGACTCTCAACCACTGCGCCACCAGGGAGGTCCCTACCCCGTAGTCTTGCTTCACATCTCGTTAGGGGAGAGAGGAGGGTAAGACAGAGGGAGAACTAACTGATAACAAACAAGCTGGGAGAAGTAGGGATCGTCACTTGAGTTCTGCAGACGAGGAAATTGAGTTGGCTCAGATTTGGGAAGTCATCGGACCTACGTCACACAGCAAGTAAGTGCCACAGTGGGATTCTGAGGACCCTGGGGTCCTGGCAGCCTAAGAGGCTGGCAGAAGGCAGTGGAGGGAAGGGTCGCCAGAGAAGTAAAGCCCCAGAGGAGCTCTGGGGGTTGTGGTACCTGCCCAGGGCTGACTTCCCTTTCCTGGGCCTTGAATCCCACAGGCCCCAACCTGCCTTCCCCACCCTCCTGCCTGCCCCTTCGGCTGGCAGCAGCCCCACCTGTGTGACGTCCCAGTCCCCCCACCCCGCTCCTTGGAGTGATGAAGGGAGGGGCCAGAAGGGGCCAGGGTCCCACCTGGGCTCGGGCTGTGGGGAGGGAGGGGCTGGGAGATGAGGATGGAGAGGGATTTAGACACAGAAGTGAAGGGAGGGAGAGAAAGAGACGGGGATGGAGGCAGGCAGAGACAGAGACACAAAGAAAGATATAAAGCATTAGAGGAGATGTGCAGAGAGACACTGGGAGAGAAGAACAGAGTTAGACAAAGAGAAAAAGGCCCAGATATACATAGGAACAGAAAGAAAAATGACACACACACACATACACACAAAGAATTATAGAAATGTGGGAGAGGTAAAGAGAGACAGGGAAGGATGCAGACAGACGGACGGACACAGAGGTGTGGGGAAACAGAGAAGCAGAGAGAAGAGGGGTTTGGGGAGGTGACAGTGACAGGTGGGCAGCACCTCCAAGGCCCAGGGCTGGCCTGGGGAGGGCTCCCACACACCCGGCCCCCAGGGCAGTAAGGCAGGGTTGGGAAGCCCAGTCATCCTGGGCCTGTGGGGGAGGGGGTGTGTGGTGAGGGGGCACCCCTGCCTGCTCGCTTTCCTGGTGCCTCCCGCTCCGAGACCCAGCCTGCCGCGTCTGCCACCACTGCCAGGGCCCCAGAGCTCCAGCCCCAGAGCCCGTGAGTCCAGAAGGGAAGGGAGGGCTCCCCTCCAGGGGCCGAGTGTGCCAGGCCTCAGCCCCAGCATCATTTCTCCTTCTGCTCTGTACTTCTCGGGGTGGGGGATTGTGTCTCTCTGCCTTGATCTGCATCTCCAGCAGCAGCCTCCCAACCTCAGTGTCCTGCAGCCCCACCTTCCGTCACTGCGTCCAACCCTCCAGCCCCACTCCCGCTGGCCAGGGCAGCTAAGGGCACTGGCCCTTCCAGTGATCAGCCCTTCTCTGCCTCACTGTTCTTCAAAGGGGCAGGGGTTCAGCAGGGCGGGGGCCAGAATGATGTCCCAGGCTGAGCCCCCTACTGTACCCCAGGTAGCCTTCAAAGGGCTCATATCACCCTGGCGTGGTTACTGAATGGAGCCTGGTTCCCTTTATCCTCCCACCCCAAGTTGCTGGGCCCCAGGTCTCACGTGGGCAATGCCTTCCCAGCAACTTGGGTATGAGAGGCTGTAACCGGGATTAGGCCCCTGCAAGGCCACCCTCCATACCAAAGATTTATTTTAAAAGTTTGGAGGTTGGGATGCTGTGTGAGCCAAGGGATTCCTCACACCTGGTTGTTTCTCCCTGGGGGGAGCCGGAGCAGGCACGGGGGAGAGAGAGGGCGTGAACCAGCCCTAAGTCTCCCCATGGAGTGATTTGGCCCCTTGTCCCTCCTTGTTCCCAGAAGAACCTGGGGCCTGCCCTGCCCCCCTCCAGGCCATGATGATTCTGCAATTAATCATGTTTGCTCTGGTGACAGGTACGGTGGAGATGGGGATGGGCAGGGGTATCCCTCTCAAATCTCTAGGATTCCCAACCCTCTATGTCTAGACAATGACGGGGCTGATATTAAAAATATAGAACAACCATAGGGCATCTGAATGGATATATGAGCCATAACAAGGTCCTGGATGCCCCTTGCCTTCTAAAGGTGTAATCTCTTTAGAGCTAGAATGGGGAGAGGTCCAAGAGGGTCCCAGAGGAGGGACCGGGGCAGCTGGGGTGGTGTGGGAGACATTCAAAGAGCTCAGGAAAGTGGCTACTGACCGACGGGTGTGGAAGGATTTCAATCATGTAATACCCAGCCTGTCCATTCAGTGCGTCCCCATAGGACACCAGGCTATGGTCCTCCCCCCCGCCGCCCCATTTCTGGGAGTCGTCTCATGGCTGAGCCCCCTCTTTTGCCCTCACCCTCTCTAGGACATGTAGGGGGAGAGACCAGGATCAATAAAGGATATGAGTGCTCTCCTCATTCCCAGCCGCCCTGGCAGGCGGCTTTGTTCCAGAAGACACAGCTGCTCTGTGGGGCAACCCTCATCGCCCTCAAATGTCTACTGACAGCAGCCCACTGCCACAAGCCATGAGTGCGGGGGCAGGGGCGGGGCTGGGAAGGGGCTGGAGATGGAGAGGTGGATAGAGAAGGGCTTGGGGATGGGGAGAATGTGTATGGGGTGGGGAAAGTGGGGTCAGAGACGGGCACTGATGGTGGGATTGGGTTGGGATTGAAGATGGAAGGATGAATGATGTTGGAACTGGCATGGTGTTGGGAATGGGGTTGGATGCTGGGCTGGCGATAAGGTTTTGGTGGGAGATGGGGATGAGTTTGGAAGTGGAGCTATGTTTCTTCATTCTCTTCATCTCGCCCCCCCCCCCACAATGTCACTCTCCATTTCCTGTCTCTCCTTCCCCTTCCATCTCTGACCACCATCTCTCTCACTTCAACTGATATGTAGCTCATCTGGGAGAACACAACCTCCAGTGACGGGATGGCTGTGAGCGCACCCGAGCAGCCACTGAGTCCTTCCCCCACCCAGACTTCAACAGTAGCCTGCCCAACAAAGCCCACTGTGATGACATCACGCTCCTGAATATGGCGGCCCCAGCCTTCGTCATCTGGGCCGTGCGACCCACAGGGTGTCATCACACTGTATCACTGCTGGCACCCGCTGCCTCATTTCCGCCTGGGGCACCACGTCCAGCCCCCAGTGTAGGGGCTGCAGAGAGGAGCATGATGGGGTGTGGGGCGGGGGAAGGTGTTTATGATTGTGGAAGGAAATAGGGAACCAGAGGAACCTTCAAAGATGAGATTCATAGTGATACAAGAGGGTGCTACCTGGAGGTGTCAATAGTGGGATAAGTTGAAAGGAAGAGTGGAAAAGTAAGGGCTGGGGAGGGCGGAGACAAAGGTTTGGGCCTTGGATTCAGGCAGACATGATGTGCAATTTCAGATCCACAGCCTGCTAGTTGTAGGTCCTTAGGCAAGTCTCTGAACCTTGGTTTTCTTCTCTATAAAATGAGCATAATCACATCCACCTACTAGAGCTGGATTACACATAATGTTCATAGAGCAACTGGCGTAAAGAATTTTACTTGATAGCGTTACTGTTGCTATGGTTACAAGCAGAGAGGTGAGTTGACTGCAAGCAAGAAGGACAGGAACTGGATTCAGGGCAAGGTCCCTGGTTCTCTGCTGGGTTCAGAGCAAGCCCTGCAGTGTGGGGAAGGGGAACAAAGGGATCTAATTTTCTGTACCCCCTCATGTCATTTCTACAGTGCACCGTCCCCATACCTGGCGATGTGCCAACATCACCATCTTCGAACACAAGTTGTGTGAGGACGCCTACCCTGGGAACATCACAGACACCATGGGATGTGCCAGCGTTCGAGAAGAGGGCAAGGACTCCTGCCAGGTCAGAGGGCAGGGCTTGGGTCTCCAATCACATTTCCATTCCCATCTCCAACCTCAACCATGTCTTCATCTACATCCACAATCTCATCCCCAACCTCAATGCCACTTCCCCCTGCAACCCCAAATCCATCTCCACTCCCAGGTCCCATTTCTAACATAAACACAATTCCCAGCTCCATTCCCAGTCCCACCCCTATTTCCAACCGTAACCATCCCCAAATCAATTTTCGACCCTAACCCCATCTTTGTTCTCACCCATAACTCTAACCTCATCCTCAATCCCATTGCCAACCCCATTTCAACCTCCACC
This sequence comes from Delphinapterus leucas, assembly GCF_059928025.1. Classification (NCBI taxonomy): domain Eukaryota; kingdom Metazoa; phylum Chordata; class Mammalia; order Artiodactyla; family Monodontidae; genus Delphinapterus; species Delphinapterus leucas. The sequence continues at coordinate 6,431,321 of NC_143148.1, forward strand.
TCACTTTCAACACAATTCCCCCCTCCTCCCTAACACCATGTCCAACCCTCTCCCCTCTCCTGAGGCCTCCCCTCCTCTCTGACTGGTTCTCTTCCTCCCCATCTCCAGGGTGATTCTGGGGGCCCACTGGTCTATAATGGGTCTCTTCAAGGCATCATCTCCTGGGGCCATGATCCATGTGCTGTCAGCAGAAAGCCCAGGGTTTACACAAAGGTCTGCAAATATGTGGACCGGATCCAGAAGACTATAGAGAACAATTAGCCAGGACCAGCTCATCACGGCCCAATCACCCGATCCCTACTTGGTACCTGTTCATTCTGTTAATAATGAAGCCTGAGCCAGGACCCCTTTATATACTTTTCTGGGGGACTTCTTGACTATGAGAGATGCTGTACCTTAATAATTAATTTGGAGTTTGGAGTTAGGAGACCTGGGTTCTCCTCCTGCCTCATACTAACTTGTGACTCTGGGAGTGAAAATAGTTGTTTGGTTCACTGTTGTACCTCCAGTCTCAAACACAATTCCTGGCACACACCAAGGTTTCAGTAAATATTTACTAAACAAATGAATCTTTTGAATGCTTACTACGTGCCAGACCCTGGTCCAAGGGCTTTTAAATGTATCGACTGACGTAATCTTCACAAAACCCTACAAGGTTGGTACTATTATTATTATACCCATTTTGCAGCTGAGGAAACTGAGGCACAGAGAAACGAAGTCACCCGTTCACGATCACAGAGCCAGCAAGTAGAAAAGCAAGGAATCTGAAGCAAGGTGATTTCTTAACTGACAAGCAATACTACCTTGATTAAGGCTCCATTCCTTGGGACTTCCCTGGTGGCGCAGTGGTTAAGAATCTGTCTGCCAATGCAGGGGGTACGGGTTCAAGCCTGCGTTCGAGCCCTGGTGTAATGAAGACCCAATGCAGCCAAAAATAAATAATTTTTTTTAAAAAAGAATCCTTTCCTTATCTGTAAAATCGTGCATGCTAAAGTATGATAGTACACAAAGTCAGTCAGCCTGCACACAGCTAAGACCCAATAAAAGGGAGCTATCATTGTTTTCTTTCCAACCTCTGCAATAGGTAATAGGTAGTTCATCAAGACCTGAGCAGGTCAGTACAGTAGCCACTAACCATACATGGCTATTTAAATTAAAACTGCCTAAAATCAGAAATGTAATTCTTCATCTAGAGGGGTGGTATAGGGAGGGTGGGAGGGAGACGCAAGAGGGAATGGATATGGGGATATATGTATATGTATAGCCGATTCACTTTGTTATACAGTAGAAACTAACACACCATTGTAAAGTAACTAAACTCCAATAACGATGTTAAAAATATAAAAAAAATTTTTTTAATTAAAAAAAATAAATGTAATTCCTCAGTTGCACTCACCACATATCAAAAGCTCTATAGCCACACGTGGCTGGTGGCTACTGCGTTGGATAGCACAAACGGAGCATTTCCATCACGGCGGAAAGTTCAACTGAACGGCGCTGTGCTGGACAACCTCTAGAGTTAACTGACTCCTCGCTGGAGAAGATGCTTCACAAATAGTCCAGAGCTCGGGGTCTCTTCTGATGTTCTGCTCACCTTGCAGGGGAGGTAGTGGGCATGAGCAGTTAAGAGCCCAGAGCTGGAACTGGGCCTCTGGGTTGTTAAATAGACTTGCTGTGTGACCTCCTGTCAGTCACTGCCCTCTCTGAGCCTCCCATTCCTCACCTGAAATGAGGGAGCTGGCTGAAGTGACACTGATGCCCCTTGTAGCTTTTGGTCTCCTGTGATTCACGGGCCTGTGTGTCACCTGGAGACATGAAGAGGGCAGGAAGTATGTGAAGTGACCACACATGGGCTAGTTGCTGGGACACACGACGCTGCTCTGGCCGTGGATGAGGGCTCAAGCACAGAGCATCCCTCTGGGTCTGCATCTTCCTCTTCCCTCTCTGTGTTTTCTTTCCCTTGTTTGTGTGCATCTCTTGTTCCTACTCTTTCCTTCGATCTACCTTATCTCTCTGCCTCCCTCTTTCAGGGTCAGCATTCTGGCTTTTCTCATTATGCCACTCTAGGCGTGCACGTCCCTGTTTGTTTATTTTCCTCTCTCTCGCTTACAACCATCGGTCTCCGACACTATCCCCGCGACCCCCGCGGCCCCTGGGAATGTGGCACCCTCTTTCCCCATCTGCGAAGACTTCTTGGAACAGGGACCTGGGGAATCTCCATGAAATCCATCTCTAAAAAGGGTGTTTCGGGCACTGGGAGAAGCCTGTATTCCCGGGCCCCTCCCAGAGCAGGAATCTGGGGCCCAGGTTGGGTGCCAGCCTCACCCAGGGTATAATTAGGGAGAGGGAAAGGGAGGAGGTAAATCCCTGGGGGGAGGGTGGGGAAAAGGGCTCTTCGGGGTTAAAAGGGAGGGCCTGAAAGGGGTCCCTGGGCAGAGGATTCCGGCGGCCCACACGGCAGGACTGAGGCACTTCCCCTCCACGACTCCCAGGTGAGCGGCATGCACCTCACCTTGGTTGGGGTGGGTCGAGAGAGCACAGGTGGGGACTCTCGGGTAGCGGGCAGGAGACTTGTTCCAGCCTTAGTTTCCTTATCTACGGGACGCACTTCGGAGCCTCGAATCCCCAGCCCACCTGTGAAGGTAGGCGAAACCCGAAGCGCTGAGAGGCTGGCAGCCGGGACAGCCCCGGCCAGGAGAGCGCTCCCCTCGGGCGTAGGGAGAGCAGGACGCCAGAGCGGCGTCATTAGGGTATTTGCGCCCATTACGCCTGTTCAGGCCCTGATCGCCCGTCTGCCCACCCCTGCGTTTGTCGGCCGCAAGTTAAACGGGTCCCCGCGGGCTGGGGTGGCCCAGGATGGGCGGACGGGCGTGGCAGGCTGGGGTCTCTGACCCGGCAAGGGCTGGGGTCTCTGACCCGGCAAGTGTTTTGAACCGTCCCCCGCCCACCCCCACCCCCCCAGCCTAGGTCCTGGCCATGAGACCCTCACACCTCCACCTCTCCGCCGCCTCCGGCCCTTGGGGCCTCGAGAACCTTCTGCTGGCGCTACTGATGGCGCAACTCTGGGGTGAGGCCGGGGACAGGGCTCGGCGGGAGGCGCCGGACACCGGGGGCGATGGCAGAGTGGGCTCTTATCACCGAGCCCCGCACACTTCTCCTCCCCTTGGGACCCCAGCACTCACCCACAGATCCGGAGAAGTCCCGCCCCAAGTCAGACCCGCCCCTCTTCTAGCTCCGCCCTAGGTATCCCGCCCCCTTCACTCTTCCGAGATCCGTACTCCCCCTTTCTCCTCGCCGCGTCCTTTCCCCGCCCCTTCTTACTTCGCCCGATTTTACCCCAAGTCTTGCCTTAAGAGCCCTCTGCCCTCACCCCTTCTTCCGGCGAGTTGCGTTATTCCCACCACTACTTTCACCCACCAGGAGCTGCTTTCTATCCCCGCCCCTTTCCGCCCCGCCCACCTTAGTCCCGCCCCCTTCTGCCCCGCCTTGTTGCGTTCCTGACCTCTTCAAGTTCTCTGCAGCGTCCCTGCTCCTCCAGACGCAACCTGTTAGGTCTCCTTACTCCATTCTTAACCCCGCCTCCTTGCCCTTTCACGCCGTTCTTCTCCGCCCACTTCCATTCAGTTCCTTCAGGATCCCCAATTTCCACATACACTCTCGGGTTCAGGCTGTGCCCCCCCGAAGCCCCGTCCCATGGCCCCACTCGGATCCCACACCCAGTGCTTGCCCTGCTGTCCTGCCTGCTCTGATCTCCACCTCCTTCCTTTCTCCAGTCGCGGAGGCTCTGCTGCTCCCCGGAAACGACACGCACTCGCGCTCCGTGGCCTCCGGCGCCCCTTGCCCTTACAGGTCGCAGCCCTGGCAGGTGTCCCTCTTCAATGGCTTCTGGTTCCACTGCGCCGGCGTCCTGGTGGACAGGAGTTGGGTGCTCACGGCTGCGCACTGCGGGAACAATAAGTAGGGAGAGCTGCTTAGGGACGCTACGGAGGGGCTGTGGAGGCAGGCCCCGGGGAGGGGGCGGGAAGGACTGGGGTACTTGAGGGTATGGAACTAACAGCTCGATGTGGGGTGGGTCCTGGAGGGCTTCCTGTAGGAGGAGAGGTGGGCTTGTGCTGTGGCCACGAGGGGGCAGTGTGGTCTTTCTCAGAGTTTCTGGGCCCATCCAGAGCCACTGACCAGCTGATTCTGCTAGGGTTCCATTTAGGTGTAGATAGTTGTTTGCAGCAGACAGAAGCCAGGATCTGGTGTGGTTAGGACTTCAGAACTAAAAGAAATTGTTCATCTCATGGGTCCCCACTGAGGGAGGAAGAAAAGGGTAGGTTTACCAAGGTAGACCCTCTGCCCTCAATTCCTGCAGAACTTAGGGACCCAAACACCTGATCGTGGTTCCCCATGTCCCCCCAGATCAGGTCTCCAGCTCCCTTCTCCCCTACCCACTCCTCCCTCAGACCCAGGAGTCTGGGTCCCCAGCCCTCTCCTCCATCAGATCCAAGAACTAGGCCTCCAGCCCCTCCTCCCTCAGACCCAGGAGTCCCAGCCCCCAGGCCCCTCCCCTGCCAGGACCCAAGTGTCTATCCCCACCCCACTGCCTGTACCCTCCTTCCCAGGGACTCAGGCTTCAGTTCCAGTCTCAGTGAAGGCTTTGCATCCATAAGACTCTTCCCTCCCCAGGCCTCTGTGGGCTCGAGTTGGGGATGACCACCTGCTGCTTCTCCAGGGAGAGCAGATCCGCAGGACCTCTCTTCCTATTATCCACCCCAAGTACAAGGGCTCGGGCCCCAACCTGCCCAGGCGAACAGATGAGCATGACCTCATGCTGCTGCATCTGACCTGGCCCGTTGTGCTGGGGCCTCGAATCCATCCTCTACGCCTGCCCTATCGCTGTGCCCAGCCCGGAGACCAGTGCCAGGTCGCCGGCTGGGGCACCACAGCCTCCCGAAGAGGCAAGAGCTGGGGGCCCTGGGGCCTGTATCTTGGGGAAGGAGGACGAGGGGCCTGGACTCCTGGGCCTGAGGGAGGGGCATTTGGGAGCCTGAGGCCTGTGTTGGGAACAGTCTGGGTATCTGGGCTCCTGGATCCTGGAGGATTGGGGGCCGGACCCCAGGATTACCTGATGTTTTCTCCCATCAGTGAAGTACAACAAGCGCCTGAGTTGCTCCCGTGTCTCTATCCTGAGCCCTGAAGAGTGTGACGTCTTCTATCCTGGCGTGGTCACCAACAACATGATATGTGCAGGACTCAGCAAGGGTCAGGACCCCTGCCTGGTAGGAACTGGCCAGAGAGGGTCTCTGACTCATGGGAGCAGCATAGGGAGGTTATGGGAAAACAGACATCCCCAACCCCATAGCCACTCCCAGCCCAATTTCATCCCCACGTCCAGCATTATCCCATTCCTACCCCAACATCAACCCCATGTCCAACTCTACCTCCTTGGGTCCACCTTCTCATGCCCAACCCTGTCCCCAAGTCTACTTTCAAGCCAATCCCCAGCCCTAACCCCCTTCCCACCCCATCCTCAACCACATTCCCATCCTCAAGCCGTGCCTAATCCCCTACCTCAGCCCTATCTCTAGATCCAGCTCCATCCCTCACCTACCAAGAACTACAATCCCAGCTCCATCGACTCTCCATTCTCATCCCCCACCCAATGCCCCCAAACCCCAAGTCCAACTCCATCACAACCCCACCCCACCCCCAACCCCAACCCAGCTCCAACCCTACCCAACACCTCCCTTCCCCATCACTACCCCAGCCCCCAAGTGGCAGCCTTTCCACTGGTGTATTTATTTGATCTCTCCTTCCTCCCACCCCCAGAGTGACTCAGGTGGCCCTCTGGTCTGTGACGAGACCCTTCAGGGCATCCTTTCATGGGGCGTTTACCCCTGCGGCTCTGCTCAGCATCCAGCTGTCTACACTGAGATCTGCAAATACCGCGACTGGATAGAGAAAACCATCGGCTCCAAGTGACCCAAAGGCCCTGCAGCTGCTTCACCATCTGCCCTCTTCCTCCTTCCTCCCCTCCTTCCCCCGCAGAAAGCTGGACTCTCCCCCTGCCCCACTCAAACTTCTGTCACCCATCCACACCTATTAACATCTCTTGTCTTCCCTCATGCCTCCTGCCCACTGCTGCTCTCTGCCCGCATTGAAGCCAAGATGCAGAACGTGGTGGCAAAATTTTGTTCATGAGAAACGAGGAAGCCGGTGGTCACTAGTCTCTGAGAGAAGTTATCAATCACCCAACCTGGCTTCCTCCACCACTCCCTGATGTGTGACCTTGGGCAAGCCAAGCGTCTTCTCTGAGCCTCAGTTTCCTCACCTGGAAAATGGGAACAATGAAGTGTGTACTCATAAACGTGTTATGAAGAGACTATAACGTGTGTAGATTGTTATGGTAATTGTCATGCAAAGTACTAACACAGTGGGTAGTGAGTTCTGATTAAATGGCAACAGGTCCTGGTGGGAATGTGTGGATTTTGTGTCCTGGGGAGAAAAGCACAGGGGTACCCTACCATCCCAACCCCCCATACCATCCCCATCCCCATCCCTCAGGGCTGATGGGAGAATTACATTCCTCACCCTCCTGTCAAGTTCCATGAAGCACCTCTTAACCACTTCCTTCTTCCCTCCCACTGTTTCCCATGTCTGAGTCTACCCAACTCCTGTTCCTCCTATTCCAGGAGGAACTGGGCTGTCTCTGAGTCATCTGGTACCTTCTGTGCCTTCCTGGGGCCACTGGAACTCAAGGAACCTCACCCTGCATCCATCTCAGCCTCTAAGACCAGAAGACCTCACCCCACTTCAGTTGCTAAGTTTATGCAAAGAAGCCCTCTGAAATTTAGAGGAAATTTTTTGGTTTCTTTGTTAGATCCGTCCCCATCTCCTCACCTACTACCGGCTCCAATTCCAGCTCTACCACGTCTCCATTCTCATTCCCTGATCCAACACCCAGACACCCTAAGTCCAACTCCATCCCCACCCCCATCCCAAATTGGCTTTGAAATTTTGTCCTGAAAATTGGGAGGAGGGCTTCTTTCCTGTCCCTGAAACTGTCCCTGTGTAGATATTCCCATGCTAGGGGCTATTATACACAAAATCCAGGCAAAGCTAACAGAAGTTTCAGTGTCTCCACTTAGCCCAGACTTTGGAGTGGCAACATAAGCAGAACACGTGCACAGTAGAAGTTTTCCTTCCAGCACAGGTTGTTTTGTCCACTTGCACACCCCTCCCCTTTTTTTTTTTTTTGGCGAGGCTTGTGGGATTTTAGTTCCCCGACCAGGGATCAAACCCGGGCCCTTGGCAGTGAGAGCACGGAGTCCTAACTACTTCCCTGTTTCCCCTTTCAAACACCAACTTATTTATTTATTTATTTTAAAATACAGTATTTCAGTTTCATTTTATTTTATTTTTTTTTTAATATTTAAATATTTATTTATTTGTTTATGGCTGTGTTGGGTCTTCGTTGCTGTGTGTGGGCTTTCTTCAGTTGCTGTGAGCAGGGGGTACTCTTCGTTGCGCAGGCTTCTCATTCCAGTGGCTTCTCTTGTTGCGGAGCATGGGCTCTAGGCGCGCGGGCTTTAGTAGTTGTGGCTCGTGGGCTCAGTAGTTGTGGCACGTAGGCTTTAGAGTGCAGGCTCAGTAGTTGTGGCGCACGGGCGTAGTTGCTCTGTGGCATGTGGGATCTTCCCAGACCAAGGCTCAGACCCATGTCCCCTGCACTGGCAGGTGGATTCTTAACCATTGGGCCACCAGGGAAGCCCACACCAATTTATTGAGCACCTGTTGTATGGCAGTCCCGGTGCTGGGCGCTGGGAACACAGTGGTGACCACAAGGTCCCTGCCCCACAGAGCCCACAGGAGATCGGGGCACAGGCTTTGAGCAGAGACTACACAGCTCTCTTCCGCTGACTATCCCCCCACTCCTATTAGCACACCCAGGAAACATCAGTCAGGCTTATCAGCTGAGTTCATTATGCAAGAATCAGAAGCGAAGTAGGTGGGAGCTCAAAAATTCGATTCATTTTTAAAGGTAATTCACCCATTCCTTTAGTCACATCATAAATGTTTACTGAGCCATGTCCTATGCCAGGTCTTAGAGATGAATCAGAGTGAGCCCTACCTTCAAGAAGCTGCTAGTCAGGTCAGGAAGCCTTACATTCTTGTCATTTGGGTCTCCATTTAAAGGTCACTTCTTCAAGGAGGCCTTCCAGGATTGCCCTGGCGAAAGGGGTGTCCCCCTGTACTCCTCCTCCCTGGCCACTAATCCATTGCTCTGTTTATTTCTTTTGCAGCACATGTTATAGCAAAAATGATCTCATTTATCTGTTTACTCCATAATGGTCTGTCCCCTACTTCCCCTCACCCAGTCAATGTGGGCGGGGACTCTGATTTATTCACTGTGGTTTTCTAAGCACCTGGTCTGATGCTTGACACACAGAAGGCATTTAACACATTGTTGAATTAACAAATAACACAAATTGATCAGTGTTGCAACAGAAGGAGGCATAGGGTGCCCCAAGAGGGCCTAAGGACTCCTCCTGAAGGAATCGGGGAAGGCTTCTCAGGTGAGGGGATATAGGCACGGGGTTTTAAAGGATCAGTAGGAGTTCACCAGGAAGAAAATATATTTCTGTAACTCACTGTGTGACTTGAGCAAAAAACTTGAATGCTCTCTCTACCACAGTTATCCCCACTATGAAATAGAGATTGGTTAGACTCTTGTGAGAATTAAATGAGAAAGCATACATGAAATGTTTAGCCAACTGCCTGGCACAGAGTAAACAGTCAATAAAGTTAGCAATCAAAATGTTCTATAGGGCTTCCCTGGTGGCGCAGTGGTTGAGAGTCCGCCTGCCGATGCAGGGGACATGGGTTCGTGCCCCGGTCCGGGAAGATCCCACATGCCGTGGAGTGGCTAGGCCCATGAGCCATGGCCACTGAGCCTGCATGTCCGGAGCCTGTGCTCCGCAACAGGAGAGGCCACAACAGTGAGAGCCCCATGTATCTCAAAAAAAAAAAAAAAAAGTTCTATAAAGCAGTTAGTATGGCACTTAGCACATAGTGGGTATTTAGTCCCTGGTCTCGAGGACTTCTCAGTCTGCAGAGGGTATAAGGCAACTGCAGCCATGGATAATATGTATTATGATGGTGGCAGTGCAGGGCTCTATAGGTGAGGGACAAACATATTTATTGAATGCCTACCACAGTTGTAAGTGCTTCATATGTGTTAATTCACATAATCCTCCCACAACCCCAGTTATTATTGCTACTTAATAGATGGAGCAACTGAGAGATGTCCAGTGACTTGCGCAAGGTCACACACTTAATAATTACCAGCATTGAGGTTTGGACCCACATGGTCCAGTTCCACAGTCCATGCTCCAAACCACTAAATCATGGTGAGTTGTACACATTCAAGGGGAGCCCAGACCCAGCCTGATAACCAGGCTTACAGCAACAGAAAGTGGAAGAAGCCTGGAAGTGCCCAGGCTGGAAAAGATGGACTCTGCCTGGAGAAATCAGAGAAGGCTTCCTGGAGGAAGGGGCATTTAGGTTGGATCTTGAAGAATGAGTTGGAGTTCACTGGAAAAAGAAAGATGTGGAGAAAGACATTCACTCATTCAATTATCATGTCCTGAGACCCCCCCCCCCCAATGATCCCAGCCCTGAACAGGATGATGTGAGGGACACAGAGATGAGTCAGATCTGGGCTTGGCCCTCCAAGGGCTGCCCATCTGGTGAGAAGGAGGGATGGGGGGAGAGGCAGGAAAGATGAGGTGATGGGAAGGACAGTGGAGGGGAGGAGATGGGTGGAAAAAAACAAGACCATGTTCTCAGGACTTAGCCAAGCTATGGTGGCATTAAGAGAATGGGAAAAGTGCTTAGTTCCACCTAGGTTGGGCACCTGGATCCTTGGAGTGGTGAGGATGTGAAAAAGGAAGTAGGTTATGACAAGAATGAGTTAACCCAGCTGCAACCATGCTAGGAGGGGCCTCTGTCCTCACGGAAAGGGGCCCAAACCCCCAGTGCAGGGAGGGTTCTGTGGGTGTGTACACATGTACAGCTCTCTTTGCAGTCTCTGCCACTCCAGACAGTGTTTCTGTCTCTCTTTCCTTATCTCATCCTGCATCCTTCAATGTCTTTATCTCTCTGTTTTGTTTTGTTTTTCTTTCTCCCTCTTTCCCTGCCTCCCCCCATCCTGCCTTCTTGCTTGCCTTTTTGCTCTGAGTCCTGACTCTTTCTCCCACTCCTTGCCTGATTTCTGGGAGGTCCTTCTATGTAAACCTCCAGCCTGCCCAGTGCCTTGGTCCCAGCCCACTGCAGCTACATTCAAGATAAACTTGCTTCCACCCCAGGACTCCACTTTAGGGATCTTCCTCCTTTCCCTCTTCCTCCTCCAGGCCACAGAATATCCTGTATGTAGATGCTGTAACCAGAAGTCAGGGTTACTTTGGGCTCCTCCCTCTGGTGAACCCCAGAAGGACTATACAACCCAGAGCCCCTCCTCCATTTAGCAGGATCCCTGAGCCCCTCCCCCCATTTAGCGGGATTCCCTGATGCTGCAGGCCACCAGCTCATCCTGACAAGTGGTCTCTCTGTGCTGTCTTCCTTCCCAAGGCCCCCAGGGAGGACGCTTCCCCCTCCCCCTGGAGTACTTCCCAGCCCAGATTAATCACCGGGGCGGCCCCAGGGAGGAGGAATATAGTATGATTTACCGTAAAGAAGCACGGACTTGGAGAGCAGGCTCGAGGACCAAAGCACCCTGGAGGTCATGAGGCTGGGATTCATCTGTGCTCTGCTTTCTCTCCTGGAAGGTGAAGTTCCTGCCGTTCTGCCATCATGCTGCCCCTCCATGGCCCCCCGGCGCCCCTCTACCATGCTCTTTGTCGCCCAGGCGCCCACTCCTGCCCTCTAGGCATCCCAGCATCTGTCCGCAGCCCGCCCAACCTGGCTCTTCACCAACCCTTCTGCCTCTCACCCCCACCCCAGGGCAAAGCTGGGCAGACACCCGAGCCATCGGGGGCAAGGAATGCCACCCCAACTCGCAGCCCTGGCAGGTCGGGCTCTTCTTCCTCACCCAAATCTTCTGCGGGGCGACCCTCATCAATGACCGCTGGCTGCTGACAGCTGCCCACTGCCGCAAGCCGTGAGTGACCTGGGCGGGCCACTCTGGTGGGGGGCTGGAGGTCAGGAAAGGGAGAGAGGGCAAGGAGCCTCGAAGAGGAGGGAGGGAGCTGTGGGCAGGAAGAGCTGAGCCTCCATTTCTGTTCCCCAAAGTTCAACTCTTTAGAATGACAAAATGCCCACTCTCCAAATCCTAGCGTCCAAAAGAATCTGTTGCTAAGAGTGTAAGATTTGCAACGTAGACTCTTAGAAGCCTAGACTCTGACCCAGAAAAATCCAGAGTTGTAGAATCCTAAAATCTTGGATCCAGGAGATGTTACATTAGCTTCACTAAATTGTAGAATCCTGGATTCAGAGACTGGTAGACTCTGAGAAGCCTGGAGCAGCGCTGTCCAATGGAAATATAGCCCCAATCACAGAGGAAAGTTTTAAGTTTTCTAGTAGACACATTAAAAAGGTAAAAAAGAAATGAGTAAAATTAATTTCAATAATAGATTTAACTTGCCATCTCAAAATATTATTTCAACATGTAATTATCAATTTTTAAATATTTATGAATGACATAGTTTAGTCTTTTTTTTTTATACTAAGCCTTCGAAATCAGACATGTATTTTACAAGTACGGCATAGCTCAATTTGGACTAGCCACATTTCAAGTGCTCAATAGTTGTGCTGGATAGCGCAACCCTAGAATCTTAGATTCAAACTGTTCTAGCTAGGTTCACTGAGCACAGAAGATCACAGTCTTAGAATCCCTGAATTACAGTACCCTAGAATACTGTGATCCGTAGAATTCTAGAATCTTGAACCAAGAGAATTCTAGAAGCTTCTATTCATACATGTCTAGAATCTGGTGGATTTAGTATCCCAGCATGCTATCATTCAAGATTTCTAAAATCCCCAAAGTTTTAACCAAGAGAATTCAAGAGTTTCAAACTATTGGAACCCTAATCCTTACATTTCTAAAATCAAAGATTTCTAGAATTCTAGAATGATGAAATTCTTGCCTTATTATCCCAGAATATTAGAATTCTAGGTTCTTTGTTTCCTAGATTTCATTCAGATAATTTAAAAATCCTAGACATTTACTTATTTAATTTTGGCTGAGCCAGGTCTTGGTTGAGGAGGTATGCGGGATCTTCGTTGCACCATGAGGGATCTTTTTTTTTTTTTTTTTTAGTTGCAGCATGCAAACTCTTAGCTGTGGCATGCACGTGGGATCTAGTTCCCTGACCAGGGATCAAACCTGGGACCCCTGCACTGTGAGCGTGGAGTCTTAGCCACTGGACCATCAGGGAAGTCCCCCAAATCCTAGACTTTTTGATCCAGAGAAATCGAAAACGTTAGAATCTCGAATTCATAAGATTCTAGAACTTGAGCCTCATAGAATTCTGAAATCGTGGATTCCTAAGGTGTTAGAATCTTAGAATTCTAGAATCTTAGATTCTGGGCATTCTAACAGAATTCTAGAATCTACCTGATGCAGAAATCCTTTTTATATTATCTGGGGAAAGGAGCCATCCCTCCTGTTTGAAGTTCTTCCCTCTAGGAATGAAGCACAGAGGCTATACAGGATGCTGTGTGAGAATTTCCCATCATGCATCACTCTATGCTGGAGCCTCTTTTAGCTCAGGCCTGTACATCAGGCTAGGAAAACAATGTTCAGATTTCAGCCCCAAAGACAAAGAAAGGGAGAAGCCGAAATATGGAGGTACAAGAGATTCAGGAACAGGGACAAGTTGGGGCTGGGAGGTGGGGTTGGGACTGGTTTCCCAGACACAGAACCAAGGCAACAAGGTGACAGAGAGGGAAAAGGTAGAAATAACACCTCATACTCCTCAAACCCTGAGTTCTCAGTCATTAGTCTCGTCCCTAATGTCAGAGTCAGAGTCTGGGGGACGGACATATAGACCCCTTGAGGGTCCCCAGCTATCCAGGGCATGAACCCAGAGCAGAACAAGTGGAGTTGGACTGGGACTGCAGTGAGAGGGCTTGAGGCCAGACCTCAGGAAGAAAGGCATTGAGAGATGAGGGATTTGGCAGACAGGAAAAGCCTGAGCCTACAGATGACCCCAACTTGGGGTTTTTCCATATCCCACCCCTTCCATACACACACACCGAAACACAGAGAGCCACTCCCTACGGAAACCACCAGACCTGTGAGGGCGGGGGCGGGGGGTCTGTGTTTGGGTGGTAGGTGGAGCCTCCACCTGTCTCCATGGTTCCAGGGGACTCAGGTCACCACTAAGGCTCCAGGTGGGGCAGAGAGGAAGGTGGTTTACTTGACATGGGGCTAGGAAGAGGTGTGAGCTTTTGGGGAGAGGTACAAAGTTAGAGGCAGACAAAGAGATGGAGTAGGAAGCAGGGGCCCAGAGAGGGTGTGTGGCTTGTGGAGAGTCACACAGCATCCTGGTGGACAGAAGAAAGAGGACAGGGGCTGAGAAGACACCTCACCTTATCCCACCTTGACCTCTGGGACCTGCCCAACAGGTTTCTGTGGGTCCGACTCGGGGAGCACCACCTCTGGAAATGGGAGGGTACAGAGCAGCTGTTCCAGGCCACAGACTTCTTCCCTCATCCTGGGTTCAACCAGGACCTCAGTGCCCACGACCACAATGATGACATCATGCTGATTCGTCTGCCCAGGAAGGCATTACTGGGACCTGCCGTGCAGCCCCTCAAACTCAGCCGGACCTGCGTCTCCCCAGGCACCCAGTGCCTAATCTCAGGCTGGGGGGCCACATCCAGTCCTAAGGGTACAGCCTTGTCCACCACACACACCCTATGTTTCATGCCAGGGCTCTGAATCCCCTCTCTTTTTCTGTCTCTGCTTTTTCATCTCTATGTTCTATCTATCTATCCATATATTTCATCAGATCTAAATGCTATAAATTATAAGATGCATCATTATTCTACAACCCGCTAAAAACGAGAAAAGGAAAAAAGGTCCCATCTATCCTTGTATGACATCATTTACTGGAAGGCACATCCTGACTTCAGAGATGTTTAAATGTGAAAATATATGCATCTTAGAATTGAAATAAGGTCTACGTCACTCAGAATCACAAATCAGCAAATCCATTAGTCAAACTTGGCCTCCCACAGCAGTACTGGTTTTCAAAATGTCTTGAAAAAAAAAAAAAAACCCTTCGTTTGCTGCTGCCAACATTTAAAACCTGAGAGATTTTACATCAAAGCCAAGTTTCTGGATTCGCTTGAAAAATTCAAGACTGGCAATGCTGGGTTCATATTTCTAAAATAATGACCATTGTTGGGCAGAATCAGTGGAGGCTGCCCCCTTCAAACAAGATACAGGTTCTGTGGTCCACTGCAGTTCACCCCAAGGGCTGCTGTTTCCCTACAAGGCCCCCTCCCCCCACTTTCCCTCTATTTCTATCTAGTCTCTCTAAATCTGTATCTCTGTCTCTGTCAGTGACCATCTCCCTATAAATGTCTCCTCCCCTTTATCTCACTGCTTTCTCCCTGGATATCTCTGGGTCTGTTTCTCCCTATTTCTTCATTTCCTCCTCTGAGAATCTCTTTCCCCTTAAGAGGTCTCTATCTCCTGCCAAGGTCCCTCTTTTTCTCTGGGTGAGGTATATGCGTATCTCTCCTTGTCTCTTGACTCTCTACGTCTCTCTCTCTCTCTCTCTTTGGCCCTCTCCCCATCGTATCCATCTGCTTCTCTTCCATGCTGTCATTCTGTTGCTTTGTCACCTTCTCTTGTTTTTGTCTTGGGAGTCTTATGCTGTGGCTCCGTGGGTCCATCTTAGGGAAGTGGGGGGGGGTGAGTGTGATGGAAACAGCTGTTGATCTTTTATGGACCTCCTTCCCCAACAGTGCAGTACCCACTCACGCTGCAGTGTGCCACCATTAGCATCCTGGAGCGCAAAGTCTGCCAACGGGCATATCCAGGCCACATCTTCTACCGCACGCTCTGTGCCGGCCTTTGGGAGGGCGGCCGGGGCCCCTGCCAGGTGAGACCTCCTCTGGGAAGGAGAGGGATGGGTATCCTGCGGGGATTCCAGGGTCCTGGGGGAGAAGGGAGTTGGGGCCCCAGACTTCCTGGATCAGAGCAAGGAAGGAGCTGGGAAACCTGGGTCGTGGGAGGGGGTGGGACCAGGGCCAGGATTCCTGGATCTAAAGGAGGAGGGGACTGGGGGTTGGGCTCTATGTCCTGGGGAAAGAGCTGTCCACAATGCTAGGTCCTAGGGGGAGGTGGGGGCTATGAGCTTTTACTCCTGGGTCTGAGGGAGGAGGGACTGGAGACCTGGACTCCTGGGTATTGTAGGAGGAGGGAAGCGGGAGCTTCCTGAGAGGGAGAAAGTGCCTTGTGTCATGTCCTGAGTAGACTGGCCTAACAGTTTCTCTGCTCTTCTTCTGCACACAGGGTGACTCTGGGGGCCCCCTGGTTTGCAATGGGGCCCTGGCAGGTGTGGTGTCTGGGGGCTCGGAGCCCTGCTCCAGACCCCAGCGCCCTGCTGTCTATACTAGTGTGTGCCACTACCTGGACTGGATTCGAAAAACCATGGAGGACAACTGAGACCTCGCATCTTAGAGGAAAGGAGGGTGGGCGCAGGGTGGGAGGGTTTGCAAGACTCCAGCCTCAATGGTCTCCGCCTTTGGCTTCGGCTGGTCTGGAGACGCCTTCTGGGTATTCAAGTTCCCAGCTTCCAGATATTCAGACCCTGGCCCCCGCGAACTATAGAGCCGCACCCC
This sequence comes from Delphinapterus leucas, assembly GCF_059928025.1. NCBI lineage: Eukaryota > Metazoa > Chordata > Mammalia > Artiodactyla > Monodontidae > Delphinapterus > Delphinapterus leucas. The sequence continues at coordinate 6,447,161 of NC_143148.1, forward strand.
CTTGAGAGGAGAGACACCTTCGCCCCTCTTGGCCCCATATCTATGACGTCACCAGAACTGCCACAGCCCCCATGGAATGGCATCACCTTTGGCTCTACCGCAGTAAAGACATCCACTGAATAGCTCCTCCCTTCCGAGCTTTGGCCAATGAGATTTCCCCTCTGGACGCTACCCCTTGTGGCCACGCCTCCTTCGTCATAGATCCAGCCTCGTGACTTCACGGGAGGGTAGCTTCCCCCACGTGGAACTCAGGCAGTGTGTCTCTGCCCAGCTCTGGCCCGTTCTAGGCGTGTCCAGGGTTTGAATCCTGGCGGGGGCCTGACCGGGAGAAGTTGGGAGAGACTCTCTGTCCCCTCCGATCCAAGGGACGGAGAATTTTACATTAAACGTGAGGAGCCGCGCCTTCCTACTGCCTGTTTTGTGAGCTAAAGGATGGGGAACGGGTGGGCGGTGGAGGGCAGAGAGGGAACCACCACCGCGTTGCAATTCCCCATAAGCCCCGAGTAGGTCCTGCCTAAGTCTGTCTCCATCAGCCCTATTGCAGCAAGGCTCCTGGGTTCTGCTTGGGCTGGTCCCATCGCCCCCAGGGGAAGGGGAAACCAGGTCACAGCGCCTCCCAAACCTGCCTTTCCGGAATCTGCCAATCCGCCCTCAGAAGTCAGGACCAAGAAGACTGGCTTGTCTTCCATTCCAGGTTACTGACAGCCCCCTACTCCCACAAAAACCCAGGCTCCAAATTACTCCTTCCAAAAAGACTTAAGAATATAGCTGCCAGCCCCTCCTCCCTCAGACCTCAAATCCGGGCCTCCATCCCCCTCCTCCCTCAGACCCAGCAGTCCCGGGCCCCAGCCCCCTCCCCCCTCAGAGCCAGGAGTCTAGGTCCCCAGTCCCATCCTCCCTCAGCTCCAGGAGTCAGGGGCCCTCACCCCCTCTTTGCTCGGACCAGGATGTCCGGGCCCCCCAGCCATTTCTGTTTCAGACCCAGAAGTAAGCCCCTTCACTCCCGGACCTCAAGAGTTAGAGATTCCATAGTGGCTGTATCAATTTACAAGTATGGACACCAAGCGGGGAAGAGGGGAGGGTGGTGGGATGAACTGGAAGGTTGGGACTGACATATATATGCTAATATGTATAAAATAGATAACCAATGAGAACCTGCCGTATAGCACAGGGAACTCCACTTCGTTGTACAGTAGAAATTAACACAATATTGTAAAACAACTATACCCCAATTAAAAAAGAAAGTTAGAGATTCCAACCCCGCCTCCCTCAAGATTCTCCGTTCAGCCCCTGAGCCTCTCCTCACTCATAACCAGGGTTCCAGTTCCCTGCTGCTCCGCCGGCCCCCAAGTGGGAGGGGTTGGATTAGGAGACTGGTGGTCCCAGTTAAGAGGCTCCAGAATCTTGTACCAGGCAGGCAGAGCTGAAGTACGGGGTGCTCTTCCTCTGGATCCGAATCAGTAGGTAACCCCGCCCCCTGAGTTCTGTAAGGTGAGAGGCCAAAGTTCTCAGACACAGGCATCAGGCCCCTGAGCCCCCTCCTCCAGGGCCCAGGACCTCAGCCTCAGATCCCTTCCTCCTTTGAGGCCCAAGAATCCGCACCCCAGCCCCTGCTCTCCAAGACTGAGACGTCCCAGCTCCCAGTTCCCTTTCCCTTCAGACCCGGGCGTCTGGGGATTCCTTGGAATGTAGGAATCCAGCCCCTGAGCTCCCAGCTCCTCAGATTCAGGAATCTGGGGCCCCATCCCGTTCTTCAGAGCCAAGGATCTGGGTCCCCAGCCCCTTCCTCCAGCGGGACCCAGAAGAACTGCTCCAGAAGCTCTGCTTCCTCCCCAATCCCAAGATCCCTAGGATCTCAGCCCTGTCCTCCCTGTCTCCCGGACCCCACCATGGGACATCCCACAGCTGCTGCAGTCTGGATCTAGATGTTCCCGCTCTTGCTGTTGGAATCCCGGGCAGGTGGGGGGCGGAGGGGGGGCCCGGAAGTCATCCGTGGAGCACCTGAGCCTGTGGGAATTCCATGGTGGTGGCTAAGAGGGTGCATGTGGTGGCATGTGGGGAGATGGGAAGCACGCAATTACGTGTGGGAGCTTCTGAGGCATGGCTGGAGGCATGGGGCACGCGGCAGCAGGTAGGAATGTGTTGAGTTCTGCTGGTATGGCATGAGTGCACTAAGCCAGCAGGACTGCCTGCTTAGGGGCACAGATACACACAGGAGTATACGGGGCATGTGGACACATGCTCAGGTGTGTGACTCTGTGTGTGATGACTCATGGGCTTCCATGAGTGTACATGTGTATCTGTGTAGCAGCATGTGCAAGCTGGGAGGCAAACACCGGAGGGTGTGTGTGTGTGTGTGTGTGTATCCGTTTGAAACCACAGTGGTTTTCCTGGCCCCTGCACTGACCCAGTGGATGGTGATCCAACCCTCTCTCTCCTGCTGCAGGACACTTGAGAGCACAGGAGACCGAGGTGCTGGAGGGCCAGGAGTGCAGGCCCCATTACCAGCCCTGGCAGACGGCCTTTTTCCAGGGTGTCCAGCTAATATGTGGGGATGTTCTCATAGATGACAACTGTGTCCTCACAGCAGCCCACTGTAAAAAACTGTGAGTGGATTCCGGGGGCAGAGGTGGGCTGGAGCCTGGGGCAAGAGGGGGCAGGGGCTTTGCCTCAGGAGGTGAGAGCTGGGGACTGGGTCTCCTAGAATGGAGGTCTGAGAGAAGAGGGGACCTGGACTCCTGGGTCTTAGAGAGGAGGGGGCTGGGAGCCCTTATCCCTGCCTGGCTCCCGAACTACCCCCATCATTACAGGAAATACACAGTCTGCCTGGGAGATCACGGTCTGCAGAATAAGGATGGGTCAGAACAAGAAACGGCTGTGGCTCAGTCCATCCCACACCCCTGCTACAACAGCAGCAACAAGGACCACAACCATGATCTGATGCTCATTTGACCATGTGAACGGGCATCCCTGGGGCCCAAAGTGAAGCCCATCAACCTGGCAGATCACTGCCCTCAAGTTGGCCAGAAGTGCACCATCTCAAGCTGGAGCTCTGTCACCAGCCCCCAAGATAGTGGGAGGGAGAGGAGAAGCTGGTTGGCCCAGTGGACCCCAAGCCATTGGCAAAGCTTTGCCTGTAGAGTAGATAAAGAAAGGGAAGTGATTGTGATGTTGAAGTTCACGAGTGGTCCATGTTAGAAACCTTAAAGACCAGAATATTAACAGGAGTGGTGGGAGAAAGGAAGCAAATGAACAGATTGCTAACAGGGCTCAAAAAAGTGGATGGATGAATGAATGAGTGGATGGATGAATGCATCCCTCCTATAAGGTGGAGAGTTATGAGACCTTTTATGGGTACAGGATTTTACGTAGTCTTCACAACAGACTTAGGATACGTGGGCTCCTCGGTGGCCCAGGAAAACAGGCTCCCTCTTCTCCCTCCTGAACCCAAGATTCCTCGCCCCAGATCCCCTCACACCCAGGAGTCCAGGCCTTTCCTCCTCCAGGACTCACAGTCTAGGTCCCCAGCTCCCTCCTCGCTCTGGACCCACAAGTCTGGACCTCCATGGACGTCCTCCCTCTGGGGCTTCAGAGTTCAGGTAGCCCCTTGCTCTGCTTCACAGTGAAAAAACCGGGGCTCAGCTTCAAGAGGTGATGTGGTTCGTCAGGAAAGCAAAGTCACGATTCAGGTCCCTGCCTGTGACTCCTAAGAAGACAATGGGATGCTGTGGAAACCTAGCTGCTCATGAATCAGGCAGGTCATTTCAAACCATGGCTCTGCCCCTTTTCTCTGGGCAAGTCCCTTCCCACCTCTTGTCCTCACTTTCCTCCTCTACAAAACTGGGATAATTATCCAATAGACTTTTAAGCTCCATGAGGGCTCAGGTTATATCTATTTGCTTCATTGTGTGTTCCTAGTGCCCAGGGTGGTGACTGGTATATGGTATGTGTTCAATAAACATTTGTTGAAAGCATGCATGGATGAAAGAATGAAAGCATTCCTCCTTCAAAGAGCTGTTGTGAGGGTTAAATGAGATTGTGGGCCTGTACCTTCTGGCACATAGAGGTACCAGATAGAATTTTTTCCCTCTCAAGTCTATTCTTCAAAGGTTAATAAGAAAGATTAATTCCACTGTCAATCACCAATTCAACACTTATTTTGTGAGCATCTGATATGCCCCCAGGTACTGTAGTGTACAAAGCCTTATGGAGTTGCATGCTAGGTGGGGAAATAGACAATAAACAAATACATATAAAATGAAATATTAGGTACAGTCAAGTGCTATAATGGAATATCATGGGGGGAAGAGAATAGGGAGTGATGGAGATGTGGTGTTTTGGGGTTTTTTTAAGATTTTTTTTTTGATATGGACCATTTTTTTGAAAGTCTTTATTGAAGTTGTTACTTTATGTTTTGGTTTTTTTTGGCCCTGAGGCACGTGGGATCTTAGCTCCCCGACCAGGGATCAAACCCACACCCTCTGCATTGGAAGAAGTCTTAACTACCGGACTGCCAGGGAAGTCCCGAGATGTGTTGTTTTCATTAGAATAGTCAGGGAAGGCTTCTAGGAAGAGGTGATATTTGGAAGAAGTAGGATTTAGCTGAGATTGAAGACCTGGTGGTCTGGGAATGGAAAGATTAGAAAGGGTCAGAGGTGTCCCAAGGGGACACCTTAATTTGAAAATAACTCAGGGCAAGAAACGAAAGGTAAGGTCCAAAGGTCCTGCTTTAGGTGGAGAAAAAGAAACAGCAGGGGCCATGGCTTTGTTTCATGTGGTGAGAAGTGATGTGCCCTGTGAAGTGTGTCAGAAAACCCTGTGCAGCTGTGGATACACAGAAGGGAGGTTAGCTACAGACAGGGATGGAGGGGAAAGTGTTGCTGTCTCTGGGAACTTGCAACCTCTGCCCCCTCAGAGAATTTTCCTGACACCCTCAACTGCACAGAAGTAGAAATTATTCCTCAGAAGCAATGTGAAGATGCCTACCCTGGGCAAGTCACAGATACTATGGTCTGTGCAAATGAAAGCAGTGGGGCTGATACATGCCAGGTGAGTGACTTCTGAAACTCTCTTCTTCCCTCATTCGCCCTGTAGAGACTGGAGGCTTGGCAGTGGGGTGATCCCCAAGAGTCAGCACCCCTACCTCTACAGAGTGGGAAGCAGGTTCAGAGAAGGCACACTCTCCCTGCAGGTTACACAGCACAGGAATCAGAATAATTGAATTGTCCTTGTTGTTTTCTTGGAAACGCTTGTCTGCAGGGTGGGGTGCAGGGACAAGGTGGGGATTAAAGGGAGTGAGAGGATAAGTCCATGAAGGAAAGAGTCTGAGTCTAGAGGGTGCGCAAGCTCCCTGCCCTATTTCTCAGTGTCAGTGCCTGGAATTTGTGCTGACTTTACCGATGATCAGGTAGTCAGCTATTTTTCTTCGAGTCCTGACTGGGTGCCCTAGCATGATTGCTTTCTCCTATGATTGGTTCCTTGGGGAGCAGTGCTGTCTTCCCAGCTGGCCACGGAATGGCGCCATTGACTTCAATGCTCCCTCAGTGAGCTCCCCAACCCCAACGTGACACATCTTGAGATTTGCCATAGATATAACACTCTCTTTCCTATTGGCTGCAACTTCAGTCCTCACGGCTCCCCTTGGATTTGTCCCCTTCATGGAAGCCCCACCCCCTTTGCTTACGATTGGTCCCTTAGAGAAAGGGACAGCCGCTGCAGGGCAGCAAGATACCAGTTCTCAGGTGTGATCATGAGCTGGAAGATGAGTCATCTGGCAAAGGATCAGGACATAAGTCCGTGTGCAAAGGAAGTATGAAGCTGGGTGTCTGGGTGGGACTTAGGAACGGGACCAAACCCAAAGGGCACGAGAGGACTGGGGATTTGGGGCTCTCGTCAACGTGGGGGCATGCATCATTAATAACAAGCCTATGGGGTTCCGAGTTCATTTTTAGCCAAAAGAGATTCTGAGCATATGTGACAGTGTCCCAGGGAAACTTCCTTCTCAGATTGTGGGTTTGTACAATGGTTAGACTATGGGCGATCCTCAGCATTCGAATTCTGACCCTTCTGCCTCCTTGGCTGTTGATTTTGCACGAGGGTTCTAACTTCTTTTAAACTTCCCTTTTTTCATCTATAAAATGGGGAAGACAGTCCTCGCTTGGTCCCATGAGACGAATAGAGATGTGGTTTGCAGAGCATCCGACACATCACATAGTAGATGCGTAAGAAATGGAAGCTGCTTCATTCCTGGTAGGATGAGGTAAGGCAGCCAATATTATTTAATTCTTTCACTTGCCTTGAGAAGTAGATTTTGCTTTCCTCCACTTTAGAGAGGGGCAAAGTGAGGCTTGGAAAAATTAAATCACTTACCTGAGATCACGAGGAGGGCACCTAGGGTTGGTCAAACCTGGGTTTGTCTGACTTGTGAAGTCAAGTTCTTCCCATCACGCCCTGTGGCTGAATGGCTCAGGGAACAAGGAATGACTGGGTTGTTGACTGATCTGTGGATGACAGTGGTTTGCAAACTAGTATTTATTTAAGTACCTCCTACACTCCCTGGTTTGGGCTGGGTGCTTATAAAAACATCTTTGAACACCAGACACATTTCCTCTGCTTGTGAAGACAAGTGTTTAGCAATAAAGTCAGATTAAATAGTCAAGAACACAGAAGGACAGGGACTTTCCTGGTGGTGCAATGGTTAAGACTCCACACTCCCAATGCAGGGGGCCCAGGCTTGATCCCTGGCCCGGGAACTAGATCCCACATGCATGGCACAACTAAGGAGCCTGCCTGCTGCAACTAAGACCCAACACGACCAAAAAAACCCCACAACAACAGAAAGACAGATATGCCAGACTTCCCTGGTGGCACAGTGGATAAGAATCTGCCTGCCAACGCAGATTCTATCCCTGGTCCCTGGTTCTATCCCTGGTCCAGGAAGATCCCACATGCTGCGGAGTAACTAAGCCTGTGCGCCAAAACTACTGAGCCCACACGCCACAACTACTGAAGCCCACGCTCCTAGAGTCCATGCTCCACAACAAAGAGAAGCCACTGCAACGAGAAGCAGGAGCACCGCAATAAAGAGTAGCCCCTTCTCGCCACAACTAGAGAAAGTCTGCGCGCAGCAACAAAAACCCAACGCAGCCAAAATAAATAAAAAATTAAATCTTAGGGCTTCCCTGGTGGCGCAGGGGTTGAGAATCTGCCTGCCAATGCAGGGGACACGGGTTAAAGCCCTGGTCTGGGAAGATCCCACATGCCGCGGAGCAACTAGGCCCGTGCGCCACAACTACCGAGCCTGCGCGTCTGGAGCTTGTGCTCCGCGACAAGAGAGGCCGCGATAGTGAGAGGCCCGTGCACTGCGATGAAGAGTGGCCCCCCACTTGCCTCAACTAGAGAAAGCCCTCGCACAGAAAGGAAGACCCAACACAGCCATAAGTAAATTAATTAATTTTTAAAAATTAACTCTTAAAAAAAAAAAGACATATATGCCAAGCACAGCAGAAGAGACAGTCTGGTGATTTAGGAGTGGATAGCAGGGCTCCAGGGTAGTGTAGCTGCTTTCCTCTTTTTAACAGTATGCTGAGGAGGCAGAGGGCTGAAGAGAGAATCCAGGAAAGAAGATTTGGACAACAGATAACAGATTGGAAGTCTTGCCAAAATTCCTCTCTTTGGGAAGCCAGGAGGGAAAGATACAGATTGCTGGCTCACGGTGCTGTGAGGTCGAGTGGCCTAGCATCTGTCCCTACTTGATTTGGGAGCCCAAGTCGAGAGGGTTGACACACCTCATGGCCGGGGTCCCAGTGTGGAATTAGTGCGGGTCGGGATCCGAATTCTGGGGTCTGATTTGGGATTTGATGAGAGTAAGTGTCTCCGAAGTTTTGGGGACTTCACTTGAATTTAGTCAGTGTGGGGTCAACTGTAGGGTGTTAAGTGGTGAACTTTATTTTAGTGTGTGAAAGGAAGTACGGAGTCGGGTGGCGCATGGAGTTGGAAAAGTGAAGGTGGGGTGAGGGAAAGAGTTTGGCATGGAAATGGGATGGGATTTCATGTAGAAATCGGGCTGTAGGTGAGAGTAGGGCCGGGACTGGAGTCAGTGTTGAGACTGGTGTGATTGGCGCATGTGGTCAGGTTTGGGACAGAGGCTATGGTGACATTCAGTGTTTGGGTCAAGGTTGAGTTTGGGTTATGGTTAGGGATCCAGGGTTTGAGTCAAGAGTCAGGGTTAAGGTTGATGGAGGGGTGGAATCTAGCCTGAGTTGATATTTGGAGGCAGGAACTTGGTAGGAACTAGATTCCAAGTTGATGTAAAAGTTTAGAATTGGTCAAGGTTATAGCAGAATTCAGGGTTAGGATTGGGTACGACTTAAGGTTTCGGGTTAAAACTCATGCTTGCATCAATATTGGTGTTGAGCCTTTAGTATATGTGTCTTCTACCATCAGATACCAAGCTTGGTCAGAATTCAAAGTGAAACCTACGTGTTACCTTTTTAAATTTCTATAATTTGACTGTATCCTTTACCATCGTTAGTGGTGGATGAGAAGATAGATTACCATCTTTCAATATGCTTATTTATTCCGTTTCCCATACAACATTGTTTAGTTTTGGAATATGTGTCATGTGCTATTCAGGCTTATAATAAAATAATTGTATTATTAAAAAAAAAGATTGGTGTTGAGAATCGTGTCAAAGTAAGGATTGGAGTTAGAATTATGCATGAAGTCCCTGGATTCTCTCTTCAGCCCCTGCCTCCTCAGCATTCTGTTAAAAAAGAGTGAGGTCTTTTTCACTCTCTCATAGGCACTTGATCATATCCAGCCGTATCTTCTCAATGAATGGTACCACCATCCATCAAGCAAGAGACCTTGAAGCCTTAACATCTGTCTCCCTCACCACAACTTCCGTTCAATCCATCACCAAGCCCTGTTGATTATCCTAAATGCATCTTGAATCCATCCACTTATAACCATCTCCACCTCCCCAATGGCTTTATCCAAGTCATCATCTCTCATCTGAACAATAACAATAGTTTCCTCATGTCTCCACATCCCCTTAAAATCCCCTTAGTATAGCAGCTAGAAAACACAAATCTTGTTATGTCACTCCATCTCTCTGCTTGACCATCTGCGGTGTTTTGGCTTGGTCCACCAGCCACTTCTCTCCCCAGTCCCAGGAAGGCTTCCACCATTCCAGAGTTTACATCCAGAAGGGGCACCATCTTGAAGAAGAAGAAAAGAGAATTCTTCCGGCATCTCTTTTTGGAAATAAGAAAGCCTTTCCGAGAAGTGCCCCAGTGGTCTTCCCCTCATTCCTCATTGGACAGAACTGCATCACATGTTCATTTCTAAACCAATCGCTGGCAGGCAGAAATGGCTTCTCTGCTTGGTGCAGTAAAGTTTACAATCATGATGAGGGTAAAAGATTATCCAAACAAAATTGGGGCTCTGATGGAAAGACAGAAGGAATGAATGTTCGAGTAGGCAGCAATAATGTCTATTATGGGCCAAACTATGGGACAAAAATAGAGTTGGGGTAGGGGTCAGGACTGAGGTAAGATTTGGGCTCAGGGCTGAGGAACAAATCACACTTTGGGGGTCTGATTTAGAAGTTGGGGTCAATTCCGCTTTTAGGAACTTGCCTTCAAGTATAATGGTTCCCATCTCACTCAAGGTAAACACCAAAGTCCTACACTGATCTTTAAGGTCCTATGTCATCCTAGTCCTATTATCTCCCCGACCTCATTACCTGCCCTTGTCCCCCTGCTCATTCAGCTCCAGTCAAAAGGGTTCCCCCGCTAGAACATTCTAAGCATGCCCCTTGCCTAACTGACCTGCCCATTTGCTCTGCCTAGGACTCACTACCTCCAAGTAGCTACATGGATCAATCCACCATCTCCTTTAGGATTTTGTTCAAATGTCATGTTCATGTGGAATCTTCCTAATATTATAACCCCCGGGGTCCCTGAGAGTGGAGGAAACCAGTAACTCCCTATCCCTCTTCCCTGCTCTTTTTTTAAAATTTTATTTAAATCTTTTTATAAATTTTATTTATTTATTATTTAAATTTTTTAAAGTTTATTTTATTTATTTTAAATATTTATTTTATTTGAAGGTACACTATGACTCAGACAATCCCCACGATATTCTTTCTTGTTCCCAGGTTCTCCACATGACGTTTCTGCTTTTTTCCTTTTCAATGTACATTTCTCTCGGTCTTGTATTTTTAATGCAGAGCTTTTGCTTTGAAAAAGCACAAAGTGCGACAAAGCAAGTCGATACTGCCTAAAATATTAGATGTGAAAAATAATCATGGGTGACTGCTTGGTTTACCTTGAAAATATACTGAGAATAGAGTTCTACTTTCTGTTCATTATTAGTTGCAAGGTGACTCTGAAATAAATACAGGTCTGTTACTTTCTCATACAGTCTGGTGGTGTAACAAAGATGTTTTTTGACCTTCCGATGCATAACAGTAAGTTGCAGGCACATAGGAATTATAAAATATATTTATTAAATGATTGTTAAATGGCTGAATGGTGGCATTGATTTAAATACCCTCTTCCCTGCTTTTATTTTTCTCTGTAGTACTTACCAACATCTAACAAACTATATATTTTATATCTTTATTTTTGTATTCACAGTCTCCACCCACTAGAACAAGAGGCTGTATGAAGAAATTTTTGTCTGCTTTGCTGAGCACAGTGTCCCCAGGAACCAGAATAACTGCTGGCACAGAGTATATGCTCAGTAAATACTGCTTGCGTGAACACAATCAGCGAAGGTGAATGTACAAGGAAGCTCAACCCAGCATTATTATAATTAAAACTATCCCAAAATACTCCAATTTGAAACACACTACATAAGTCAGGGTACAACTATAGTATGGAATGTTATGCAACCATTAAGAAGGAAGGAGACCCATTGAAACACACTAAGAGGAGGGACTTCCCTGGTGGCTACTCTGAGCTTCCAATGTAGGGGGCCCGGGTTTGATCCCTGGTCAGGGAACTAGATCCCACACGCATGCCGCAACTAAAAGTTCACATGCCACAACTAAGGAGCCTGCCTGCCGCAACTAAGACCCAGCACAACGAAATAAATAAATGTTTCCAAATTTTTTTTAAATAGATAAATATACTAGGAGGAAAAATTGTTCAAGGTAATTTATAAAGAAAAAGTTTATATTAGATAATGTTTAGTACAGACGTTTTTGTTATAAATACATAATATGTATAGAAATCTCTGTATCACAGGAGAACAGAGACTATATTGATAAACGTAAGCATTTATCAGGGTGGAGTTAGGGAAAGCGTTTTCTTTTTCATTCATACCCTATATTACGTTCAAAAGACATGACTGGGTTCCAGCCTGAACAAATTATCACAAGCTCGTCAGAATTACGGTATGGGCTCTAGGTTATCCCTGAGAGGGGATTGGGGCAAGGAAGTGGCCCCAAAGGAGGACCCAAGTCACAGCGCATTTCCTGAGCTCAGCCACTCCTTGAATCTGCCCCTCGAAGCCAGAGAACCTGCGGCTCCCGCCTCCGTAGTGGCCACCGGGGATGCTGGGCCCAGAATGCGCAGGGGCCTGCGGGAGGGTGGAAAAAGTAGAGTGCTGCCAAGTGAATTAGCTGCCTCGGGGGTTCGAGATAACCAGATGCACAGGAAGAGGGTGTCTCAGAGCCTTTCCCACCTGCATTCCGGGGCGCTGAGGGCGGGGGCGGGGGCGGGGGCTGGACGTGGTATAAGACTGCCGCCCTGGGCAGGTCTGGAGACACTTGACTCCCAACCGAGTCTGCGCCCCACGTCAGATCAGGCCCTCCGGAGGTGAGAAGGGGCCTCATTTGGGGGGGGGGCGATGAGGCTGGCTGGACAGCTGACTCCTGTTCCTGAGGGGAGGGGGCAGTGGGAAGCCTGGACGCCCGGCTCTGACAGATGAGGGGCTGGAGGTCTGGAATTTTTGGTCTCTTAGGGGAAAAGGAACTAGGGATACAGACTTATGGATGGCGAGAGATGGGAGCCCAGATTCCTGGGTCCCAAGGGGAAGGACTCCTGGGTCTGAAGGAGGAGGGGGCTGGGGGCCAGGACTCCTGCTTCCTGAACTCTGTCCTTCTCCCCAGCAAAAGAGACCCCTCCTCTACCTGGCAGCCCCTGAGAGACTCAGAGAAGCCACCATGGCAGGATTCCTTCTTCCACCCCTGCTGACCCTACTGCTGTCCTTAGCCCTGGGATCTGCTGCACAGGAAGGTGAGGGCCAGTCTGGGAGGGCTGCCCTAACCCTTGGACCACCCATCATCCCCAGTGACCGTCTTCAAGGGCCCCTCTCTCCAAGAGGTCCCTGAGTCAGGACCTCCCTCTGCTCCAGCAGCTTTCTTCCTCAGAAGACAAGACCCTTCTGCCACTTTTCTTCCTGCTTCCTTCTGACTCCTGGGGTCTCTGTGTCCCCCAGGCCCTGTCTTCTGCACTCAGGGTCTCTCCTATCAGCTTCTGTCGTCAGCTCCAGACAGACAAGATGCTCCTCCTGGGTTTCTGAGTGGGCTGCCTCTGTCTCTCTCCATCTCCATCTCCTGCTTTCTCTGCACTGTTCTCCATTTCTGCCTCTGCATTTCTCCCTGTCACTCTGTCTGTCTCCATCTCTGTCTCCAAATCCCTCCGCTGTTGACTCAGCCTTCCTCTGAGGCTTACTACCCATGTTTTTCTCCATGTCTCTATCCAGCCCGGGATAAGAACAGCGAGAAGATTATTGATGGAATCCCGTGTCTAAGAGGCTCCCAGCCCTGGCAGGTGGCCCTGCTCAACGGCAATCAGCTCTACTGTGGAGGCGTGCTGGTCAACGAGTGGTGGGTGCTTACTGCTGCCCACTGCATGATGAAGTACGTGGGCACGGGTGCTCTGAGCACTTCCAGCTCTCCCTCTGGGTCCCTGCCCCCCCCCAGTCTCTGTTCCACCGACCCCCGTCTCTGCCCTGCCCCCTCTCTGGGTCTCTGTCGTTCCCCCCCCCCCCCGCCCAGGATCTCTGTTTTTCTCTCTCTGGGTCTCTCTCCCGCTCTCTCACTCACAGTGACGCTATGAATGTTGCTCCGTTCTCCCAGTGCGTACAACGTGCATTTGGGCAGTGAATCCCTGGGCAGAGGCCAGAAGATCAGGGCCACAATGTCATTCCGCCACCCCGGCTACTCCACGCAGAGCCAGGTTAATGACCTCATGCTGGTGAAGCTAAGGACGCGGGCCAGGCTGTCATCCACCGTGAAGAAGGTCAACCTGCCTTCCCGCTGTGAACCCCCTGGGACTACTTGTACCGTTTCTGGCTGGGGCACCACCACCAGCCCTATTGGTGAGGCTCCCTCAGTGACCCAGGAGCCCCAGACCCTGAACCCCTCCTCCCTCAGACCCCGGAGACCAGGAATCAGGTCCTTTTTCAACACCCTAATGTTTAGCACCCCAGCCCCCTCCTCCTTCAGGGTCTAGGATCCTGGACCCCCATCCTCTCCCCATCAGGACCCACGGGTCCACAGTCCCAGGCCTCTGACTGACAAGCCCCCCCACCCTCATCTTGCAGCGACCTTTCCAGAGAGACTCATGTGCACAGAGGTCGACATCATCTCCTCTGGAGACTGCAGGAAGGTTTACATGGACTTGCTGGGAGATTCCATGCTGTGTGCTGGCATCCCCAACTCCGGCACCAATGCCTGCAACGTGAGCCCTCCTTCCTCCCCTGCCCTGGGTCCCTGGCTGCTTCATCTCAGCACAGAGCCCCATCTTACCCCTCTATCCAGAATCTTTGCACCTGACCTTGGCGCTGAGCATTCCCTCATCACCCCCCGCCCCACCCTAGACCCAGCTTTCCTAGCTTTCTCTATCCTATTCTCTGCTCAGGTCAGTAGTGGCAGCCCAGTGGGGGCTGGTATGGCCCTGAGGATGAGGCAGAAAGATGAATGGGAGGGGCTGGGGATGGGCAACATGCGGCCAGGATTAGGGGAAAGCGAGTGAAGCCTTGGCTTCAAACCCAAACTTTAAAGGGGAGGGGGTGCCCAGAAAACTCAGTAATCAAGATAAATGACATTCTTATGCAATATTTTTTTAAAAATCTATGCAAAAGTCCACGATGAACAAAATATCAGAATTTTCAATAAAGAGCCATCAGTCTTACTGAATTTCCCACTTACCTCAGGCTTCAAAAAGTCTCAGCACAGCCCTGTACTGACCCTTTATCTAAAATTGGGATACTGTGTTTATCATGGACTTTTTCATATTAAATTCAATTTTAAGGTATTGCAGTAAAATACTGTTTATTGCAATTACTGAGACTGTGTGCCCGAAGTTAATGTCTCACTCACCTCACTTGGGTCCTGGCCTGGGCAAAGAACTGTCTCTCCCCTCCTCTTTGTAACTCCCTCCCTGTCTCTGAACAGTATCTTCCCACATCTCCCTTTACACCTAATTTCATTTCATTCTTTCCATCAGTGTTGCCACCCACCCCCGCCCCCATTGGCTGTCTGCTTCTGTCACTCTTTTTTTTTTTTTTTCCGGTACGCGGGTCTCTCACTGCTGTGGCCTCTCCCGTTGCGGAGCACAGGCTCAGCGGCCATGGCTCACGGGCCCAGCCGCTCCGCGGCTTGTGGGATCTTCCCGGACCGGGGCACGAACCCGTGTCCCCTGCATCGGCAGGCGGACTCCCAACCGCTGCGCCACCAGGGAAGCCTGTCTCTCTTTTTATCTGCCTACCTCTCTGCCGCTCTCTCCAGCCCCTACACTAGTGTTTCTCTGTCCTCCCTCTACTGCTCCACCGTTCTTTTCTCCATCCTTTGCTTAACTCTTTTCCTCTTCTCTGTGACTCCCTTTCCTTGTCTCTCTCCCCGTACCTCCACTCCTTTCGCTCTCACCTGTACCCTCAGCTGTCAGGGGTGGTGGGAGGGTAAGTGTTAGGGATGGGGTGGTGGGAGGGTAAGTGTTAGGGATGGGGTGATGGGACGGGAATGTGTGTCCTAGAGAATGGGGCATCCTTCTCTTCCCCTAGTGAGGGCCGGCTTCACGAATGTGCAAGTTGTACAGGGACACGCGGTCCCACACTCAGGAGAGTCCCACCCTCGGTTTAAAGCACTCCTGTTGCTGTCTTGAAATTCTTAATACTTTCTAAGCGAGGGAGCCCACACTTTCATTTTGCACGGGGACTTATGAATTGTGTCATCGGTTAGGCCCCCGATTTCCAAGACCACCCTGTCCCTCTTTCATGCCCATGTATCCGTTCCCTGGAGATGCTGCCCCTTCTCCCATGGGCTTGGCGCTGAGTCCTCAAAGATGGGGAAGAAATGGGGCTCTGACCCCCTGGAAGCCCTGCCCCTTCCCTGTGATTGGTCCCATTGGCCAGGGCTCAAGCCAATGTCTTCAGAGAATGTGGTTTGTCTTCTCCATGATGGCCCTAATTCCTGCTCTACTATTGGTCCCCAGAGACTATGAGTCTCTCCCCATTGGCCGGGGTGGAAGTCCAGGGTCTGGCAAGACAAAGACTGACAACCGTGGGGGTGTATGAGACAGAAGTGGGGGCGGGACTTCACTCTGAAGCTGAAGCTAATTTGCTTTGTCCCCTCCAGGGTGACTCAGGGGGACCGCTGATGTGCAAAGGTACTTTGCAAGGCCTGGTGTCCTGGGGAGGTTTCCCTTGCGGCCAACCCAACAACCCAGCTGTCTATACCCAAGTCTGCAAGTACGTCGATTGGATAAACACCACCATGAGCATGTATTGCTAATCTCTCCGTACTCCCATCCCTCCATCCCTACACCCTGAACAGGAAATTCACAGAAATAAGGACGTCGATGATCTACAGTCATACTTGACTTTACTTTTCCTCAAAGACATATCATAAACCTCCACAATATGCCATGTGTGTAAGTCAATCAAATAGGCAAGGAATTAAAACCAAAACACGCGACACAAAAACCTCAGCGCCGGTAAAGAAGTAGTGAGACAGCACCCTCGGCCACTGAAACTGTAAATTCATACGATTTTTACGGAAGTTGATTCGGCAATGTGAATCAGGACCCTTGTTCTCCACCTTTGACCCAGCAGTTCTAGTTCTAGGAAGATACTACTACAAAAAAAAAAAAAAAAAAATCCAAAATGTGGAGCAAGGTTTGAATTTATCACAACATTATTTATCATAGCAAAACGGTGGAAACACTGAATATGTCCGGAATCAGTGGCGTGTTTAAGTAAACAAAAGGCTAGCTTGAGACAAGGATATGCAACTGCTAAGGCTAATAATTATGCAGAATTGTTAGTGTTTTGCAAGGATGTTTATGCTATGTGATGTTAAATGAGAAAAGGAAGATACAGAAATATATGTATATGTGATCCTTGCTATGTAAAATGAAAATATTCACAAAATGAAACCTGAAATCATGTGTACCAAATTGCATACGGTGGTAGTCATGGGAGGGTAGCCTGCTTCCTTGCATTTACTTTTCCGTGGGTATGCACTTTTATAACCTGATAAACAGCAGTGGAAAAGCTCTGGAGATCTAAGGTGGAGGAGAGGAGACCCTTAGAGAGGAAAGAAAAATGTATGTGATTTTTGGTCCCTTGCCTTGCCTCCCTGCCCAGTGGCATATTTTTTCTCCATTTCCTGGGTCTCCGTATTCCTCATCGGTAAAATGGAGAAGCGAAAGAGGAAAAGGGAAGGTAAAGAGAGTAAAAGGGAGGGAGGAGAGAATATGTCTACTTCTTCAGGGTGGAAAGGGGTGTGAAAGTGTTTCTGGGCATTTCACGGGTGACAAACTAGGAGAGAGGGAGAAGGTGTGGGGGAAGCATAGGGCTGGCAGGAAGACAGGACACCTCGGTCCCACAGGGGCCCCCCAAAAGTGAGCCACCAGCCTCCTGGATGCCAGGGGAGGCTGGGGGCTGGGAACCCAGGTAGGTGGTCTCCTGTCCTCAAGAAGGCAGGGAAGGGGCCTCAGAAAGGGTGGAGGTAGGAGTCCCAGTGACTCAGCCTGGCCATGGCCCTACTCCTGCCATCCAAGTCTCCTGGGCAGCCATACCTCAGAAGGTGCTGACAGAGGGAGCCTCTCCGATGCCCAGGACTCACCTCTCCTACCTGTCTTTCCAGTTTCTCCCCCAGAATTCTCGACTGGTCAACATTCTCCTCTTGTTGAAGCTCCACCATCTTCCCCTCTCTCCTAGCCTCCTATTCTCCCACGCTTCTTCGTATTGCAGGAATTCTGTAGCCACCGTGGAATTTCTTAACTTCCTCTGGTGTTCCTGTGCACAGGAAGCTAAGCCCCCTCCTCCCTCAGACCCAGGAGTCCAGGCCCCCAGCCCCTCCCGCCTCTGGATCTGTGTCAAGTTTAAGGAATGTCAAGAGTATTTGGCCACCACCCTCCTGAAGCTCCATCAACTTCCCCTCTCTCCAGCAAGCCACCCCAAATCCATATTCAACCTAAAAGTTTAAAAAGTAACAAAACATCACAGTTGCACTAGGTCAGCCTATAGACAGCTGGCTCTGCCTCTTGGCAGCTCTCGTATACACGTCAGGAGGTGGATTGGTTTACAATGACTTGAGAGCATACTCTTGTTGAATTTTTTAAAAACAACCTCCTTGGGCTTCCCTGGTAGCACAGTGGTTGAGAGTCCGCCTGCCGATGCAGGGGACACGGGTTTGTGCCCTGGTCCGGGAGGATCCCACATGCCGCGGAGCAGCTGGACCCGTGAGCCATGGCCGCTGAGCCTGTGCTCCGCAGCGGGAGAGGCCACAGCAGTGAGAGGCCCGCATACTGAAAAAAAAAAAACAAAAAAACTTCATTTTTCTTTGGGTAGCTGATAAAGTGTAATAGTTAAAGACACTGACTCTAGAAACTGCGCTCTTCGGGTGCCAATCCCAGTTCTGGCAGCTGCAAGCTATTCACCTTTGAGCACATCACCTCCCCACCCTTGTTCCTTCAACCTTGAAATGAGAGAAGTAGCACCTATTTCCCAGGGCTGTTATGAAGGTTGTATAAGTTTACTATTCAGAAAGTGCTAGAACATTGTCTGACACAGAATAAGCCTGCAATGAGTGTTGGGCTTTTTTTGTTTGTTTGTTTGTTTTTGGCTGTACCACATGGCATGTGGGATCTTAGTTGCCCAACCAGGGATCAAACCCGCGTCCCCTGCATTGGAAGCGTGGAGTCAACCACTGGACCGCCTGGGAAGCCCCTGAGTGTTGGTTTTTATTGTTTGTGGCTTCTGGCTCTTTTCCCTGCTTACACTTTCGTAAAGTTTTCTTGTAAAACATTTTCTTTATTGAAGACTTTTGCAGAGCATGTCACTTGGGAGAAAGACATCTCATAAATAAGCATGCGCGGCGTGTGGGGATGGCAAAACCATGAAGGCCACTGGCAAATGCCTAGAGCTGGGGACTTCATTCTCTCTCTTAGAGGTCCTTCCACTCCCCACTGCCTACCGCCTCCCTCCTTTCCCACAAGGCTCCCAATAACTCCTCCCAAATCCACCCATCCCGTATTATAGTAAGGTGGAACCAGACGGGGCCCCAAGAGATGCGCCATGTCCACCGCCATGTTGGAAGCTGAGTTCCAATTCTGGCTCCACCGTTTCCTGGGTGTTTGAGGTTGAGCAATTAAATTCCTTTCTCTGAGCCTCAGTTTTCTTTTGTGTAAAACAGGAGTGGGAGGAATGAAGTCATTTAGTCATTCGGTCAACATTTGCTAAGGCTTCCTCTGGGCCGAGTCCTGTGCTGGTGCTTGGGACGTAGAGGTGAGTAAGAACCAGCGCCTAAGCCCAAGGAGCTCATGGTCCAGTGGGGGAGATGGGTGTGGATCCAGACTGTCACCATCCAGCGTGACATGAAGGAGGCACGGGCTGTGGGATCTTAGATGAGAGTGACTAACCCATCTGCAGAGGGTTGGAAGTTGGGTGGTGTTCAGGGAAGTCTTCCTGAAGGAGGTAATGTTTAAGCAAAGACTTGAAGGACAAGTTGTTACCAGGAGAAGCTGGGAAGAGCATTCTGGGAGGCGGGAATAACATAGGCGAAGGCCTAGAGGTTAGAAGACATGGAATGGTTCAGGAAAGCTTCAAGTAATCTCCATGGCTGGAGCACAAGAACACAAGTGGGTAGAGCTGCACTGAGAATGTGGCAGCCACTCGCCTTGGTGGCTCCTGACTCGTGAACTGTGGCAGCTCCAACTGAGTTGTGCTGTAATTGTAAAAGACACATCGGATCCCAAGCATTTATCATGCAAAAAAATAAGAAAGCAAACCACCTCTTTAAAACTGTATTTTGGGGACTTCCCTGGTGGTCCAGTGGTAAAGAGTCCACCTTGCAATACAGGGAATGTGGGTTCGATCCCTGGTCAGGGAGCTAGTATCCCACATGCCTCGGGGCAACTGAGCCCATGGGCCACAACTACTGAGCTCGCGCGCCTCAACAAGAGGCCCTGTGCTGCAAACTACAGACCCCACGCGCTCTGGAACCCGCGCACCACAACTACAGAGCCTACGCGACCTGGAGCCCGGGCGCCACAACTAGAGAGAGAAAACCCGAATGCCACAAGTAGAGAGAAGCCCGCGCACCACAACGAAGAGCCCGCGCGCTGCAACGAAAGATCCTGCATGCCTCAATGAAGATCCCGTGTGCTGCAACTAAGACCCGACACAGCCAAAATACATTAAATAAATAAATAATAAATCTTTAAAAATAAAATTGTATTTTGATTTCACATTGGAATAATATTGTTTTGGATGTATTGGGCTGAATGAGATGTTAAAATGAACTCTTGTTTTTTGGGGTGTTTTTTTTTTACTTTTAAAAAAAATTGTGGCTACTAGAAAATTTTAAAGTGCATGTGGGGACTTCCCTGGTGGCGCGGTGGTTAAGAATCCGGCTGCCAATGCAGGGGACACGGGTTCCAGCCCTGGTCTGGGAAGATCCCACATGCTGCGGAGCAACAAAACCCGTGCGCCACAACTACTGAGCCCGCGTGCCACAACTACTGAAGCCCGAGAGCCTAAAGCCCGCGCTCCACAAGAGAAGCCACCGCAATGAGAAGCCCGTGCACCGCAACGAAGATTAGCCCCCCTCACCGCAACTAGAGAAAGCCCGCACGCAGCAATGAAGACGCAATGCAGCCAAAAATAAATAAATTTATTTTTTAAAAAATGCATGTGTACCTGGCATTATATTTCTTTTGGCCAGTACTGCTGTGGATGCTGGGGGACCCAGGCCAGGGCTGTGAGCCAGACAGAGGCAATGTCAGCTCTGACACAGGAAGATGCCTCTGAGGTCAAGTGAAGGATACAGAGAAGGGGAAGAGTTTGGGGTAATGGTCCAGGTGGGAGAGAAGCAGGTCTGAACTGGGACCAGGGACATAGGGATGGAGAGAAGGGACCACACGGAGAGAGGAGGCAGTGGGATAGGACTTGGGGATCAATGGGCCATGAGCAGTCCAACCTGGTACCTGGGAGGATGGTGGGTCCTGAGAACAAGATTCTGGGTTCAGTGGGGAGATGAGTGAGAAGGGCCTGGGGGAAACTGGGGGGCGAGGGGAGCAGCCCCAGAGAATATATCAAATGCCAGATTGGTTTTCATCCCAGGAGTGACAGGGGACAAGCAAAGGTGTTAGCAATTAGATTTAATGCAAGAATTAAATGCTACCCACAGTGCCAGGCCCAAGCTGGTGCTGAGGTCGACGTTATTCATATCAGTTGCACTTATTGCTCAATGACTTTCCCCAAAGCTTCCCTTTTCCATCTTGCCCGTCCCTGTGATTATCACACCCATTTCCCTCCAGGCGGCCGCACGTACACCCATTCCTCCAGCTCATGCCAGTCTGCTATTTCCTTGAATGCACCAGACCCTTTAACTACCTCTCTCCTCCTGACTAAAACGCCCAAGTTTAAAGACACCTCTTCAAATCTTCCTGGATCCCCCCATAGCTTCCTGGACCCCCGTTTCTCATCACACTCTTCCTGCATTCCCATTTATTTCTGTGTCTCTCTGTACACGTTAAATCTCATCAACAAGTCCTGAAATCCTCCTGGGTTCCACTAGCTTCCCCGCTGCCCTCTCCCACGCCACCCCTTCTGCAGGAGCTAACTCCCCTCTGTGCATACACATGCTTCTCTTGGAAACGCAGTTGGAACCTAGGAGAGGTAAGGAGAGATTTAGAGAGTGTTAACGGAGACTTGGAAAATCAAGGGGAAAGACAGAGATACAGAGAAAAATATAGAGAAAGAGGCAGAGGGGTGGAGAGACACAAACAGAGACAGGCACGGAGGCACCCCCCGCCATGGCCAGGGAGAGAGCTGGACACCGAGAGACTTGGAGAAGGGGGGCAAGGCGGGTCAAGAGTCCTGATATCCGGGCAGAGGTGGGTGGACACTCAAAGGACAGCAACAGGACTGTCAGATAGAGATAAAGGGAAGCTATTGATGCAGTTGGCCGTCCACCTGCCCGGAAGAGAGCTTGAGAAATGGAGCTGACAGGAGCATGGCACTGGGTGCTGGGGACAGACAAAGCCCGATTGTTCGAAGGCCCTTTCCCCACAGTGCCCGGGTCTGCACCACAGCCTGGGGCAGGGGCGGGTACCAGCTTGGTGACACACGCTTTCTTGCTGGCTGGTTTTGCTGTGTCTCGCGAGGACACTGAGTTCTCCAGCACCCGCAGAGGGACTTACAGGCAGGTGCGTGAGTCACCCCAACCCCACTGAACCCGTGGGGCCTGGTTCCCAGTGCCCAAGGGTGCTGAACCCAGGAGTGACAGCCTGCAGGCCCCAGAGCACGTGAGAGGTGGGAGTCCAGGAGGACAGGGGGTTCTGTGTGTTTGCCTGGGACACAGGCATTTGGGTCCTCAGATCCTTTCTTTCTTTCTTTTTTTTTAAATTAATTAATTTATTTTTATTTATTTATTTTTTGGCTGCACTGGGTCTTTGTTACTGCCTGCGGGGTTTCTCTAGTTGCGGCGAACGGGGGTTACTCTTCGTTGCGGTGCGCGGGCTTCTTACTGCGGTGGCTTCTCCTGTTGTGGAGCACGGGCTCTAGGCACGCGGGTTTCAGTAGTTGTAGCGTGCAGGCTCAGTAGTTGTGGCGCACGGGCTTAGTTGCTCCACGGCATGTGGAATCTTCCCGGGCCAGGGATCAAACCCGTGTCCCCTGCATTGGCAGGCGGATTCTTAACCACTGCGCCACCAGGGAAGCCCCTCAGATCCTTCCTTGCTCAAGGACCTAGAAGTCTAGGAACTGAGGAGAACAAGCTTCTGCCCTTCCTTCCTTTAGATCCAGGTGTGCAGACTCCCAGCTCCTTTCTCCTTGAAGGTCCGGAATACTCAGCCCCCAGCCCCCTCCTCCCTCAGACCTGGGAACCCGGGCCCCCAGTGCACTCAGGGACCTGCACTGCCCTCCCTGGAAGCCGGGGTCAGGGGGGCCATCAGGCGGGGAGCTGTGGGAGGGTGGGAGGAATACGCGTGGGAGTCCTGGGTGAGGAGGAAAAGGGCGGGTCCCTCTCCTGCCTCGGGGACCTGGGGAGGCAGAGATTAAAAGGACACACCAGGAGCATCTGAGGACAGGACCAGTCTCTTCCAGGGGGGGCCAGGGAGCTCAGGGTGTCTGTCTGCCAGGCCCTGGGCGCCACAGCCCCTATATTCTCTGCTTTCTGCCCTCCGTCTCCGACTCTTGAGGCGTCCTCTCTGTTTTCAGCATCACTTCTCTCTCCGCGGTTCCCTGCATTTCTGACTCTCTGTCTGTCTCCCTTTCTGTCTGCCTGTGACACGTACTGTCCCTGCCCCCAACCCAAGAGTCGACCCCCAGGCAGCCGGCCCCCAGCAGGTAAGATCACACCTCCCACCAGAACCTACAGGTGTGGGGTTGAGCAACAGGTAAGCACAGAGCCAAAGGGAGGAGGAGAAATCCCATAGAGGGAAGAACGTCAGGGGCCCTCCCTCCTCCTGTTACTAATCAGGAAGACTAAAGCCGAGGATAGAAAAATAATGTGAGGTGCGCCGTGAGCAGCAGGTTCTGGGTCCTCTCTGGCACCCGCCTCCGGGGGACCCTCAGATGGAAGACATGGGTCAGGGAGACAAGAAATCAAGAGGCTAAATGGGGAAGACAGAAGTCAAAGTTCAGGAGAGCAGGGCAGGCCGGGGAGGAAAGGGATGAGGCGGGCGGAGAGGGAGGAGGCTGGGCGAAGCCTGAGGCCGGGACTCATGGAGCACTTGGCTTCCCTTCTCAGGTATGGCCATGAAGACGCTGATTGTAATACTGATTCTGGTCGCTGCAGGTAGGCCAAAAAGGGAGGGGCAGGGGGCTGTTTGGGCATGGGGTGGGGGTTGTTGATGGGGAAGAGATTGGAACTGGGATGGGGATACACATGAGGATGGAGGGGGGTGGGTTTCAAATGAGGAAGACACAGGGGTTAAATTAGGGACGAGGGATGCAGATGGGGAAGGGGTGGGAGGTGGCCGTGAAGATGGGGAAGGGTTTGAGGATGAGCTTGGCTTGGGAGATGGGGTTACAGATGCGGAAATTGGCTGGAGGTGGGGTTAAAGATAAGAACGCTTAGGGATGGCTTTGGCTTTGGGGATGGGGATTGAGAGGAAGAAGGGGTGGGTTTGAAGAAGAGTTTGAGGATGGGGTTGGTTTGGGGCATGGGGATGGAGAAGATCTTGATGATTAAGACAGCAATGGGGTTCACCCTGGGGGGAGGTACCTGATGTCTCCAGACCTTCTCTCTGACTCAGACCCTCCCTCCCTCAGCCCAGACAGAGGAACAGAAGAATAAGGTGCTGCATGGTGGACCCTGTGAGCAGACGTCTCACCCCTACCAAGCTGCCCTTTACACCTCAGGCCACTTGCTCTGTGGCGGGGTCCTCATTCACCCACTGTGGGTCCTCACCGCTGCCCACTGCAAAAAACCGTGAGTCTCCACGCTGTGAATGAGGAGTGGTTGCAATTAGACCCTGCGGGCGTCTTGCAGACTTCACACATCCCCCTGTCCCATCGTGAGGCCATCTGATAACCGGCTTCAACTGACCAGTATTTAATTGATTACTAAGTACGTGTCAGGCAGTGTTTGGGGCCCTGGGGATATCGCAGTGAAGAAAACAAGAAAACTGCTGCTTTGATGAACTGACCTTCTACAGGGCCCTGTAGGGAGCGATGGATTTAATTCTAAGCGCTGGGAGGAGCCACATACAGTTTTAATCAGGGAAGCAGCATGATCTGATTTACAGTTTTAAAAGCACTCTGGAAAGCGAACTGGGCGGGGGATGAAGGGATGCATGTGGAGGCTGTTGCCATTGTCCTGAGATGGACCAGGATGGTGGCCCTGGGGATGGAGGGGAGTTGAAAACCCGGGGAGGGGTCCTGAGGCTGAGTCAGCAGGACTTGGTGGTGTGGAATGGGAGAGAGAGAGAACAAGCAGGGCTGACTTCCGGGGATGGGACTTGAACAACTGGCTGTTTGGGTGTGTCTTTCTCTGAGTCGGGGGGGAAGGAAAGAGGAGCAGTTTGGATATAGGTGGGGAGCATCAGACATTTTGTTTTAGCCAAGGTGAGTCTCAGGTACCTGGCTGGTGTTCAAGAAGGATGCCAGGTTGACTGCTGGCACTCAGGGGAGAGGTCAGAGATGGAGGTAAACATTAGGACTTGAAATACCACAAACAGGTGGTATCTAAAGCTACGGGATGGGATGAGATCATCCAAAAAGTGGGCATAGATAGAGGACCATAGAGGACCCAGGACTAATCCTCAGGGCACTAATAACCACTAGTTTGATGAACAAGAACCACCATTTTTTTCCACGCTAACTATGGGCCGCGTACCCAGGTAGGCAGTTTCTGTACCTTTCCTGGAATCCCCCACAATAAGGGACTCTTGGCTTCTGAGGAGGCTGAAGCTCAGAGAAGTAGCAAGTGTCATATCCCAGTGGGAGCCGGGAGAGACCCCAACAGGGGTCTCACCTTGCAGGGTCATGGACACAAGGACCCCCCCCCAGGGTGGTCTCCCCCAAGCGCTGGTAAACCTGGCATCACTCCCACCATCCTCATTCATTCATTCAGCGCACATTGACCAACAGCACCCACTAAGGGCCAGATTTGAGCTGGGCAGTGGGAATTCAGCAAAGACTGAGACGGGGAGATACCCAGAGTCTCTGCCCTCGGGAACACAGGAGCAGAAAGGTGCAGGAAGACAGTTCTAGAATCCTCGACAAACCATACAATTACAAATTACTCTAAGTCCAATGAAGGTGAAAAAACAGGGATGGCTCCATGAGAGAAAAGAACAGAGGTACCTGCTTTCGATGGAAGAAGGCGTCCGGAAGGACGTTCTGATGAGATGAAATTCAAACTGAGGCATGGGACATGAGAAAGGGGGCAGAGCAGCCAGGGCAGAGGAAACGCAAGGACGAAAGAAGTGGGAACAATGTGAAGAGTTCTAAGAAAAGAAAGTTACTGGTTCACTGAGGGCCAGAGGATAGCGGGATAAGGCACCTGGGCTTTATTCTGAGGGTAATGGAAAAGCTGGAGGCTATGCAAAGCTTCTGAGCAAGGGAGTAATGCTTTGATCCATTTCACAAATCTTTATTGAACACCTATCGTATGCCAGACACTGGTCTAGGCACCGAGGAGGATGTATCTGCCTAAAACAAAAATCCCATCTTGATATTCTAGAGCTGTGCCATCTAATGCAGTAGCCATTAGCGACATATGGCCAATTAAATTTACATTCATAAAAATGAAACGAATTTCCAAATCCACTAGCCACACTTCAAGGGCCCAGTAGCTGCCTGTGGTCAGTGGTCACTGTTTCAAACAGCGCAGATAGAGGATATTTCCACCCTTACAGAAACTTCGATCGAATAGCACGGCTGTGGCAGAGGGAGACAGTAAAACAAGTAAATATTTAACAATACATATATAGTGTGTCAAATGGGCTGTTAGGTTCTCTGGTGGAAAGGAAATCAGGAGAGGGAGCTGGGACTTGCCTGTTGGGGTGGATACTTGCATTTTAATTGGGTCTTCAGGGAAGGCCTCACTGAGAAGGTGACATTTGAAGGAGGTGAGGGAGTGAGGCATGCAGATATCTGGGGGAAAGAGTTGCTGGCAGAGAGAACAGCCAGTGCAAAGGCCCTGGGGTGAGAGGATGACTATTGTGTTCAAGGAAAGGCAGGGAAGCCGGTGTGGCTGGAACAGAAGGAGAAGGGGGAGACTGGGAGATAACTGACAAGTGACGGGGATGGATTGTGCAGAACCTTGTAGGTCACAGTGAGAACTTTGGCCTTTATTCTGAGCAAGATGGGAGTCACGGGAGGGTTCTGAGCACAGGAGGGACAAAGCTGGCTTATATTGTTAAAATAGCTCTGGCTGCTTTGTGGAGGACAGACTATAGAGGGTCAAAGGTAGAAGCCAGGAGTCCAGTGAGACTGTAGTCCAGGTAAGGGATTATGGTGGCTCAGACCAAGATGGCAGCAGTGGGAGAGGTGAGAAGTGGTCAGATTCTGGATATGCTTTGGAGAGACAAAAGGATTTCTGGACAGCTGGGAGGTGAGTCAAGAAATAAAGAGTCAAGGATAGTCTGCGGGTTATTCTGGAAGGATGGATCTGTCATTTACTGAGCTGGAAAGACTGTGAGGGGAGAAGACCGGATGGTTCATGGTGTACCAGGCTACCCCACCTCCCACCGTAGCCCCCTCTGGAGCCTCAGCTGCAGCCCAAGGGCTCCAGGTGAGACCCAGCCCTTCTCTTTCCCAGGAATCTTCAGGTCTACCTGGGAAAGCACGACCTTCAGCAAAGGGAGAGTTTCCAGGAGGAGAGCTCTGTTGTCCGGACTGTGGTCCACCCTGGCTACAACGCCGCCATCCACGACCAGGACATCATGCTGTTACGTCTGTCACGTCCAGCCAAGTTCTCTGCACACATACAGCCCCTGTCCCTGGAAAGAGACTGCTCAGCCAACCACACCAGCTGCCACATCCTCGGCTGGGGCAAGACGGCAGATGGTCAGTAGGGGGAGAATGATGCAGGTGACCCATCATCAATGGGTGACGGGTCATGGGGAGGTGGGTTAACGGTGAGAGCCAATGGGGTAGTGTACGAGTGGGTGAAAGTTCAATGGGGAGGGAGGGCAAATATGGGAGTTGGGCCAATGAGTGAACAGCCAATGGAGAAAGTAGACCAACAGGTGAATGGTATGGAGATGTGGGCCATAAGATGAAGGGTCAATGAGGAGGGAGGGTCACTGTGGAGATACTAATCAGGAAGGGGCCCAGTTGTCAAAAGGGACCAACTAGGATGCACTGATGATCAAAAAAGGATAAATGGAGGAGGGACTAATGGAAGAAGCAGGGGAGCCAGCTGAAGGATGTGAACTGAGAAAGCAAACAGTGTAGAGAAAGCTAATGGGGGAAGGGTCGATTGAGAAGAGTCAGTGGTCAAGAGGGGTCACTAGAAGAAGGACTAGAGGAGAAACAATAGATCAGCAGGAACCATTGAGGGTGGGCCAGTGAGTGAAGGGCCATAAAGGAGAGGAGAACCAATGGGGGAGGATGAGGCCATTTAGGAAAGAAGCAGTGAGGGAGTAGACCTTTGGATGAAGGGCCAATAGAAGGGAGAACCAATGGGGAAAGAAGGGACCAGTTAGGAAAGACCAAAAGTCAAGTGGTGACCAATCAGGATGAGCCAATGGGCAAGAAGGGTCCAATGAAGGAGGATGGGCTATAACAGAGGCGGGACTAATAGAGGAAGAGGGTCTAGAGGTCAGCTGAACTACCGAAGAAGGTGGGACCAATGGAAAAGAGACAAGTGAAGGCAGGAACTAAGAGAAGGAAAAACCAATAGGAAATGAGAACTGGTAGAGAAGGGGTAATCAGTGAGGAAGACAGGCCAATGTGAGGGAAGACTGATGGAAAGAGGGACCAATCAGGAGTCAGGCAATGGAAGTGGGTTTTGAGAATGAGCGACAAATAGGAAAAAGGGAACCATTGGGAAATAGGGTCCAATAGGGGAGGGAGGATTTATAGGTGTTGGAGGATCAATGGGAAGGGTGGGTTGTGAAGTGATCCTGGCCCATCTCTCTTTGCAGGTGATTTCCCTAACATCATCCAGTGTGCATACCTCCACCTGGTGCCCCGTGAGGAGTGTGACCGCGCCTACCCTGGCCAGATCACCCAAAACATGGTGTGTGCCGGGGATGAGAAGCACGGGAAGGACTCCTGCCAGGTGAGGACGCCAGGACCCACCAGTTACATAGCCAAGGACAGAGATGGGCAGGAAGAGACAGATACACAGGCCAAACTAGAGCTTTACAGAGACAGGCTGGGTGAAAATCAGAGGCATGATAAGGGAGAGAGACTCAATTTGATACACAGAAACACAATCGGGGACAGGCAGAGGTAAAAAGTCAGTCAGCAGAGACAGGAAATGCAGAGACAAGGATGGAGATGAAGAGATCAAGAACCACAGAGACACAGTAGGGACACAGATGGTGCCAGGAGGCTGTCCCTGCTCCAACAGAATCCCCACAAGTTCTGCTTGGAAATAACCACACTGTGCAGAAGGGGAACCGTAGCCGGGGAGAGAAGGGGCTCCATCCTGACTCCCAAATACTTGGAACTTGGGTTTCTGCCACCATCGTCCATCGGATTTCTCCTTTTGATGCCAAAACTGAGCCCTGTGCATTGAAGGATCTTCAGAGACCAGCCAAGTGGGAGAAAGAGACAAAGATAGAGAAAAGTGATACACAGTGAGTTGGATGCAAAGAAAGGGCAGGCAGATGAGCCCCATTTCTGAGACCATCTGTCCTTTCTTTAGAGATCTCTGTGTTTCTGAGTCTCCCTCAGTCTCTTCTATTTCCCTATCTGTGACTTTGTATCTGTCTGTCTCTCTCTCTCCGTATGTGTGTCTTTCTCTCCATCTCTGAGTGTCTTTCCCCCTCTCTACATGTCTCTGTGTCTCCTTCTGTCTGTCTTTCCTTCTCTGCGAGCCTGTATCTGACTCTCTCCCTCTTTAACCACAGGGTGATTCTGGGGGTCCGTTGGTGTGTGGCGACCGTCTCCGAGGCCTTGTGTCATGGGGTAACGTCCCCTGCGGATCCAAGGAGAAGCCAGGCGTCTACACCAACGTCTGCAGATATGGCCACTGGATCCGAAAAACCATTCAGGCCAACTGATCCTGATATATGACCTCCACTTCTTGACCTTCCCCCACCTGCCCAGACCCGACCCTTAATGCTTAATAAAAGTGGTGACACCGCAGCACAAATCCTCCCTGATTTTACTGCAGCCCCATCCTTGCATCACTAGGAGTGACGGGAACACCAGCTAAGGTCTCAACCCTGCCCCTAAGAGAATACAGGAAAAGCCCTTCCAAGCATCTCTCCCTCCCCAATTATTCCAGGACTTCTTCCTACAGAGAAGTGGTTCCAAGTCTGGCCGAACCTGAGTTGGGCTCCCAGCTCCCGCACTTGCTTAGCCGTGCAACCGCGGGAAGTGCCTTCCTTCAGTGTGTAGATTTTCTCATCTCTAAAATAAGGATAATAATCGTATACCCCTCATAAGGCGGTGGCTATGTTGTTGGGGAGATTCAAGGCTGTAAACATGTGAAACACATATGGCAGTGCCTGGCACACCCGTGTGAACAATAAAGAGTGAATTTTATTATTAGTGGTACTTTTTGCCTTTATCCCACCTCTGCCTCTCTGAAGCCCAGATATCCTTAGTTCCCTTTTACAGCCCAACTTGATTTTTCTCCTCCCTGGCAAGACACCCTTGTCTCCTCCACCTAACTAGCCCTGAGGGGTGGCTTTCTCCACTAAACTCCCCTTGTAGCAGCAAAAGCAGGGAGATGAGAGGGCTGGGAGGCCACTGTGTGTGGGTAAGAGTGATGGGAGATAAAGAGAGCAGGGACCAAATCCCAAAAGACCACAGACCCCAGGTTGAGAGGCTAGGGCTTCTCCTGAGAGCAGTGGGGAGCCATGGAAGGGATGAGAGCAGAAGCAGCTCTGGGGCCATGTGCGGGATGGACCAGAAAGAAGAGACCAGAGGCCAGGGGGGAGTAGAAGTGATGGTGCAGGGAGAGAAGATGAGGGCTGAGCAGGGGCTGGGGCTGGGACAGCTGGAGAGGGAGGCTGAATATGAATTCACCGTGTGGAGAAGTTTGGGTGGGTGGCACACTCAAGATGCTAATGACCTGTAGAAAAGTCTGGGAGTGTGAGAACATCTGCTGTGTTCCAGAGATGGCAAATCATCCAGGTTGGTGGGGGCTGAGGTTTGAGGCCAGAGAAATAGGTGACATGGCTGGGAAAGTAGGTCACTGGAACATGGCGTTGGGCCCTGAGTACAAGGCAGAAGTACTTGACCTTGATCCTGAGGGCCTTGAGAAAAGGAAGGACAGGGTCAGATGTGGGTATTTGAAAGATCTCATTGCAGTCCATTTGAGGAGAGGGGGATGGGCAGGGAGCTGTAGAGACTGGAGGCCCTCCCCAAAATGAGGGGGGCAGACAGGCAGAACTGGGTGAGGACCCAGGCTTCTACATGCTTTCTGGGGTTCTTCCACCCACATGCACTGCGCGTGATCCCACACTGATGCACGCACACCTATCCCCAAGCCCCAGGTCTGTCCCTGTCCTCAGAGAGGGCTTCCTCTCTTGACCCCCACTGCACCATCTCCAAGAAAGACAAAACGACATCTAAGCCAGGCATCCTCCCAGGGAGACGAATGGGACAGTAAGTGGCTCCCCAGAGAAAGGGAAAAGAGGGTCCAACGTGGGAGCTGAAGTTTCGAGCAGAGAAATATTTAGGAACAGAGGGAGAATCAGACACAATGGTCCATTTGCTTCACAAACATTTATCGCAACCTTATTTTTGCCCAGCATAGAGTAGAATGCAGTTGGAAATTGTTACACAGAGCGGCCACACCATAGGAGATATTCAAAGTCAGTCATGTGTCATTTTATGGTAGAAGAGCTACGTGGTCCAAAGACAGAGGCAGTATATGAAAAGAACAGTGTCTCTCGAGTCTAAAGATCTTTAGATTTGAGAAAAAGCACACTTAGATGTCTCAAGAACCAAAGAAAGGTGAAATTTTATCAAGGTGAAGTTTACCAAAGGTGAAATTTATGTGATGGGAGGGAGTAATTGACTTTTTATGAGTACATGAAAATATTAAGTCACGTGATGGCCCGGGCCCACCTTGACCAACCCCTTTTAGAAGTTATGAAGAATAAATAGGGGCATGAAATTCACTGGGATCACCAGGAAGAAGCCAATCAATGAACGTCCAGACCAAAATCAACTTCCGTTAACTGAGAGGAAAGCATCTTCCTTAATGGGTACTAACAATAATAACAGAGAGGTAACATGGTTTGCCCAAAGTCTCGAAGACAGTAGGTGGTCAAGTCAGAATTGAATGCCAGGGGGGCTGGTGCCAGAGTTTGGGGTCCTAACTGCTCTGCTAACATCTTCTTCCAATTCTGATATGTTTTCAAAATGAGCATGGAAATGTTTGAAGGCCCAACCCTTAACATGAATATTGTTGGAAGCAGAATCTCTGCACGTTTGGTGTTGAAGGTGTTTGTATGTCTACTAGAATTTTATCTACTGTGGGGAGAGTCTTCTGACTTCAACTTGGAATGGGTCATTGCTCTGTGATTTTTAAGTTAGAGTCATCCCCACTTTATATTCAGTGTTGAGATACTTGAAAGAATGCAATGTTGATCATATTTTTTTAAATATTTATTTATTTATTTATATACTTATTTATTTGGCTGTGCCAGGTCTTAGTTGCGGCACGCAGGATCTTAGTTACGGCACGCAGGATCTTAGTTGCGGCATGCAGGCTCTTGATTGCAGCATGTGGGATCTAGTTCGCTGACCAGGGATCGAACCTGGGCCCCCTGCATTGGGAGTGCAGAGTCTTAACCACTGGACCAGCAGCGAAGTCCCAATTGATCATATTTGTAAGTAAAATGTACATAGATGTATAAACTTATTTACATGCTCTGGAAGGTTTGCCTAAAAACTGAAGGACTTCCAGAAGAGATGGAGTGTGTTGGTTTTAGAAATGTAGTTTTTAAACGTTTGAAGATATTTAATTAACTTAGTTTGTAAATGGGACCCAACATTATTATAAAGACTTACCTCATTTGCTGTGCAAAAGTTTTTAAGTTTGATTAGGTCCCATTTGTTTATTTTTGTTTTTATTTCTATTGCCTTGGGAGGCTGACCTAAGAAAACATTGGGGGCTTTTCCGGTGGCTCAGTGGCTAAAAATCCGCCTGCCAGTGCAGGGGACACGGGTTTGAGGCCTGGTCTGGGAAGATCCCACACGCCGCGGAGCAACTAAGCCCATGTGCCACAACTACTGAGCCTGTGCTCTGGAGCCCGCAAGCCACAACTACTGAGCCCGCGTGCCACAACTACTGAAACCCGCGCGCCTAGAGCCCATGCTCCGCAGCAAGAGAAGCCACCGCAATGAGAAGCCCGCGGACCGCAATGAAGAGTAGCCTCCGCTCGCCGAAACCAGAGAATGCCTGCGCGCAGCAACGAAGACTCAGTGCAGCCAAAAATAAATAATAAAGAAAATAAATAAATTACAAAAAAAGACTCAGCCA
Organism: Delphinapterus leucas; assembly: GCF_059928025.1. Taxonomy (NCBI): domain Eukaryota; kingdom Metazoa; phylum Chordata; class Mammalia; order Artiodactyla; family Monodontidae; genus Delphinapterus; species Delphinapterus leucas. The sequence continues at coordinate 6,479,751 of NC_143148.1, forward strand.
TATCCTTATAAAAAGAAAAAAAGAAAACATTCGTACGATTTGCTGTACAGCAGAAATTAACACAACTTTGTAAATCAACTATACTTCAATTAAAAAAATTAAAACGCAAAACGAAAACAAAAACCAACAACAAAACCCTTCCTGTAATCAAAACACATATTTGGAATAAAAAGGTTTGTAAGCTAAACTTAAAAGACTGTAGGCTTAAAAGAAGTAGGCTGCTGGATTTGTCACCTTAATGCATGAAATATTCATTGCAATCGCCAAAACAAACCTCAGAATTTTATGTTTTTAAGTTTTTTTCCCTACACACTGAAATGAGTCTCAGGGCTCTAAAACCTCCCATTCAATGGGCGCTGGATTACAGAAATGAACAAGACAGCTTTGCTTTTGCCCTCAAGGAATGTGAGCTCTGCAAAGGCAGCATCTCCAGGCTCGTTTGTCTATTTCTCTTCACAGACAGATCTGAGTCTGGCACACTGTAGATGCTCAGTAAATAGGCGTCAAATGAGTCTTTGGCTCTTATATCCTAGCGGAGACAGAGACTTGGAGACACAGAGATGGATGCGTAGAGCTGGGGGCAGACAGAAAGAAGAGCTGGAATGCATAAGAGGTCAGAAGAGGCAGCCCTGGGTGGCCCAGGAACCGGGGAGGGAGGAGACACCTTTTGGGTTCCTACCCAGTGCCCCGCTTCCCAAGAGGCCGGGAGCCACCCACCCCCTAGCCTGGCCTCTTGGCCTCTTTCCCCATTGATAGGTGGCCCTGCCCAAATCTCACCCACGCCTGGCTGTGTCAGACAGGCTATGTAAGGCACCTGCCGGGGGGCCTAGACTGGATCCCCGCCCCTTTCTGCCCGGTGGCCCTGGTCACAGGGTGAGGGGCAGAGAAGGGGTTGAGGGGGTCCATCAGCAAATTGGCCAGAGTCTTCCTGGCCCAAATGGAGGGTGAGGGAGATAGAGGAACAGAAAGACACAAAGATACACATACCCAGAGCCAGTGACAAAGGGCGGGGGGAGGAGAAGGAGAAGAAAGAAGAAGGAGAAGAGGAAAGACAAGAAGATGATGCAGGGATAGAAACAGAGAATAGGGAGACAGAGAAGGGTAGTGTCACAGAGAAAAGAGAGATAACAGAAAAGAAAAGATACAGGGGCTTCCCTGGTGGCGCAGGGGTTGGGAGTCCACCTGCCGATGCAGGGGACGCGGGTTCGTGTCCCGGTCCGGGAAGATCCCACATGCCGCGGAGCGGCTGGGCCCGTGAGCCATGGCCGCTGAGCCTGCGCATCCGGAGCCTGTGCTCCGCAACGGGAGAGGCCACAGCAGTGAGGGGCCCGCGTACCGCAAAAAAAAAGAAAAGAAAAGATACAGAGAGAGACCCAGGGGTGTAGAGAAAGAGAGATGAATTGAGAATCACAGCAACACATAAAGGGGCCTGAGGAAACTTTGGGGGTGATAGCTCATTATCTTAACTGGGGTGATGGTTGGAAGTGTGTGGGTCAAAACTCATCACATTGTACACATTAAATATGGTATATTTATTGTGCCTCAGTTTTACCACAATAAAGCTGTAAAAAAAAAAATACAGCAGAAAGAGACACTGGGTGGGCGCCTTATACGGAGAGAGACGCAGAAAGATTCCGAGGGAAGCGGAACACAGAGAGAAGGAAAGATGAGAAGGGGGGCGGAGGGAGGTAGAATGAGTGAAGCCACGGGGAAGACAGAAAAACACTTGCGCCAAGGGCGCTCCAGAGCTGGTGAGACGCCAGACCTCCGGAGACCCCTCCCCATCCCGGGGCCAGGGAGGTAGGGAGTGGCCTTCGGGACTGGGTGGGGGGTGCTTTGGGGGTGGAGATGGGGGGAGGCCGGAGGAGTGGTTGCTAAGGTCCGGCAGGGCGCCTCACTACCCGGGAATGCGCCCCAGGGTTCAGTGGGTCGTTATAACCCAGGCCGGGCGCCGGGAGCGGAGGCGTAGGCGGCTGCAGGACAGCGGCGGCGGCGCTGGGAGCGGGTTCCCCACCCCCTATCTGGGGGACGTGGCAGGTGAGGGCTGGGGAGGCGGGGCATAGGAAGGGAGAGATGTCTTTGCGTTGGCTCTGGTCTGAGATGCATCCCCCATCCTCTTTCCATCCTCTCTCGGAGACTGGAGGATGCTGGATGTTGATTCTTTTGAAGTCTATAAGCCCTGAGTCTCAACTCATCTCAGCGCTCTGGGTGGGCCACGTCCTCGTGGTCCGTCTCTGCTCTGAGAAACAGGGAAGGGAAGAAGGTGGGGGTGGGTAAGGGTTCCCAGAATCACCTGGGCCTCCCCACTCTCTTTTCCTCCCCGCCCCACCCCCGCCAGGTGCAATGACCTTGGCTACAGCTGGACCCCTGGGCGCGGATGGTCGGTGCACTGATCACAGCACTGATTCTGGGGGTGACAGGTACCCAGAATCCCAGTGTGTGCACGCAGGGTAACTGTGCATCGTGGGGCTGTCGGTGACTCTCTATGTGGCACTGGGGGAACACATGTGACTGGTTATGGCTCCAAGGCTGGGTGAATGTGAGTCTGTCTTTACTTGTGATTGTGTGTGGCCGTATGACTGCTACCGAGTGTGTGTGTGTGTGTGTGTGTGTGTGTGGTGCCTTTTCCCATACTGAGTGACCGTCTGTGACAGGTGTGACTACTCTTTGAGGCTGTAGATGTGATTGTGTGACCGGGTGTTTGTGCATTTAGGACGGTGTGTGTGTATCATTGACTGTGAGTGTTACCGTGTGTGGCTGCTTGGCTTTGTGTATGTATGACTGCTGGTTTCTGTCCCTGTGTGACAGGATTGTGTGTGACAAAAGTGCTCGGCACCATGAAAATGTGTGGCTAGGTGCCTTCGGGTAGCCGTTTGTGATTGTGTGATTGTGGCTGGGTGCAGGATTTTGTGTGGCTATCTTTGCAAACACGTGGCTGCTTGAGGGTCTGTGTATGGGTGACTGTACGTGACTGTGTGGCTGTAGTGGCTGTATGTGTGATGGCGCAGCGCTGTGTGTGTGTGTGGAGCGCCCATCCCTCCTGAGTGTGCAGACTGAGTGTGGAGAAGAGGCTGTCACCACGAGACAGTGGCTGTGTGAAGGTGGATGATGCTAGGTCACTTGCCCTGTGTCATGCTTGGTCCACTGAGTCTAACCTTGTCACATGCCACCATGCTGTGTGCAGAAGTGAGTGGCAGTCTCTACCCGTCTGCACACGAGGCATATATACACAGGTCACTAAAACACTGTGTGTGAGTGAGTGAGATCATGTAAGGCTGCCCCCGAATGTGTGTACCTGGGAAGCGTGTGTACCACGAGGTAGAGCTGTGTGTGTAACTGTCCCTATGGAGACGACGCACGCCTCCCTGTGTAACTGTGCGTGTGCACGTCTGTGACAGCCGTTGTGTGCCTGTTTCTTGGACTGTGTGCGTAAATGAAGACAGCAGCAAGGGTTTCACTTGTCTGGGTCCTCAGCAAGAATATAAACAAGTGAACGCGTGAACAGACGATGGGGGAACCGGTGATGGGGTAGGATATCTATGCCCCTATCTGCAGGTTTGTGTGAGGGAGAAGGGCAGGATAATTCAGGAGGCACATTTGTGTTCAAGAATTCGTAAAATAGCTCTGCTCTCCACCCCCCACCCCACGGGAGTCCCACCCCAGTCTCAACACTTTTCCTGGTTCTGCTCCTCCAACTCTGGCCCAGCCCACAAGCTCTGACTCTGCCCCTTTTCCCCATCCATACCCCAAGTCCAGACTCTTATCTACAGTCAGGGATCCTTGAGCTGTGCCCCTCCCCCAAGAAAGGCCCAGCCTCTTTGGCTCTCCTCCTTTGGGCCAGGATCCACCTCCTGCCCTGACCACAGCTCCTAGAACCCAGCCCCTGCCTCTTCTCCCAAAGTCAGGGCTCTTTATAGGATCGACTCCTCCGCAGGACGCTGGCCTTGGCCCTGCCCAAGTCGATTTCAAGCCCCTCCCACATCTCAGGCTCTGCCGACTCTAGCCCAGACCCCATTCGCTAAGGCTTGACCCCCCCCCCTCACTTCTTAAAACCAGGTCCCGCCCCTAGAGCCCTGCCCGCCCGCCCCCGCCCCCGCCCCCCCCACCCGCGCAACAAAAGCGCCCCTCGGGGGTCAGAATTCCTCTGGCTGGTCTCGCCTCTTGATTATAAGCCCCGCCCCCGAGTCCAAGCCCCGCTCCCGAGCTCTATTTCCGGCAACCCCCCCACCCCTATTTTCTGCCCCCAGAGCCTGTTCTCGCAAGTGATGTTGCTTCCTGCGACAACTCTTCTGCCGTCGGGCCCTCCGGGAGCACCCAGGACCTCAGACCTGGGGCCGGGGAGAACAGCCGGGCGTCTGACGGCACCAGCAGCCGCCTCGTGAATGGGACCGACTGCGAGAGGCCCAGCCAGCCGTGGCAGGGTGCGCTGTTGCTGGGACCCAACAAGCTGTACTGCGGGGCCGTGTTGGTGGACTCGCAGTGGCTGCTCACGGCTGCCCACTGCCGAAAGCAGTGAGTGGGGGCTCCGAGAGGAGGGCTGAGGGGGGACGGTTGGATGGGGGATGGGGCATGGCGGTGGGGGGGGATGGGGCATGGCGGTGGGGGGTGGGGCATGGCGGTGGGGGGGTGGGGCATGGCGGTGGGGGGAGGATGTGACGGGGATGAGGAAGCAGGGGGAGGTAGAGCTGGGGATGGGATTTAGAATAGAGCTGGGGAGGAGAGCTGGGGTGGGGATGGGGTTAGATTGGGGAGGAGGTTGTGGTACTGGCTGGGAGTTAGGGGTGAGTTGGATTCGGGGCTAGGATTGCAAATGCCGGATGGTTAGGAATAGAGATGTGATTTGGTTTGGCTTTGGAATTGGAGGTGGGATGGGACAGGATGAGGGTGGTGCTGGATTAGAGACAGGAACGGGATTGGAGAGGGCTGAATTTGAAGTTGGGAATGCCTATGTTGAGGATTTGGAGGTGGATAAAAGATTGGGGCTGGGGTAAGGGTGGGGTTTGGGGGTCGAGCATGAGTTGGATTTGGGTTTGGTCGTATGCTGATGGTTTGGGATTAAGATAGAATTAGGTTTGGCTCTAGAATTAGAGGTGGTGGAGATTGGGATGGAGTGGAGATAAAAATGGAATTGGGATAGGGTGGAGCTTCGGAATAGATGTAGGATTGAAGATGGGGTTTGGATTAGAGTTATGGGTGGAGTTGGAGATGGTTGGCTTTGAGGTTGGGCATGGTTAGATAGAGCTGGGGTTGAGGGTGGTGGGTGGTTTCTGTGTGGGGAAAGGGTTAGGGTTAGCGCTGGGGACGGGATGGAGATGGGTTTGGAGTTGTGACTGGGATGGGGATAGGCATGGGGTTGAAGATAAAGATGGTGCTGGGGATGGATTTGTGGATAGGGGTGAGATTGGGGTTGCGAGCAGGTTTGGCATTGGGGTTGACGTTGGATATGGGGGTAAGGACCAGAGTCGGTCGTGATCGGCACCATCTTCCTCAGAGTTTTCAGAATCCGTCTTGGCCACCATTCCCTGTCACCCATCTATGAATCCAGGCAGCAGCTGTTTCAGGGGATCAAATCCATCCCCCACCCTGGCTCTTCCCACCCCGGCCACTCCAATGACCTCACGCTCATCAAACTGAACGAAAGAATCTGTGAGGCTCAACACGTTGGGCCATCAACGCCTCCCATTGTCCATCCGCTGGGACCAGCTGCTTGGCGTCTGGCTGGGAAAAGACCAGCAGTCCCCAGGGTGAGTGTCCAGGTCTTTTCCGCTGCCCACCTGTGTCTGCCTTCTCCCCCTCTCTGTCTCTGAGCACTCTGCCCCTTCCTATCATCCTCCACCACTCACTGTGGCCCTTCCCCAAAGTCCTCCAGTGCTTGGACATCACTGTGCTAAGTGAGGACAGGTGCAAGAAGGTCTATCCAAATCAGATAGATGACACCATGTTCTGTGCTGGTGACCAGGCCGGCAGAGACTCCTGCAAGGTAAGGCTAGAGACTTCTCCATTCATTCAGCAGACACGCACTGAAACCAGCCATGTCACCTGGAGCCTTGCTATGTGCTGGGGACCCTGCGATGATCAGATCGGTGCTCACAGAGCTCATTCTGGAGCAGTGCTGTCCAGTAAAAATATAATGTGAGCCTTACGAGTAATTTTATTTGTTTTTTGTGGGGTTTTTTTTTTCCCCCACTGTGGGGCGTGTGGGATCTTAGTTCCATGACCAGGGATGGACCCTCTGCCCCCTGCTGTGGAAGCACGGAGTCTTAACCACTGGACCGCCAGGGAAGTCCTTACATGTCATTTTAAACATTCCAGTAGCTACATGTAAAAAAAGTAAAAAACAGCTGAAATTGACTATTGTAATAATATACCCTATTCAATCCCATGTATCCCAAGTACCATCATTTCAAAAGGTAATTAATATAAAAGAATTATGAATGGAATGCTTTACATTCTTTTATTCTCATAGTAAGTCTTTGGAAGCCAGTGTGTATTTTTTTGTTTGTTTTTGTTTTATTTGTTTTTCCTTTTTTTTCTATTTTTTCCTTGTTTGTTTGTTTGTTTTTGGTTTGTTTGTGCCAGTGAGTATTTTTACACTGGCAGCATATCTCAATCTGGACTAGCCATGTTTCAGTGCCAAGGGCCCCATATAGCTAATGGCCACTGTATTAGACAGCACAGGTCTCAAGGGAGAGATCAAGGCTGTGTTGTATAGAAGGGCAGGATGTGCCCTGAATAAAGATATCACACCTAAGGGCCACCCTTCATACAATATACATCGCAGTTTTGTCTTAGTTATTTTGGAACATTTCAGGCAGATGCAGTCTTAAGTGTCTCATTCCCATAAAATCTGTAGTGTGAAAGTTTTCTGACAAATGCTAGTAAAATGTCTTAAAGAAGGAAAACAGAAACCCATGGTCGGTATTTTTAAACGAAAATATTTAATAGAGAGGATTGATCACAAAGTTGTTGGAATAGCAAAAAGGTTAAAAAAAATCCTATGGTCAGGAAACTGCATAAACAGGGTAATTTCAGAGAGTGGTAAGGGCTGTGCAGGAAATAAAACACAGTTTTATGAAAGCAAGTGATGGGGAGGGCAGTATTTGGAAGGGTGATTGGGAAGGCCTCAAAGAGGTGGCATCAGAGCAGAGATTGAATGACGCAAAGGAGCCAGCCTTGCAAAGGTTAAGGGCAAGAAAAGCATGTGCAAAGGCCCTGAGGCAGGGAGGAGTTCGGCTGATTCAAAGAATAAAAAAAGAGCCAGCATGTTTGGGGGACAGGGGTTGAGGCTGGAGAGGTGAGTGGGACCCAATGTCCAGCAAATATTTCTTCATCCCCAGTACAGACCTTCTTTGTATTCTCACGGGAGCTTTATTTGTTGAGGATGACAGAAATTAAACTGTTAACAGCTCAGGACCCTTCCCTGTATTCAGGTCCCCAAAGGGTCTGGAGGAATGTAAATTAACAAGCTCTCTGCTGGCAGGATGTATGTTTCAGTAATCTTGGTGTTTAGTAAGCTGTGGGCTCAGACAGCACTCCAGTCCCATTCTGATGGCTGGGAAAATCTCCCCACCCACCCCACTCACCCCCGCAAATCTTACATATGTGACAGTTGCAGCAACTCCCCAGATCGCCCAATTTAATCTGTGTCCCCACTTAACATTGGAAGCACCCACATCTGGAGAGAGGGATGGGTGGAGGGGTTTTTATCGGAAGAAAGCAAATCTGATTTGGATGTCAGCATTTTAAACCACTAGCCTTTCCGTAGCCAAGGGTAGTACCTTGCTTTTCTTTCCCTAGACCTCCAGTGGCTTTTTCATACCAGAGTGTGGTCTGGGTGTGGCCGCTAAAAGCAAGAAATAATAACAATAATACTAATACTATAGCACTAAGAGCAGTTAGCTAATTGCCAGACACTCTTTTTTTTTAATTTTATTTATTTAAAAAATATTCTTTTTTATTTTTGGCTGTGTTGGGTCTTCGTTTCTGTGCGAGGGCTTTCTCTAGTTGCGGCGAGCGGGGACCACTCTTCACCGCGGCGCGCGGGCCTCTCACTATCGCGGCCTCTCCCGTTGCGGAGCACAGGCTCCAGACGCGCAGGCTCAGCGACCATGGCTCACGGGCCCCGTTGCTCCGCGGCATGTGGGATCTTCCCAGACCGGGGCCCGAACCCGTGCCCCCTGCATCGGCAGGCGGATTCTCAACCACCGCGCCACCAGGGAAGCCCCCAGACACTCTTTTAAGTGTTTCCGATGCATCAACTCAATTTACTCATTTAACCTTCATTATTAACTCTATTTCACAGACGAGTAGCCAGGGCTCAGAGCAGTTAACTACCTGCCGAGCAAAAGAGACTCTGCAGGGATGCTGAACAAGGGTGAACAAAAAATGATGAGAGAAATGTTGAAATTTAGCGATCGGGGCAGCTAAGCTTTTTTTGCCTGGGGAAGAGTGTCTGCATTATAATGGGGAGAGAAGCCAGGTTGTAGGTATTTTGCATAAACATAAATAAGAAATGACAGTAAAGAGTGCACAGGTGACCTAAATTAGTCCAAGGGAGTGATTCTCAACCCCAGGGTAATTCTGACCCCCCAGGGCATGCATGGCAATGCCCGGAGATGGCTACCGCTGTCTGGTGGGGAGGGAGGGGTTTCCTAGCACGTAGTGGGTAGAGGGATGCTGCCAAATGCCTTACAAAGCACAGGACACCCTCCCATAGCAAAGAATCATCTAGTCCCAACGTCGGCGGTGCCCAGGTTGAGAACCCCTCACCCAGGGGCTGAGAACTGCCTCTCTGCAAAAGTGAGGTATATGTACAAGGTGGATTGGTGTCAAGGACGGGTGAAGAGTGAGGAAGGGAAAGGAAGGGGTGTCCAGTAGGAGAAACACAATATTCAAAGGTTGGAGGGGAGAGTGAGAGAGAGAAGGAAGCACAGAGACACACAATGAGGAAGACAGATGGAAAAGAGGTTGGGGGTTGGGTAGACAGGGACAGAGGGGGTTTCCAAAGGGTGAACGTGGGGTGAAATATTAATATTCTCTCTGTGTGTCTCTTTTTACATGTGTCTCCCTCGCTGTCATTGTCTGTGTCTCTATTCTTGCTGCCCTGGTCCTTCTTCATCTATATGACTCCCTCCCTCACCTCCCCACATCACCGCCTCTCTGTGCCCCTCTCTTTCCTCCACAGGGTGATTCCGGAGGCCCCGTGGTCTGCAGTGGTTCCCTCCAGGGCCTTGTGTCCTGGGGAGACTTTCCCTGCGCCCAGCCCAACAGACCCGGCGTCTGCACCAACCTCTGCTGGTTCTCCAAGTGGATCCAGGACACTATCCAGTCTAATGCATGAGTCGTCCTAGGACCTGGCTTTCTGGCCTCCCTCGCCCCCTGCAAGTCCCCACCCCTGCAGGGACCCCAACACTCCTTCCAGACACCACTTCCTTCCCCCAAATGTTGAGTTTGTTCATCTCTCCAGTGCCCCGCCCCCAGTCTCCTGGAATCAAGGTCCCCCTTCCCGGACAGTGGATGGACAGGTCCTTCTGGTCGGACCCTGAAGACGGTTCCCATAATGACCGGGGCGAGAGCTGCACTGCACCTCTGTCTCCCCAGTGCTTCCTTCCTCAGGTCCAGAGTCCACCTTCTCTGCAGCTGTGACCCAAATCTGGTCCCAGAAATAAAACGTCTGAGAAGTGGGCTCCGTGTGTGGTCTCTTCCTTGAACGGCCGCGCAGCCAGGGACAAGTCCCTCACCCCTCGGCACCGCTGTGTTCACTCTATTAGGTTATTTCACTTGCAGCAAACGGAGATTCACTCGATCTGCTTTTCATTTTATTCATAAATATTGATCGACTGCCAGGAATGTGTCCAGATGCCGGGGATATTGCAACGGGCAAAACAGAGGAAAATTCCTGCTGCGTGAAGCTCCCCCTGTAGTAGGGGAAGACAGACAATAAAAAAATAGGGCCTCCCTGGTGGCGCAGTGGTTGAGAGTCCGCCTGCTGATGCAGGGGACGCGGGTTCGTGCCCCGGTCCGGGAAGATCCCACATGCCGCGGAGCGGCTGGGCCCGTGAGCCATGGCCACTGAGCCTGCGCGTCCGGAGCCTGTGCTCTGCAACGGGAGAGGCTCGCGTACCGCAAAAAAAAAAAAAAGACAAATACATTATATACTATAATAAGTATGTGATATGAATAAAAGGAGAACAGGGCATGAGGAAAGAGGAGGAACGTTGGGGGGTTGTATATTTACCCTGGGAGGTCCGAAGGGTGCGGGCGAGCAGTAGCTACTCTGACCCCCACCCTCACCCCAAGATGACCACATCCTAATCCCTGGAACCTGTGACTATGTGACTTTATATGGCAAAGGGACTTTGCAGCTGTGATTAAATTAAGGATCTTGAGAGGGAGAGACCAGTAGAATCCAAAGTGTCCTTATAAGAAGGAGGCAGGATAGGGGGTCAAAATGAGAGAGAGATTGGATGACGCTATACTGATGACTTTGAAGATGAAGGAAGGGGCCACGAGCCCAGGCATGTAGGTGGCCTCTAGGTAATGAAAAGGGCACAGAAATGGATTCTCCCCTAGAGCCCCCAGAAGGAATTCAGCCCTGCTCGTCAATGCCTTGATTTTAGCCCAGTGAGACAACATTTTGGACGTCTGACCTCCAGAACAATATGACAGTAAATTTGTGTTGTCAGCCACTACATTTGTGATAATTTGTTACAGCAGCAACAGGAGAGTAACATGAAGGGCCTCTCAGAGGAGGTGTCATTTGAGCTGAGACGTCTGGGATGAAAAGGGACTAGCCCCGTGAATGGTGTCCCAGATAGGAGGACAAGTGAAAAGGCTCTGAGATGGGGACAGGCTGGGCATTTCTCAGGACGCAAAGAAGACCAACATACCTGGAAGCTGGTTGGTTTGTTTTCCTAAAAGGTTGGGAAGCCACCAGAGGTTTTAAAGCCAGATGGTGACGTGAGCTAAGAAGATCATTCTGGCTGTTGGTGGAGAACAAAATGGAGCTGCTTATTGGCCAGAGTTGAAAAGGGAGGTGCGTTAACAACAGACTATCCATGACTTGCATTTGGAAAATGTCAGGACAGAAGCAGCTGCCTCTGGGATCCTTCGCTCTTCCTCCACGTGACCTTGCTTTCACGGTCTCTCTCTTCTCATTTCCTGCAAGGGGCATCCTCTATTTTCCATCATCCCCCTGATAACTGGCTCCAGTGATTGGCTTGTCTTATTTCACAGTCGAGAGAGAGAAAAAACCTGATTGGATGCTCACGGGAGGTGCTGACTCTGGGTCCAGTCAGCTATGGCCAAGGAGGTGGGGCCGCCTCGTGCAGGTGGAGCCTCCAGTCACCCTTCCAGCAGCAGCAGCGCGCAGTCAAGGAAAAGGACACAACCGGAGGCACGAGTTTCAGTCTTCAGGATCCAGATGTCAGTATTTTATTTGTCAGGTTCACCCAGATTTTCATCTATAGTTGTAAACATTTCCTTCTCACTGTTGCCAAGTATATTATTTTGTAAATGTACTTCCATTTATTTACCCATTTTAACAGTGAATAAGCATCTGAATAGTTTCTAGTTTCTTCAACAGTTTTAAACCATTTGACTTTTTCCTAATGTAACGTTTGCTAAAACTATGGTGAAAACAGTTTAGGAGAAGCAGTGTACTTAGATGCTCCAACCACCCCATTCCCATGCTTATCCCTCCTGATGACAGAACCCAGAAGCATCCTGGATCGGGTTTAGGCTCAAGGGTGAGCAGGACATCAGAAGGGAAGTGTGTGGGCCAGGAGGCGGAAACTGTGGATTGTGAACTTGTCTGACTCAGCACAGAGCCAGCTGGGCAAAATTGAGACGTCGTCATCGTTCTCTACATTGCATTGCCGTCTGTTGCTCGGGGTGGCACGTGACCTAAATAAAAATGTTCACCAGGTGGCCACGTGATCCAGCTCGAAGCAGTAAGACATAAGCTGAAGTATGATAGGTAACTTGGGTTGGAGCTATAGACAGGAGGACAGACTGGGGAGGAATGTAAAGATACACGTAAACAATAGTCAGTGTTCTAGATCTGGGCTTGGATGTTGGGTTCACATATATTTATTATTTGTTGAAATCAATGAATGAATAACTAAGTAAAATAAAAGAGGGTCATGCGTGGTTCAGTGTTTAAAAAAAAAAAGAAGACATAAGCTGAAACCTAGCAGCTGGGTTTTCCTGGGAGGCTTTTGTTTTGCCGATAAAAGGGAGAGCATTATGTTTGGTCCTTCCCTCTCTTCTCACCTGGCATGTAGGTGCCCGAGGTAGACCAGCCACTTTGAGGATAAAAGCCACAAATAAAGATTCGATTGTGGGACTTCCCTGGTGGTGCAGTGGTGAAGAATCCGCCTGCCATTGCAGGGGACACGGGTTCGAGCCCTGGTCTGGGAAGATGCCACATGCCACGTAGCAGCTAAGCCCGTGCGCCACAACTACTGAGCCTGCGCTCTAGAGCCAGTGAGCCAAAACTACTGAGCCCACATGCCACCACTCCTGAAGCCCGTGCACCTAGAGCCCGTGCTCCACAATGAGAGAAGCCACTGCAATGAGAAGCCCGCACACTGCAAGGAAGAGTAGCCCCTGCTCGCTGCAACTAGAGAAACCCACTCACAGCACCAAAGACCCAATGCAGCCAAAAATAAATAAATAAAATAAATAAACTTATTTTTTAAAAAAAGATTCGATCGCAAGAAGCAAGAGGAAGCCTGCATTGTTGACAACTTACTTAAGTACCTGCTCCAGGCATGGACTTCCAATATCTGGGCTCAAAACAGAGAGAATAAAACCTCAAGTGTCTGGGCTACTGGAGCTGGTTTTCAGTATGCTGATACAGAGGAAATGGTGGGGGAAATAAAGTTTCTAGGAACTAAATGCTGAGCTAAGACACCGTGCACATTTTCCTTGGCAGGTTTGACTTTCCCTTCCTGGGTGAGGGTGTGTCTTTTCCAATGAGGAGACTGGCTCCAGAACCAGGATGAGACAGATGTCAGTAAATAGTTTCCATTAAGGGTGGAGAGGATCAGTGTGTTTCCTGCATGGTGATGTAAGCGGTGAGAATAGGGCTGTGGTGGTGCAAGAAATAAGCTTCTTGCCCTACTAGACATTAAGACATACTACAAAACAAAATTAATGTATTTTTTAAAGTGAGGTATTAGTGCAAGAACAGACAAATGGATCAGTGACGCACAGCAAGAGCTCAGAAAGAGGCCCATGGGAACTCAGTGTAATTTTATATACTCTCTATATAAAATATGTTAAAGTAGCAACTCAAAGTAATGGAGGAAGAAGGTACACTTAATAAATGGTGTTGAGAAAACTGGCTCACGGGACTTCCCTGGTGGTGCAGTGTTAAGACTCTGAGCTCCCAAGGCAGGGGTCAGGGTTCGATCCCTGGCCAGGGAACTAGCTCCCACATGCATGCCGCAAGTAAGAGTTCACATGCCACAACTAAGGAGCCAGTGAGCCACAACTAAGGAGCCCTTGAGCCACAATGAAGGAGCCCACGTGCCGCAACTAAGGAGCTGGTGAGCTGCAAAAGGAAGAAAGAAGGAAAGAAAGAAAGAAAACTGGCTCACTGTGAGGGGAAAACTAAATGCAGATTCCTATCTGACACCACACATGAAAGTGGACTCTAGAAGTATTAAAGACCAATATGGGAAAGATAACACTTATAAGGTCAATAGAAAAAAGAATCAAGGAGAATATCTTTGAATCTCTGTGACAGGGAATGACTTCTTAAGACTTCAAAAGCACAGGTCATAGGACAAAACATTGATTAGGTTCATTATGTCAAAACTAAGAATTTAGGTTTAAAGGAAGGTAAGACAGACCATTAATAGGCATTTGTCAGAATGGGAGAAATTATTTGTAATATCAAAAATGGACAAGGGACCGATACCTGTAATAGGCAAGAAGCACCTGTGAAATGATAAGAAAAAAGATGGACACCCTTTGGGGAAAATGGGTAAAGGATATGAATAGGCAATTTGTAGAAAAGCTATGCACATGAGGGGGATGTTCAAAACTCATTAGTTATCCGAGAAATGTAAATTGAAACAAGGAGAACTACTCTACACCCATTAGGGCGGAGAAAATTAGAAGAATGGATAGAGTCAAGTGTTGTTAGGGATGTACACATATAAGAATGTTCAGGTGCTACTTGGGTAAGGGTTGTGCTTTCATTTCTGAGGAAGGGTCTGGCACTACTTCATTAAATTAAGTATACACACACCTGATGACTCAGCCATCTCTCTACTGGTTATACATCCCAAAGAGATTCTTATACCCACAAGTGGACGCATACAAGGATATGACTTGTAGTGTTCTTTGCGATGTCTGGGAGTTGGTAGCCACAGAGTGTCCATCCCGAGGGAGGTTTTTGGGTGAAAGTGTGGACACCCTCCATGGAGTCCCTGCAGCGGGGCAGATGTATAAACACAAACAGCATGGATGGGTCTTAAAAACACGGTGCTTGTTTGAAAAGCAACTTGGAAGAGAATGAGATGTGTAATCCAGGGCCGATTACATACATTAAAATTACACACACATAAAAACCACACTATATATTTTGTAAGACTGAGGGGGGTGGGTGGGAAGAAGGAAGGGAGGATGAGAAGGAAGGAAGGAAGGGAAGAAGGAAGGATAAAAGAGGGACTCTGTACAAACCGGTGATGATAATGTTGATAATGATGCATAGATGATATTCAACCTCTGACCTAAGGTCTAAAGGGAGTAAAAAATAACCTTGTCAAATTGTCAAGCCACATCTTGCATGAACATTGTCCAGGGGCAGAGCCCCTTCTGCAAGGCTAGGGAAGCTGTGTGTGTGTTGTGTGTTTCTACTCACCGTGGCCACCTTCTGATATTATTGTATATCCCTAACTTGTTAAATCCGATGCCTTATCTAACCCGACATGGCTGATTCTTGCTTGATCGCCCCCGTCCCCAACACACACACCAAATGCACAGAATTGGCTCAGGATATCGGAGAGGCCGAGACTAAGGGCAAAAAGTGTCATTGGGTGTGTCTCAGAAAGCTGGTGTGTCCTCCACCCGGTGTCCTGACTCTTGAGGTGCCTGATCTTGGCTAGAAACCGAGGTCAGGGAGTGGCCCCAATTTTGGTGGTGGGAGGATGCCACACACCAGATAAGCATCTAACTGTTGGCGACAGAGAGGCTGGCAGTGGGTTACCTTTTATTAGTAATAATAATGATAATGATGAGGGTGACAGCTACCATTTATTGAGCACTAGATACCTCGCTGCATTCACTGCATACCTTGTCCATCCGGTTCTGACAGCAGCCTCTCAGGAGGGAGGCTCTCAGCAAGTCGGGAGGCTGAGGGGCAGTGAGGTTGGATGAATTTGGCTCCATTTCTGCAGCTGGTACCTGGCAGAGCCAGGATGTGAATCAAGGGAGTAAGAGTCCTAAGGTGATGCCTGAAACCTCAGTGCGTTTGAGCCAACAAAAGCAGAGGGACATAGGGCCAAAGCAAGGGAGAAGTGTGATGATGGCAGGGGGGAGGGGAGAAAGAGAGGAGGGGAGAGAGACTGAGAGCTATAAAGAAAGAGAGGCTAGAAGAGATTTAAAGACAGATATACACAGATTAAAGAGGAGAGAAGCCAGTCCTTTGGGGAACCTTAAATAGAGACTAAAACAGAACTACAGAGAAAAGTCCTGAAGAAGGACTTAGGGAGATGGAGAGACGGTCTCAGTAAGATAGAGATAGATAGATAGATAGATAGATAGAGGATAGATAGACAGTAGGTTGACAGACAGATGATGGTTAGTTAGAGGAAAGAGACAGACAGACACAGAGAGAAAGGTAGGAAGTATTCCTACAGTGAGAGTTTTAAGGATGGGGGCAATCCTGGACCCTGGATTTCCTTTGCCGACCCTGATCTAGCTCTCCCTGCACTTCCAGATGCCTAAGTGCCCCCCGAACCCTGTGGCCTTGCCGCCAGACCTCCAGAGCCCCCACCTCTTTTCCCCCAGGCCCTGGGCTGAGTACCCCATGGGTAGTGTCCGTCCCGTCGGAAAGAGGTGACGGATGCTGCAGATCTGCATCTGCTTCCTGTTCTGTACCCGTGGGACTATCTCATAGGGCTACCATGAGCATCAAAGGAGAGAACGCACGTAAAGACAAGTGCAAAGAGCCTGGCACAGAAGGAGCATGTAAAAACAGTTGTTTCTGTAATGATTATAAACATTATTACTGTTGTCCTGGAGCTCCCTAAGCTGCCCGTACAATTGCGAAGACAGTCATTGATACTTAAGCCCACGCCTAACAGCATCCCCTGGGTGCTGTTCTAAGAGTAAATTTTTTTAATAACACCTTTATTGGAGTATAATTGCTTTACAGTGGTGTGTTAGTTTCTGCTTTATAACAGAGTGAATCAGCTATACATATACATAAATTCCTATATTTCCTCTTTCTTGCGTCTCCCTCCCACCCTCCCTATCCCACCCCTCTAGGCGGTCACAAAGCACCGAGCTGATCTCCCTGTGCTATGCGGCTGCTTCCCGCTAGCTATCTATTTTACATTTGGTAGTGTATATATATGTCCATGCCACTCTCTCACTTTGTCCCAGCTTCCCCTTCCCCTTCCCCGTGTCCTCAAGTCCATCCGGGAGCCTCCTCAGACCAACTGAATCAGGAGTTGCAAGTTAGCAACATCGCCTGGTGATTCCTGTGCGTGATCAAGTCTGAGGGGCGCCACCAAGCTTCCAGGAAGAAGGAATTTTAAACCCGAGGTATTGGACTCCACCATTTGCTCCACGGCGCCACCTTCAGGCCCATTGAAGAACTGACTTGGGAAAGCCGTGAACGTGGCAGGACATTTGGTGTCCCACCACCCTGGGTGCCAGTTCCTGGGCTAACTTTGAGCAAGTTACCCGACCTGTCTGAGCCGTGGATGGATCAAACTTCTTACGTGTAACACCGAGGTGACAGTTCCACCTCTTGCACAGTGCCTGCCCCAGAGCTGGTGCAGAAAAAAGCGTTCTACCACTTTGAGGATGCATCCCTGTTTCCAAGACAGAGCCTAGACATAATTTAGGAGGCAGGCCACTGAATCCATAGTATTAGGGTTAAATTGTGTCCCCCCGAAAAGATAGGTCGAGGTCCTAATCCCCAGTACCTCAGAATGTGACCGTATTTGGAAATAGGGTCATTGCAGATGTAATTAGTTAAGATGAGTTCAAAGTGATGTAGGGTGGACCCTAACCCAATATAACTGTGAAGATGATGTGAAGACAGACACACAGAGGAGAATGCCATGTGAAGACGGAGGCAGATGTTGGAGTGATGCAGCTGCAAGCCGGGGAGCGCCAAAGATTGCCAGCCACCAGCAGAAGCTGGAAGAAGCAAGGAAAGATTCTACCCAGAGTCTCAGAGGGAGAACAGCCTTGCAGACACCCCGACTTCGGACTTCTGGCCTTCAGAACTGATTTCTCTTATTTTAAGCCACCCAGTTTGTGGTACTTTATTACAGCAGCCCTAGAAAATGAATACACATGGGAAGGTTGATCGTCTATGGAAGTTAGATAAGGGCATTAGAAAATATATCAAGATCCCTTTTCTTGAGAGGAAGAAATCAAAGGTAGGTCTACTTTACAACAGAAGATACACAAATGGCCAATAAGAACATGAAAAGATCTCAACATCTTTAATCATGAGAGAAGTGCAACTTAAAACCACCATCAGACAGACGTTCATAGCAGCTTTATTTGTAGGAGTCCCAGACTGGAAGCAGCCCAGGTGTCCAGCAACAGGAGAAAGGATAAACAAACTGTGGATATGCCTCAGTAATTAAAAAGAACAAATTACTGCTACCTAAGTGAATCTCAAGGTGAAAAACCCTTACACATATAGTACATACCTATATCTCCATTTATATGATGAACAAGCAAAACTAACCTATGGTAGAAAGAAATCAGAAGGCCGCTTGCCTCTTGGGTGGAGGTGGGGATTGTCTGGGAACTGGCATGAGGTGATGATAAATGTTCTACATACTGATAGGGGTTTGAGTCACACAGGTTTGTACGTTTGTCAAAGCTCCCTGAAAAGTACAGCTTAAGTTTTGTACATTTCATTGTATATGAATTTTCCCTTAGAAAAGAAACATAAACAGAGTTTAACTTATAGTAAATGACATACATATATATTTGAGAGTTTAGGATGAAGTGTACAGGTGTCTGTGACTTACCATGAAACGCATCAATAACAAGACAGGTGGATGGATGGATGGGTGGAGGGTCAACACGTGATAAAGCAAGTATGGTGAATTGTGAATGGTGGAATCTAGGTAGCAGGTAAATGGGTGTTTGCCATGAATTTCTTTTAACTTTGCTGTATGTTTGAGAATGTTCATAATAAAAGCGTTAGGGGGGAAGTAGGACATGTGTCAGTTGCAATGGCTGAGTTCTTCACCACCTTTAGTGCCACCACCTTAGCCAAAGTCGCTAACCACTCTTTCCTAAGCATTCATTCATTCATTCATTCAACAAATCCTTACTGAGCACCTATGATGCTATGATGTGCCAAGCACTGTTCTAGGTTCCCAGACCATAGCATTGAACAAGTCAGAGAAAGTCTGTTTGGTGTAGCTTTTTTTTTTTTTCCCTAGAGGAGGAGAAAGACAACAAACATGTATAAATATATACTATTTCAGTGAGGACATTAAATGCTATGAAGGTGAATAAAGCGGCGTAAGAGGACAGAGAGTAATTGAGAGGGGGGTTTACTTTCCATCAGCTGTACAAGAGAGGTAACTCAGATCACAGACCAGAAACAGTGAGGCAGGGAGTCACAGAGAGGATAGAGAAGGCTCCAGAATGCGTGGCTGACGCAGACACAGACACACTGGACTGTTGTAAACACCTCTCTGCTTCCCTGCATCGGTCTCTGCGTTTGCTTGTGCCCTGTTTTGCCCTTCATCACAGCAAACAGAGGTGCTTTGCAGGGAAGGAGGTGCTTTTCTTTTCCTGCAGATCAGCAGCATGGATTGTTAGGCTGAGTTGAGCTTGCCGTGGAGTTTGGTGATGGGGATGGACCTACTGGATGATAATGCGGGTTATGGTTAATTTGACCAAGTAGAGGCAGGTCACTCTCTGGAACGGCTGCACCCCCCTCAGCCCACCAGCAAAACCTGAGGATTCCTGCAGTTCACGTTGCCGCTGCTCAGCATTACTCAGCCTTCCACGGCGATCGAATAGGTGTCAAATAATACCCTGCCATGTTAAACTCGCGCTTCTCAAATCGTTCATGATTTTGAGCCTTTCTCCACCTGCTTGCTAGCTAAAAATGTAGCTTTTAATTTTCGCAAGACATGAAATATTCTAAAGTGATCACTCTAAGAGCTGTAGTCATTCAGAACAAACATGTGAACAGAGTCTGCATAATCGTCACCTTCACTAAAGGTTCACATTCTGTAGGTGATAATAGAGAACCTGCAGAGGTCCAAGCTGATAGCTATCCAGGAGTTAAGTCACTGGAGATGAATGCACTTGGCTTAACCGGGGACTTTGTCCCACTGGGCAAAATTAGTGTTGTGTGGCCGTTGTGGTTTTCCTTCAAAGCTTTATAACTGATTGGAATATATTTTTTTAACTGTCTACCTTATCTTTCCCACAAAGGAGGACGCCCACATCAGAGCTCTGTATCCTCAGAGGCACCTGTGTCATCTTTTTCTTCCTAAATGTTCTCGTTAGGTCCCAGGATACCGTGTGGCCTGAGGTTTTCTTTCATCGCAATTTAGGCTGAAGCTTCAAGAGCATTTGAAGCTTATAGTGTTCTATTTCCTTGGGGGCAAAAGGAAATAGAACATATTCAGCCCAGGCGAAATCCTGGAGACCTCTGGAAATAGGACAGAAGGAAGAGGTGGGTTGATTCTACTCTTGAATTCAAAGCTGATCTTGGTTCTGAAAGCTGTGGGTCTTCGTGTGTGTGTGTGTGAGTGTGAAAGAGGGCATGGGTGTGGGAGTGATTTTGTGTGCATGGGAGAGCCGTTACCATTAATGTGTGGGTGAGCATGAGAGAGTATGTGTGAATGTGTGCATGTGTATAAATGTGCACGTCAGGGACTTCCCTCGCGGTTCAGTGGTTAAGACTTCGCCTTCCAATGCAGGGAGTGCGGGTTCGATCCCTGGTCGGGGAGCTAAGATCCCACATGCCTTGCGGCCAAAACACCAAAACATAAAACAGAAGCGATATTGTCACAAATTCAATAAAGACTTTTAAAAAATGGTCCACATCAAAAATCTTTTTGAAAAATGTGCATGTCAGTGTGAATACGAGTGAGCGTGGGCGTGAGTATGAAGGCAGAAGATGTTCATGTGAGTGTATGTATGAGCTTGAGAGTGTGAGAGTGTGCATGTGTAAGTGAGTGTGTGTCGGTGTGTGAATACAGGTGAGTGTGGGTAAGTGAATGCACATGGACGTGTGGGACTGTGGGAATGAGTGTATGCAGGAGTGTGTGTGAGTATGAAAGTGTGTGTGTGAGACACTGTGTGAGAGTATGAGTGTGTGTGAGTGTGTGTTTTATGCAGGTCTGTGACTTTGTGTGTGGGTCTGTGTATGAATGTGAGATTTGCAGGAGCGAGCGTGAGAATGCGTGTGAGTCTGCGTGTGTCTGGGTGAGCTGTTGTGAGAGTGCATGCTGTGTGAGTGGTGTGTACCCGTGCATGACTGTGCATCTGTGTGTGAATGTGTGAGCGTGTGTTCCGGAAGATCCACCTTTAACACCATGGTCAGAGACTAAATTCCAGCCTGGACAGTGGCCTCCTGTTTATCATGTAGCTGACCTCTCCCCACCCTCTAAATTTACTAGTGGAGGGCTTCCCTGGTGGTGCAGTGGTTAAGAATCCGCCTGCCAATGCAGGGGACACAGGTTAGAGCCCTGATCCGGGAAGATGCCACATGCCACGGAGCAACTAAGCCCGTGCGCCACAACTACTGAGCCTGCACTCTAGAGCCCGTGAGCCACAACTGCTGAAGCCCGCGTGCCTAGATCCCATGCTCTTCAACAAGGGAAACCACCGCAATGAGAAGCCCCTGGACCACAACGAAGAGTAACCCCCGCTCGCCGCAACTAGAGAAAGCCCGCGCGCAGCAACGAAGACCCAACACAGCAAAAAAAAAAATAGTCCATAAATGTAAAAGAGAATAACTTATGCAACTAACTAAATGATGTGTCACAAACTTTGTAACCAACTCAAGCAGCAGGAGGTCTTTCTTAACATTTTATTTTTGTGGTAAAAACACATAACGTAAAATTTACCGTCTTATCCACTTTTAAGTGTACAGTTCAGTAGTGCTAAGTATCTAGTACATTCACACTGTTGTCCAACAGATCTCCAGAACTTTGACTTCTTGCAAAACCGAAACTCTGTACTCATTATACATTAACTCTCCATTCCTTCCCCCAAGTCCCTGGCAACCACCCTTCTATTTTGTCTCTATGAATTTGACTATTTTAATTACTGCATTTAAATAGTATCAAACAGTATTCATCTCTTTGTGACTGGTTTATTTCACTTCACATAATGTCCTCAAGCTTCATCCATGTTGTAGTATGTGTCAGACTATCCTCCCTTTTTAAAGCTGAATAATATTCCATTTTATGGATATACCACATTTTATTTATCCATTCGTCCATCCATTTTGGTTCTTTTTTTCCCTTCTGACTTTATCGAGATATAATTGACATACACAAGTCCCCTACATAAGAACATTCAAGTTGCGAGCTTTCAAAGATGTGAACGTGTGTTCACATGTCCAATCACATAAGTTAGTTCACGGGTCTGGCGTGCATTGTCCCGTGCGTGCATCCTCTGCAAGTGGTTATGCTTTTGTGCATTTTACTGTACAGGACTGTATAGAGTTCAGTGCAGCAGCTTTATTTCAAGCCCAGGATGTCTGGAAGCAAGTGTAAAAGCAGCGGTGAAGTAGCGGGTACTAGTGTACTTTTCAAGGTACTGTACTGTAAGATTAAAAATGTTTTCTTTATTTTTTGTGTTTGTTTTTTATGTTTTATTTATGTGAAAAGTATTATAAACCTATTACAGTACGGTACTATACAGCTGACTGTGTTAGTTGGGTACCTAGGCTAACTTTGTTGGACTTAAATGAACAAATTGGACTTACGAACACACTCTTGGAATGGAACGCGTTCGTATGTAGGGGACTTACTGCACAGCACTGTATAAGTGTAAGGTGTACTGCATAAGGATTTGACTTACATACATCATGAAATGATGACAATAAGTAGTGAACATTCATCATCTCATAGAGACACAAAAGAACAGAAAAAGAAAAAACACTTTTCCTTGTGATGAGAACCCTTGGGATTTACTCTCTTAACTGTCATATATGACAGCAATGCTAATTGGACTAATCATGTTATATATTACACCCCTAGCACTTATTTATCTTGTAACGGGAAGTTTGTACCTTTCGACTGTCTTCATCCAATCCCCCCTCCCCCACCGCCTCCACCCTCGCCTCTGGTAGCCACAAAACTGATCTCTTTTTCTTTCTAAGATTTATTTATTTTATTTTTAAATTTTATTTATTATTGTTATTATTTTTTGGCAGTGTTGGGTCTTCGTTGCTGTGCGCGGGCTTTCTCTAGTTGCGGAGAGCAGGGGCTACTACTCTTCGTTGCGGTGCGCGGGCTTCTCATTGCTGTGGCTTCTCTTGTCGTGGAGCACGGGCTCTAGGCGCACGGGCTTCAGTAGTTGTGGCACATGGGCTCTAGAGCGCAGGCTCCGTAGTTGTGGCACACGGGCTTAGTTGCTCCACCGCATGTGGGATCTTTCCGGACCAGGGCTCGAACCCGTGTCCCCTGCATTGGCAGGCGGATGCTTAACCACTGCGCCACCAGGGAAGTCCTTAAGATTTATTTATATTTATTTATTTATATTTATTTTCACTGCGCCAGGTCTTAGTTGCAGCTGATCTCTTTTTCTATGAGTTCTTCTTTTGTTTGCTTGTTTTTGAAGTATAATTGACCTACACCGCTATGTTAGTTCCTGGTGTACAACGCAGTGATTTGATATTTCTGCGTTCGAAGTGTACAGTTATCACTGTCCTAGATATCCCTTTGTGCCTTTTCCACTCAACCTTATTTGCTCTATTTTCAATGTTCTTTTTCTGGCCAGGTCTAATCACCACAAAATGATAACAAGGTCCCTTTGTCTGTGGGTTGGGGGGAGATGCCTCCCAGTGAGTTCTCCCAGACTGGAAACCTTCCCAGCAGAGGGCTTTATATTCATAGATATAACTATGGATCATCTGTAATTTTCATACCAGCCATTGTTTCATAACTTTTGTCATTATCTAAACAGTGTTTCACAAACCTTGAAACTAACTAGGCATTACAGGTTCTTTGATGCTTATAACAGGAAAAAGAATCCACCAAATGTTTTGAACACCAGGAGACACCTTACTTCTCAAGAAGCTCAGCCTGGTGGCTAAAGGCAAGAGAAAACTAAGAACACATCTTTGCATTTGCTTGTTCATGTTGCTCGGAAGATGGGGCGAGGACAGGACAGAAGGGGGACAAGGTCATGATGGAGATTTATCACTCTGGACATTTTTTATAAACATACTTTGTTTTTGTACCACGTGGAAATAATATGTACTCGAAAAATAAAGTAGAAATGATGTTACACACACATACACATACAGAGATTCTCATGCAATTCTCGCTGGGTTCAAACCCAGCTATTTCTTTCTGTGTAGCCTTGGAAAATGACTCTAATCTCTCTTTGCCTTCATTTCCCCCGCTTATAGTGGAGATAGTAATAGTAGTAACTTCTTAAGGTTAATGGGAATATTAGCAAGTTAATCTGTGTAGAGCCGTTAAAACAATTTTACAGAGCATGCACTCAGCATATGTTAGCCATTAGTGGTAACATTCTCCCCATGAGTAAGTCAAAACAAAAAAAGGCTTTCTTTTCACCTCCCCCGCCACCCTAACAAATATAGCCAGCGAGGATTTTACTGAGGAAAACTGATTTCCTTTTATAATGGGGAAAGTCACATTTCTGAATCTATCCCTGCTTTTTTAAAAGACAGGCTCATAATTTTATTCCCTGAGATTAAGAACAATAGCACAAGTGAAACAATGACCATAACCAATCAATGCATGTGAGTGAGTTATTTTCATCATTATTACCAGCATGAGCATTTGGGGGGGTAACTGGTTGCACAGAAGAGATGGTTCTGGAAGACACCCCCAAGGTCACCATGATCCAAGAATAAACAGAGATGGGACTTCCCTGGCGGTCCAGTGGTTAGGACTCGGCACTTTCACTGCCATGGGCCCAGGTTCAATCCCTGGTCAGGGAACTAAGATCCCAAAAAATGCATGGCGTGGCTAAAAAACAAAACAGAAAGAATAAACAGAGATTATTGTGACCTCTCGGACTTAGTAAATCATTATATTAGTAGCAATAATTGGAGATAACTGTGGCTGAGTTCTGAGGCTAGAAACAGCCCCTCACCCAAGGTCTCACTGGAATGGGTCTGACCCCAGAGGTCCCATGCTCAGCCCTTCCTTTTAGTATCTGAGAGATCCAAGGTCAGGATCAAGACCTGAGCTCACCAGGGGCAAGGCTCACAGCTCACCAAGTGCAAAGCTCAGGTGGCGACCCCGGCTCCCGTCACCAGCCCGGGTTGCACCTGCCTCCTCTGTTCCCACATCTGGGTCCAGAGCTGGGTGCTGAGGCCTCCAGGGTGACTGACCCAAGAGAATCTGGGGCCCCTCCTTTGTCCCTCACCCTTCACCTCTAACTCTCTCCCTGTGTGTTTCTCTGGATCCACAAGGGGGCAGTGTTGCACAGTAGTTAGGCGCACAGAGGCAGCGCTGGAGTTGGGAGGGGTGGTGTCCAAATCCCATCTCTAAGGATTACCAGCTTGGTCAATCGTAAATGACCCTTAGCTTCTGTGTGCCTCATTTTTTCATCTGTAAAGTCGGGGTGACAATACTTCCTAATTCATAGGATGTTGAGGCGATTGAGTTAACATTCGTGGAGAACCTAGAATAGTATCTGGAACAAAATAAGTGCTCTCTATGTAGTCTACGAGTAAGTCTATATGGAAGTACTCTTCATGACAGTGATGATGGTGTATGAGTAGCATTGTTATTTGTGACTTGCTTTTTCTCTGATCTGTTTGTGTCCACATCTTTCCGCATCCATGTCTCCACTTTTCTTCTGCTTTGGGGTCACAAAGTCTTCTGCTTCCTGGGGCCAGGCAGGTAATGAGGGAAGTCAACTAGCTGTGGACCAAGGAAAACCACAGGATGCCCCCAGGGCTGTGGCACTCAGAGCCTGCTGAGGATGGTTTATGGCCATGCAAGAATGCAGATGCATTGCTGAGCGATGTCATGGCCTTTTCAAGAGATGCTGAAGATCTCCTGATCTTTCCATGCTGGTGACCATTTTTTTTTAATGAACCAAAGAATATGGGCCGCCTCTAGAAGCTGAAAAGGCAAGGGAACGGACTCTTCCCAAGAGCCTCCAGAAGGAATCAGCCCAGTGAGTCTGACTTTGGACTTTGACCTCCAGAACTGTAGTAGAATAAATCTGTGTTGTTTAAAGCCAATAAATTTGTGGTAATTTCTTACAGCGGCAATGGAAATGAATGCAGACTTATATACTGATAATAAGCTTTTCACTGATAATCAGAGCATATATACTGATAATCAGGATACATATCAGGTTATATATCATATATATGTAATAAATATATAAGGGTATATATAATCAGAGAATGTATACTGATAATAAGGATGAAGCAATGGAGCTGAAACCGCACAACCCATATTGGGACTTGAACCCACTACCTTTTCATTAAAATCACACACCTGGTCTCAGGACCTAGAGAAGTTCAGGATCTTTATGTCTCAGTACAGAAAGAATTTAGTGAGAGACAAAGTGATAGGTAAGAAGTAAATTTATTTAGAGAGATACACATTCCATAGACAGAATGCGATCCTTCTCAAAAGGCAAGAGCGGCCCCGGGGGAGAAACACACTCCACAGAGAGTGTGGGCCATCTCAGAAGGCAAGAGGCCCCAAAGTATGGGGTGGTTAGTTTTTATGGGATGGGTAATTTCATGGGCTATAGAGTGGGAGGATTATTCCAACTTTTTTGGAGAAGGGGCAGAGATTTCCAGGAATTGGGCCATTGCCCACTTTTTGGCCTGTTACGGTCGGCCTCAGACCTGTCATGGCACCTGTGGGTGTGTCATTTAGCATTTGCTAATGTATTACAAGGAGCATAAGATAACGAGGCTCAAGGTCCACTGGAAGTTGAATCTTCTGCCATCTTGGACCTAGTTGGTTCTAACCAAGGGCTGTGTCATTCTTTTAAAGGTTGTGCCCTGCCACTGTAGGTGGGAGGATGGGGAGCTGGGAACTGAGGGTGGGGGCTACGAGGAGTCAGGGAAGGCTCATCTGAGGAGGCAATGTTTAAGAAAAAGCCTGAGGGCTTCCCTGGTGGCGCAGTGGTTGTGACCTCTCGGACTTAGTAAATCATTATATTAGTAGCAATAATTGGAGATAACAGTGGCTGAGGTCTGAGGCTAGAAACACTCAGCCCCTCACCCAAGGTCTTTGTACACTGGTGTGGCCGGGGACCAGGGAGGGTACATTTTTTTCCCCCTGCTTCTCTTGGCACACAGAAGTGTTGCTGATCTTGAAAAAGAGCTCTAGAAATAGCAGATCTTTTGTCTGGGCTGATCTGCAAATAGCCTTCAGCTGTAGGAGAGATCTATAAACCTGTAAACCTGATCCGAAAGACTTCTGATCACCTTCAGAGTAGAAATTAGAATCCTCACCATGACCCAAAGGCTCACTGCACAATCTGTCTCCCTTTGTTCCTGCTTTGACCTCATCTCCCACCCTCTCCCTGGTGATTACTGCAGTCACACCTGCCTCCTTGATGTTTCTTAGATATGTGATGCACATTCCCACCTCAGGACCTTTGCACTTGCTGCTGCTTCTACCCAGAATGCTCTATGCCCAGATAGCTACCTGTCTCAGTCCTTACTCAGGCTTTTTCTTTCTTTTTTTTTTTGCGTTACGCGGTCCTCTCACTGTTGTGGCCTCTCCCGTTGCGGAGCACAGGCTCCGGATGTGCAGGCTCAGCGGCCATGGCTCACGGGCCCAGCCACTCCGTGGCATGTGGGATCCTCCCGGACCGGGGCACGAACCCGTGTCCCCTGCATCGGCAGGCGGACTCTCAACCACTGCGCCACCAGGGAAGCCCAAATCTAAGTGGATTTTAATCAGCGCCAAGTCCACTGGTCCTCCCCTCACCCCATCCCACCCCATCCCCAGTCTGGCAGGAAATGCCTGCCACTTAGAGGGTCCCATCTTCTTCTGCAGGGTGATGACATAACTCAGCTTGGTGCTAAAAAAAAAAAAAAAAAAAGAGGGAATGTCCAGGGCTTTGGTCCATGGGGCCTACTACCTTAACTTCTGCTCATTTGATATTTGCTGAGGCCCCAGACCCTGTTAAGTGGCTAGAAGATGCCCCCGTAGTGGTCCCCACAGCCCACAGCCATTTTCCCAGTTCGCAAGTGGTCAGGCTGTGTTCCCTGTAGTTCTCCAGGCTGGAGTAAGCTCCAACTCTCTCTCTCCAGTAAAAACCCCTCCCCAAGTCCTTCTCTCCATTGTCCCTGCTTCTGGGCGGACCCCCTGGTGCTGGCCTCTCTATCTCCTGGGATAGGAGCAGGAAGGGGACATGCCTTCAGTAGGCAGTTATCCTACTGAATCCCCATTGTCCTTAATAAGGAAAGAAAACACTTCTCTTCGGGTAATATAATCTATCCCAAAGTAGCTTTAGTTATTGAGCGATATAGGGGCAGCCACTCCCCCCAGCCTCAAGTTTGTTCAAACTCAGCCTGAAGGCATTTCCTGAGTTTACCAGGTAGAACTCAGGGGTCAGTTCCCTAAGGGCTGGGTCAGACACCCCTGGAAACATGGTCAGGGCCACCTTGGGCCTTAGGGCAGATGACATTCCTAAGCGGGCAGCCACCCTCCACCGTGTCCAGGAGATTTAAGACTCTCTTTTTGGCTCAGCCAGTCCGTGGGAGGGAGGAGGGGCTTGCTCTTCCAGTTATGTGGTAAGAGTAGGTGCTGGGGGCTGAAGGTGGCTTCACCTCATCCCCTCCCCAGCAATGTTCTGTGTCTTCTCTGATCAAAGCTGCACCTCAACTCACCTACAGATAGGAATGAGGGCAGATGGCTCAGGTGAGAGGAAGTGGACCCAGATGCATCTTGGACCCTCATGACTTGTAACCCTGCGGAGACGGTTCACCTGTCCTTCAGTTTCTGCTTCTGTTTCCTAATATGCATGAAGGAGGCTGCATAGCAAAGACCTCAAGATGTGGGCTCTGGAACCAGATGCCTGGATTCACTGCCACTTTGCTGTGTGACTTTGGATAAGTTGATTGACCTCTCTGTGCCTCCCTTTACACTTTCATAAAATTAGGCATAATAGGTACCTCATGGGGTTATTATGAAGATTAAAACTAATCAACCTGTATAAAGCTGTTAAGAAGGCACCTAGAAAAAAAGTGGGTGATATATCACTGTTAGATCTTTTGTCTTTTTATTTTTTAATTATTATTATCCCTAGTTCCTGAGATGTGTGTCTTTCAGCGTCTACCTTTCACTATGTTTCCAACTCTCTCCTGCCCTATATCTGTCCATGTCTGCCTATTTGTCCACCTCTGTCTTCCAGCCTCAGTCTTCCTATGACTTTGGGGAAACTACCTAACCTTTCTGTGCCTCAGTTTCCTCATCTGTATAAAGTTAATAACAGTATGAACTGCATATGGTGTTGTGATGAACAAAGTTATTACATATTAACCACTTAAAATAGGGCCGTAGTAAGCTCTCACCATAATTTCAATTAATTCAACATTAATGAATTAATTACGTTCCCTATTCCTGTCCCAGTGCAAAGAGCTATTATTAAATGTAAGCTATTATTATTGTTTGTTATTGTTATTTTCTCTTTCCATCAGTCTTTGTGTCCTGCTCTTTCCTCTTTCTGTCTGTCCATCCCTGCATATCTTTCTCAGTAACTGTCTTTCTCTCTCTTTACCCATCTATTCAGCATATATTGGACATACTGAATGCCCGCCTACTCCATGAGAAGCATTGAGTTTTCCGTGGTGAACAGAATAGACAAAGCCCCTGTCCCCAGGGAGCTCCCAGGCTAATGAGAGAGGTAGATGTTAGAAAAATAAACACACAAACAGTAACACGTGTGTAAAATTGTACCAAGAAGCGTGTAGGATGCTTTGAGAAGACAACAGACAAAACCCAGGAGAGTAGGGGCCTTGGATTAGATTGGGAATGGGGTCAGGCAAGGCCTCTGGGAAGAAGTGATGTTTGAGATAAGATAAAATGAGGAGAAGGGGCGCCTTCGAGATGGCGGAGGAGTAAGACGTGGAGATCACCTTCCTCCCCACAAATACATCAAAACTACATCTACATGTAGAACAACTCCTACAGAACACCTACTGAACGCTGGCAGAAGACCTCAGACCTCCCAAAAGGGTCTTGGTGCTCCGGCCAGGTGTCAGGCCTGAGCCTCTGTCAGGCCACCTCTCTGAGGTGGGAGAGCCAAGTTCAGGACACTGGTCCACCAGAGACCTCCAGGCTCCAAGTAATATCAAACGGCGAGGGCTCTCCCAGAGATCTCCATCTCAACGCTAAGACCTAGCTCCACTCAACGACCAGCAAGCTACAGTGCTGGACACCCCATGCCAAACAACTAGCAAGACAGGAACACAACCCCACCCATTAGCAGAGAGGCTGCCTAAAATCATAATAAGTTCACAGACACCCCAAAAGACACCACCTGATGTGGTCCTGCCCACCGGAAAGACAAGATCCAGCCTCATCCACCAGAACACAGGCACCAGTCCCCTCCACCAGGAGGCCTACACAACCCACTGAGCCAACCATAGCCACTGGGGGCAGATATCAAAAACAACGGGAACTAAGAACCTGCAGCCTGTGAAATGGAGACCCCAAACACAGTAAGATAAGCAAAATGAGAAAAGAGAAAAACACAGCAGATGAAGGAGCAAGATAAAAACCCACCAGACCTAACAAATGAAGAGGAAATAGGCAGTCTACCTGAAAAAGAATTCAGAGTAATGATAGTAAAGATGATCCAAAATCTTGGAAATAGAATGGAGAAAATACAAGAAACATTTAACAAGGACCTAGAAGAACTAAAGAACAAACAAACAACGATGAACAACACAATAAATGAAATTAAAAATTCTCTAGAAGGAAGCAGTAGCAGAATAACTGAGGCAGAAGAATGGATAAGTGACCTGGAAGATAAAATAGTGCAAATAACTACTGCAGAGCAGAATAAAGAAAAAAGAATGAAAAGAACTGAGGACAGTCTCAGAGACCTCTGGGACAACATTAAACACACCAACATTCAAATTTTAGGGGTCCCAGAAGAAGAAGAGAAAAAAAAAAGGGACTGAGAAAATATTTGAAGAGATTATAGTTGAAAACTTCCCCAGTATGGGAAAGGAAATAGTCAATCAAGTCCAGGAAGTGCAGAGAGTCCCATACAGGATAAATCCAAGGAGAAATACGCCGAGACACATATTAATCAAACTGTCAAAAATTAAATACAAAGGAAAAATATTAAAAGAAGCAAGGGAAAAACAAAAAATAACACACAAAAGAATCCCCATAAGGTTAACAGCTGATCTTTCAGCAGAAACTCTGCAAGCCAGAAGGGAGTGGCAGGACATATTTAAAGTGATGAAAGGGAAAAACCTACAACCAAGATTACTCTACCCAGCAAGGATCTCATTCAGATTCGATGGAGAAGAGCAGAAACTGACACACCATTGTAAAGCAATTACACTCCAATAAAGATGTTAAAAAAAAAGATAAAATGAGGAGTGGGAGTGGTCAAGGGAGGGAGTGAAGGGAAGAGTGTTGGAGGCACATGGAACAGACCACAGGGTGGCCTAGAGGATGAGGGAAGCTGAGGATTTGCCTGGAGCTGTTCACAGGAGCCACATCCCTCTGGGAAATAGACTGGGGTGGATAAGAGTGGAAGCAGAGAGCCCAGAAAGGGGGCTGGGCCAGGAGAGGGGGAGTCAAGGTGGGGAGACCTGGCTAGGTCTGACTTACTTTTTGGAGGTGTCGTCCAAAGGACGACAGGTGCAGGTGCCTGACCTGCAGACAGGCTAGAGCAATCAAGAAAAGAATCAAAAGGGGCCTGTGAATGGGGGGACACTTATTGGGGGGTTAGGGTTGGGTCAAGTTGGGGGAAATTAAAACTATCTTTTGTCTCTATTTAAAAAATGACTTCCAGGGCTTCCCTGGTTGCATAGTGGTTAAGAATCCGCCTGCCAATGCAGGGGACACGGGTTTGAGCCCTGGTCCGGGAAGATCCCACATGCCACAGAGCAACTAAGCCCATGCGCCACAACTACTGAGCCTGTGCTCTAGAGCCCACGAGCCACAACTACTGAGTCCGTGTGCCACAACTACTGAAGCCCACGCGCCTAGAGCCCGTGCTCTGCAACAAGAGAAGCCACTGCAATGAGAAGCCTGTGCACTGCAACGAAGAGTAGCCCCCGCTCGCCACAACTAGAGAAAGCCTGTGTGAAGCAACAAGGACCCAATGCAGCCAAAAAATTAAAAAAATTAAAAAATAAATAAAAAATTTAAAATGACTTCCAGAATGTTTAAATAATCTCTCTGTGTGTCATTTTGTCTTTGCCTCTGTCTGTGCCCATCTCTCTGTCCTCTATTCTGTGTCTCTATCTCCCTGTCTCCCTCTGTGTCCCAATCTGTCTGTCTCTGCCTCAATTTGGGTCTCTATGCCTGTTGTCCCTTGGTCTCTGTCTCTCTCTGTCTTTTCTTCCTGTCAACCTCCGTGTCTCTGTTCTTTGTCTCTGTGTGTCTCTGTCTCCATCCCTCTGTGTCTCTGTCTCTCTTTGTCTCTTGTCTCTCTGTCTATCTCTCTCTGTCTCGGTCTCTTGTCTCTCTGTGTCTCTCTTTGTCTCTTATCTCTCTGTCTTCGTCTCTTTGCCCTGTTCTCTCTGTGTCTCTATCTATATCCTTCTGTGGTTTTATTTCTGTCTCTGGTCCCAATCTCTTTGCCCATCTCTGTATCTCTTGGTCTCTGCCTCTCTCCATCCCCCACCCCAGCCTGGGTTCTTACCCTAGAATCCCCACTCCTGGGGTCATTCCTGCCAGGCTGGAAGCATCTCCATGGCGTGACACACACACACACACACACACTCTGTCTTGGATTCATCCCCAAATAACTGGGACATGTCTGCCTAACCTCGAGCAGGATAAGACCTAGGTGAGGCCACAGAACAGGGTGGAGGAATGCCACATCCACACCCTTCTCCCTCATTCCAGCTGCCCCAGCCCTGTCCCTCACTCTGGCCCCAACCTGCCTCCTCCCAGTGTCCAGACCTAAGTCACGTCTGGGCGGCTATGAGGCCTGAGCCCCCTCTACACCCCACCCCTACCCCTCCTCCTGGCCTCCTCCATCTTCATGGTCAGGGCTGCAGGTCCCAGGAGTAGGGCAAGGTCAAGGGTCTCTGTGCCCCCAGGTGACTGAATGCAGGCAGATAGATGGAGGCCGAGCCAGAGAACCAGACGGACACTAAGAAAAGGCTAGAGACAGAGAAATCAGAGAGAAACAGGGCCAGAGAGAGACAGAGAGACACAGACATTCATCCCTCAGCAGCACCATCATCTGTCCCCACAACCCCTCATCAACGCCGTCCACACCTCCTCCTTAGGTGACCTCATCCAACCCCATGGCTCTAGACACAACGTCTCCTAGGATGACTCCCCACCGTTTCTCACCAGCCCTGACCTCTGTCTGCCCCATGGTGCTCACACATTCAACCACTTGGCTCCTATAGGCGCCTCCAGCTCAGCCCTTCTCCCCACACCTCTTCGCTCCTCCGCACAAATGGCGCCACAAATGGAGCCGCCAACAGACCCAGCCTCCGAGACACCATCCTTGCCTCCTTCTTCCTCCCTCCCCACCTTCCACCCACCGGCTGGTACTTGACTTTCCCGCCCCTCCCCCACACGAGCCCTGGGCATATGTGTTTCTCTTCTCCTTGGACCACAGCATCTCCCACCCAGGCTGTTGCCACCTCCCACCTCCACGCTGGTCTCTCTGCTTCCATCTCACCCTCTACAATCATTCTCCACGCGGGATGTTTTTGAAACATAAATAAGATCGTGCCCCTCCTACCTCGTGCTTAAAATCCACTGCACTGAAAATAAACCCAAACTGTTTCCCCTGGCATGCAAATCCCTGCACAGTCTGCCCCGTTCCTCGCCTTACTCTGTCTCGTACACACCAACTTTCTCTCTCTCTCTCTCTCTCTCTCTTTTTCCCCAGGCTTCCGGGATCTTATTTCCCCCAGGGATTGAACCCGGTCCACCTCAGTGAAAGCGCCATGTCCTAACCACTGGACCTCCAGGGAATTCCTCCAACTTCTCTCTTTTTCCTGCAAAGCTCACTGCCTCTCAGCCTCAAAGTCGACTCCTCTGAGACTCCCCGACCACCCCCTCATCTGCAGTCACCCCACCCAATCCGGGTCACTCTCTAGTATCACCCGTGGTCTCTGCACACACATTACTACCAGATATTTGCTTGTCCCTTCCCGCATCTCAAGTGCGGACAGCAGAGCTCAGAGCGTGACAGGTGCCCTTTGTTGAGCAAAGCCTGCTCCCACTAACTGGGCGCCTAGGACACTCCTGGCACTTTGTCTGGGCGTTTTCCCTGCATTATCTCTTTGGATGCATTTTGGGAGAGAGGAAAAATGGTTACCCCGATTTTACAGATGAGAAAACGGAGGCTCACAGGGGTGCAGTCACCGGGCCAAGGCTCCAAAGGTAGAACGTGATGCTGGGGATTTGAATCCGGGAAGTTTTGCTGGGGAAGCACAGCCGGGAGAGAGAGGAAGGGAGGGAGGATGAGAGAGATTTAATGAGAGAGAGAATAAGAAAAAAAGAAAATGAGAGATAGAATGTGTGTGTGTGTGTGTGTGTGTGTGAGAGAGAGAGAGAGAGAGAGAGAGAAGAAACCTGACAGAGAACCAAGAAAGAAGGGGAGAGTGAGGCCAGGGTCTCCCAGCCCCTCTGGCTCCCTGGCTGCAGGCGGGCACAAGGCAGCCTGAGAGCACTGAGCTGGAAGCTGGGAGCACCTGACCCCAGGAATGTGTCCCTGGGGGGCAGGCCGGCCCAGCTGGGGATGCTTATAAGCCCCACCGGGGCCCCTGTTGGACGTAGCAGGCAGGAGCTCAGCCCAAAGCAGGATCCGGGAGCCCAGAGACAGCCAGGTGAGTGGCCCCCAGGTCCCCACTCACTGCGCCCTAAGAGCACGCAGTCTTTGTGACCCACTGTCCCTACAGCTCCGTGTCCCTGTGACTCTCAGCATCTGGACCTTGTGTCTCCAGGTCTCCTCTCCAAACAGGTCTCTAGTTAGGAGTGTCTCTCCAGTTCTCTCTCTGTCTCCCCTGGTCTCTCTATTTCCCTGAATCTCTCTCTCCCTGCCTCTGCCTCTCAGTCTGTCTCCGATGATCTCTCTTAAATACTCCATCTTCCCTCCATCCCTGAGAGTCCAGTCTCCTCCATCCTCCTACCTCGCCCAGTTTATAGACGGAGAGACACTTTCTCCATCCCTTCCTCTCCACCTAGTTCTCTCTCTCTCTCTCTTTCCACTTCACTCTCCCTCTCTCTTTTTCTCTCTCAGCCTCTAAATCTCTCTAGGCTGTGGGTCTCTGGGCCATGATCTCAGAC
The DNA here is from genome assembly GCF_059928025.1 of Delphinapterus leucas. Classification (NCBI taxonomy): domain Eukaryota; kingdom Metazoa; phylum Chordata; class Mammalia; order Artiodactyla; family Monodontidae; genus Delphinapterus; species Delphinapterus leucas. Next base: position 6,514,628 of record NC_143148.1, read on the forward strand.
CCTATGGCATGTGTGTGTCGGGGGAGGGGTGGTATAGGTCCTTGTTTGCCCAATAATATCCTGGGAGGGCAGGAATGGAGAAAGAAAGAGACAGATGCAGGGCCCCCGGACTCACCTGAGACTGACCCTCACGCAGGTGCTGAAGGATGTCCATGGCAGGAAATCCCTGGGGCTGGTTCCTGGGCCACCTCCTCCTCAGTGTCACAGGTATGTGTGTGTGTGTGTGTGTGTGTCTGTGTGTGTGTGCGTGTCTGTGCCTGAGGCACAGTGTTTGTTACAGGCATGACTCAGTATCCTCCTGGATGTGCCTGAAGCTGCGTGGGTGACAGTACTGTGTGACCGTTGCTCTCCAGATGCACACTTGTGATTCCTGGTATCACAGGGAGTTTGCATGTGTGCTGCCTGTGTACTGGGTGTGTGTGGCTTTGCATGCCTCTGTGTGTGACATAGTATGACAGGGTGTGTGGTCATGCCCGTGAGAGTCGGTGCGTGATTGGGTGAACAACTCTGACAGTCTGTGCCTCTGAATATCCTGCAGAGTGGCAATGCTGTGAGGACCTGGGGAGCCTGGGGTGCCGCTAAAAGGGAGATGGTGCTTCTGGGGGAGTCACCCATCGCTGGCAATCTGTGCCTGCTTCCTGGGTCTCCGATCCTTGGGCCCCCAGACAGCCACATCACGGGACGGTGTGATAGGGTTTCTGTGTGAGCCGGCTTTTTGCTGCTATGGGGGAGGCTGAGCCAGGGAAGGAGAGACTTGGAGGGCCATAGAGTGTGGCACTGCCTCGAGTGTCTGGCTGTGTCGCCCTTGCCTCTGCCACCTTGTGTGAGGGGGTCTACTTGTGCTGGGAGGCTCATAGCCCCAGTAGTGCACTGTCGAGGCGCGCGCGCGCGTGTGTGTGTGTGTGTGTGTGTGTGTGAGAGAGCGAGAGAGGTGACATGTGGGTCCCAGAGATCTATGTGACACACTTACAGCTGAAAGCCTCCTCTTGACAAGTGACCCCACTTCCTATACCCTGATCTCCGCCTCTTGAATCCTAACCCACCCCCAAAGAATCTGATCCGTGGAGTAAAAGGCCTGCACTGTGATCCCGCCCCCTTCTCACTCATTCTTGATTCCGCCCCTGAGAGCCTGACTGCCCTCAGGATCCCTGACTCCATCCCTGCGGTCCTGACCACACCGCCTGCACTGTGACCCCGCCCCCAAGTGGCCTAGTCCTGCCTCCTGAGTCTGTCCCCCAGCCCTGACCACGCCCCCCTGGACCGAGGTTTTCCCCCCACCCCCCACCAAGCTCTCACAAGCCGTGGTTCCACCCTGAGCCCATCCCCCTGACCTCGGAAGCCCCGATCTAGCCCCTGCACCGTGGCCACGCCCCTGCTCTGTGGCCACGCCCCCGAAAGCCGTGACCACGCCCCCAGCAGTAAGTGTCCAGCCTTCTGGGCCTTTTCCCCAGGCCTGACCACGCCCCTGCACCGAGCCCCGCCCCCAGAAGCCCCCGTTCCCCTCTGAGCCCGTCCCCCAGCCCTGAATCCGCCCTCAGGATCCCTCGCCTGGGGTGGAGGCAGCGACATCATAAACGGCGAGGACTGCCACCCGCACTCGCAGCCTTGGCAGGCGGCACTGTTCTTGGAAAAGGAATTTTTCTGCGGGGTCGTCCTGGTGCATCCTCAATGGGTGCTGTCAGCCGCACACTGTTTCCAGAAGTGAGTGCAGGGCGGGGCGGGGAAGGGGGCGGGGCCTGGGTCCTAGGGAGGACCCGGATGTACGGTGAGCTGAGGGGAAGCGCTTAATAGGTTCCATCTCTGGGTACTAAAAGTGAAAACCAGTGTGAAGGAAGGCTCTGCGAGGGAGGTGGGAGCTATGTGTTGCTTTGGAAGGACTCAAGAGTCCTGGGTTGAAATCCCAGCTCAACTGCTGAGTTACTAGTGACTTAAGGCAAGTTCTTGTCCCTGGATTATGATTGTGCCTTAGGTTGGGTAGCTCTTAGCGCAGTGCTTAGCAAGGAAGATGGGGCTAGGGTAAGGGGCTGGAGATGGGGTTGTGACTGAAGGCCAGAATGGAGATAATGGTGTAGTAGCCACAAAGCTATTCTGTCCCCACCCCACCCCCACCCTGTGGCCCTCAGTTCCTATACCATCAGGCTGGGCCTGCACAGTCTTGAGGACGACCATGAACCAGGCGGTCAGATGATGGAGGCTCACCTCTCCATCCAGCACCCAGAGTACAACAGACCATCTTTTGCCAACGACCTCATGCTCATCAAGTTGGAAGAACTGGTGCCCCAGTCTGACACCATCCAAAACATCGGCGTCGCCTCACAGCGCCCGACCGCTGGGGATTCTTGCCTCGTTTCCGGCTGGGGTCGGCTAGCAAATGGTGAGCTCGGGAGTGTGGGTGTGTCCGGCCTTTCTGAGGGGGTTCTCTGCCCAGCCAGAGAGGCTAATCCGATGCTCTGCGTCCCAGGCAGACTGCCCAAAGTGCTCCAATGCGTGAATATCTCAGTGGTGTCGGAGGAGATCTGCAGTGAACTCTATGCCCCTGTGTACCACCCCAGCATGTTCTGCGCTGGCGGAGGCCAGGACCAAAAGGACTCCTGCCATGTGAGAGATGGGAGAAGGGAAGAGGGGAGAAGATCCAGGGAGAGATGGAGAAGGGAGGGGACAGGGAACCGTGGTGAGAAACAGAGATACGGGGAGATAGTGTGACAAATGGGGAGAGAGACTGAAAGAGAGAAGTCGACACAGGAATAAGGAGAAGCAAAGAAAGAGACAGAAATAGAGAAAGACAGATTCAGTAAGGCAGAAACACACATGCACACACGCACACCCACAGAGAAACATATACACAGACGCGTAGAGATGAAATGCCAAGTGAAATAGGAAAAAAAACAAAAATAGAATATACAAAGAGATGCAGAGAGGCACAGAGACTCCAGGGGTCGTTGAGACAGAGAAATAGGCTACAGGGGGAAAAGAAGAAGGAGGGACAAAAACAGAGACAGAACAGTAACAAACCCAAGAGAATCTACCAGCTGTTAGGATATAGGGGAGCAGAATTGGTGCGGTCAGGGCTCTAGAATGGAACGTTTAAGGAATATGTTGCTATCTTTTTTTTTCCCCCTCTCCTGCCATTGCTTCTCATTTGGTTCCTTTCTGATCTCACATCTATCTCCATCTCTCTGTGTTTTGGATTCTCATTCTCTGTCTCTCCACAACAGGGTGACTCTGGGGGCCCCCTGGTCTGCAACGGGTCCCTGCAGGGCCTTGTGTCCTTTGGACAATCCCCCTGTGGCCAGCCCAACGTGCCAGGCGTCTACACCAACCTCTGCAAGTTCACAGACTGGATACAGAAAACCATCCAGGCCAGTTAACTCCAGGGACTGGGACCCATGAAATTGAACCCCCAAATATAAGCTGCTGAAGGAATTCAGGAATCTGGGTTCCCAGTGCCTTCTCCTTCAGACCCAGGAGTCTAGACCCCCTCCCCCATCCCCAGTAGTCCAGTCCTGCTAAGAATAGCTTCCTGTACACAGTGCCCCCTAGTGGCACAATGTTGACCCCGCCTTACCATTGGTAGAGAAAGTTGGGTTTTCACCGTCATTTGTTCCTTCATCTAAGCCCAGAAATAAAGTCTAAGAGAAGCACGGACTCGGCTCAGACTCTCCTCCATACTTCCCTTCCCACCCAAGGGATTCCAGCAAATAGCTTTCCCTCCTTGTGCCTCAGTTTCCCCATCTGGGAAATGGGAGCCTTGACCAGGAGTGACACAGGATCCCCAAGGAACGAGACATAGCTGGAAGGTTAAGAGAACTGATTCTGTGGATGTTGTCCAATTTCTGAAAAGTCAAATCAGCAAACGGCAAATTAATGGAATTTACTTATTTAGTTTATGTAGCTTTCACTGACTTATTTTGGTTTGGTCTTCTTAAATGCATTTTAAGAATTCTCGATTTGTAGCTGCCTCAGGACCCTCCTGCTGTAGCTGAAGACTGGTGGGAAGAATCTGGGGGGCGGCGGGGAAGGGGGGGTCTGAGGACAGAGAGAGGGGAGACTGGGGACCCAAGAATATAAGGAATTGTTATTATACCATAATAATTGTTATTATACTAAATAGAATATACTGATGAGAATTTATATTCATAAATATATTCATAAATATACTGTGAATCTATTCTTAAGGAAATATTTAAATTTTTATGTATCTCTTAATGTATCCTCAAATATATAAAAAGTGAAATAACTGGGCTTCCCTGGTGGCGCAGTGGTTAAGAGTCCGCCTGCAGATGCAGGGGACACGGGTTCGTGCCCCGGTCGAGGAAGATCCCACATGCCGCGGAGCGGCTGGGCCCGTGAGCCATGGCCGCTGAGCCTGCGTGTCCGGAGCCTGTGTTCCGCAACGGGAGAGGCCACAACAGTGAGAGGCCCGCTTACCGCAAAAAAAAAAAAAAAAGTGAAATAACTAAAAGTAAGATAGACAAATCCCCACTCATAAAAGAGGATTTTGGGGATTCCCTGACGGTCTAGTGGTTAGGACTTGGTGCTTTCATTGCCAAGGGAGCAAGTTTGATGCCTGGTTGGAGAGCTAAGATCCCGCAAGTGGCGAGGCGTGGCCAAAAATTTTTTTTTATTAAAAAATGTTAAAAAGAGGATTTTAAGGTGACTCAAAAAAATAATAGAACAAACAAGATAAAAATGGATAAGGACATAGATGATTTGAACAATGTGATTAACAAACTTTACTTAATGGTCATATATAGAACATTGCACCCAGTATCTGAAGAACATACAATCTTGTCAAAACACAATACCTACCAGAATGGCTAAGATTAAAAAGATGGACAGTGGGCTTCCCTGGTGGCGCAGTGGTTGAGAGTCCGCCTGCCGATGCAGGGGACACGGGTTCGTGCCCCGGTCCGGGAAGATCCCACATGCCGCGGAGTGGCTGGGCCCGTGAGCCATGGCCGCTGAGCCTGCGCGTCCGGAGCCTGTGCTCCGCAACGGGAGAGGCCACAGCGGTGAGAGGCCCGCATACCGCAAAAAAAAAAAAAAGAAGTCTCAGAGTAAAGTAAGCTGTACTTGGGGTGTTCCCCCTGCTCGATGTCACACTCTCAAGCTGGGGCCTCACACACCTGTTTTCTCTCCCTGGGCCTCAGTTTCCCCATTTGTAAAACGGGGGTCTTGATAAAGAGGTTTCAAAGAGAGATGCCAAAACTGAGAGATGGAGAGACTTTGGCAAGTCCTTATCTACTGCTGCCTGACTGTGTCCTCTGAGAAAGACCCCACAACCACCGCTCCCCAGCAATCTGGGAAAACAGGCCTGATAACGGCCTGGGATTACTCAGCACTGATTAAGTGTCAGGCACGAATTTCAGGCACTGACGCCTCAAAACACTCCTACGAGGCAGAAACAATGATTATTCTCATCTTACAGAGGAGGAAACGGAGGCACAGGAAGGCCGAGTGACTTGCTTAAAGACACACAACATTATGTGTTGGAGGCAGGATTCGATCCTGGCTGCCTGGAGCCAGAGTCCACGTCTGAATCATGTCCTGGGTTAACCCGTCTTTCACGCACCAGCCTAATTTCGATTTACACACCTGCTCTGTGCATATTACCTCATCCAACCCCACCCATTTCCACTCCTCCCCCACTCTAAGACCCCATCACGGGTGTGCACTGATAACCAGAGAGGTGATGTTTCACACTGAAGGAAGCACAGGACTTCCTGGACCATTCTCCTGTCCCTCCCCCCAGACTTCTGCAGCCTGGATGACCTTGAGCATCGGGGGGCTCTGTCCTCGCCACCGTCTGCTCATGTGTGTGGAATTGTTTACTGTGTGCTCTTAGCTCCTTACACGCACTAACTCTTACTCCTTGCAAAACTCTGTGGTTTTATCTGATTATTATTAAATAAAATTATCTGATTTTAAGGATGAGAAACTGAAAGCACTTACCAGAATTTCCAAAACATCAAGTAGTGGAGCAGGGGTCTGAGCCCAGGACCCTGAAACTCCACTTTTGACTGGTTCCATAATGAAGGGGGAGGGGGGGTTGTGGTGAGATGAAATTAGAGGAGGGCCGACACTACATGAGGAGTTCCCTGGGGCATTGAGAGTCCAGTCCCCCTCCCAGGGTGGGCAGGATGCAGTGACTGTCTCCCTGGGGCAAGGGTTCCAGATGAGGTTTGTTCCCTCAGGGGGATCCAAAGGGGCTCAAACACCAGGCCGAAGGCATTTGTCCAGGGGTGACAGGGAGTCTCCATGGAAGGGTTGTGAGCAGGGAAGGGGCAGGGTCATCTCTGAGTGTAAAGAGAGACCCTCTGAAGCCAACTAGTGGTGGACAGGAGGGGACAGACTGGAGGGTGGGAGGCCGCGGTGGAGGCTGGGGTGAGGGTCCAAGAATAGAGGGGAACACCTGAGCCAGACCGAGGGGACAGAGAAGAGGGACAGGGCTGGGTACCGCTGGGCTGTAGGGGATGAGGGGAGGGAAGGGGTGGAGACAGCACCCTCGGGGATCTGGCCACATGACTGAGTGGACAGTGGGGGCTGTCCCTGGGATGGGAAACATGAGAGGAAGGGGGAGGAGAGTTTGGGGAAAGAGAGAAATGTGTTAGGTCACAGTGAGTGAGAGGGATCTGGAGACCCCGGGCAGGGGTGGGTGTCTCCCGGGAGTAGGTGGCTGCCCAAGGCTGGAATTCAGGGTCAGATGGAGGAGAACTGCTTGGTTGGTGGTTGAACCATGGAGGTGATGAGAGAAAGACTCTAGGGAGTGTTCCCAGGAGGAGGAATAGGGCAGGACTCAGGCCTTAGTGGAGGGGAAGGACGTCTGGGGAGATGCCCAGGAGGACGTTGGTCACCCAAGTCTAACTCGGCCAGAGTGGGCGGGCGGTGCGGGGGAGGGGCGTTGACACCGTGTCGGGGACAAGGCGAGGCGCGGCGCCCTCCCGAGGAGCCTGCGCACAGGTCAGGTAAGAGCCTGGGCTGCGCTCTGGCATGATTTCAGAGTCCCATCCGTGTCACGGAGACGGTTACAATACCTGCCTGTGGGGGCTGGTGGGAGGAGCATGTGTGATCCTGATGGAAAGCGCTTAGCCTGGCACCCGGGAAGCCCTCGTTATGATCACCCCTCACCACCACCCGGCTCCAACAGAGGGAGGTACCTCCAGGGGTGGAGATGAACAGACCAACTAGGTGTTCCCAAAGACAGACACTGGATTCTTCCCACCCTCTGCCGTGACCTTTGCTGTGATGCCCCTCTCTGGGTCTCAGTCTCCTCTATATTAAGGAGGAAGGACTTCCCTGGCAGTCCTGTGGTTAAGACTCCATGCTTCCAACGCAGGGGCCACGGGTTCGATCCATGGTCAGGGAACTAAGATCCCACGTGCCAGCACTAAGACCCTACATGCCGGCACAGTCAAAAAAAAAAAAAAAAAAAAAAGGAGGAAGCCATCCATAATAAACACCTCATGGGGCTGTCAGAAGGATAAATGAGATAATGCAAGGCCAACACTCCATAAACAGAGACTGCTCAATTGAAGCTGTGGCCCACTGTGAGTCCAAAGCCTTTGAGCACGAATTTGTGGCAAAATGAAGGGGCAAAGTAGTTCTAGAATAGCTTCTAGCCTGGGAAGCCAAATTATCTGGGGGTCCCAGAACATCTGAAGATGATAGGCTTCTAGAATGTCTAGAGATCTGTGGTTTTAGACTATTTTACGGTCTTGGGTTCTAGAGCATCTGAGGACCTAGATTTCCAGAATATCTCAGGCCCTTCTATTCTAGAATCTGAAGGTCTGGTATTCTAGAGCTTTTGAAGGTCTGTGGTTCTAGAGTGACAGAGACCCTAGGATTCTGGAATAACTAAGGATCTATGGTTCTGGAATGTCTGAAAGACATCTGGGGGCTTAGACACCATCATTTTCCCATATTATCTGTGAGGAAGTCAAGTGCCAGGGACCCCTAGGCATTGGCCACGGATGTCCTTAACAGTCAGCCCCAATCATGCAGCCCCTTCCTATATATGTGATGGATTTCCAGAAACAGGGAGAAACTATGCTTATAATAGGTCCCATCTTTCACTGGGTGATCTGAGGTCAGTATTTCCTTCTACTGTGCCTCTTCATTATTTAGACAAGCCACGATAGACTCTAGACAATTTTCCAGGGCCCTCTATGGTCCTGAGACACTGGTAAACAAACTTAAATTCCCAAAGCTTTGGGTCATCTTAATGATGATCTCCAGTCTCCAGAAAACAGAATCCAGGTTTCAAGCCTCAGGATGCAGAATGAAGACTGCAAGATCCAGAATAAAGACTCTAGTCTCCCAGTCTCTAAAGTCATGCTCTATAGTCAAGAGTCTAGGAATCTCAGAATCATGGAAGCCAGGCCCCTGTCTCCTAGTCCAGTCGCTTAAATACGCAATGTAGTTTTTTGGGGGTTTTGGGGGGTTTTTTGTTTTTGTTTTTTTGGCTGCGCCAGGTCTCAGTTGCAGCAGGCGAACTCTTAGTTGAGGCATGCATGCAGGATCTAGTTCCCTGACCAGGCCCCCTGCATTGGGAGTGCAGAGTCTTACCCACTGGACCACGAGGGACGTCCCCTCAATGCAGATTTGAAACTCCATACTTCACATTCCAAAGTCAATCCATGAACCCTCAGAGTCTAGACCCAGACTCTAGAATCCAGGCCCCATAACTCAAAATCCAAAATCTATCATTCATATTCCAGGCCCCGAAACCTCAAGTCCTAGAGTCCAAACATCAGACTCCAGATTCTTAGTCTGGACTCTAGATTCAGAGGCCCTGGATCTAGAATCCAAGACTGAGACCTGTCACTCAAAGGCCAGAGTCCAGTATCCAGATTCCAGACCCAAACTCCAGAAGTCGCATTCCAAAATCCACTCCCGACTTCAAGTCATGAGTGGCCGATTCTAGGCCCCAAACTCAGAATCCAGAATCAAAGATGAAGATCCAGAAATATCCAGAATCTAAAGTTGGGAGGTTCAGACTCCAAGATCCAGAATTGGGGATATATATCCAGAACCCAAGGTCCAGAATTGGATATCCAGACCCAGGATCCACTGTCCAGAATCAGAGATCCAAGATCCAGAATCCAGAAGAGTGGGTTCCGAATCCAGAATCAGGATCCAGAATGGGGGATCCTGGTCCAGCTCCAGAATCCAAGATCGAGACCCCTAATCCAGGCACAAGAAGTGTGACTCTAGAATCCGGTTTCTACACTCCAGACCCCAGATTCCAGGTTACATGCTCCAGACTCCTGGTTCTATGTTTTGATCTCCTCCAATTTTCTGCTCTTGCCCTACTGTCTCCTCCCCCTTGACAAACTACCCTTGGTAGGGAAATTCCTCCTCAGAGACTCAGACAAAAACTTCAGCCTAATAAATGCTCAGTAGGTCTTGTCCCCCACCCCACCAGCCACTTAGGCATCCCTGCCTGTAAACCTGACTCTCAGCCACTTCCCACCTCACCCTATCCCCCTCCCCCAAGACCCGGGTGGGGCTGGGAGCTTATAAATTCTGGCATTCATGTGCCTGCTCATTTTCTTCTGGCTTCCAAGCTACCCCAGATGCTGCTGGAGGATCTGGAGGGGGGTGAGATCTTTGAGATGGGGCAGGGGGTTTGGAGTGAGGAGAGACACAGGTCTTCCCTGGTCTAGGGGAGACATGGGATGCCCTGGTTCCAGGGAGCAGACATGGACTGCCCTGAGGGATTTGCATGTCAAGGGCACCTGGGTGGGTCCATGTGTTGTTTGCTGAGGCACCGAGTTGAGCCTGAACCAAGAAAACGTCCTGGAGATGCAAGAGGGAGCTGCAGCGGTGAGGTGGGGGAGGGCACGGAGTAAATCAGGAGGACGTCTTCTAAAGCACTTGTACCAGAGCCAGGAACAAGGTCAGGAGTTATCACGCGTGCAGGTCAGCTCAGCACAATCTCCCTGAGGCCTCCTGTGTGCCCGGCCCCTGGCTGGGCAGTGCTGGGGACACAAAGAGGACCTGACCTGAACACTCCTGGGGATGGAACCAGAACAGGCACTATAGGACCCAGAAGAGATACCTGTTAGGTATCGGGGTCTCCCAGAAGGGGTGAGGGCTGAGCCTCAGAGGACAAATAGGAATTTGGAAGATGCGGGGGGGAAAGGGCTTTAATTCAAGCCCAAAGCTTGCCTAGCTCTGGGCAGTGCTGGGGATCCAGAGTGCAGTCAGGCTGGGCTCGCCCTCAGGGAGCTCTTGGTCTGGAAGGGGAGGCAGACACCGCTGACTCAGGGAGGTCAGAAAAGGCCTCCAGGAGGAAGTGGACCTTGAAGGGACTGGCATACCTGGAAGGAGGAACGGCCTGAACAAAAGTGTGGAGGCATGAAATTGCAAGAAGGAAAATGGGAAGAAATAGCCTAGACGCGCAAGGTCACGAGAGACCCGGCCAGAGGGGCTAGAAGGGGAGAAGCCACCCATGGCCTCGCAAGTGAGGCTGAGGGACTGGGACTTTATCCTGGGGGTGCCGGGGGTCTGCGAGAGCTGTGAGTGGAAAAGGGATCTGGTCAGCACCGGGTGTAGGGGTGTCCTGTGGAGCCAGGTAGGGGTACAGGCTGTGAGGAGTGTGGGGCTTGAGTGGAGGGACAGGCTTGGTAAGGACCCAAGAGGCCAGATAAGAGGCTGGTGTGGGGTTTGGGGAAAGAATATATCCTGAGCTAAAGCTTTGGGGTAAGTGGATGGTGTTGGGCTCTGCCAGGCTGTGGGTGTACCTGGGAGTCTGTCCCGGTGCCTGGAGAAACAGCAGACCCTTGGGAGATGGAGAGCCCGGGAGGAAGAGCAGTTTGGGGTGGGGAACAAGGATGGTGAAAAGGGGGTTCTTAAGAGCAGGTGGGATGAGTTTGTGTCTGGAGGGATCCAGGTGGGGGCAGGAGGGTCCACCCTCACACCCGCTCACTCTCTCCCCTCCCTAGACATCAGCAGAGCCCCGGTCCCTCCTTCGCAATGTGGCTTCTCCTCACCTTCTCCTTCCTGCTGACCTCTGCAGGTGAGGTGGGCCCAGGTCAGGTCCGGGTCAGTGGGAGTGAAGTGCCACCTAATCCCCCAGCCTAACTGGGTCCTGCAATCTGCCAGCAGCGCCTCCCTCACTCGGGGACCATCTGCTGATCCTTCCCCCACACCCACCTCAGCCACATGGCGACATCCCTGGGTCCTCACCCTACCCCAAGAGCTGTCAGGGGCCTGGGGCTGCTCTGGAGTCCCCATGACAATGAGCATGGCCCTTGGGTGACACAGACCTGAGTTCGAGTTCTGGGGCTGCCCCTTCCTTGCTGTGTGACCTTGAGGAAATTGCTTCACCATTCTGGTCCTTCAGTGCCTTCTTTAGAAGACAGCACCCACCTGCAACAATAATGGTAAGGGCTCAATAGCACGATGTAGGTAAAGCTTATACTGAGCATTAAATACATGTTGGGAAGCTCAAGAACACAGACTCTGGGTTCAAATCCTGCCTCTGCCGCTTTCTAGTTACTTGACGTCTCTGTGACTCAGGTTCCCTAACTGTACCGTGGAGATAACAACAGATGCTCTCTCATAGGGTTGTTGTGAGGACTAAATGCGGTCCCGGCCCACGGTACCGCCCTGTAAAGGTGTGTCAGCATTGCTGGGCACTTGGTATATTCCAGACACAATGCTCAGCACACATCTAAACCTCTGTGGCTCAGAGAGGGGCAGCCACTGGGTCAAGGTGACCCCAGGTGGCAGGAGAGCTCCAGACCATGTTCAGCCACCACCCGTGGAGAAATTAACTGTAACCTGATGCCTCTAGCCCGGAGAAGTCGAAGGTGGACTTTTATTAACCCCCCCCCACATGACCCTCGCTTCTGGGGGCCCCTCAGACCTCCCCGCTGCTGCCAGCCTCCCCTCAGGCTCTCTCCGTGCTCTTTCCTCCCTGCCCCCACCCGCTGCCTGCTGCACCCAGCTAGGGCCTCCGCCCTCCTCCGGCTTGGACTGGCCAGGGGCGGCCTCAGTGCCCAGCTGTTCAACCCGCACCCTCTGTCCTTCTCTGTAGGACGACCCCATCCTTCCCTTGTTAAGCCCCTTGTCCACCACATCCGCGTTCCCCCGGGCTTGCCAGGGCCCTTGGCCCAGTTCCTGACCTTGGCAGGTAGAGTGTGGGCATTTGGTGTGGCTGTGCACATCTTGCCCCATTGTGGGTGTCTGTGTGCCTGGCTGTGACCCTGAGGGGACATATCCACGTTGCCCAGTGTAGGGGGTCATTGTCCTATGATCTTGACGCATCCCTGTGCATGTCCTTGTGCATGGTGCAGTGTGGGCAAGGGGAGTGTGTGTGTGCAGAGTCCTTCGTGTCTACATCCCGCCCACATGTCTGAACCAGGTCCTCAACTGTGAAACTCAATTAGTGACCCTGAACACCAAGTGAGTGACTTGGGGGCTGATCTAGAGATGGATAAATATGTCCTGACCTCGCTGCCTGTGTCTTGAGCAATGTGTCTTTGACCTGGAATGCCACCTTTGTGTCCCATGTTTCCCTGGGTCTGATCTAGTGGGTCCACATCTGAGCTCTGGCCCTCTGGGTCGGTTTTATAACTTTGAATCTCCACAAAGTGACTTGGGAATGAATAACAGTTTTGACCTTGATGATCTTTACCTGGGTCTGCACATACGTCTGGCTTACTTTGGCTAAATTTGTGTCCACAACCTGAACATCCACACATATGTCTACATAAATAAATCTATATGTCCTTTGTTTAAAATAACTGATATTTTTAAAGCAGTTACAATATGCCAGGCATCATACACACACTCTCTCTCTCTCTCTCTCTCTCTCTCGTGCTCTCTTTCCCATTTAATTCTTACAACAATCCCATTATACAGATGAGGAAATAGAGGCACAGAAAAGTCCGTTTGCTCAAAGTCTCACAGATAATATGTTTGGATCCAGGATTTTTACTCTATCACTTCAGATTTAACCACTATACTATAGACCCATGTTGGTGACAAGTCTTTTGGGACCTGAGTGTGTATCGGCGTCTCTCCCTGTGTACCCTTATTAAGGACCTCAGGAAGACTGGCTGTGCCTGTGTGTTTGCCCATGACCTTGTGTGGCTACATCTGTGTCCTTGTAAGATACTGCATTTGGCTGAGATGTCCAGACTCTGGGGCCAAGAATGTGTGTCCCACAGATTGAGTGGCCACACCCTTTTGGTGTCTGTGACAGCTCGGTGAACTTGAATGGCTGGTTCCAAGTGACCATCTGTCTGGACCTATATCCATTGTCCTTGTCTCTACTCCCAATCCCAGAGGTGCCTGCCCTCTGGTCCTCTCCCTGTCCTCTCTCTCCCGGAGTCCTATAGCAAACGAGTTGGGGGCCGAGGGCAGAGGGACAGTTCTGGGGAAAACAAGCAGCAGTTGTAAAAGCTAGAGAGAAGGCGGTGCTTAAATTTCAACAGGAGGGACATCTTAAGAAGTTGGGGAAAGGCAACAGGTGGAAAATGTGTAGTGAGGTCAGGGTACAAGGAAGGTGTAGGGTGCAAGGGAGAGGACTCTGTCCTCGGGGATCTTCCTCTGTCTCCTCTCTCAGTGGCCCAGGATGACAGTGACAAGGTGCTGAGTGGTGACGAGTGGGCACCCCACTCCCAGACATGGCAGGTGGCCCTCTTCGAGCATAGATGCTTTAACTGCGGTGGTTCCCTCATCTCCCCGCACTGGGTGCCCTCTGCAGCCCACTGCCAAACGCGCTATGAAGGCTTAGGGTCCTGAGGGGCCGTGGCGGGACGGTCTAAGGGATCTCACAGTCATGGATTCTGAGGAAAGAGCTGGAGCCTGGGGATTGAGTTCCAGGTGTGTGCATGACTTTGGCACCTTGGTCTCTAAGAGGCAGAGGCTGAAACTATTGGCTTCGGGGTCTTGCGGAAAGGCTGATGGGATCTCCAGATTCCCAGAGGGTCAGGGGACCCAAAGTCGCCCACTCTTTGATCTTTCTGTCCACTCCTCACTCCATTTGCGGCTAACCACTCGCCCGCACAGCTCCACGAGAGCGCGCTTAGGCGAGCACAACCTGCACCAGCGCGATGGCGCAGCGACTTCAGGGGACCCCTGGTCTGTGGGGATGCCCTGCAGGGCACTGTGTCCCGGGGTGATGTCCCCTGCGACACAATGTGTTTCTGGACCCCAGTGAAAGAATGCAGCACACACTGGATGCTCAAGAATGACTTCATTTTCTTCAAGATCTAGGCTTCCCGGTCGCCATGGCGAAAAGGCAAAAACTCTCCTTTCCTTAGGCAGGTTCCTGACCTACAGCAGAGGCTGGGCCCCCATGAGCTGCTTTGATTTTACTGAAGAGCCAGGAGAATGGGTTGGAAAGCTTAGAAATGGATTGGGTTTATCATTGAGGCTGCAGGAGTCTAGTTCCTGGCCCCCAAAATGTGATTTTTCAAGGTCACTGAACGTCAAGGTGCAGGAACCTGGCTCTTGAGACCTAAACAGTTTATGGAGGGGAGGGTGGATTGGAATTTGCAGAGACGATCTCGTGACTCTCTTTGGGACTTTGGAGGACATGACCTTGAGAATCCAGATTTGGGGAACAAGGAGGAGGTGGGTATTGCGGCCCAACATTGTTTAGGGGGGGCATTAGATTTTGAAATGCTAGGAAATTTACACTGGGAACCGTTGAAACTTCATATTCCTGCATCTGGGGATGCTAGGATTGGGTGACGGGTGCCTAAGATTTTATTATGAAAGGAAGAGTAGATTTAGGGGCCTGGACCCCAAATCTAGGAGTGCAAGAGTCAGGGCATTCTGAAAGCAAAGGCTTACATTTCAGAGGGTTCTAGAAGCTGAGAAGCTGGTATCTTTGGCTACAAGTGGTGCAGGGAGAAAGGAATCAGAGCCCCACTGCTGGTATTTGAGGGTATAATGGGTCTTGGGGGTACATAGCCTTACTTGGGGTTAAGGTAGATGGGGTTTTGTGTTGAAGGTCAATGGTTCTTCCACCTTTGCCGTTTCTGCTCCCACCTGCCCCACCTCCACCTCCCCTCACTGGCTCTGTCCCCAAGAGCAAGGTCTCAGGAGCTCCAGGCCCTGCCCTGTCTGGCTTCAGGCCCCAGGAACGCTTCCAGTGCAACCGAGGGCCTGCAGAGCAACAGCTGTTCCCTCTCCCGCCCCTTCCACAAGCTCTGGGTGTGGGAGAGGGTTGTCCGGCCCCCAGGAAGCAGGGGCAGGGCCTTGGCTAGCATCTGGGTGCCAGCAGGGCAGGGGTGGGGCCCCGGGGCAATGAGGGCTTTAAAAGTCTCCTCGGGGAGGCTCCCCGGCTCCAAGCTCACCGCCTGCCTGCCCCTGGACACCTCTGTCATCATGTACTTCCCGGCTCTGTGCCTTGCCCTGTCCCTGGCAGGGACTGGTGAGACAGTGGGGAAGATGTGGGAGGGCGGTTGGGCCCCGATTCTCATGCTGCCCCCCGGCCCCGCTCCATTACTCCTTGCCCTCCCACATGGCACTGCAGCCTGCACCCCTGCGACCCAGTCTAGCCCAGTCCAGGACACCAGCCTCTCTCTCTTATCTCTCCCAGTCCCACCCTAAAATCCAACCTGACCCCTCCTCAGTGTCACCTTGCTTGCACTAGGTCCCTGCTCCCTCGGGAATAATCAGACTTTTCTCCTCTTGCCCGCTCAGATCCCTGCCCCCATCCACTTTACTAAAGGCCATCTCTGGGCCATCTCTGGGCCATCTCTGTCTCTCTCTTCCAAGGAGCCCCCCAAACCCATCAGATTCTGGGACCCTAATCACCCCCTCCTATCCCTAGTTCTCTATGGCCCAGCGGTCCAGCTCTTGAGGCCCCAAATCCTACCACACCCTGGTGATTTTCCCCATCCAGCTGTCAGCTCTCAACTAGCTCCTTCAGTCCTGACATCTGGTCCCCCGCCATCCCCCCAGGACCCCAAATTTCACTAGACACCTATGCTTCTTCAAAAACAGACTTTCTGGTCTGTGACTAGGTAGGCCTCCCATCTGGTACCAGGGGTGGGTTCTGCAAAGGTCACTTCCTCACCTCTTTGCTCCAGAACCCGCATCCCACAGCCCCAGCCTTTTCCCCCCAGGAAAATTATCCCGAACCCACGATCACATGCTCCTTTCCTTGGAGAATTTCCATCCTTCCCCAAGCTCCAGCTCTTTACCAACCAGAATCCCTCCTGTGCAGCTCTGGTTTTCTGGGAACCCGCCCACCAGGATCCCAACACGTACCTTCCCAGCCCAGCTGTCCTGCCCTAGGTACCCCAACATCTGATTCTAAAACCCCACGTCAAGTGAGTTCTGTGTTCCCACAGCTGTTTGGCCCCTGATATGCCTCCTCGTCCATTCCTGTCCTGGCACTGCTCCCAAGAAAACCCCAGATCCCTGCAGTAGCCTCAGACCATGAACCCAAACCCCATGAGAATCACCCGATCCCAGAATGACTGTTATTCCACTCTCCCTTCTCCTGAGCTCCCTCGCAGTCTGACCCCAACCTGGTCCCGGGGCCCTCACTCTTGTTAGAATGCCATTCCTAGACCACAGGACCCCTTTCCCAGCCTAATCCTTTCATTCATTCTTTGATCTGGACCCCCAAATTCTCCCAAATCTCCCAGCCCCAATCCAGGAGCCCCCAAATTCCCCAGATGCTCTTCTTGGCCCTTCTAACCTAATTGCCCAGATCTGCATTCTTTCCAGAAGCCCCAAAAGCTCAACCCAAGCCCTAACCATTTCATCAGCCTGAGAGCCCCTTAATCCTCCAAATCCTTCCTCCTGCAGCCTCTGACCTCGTCTCTTGGTGCCTCTATCCTTGGTTTCCCCTCTCAGAACCCATAGCCTCCTGTCCCGCAGTCCAAGAACCCAAATCTCCCAACCCCCTCACCAGATACCTGCTCCAGATGCTGTCTTGCTGTTCCCTACCCTAATCCCGGGGGTCAGCTCTGCACTCAGCATAGCCTCCACACCCAGGACCAGCCACCAACCCACAAGCCCAGGGATGGCTCCAGAGTTCCAGGCCCTTCCCAACACCCCTGGCCCATGTTCAGACCCCCAGCTCTGGTCCTCTACCCCCATGAACCTCCAATCACACAGCTCAGCTCCCTCAACTAGCCCAGTCTCTTAGCCCCATTGCTAACTCCACCCGACCTGACCCAGCACCCCCATCCACAGGTGCTGTGCCCCTTATCCAGTCCCGGATCATAGGAGGCCATGAGTGTAAGAAGCATTCCCAGCCCTGGCAGGTGGCTCTGTACCATTTCAGCAGCTTCCAGTGTGGAGGTGTCCTGGTGGACCCCCAGTGGGTGCTCACAGCTGCTCACTGCATGAGCGAGTGAGTAGGGGCAGGGGATCTGGAGAGGGGGGCACACACAGGATTAAGCGGCCAGCACTGTCCCCTCGGATAACCTCAGGGGAGGCTGGGGGACCTGAGGCAGAGAGGGGAGGTTTGTGGTCCAGGGTCACAAGGAGAGGGACAGGGCTGGGACTGGATGACCCCAGGGAAGCCCTCTCCATGGTTGCCTGGGTCTCTTGGGTCTGTCCTGTAGTCTCTCTTTCTATGTCTGCCTCTGTCCTATCTCTGTGTGTGTCTCAGTAACTGGCTCTGCTGTGGGTCTCTCTGTGTGACTATGATTGGTGTCTCTCTCCCTCTCTCTTCTGTCTCCATTTCTCTGTGTCTCTCCCTCTCTGTCCATCTCAAGTCCCTGCTGCCATCTCGGTCACCTATGTCTCATCCTCCATCTCTCTGCCCTGTCTCTCTGTCTCTCTGGGTCTCTGCCTCACTCCCTCTCCCATCACTACCGAGCACACCTCCACCCCAGAGAAATGGAAGCGATTATCCATCCCTGGGCAGCCCCTCCCTCCAGGCCAATCATCCACTCCAGGGGGACACAGAGAAGGTCTAGTGTCAGCTGGAACTGGGTGGGGGCAGTGGAGGGAAGGAGGAAGGAGGAGGAAGGAGAAGAGGAGAGAGGGAGCTGGGGCAGAAAGGGGACGCCGACCTTGGGCTGGGGGCCAGGCCACCCGCCTGCTGGGGAACCAGCCTCGCAGCCCCAGCTGCGGCTGAGCTGGTCGCCCCGCCCCGCCCCGCCCCTCCCCATCCCCCCCTGCCCCCTCCCCATCCCCCTCCTGTTCCGTTTTCTCTCTCTCCCTCTCACCCCTTTGCCTCCTCTGCCTCTATTCCTTATTCTCTCTCCTTCCTTTCTCCTCTCTTCCTCATTTGGTCCGTTTCTCACTCTCCTGCCTCGTTCTGTGTTTTCCCTCCCTTCCTCTTTGTTTAGTCTGTTCTTCACGGTCTCTGTCTCTTCCTCCTCGTGTCTCCTATGTGCTCCCTCTATCTCACTGTCTCCCCTCCATCTTTCCCACCCTCTCTACTGTTCTAAGCTCTTCTTTTACTCCATTTCAGTCTGTCTCTGTCTGTGACATTGTCACCTTCTTTCATCTATTTACTCGCAGTCTCTTTGTTTTCTGTGACTCTGTATCTTCCCTCGGTCTCTCTCTCTCTCTCTCCCTCTCTCCCCCTCTTCCTGTTTCTCTTTCTCATTTTGGACCCTTCCTCATGCCCTCCCTTTCTGCCTCCTGTCTCATTCTCATCGTCTCCACCCTCTCCTTCACCAGCAATTACCAGCTCTGGCTGGGTCGCCACAACCTGTTTGAGGACGAAGACACAGCCCAGTTTGCCCATGTCAGTAAGGACTTTCCACACCCCGATTTCAACCTGAGCCTCCTGAAGAATGACACCCTCCCCCCAGGGGAGGACTACAGCCATGACCTCATGCTGCTGCGCCTGGAGGGGCCCGTCCAGATCACAGAGGATGTGCAGGTCCTGGAGCTGCCCACCAAGGAACCCCAACTGGAGAGCACCTGCTATGCCTCTGGCTGGGGCAGCATCGAACCAGATAAGTGTATGCCAGGGCCACACTGTGCAGCCTGGAGCCCGGGCACCTGGGTGTAAGGGAGGAGGGGGCTGGGGACCTGGACTCCGGAGTCTGGGGAAGGAGGGCTTAGGGGGTGGGGTCTGGCCACAGCCGTGTTTCTCCCTGGCCTGTAGTCATTTACCCAGATGATCTCCAGTGTGTGGACCTTACTGTCCTGTCCAATGAGGTGTGTGCCAGTGCCCACCCCGAGAAGGTGACAGAGTTCATGCTGTGTGCTGGACACCTGGAGGGCGGCAAGGACACCTGCGTGGTGAGCCAGCCTGTCCCCCGGAGTCTTGAAGTGCTGGGGGAGGGGACTCAGATTCTGGACTGGGGTTCAGAGATAAGCAGGCATCTGTCTCCATAGCTTCCCAGCTGTAGCTCTCTGCCCCCTTTCCTTCCTGTATCCCCATCCCGGTATCCTGCGTATCTCCCTCCTGCACATAATAATAGTTCACCTGCTCCTCTAACGCAAGCTTACTGTCCACTCAGAGAAAGCTTCTCCGGAGAGGTGACATCTGACATGAGCCCTGAGGGTGGGAGTGTCCTATAGATGGGTCCTCCCCACTGATCTGTCTGCAGGGACCATCCTCCTCCTGGATCCAACCCCCCCCCAACCCCGGGGAAGAAACTGGACCCTGAGGTCCCATCCCCATTGGCAGGACTCGAGCCACTGTCCCCTCTGTTGGAATCCCCGCTGATGTTCTGGGGGTGGACTCTGGAGACAATTGTCTCTTTCCCCAGAGATGAGGAGTCGCTGTCTGGATCTGTGCACCCAGGTCCAAGTGCTGGAGCCCCCCAGGCCCAGCTAACCTCTCTCACACTCTCCCCCTCCCCCTTGTGCTGTAGGGTGACTCAGGGGGCCCGCTGATCTGCGAGGGTATGTTTCAGGGAATCACGTCATGGGGCCACATCCCGTGTGGTGCCCCCAATAAGCCCTCCGTCTACACCAAAGTGATTTTGTATGTGGATTGGATCAAGAAGACCATGGCTGACAACCCCTGAACGCCCCCGCCCTGTCCCCTACCCCCAGTAAAATCGAATATGCATCAACTCCTGGTGTCATTTGGCCTTCCAGACGCTAGACACCTGGGAACTCGGGACCCATCCGGCCCAGACTAGAGCCTCCCCAGCCCTCCCGGTCTCTCTCGGCGGGAGATGTGCAGTTATGATCAGAGGGGAAAGGAAGGATCAGAGGCAGGTGTGGTCAAAGAGGCAGAGAAAGGATCAGACCCCAAAGGACAAGGCAAGAACTCTGAGCCTCACTCTGCCCTGGCGTAGAGCACGAAACGGAGGCTCGGACTCTGAGAGATAGGGCCCACGTTTTATTGTGGCAGGGAAGCCAGGAAGGGGCGGGGGGTATAATTGCAAGCCACACCTCCCTGGGGAGGGGTCTGTTCCGCCGAGGAGCGTGGCTACATCAAAGGCTAGGCAGTGTCGTGTCGGCCCGGGTCAAGACTGGACATCCTGGGGCGCTGCTGGCCCTCGGAGAGGTAGGAATTCCTATGATGAAGTGCGGCTTCGGGCCGCGGCCAGCGAGGGCTGGACACCTGGGGGCGGGGCCTAGCTAGGCTCGGGGGCGGGGCCACACCAACAGGCCGCACAGCACAGGCGGAGTGCAGAACTGGAGGGGGTGGTGTTGGACTTCCGGGGTGGGGGCAGGGTGAGGAGCCGAACCGAGCGGGAAGCGAGCCGCAAAAGGAGGGCCCTGGCTCGAGGGGTGGGGCTTTGTCACCCGTTCTCGGAGGGTTCTTAGGGAGTGGGACCTTCAGAGAAGTCTAGTCTCGGGCGCGTGGCCAAGATGAAATGGGTGGGCCCGGCACCTGGCGGCGGTGAGGCGTCAGTGCCCTGAGAAGCTCGGGTGCAATTGCTTAGAGAGGCTTAGACGGGGGTTCTTGGGGAGGAAGTGAACTGGGCTCTTCCTCGGTGCTCTTGGAGTCTGGGTCTGACCGCTGCTGTTCGGACATGGACTTCAGGGTGCTCTGCTGCGAGACGCACCGGCGGTGGCTCAGCCGCTGCTCCATGGAGGGCCCCCTTTTGCCCCACATGCCCACGTAGTTTAAGTAGCTCAGGGCTCCTGGGGGTGGGGGCCAGATGGGCTGGTGGACTCCGAACCCCGCCCTAGGCCCCGCCCTGTCCCTCGAGGCTGACCTCCCCGGGGGTCCGCCCCAATCTGGCCAGAAGCCCTGCCTGGTATTCTCCCCGGGTTCCGCCCCCTGCCCTGCCGAGACCCCAACCCCTTCCTCCCGAGGCCCTGCCCTCACCGGCCCCCAGCGTCACGGCGCCGGCGCCCCAGCACAGGTAGGTGGTCGCCAGGTAGGATACCTGTGGCCTCGGTTGGAGCGTCTCGCAGTTGGCTACAAAGAGCGTCAGGCTGAGGACAACCAGGACCCCTGCACTGGGGGTGGGGCCAGAGATGGACACGAGGCTGGACAGGGACCCCGAGGCCCCCAGAAAGAGAAAAGAGACACATCCTCTCCCACCCTCCGTGACAAGGGCGCGCGCGCGCAAACACACACACAAGACAGAAAGATACCAGGAGGGGGCGGAAAGAAAGAGTGGGAACCAGGAAGAGAGTGAGAGGCCCAGCACCCTCACCCCGACTGAGAAGGATATAGAACTGAGAAACACACAGGGAGGGTGGGACGGAGAGCCCAAGAGGCATTCAAAGACAGAGACCCAGCAGGACAGAAACTCTGAGACACACAAAGCCAGAAAGAGAGCCCCGGGGAGAGATGCTGAGGTAGGGAGGGCATCCCTTCCCCCAGGGAAACACTTACCGATGCAAAAGCTGAGGGAACTGAAGATGAGGTCCGCCTTGTTAAGGCGGCGGAACACTGGCCGGAAGGAGAAGCCCATGGCCAGGAGGAGGACCAGACACAGGGTCAGGGCCAGGATCATGAAGCCCATGCTCATGTGGATGAGAACTGGAAGGAGAGGGGGAAGTGCCCAGGGTCATCCTCCCAACTCATCCCCACTCACAGCCCTGAGCAACATCCCCAACAGACACCCCCAAACTTTAGCTACAGACATCCTCGAAATCACCCCCACTGCCCTCGCCAAAGTCACCTCCGTGAAACCCCAAAATGACTCCCACTCTCACAAAGTCCACCCCGCGTACCCATAAAGTTAACCCAAAGTCTTTAAAAACCCACTTTCTTTAAAGATTGTGAATCACTATGTTGTACACCTGAAACTTAGTCAACTATATGTCAATTCTTAAAAAAGTCATCCCCACTTGCACCCTCAAAGTTGTGCCAAATCACCCTCTCTTACCCCAAAGTCAATCCTAGACACTCTCATGATCAACTCCACACATACCTCCAAGGTCACCCCACAGAGGGCCCTTGAGTCACCCCCACTCACATCCTCAAGTTCACCCCACAGAATCATCTCTATTATTTCTAGAGTCATCCCCACAGTCACCCCTAAAGTTATTCATACTCCCAAACGATGTCCCACAGCAAATTACATTAATAACCTTCCATACCAATCCCAGGCACTCCCAATAGCACTCTTAGTCACTTTAATCACCTCTAAAGTCACGCTACTTGTCTCCCACTCTTACCCCAAGTTTCCCTAATGACCCCACTCACACCCCCAGACCTCCCCAGGTATCTCAATGTCACCCCCATTCACACCCTAGAGCCCCTCACAGACATTCTCCAAATCACCCTCCTGACATCCCCCAGAGCACACACACAGATGTACACACAAGAAAATTTCCAAATACTCTAAAACCAAAGTACCTAAAAGACGTAATCACACTCGGTTTAAAATCGATATTTATCCAATTTGCATTTCAGTATGACAAGAGTTTCGGCTCCTTCTGAGAATTACATTTCTCCCTTTTAGCCCTTTCCTACTTTGCCTACTTTTGAGCAGTGCAAGACTATTTCAGCCAAATGAGCTAAGACTCCATTTGCTTTGTTTCTGGCAAACTGCACATATTACAAAATAGCAATAGTGCTCTCAGGATCAATCACATAATCCTGGTTGAGAGTTTTTCATGACATACCCTGCCCTCTGGGGCTACAGAGGTAGTCATGTGACTCTGGCTGAGCCAATCACAGTGCCCCATGACCCAGACAGTGGTGATTGGCTCAAACATGGGCACATGACCAAAGCCAACCAATCAAGCTCTTCCTGGGGACTTTTTCTAACTGAAGCTGTCAGGGACCAGCTCTTTCTTCTCTGATCAAGAGGATTATGAACTTGGAGCTGCCTGAGCCTTGGACCCAAGCTCCTAGGTGACAGGAGAACTGAGAGAGTAAAACTAAGAAGAAAAAGCAGACAAGAGGAGGAGAGAAAGAGAGTTGAGATGACACTCAAGTCCCTGGCTCTTGTCATCCCAGAGACAAGCCCACTCTGTAGTTTGGTCAGAAGGGACGGCCATTTGCAGCTTACCTCCGCACCATGCATTTCGCCTTCCTGCCGTTCCTCACTTGGAGTCCCAGTTAAAATCCAGTCAGTACGTTGCATCGCTCTAGTCACCACGCTTGGTTTGGGGGTAGGTACCTTGTGAGCCAGTCACACAGGACTTTTGCAGGAAATTTCTGCACTCTTTTTTCCTGCCGGACCTGAGGGCTGAGCTGTTAGCAGTTCTGCCAGTCATTCTTCTGTCTGCTTTCAGGTTCATTCCCCACCCTTCTCTGTTCTACATTACAAGGACTACATTTCCCAGCCTCCTTTGCTCACTGACTTATCTCTGTTTGGCTCATGGGAGGCACTGGCAAAAGACTGGCTCTAGGGGGATGGGACAAGCCTGGGTATTTATCCTCCTCTCTCTCTGCCTCAGTTGGTGTCTTCAGCCATCGATGCATTTCTTCTGTGATTGTAGCCACCTCTAAGCAAATCTCAGCATGAGTCTATGCCTTCCAGATGGCTCCAACTTCCAGGCTCCAGTAATACTACTTCTTCCCTTTGTTCTTCTGGCGTAGGGGCCTGGCAGCTTCCTGAGTTGCTAATCCCTGATTTGCCTCACCATTCCTACTCGGCTTCTCAGCTCTTCTATTACCCATGAAACCAATTCCCTATATTTACTTCCCTCTGAAGCACCTAGAATGATTGTTTTTTCCTGACTGGATCCTGCCTTGCCACTATATGGAGCCTTGAGAATGAAGCCCACTCAAGTAAGTAACCAAGAAACAGACAGACAGTAATGTCTGATGCGGTCACTTGGACCGCTGAACGCAGCCATATCTGAAAGCGTTTCTACCCCCATACTTTTTCACTTAGGTGAGCCTGTAAATTCCTTCACTCAAGCTAGTTCAAGTTAGAGTTTCTACCACCTGTGATCCAAAGACTTATGACTAATTCAGGTCCCTTCTGTAGGCTCCTGGCAAGGAGCACAGGATTCAGTACTGCCTGAATACCACCCACCAACATCACAGTCAAACCCTAAAACACACACACACACACACACACACACACAAAACCATAATTGAATGTTCGGCAAAGGTGGAGAATTTAGACTACATAAAAATCCTAAATTTCTGCACCTAAAACATAATTAAAACCTTCACAACCTATTTGTTATTTCTTATGCCAACCACAAAGCTTTGTATATTCTTAGCATTCGATACATGGTGATTTACCTTTAAAAGAGAACTGTAGTACTGCCATGTGTGCTTTTTAAATGATATATAAATAAATACATACCTACATATGTGTGTGTATGTATATATATTCTGATGTGTATATAACCACAGCCATTTTCTCATATATGCAGAGAATATGACCAGCAGAACACACAAGGGCTTAAAATGGCTTAGTGACATCGGTTGCCCCCAGGAAGGGCAACTGGGAGGGACGGGGGACAAAAATGAGAGGGAGACGTTTGCATTTTTTAAAATGTTGAACCACGTAAATATATTACCTGTTCAAATAAAATAAAAGTCACTTTTTTAAATTTTAAAAAGAAGGAAAATTTAAATTTTAAATATTAAAATTTTAAAATAAGGAAAAAATTTTAAATCACACAGAGGGATTTCCCTGGCGGTCCAGTGCTTAGGATTCTGCGCTTTCACCGCCAAGGGCCCAGGGTTCAGTCCCTGGTGGGGGAACTAAGATCCCAAAAGCCGCGTGGTGCAGCCAAAAAGTAAAATAAAATAAATTAAAGTAAAATCAAATAAAGTCACACAGAGTTAACATTTTAGAACAAATGAGGAATGTAATGAATATTCACCATTCTTTTTTGTCTTCCCAGCACCTTTGAACACCAGTCCTATGTTTGGGGAATTTCCCAATGTTTGTATCCACACTTCCCAGCAAGGAAACCAGCCTCTTACTGCTAGGACCTCAGCATGCGACCAGGTTCCACCAATAAAATAGAGCCACGCTAAACTTGGATCCGCAGCCGGGAGAAATAGTCGTGAAATCTATTCTAGTCGGGGCGGCTGCAACTACCTCCAGGGTCCTGGGGCAGCAGAGAAAGAGGTTCCCCAGTGGAGTCCAGGCCTGGAGAGACTGGGTTCCACACGTCAAGCTCCGGTGTGTGTGACCAGTCAGCCAGTCCTGATCACTCAGTCCCTGGAGCCCAGTTCCCTGGCCTCACAGAGAGTCTATAAGCTCCGCAATATCCTGTGTAAATCTATTTTCTGCTCAAACCAGCTTGAATTGGCTTCTGCTGCTTGTCATGAGAATCCTGACTTCCGTATGGGGAGCGTATATCAAAGCCTTACAGAATTTCATCAGCCCTTTTGAAGCACTGCTATTCTGCTCTTGGGAATATATCCCCCAAGAGGAATCATGCTCAAAGAAAGTACTGTGAATAGAGGGGGAAATTGTGCCCAGTTGCTTTTGCCCACCCAGCATCCAGTCCCATTCTTCTGGCAAGAGCAACTTGATATTGTTCGGAGGAACTCTCTGCCCACCCTCTGTCCTTGGGATTCTGACAGAAATGACCCCCTCCGTTGACTCTTTAAGAAAAGCATGTGATTCAGACCCAGGCAAACACAACATGACGTCCTCCTGACCACAGCAAATGATTCAGGGAGGAGTGAGAAATCCCAGGGTAGTTAATCTGATCCCATCGGAGCTAATCCTGAGACCTCTGTGTGAGGGCCACAGGAGAAAACTTATTCTCTTTTCTTCATCGTTGCTTACAGGAAAAAAATGGGCCCCGGGAGCTGCTGAGAGCCCCACTGCCACTGTATGAGCACAGCTTGCCTGAGGGCCCAACACAAAAAATCCTTCAAGGAGAGATGGCAAGAGACAGATACCTTTTGAGCACCTGGATCCCAAAGCAGGGACAATTTATGCCTGCAGACTTTTCCATAACTTGAAACCAGCTTGAGTTTGAGAGGTATGAGAGAAAGAGATACTCAGAATAAATAAATAAGATTAATACCACACAATATTCTGGAAGTTTTATGAGCACTTATTTGAGATCTGAAATGAAGGTAGGTACACCGGCTGGTGGGGTGGCGGATCCTTATAATAATAATAAGAAATCTGGGTGTAGCACTTACTATGTGCCAGGCACTCTTCTAATTCCTTTATGTGTTTTAACGTATTCCTCAGACAGCCCATGAATTGGTACTACTATCACTGACATTATAGAAATGAGGAGACTGAGGCACACAGCGGTGAAGGAATATGCCCAAGGTCACCCAGCTACCACGTGTCTGAGCCAGGATTCAAACCCGGAGCTCTGGCTCCAGGGCCTGGGCTGCCTCTGTGGCAATGCTCAAAAGCGCTGGAAACGCGGAGACCTACAAGGAGGCAAAATGTTTCTGGAGGAGCTGGAAGGCTCTTGTTATCTTAAAAAAAAAAAACCCCACCATTTTCAAAAGAGTGAGAGAGAGAATGATGGTGTCTAGCTATCTAGTCATGAGGCAGATTGGGTTTTGGCCAAGTGTAACGCCCATCTTCCCATGAGCAATGACAGTCCTGTTTCCTCATAAGCCCACATATAACTCCAGGAAGCTCCCTCCTAAGGCCTTCAGAGAATCTCCAGAGACCCTCTCAAGAATTCTAAAGATCCGCCCCCCCCAACCAGGAACACCCAAAGAGACTCCCCCAGAGATTCTCTCCCCTGATCATCTCCAGAGACCACTCCGCCCCCAGAGCATCCCAAAGCCTGCCCAGGCTCCTACTGACCGGTGACTTGGCCCAGGCTGGCGCACTTGTGCTTCCCGCAGCTGGTCCAGAGGCCCAGGTAGCCAGTGTAGGAGCCCTGCAGGTAGACCATACGCCCATCCAACACGCTGAGCAGCATCAGGGTCGCCAGGATGTTGAAGACAAGACACCAGCCCCGCAGGACAAACTTGCGGTCCTCCTCCCAGGAAGAGGCTTGATCCGCTGGGAAAGAATAGAGTTCTGGAGGCCTGGCTCTGCCTGCATCACTCTGTTGCATCCTAGTCTCCATCTTCGAACACAGCCACGTCTCCACCCCCACCCTAACCTTGCCTTTTACCCCGTTCTCAATCCCCTTCCACCCACAGCCATCTTCCCATCCCCACCCAAACCGCAATCCCAATTTCATCCCCATCTCTGTTTCCTGTCCCATCCCAGCACCATCCACAGCCCCGTGCCATCCCCAATATTCTCCCTGTCCTAAACCCTGAACACAACTCCATTCCCATCTCTAACCCTAATGCACATCTCCTCTCCCACCCACTACCCATCCTAAACCCAAACCAACTTGTTTTGTCTCCAACCTCATCTTCTGCTCCCTATTCCGCCAAGCCCAGCTCCATCTCCACTCCCAACACCATCCCCTTATCTCCATCCCTGTATCCCTGTCACATATCCCAGCCCAGGACACAGACGACTATGACACAGGTTCCAAAGTGTGTTCACGAGGCCAAGACCCATGGCGCCAAAAGAGTGAACACGGGTGGTGCACCCGACATTCACCAAGGGCTGTGATCTGCCAACCTTCCAGCTGGCAGGGACCCTGACCCCGCACTGCTCACTTACCTCCAGCTACGCTGGACTTCACAGGGTCCCTCCCACACACCAGGAGACTACCTTGGGGCCTCTACACCCTGAGTTCATGCTCTGATTCATGCTTCTCCCTCTACCTCTCTGACCCAGCCATAACCCCTTCTTGACCCAGTCCTGACCCCACCAAGACCCTACACTGAGCCCACCCTGACCCAGCCCAAGCCCCCATATCTCTCACATGGGGCTAGGGTGGAATATGAGTCCATGGCCAACGTCCCAACCTCCTGGAACTCCTCCAACTGTCATGGAACCTGCCCCCTGCCCCCAGGCCAGGCCAGACTGAAGCCCTGAGGACTGCCTTAGGACAGCAGGAGAGACCAAGAAACACAGAAGAGGGGACAGAGAGATTCAAACCCCAAGGGACAGAGCCTGAGCCCCGGAGAGACCAATGGACTTCCAGGTGGCCATGGAAATGCCTGGAAAGAGGGGATGAGGCAGTTGGCAGGTTGTTGAGTGCATCTGGGGACTGGCCTTGTCCCTCATCTCCACATGGCCCAGAGGTCCCAATCTGGCCAGCAGAGCTCTCAGCCAGAGTCCCTTCCAGTAGCTCCCAGCAACACCCAAGGCGAGACCCAAGACCCTCCGTCAACTACCTTCAGGCCCCGGATCAGTCCCCAAGACTCTCAGCCCAATGTTCAGGGTCGCCGGGTCAGTATCCAAGAGCCGCTGCCCAATGTTCAGGGTCGCCGGGTCAGTATCCAAGACACACCATCCATTACCTACAGTCGCTGTTTCCATACCCGAGGTGTTCCACCAGTTTTCCAAACTCGCCGCTTCAGTAACCAAAACCCTTCATTAACTGCTCGCACCCCCCTGACCAAAGTAAAATCAGTTACCTACAATAGTCAAATTAGTATCCAGCCAACGACCCAGAGTTTCCACTCAAGTCTTCAAAGCTCCAAGTCACCAAACCGGGCCAGAGTCGATGTCCCCCCATCAATTACTCACAGCCCCGAGGCCAGCGTCAAAAGCGTCGAATCAATTATCTGGACCTCCCAGGAGAGTATCAAAGACACTTTGGACGGCTCCCAAATCAACCAACATCCTCCAGAAAGCAGCATTCACAGCTTACCATCAGGCAGCTCCATTGAGAGCAGTCCTGGCAGGTAAGAGGCA
The DNA here is from genome assembly GCF_059928025.1 of Delphinapterus leucas. Taxonomy (NCBI): domain Eukaryota; kingdom Metazoa; phylum Chordata; class Mammalia; order Artiodactyla; family Monodontidae; genus Delphinapterus; species Delphinapterus leucas. The sequence continues at coordinate 6,543,610 of NC_143148.1, forward strand.
GGAGTCCACGGGGTAGGCCAGATTTGGGGCCAGAATCCTGGGGGAGGGGCAACAGGCAAAAGTTAGGGACCAGAAGCACGGTCAGTATATGAGGCTAGAGGTTGGACTTAGGCGTGGCAGGGCTTGAAAGCTGGACCTGAAGGCTGGCCCTGGGTGGGGCTCGGCATAGAGGCTGGACCTATGATTCAACCTAGAGACTGCATCTGGGGGTGGCAGGGCCTGGAAGCTAGATCTGGAGGCCAGGGAGCCTAGAGGCTGTATCTGGGTGAGCGTGTCCTAGAGGTAGGACCTGGCGGATACAGGGAATGGAGAATGGACATAGGGAAGATAGAGTCTGAAAGTTAGACTGGGTGGGACTCTGACAGTTGGACCTGGGCTGGCTGGCTGGACTCGGTGCTGACCCTGGTGGTGGGCAATCTGCTGCAGGTCTCTGGAGACGCGTAGACTCAGCCATTCCCAGCTGCCCATGGGCTGGCGGCTGCTGCATGAGGCCAAGAAGATCAGTCGCCAGATGAGCCTGGGGCTGAGCCTGGCCGGCTTGGTCATCGTCGGCCTCATCTGTCTGGGCCAGCCCTGGATCCACTTCCAGGTGCCACTGGCGCCCCCTGGGGACCCTGCTGGCTCCCAGACCATCCCCATCGATACCATCTTCTTCGTGCGGTGCTCTGACATCTCCTGCCTGCCTGAGTACGACCAGAATGCTTGTAAGGCCTGCCTTATACTCACCATTCCTGGGACTCCTCTTTCCTCTTTGTTCCAGAGACCCCTTTCTGCCTCCCCTGGGTTGGTCCTCCCTTCTCCCCGGAAGGGTCCTCGCTGCCTCAGAACCATCCTCACTGCCCTATGCTCGTTCTCACCCACATGCGAGCCGTCCTCACAACCTTAGCATCTTATTCACTATCATGAGGCTTTTTCACCCCAAGGAATCTGTCCTCATCACATCAAGTCGGTTTCTCAATGCCCACCCCACTTGTCACTGCCCACCCCAACAACCTGTCCTTACTGACCTGGGGGATGTACCCTCAGTGCCAAAGGCATCTGCCTCAAGATCCCTTCTCTAGAGCCCAGTTTCAATTTTCTTAAAAGGGGGATGAAGAATGTTCAAGGGAGAGGGCTTAAGCATACTCCCAGACTCCCCGGAGACCCTCTCCCCCGTGCTCGGGGCCTGAGGGCCCATCTTGGCGTTCCTGATTCTCTTCCTTCCCCAGATTTGTTGGACTTTGCCTGGGCCTTCCTCCTCATTGCCAGCATTGCCAGCTTCGTCCTCTGCGTCATCCTCATAAACATCACCTTCTCCACCAGTTCCAACATGCCCGTGCTGGACCTCTCCAACGTCATCATGAGTCTCCTCACAGGCACGGCACTGAGATCCTTCCCTGAGGAACCAAGTCAAGGAGTACCTCGATCCCATCCCCATCCTGACCTTCATCCCCAAGCCCAAGCCTATCTCCCTCCAAGTCTCCAACCCATCCCAGTAAAAAAGATCAACTTCCAATCCAGCCCCATCTCCAGCCCCAATACCAGCCTCCACTTCACCTCCCATCTCCATCATCAACAAATCTCAAACTCATTCACATTCCCTTCTGTGATGTCCATCTCCATCCCCACCCCCATTCCAAGTTTATCTTCTTTCCAATCTCCAAACCATCCCCATTACCATCTCCAACCCCTTTACAAACCTCAACGCCCAACTCCACGCCTGACCCTCCTCGAGACTCATTCCAAATGCAACCCACCCCTATCGACTATGGATCTCAACCTCAGACTCAACCCCAATCCATCTCTGATCCCATCTTCTTCTTAATCCCCAACCTCAACTGCAACCACATCCTTATCCCCTGCGGATCTCACTCTCAAACTCAACCCAGCGCATTCCCAACCGCATCTTCTTACCCATCTCCAATCCATCCTCATCCCCAACCACGACCCATGCCCATCCCCTAAACTCATGCCTCAACCTTAATGTCCATCACTCAGACTCCAACTACCCAACACTCAACCCCATGTTCAGTTCTAACCCCATCCCACGTCCTATCTCACCACCAGCACCAGCTCTGTGATTTTGTTCAAGCTACTTAATGTTTCTGAGCCACAGTTTTCTCATCTGTAGGATGGGGATAATAAAATTTCCTACCAAGTGAGAGGTAGTGAGGATTGAATTAGAAAATGTCAGTACGTGATGGTAGCTATTTAACTCTGCACACATCCTTACCTTGATAGTACTCCCACTCCCTTCCAAATAACTCAAAAAACGATAGTCTAGTTTTTCATTTGCATGCCAAATTACACTTTTTAGAAAAAGGGAGGCAATTTAATTTGGAAATGCAGGATATTGTGTTCCTGTCTCTTGTAATAATTGTTCACAACTTTCAGTTACATCAGAAGAACATTCTTGGGCTTCCCTGGTGGCGCAGTGGTTGAGAGTCCGCCTGCCGATGCAGGGGACACGGGTTCGTGCCCCGGTCCGGGAAGATCCCACATGCCGTGGAGCGGCTGGGCCCGTGAGCCATGGCCGCTGAGCCTGCGCGTCTGGAGCCTGTGCTCCGCAACGGGAGAGGCCACAACAGAGGCCCGCATACCGCAAAAAAAAAAAAAAGAGCATTCTTGGAGAGTGATAGTAAGTCCAAGAAGAGAGAACACTCAACTTCCTGTTTTCTTGTTAGTAAATGGTATTTATCCAGTTTGTCTAGTAAATCTTCCCAATTGTTTAAACATAAGGTACAAAGTGTAGAAAACACCCCTGTTATATGTCACCTAAAATAGGACATTTTTTCTATAAGAAAATCATTTCTGGGACTTCCCCGGCAGTCCAGTGGTTAAGACTCCATGCTTCCAGGGCAGGGGGCACGGGTTCGATCCCTGGTCGAGGAACTAAGATCCCGCATGCCGCGTGGCATGGCCAAAAAAAAAAGAAACATTTCTGCCCATTCCCCCTTTTAATGAAATGGAAAACACCTCCTATATTATTTTGCAATAACAAAGAAAAAATTACCCAGTACTCCGTTACCTGAGAGGGGAAAAAATGAGTCTTTTCCTTTTCACAAATTATCTTTAATTCATGTTATTTCAAAATAAAATTAAAATATCCAGAATGACTAAGTCTCTTGCCACTGCTTCAGAAGCCCAGAATTAAAGACCCAATATAGTGATGATGATCTCAATTTTTTTTTTTTTTTTGGCTGCACTGCACGGCATGCACGATCTTATTTCCCCGACCAGGGATCGAAACTGTGCCCCCTGCAGTGGAAGCACGGAGCCCTAACCACTGGACCAGCAGGGAATTCCCAATAATCTCAATTCTTGAGGACACACTGTGTGCCAGGGAATGTGCCAATCTCAATAACTCCTCAAGACAGCCCAAGGAGATGGGTTCTACGATTATGCCCACTTTACAGATGAGGGAAATGAGGCTCAGAGAGATGGAGTGACTGCCCTAAGGTGGGATAAAGAGGCTGCCCTAAGGTGGGATACAGAAACGGGACAAGAGTCGCAGTCTGTTAGCTCCAAAGCCTGTGGTTTTATTTTTTTATTTTTTATTTTTTGCGGTACGCAGGCCTCTCACTGTTGTGGCCTCTCCCGTTGCGGAGCACAGGCTCCAGACGCGCAGGCTCAGCGGCCATGGCTCACGGGCCCAGCCGCTCTGCGGCATGTGGGATCTTCCCGGACCGGGGCACGAACCCGTGTCCCCTGCATCGGCAGGCGGACTCTCAACCACTGCGCCACCAGGGAAGCCCAAAAGCCTGTGGTTTTAGACATCAACATTGCCTGGTTAAACACCAAGTCTTGCCCTCCCAATCTCCTCCACCAAGACATTGTCAGGAGCCTGTTTTCCTGCCTGTGAGCAGAGGTTCATGGAGGTAAAAGCAAGTGGGAAAGTAAGGAACAAGACCCTGGCAGCCACACAACTATGGGCAGGGGTCCTCACACCCCTGATGCCCGGCCTCCTGACACCTGTGCTCATACAGGAGCCAGCATGATATTGGGTATCCTCTTCTACCTGATGCAGGCCCATGAGTTCCTGCAAGAAGGCATGACCTACAAGCTGGGGTGCAGCTTCTACCTGGCATGGATCGGCGTCTTCCTCTTCCTGATAACTGGTCTGGGCTGGGGTGGGGTTGGGTTTGGGGTTTGGGCATGCGTTCAAGGATGCAGATGGGGACAGGGTGGGATATGGTTTGGGATGGGAAGGGGACTATGGACTGGGAGGACTGGGTTGAGTAGGGAGATGGGACTGGGGATAGGCCTAGAGCTGGATGTAGGGGCGGGGTCGGGTTTGAATTTGGGAATGGGTTGGGGACAGTGTAGAGAGTGGTGCTGGGTTTGGGGACAGTTTAGGGGCTGGGGCTGAGTTTGGGTTTAGACATGCATTTGGGGACATGATAGGAGGTATAGCTGGGCTTGGAGAAAGGACTGGGGTCAGGCTGGGGCTGGTGAACTCTGCGCCTCACCCCCTTTGCTCTCTTCCTTCCCCCAGGTTTCTTTTCCTATCTGAACTACATGAATTTCTGGTCTCTCCTGGCGATCCAGGCCATCTGGACTTAAGACATGAGAATGTCCTCACCTCAGGCCTGCTCCCACGGCTCCCTGCCAAGCACCTGACAACCCTGCTCTCTAGCCCCCTCAGTCCCCTCTGAAACACCCCCCCAACTCAGATTAATAATCTGTATTTTCAAATAATCTGCGTTTTTCACCCAGAACATTCTTTTAAGTTCAGTACCTTATAAGTGTTCCCTGGAAATGCCACGCCTCTCTGGGGCCATCCCTTGAGCCCTCTGGGGAACAGGGATAGGTGAGGGAGAGACTCGGGAGGGAAAGAGACAGGAGGTGTCAGCAAACAGGCTGGCTCCTGGTTCCTGGCGTACAGATGGTGCTCAGTCAATGTGTGTTGAATAGCTGATTCTCTCCAAGCTCTTTGGGCTTCATCCTTCACTTTTGTGACCCCCGATAATTTGCCCCTCCTGAGGTTAATTCTCCTTGCATCCACACTTCACCTCTTGCCTTTGCCAGCACCTCCTGCCACCACTCCCTTTCTCCTCCCCTAGCCCAATTCAGGTCTATTCCTTTTTTTAACTTAATTTATTTTTCTATAGCATCCCATTCCTTCTCTATTTATTTATCTATTTTTTTGCGGTACGCGGGCTTCTCACTGTTGTGGCCTCTCCCGTTGCGGAGCACAGGCTCCAGACGCGCAGGCTCAGCGGCCATGGCTCACGGGCCCAGCCGCTCCGCGGCATGTGGGATCTTCCCGGACCGGGGCATGAACCCGCGTCCCCTGCATCGGCAGGCGGACTCTCAACCACTGCGCCACCAGGGAAGCCCTCTATTTGTTTATTTTAAAGGCTGTTATATGTAGCCAATTTTTGCATATGGTTTGGAGGATAATGACAGCACAGTTGTTCCTCGGTATCCGGAGGGAATTGGTTCCAGGACCCCCCCCTTGGATAACGCAATCCGGGGATGCTCAAGTCCCCTATATAAAATTGCAGGGTATTTTCATGTAACCTATGCTCATCCTCCTGTACATTTTAAATCATCTCTAGATTACTTATAATATGTAATACAATGTAATTGCTATGTAAATAGTTATAAATATAATGTAAATGCTATGCAAATAGTTGCTGGGACACACAGCAAATTCAAGTTTCGGTTTGGGGAACTTTCTGGAGCTATTTTTTCCCCCAATTTTTTTGATCCGTGGTTGGTTGAAATCGTGTATGTGGAAACTGTGGATACAGAAAGCCAATTGTACCTTAATCTAGTTAGAGTTTAGTCCATAGTATGTGCTCATTAAGTGTCGTTACAATAACTCTTCCTCTGGTCTCCCACAAAAGGCCCTCCAATGTGTTCATTTTTAACAAAAAGTGAGCTGCAACTATGTGCCGGACATGGGGTCTACAGGACTGACCCAACTGGACACAAATCCTAGTCTTTAAGGAATTGACAATTCAGCAGGGAGCCAAAAAGAAAAAAAACATGCCCACAAATAGATATGTTAGGAGATAAGAGCTATGAAGAAAAATAACAGAGGGTAAGGGAGACCAGTCTGGAAAGGAGAGGTCTGTTGTATAGAGCAGACGGGTGAGGGCTCTATGCTAAGGTGACATCTGATCAGAAACAGGACTGAAGAGAGGAAGAGAGTTATGGGGATTGATCGGGGGAAAGAGTTCCAGGCAGAGGAATCAGCAAATGCAAAGGTCCTGGGGTAGACATGTCCTTGGCAGGTTCCAGGAAGACCAGGGAGGCCAATGTGCTAGTGTAGCCCTGAGCAAGGGAGAGGGAGGAAGGCAATGAGGGGAGAAAGGGAACAGGGACCAGGTCACTCTGGGCCTTGTGGGCCACAGTGAGGACTTTGCATTCCTCTGAGGGAAGCAGGAATCAGTGAAGGAAATGTGTCACTTACGTGCAGAGTTTAGGTCTCTTACTTCAGACCACAAGCTTCATGGAGGAGTCTCCTCACTAGAAGGAAGAAAACAACCCCAATGACCCGGGGAACCAGCTAAACAAAGCGCGTTCTAGTCACACAAGGGAATTGCTTAAGGAATGAGGTCACTCTGTGTACGATGGGGAGAGACTACTTATGGGACTACTGGAGTTAAAAAAAAAAACAAGCATCTTTACCCATAACGTCTGTGTGTATATCATAAAGTAAAAAGTCCACACCAACTTGTTGACAATGGCGACTCTGGACAGTGGGTTTGAAGTAGAAAAGTTTTATTTAATATCTTTGAAAATAACTTTTACAATCATGTCAGTTGAAAGACACTCCTCAGATCTCCAGGCGAGTCCGGGCCTTCAATACCCTCCTCCCTCGACTCAGGAGTCGGGCCTTCCAGCCCCAGAGTCCAGCCTCTGGCCCCGCCTCTCACTGCGCAGGCTCGGCCTCTAACTCTGCGCCACGCAGACCCTTTCCCGGAACGCCCCCTTGTCAATCTCCTAACTGGCCCCGCCTCCCACCCTGCGCCTGGGACTGCGTCTGAGTCGGCCCCGCCCCTGCAGCCATGGCTCACGCCACTGCCGCGCTGGCAATTCCTTCTGGCCCCTCCCACTCTTGGGGTCCTTCCCCTTCACCGCCCGCCTCTTGTGCTGTTCACAGAATTGCCTGACTCTCATGATAGGAAAAAGGGCCCCAATATTTCCTTGCTCTCTTTTCCTCCGCCTCCAGGGACAATGTATCATCGCCTGTTCGGAAGTATTCTAGAGGAAACAGGTAGTATTTCCTTCCCCAAGCACCAAAGTGGGGTTTCCGACACCGGTGAATATGCTGGATGCCTCAGGGCGGAGCCCGACCTGGGGCCGGGGGGCGGGCCGTGCGAGCGGCGCGCGCAATAAAGCGGAAGGTGCAGCAACTCGCACACGCGGTGGAGAAAGTGAGGGTTGGGTGAGAGATCTTTGCATTTTGGCTCCTTTATTTTTTTTTCGCGGGAGGGCGTGCGTTGGGACCTGGGTCGCGCGTGTCGTGTGTGCCCGGGGCTGCTGCGGGGACGGCCACGCTGTGGCGTGGACGGGGTCAGGGCCTTTGTAAGGGCCTGGCACCCGCGCTCCGAGGCGAGCCTGAGTGCTCTCTGCGGGGCGGGCAGTGGCGACCGGAGAGGGTGGTGGCTCTTTGGGGGTTCTCGGAGGGTGGGAGAGGAGCACTCCCGCCGAAGCGAACTGGGGACACCAGAACTAGTCCTCCTTTGTCTTCACCGCAGCCTGGCTGCGCCGTTTCTGTTGCCCACGTCGCAGGGCTCCGCCATTTTGTCCATTTCGGGGTGGGGGTGGCTTGTGACATTGAGCTTTTCTTTCTGAGGTTTTCCACACATGTGCTAGCTACACGTACTTCCCTTCGGAAATCGTTCTTGTGTATTCCCATTTCATGTGGCTGGCGTTTTTGTGCAACGTAGAACAGAGACTATGGGGCAGGTAGAGACAGAATCTCAAGGGTTCCTGAGGAAGAAGTGCGAGTGGGGTCTCTAAGTGAATTACTGGGTTGTGTCTGAGAACCAGATAGGAGTAGTTTTAGGAGAAAGCAAATGGGGCCTTCGTTCACTTTCAGGAATCATTCTGACACGGCCACTTAAATATCAGTTTCGTGATCACTCAGAACATCAGAGTTTTGTGTTAAACGTTAGTTCTGGGCTAACCGGACTTTTTTGGACATCGTTTCCCTGACTCCCGAGGAATACTACGCCCCTGCCAAGGAGATCCAGCCCAGGAGCAGCTAGCTGATTTTCTCTCCCCACCACAACCCAGCAAGAATCCTCTCTAGCTGAGTTTCTTCCTTCAGTCAACCATCTAGAAAACCGTTGACTTTATCCTAACTGTTGCCATGTCATAAGTGGAAGGATATTCATCCATTCATCATTGGAGCGCGCCCCCTTTTGCCATTGTCCCATGTATTCCTTTTTCGCGCCATTTTTTTTTTTTTTTTTTACTTTTTATTGTTAAAATCCTCAAACATGCAGGGAAATAGACATGTTTGACAGAACATTTCCCCACGTTTACTTTTGTGTCTTTCACGTTTTGAAAGTAAATTTCTTGGTTCATCCAAAACAGTTAACACTGTGTCTCTAAAGTAACATTTTTCTACTTAATGACGCTGCTGTTGTCGTCCTCAGTGAGATAATTCCTTAAGGAGGCCATCTCCTATCTGCTCTGTGTCCATAGTTCCCAAGTCATCTCCAAAATGTCTTCCACGGTTGACTTGTTCAAAAATGGTTGTGTTTAAGGGTCTCTGGTCATTGCTTACACTGCTTGTATTTTAGGTTTCTCTTTTCCTCTTCATTTACCCCAACAGTTTCTTTCAAGGGATTTGCATCTTAGCTTTAATTGTTTAGGGTCAGTAGCAGGTATAGCCAATGCTGGAAATCTGCAGAACTAGGCAAGGAGGTTAGCAGGTTCTCTCCATGTAATGGGTTTGAGGACAGTCCCTTGTGGGGACTGGGGAGTGACACTGGGGAGGTGAGGGCATTTTGGTGTCACCACAAGGAAGGCTGTGGGCATTTGTACATCCGATGGATTTTGTGTTTTCCAGTCTCTAAGCACTGTTAGCTTGCTTGGCCTCTGTCCGTGAAGGTGAGTGGCCTTGGGACCTGGTTGCAGAGGGACTGGAGCTCCCATGATGTCTAGCACTGGGCTCCGATCACCCCTGAGGACACAGTGTGCCCCCCAGGACCTTTGACACCTGGGGGTCTGAGGGGCCCTGGTTTTGATGTTCTTTGGACCCCCAGACTGTTTCTTCCCCTACCCTCACCAGATCCTTCCTGTGTTACAGGTGTGTCTTCAAGCTGAGGGCCCACCCGCCTTGGTAAGAACCCTTGCTCCCAGTTCCTGACCCACCCAGGTCTAAAATATCTCACCCTCACTTGGGGTGACTTCACATCAGATATCTCTGGGACCTAATTTTATATGCCAGCAATCATGCAAATCCCAGCTCTGTTCTTGGGCTTAGGGATGTTAGTCAAGTGATTGGTCTCCTGAGCCTCAGTTTCTGTGTCTGTAGAGTGGGCACAACGCATCAAAGGTAAGGGTTGAATGTGACGGAATACATGGGCTGTAGAAGAGGAAAATATTTAGTCGCTTTTTGGTGTCCGTGGGGGAGTGGTTCCAGGGCCCCGCGGATATGGAGGGCCCAGTGTATGTTTTGGGGTTTCAGGGAAAAGGACTAATCAGAAATCTAATTTTCAAACTCGGCAGAAGAAGAAACAGAAGGGCTCGAAGCATTATCACTCACTGCAGGGCGGTGGGGGTGGTTTGTAGACTAAATACAGTGTACCTTCCAGCAAAGGTTAGGCAGCTTCCCATGCATCATGCATATGTAAACTGGTAGAGCTGTTAAGGTTACCCTCAGTTTATACAATACTTGTCAGAGAACGTGGTATATCTGGAGAATGTTTCACAGATGTTTCAAAGAGCTAAGTAAATCATCAAATGGGCATGGGTATGTGTGCTACCCAAAAAGAAACAAGTGTTCCCAGCTCTAGGAGGGTTTTTTTCTCTGTTCAGTGAGGTCTGGGCCTAAATCTATATTCCCATTAATAAGGATGACTTGATACCGATACAGGTATGTCTTCACCTGTATTTAGATTACTTTCTAAATACATAATGTGGAGAACTGAAAGTGTAGCCTGTGGGGCTCTTAGAGGTTTAGGTTCTCGCCAACAGGTACCTTAGGGGGCGTGGAGCTGCGTCCTGTGAAGGGTTAGCTCAGAATGCAGACCGTCTGAGCATCTTTCGGGGGGGCTGTTCTCTTCATCTGAGGCGCCCTCTGCAGGGCTCTGAAGGTGTGCTGTGGGCTGAGAGGGAATTTCTGGGATAATGTGGAGTAGAGAGTGTCGCTTGGGCGGCGATACGTGAGGGGGTGAGAAGAGGGCGCTGACAGCAGGACAGGGAAGCCCTAAGGGATGTGTAACACCTGTCGATGTCTGAGGCACTGCTGGCCAGCAGAACTGGCAAGGTGGAAATGTTCTATCCTGCACTGCCCAGTCCGGGGGCAGCGGAGTTGGGGTGTGGGGTTTGAGGACACTGGGACCCCCGTGATGTCCAGCACTGGGCTCTGATCTCTGTTGAGGACACAGTGCCCCCCGGGACCTTTGACACCCGGGGGTCTGAGTGGGGGGGTCCCGTCTCTGGGGAGGGACGGATGGGGGCCATGGTTGCCCTGCACCCTATAACCTCTCCATCCCCCCATCCCTTCCTGTCTGCAGGTGGTTCCCCCAGGAGTTGAGCAGCCCTCGGTAAGAACAGAAGAGACTCCCCTTACTATTAATGCTGTAATAATCATATTAAATTTAGTACATTATAAATTTACTGTTAATGCAGTTTATAGAGTATGGTAATATTAACATAATAAGGACAGGTGCTGAGTACTTAGCCTGAGCCACGCCGCATTCCTAAGCACTAGGTTCAGTTAATCGTCACAATAACCCCATTACTTGAAATCGGTGCGGTTTTGTCCGTATTTCACAGGTGAGATGGAGGCACATGGAGGTTGTGGTTTGCCCACACTCGTCTCCTTGTGGTGGGGAGGGGGCTTATTTCTGCAGCCTCCATCCATGTTCAGGTGCAACAGGGTGATGGAGGCTTTCTCTGTACCCCCCCCTTCTTCCCTACAGTTGATACAGGACCAGCGAGGTTGGTTTTGATCCCCGGTTCTGCCACTTTTGACCTTAGGGCGTGATTTGTCTGCGCGGATCGGGCTGAGGGGTAGGCTCCCTGGTGTGTGTGCTGTGGGCCCCCCCCCCCCGCAAGGGCCCAGCCCCTCCTGGGCTTGTAGAGATGCCTCAGCTGGTACTGCTGGGGATCACCGGGATCACTGAGCGCCAGCGTTGCGTGCCCCCCGCCCCCGCCCCCGAGTGCTGCCCTGAGTTCTGTGGCATCCGCTGCAGAGATGGGGGTGGGGCGTGTTAGAGGAGGTGGATGCGGGAGGGGTGGGGATGAGAAACAGGCCAACCCGCGGTGGGGGGGCCATGGTTTGCAGTGAGATGTGCTCAGTTGGTGCCTGAAGGGGCTGTGCTTGGTGACCCCTGTGATGTCCAGCACAGGGCTCTGCTCTGTGACGACACGGTGCTCCCCCGGGACCTTTGACCCCCGGGGGTGGGAAGGGTCCCTGGCTCTGGGGACAGATGGATGGGGATCATGGTTGCCCTGCACCCCACCAGCCTGCTCTTCCCCCCTCTCTGTCTGCAGGCAGTTCCTCCAGGAGGCCAACAGTTCCACCAGGCGTCTCGGTGAGAACAAGTTCTTATTAATACCATAATTATATTAAATTTACAGTTACAGAGTGGAGAGATTATGGTAATGGTATATGTACAGGCAAAGGCTGAACACTTAACTTTAAACCAGGCAGTCCTAAGCACTAAATTCATTGAATCTGCACAGTAGCCCCGTGATGGGAGCGCAGTGGCTGGTGTAAGGGGAAGTTGGTACAGGAGCGGCTTGGGGTGGGGTTTGCTGGGAGACATCCAGTATGAGGGCTCCTGAAGGGGCCACGCTTGGGGCCCCCATGATGTCCAGCACTGGGCTCTGATCTCCCGTGAGGACACAGTGCCCCCCCAGGACCTTTGACACCTGGGGGTCTGAGGGGCTCCCCACTGTGGGGAGAGGCTAGGGGCTTGTGACTATTTCCCTGCCCAATGCCCCTCTGTGCCCTTCCCGCAGCTCCCGTGGCCGTGCCCCTCCAGCCTTCCGGCTCTTCTCGGCCCGTGGCCATGGCGGGGCAGGGCAACCGCTACTACACATACACCGGGCTCCTGGCCATCACCCGGCGCTTCCGGCAGAACCCCAACGAGCTCATGATCACCTGGATCCTGCGGGTGTATGACCAGGGCGGCCTGGCCCTGGCTTCCAGGGAGTTGGTGATGCTGGGCGACCTGACCGGCGATGCCCGTCTTCAACTACCACTGCAAGGCCCTGCGGGGTGACGGCAAAACGCTGCTGGCGCCAGCGCTGGGAGTCCTTCCTGCACTTGGAGGGCACCGAGCTGCCCTTCCGACCCTGGAGCACCATGGAGGAGGGCATCCAGCTGGTGCAAGAGCTGGGCATGTTCGACTGGATCTACCGCGAGCCGCCGCTCCCCGAGCCCGAGCGCCTGGTGCCCGAGGACGTGCCCTTCACGCAGGGCCTGCAGCGGCGCCTGCTGGCGGCCACGCCCTCCGAGCTGAGGCTCTCGCTGGTCGGCCTGCTGGCCAAGGGCGTGACGGTGCTGGAGGCGGTGATGGTGATCCAGACCGTCACCGACGTGGGCCTGCTCTGGCACCAGAGCCAGCCGGGCCGCGCCAGGCTCGTGCTGGGACCCAACCCGACGCGCAAGGACCTCATGGGCTGGCTGCTGAGCCACGGCATGCCCAAGGAGCGGGTGGACAGGCAGCCCACCAAGATCCTCCTGGAGCTGTACATCCAAGAGGCCAGGCGCAGCCACACCCGCGATGCGTTCCGGCCGGGAGAGGAGCAGCCCCCATGCCCGCCATACTCCGACCAAGCCTGTGGGGCGGAGTCACCGTGCGCCACGACTAGGCCTCCCGGAGCAAGGAGGCAAGGAGCAGGACATCGTAGGGGAGACGCAAAGCCTTGGTCGGCTCCAGCCGGTGTTCAAGGAGCCCCAAAGAGGGGTGTCCTTGCCCCCAGCCCACCCCGTGGGCGTCACCAGCCAGAGCTGGTGGAGAACAGGCAGCTGGCTGATAGCTGCTGTTGCTGGATGCCAGACAGTGTGTTACGTTTCAGTCTGTTACACTTTGGCCTGATGGGCTTGGTGGGTGGGCCCCCGCCGCTGTGTCACATGGGCTTCTGAAGCACTACAGGCCAAGCGGGAGACCCCGCAGCCCACACCTTGAAGCTTGTACCCTTTCTCTTAAGCCTTTTTTTAATGCAATATTTTTACCTGTTAACTTCATACAGCACTTGGGTTTTATGGTTGCTCGTTTCCCCTTTTGCCAAGGTTTTTCTATTAAGTTTTTTTTGCAATGCCTTTCTCTTTTAAACTTGAATTTTGCGCTTTGCTTGCCTGCGAAGGGGGCGGCCAGTCCCTTCCAGTTTCTGTAGCTGTGTGTGTGGCTGGTACCTTTGGGCGAGGGATGCTGGGCCCAAGAATCCCAGCTGTGAGGATGGACAGCCCTGGCAGGCGGTACCAGGCACCCATTAAGTATCCTGCACGTCACTGCGTGTAAGCTGTGGCGTCTGACTGGGTCCAGGTGTGGAGCTGGAGCCAGAACCCTCCCCGGGTGAGGATGGAGGGAGTTGCATGGCAGCCCTAGCGAGGCCCCGCCACCTCCATGACCCTCCCAGCAGTCTGCTGAGGAGGGGTCTAGGCTCACAGATGCGGGGGCGGCTGGAGCTTCCTTTGGGTCTAACATGCATCTGGAAGCAAGAGGCCGCACCACTGCAATTCCAGCCCCGCCCCCCAAGCAGGACCAAGAAGTGAAGTTCGGAGGGCATTCCTAGGCCTTCCCTGAGGCCCTGTGACAGTCCAGTACCAGCCGGGGCAGTGGTAGGCCGCGTGCTCATGACAAGAGGCTCCCTTGGGGCCCAGGGCGGGTGGCGCAGGGAGGTGGGTGGAGCCGGGTTTGTCCACACGTGTGAGAATGGGGCTGCTGACCCCTGCCCTTTCCCTCCCATGCCCACGGTGTTCTGGCAGCTGGGGGTGGTTCTCATGTCTGGCTGCCCAGCCCCACCTCCGATCCTCCAAGCCTCCCCCATCTGACAGGCACCCAGTGGCGGTTACAGAGCACCCACTGCACACCAGGCTGCCCACCAACAGCCTAGTGGGGTGTTGACACGTTTGCCTGATTATGCAGACAGGATCATTGGTGCCCCAGACTGCTGCCTGGTGTTTGGCGTGTGGAAAGGGCAGAGCCGCCTCCTGGGTTGCAGAGCTAAATGCAGCAGCGCAAGTACAGGCCTGGGACAGCCTGGTCTGTGACCAGCACCACGTGAACCTGCTGTGTGGTAGCGTTACCTTTCCTTACGTTCAGGGCTGTCACGTGGAAGCTCCCTGTCTGCGCCGCCCGTTAGGGCATGTGTGGCTAATGAGTGCTGGAACTGGCTAGTACGACTGGGACCTGAATTTCACATTTTATTTATTTACACAATGTGAATTCAAACAGCCACGTGGCAGCCAGTGGCAACCATACTGGACAGTACTTGGGTGGGATCCTGGGATCCCACCCCCTCCAAATCGTAATTATAGCAAATGCTATGTTAGGTAGCCCAGAGGGGATGCTACCGCCCCCCTCCCGCTACTGGCTTCCCGGAGGCTAGTTAACCTGATGGAGGAGTCGTGTGTGCTAGAGGAGATGGTGGTGCAGAGATGAATGCTTAGCCCAGAGTCAGCCTCCAGGTTGGTCCCAGCAGGCTGGCTGTGCGGCCAGGCTCTGAACCCTGACCTTAGCTCTCCCACTACCAGGCGGGCACCAAAGCCAGACCGAGTGAGCTGGACCCCGACAGTGCATGACCCGTGGTGGGGAGGAGGTCACCCTGCAGGCTCGCACACATCATGTGTGCTGCACCTACAAATAGAGGTTCCCGCACGTACACCACGCGTTCCCAGGCGTGTATAGAAACCTGTACATAAACACTGGTGCATGTATCACCCACACATGCAAAGGAGCACGTAAGCATGTGCGTGTACGTCGAATATGTGTATACACATCCGTGCAGGAGCATATGCATGAATAGACATCCACACGTATGTGCATGTGTACACAGACCTGTGCACGTGCGTTAAAACACATGCACGCTTAAGCCCACACATACATAGGACAGCTTGTGACTTGGCCTGGGAGCCCTCCCTGTGTCCCCCGGCGCGCACAGTAAGTCACAGAAGCCAGAGCAGCGGGTGAGCAGCTGTGTTGGGATCCAGTGTCAGCTGCGGGGGAAACGGTGCCGGTTCCGTGGCTCACACGGGGCACCTCCAGTCCCGCAGGCAGCCGGCTGTGCAGGCCAGCAGGCCCAGCCCCATGCTGAGGGCTGCCAGCACAGCCACAGCACCAGCCAGCAGAGGCACCACGGTGGCTGCGGGGAGAACGTGGGGAGGGGGGGTGAGTCTCCAGACCTGAGCCACCCCCCTCCCACCCCAGCACCGAGGGCCGTCACCTGCGGGGGTGGCGGGCTCGTACAAGCCATGGCAGGGGACCCCGTGAGCCGGAGGCCGGGCGGGGGCAGTCAGCTGGCGGAAGCGGCCTAAGGGGCAGGCCGCCGGGCACCCGGGGAGGCTGAGGGTCAAGGGTAAGCCAGCAGAGTCGTTGCGGTAGAAGAGGGAGATGGTGACATTCCTGGAGGGAGAGAGGAGGTGGTGGTACCCAGGCCCCTCCTTGCCTTCCCTACTGCTGACCTGAAATCTGGAGGAGAGCAGCTGGGTGGAGAACTGGGCTCCTGACTCCTTCCCGATGCCGTCCCCAGTAAATTCCCCTCGGAACCTGTGCCTGGGCCATGCCCTCTACCTGGCACCGCATCACTCCTCTTGAGAGTTCTGGTCCTGCCCATTCCTGGGTACCACCCCCTCCTCACCCTGCGTCGTCATCCGGGTCCCCAAGGCGCCTCCGGAACTCAAAGCCGAGGCAGGCGGCATAAGGTGGTGTGTGCCCATCATAGAGACCCAGGGCCGCCTGGAGAGCCAGGAGAGTGCTGTCGTGCTGCAGGCGGATCCAGGGCTGACTCAGGGCTCCTCCAGATGTTTCCTCTCTCCTGAGCTTGTGCATCCAGCTGCCTCCCAGATGTCCCTCAGACCCCTTAGAACCAGTCCCCCCAAACCTGCTCACCCTGGAGGCAGCCCCACAAGTTACAGGTGGTCACGTAATAAAGATTGGTTAAATAGACACGAAATATGACAGCTCAGTTAAAAAGCCAGTCCTTGAAGAAAAACTGAATTCTTTCCCATAACACCATCACCTCCTTCCTTCCAGATTCTATGCCTCTAGTGATATGGTCCAAGAATATGGTTTGGAGATATGAGTTACTCAAGGC
Organism: Delphinapterus leucas; assembly: GCF_059928025.1. Taxonomy (NCBI): domain Eukaryota; kingdom Metazoa; phylum Chordata; class Mammalia; order Artiodactyla; family Monodontidae; genus Delphinapterus; species Delphinapterus leucas. Next base: position 6,560,047 of record NC_143148.1, read on the forward strand.
ATCAGGCTGAGGTTCCACTGGAACCACCAGTCCTTTCACACCCAAATTGCCCCCCCATCCCTGTGCCCACGTGGCACTGCCTCCCTTTCCAGAGACTCACAGCCGAATACATAACCATATTGAGGGGCAGCCCCAAGTGCTGCACCCGAGAGAAATTGGCAAGGATGGCATCCAGCAGGATTCCTGACAGGGCGAGACAGAGTGCTAAGAACTTCCCAGAGGAAGGCGCCTCAGCCTCCCAGCCTCCCAGCCTCCCAGCTCCACACCTCACCCCCAGACAGCTGGGCCTTCTCTGCTGCCCCGGGTGGGCCCACGTGTGCCCCAATATCCAAAGCCGAGATCTGAGCTAGTGTCTGCAGGACATCCGGGGAGGCCCAGGATGGGAGGGGAGACCGTGGGCTTGCTGGGGAGAGAGAGGGAGGGGACAAAGTGACCGCAACGTCCTGAGCTCTCCATGCCCCCCTTAGGCCCTCCTGTGTTGCCTCCATCAGCCACAGTCCTCTCCCCCGACCCTCATGGGCTACGTCTGGCCAGGAAGTTATGGGGTGGGCGATAGCGATTAATTAAGCATAGGAATGACCATCATTCCAGATGGCCTTATCCAAAATCCTTGGGTCCACAGCTGTTCTAGAATCAGACGTTTGGAATTTTAGAAAGGTACAGTGGTGAGGATACCTTATACCTCATAACACATCCAGTGGGGTCTGGGGCAGCCCCCTTAGACATACATTCCCGTAAAGTGGGGTAAGAAAAGACTACCAGCGTCTTGCAGCTTCAGGTCAGCTCCTGCCGCCGAAGCCGTAGTTACCGGCGCTTTTCCGCTTATGGAACTGGGGGATTGGAGTTGCAAGCACACAGACTGAAAGGCCTCACTGTGTGCCAGGCGCTGTTCTAAGGCATCACGTGAATTAACCCGTTTTGATCTAAACAGCAACCCAGGGGGTGTTGATACGTGTGTCGCCATCCCCATTGTGTAGATGGGGAAACTGAGGCACTAAAGGTTAAGTGACTTGCCTGAGGGAACACAGGTAGTGAGCGGCAAAGCTGGGATTTGAACCCAGGTGCCAATCCCAGGTGCCATAAACGACTTGGCTGGGTGGGTGAGGCAGGGACCCACCTGGCAAATAAGAATGTCCAGAACTTTCCACGCCCTGCGGAGCGGCTCCCCGACGAGCGACAGCCCCGTGAAGTTCTCCAGGTGAGTCAAGAAGTCCTGAATGCACCGGACTGGACTGGGTGAGCCTGACAGACCTCCGAGCCCGGCGGGTCCCACGAGGTCCTGCCGGCCCCGCCCCGCTCCACTGGCCCCGCCCTGCACCGCAGGTCCCGCCCCATCCCGCCAGCCCCGCCCCGCCCCGCCGGCCCCGCCCCATCCTGCCCCACCACACAGGCCCTGCTCACCGTCCAACCCTCTAGGGCCGTCTGGTACTCGGCGGCCTCCGTGGCCTCCCTCAGCAGCTCCTGGTATCGAGGACAGCTTCGTGTAGGGAACCTCAGCAGCTGGAGAAAACGGAGGCTCAGCGGGGACAGCAGCGTGACTGGGGCCCGACTGCAGGCGGGGGCAGTCGGGCTGTGGGGCCCTGTCTCCGGTCCAGCGTCTCTCCCAGATCCGGCTGCACAGTGTCGGGTAGGCGGCTCACCCCATCAGGACAGCTCAGCCTCAGGGAAGGTCTGGGTGTTCTGGCTCCCGGGAACCACCCATCCAGGCCCCGAGCCTCCTCTCTCAGCCGCTGGCCCTCTCCATCTCTGGGGTCCCTGTCTCCCTCCATCCCTCCCACCTCCAGGCCCTGTCCAGACCCCTGACCTTGTCCTCAGTGACGGGCACAGTGTGCACAGGGATCGGCCTCCAGGTGGCCTTGGAGCGCCCTGGGGCGGCCTCAGGGAAAAGCCCCGCGAGGTTGGCCTGAGCGCTCTCCAGGGTCCGGTCAAAGTCTGTGCTGCGAATGTACACCTGGGTGCGGTGGGGAGAGGCCAGGCCAGGGTACCACGGTCAGGGTCAGAGGTCAGCTATAGCAGCAAACCAAAAGATTCAGATTAAGTTCAGAGTCGAAGTTCAGGTGTTGGGGGTCAAAACTCAGGGCGGGTTCAGGGGCTGGCCTTCAATTTTGGAAGCTGGGATCAAGGGTCAGAGGTCAATGTCAGGAGCAGTTGGGTTGGGGGTCAGAAGTTGGGTGGACATTGAGGATTAAGGGGGTCATTTGAGTCAATGAAAGTCAGAAAGGAATATCAGGGGCTTCCCTGGTGGCGCAGTGGTTAAGAATCCGCCTGCCGATGCAGGGGACACGGGTTCGAGCCCTGGTCCAGGAAGATCCCACATGCCGCGGAGCAACTAGCCCCGTGCGCCACAACTACTGAGCCTACGAGCCACAACTACTGAAGTCCGCGCCTAGAGCCCGTGCTCCACAACAAGAGAAGCCACCGCAGTGAGAAGCCCGTGCTCGCCGCAACTAGGGAAAGCCCGCGCACAGCAACAAAGACCCAACATAGCCAAAAGTAAATAAATTAAATAAATAAATTTTTAAAAAGTAAAGGAATATAAGAATCGCTGGAGGCTGGAAGTTAGAAGTCAAGATGAGGAGGGCAGATTGGAGGTCATGGGGTCAGAGTTCAGTACATGTGTATCAGGGATCAGAGGTCAGGGGTCAGGAGGAATGATCCTAACTGGGGATCTGTCAGGAGACAGAGGAAGGTATAGGAAAGTCAGATTTGAGGAAGGGTAGAGGTCAAAGTTTGGAGTCAGAAGGGCAAGTAGAATCAATGAGGGTCAAAGACAGAATCAATCAAGTTTCGGAGTCAGAGGTCAGAGGGTCTGGTTGGAGTCAGGGGGAATCAGAACACAGAGGTGGAGGACAGAAAATAAAGTCAGAGATGATGGAGGTCAGAGGTCAAGATGTGACTCAGGTTGAGATAGAGTCAGAGGTCAACGTGGTTTAGTCGATGGTTCAGGGGTCAGAGATCAGACATAAGGTGCAGGTCAGGTTGATGGGGGTCAAAGGCCAGAGGTGGAGGCCAAGGGGAACACTAGAGTCAGTGGAAGTCAGAGGTGGAAGGTCAGGAGGTAAGATGGAGGTCAATAAGGCAGTACCTCCTCCCGCCGGTACTCAGGGCTCAGAAAATCCTCGTAGCGACTCCTCAGGAAGCGGCCCAGCTCCAGCTGCTGGCGGACCCCTTCCTGGGGACAGAGCAGGCTCAGCGGACCCCTCTCCACACTGCCCCACCCCTTGCTCCCATCCCCAGCTTCTCACCCCGGTCAGCTGGCCCAGGCCACGTGGCCACAGGGTAGATACAGCCTCCTTGTGCGGGTCAGTGGGATAGGAGGCCAGCGGGGCCCGGTCGCCATGGCGGAACACCTGGGGAGGGGACCAGGTCAGGGCTGCCCTGGGGGACATGAAGGGCCGGGCAGCGGGGGTGGGGCACCTCACCACAGCCACAAAGACCAGGGGTCCCTCTGTCAGGGCCTGGGGTAGCAGCAGCAGCAGCAGGAGAAGTCCAGCAGGGTGGCCCCGAAACCCTGGCCCGGCCATTTCCACACAGCCAGACGCTGAGCTCAGCCCACTGTCTGTGCCGCAGCTCCACCTGCTCATTACCCCCCCCTCAGCAACGCCCCCCCGAAGAGCAGGTCCCAGCACGCCTCCCCGCAGAGCTCGATCCCCCAGGGCCTTTGTCAGCCTTGGATTCACCGTGGACTGACCCATTTAATCTTCACCACAACCCCAGGAAGTGTTGATCTGATTATCACCATCTCCATGGTGCAGATGGGGAAACCGAGGCACAGCAAGGGTAAGTAATCTGCCTGAGGGAACACAGCTAGTAAGTGGCAAAGTTGGGATTTGAACCTAGGAGCCCTTAAAGTGGGCACAGATGGAGGGAGAACCCCGCCCCGCCCCACATTCTAGACTCTGCCCTCCCCTCCTTCCCCACTCCACCAGCCACGTCTGTTCTTTTTCTCACCCCTTAAATGTTGGGGCTCTTTGAGGCTCTCTTGGACTTCTTGGTGACTTCTTCCAGTGCCACCCACAGCTGGCCAAAGCCAGCATGGCCCAGAGGTTGAACACCCACACCCTGGAGTCTGGACAGGCTGGGTTCAAACCCCAGCTTTGCCATATATAAGCTGTGTGACTTTGGGCAAGTTACTGCATCTCTCTGCTTCCTCATTCATACAATGGGGACAAGCATAGTCTGTTCCTTGGAGAGTTGCTTTCAGGATTAATGAGTTCAAATATATTCAGCACTTAGAACAGCGTTTCTCAGGGTAAGTACTAAACAGTGTTGGTTATGTACTGCTGCGTAACAAATCACTCTAAAACTTAATGGGGGCTTCCCTGGTGGCGCGGTGGTTGAGAGTCCGCCTGCCGATGCAGGGGACACGGGTTCGTGCCCCGGTCCGGGAAGATCCCACATGCCGCGGAGCGGCTGGGCCTGTGGGCTATGGCCGCTGAGCCTGCACGTCCGGAGCCTGTGCGCCGCAATGGGAGAGGCCACAACAGTGAGAGTCCCGCGTACGGCAAAAAAAAAAAAAAAAAAAAAAACTTAATGGGTTAGGACAGTAGCCATTTATTATCTCTCACAGCTTTTGTGGGCCAGGAATTTGGGAGTGGCTTAGCTGGGTGATTCTGGCTCAGGGTCTCTCATGAGATTGTAGTCAAATATCCACCAGGGCTGCAGTCACGTGAAAACTCGACTGGCACTGGAAGAGCCACTTCCAAGCTTACTGATGTGGCTGTTGGCAGGAGGCCTCAGCCCGCTCACCACACGGGCCTCCCATAGGGCTGCTTGAGCATCTTCACAGCATGGCCACCAGCTTCCCCCAGAGTGACTAACCCAAGGCATAGCAATGTCTTTTATAGCCCAGCCTCAGAAGTCACCCTCTGCCATTTCCACCATATTCCACTATTTACACAGGTTGACCCTATTCCATGAGGGAGGAGACTACATGGGATATGAACTCCAGGAGGTGAGACTCACTGGGGGCTATGCTGGAGGCTGGCTCCATGGCAATGTTCTTTATTTTATTTTATTTTTGGCTACGTGGCACGTGGGATCTTAGTTCCCTGACCAGGGATCAAACCCACACCCCCTGCATTAGAAGCATAGAGTCTTAACCACTGGACCGCCAAGGAAGTCCCCATGGTAATGTACTTTAAATAAAGATGTCTTGTCAGCCCACTTCCTGAGTCCCCCACCCGAAATTCATATGTTTTAACCCGAACCTCCAAGGTGATGGTATGAGGAGGTGGGGCCTTTGGGGTGATTAGGTCATGAGGGTGGAGCCGTCATGAATGGGATTAGTGCCCTTTTAAAAGAGACCCCAGAGAGCTCCCTGGTCTCTTCCACCACATGAGGACACATCGAGTAATTGGCCATCTATGAACAAGAAAGCAGGCTCTTACCAGACACCAAATATGCCAGCACCTTGATCTTGGACCTGCAGCCTCCAGAACTGTGAGAAATATAGTTGTGTTATTTATAAGCCACCCCGTCTATGGTATTCTATTATAGTAGCTCAAACAGACTAAGACAAGTTCCGTCTCAAGATCCTTAATGTAATCACCTCTGCAAAGTCCCTTAAGCCAGGTGAGGGAAATACTCACAGGTTTTGGGGGTTGGGGTGTGGCCAGTTTGAGTCTATTACTCAGCCCGCCACACACGTAAATACGGGGGTGGCCCACCCCACTCCTCTGATCCACTTTCCACCATTCTCTGTCCAGCTCTGTGCCCTTGAGGCAGCCTCTGTCTTCATCTCCATCCTGGCCCCCGTGCCCTCTGGATCCCCGTTGGGGTCAGCCAGGGAGGGGAGCAGGAACTCCTAGGATGAGAGGTGCTGGCTGCAGTATAGCTTCCTTCGGGGAACCCCCTGTCCCTTGAGGTTCTGATGACATGGATCTCACCCCTTGATGCCTAGAGGTGTGTATTGGTTTGCTAGAGCTGCTGTAACAAACAGCCACAAACTGGCTGGTTTAGACGTCAGAAATTTATTGTCTCCCAGTTCTGGAGGCCAGAAGTCCGAAATCAAGGTTTCAGCAGGGTCGGTCCCTTCTGAGAGCTGTGAAGAAGGATCTGCTCCCTGCCTCTCCCCAGCTTCCGGTGTTGCTGACAATCCTTGGCTTATAGAAGCATCATTCCAGACTCTCATCATGCGGCCTTTGTGTGTGTCTGTCTCTGGGTCTCTCCTCTTCTTATAAGGACACCAGTTATGACCTGATCTTAACTTAATTTACATCTGCAAAGACCCTATTTCCAAATGAAGTCACATTCACAGGTACCGGGGGTGAGGACTTGATCTTTGGTGGGACTCAATTCAGACCCATCTGGGTGGCAGCAGCTCCCCAAGTTTCCTAAGCCCAGTGCTGCGCTGTCCTGCCAACTCTGAACATGGGCCCTGCATTAAACTTCCTCCAATTAAACCTTTTTGAGCTGCACCTTTCTGCTGCAACACTGAGACAGCACATCCTTCCAGATTTTTCAACACACACGTTCTTTTTTTTTTCCTGCCGCACCACGTGGCACCTGGGATCTTAGTTGCTCAACGAGGGATCGAACCCGTGCACCCTGCAGTGGAAGCGCAGAGTCTTAACCACTGGACCGCCAGGGAAATCCCCACATTTAAAAAGCATGTGTACTTTTTACCAAAATGAGATCATATCGCACAGGCAATTTTGGAACAATCTCCTCCTTTCCATGTCAATAACACTTTCATCTCATCTAATACCCACTCTCCTTTCAGAGGTCCCCAATATCTCCCCCAATATCCTTTACAGCTGAGTTATCTAAACCAGAATCCAGTTCAGGATCACCCATCGAATCTGGTCTTATGTCTCTTATGGATTTGTTTAAATAGAGCAAGTCCATTTGCCTTGGTTTTTTGGGGGACACGGACTTGTTGGAGAGACCATGCCAGTTGCCCTGTTCAGTGTCTTGCCTTCTGGAGTTTTCTGGCTGGTGCACTCAGGTATCATTTCACAGCTGATTCATGTCATTTCCAGCATTTATGTTGCATAAAGTCACCGGGAACGCGGGATTAGCAAATACTGAATCATTGCTTCTAGGGAAAATGTGTGTGTGTGTCACGTAGATTATAATCTTAAATCCAAAAAACTACTCATCCTGGTAGATCCTTTTTTTTTTTCCTTTTTGTTTTTTACAAACTAGAAAATTTGCCTCAGGCCACCCCACTCACAGGTGCCAGAGCTGGGATCCAAACCCATCCCTCTGGCCCCAGAGCAGGAGCTCCTCCCCAGCACTGCCCCCTCCTGTCTCCGGCCTCTGGGCAGCTCTCTGTTTGAGCTGAAACAAGAGAGCAGAGGATTGTCACCTTGATCAACAAAGGAATGTGCGTGTCCTCAGACTCAAACTTGTAGCCACTCTGGGCAGAGATGGAATCGCGGATAATGAGGGCTGACTGCACTGGTTTCCTCTGTCCTCTGTGTTTCTGGTGACCCCAAAGTTAGTTCTAAAGGCATCATGGACCCAAAGAGATTTAGGTCTACAAACTCTCGGGAGGGCTGGCGGAGTAAAAGCCAAGGACCGCCAGAGGGCCATGGGAGTCCCGGGCACATCACTGTCCCCGTGGCCCAGAGATGGGAAAGCTGCTGCCTCTGCCACGAGTTCTACCATTATAACTGCTGCTTCCGCCCCCAAACTGGTGACCAGGCTCTGGAAGGCTCGGTCCTCCCCCTGCTGTGTCTCTAAATCTTGCAACTGACAGATACCATTGGAGGAAATTTTGCCTGGGCCACCTCATCTGCTCTCTGGCTTCCAGTCTCTTCCTGTTCCAAGGTACTTCTTTTTTTTTTTTTTTTCTTCATTTTTTTTCTGTTTTCATTTTTCTTTTTTTTTCTCCAAGATACTTCTGGCACCCAGAGCTCACCCCATCCCACCCCTGCTCGCGGCCCTCTCACGGCTCCCCAGCACCCTCCAGGGTTGCAGGTCTGGACTCTCCCATCTCAAATGTCCCCATTCCAAGTTCACATACTCCATGTGACATTCTGTACCCAAATGCCCCTCTCCCCCAAGCCTCTGCCACAAGGTCCCCTTACCCAGAATGCCCTTCTCTTGTCACCATGGCCACCATTCTGGTCTCCCAGATGACCCTCTGTCAGGCTCTGCTGACCCGTCTTCCCTCTCTGGCTCACAGGCCCAGGAAAGGGAGAGAGAGGCCAAGCAACCCTGCGGCTGAGACCTCTGGCCATGAATTTTCAGGAAGTGAGGAGGGGTCCGGCAGGGGGAGGGAGGCCCGGGGTAGGGGTGGGGAGAGGGAAGGGAAGGGATGGGTCCTGACCTCTGACCCCTGCACCCAGAATGTGACCCTGGCCATAGCCGTATTCACCATCCTCACCTCCATCTACTTCTTCAACAAGGTGAGTGGGAAGAGGGCGGGGGTAGCAGGCTAGATCTCGGGCCTCTCTTTCTGTCCCACGTTTCCGTGTATCTCTCTGTCTCTTTTCCTCTCTTAGGCTCAGCAATGAGAAGACACAGGACCCCTAATCCAAGAGCCCTGCCTCTGCCCTGACCGTGACTGTGGCCTCTGAGACCAAATAAATGTGACTGAATCAGCACACCCTGCTCTATCCCACCACCCCGGCAGGCACACAGCCTTGGGTCAACTCTGTCTGAGGGCCAGGCTTCTGGGTCAGAGAGAGGAGGCCCACACTCCTGGGTCTGGGGAAGGTGGAGACTAGGGGGATAGACTATCAGGTTTGAGGCTAGGTGCCCAGAGACTGAGCTGTGTTTTGAGGGGGGAGTAGTCTGTCAGGAGCGTTTAGAGAGGGGGAAGGACATTCCAACTTTGAGTGCAAAAACACAGATAGGAGAAGAAGCAGGGATGACTCACCACCTGGTACCAACACAAACTGCTGTGTACTTCAGATTTATTCCTTGTCTCTGAGTCTTGGTTTTCTTCTCAGTCAGACAAAGGTGAAAATCTTGGACCAGTGGGCCCCAGAAGGCCGTGGCAAGGACAGCCTGAGATCAAAGATGCGAATGGAATTTGCAAGTTGCAAAGGGTGTGTAGTGATGTCTTCATTGCTATATTGTATCAACACATCTTTCTCTTTTCTTAGCAAACTCCTATTCAGCCTTCAATACCTACTGTAAATGCCCCTTACTTATAAAAGTGTCCAGACCTCCAGATATACAGTCAGTTACCAGCTCGCTCACTAACCGCCTCCTTCCCACTCCCTGTCTCCATCCCCAGTAGGTGGAATGCCATGGGTGACACCCCAGCCTTTGGTCAAGTTTCATCCATTTTTCTCATCAGACAAACAATTTCATTTCACCTCAAGATCTGAAAAGGCAGCTTCTGAGTAGGGTGACTGAACATTCTGGGTTTCCTGGGAAAGGCCTAGAAAATTCCAATTAGAAACGAATTTATAGTTTCACTATAATTTTAATTTGTAATAGTGTCCTCTTTAACTCTTCTAAGCGTCCTGATTTAGAAGACAGTCTTACTTATAGGAGACCTTGGTTGCAATGCTAAGAATAACCACACAGGGGCGGTGTTGTGCTATGTTCCCAGCCAGAAGTGGTTCGGCCCAGCTCTAGCAGGGAAGCCGATTTCCGCAAAACAAGAGTTCTGAGACCTGAGCCGGGTAAGCGGTCCTTGAGGCTTCGTCCCCTCTCCCAGGGGCCTTCCTCCCTCCCTGGACCATAGCCGCGCCCCCTATCTCTCTCCTTCAGTCTTCACAGGGGTCATTCTACAAGCAGAGGTGACCTATCCTTCCCATGGCTCCCGGCACCCCTGGGACAAGAGTCCCAGCCCCTCAGCCTGGCATAGGAAGCTGTGTTTTGGGGTTTGTTTGTTTGTTTTTGGCTGCGATGTGTCTTCTTTGCTGCACGCGGGCTGTGGGCTTTCTCTAGTTGCTGGAAGCGGGGGGTTCCTCTTCATTGTGGCTCATGGGCTTCTTACTGCGGTGGCTTCTCTTGTTGCAGAGCACGGGCTCTAGGCGCGTGGGCTCAGTAGTTGTGGCTCCCGGGCTCTAGAGCTCAGGCTCAGTAGTTGTGGCACACAGGCTTAGTTGCTCTGCAGCATGTGGGATCTTCCCAGACCAGGGCTCGAACCCATGTCCCCTGCACTGGCAGGCAGATTCTTAACAACTGTGCCACCAGAGAAGTCCCGGAAGCTGTGTTTGACCTGACGCCCTCCCGTCTTTTTCTTTTGTTAATCGCACCCACCTCTTACGCCCCCTCTGTAGTATATCTTAACGTATATAACTCACAGATGGTTTAAAGAAAAAAAAGTCGCACCCCAGGGTCTTTGCACATGCTGTACTCCCTGCCCGGAGTGCCCTTTCCCTCCTCTATTGTGTGTGAGCTCCACCTGGAAGGCTTCCTAAAAACCTCTCCCAATCAGAGTCAGCCTCCCTGCCTCTCGTCGCCTCCCCGCCACTTCCTCCCCACCCTTCTTGGCTGTGACTGGGAGCCTAAGGCAGGGGGTGCACAGAATAAATCTGACTTCTGCTGGACCCCCAGCTTGGGTCTTGGCTATCAACGTTTGGAAAAAAAACAAATATTGACAAAGAAATCAATCTTTGCGTCCCTCCTCCCCACTCCCACCTCCAGGGTTTTCAGCCATTGAGTGCTGGGTTTCTCAACCCCCTGGGAGCTACCAAGGTTGCATTTGCACAGCCACAGGCACTTGGAGATGGATGGGGCTCAGCCCGCTGCCCGTGGGACTTCCTGGCAAGCTTTGGAAACTCCCAGAGCCCAGCTCTACCCTAGAACACCTGGGGATGGGCCCTGGGCACTGATTTGGAGTTTGAAAGCTCCTCCGGAGATCCTGATGTGCAGACAGGGTCAAGAGGCATCTACTATAATGCATTTTCCAAAGACGGAAGAGATAGATTTTCCCCCTTGGAAAAAATTTCCCCCTTGGAGCAAAAATTAACCTTTAGTTTGGAAACATTTGGGAGTTTGAAAACCAAAGGTGACCAACAACATCCTTTCCCAGGGGCGGGGGCATGGTTAGGAGGCGTGTGCGTATTTCAAAAGGCAGCAAGAGAAGACAAATGACAGCTAGTGTCCTGGAGACCCAGAACATCCGGTGGCCAAGTACTGTCCTGTGTTACTCGGTTCCACCTGCAGGGACCACGGCATCCCGGCGTGCATGAGACTTTCCCGGTTTTAGCTCCGAAAGCCCCATAGCCCAGATATTGTATTGCTAAGTCCTGGCATAACCAGGGTGGTTGGCTGCAAATTCCTAGCCCATGTCTATAATCGTGTCTTTAGATCCAGGCCCATGTCTGTCTGTATGTCTGTCTGTCTCTCCCTGTCCATCTGTCTCTCTCCCCACTCATTCTCCTCTCCTTCAGTCAGAGTCTAGTTCCTTTCCATCTCCTCCTGGGTCTTTGTCTCCGTATCTTTTCCTGTCTTGTCTCCCACTTGGTCACTGCCGGCAGCCTGACCTGTCTCTCGCGTCCCTTCCCTGCCTTGGCCTCCGTCTGCCACCACGTCTATGTGATGCTGTCACGTCTGCGTCGGTGCCCATTTCTCCCTCTCTGCATCTCTTCCTTCGCTTGGCCTGCTTTCTCTTCGCATCTTTGTTCCCCATTCTCTGGGGCCCTGCCCCCCACCCCGGGTCCCTGTCCCCCTCTCTAAATTTCAGTCTCTCTCAGCATCTCACATTCTCTGGAGTTTGATAAGGTGGGAGACCCCCCCTCTACACTCCCCCTAAATGTTCCCAGCGCCCCCACAGGAATTTCCCTCCCGGTCGCCGCAGGACACCTGGGCCTCCCTCCCCAGTGCCAGACCCCACCCGTCTCCCCCTCAGACTACCCCACTTGGCGGCACCAGAGGGCCCGCCCAGCACAGGTGCTGCCTGAAGGCCTGGTCCTCTCACATCCCCACCAGCATCAACAGAAGCAGCAGAGGGAAGGGAAACCAGCAGAGAAACAGCATGGCCCCCGTGGCTATGGCACCCCTAGCAGCCGGGGCCTCCCTGTGAGCCTCGCCAGCTGCAGCCTGGCCTTCAGGAAGCTGTGAAAGGCACTCAGCACCGCCAGTGGCACCCCAAAGCTGAACGTCCGCTGACTCAGTGCAGGGCTGGAGGATGAAGATGGCTGGGCAGGCTCCCCGGCAGGCGTCTTGTTAAAAGCGTCGGCCCGGTTCACCTGGCCCCTCAGGGTTCACAGGGCTGATGTGCCCAGGACCAGAAGAAGGAGCCCAAAACCCCCGGCCCAGAAAACTGCCCTCCAGGCTGTGCGATGGTTCTGTGCCCAGGTGGGCTGGAGCGCAGAGGTGTAGCAGTCGGCGGCCGCACGGGTCAGCAGGCTGCCACTGGCGTAGAATGTCAGGCAGACGAGGCCGGGGTCCAGGTGGTAGAAGATGCCACCCAGGGGCCAGCCGGGGAGCGTCCAGGTGAGGGGCAGGGGCAGGAGAACAGTGAAGGTGGCATCGGCCATGGCCTGGTGGCCAAACCAGTCTGCGGACAAAGGGGGAGGCAGGAGGGGCCCTGCCCCTTGGATCACCAGGAGGTCGGAGATGAGGGCGGCCAGGGAGTAGAGGAGGAAGAGAGTCGTCCCCGGTGGGCACAGGGCCCCAGCGGGTGATGGCTGCCAAGTCTCCAGAGGGTCCTCCAAGGGCTGGATGATGCTGTTGGGACCCACAGGCCTCCACGTTAGCAAGTCCCACACACCGCCCCCCACCAACTTCCCCGTGTCCTCCATCTCAGGGATGGCCCCCCCGTCCACCCAGACCTGGGGCGCTGTCCTCTCTCCCTTGCTTCCCCTCACCTCTCATAGTCTCACTCTGAACCTCTCTGCCCCGTCCCCGTCGCCCTGGCCCTGTGTAGGCCTTCACCTCACCTGGCTGGACTCTCAGCCTAGCCTCCCTCCCAGCCCTCCCTGCCTCCAGTTATCCCATCCAGTGCAGAGCAGACCTACCCCTCCCCTGCTCACAGGCCTCCCATGGCTCCCCAGTACCCCTGGCCAAAGTCCCCACGCCTTAGCCTAGGGTGGAGACCCTGGGTGGTCTGACCCACCCTCCTCTGCACCCCTTTTCCTGTCCTTAATGCATCATCACATCAAACCACTCCCAGAACTAGAGGCTTGCTCCAGCCTTGTGCACTTCACCCCTGATATTCTCCAGCCTCTCAGGAAGCCCGTATCTTTCAAGGACTGCAGGATCCTGGCTGTGCCAAGCCCCACGAAGTGACTACTCATTTTTTTTAATTTTTATTATTATTTTTTATTTTTGGCTGTGCTGCGCGGCATGCAGGATCTTAGTTCCCTGACCAGGGATCGAGCCCATGCCCCCTGCATTGGGAGTGTGGAGTCTTAACCACTGGACCGCCAGGGAAGTCCTGAGGTGGCTACTCTTACAGCTCCACTTTTCAGATGGGGAAACTGAGGCTCAGAGGAGGAGATTCACTTGCTCAAAATCAAAGCAGACAAAAGAGAGACCAAGCCTGGATTTGCACCCGTATCTGTGTGACCTCAGAGGCCGGGATGTTAACTAAGGGGTCCTGATCTGTTTGCGGGCCTCAGTTTCCCCACTCCGTTTCCTCGTTATCCTGAGCCCACCAGCAGGTGGGAGGCAGGCGTCTTCCAGGGTGTCTGAGCAGGAGCTGGAGGCCTGGTCTCCCCTGGAGGACCCAGGATGGGGAGGCTCACAAGTGGATAGAAATCAGAGAGCTGGAAATCGGAGGGGCCACCACACAGGGTCTGAGCATGGGCCTCAGTTTCCCCATCTGTGAACCGAAGGATCAGCTTGTTTGCTTGGGCGCTGTCTTCCCACTGCCCCCAGGATGAGGTCTGAGCTCCTCAGCCTGGCATTTGCAGCCCTAGTTTTTGGGGCTCCACCCACATCACCAGTTGCCTAGCTCACCACTTCCCTTCCTTCTGCTCTGGAGTTCCTAGAACAAGCCACATGGTTTCATGCACACATGCACACACCCAGCCTTTGTCCTTGCCATTTCCTCATTCTGGACTTGACTCTATTGTTCCAGCCAACAAACTCCTACTCAAGCTTCAGAACCCGACTGAGTGCCACCCTCCCCAGAAACCCTTCTCTGACTATGACACACCCCACCAGACTAAATCAGGTATCACCTTCATTGCATGTAGGGTCTCTGAGAGGTTCATGCTAAGCCAAGGGCAGGAATGAAATGTCAACTATGTATGGGACAACGTGCTATGACCTTCACATGCATCATTTTAATTTATTCTTCCAAGAACCCTGTGAGGACAATACTATTGCTGTCCTCATTTTATCAAGGGGGAAAGCTGAGGCAAACTTAAATAAGTGAGCCATTCAGTAAATGAAACATCTCAGAAAAGAATCCAGGTTGACCAACTCCAGAATCTGAAGTCTTAACCATTGTATTATTTTGCCTAAACAAAAATTTTTTTTTGATGTGGACCATTTTTATTGAATTTGTTACAATATTGCTTCTGCTTTATATTTTGGTTTTTTGGCCCTGAGGCATGTGGGATCTTAGCTCCCCGACCAGTGATTGAACCTGCACCCCCTGCATTGGAAGGTGAAATCTTAACCACTGGACTGCCAAGGAAGTCCCAACAAAGACGTATTGAATGAATAAATGCATGAATCATCCTTGAACAACCAACCCACACAGTGCCTCAGGACATGTTTGTAAAATGAATGAATGTATTCCCATCTTTACCTGGCAAACTTTACTCATACATTAATTCCCAATGCAAATGCCCCCTCCTCCAGGAAGCCCTCCCTGACTTTTCCAGGCCTAGTCCTTCTACAGTCCCTCTTCCTCCCTCGGATCCCCTCCAGACTGGAACTGTCTGTGCCCTAGTTATCTCCTATACCAGGCTGGGAGCCCCTGGAGGGCTGATTCATATCTGTGTCGCCAACATCTCCCAGCTCAGGACCAGGTCACATGAGACCTCAGGACGTATTTGCATGCACAGCTCATGGTCTGGTGACAGATCAGGAGGAAGAAGAGGCTAAAACCCAATGATGAGGAAGACATGCAAAACCTCAGGGTGGTCCTCCAGAAAAGACATGGCTGGAGCTTCAGGACCTAGAGCAGACTGAGTGAGCACTATACCAGGAGTCCAAAGACAACCCACCTCCTCGTATGACCAGATCCCTCATCTCTGAGCTCCGGTTTTCTCAGCCGGAGAACAAGGGTCCATGGACAAATTGGGTAGTGAATAATGAGCACATCACAGACTGCCATGTTGGATCCTCCCAAGGGCTCCCCATCACCCTCCCCACCCCCCATTCCTCCCACCTCTAGGCCTTTGCACCCACTGTGCCCCCTGCCTGGAGCGCCCTTCCCCACACCTCTTCCTCACATCACTCAGGTCTCTGCTAACGGTTGCCTCTTTCAAGTGTCTAAACCCCTCAACACTCCCTCTCCCCTTAATCCTCCTGCTTTCCTCTCCATAGCACTGATGATCATGCATTGATTTTTAAAATTGTAATTGTTTAATTGTCTGTCTGCACCCCTCCCCGCACCCCACCCCAATGCTGTAACAAAGGAATTCCATAAGAGTAGGGATTTTCATCCTAAAACAGTGCCTGGCACATAGTAGGTGCTCAATAAATATTGTTGAATAAATGTGAGTAGGGAACACCATGCTCACTGTAGTAGGCAGATGAATGGCCCCAAAGATGTCCACGTCCTCATTCCGGAACCCGTGGGTATGTTACCTTACATGGCAAAGGGGAATGAAGGTCTCAGATGGAGTTAAGGCTTCTAGTCAGATGACTCTAAAATAGGGAGAGGAGCCTGGATTTTCCAGGTGGGCCCAATATAGTCACAATATAGGGATCCTGATATGTGGAAAAGTGAGGCAGAAAGAGATTTGAAGATGCTACCTGCAGGGCAATTCCCTGGCAGTCCAGTGGTTAGGACTCCTTGCTTTCACTGCCATGGCCCGGGTTCAATCTCTGGTCAGGGAATTAAGATCCCACAAGCCACGTGGCATGGCCAGAACATAATAATAAATATATAAATGAAGATGCTACCTTTGGGATTTGAAGATGGAGGCAAAAGCCATGAGCAGTGAAGCGGGGACAGCCTCTAGGAGCTGGGAAAGGAAAGGAAAAGGATTCTCCTCTAGAGCCTAGTGACACCCGTCTAGGACCTCTGACCTCCAGAATCATGAGATAGATGTGTGTTGTTTGAAGCCACTAAGTTTGTGGGAATTTGTTACACCAACCATAGGAAAATAATACACCCATTTTATAGACCAGCCATTTGGAGGCTCTCTGAGGGCCAGGCACCCAATTGCTGAGTTTGCCCTCTCAGTAAGAGGCTGTAGGAAGTTGGGGACAGGCCTCAGAGAGAGGAGCATCTGGACCCAGAATGGCCAAAGGAGAGGCATGGAGGGAGGGGTCAGGCTGTGGTGGGAGGGATGGGGCTGACTGTGGGGAAAGAGGGGATGCGAGTGCTCTGCTCTGCCAAGCTTTATCTTGTGGCTCCTGTGGGCTTCAAAGTACCCACGACTGGGAGGCGGAAGGAGTAGCAGGAGATCCCACATTAGAGCCCACTACCAGCCTCTGCCTCCTTTCACTCCCTCCAGCCCTGTCTGTCCCACTCTCTCTTCTCCATACCCACCGCCTTGTCCCTACTCAGGCCTCCTCCTCTTTCCCTGGACCCCTTCCCCCTCCCAGCCTTCTTCTGGTCTCTGTCCACCCCCACGGGGGCCCCAGAGGATTCTTTCTACACCCAGGGTTAACCCTATCCCTCCCCTGCTCACACACCTCCCATGGCTCCCCAGTGCCCCCGGACAAAGACCCAGCCCCTCAGCCTGGCGTTCCACTGTCACCCATCAGAGCCCCCTATTTCACCTCCCACGGCTTCACCCTAAAGCTCTAGGTGCCACACACCTGGTACCTGCTCTGTCACAGCCATCACCACCTTGGTTCTCACTGTCTGTGTCCGTCTCTGCCACCAGTCTGCAGCGTCTTTGAGATCAGGGTTCTGGTCTTACTCCTCCGGGGTCCCCAGCATCACCCACCACAGGGGAGGCACGTGGTGGGGGGTCCCCACTTTCGAGTGAATCATTTAACACGCTAGAAACCCAGGTCTTGGTCAGCGTGAGTCTGAGGGGTGTAGAGCAGCACATCATTTATTACAGTCCATGTCCCAGGCATGGAGGACCCAGAAACAATGACACAGACAATGGTGTAAGGCTGTCACGTTGCCTTCCCTTCATTTTATTCCACACAAACAAGGATGGGGACCGGGAGATCCAAGCACAGCTCACCGTGACATCCAAGGTGCTGAGTTTGAATCCGGATCCTGACATCTTGACCCCGGCTGGGACTCCGGGTAAGTAAGTCTCTACCCCAGTAAGGCTGCGTGAGAATTTGAAAGCATGCGGGTGCTCAGTCAACAGGAGTAGAACCTATGACTTTGCAGTCGCAGGGGGAGGGTTTCAGGTGTCAGGGGGTGAGGCGTCTCATGACAGCTATTTTCCGACATTTGATGACAGTCTGTCTGTCTCCCGCGGCTGGGAGCATCTCAAACCAGGCCAGGTTCGGGGCGCCGCCTTTCCTCTCTCCTTGCTGAGACAAACAGAGGTAGTGATTAAGAGCGCGTAATTGCCTCCCTCCTGCCTGGGAGGTAAATACCTTTCTGTAGGGTCCTACCGTTCAGGACTGTCTTTCCTAGGCTGTGAGCTGCGTGAGGGCAGAGGCTGTGTTCTTGTCAGGAACGCTTGAATCCCTACTATATGCTCGGTCAGTACTATATAGGGACAGAGTACGACGTAGAGGTGGAGGCTGTGGACCCTGAAGGCTAGAGAACGTCAGCCCCTCCCCCCGTAATGTTGGCCCCGTCCTCTCGAATGTCGGCCCCGCCCAAGGAATATCTCTGCCTCCAAGGTGGGGGTCTTTGTCTCCTTCACCTTTTATCTTTAGTGACTAAACCACGCCCTTCACCGGACAGGCACTCAATAAACGTAATTGGATGGATTAGTGCAGTCAGACCGCTCAAGTCTTGACTACCACTCACTCGCTGTGTGACCTTTGGTAAGTGACTTTACCTCTCTGAGCTTCAAGTTTCCTCATCAGTGGGCATAATCGTACTACCGCCCTCATAGGGTCGAGATGTGGAGTTCACACGTTTATAAAGCTCTGGACAGGACCTGGTGCCCAGGACACGATCAATACTTGTGAGCTGTCCTTATGGGATGAATGAAGGGGTGAATCGCCTTCTTAGGTTCTCATAGAAGTCTTATTAGAGAAGGATTTTCAGTCCCTAGTTGGTAGAGTAAGAATCCGAGGTTTAGGGCATCGTCCACCTCCCCCCCCACCCCCTTCACAGAGGCTGATCAAGGAAATGTTGATTCCCGCGCTGGGCCACGCGGAGAGGCTGCTGTCTCTCTGGGTCTCAAAACCCACCTCACCAACCATGCGAGGCTCTCCCCAAAGACTACGATCTCCCCAGGAGAATCCTGAAGCGGCTGTGAAAACCACAGAGTCTCCTTGAAAGACTGCTTAACCAAATTCATTAGAAAATCAATGCAAATTAAAAACCTCACCGGGATCCCACTATTCACCTCTGAGAAGGCGGAGATCAAAGAGTCTGACATCGCGGTTGCGTTGCGTTGGCGAAGCTCTGGGAAACCGCCTTTCGGAGCTCCCTGTGGAGGAGTCTAGCAACATCTAACACGCCCTCTGACCCTGCCAGTCCCCGAGGAAAGATCTATTCTAACAGATGACAAGATTGATAATAGCAAATACGTCACACCTCCGAGGTGCCAGGTACGAACTAAACGCTTTATCCACATCAATACACGTAATCATCCCAGTGACTCTTTGAGGGAGGTGCTGTTATATCTCATTTCACTTAGGTGGAAACTGAGGCATAGAGAGTGAAAGCAACTTGACAGGTGTCACCTAGCTATCAGCAGCTGTCATACCATTCTGCCTTCTTGGAGAGTTCACCAAAGTACACAGGTACAAATGTAAAAGGTTACTATTGTTGGAGAGACAGAGAGAACAGCTTCTTTATACTATCCACTTTTTTCTTTTTTGTTAATTTCCTCATTAAAATCTGTCCATGAGAACTTCCCTGGTGGTGCAGTGGTTTAGAATCTGCCTGCCAATGCAGGGGATGGGGGTTCGATCTCTGGTCCGGGAAGATCCCACATGCCGTGGAGTAACTAAGCCTGTGCGCCACAACTACTGAGCCTGCATGCCACAACTATGGAAGCCCACGTGCCTAGAGCCTGTGCTCCACAACAAGAGAAGCCATTGCATGAGAAGCCCGTGCATTGCAAGGCAAAGAGTACCTCCCGCTCGCCGCAGCTAAAGAAAATCCATGTGCAGCAACGAACACCCAATGCAGCCAAAAATAAATAAATTTTTAAAAAGTAAAAGTACTTTCCTTTAAAAAAAAATCTATCCATGCTTTCTTTCAAATTTTAGTGCACTTACTTTATTGTTCTTTTTCTAGCCTCTTGAATTGTTTTGCTCACCTCCTTTCATGTGAGCATTTTTCCGAATTAGCACCTGAAGCTACAGCTCTTCCTCACAGTATAGCTTTGGCCCCAACTCACAAGTTTTGTTGTGTAGTGTGCTCATTTCTAAATGAATGGCACTCCAGTTTTATTCTTCCATTTAACCCAAGAGTTACTTATAGAGTGTTTTGAAATGTGCAAAGCAATCTGAGTGTCTGGGGTTATTCTTTGTTATTAATTTCTAATTTTAATGTGGCCTGTATTATTTCTGCTTTTGGCAATCAACCTGTACTGTGTTTCTGACCCATAGTCTATTCTTGGAAAGTGGGGAGAATATCATTGCAGGACTCTGATTTTTTTTAATGCTATAAAGTTCATTATTGGGACAACTAGGAAATTTTGAATTTGGATTGTTTATTAGATAATATCAATGCTGAAGTTCTTGAGGGTGGTAATGATATTATGGTTGTGGTGCAGAAATGGCCTTGTTCTCAGGAGACACAGATTAAAGAATTTACAGATGAAGTAGCATGAGGTCTGCACCTATTTTCAAAAGGTTCTGAGGTGCTTCTGACCACTGGGTCCATCAAGGAACAGCGACTGTGCCGAGGGCTCCTTCCTTCAGCCTCCCAGAACTCACATCTCCTCCCTATGGGTCTGTTCATCATGGTGGATGTACCATGGTATGTATGTTTGTGTATGGAGAGAATAGATAGATAGATAGGTGTATATTTAAACAGAAAAAGAGAGAGATACACAGATAAGTAGAGAAAAAGAGAGAGAGAGAGAGAGAGAGAGAGAGAGAGAGAGAGAGAGAGAGAAAATATATGGGAATGGGCAAATATTAACATTTGATAAATTTAGTTGAAAGGTGTATTTTATTATTCTGGTAACTGTAGGTTTGATATGTTTCCAATGAAAAATTTTAGAGGAAAAAGACAAGGCAAGGCAAAAAAAAGAGAGAAAGATTTACAAGAAAAGTTAGGATAGAGGTTATCTCTGAAGGAGATGGAGGCGTCATTGGGAGGGGGAGGGAGAGGAGTGCTAGGGTGGCTGACAGTGCTCTATTCCATGACCTGCAAACTTGCATGGATATTCGCTTCATGATAAATCAATTCCTCCACTTCTGTTTTTGTATTGTTCAAAATGTGGGTTATATGGGATAACTTTAAGTTTCAAAAATAGCACTGAAGCATATTCAAAGAAATCTAAATGCTCATCAGTAGAGGGTTGATGAAATAACTTTGGGCACAGTACATCCAGACCAGGAAATACTTGACCACCAGCACTGAAAAATAATGTCATACCTCATGTATTTATATGCAACCATCTCCAAGACATAATTTTAATAAAACACATGCACACACACAATGTTAGATAATGTATACACATGTTCTGTTTGAAAATGCTTATGCGTGCATACCTAGGATATCTGGAAGGATACACAAGAAGTTGACAACAGTCTCTAGTGAAAAGAAGTTGGAACGGAGGAGCTGGAAGGAAGGGGAGAATAATTTTCTTTTTTACTCTGTGCCCACATTATCTTAAAGTTTTATTTTTTGATAAACTAATTTCCTATTTTTTAAGATGCTTCTATCCTTCCTGATACTCAGTCATTGTATCATTTTGTCCTCTCCTTATCCATGAAAGATGAAGGCATTTGGTCTTATTTTACAGAGTCGAGAGAACTGAGGCTCCAGGTGGGAAGTTCTCAGGGCTAATCAGAGTAGGACCAGAGCGCCGCCTTCTGATTATGTACAAGCTGGATGATAGCTTTTGGTTAGGATGAAACAAATGTTTGCCTCTACCCAGAACCAAGGGAATGTTCCTCTGTGACCAAGGACCACCAGGATTTCTGTTCCCAGAAAGGAGTATTTATTATATGTATCAGTAGGGCTGCTGTTGGTTTCAAGTAACAGAAAACCTGACTCCAAATGGCTTCAACAATAAGGATATTTATTAGGTTGCTCACACAAGTTCCGGAGGTTGGCAGCATAATAGTTAAGGTATTAATTCAGCTGCCATAACAGAGACACAAAAAAACAGCAGTTGCTTCAATGAGCTAGAAATTGAAATCTCTCTCTTCACAGCGTGGATGTAAGTATTCCAGTCCTAGTATGGGGACACAGTCACTTTCCACATAGTTCACCACCACAAATGCTGTGGCAGGTTGCAAAAATGGCCCCAGTTCTGCACAATTTCCTGTATCTATGCTCCTTTGCAATGTCACTTTGCAGATTTTCCCTTTGAGAGGTGGAATCTATTTCCCCACCCCTTGAAAATAGTCACATTGTGCAAAGTGTCAAGTGTAGGTCTTATGCTTCCCCTGTTGCTCTTGGAACCCTCCCCAGCCACCATGTGAAAAAGCCCTAGTCAGCCTGCAGGACGATGAGAACTACATGGCTTGATCAATCCCATCATCCTAGCTGAAGGTTAGCTGAGGTCAACAACCTAGCTGAGGTCAACAACCCCTCCCAGAAACAGAGTCACTTAGCTGACCCATAACTGACCACAAATGCCTGAGGAAGCCCAGCCAAAACAGAAAACTGCTCAGCTGAGCCCAGCCCAAGTTGATGACCCAAAGAAATCATAAAAGGTTATTATTTTAAGCCTCTAAGTTTGGAGACGTTTGTTACACTGCAAAGCTAACTGATACATCTGCATTCTAGACAATGGAAAGGGGGAAATGAAGGAATGGAGAGCAGGCATCTTCCATTAAGGGCACTTCAAGGAAATTACACTGATTACTTTCACTCACATACTACTGGCCAGAAAGTAGTCACATGGCCATATCTAGTTGCAAGGGACACTGGGAAATGTAGTCTTTTTTCCTTGGCTAACCACGTAAATAGTTTAAAACAAGTAGGAGTCTTACTATAAAGGAAGGATAAGATGGATACTGGGGGAAAGCTAGACGTTTATAATGAAAAGATTTAGATAAGAGATTGCCGGGAAGACTTCCTGAAAAAAGAGGCAGGATTTGACAGAGTCTTGGAAGTCAGCCTAGGGAAGGGGCTGCAAACTAAGCAGGAGGATTTCCAGCTTGTACATGAAGGTTTCCATCATACCTTGGGGGCTTCACCTTGGGGACAGGCTGACTGAAAAACCCCTCCTCACCAAATGCTCTGGCCAAGGCAAAAGGCAAAGAGTGGAAAAACTTTTCTTGGCCATCTCTGCCAATGAAGAGGAAAGGGCTGAGGCAGTTGTTGAAACAGCCCAGGGAGAAGGTGGCCCAGAGGATGAGCAGCATCTTAGGGTCAGGTTCGTTTTGCGGTTGCTACAATTGGACCAAGAGCTCCATGTTAAACAGGAACCAGGAAATGAAAAAGGCGCTCACCAACACCAACAGCAGCTTCTTTGGCTGGCTGGCATGGACCCAGCCCTCCTGCTGGAGCTTGGTGCAGATGAGGTGGGCA
Source organism: Delphinapterus leucas (assembly GCF_059928025.1). Lineage (NCBI taxonomy): Eukaryota > Metazoa > Chordata > Mammalia > Artiodactyla > Monodontidae > Delphinapterus > Delphinapterus leucas. The sequence continues at coordinate 6,582,848 of NC_143148.1, forward strand.
CAGGTACTGATGATCACCAAGGGCACCAAGAAACCCAGCAGGAAGTGAATGATGGTCACAGTCATTTTTCTCTTCAAAACCACTCACTTCCGATCCTGGGAGCTGGATTCTCCTTCCCCTTATTCTCTATGTCAATATTGAAGCGGCAGTAGACACATCCTTTCTGCTCTTCAGTGGTCTGGAAAATCAAGTATGGAGAGCAAGTGACAGCAGCCAGCCAGCCAGCCAGCTTGCTGCACAGTGCAGTGGTTTCAGGACCAGACGGGGTAGCGGAAAGAGATGCAACGGTCCAGAGAGATGAGGACCAAGAGGCAGATGCTGGTAAAGAAGCTGAGGGCCAAGAAGACCATGTAAAGCTTGCAGGCCACACCTTTGAGGAGCCACTGGCCAATTGCTACACTCTATATGGTGATAAGCAGGGACAGTAAGACAGTGAAGTCAGCAAGGGCCAGGTTGAAGAACCAGATGGTAGTAAAACTTCGCGGCATTCGGAGAACAGTCATCCAGAGAGCCAGCCCATTCGCCACTACACCAACCACAAAGGACACAGGCATGATAACTGTGGTCAGCTGGTGGAGGCACTCCATCTCCTGAGGATGGCATTTGGGAGCAGAGGTAGAATTCATCTTTCTAGAAGAGGAAGGACCACATATCAGAGCTACAAGTTACCTTTCACTGCTATTCAGAGCCCATGGCCCCCTCTGAGACCCCTTCATTCATTTTTCCATTCAATATACTTTTATTGAATGCTTATTATGTCACTCTGATACTGCTCTAGGTACTGGAACTGAGTCATGTAACAAAACAGGCCCTCATAGGACTTACACCCTAATGGGGGATGTCATATGGGAAACACAGTGCATGTAATAAATAAATCCATGATGTACAACTTTAGAAGATTACAAGTGCTGTGGGAGAAAAGTAATACAAAATAAAAAAGAGTGACCTTTGACTTTTGATTATGTCAGAGTAGCTTTGTGAGACAGTCTGGCAGATTAAAAAATTATAAAATCTATACGAAACTTTAAAAATCAATCCACTGTTTGAAGACATTGGAGAGTGATCAAAATCAAGCATAAACTGGAGGAGAGTCTACCCTTGATAGGGTAACTGCATGAGGTCACAGTTGTGAGTTTGCATCTTTTGGGTGTGAGCATTTTGCAATTGCTGCATCCTCATTGGCTTCAGGTGTGAGAGGAGAGAGTTATGAGCTGGCACATCAGCCAGAAAAATACTGAGAAGGGAGGGAATTGTGGAAGGAAGGGAGCCCCAGGGAAGGGGCTCCAAAATCTGCATATGAAATCTGTCCAAATCCTTGACTGACTAAATTATATATATTCAGGGGAGATCCCAGGATGCCTGGTGAAAAAGCAACAGCTGGAATTTGAAAGAACTAAGCAAAGATTTCAGCTGTTGCCCACCACAGAGATTAGAGTTTGGAGTTTGAGTCCAGCCAACTTAATTGCCTGCTGGGACAAGAATCACTCTTCAGAGGAACAAAACACAATGCAAAGTCTCTACGATATATCATGCATAATGCCAGTATCCAATTAAACACCACTACAGGGACCACCTGGTGGTCCAGTGGTTAAAAATCCACCTTCCAATGCAGGGGATGCAGATTCGATCCCTGGTCGGGGAACTAAGATCACACATCCTGCAGGACAGCTAAGCCTGCGTCCTGCAACTACTGAGCCCACGCACTCTGGAGCCTGTGCACCACAACTAGAGAGAAGCCACAATGAAGACCCAAAGCAGCCAAATAAATAAATATTAAAAACCACTACACGTGTGAAGTAACAGGAAAGCACGAGCCATATTCAACAAAGAAAGGGGTCAATAGAAAACAAATCTGACAGAGTTCCTTGGTGGCCTAGTGGTTAGAGTTCCAGGCTTTCACTGCCGTAGCCTGGGTTCAATCTCTGGTCAGGGAACTGAGATCCCACAAGCCATGCAGCATGGCAAAAAAGAAAGGAAAGAAGGAAGGAAGGGAGGGAGGGAGGAAGGAAGAAAGAAAGAAAGAAAGAAAAGAAAGAAAAAGAAGGAAAGAAAGAAAACAAATCTGAGATAACATGGATATTGCAATATGCAAAGACATTAAAGCACCTAATACAAATATTCAAAGACTTAAAGGAAAAGATGTGCATAATTAATAACCAGTTGGGGAAACAGTAGGAAAGAGAAACTGGAAAAAAAAGAGTCAAATGGAAGTTCTAGAGCTGAAAACTATAACAATTGAAATGAAAATTTTACTGGCTGGACTTCACAAAAGATTGGAAATGACAGGACTTGCCTGGTGGTCCAGTGGTTAAGACTCTGTGCTCTCAATGCAAGGGGTTCAATCCTGGTCTGGGAACTAAGATCCAGCATGCCACATGGTGTGGGCAAAAAAAGAAAAAAAAATTGGAAATGGCATCAGTGAACTAGAAGATAGATTGATAGAAATTATCCAACCTGAAGAACAGAGAGAAAAAATATTAAAGAAAAGTAAATAGAACCTCAGACACCTGTAAAATAATATCAGTCAGTCTGCCCTACAAATAAGTGGAGTTTCAGAAGGAGAACAAAAGAGAATGGGACAGAAACATATTTGCAGAAATGATGGCTGACAATTTACTAAATTTGCTGAAAGACATTAACTTACAGATCCAAGAATTTCAATAAACTCCAAGCAAAATAAATAAAAGAAAATCACTCCCAGGCACACCATAATCAAACTGTTGAAATCCAAAAACAGACAACCTTGAAAGCAGCCAGAGAAATATGACACATTACATGCAGAAGAACAATGCTGTGACATTTGAGCAAAGATTTGAAGGAGGTGAGGGAGAAAGCCATATGAATATCTGGAGGAAGAGTATTGCAGATAGCAGTAATAGCTGTGCAAAGACCCTAAGGTAGGCCCATGCCTACTATGTCCAAGGAACAGTGAGAAGGTCAGTGAGCAATGGGGAGAGGGGTTGGAGGTGAGATGAGACAGGGGGTGGGGTCCGTTCATGCAGCATCTTGTGGGCCACAGTGAGGACTCCCCCAGATTTTACTCTGAATGAGGTAAGAGCCACAAGAGACTCTTGACAAGAGGAGGGACAGGTTCTCACTTAGATTTTAACAATCACAGCAGCTTCTGGGTTGAAACTAGGCTGAAGGGGGCTGGGATGGAAGCAGGAGGCCAGTTGAGGAGGCTTCTGCAAAGATCCAGGTGAACAATGATGGTGACTGGGATCGTGGTAATAGATATCAGAGGAGGTAGTAAGAAACAGATCCTGGATGCATCTTGAAGGCAGAGCTGACCAGATTTGCTAACGGGCTGGATGTGCAGAGTGAGAGGAATAGCAGAGTAAGGGGTGACCACAGATGGTTGATCAGCTGGAATTTGGAGCTCCATCAACTGATGGGGAAGACAGTGGCGGGGAGGACAGGTTTGGGGTAAGACCAGGAGTTGAGTGTTGGACACGTTGAGTTTGAGTTTGCCTGTTAGACATCTAAATAGGCAGTTAGATATTGGCAGTGAGATTACTGGAGAGATTTTCCAGCTAGAGACATGTGGGCATCATTAGAATTTAAATGTTATTCACAGCCTTGAGCCTGAGTGTGAGGACCAAGGGTTAGTGTAGAGAGAGAAGAGACATCTAGTGTTGGAGAAAGCATGTGAGCTTAGACATGGGACAGTCATAGGTTGAAATTCTAGTTGAGATGCTGGCTGTGTGATCTTGGGCAAAGAAATTTCCTTCTCTGAGCCTCAGTTTGCTCACCTGAGATAGGGGTATAGAATTCTTGAACACCTCTCTCTCTTCCCCCACCTCCAATTAATCACAAAGTCTAGTTGATTTTGCCTCCAAAAAGCCTCTTGTGTTTGTGCACTTCTTCCTGTCTCCCCAGCCCCTCCGTCCAAGCGCCCAGCATCTCCCACCTACTACTCATCTTCCTGCTCCTATACTTTCACTCCCACAAGACATTTGTCACACTGAAGCCAGAATGATCCTTCAAAAGTCCAACTGAAAAACTGTTGTGGGTCCTCATCGCTCTTGGGATAAAGACCAATGTCTTTGACACAGCTTCTGAGGCATGCATGGTGGGGCCCCTGCCAACCCCTCCTGAATTCTCTCTCACTCACTACATTGCAGCTTCCCTGCTCTTGTTTCCCTTATGAAACTCACCGTGTTCCCTTCCACCTCTGAGCCTTTGTACATACTCTTCCTTCTGTCTGGAACATCCTTCCTTTCCCTCTACTTTTTAAAAGTTTACTCTTTCTTTAGCTCTCAGCAAAAATTTCCCTCCCTCCCCCAAAGCCTTCCCTGACCGCCTTGACTGAAGCAGACTCTCTTGCAGAAGCTTCTCATCTATTAAGAGATAGCGATCAGTAGCAATTAGACCCGAGTTTGTTGGATTATCTGATTCTCATCTGTCTCCTCCACTAGACTCTGAGCTCCATAGAGGTGAATCATTCACAAGCCCCTAGCACATAGCAAGCACTCAATAAATAATTGACAAATGATTGGCTAATATGCATTGAGCCCATAGTGTATGTCACACACTCTAAGCACTGGGGGTGCAGCAGTGATGAAAATAGTCAACTATCTCTTCCTTGGTGGAGCAGACATGAGAGGCATGAGAAAGTTCTTCACCCGGAGGAAGTGTTCCAGAACCTTAACCTCTTTTGCCACCTCCTCCTCTTCATATACCCCTGCTGCATGTCAACTGTCCTTGCTCTCAAACCCCCATCCTCTGAGCTCCCTGAGGCCTTTCCCTCCAAATCCCAGTCCCGTGTCACTGTTTGCTGTATTCGAGGGCAGAGGTCAGGCTGAGAGAGCTCTGTCTGTCTCCTCTGTCTGTCCTGGGAAGTCACCAGCCTTGAGCCTATGTTAGAGTCAGGGGGCATATGGCCAGAATATGGCCAAAGAGTTTGGAGCAGATAAGGTCCAGGAAGGAGTCTTGAGCAAGAGCCGTGGTGGCCCCAGAGATCAATATCAGAGTCCATGAAGGGTTATTAGATGTGGGTTCTGATAGACCCTGGGGGCTGGGAGCTTGGGGGGGTGCTAAGGAAGAGAGGGGCTCCAGAGATATCATTTTGCTGTACTGTTCCAATTCCCCTCATCTGTCCTTTCTAGTATCCCAGCGCCCTGCCCCACCTCAGGAAGAGAACTCAGCCTACTCCTCCCTACGTTAGGGAGCTCCAACTGTTCTTTTCTTAGGAACTGATGGTGGATGTAATAGTGAGTAAGGTTTTTCCTTTTTATAAGCCAACATAAAAAATATGTGTCCTCAAAAAAATATATATATGTGTCCTCGCCACTAATTCTCCCAATGCATGTATGTATGTGTGTGGGGTTGGTGGTCCATAGAATCCCAAGCTCTAAGGTGTGAGTAGTTCCCCAGATGCCCAGGGTCAGTAGGGATTGTAGCAAAGCCCAGCCCAACCTTCAGAACTGCCCATAGAATCATGAGAGAAGACATGGTTGTTGTTTTAAGCCTCTAAGTTTTGGGGTGGTTTGTTTGGCGGCAATGGCTGACTGATACACATGGGAAACAGCCTCTTTGGTTCAACCTTCACTGACTATGTGTCAAACACCTGCTGTGTGCCAGACACTGGGCTGCATGTTGGGGAGAACAGGGTAAACACACATAAACTCGGTCCCTGCCTCCAGGAAACACTGAGTACTGAGAGACACAGACATGAAACAAATACAGTGACAACAATGTGTTTATTTACAAATGGGGCTAAGTGTTCTGAAGAAACACTTGCTGAGTATTGCAACAAAGGAAATGGTGTCATGGCTGGAGGTTTGCTGAGGAAGTGACACTCAGGATGAGATCTGAAGTCTGACAGGTGTTTTCAATAGGCAAAGAGGGAGGGAGCAATGTTCCAGAGAGTGGAAATGGCATCTGCAAAGGCCCTGGTGATCATACCCACTTTTCTATCGCTGTCAGAGATGACAGAGCTTTTTCTCCTTCTTACCTTGCTGAGATTTCTTTTACCAGCAGTTTGGGACAGCTGAAATTTCCTCAACCAAGCACCAAAATTGCCTCATTTGAAAGTAAGAGAAAACAGCAGACATATAAGGCTCAAAACACCAATATGGGAAAGAAATATATGAAAGGGATTCCCAGCAAATAGAATACGAAGCATGAGATGTTATCATCTACGCAGAAGTCAAGAAGCCAGCTTTGGGAAGGTCCAATGGTCTAAAAAATCAATTGCGTTGAGGTTAAATTTACATATAATAAAATTTCCCATTCTCAGCATACATCCATTTGGTTTCTTCTAAATGTGTACATCCATGTACAAGCACTATAATTAAGGTCCAGAGCAATTTTATTCCCCAAAGTTCCCTCTGGCCCCAAGTGGCCACTAATCTGTTTTCTGATATCATAGATTAGTTTCCCTTTTTCTAGGTTTCATGTAAATGAAATCAGACAATATGTACTCCTTTTAGGGTTTCTAGATTTAGCAAATGAAAATACAGGATGTCTAGTTACATTTGAATTTCAGGTAAACAAAAATAATTTATTTAACGATTTCATGGGGGACTTCCCTGGTGGTCCAGTGGTTAAGACTCCGTGCTCCCAATGCAGGGGGCCCGGGTTCAATCCCTGGTCAGGGATCTAGATCCCTTATGCTGCAACTAAGACCTGGCGCAGCCAAATAAATAAATATTTAAAAAAAAAAAAGATTTCATGGGACATACTTATGCTTAAAAAATGTTGTTTATATGAAATTCAAATTTAGCTGGACATCTTGTATTTTATCTGGCAATGCTTATATCTTTAGTTTTATTTATCTTTTCTATCGTTTTCTTTGTTTCTATTTCATTTATTTCTGCTCTGATCTTTATGATTTCTTTCCTTCTGCTAACTTTGGGTTTTGTTTGTTCTTCTTTCTCTAGTTCCTTTAGGTGTAAGGTTAGATTGTTTATTTGAGATTTTTCTTGTTTCTTGAGGTAGGCTTGTATTGCTATAAACTTCCCTCTTAGAACTGCTTTTGCTGCATCCCATAGGTTTTGGATCATCATGTTTTCATTATCATTTGTCTCTAGGTATTTTTTGATTTCCTCTTTGATTTCTTCAGTGATCTCTTGGTTATTTAGTAACACATTGTTTAGCCTCCATGTGTTTGTGTTTTTTACATTTTTCCCCTGTAATTCATTTCTAATCTCATAGTGTTGTGGTCAGAAAAGATGCTTGATATGATTTAAATTTACTGAGCCTTGATTTGTGATCCAAGATGTGATCTATCCTGGAGAATGTTCCGTGCGCACTTGAGAAGAAAGTGTAACGTGCTGTTTTTGGATGGAATGTCCTATAAATATTAATTAAATCTATCTGGTCTATTGTGTCATTTAAAGCTTCTGTTTCCTTATTTATTTTCATTTTGGATTATCTGTCCATTGGTGTAAGTGAGGTGTTAAAGTCCCCCACTATTATTGTGTTACTGTCCATTTCCTCTTCTAGAGCTGTTAGCAGTTGCGCTATGTATTGAGGTGCTCCTATGTTGGGTGCGTATATATTTATAATTGTTATATCTTCTTCTTAGGTTGATCCCTTGATCATTATGTAGTGTCCTTCCTTGTCTCTTGTAACATTCTTTATTTTAAAGTCTATTTTATCTGATATGAGTATTGCTACTCCAGCTTTCTTTTGATTTCCATTTGCATGGAATATCTTTTTCCATCCCCTCACTTTCAGTCTGTATGTGTCCCTAGGTCTGAAGTGGGTCTCTTGTAGACAGCATATATATGGGTCTTGTTTTTGTAGCCATTCAGCAAGACTGTGTCTTTTGGTTGGAGCATTTAATCCATTCACGTTTAAGGTAATTATCGATATGTATGTTCCTATGACCATTTTCTTAATTGTTTTGGGTTTGTTTTTGTAGGTCCTTTTCTTCTCTTGTGTTTCCCACTTAAAGAAGTTCCTTTAGCATTTGTTGTAGAGCTGGTTTGGTGGTGCTGAATTCTCTTAGCATTTGCTTGTCTGTAAAGCTTTTGATTTCTCCATCGAATCTGAATGAGATCCTTGCCAGGTAGAGTAATCTTGGTCGTAGGTTCTTCCCTTTCATCACTTTAAGTATATCATGCCACTCCCTTCTGGCTTGTAGAGTTTCTGCTAAGAAATCAGTTGTTAACCTTATGGGAGTTCCCTTGTATGTTATTTGTAATTTTTCCCTTGCTGCTTTCAATAATTTTTCTTTGTCTTTAATTTTTGCCAGTTTGATTACTATGTGTCTTGGCATGTTTCTCCTTGGGTTTATCCTGTATGGGACTCGCTGTGCTTCCTGGACTTGGGTGGCTATTTCCTTTCCCATGTTAGGGAAGTTTTCAACTATAATCTCTCCAAATATTTTCTCTGGTCCTTTCTCTCTCTCTTCTCCTTCTGGGACCCCTATAATGCGAATGTTGTTGCGTTTAATGTTGTCCCAGAGGTCTCTTACGCTGTCTTCATTTCTTTTCATTCTTTTTTCTTTATTCTATTCCACAGAAGTGAATTCCACCATTCTGTCTTCCAGGTCACTTATCCATTCTTCTGCCTCAGTTATTCTGCTATTGATTCCTTCTAGTGTAGTTTTCAATTCAGTTACTGTATTGTTCATCTCTGTTTGTTCTTTAATTCTTCTAGGTCTTTGTTAAACATTTCTTGCATCTTCTCGATCTTTGCCTCCATTTTTTTTCCAAGGTCCTGGATCATCTTCACTATCATTATTCTGAATTCTTTTTCTGGAAGGTTGCCTATCTCCACTTCATTTAGTTGTTTTTCTGGGGTTTTACTTGTTCCTTCATCTGGTACAAAGCCCTCTGCCTTTTCATCTTGTCTATCTTTCTGTGAATGTGGTTTTCCTTCCACAGGTTGCAGGATTGTAGTTCTTGCTTCTGCTGTCTGCCCTCTCAATGCTTATCTTTATGGCTGATTTCTTTCACTCAGTACAATGTTTTTGAGATTCATCCATGTTGTGTGTATCAGGAGTTGCTTCATTTTTCAATTCTGAGTAGTACTTCACTGTATGGACATACCACAGTATAGTTACCCATTCTCCTGTTAGTGGATGTTTGAGTTGTTTTCAGTTTGGGGCTTTCAATGGGCTGAATGTTTGTGTCCCCCCAAAATTCTTATGTTGAAATCCTAACCTCCAATATGATGGTATTAGGAAGTGAGAAGGTCATGAAGATGGCACCCTCATGAATGGGATTAGTGCCATTATAATAGAGAATCCAGAGAGCCCTCTGGGCCCTTTCACCACGTGAGGACACAGGGGGAAGATGGCAGTCCATGAACCAAGAGGAGGTTCTCACCAGACACTGAATCTGCCGACTCCTTGATCTTAGACTCCCCAGACTCAGGAATTGTGAAAAATAAATTTCTATTGTTTATAAGCCCCCAGTCCATGGTATTGTGTTACAGCAAACCAAACAGACTAAGCTCTGAATTCAGCTCTGAATATCCAAGCTCAATATTTAACATCTTTCTTTCCCCAAAGACGACGCTGGTGCCCTTGAACTTGTGGTCACAACAGACACATGTCATGGAGGACCTGAGGAATTGCAAAGACAGTTTGTGGGAGGTGCACATATGACTGTGCCCCTAATCAGCCTGTCACTCACTTCTGGCAGGCAGAGCCCTCAGTCCTGTGTCCCCTCTCCCCTCTCTCTGTGCTTCCCAGGGCTGTCATGACAATGAAATTAATTAATACATGCAAAGTGCTAGAACAGTGTCTGGCACACAGTAGGTGCTCAAAACTTGTCAGCTGTCATGATTAACATGAGTGTTTATTCCGCAGAATGTTTCACCTGCTGCATTTCACAGACTCTAAGACATACCATTTTTATAGGTGCCCCAAAGAAAGAAAAGACGCAGCCTACAAAATACAAACACAATGCTTCTTACCATTCAGAATATTACTTTATTTTATTTTATTTTATTTTTATTCTATTTATTTATTTATTTTGGCTGCATTGGGTCTTTGTTGCTGCACGCAAGCGGGGGCTACTCTTCATTGCGGTGCACAGGTTTCTCACTGGGGTGGCTTCTTTTTGTTGTGGAGCATGGGCTCTAGGTGCCCGAGCTTCAGTAGTTGTGGTGCTCAGGCTCAGTAGTTGTGGCTCATGGGCTCTAGAGCACAGGCTCAGTAGTTGTGGTGCACAGGCTTAGTTGCACTGCAGCATGTGGGATCTTCCCAGACCAGGGATCCACCCTGTGTTCCCTGAGTTGGCAGGCAGATTCTTAACCACTGCACCACCAGGGAAGTCCTGGAATGTTACTTTATATTTGTTGAAAGATCTCTTCTAGATGAATTTTGTTCGTGCATGTAAAGGAAAATGTAAGAGAAATGAAGTGTCTGTAAAATTTCTTCCTGATTGACTGCTTTTTTTATTGTTTAAAAAGTTTCAGACACATATAAAAGTAGTCAAAATAGTGTAATGACCCTCGCATGTGCCTGTCACTCAACCTCAGCCATCTTGTTCCATCTGTATTCCTGTCCATTCTCCTTAAACCAGATTATTTGGAAGCAAATTCCAGATACATCATTTTATTGCAAAAATTTCAACTTATGTCTCTCAAAGAAAGAGCTCCTTTAAAAATGTATAATAACATTGTCACACCTAAAAAATAAGAATAACTCCTTAACACATACAAAATAAGTTGTCAGTGTTCACATTTCCAACTGTCTCCTAAATATTATGACATTTTTTGAGAGGACTCAACTCTTCTGGATCACTCAGAATCATTAATGTCCATATATTATATAAAACACCATCCAGGCTTCCTTGGTGGCGCAGTGGTTGAGAGTCCGCCTGCCGATGCAGGGGACACGGGTTCGTGCCCCGGTCCGGGAAGATCCCACATGCCGTGGAGCAGCTGGGCCCGTGAGCCATGGCCGCTGAGCCTGCGCGTCCGGAGCCTGTGCTCCACAACGGGAGAGACCACAACAGTGAGAGGCCCGCGTACCGCAAAAAAAATAAATAAAACACCATCCTCTGTGCCACCTAGATCAGTGGTGGGCAAACTTTTTCCTGTAAAGTGGCAGAAAGTAAATATTTTTGGCTTTGTGGGCCACTTGAATTTTGTCAAAAGTACTCAACCCTGCATTGTGGGAAGCATTTCCACAGATAACAGGTGAATGGCTGGGCGTGGCTGTGTGCCAGTAAAACTTTATTAGTGGACACTGAATTTTCAGTTTCATATGATTTTCATGTGTCATGAACATTATTCCTTTGATTTTGTGCGATCATATGAAAATGTAAAAACCATGCTTAGCACATGAGCTGTACAAAAACAGGCAGTGGGCCACGGTTTGCCAACCTCAACCCCGGTCTAGATTTGGTGAGGCAGTGTTTCTTTAAAGGTGAAAGGCAAAAACTAAAAACCACTGCTACTGGGTTCTTGAGGCAGCTTTGCAATTACACACAGTGGCCTGCTACTGATTTCTATTTCCAGGGCATTTCCAAGCACGACTTATTCACCCCTGATCCCCCCCACCCCATGCACACCCAGTTGGTTCCCAGGGGCTCAGAGTGCCCTGCAGTGATCTGCAGGATTTTCTTCTAGGCTTCAGACACTCCTTCTGCAGGAGTCCGTGCCTTGCCAGAAGCAATCAAGCAGTGCCAGTCATTGGAAGATGCCTCCCTGTTTCAGACGGATCAAGATGTGAGACAGTGTGATTCTTAGAATAGATCAAATGCGATATACCTTTTTGACGTTCTCCTTTATCAAAGCCAGTGCCTTTTTCCAAAGAGAACACCAACACCGCGGGCAGCTGGTAAGATGATAATTGTTCTCACCAGGCTACTCGCTGCCTGAATTTGGGGACTGCTTCTTGTAACGGTGAAATCCTAAATAATATATTCAAGTAGGTGGCTTTGTTTTGCATAACTGATTTCTAGAAGCAAGTATTTCTCCCGCTGCTGTAGATTCTTCAACCTTTTAAAAATCATAGTATCCCATGCAGTGATTGTGACATTCTCACCCAATTCCATCTCAGCACAAATTTAAGTTATTCTCCCCATCCCCACCCTGACACCATGACCACCACCGTGTGTTCTTTGTTTTTGTTTTTGTTTTCCTTGGCCGTGCTGCAGGGCTTATAGGATCTTAGTTCCCCGACCAGGGGGCGAACCCAGGTCCTCAGCAGTGAAAGCACGGAGTCCTAACCACTGGGCAGCCAGGGAATTCCTGAACAAACATTTTTTTCCCACCACGTGTTTTGCTGTTATAAATAGTGCTGCAAATAACATCTTTGGGGATAAATCTTTTTTCCATGTTTAGGATTATTTCTTTGGATTCCCAGAAGTGGCCCCCAAAGAAGAAAAGATCTTGGCTTTTTTTTTTCCAGAAGGATGTGAGGATGTACAACAGGGCAGGCCTCACCCACCACCTCTGGGTCTTCTAGTTTAAACATTTCTCCTGGTTATTGACTTACTGGAATTTTTTGATTTCTTGTGTGATGCGCTATCTTCATGAATTGGTTGGTTACTCACTATAGTCCCTGTTTTGGGAACTGTCTTTTCATGTGTTTTGCCCACTTGCCTTCAGGAATCCAACTGTTGTGTTCCCTCTTCTGTCACTTTATATGATGAGATTATTAACATTATTTCTGTCACATAAGGTACAATTTTTTTCAAGTCTATTTCTTCTCTTTTAATTTTAGTGTGAGTTGTTTTTTATACACAGAGGTTTTAAATTTAAGGTTGTCAAATCTGTATCTTTCATACGAGACAAAAAGGAAAAAAAAATCTACTTTAAGTATTTTTAAAATGAAGGCATTGTTTGCATACAGTACTATCCACACTTTTAGATGCAGTTCTAGGGTTTTCACAAATGCATACATTGTGCACCCACCACCCCAACCAAGACACAGAATGGTTCCATCGCCCCCAAAATCCCTTGCACCCTTTTTATACTTTAAGTATTTTAAAATCCAAGAAAGCTGAAAGGATTGACATGATGAAGAGGCAGTTCTTTTCTCCTAACCATTCTATGATTTTAAATATTGAACCCAAATATTGAAGGTCTCTAGCAGATGGTGTAATAATTATTGCTCTTATTGACACCATCACACAGGCCAACATAAGCATAATGGGAATACCAGAGGAGAAGAGAGAGAAAGGAACAGAAAAATGTTTTTCGAAAAAATAATGGCTGAAAACCTCCCGAATTTATTACACCAACCTACACATCTAGGAGACTCAGTGAACTCAAATAGGATCAATGTAAAGAGACCCACAGTCAGATACATACTAGTAAAAATGCTGAAACTCAAAGAAAAGGAGAAAATCTTAAAAGCAGAGAGAGAAAAATGACTTTACACATACAAAGAAACCCAATAAAATTAATAGCTGATTTTTCATCAGAAATGTTGGAGGCCAGAGGCAGTGGTGTAACATATTCAAAGTGCTCAAAGAATAAAACTATCGACCAGGAATCCTATACCCAGCAAAGCTATCTTTCAAAAGTGAAGGCAAGGGCTTCCCTGGTGGCGCAGTTGTCGGGAGTCCGCCTGCCGATGCAGGGGACACGGGTTCGTGCCCCGGTCCGGGAGGATCCCACATGCCGCGGAGCGGATGGGCCCGTGAGCCATGGCCGCTGAGCCTGCGCGTCCGGAGCCTGTGCTCCGCAACGGGAGACGCCACAGCAGTGAGAGGCCCGCGTACCGAAAAAAAAAAAAAAAAAAAAGTGAAGGCAAAATAAAGACATTCCCAGATAAAACTGAGAGAATTTCTTGCTAGTAAACCAGCCTTATAAGAAATATTAAAGGAAGTTCTTCAGGCTGAAAGCAAAGTGATTCCAGGTGGTAATGTGAATCCACAAGAAAGAACTAGTAAAGGTAATTATGTAATTATAAAGATAGTATAAATGCATAGTTTTTTCTCCTGTATTCTCTCAACTGACTTAAAAACAATTGTGTAAAATAATATGCATATAAAGTATTGTTGGGCCTATAACATATAGAAATGTAATATATTTGCCTATAACAACCAAAGGAGGTAAGTGGGAGGAAAGCTATATTGGGCTAAGGAAATGACTACAGATGGTAAAATATTAATTATAACAATGTATAGTTGGGTTTGTAACATTAATATGTATAAAAATAATTCCACAGAAAGAGAAAAAAAGGGAATAGAGCTATATAGGAATAACAATTTTTGTCTCACTGAAATTAAGCTAGTATAAATCTGACCCTGATTCTGATCGATTAAAATGTATATGGTAAACCCCAAAGCAAGAACTAAAAAAAAAAAAAAGAAGAATACATAAAGAATTCTTACAACTCAATAACAAATAGAGGAAGAAAACGCAAGAGGGAGGAGATATGGGGATATATGTGTATGTATAGCTGATTCACTTTGTTATAAAGCAGAAATTAATATACCATTGTAAAGCAATTACACTCCAATAAAGATGTTTAATAAAATAACAAATAGACAAATAGTCCAATTTATTTTAAAGATTTATTTATGTATTTAGTTTTGGCTGCACCGGGTCTTAGTTACAGCATGTGGACTCTTAGTTGCAGTAGTTGCAGCATGCATGTGGGATCTAGTTCCTTGACCAGGGATCAAACCTGGGCCTTCCACACTGGGAGCGCGAAGTCTTACCTACTGGACCACCAGGGAAGTCCCTAGCCCAATTTTTTAAAAAAAATTTTATTGAAGTATAGTTGATTTATAATGTTGTGCTAATTTCTGCTGTACAGCAAAGTGACTCCATTATACACATATATACATTCTTTTTTTAAACATCTTTATTGGAGTATAATTGCTTTACAATGGTATATTAATTTCTGCTTTATAACAAAGTGAATCAGCTATACATATACATATATCCCCATATCTCCTCCCTCTTGCATCTCCCCCCCCCCACCCTCCCTATCCCACCCCTCTAGGTGGTCACAAAGCACCGAGCTGATCTCCCTGTGCTACGCGGCTGCTTCCCACTCGCTATCTATTTTTACATTTGGTAGTATATATAAGTCCATGCTTTATTTTCCATTATGGTTTATCCCAGGAGATTAGATATAGTTCCTTGTGCTATACAGTAGGACCTTGTTGTTTATCCATAATAGCCCAATTTTTTTTAATATGGCAAATGATCTGAATAGACATTTCCCAAAAGTACAAAACATGGCCAAAAGTACACGAAAATATTACCATCATTAGTCATCAGACAAATACAAATCAAAACTGCAATGGGGAAACCGTACCATTAGGATGGCTAGAAGAAAAGGTCAAACAGTAACAAGTGCTGGCAAGGTTATGGAGACACTGAAACACTCATACACTGCTGGTGGGAATGTAAACTGGCGCAACCACTTTGGAAAACAGTTTGACGGTTCCTCAGACAGTTCAACATAGAGGGACCTTGTGATTCAGCAATTCCCCTCCTAGGTATAGGTCCAAGAGACATGAATACAAACGGTCACAGAAAAACTTGTAGACTTGTTCATAGCAGTATTATTCATAATAGCCCAAAGTGGGAAGCAACCCAAATGTCCATCAAATGATGAATGGATAAACAACATGTGCTATGTCCATACAATCAAATGTTATTCATCATGAAGAGGAATGAGGTACCTTACATACCACAACCTGGGTAAATCTTGAAAACATGCTAAGTGAAAGAAGCCAGTCCCAAAAGACCACATATTTATATGATTCCTTTCATATAAATGGAAATGTCCATAATAGGCAAATCTATAGAGGTAGGAAATAGATTAGTGGTTTCTTAAGTCTGGGAGCGGATGGGGAGACAGGGAGGTGATTGCTGAATGGTATAGGGATTGAGATGGTGAAAATCCAATTCACTGTGGTGATGGTTGTACACATCTCAATATACTAAGAACCATTGAATTGTACACTTTAATTGTGTGAATTGTATGGGATGTGAATCTCAATAAAGCTGTTTAAATAATCCAGGTAGAAATTGGTTTGCAATTGTATTAAATCTATAAATTATTTGTGAGGCATTGACATCAGTATAATATATGCTCACCCCAGCCAAGAGTGTAGCATGTCTTTGCTTTCACTCAGTTCATTTTGGGGTCCTTTATTAGATTTTAAGTTTTTTCCACAGAATCTTATGTTTTCTTATTTGCCAGTTCCTAGATGGTTTCTAGATTTTGCTGGGATGGTGAATAGTATCTTTAATTACACTGTATGTTTGTTTATTTTTGGTGAAAAGCAAAGGAATTGATTTTTGTAGATTAATCTCGTAACTGGGGACCTTGTGATATTTCTTATTACTTGTTCTCATAGTTTGTTCATTCCACTGGTTTTACTGGGTATATAATTATATCATGTTCAAATAATGACAGCTTTCTCTATTCCCTTTTAGCCTTTACATCTTTCTTTTTCTATTTGACTATAACTTCGTATACTTCAGTAATTATTGGTTTACTCAAGTTCTCTATTTTTGTGTAATTTTTAGCATTTTATATTTTTCTAGTAATTTAACCGTTTCATCTAGATTTTAAATGTTAGCGCATTGTTAGTCATAATCACGATTTTGTTCTTTTTTATGTCTCTGCCTCGGTCAATATTATTTACTCTTTTACAGTTTGTATTTTATCTGCAGTCAATCTCTTCTTTTCCTATTTGATTTTGCTAAAAGTCAGTTTATCTTAGTAACTTTTTCAAAAATTAAACTAGTTTTTGGTTTTGTTAATCTTCTTTTCTTCCCCCATTCATTTCATTGATTTCTGCCCATATCTTTAAAATCATTTCTTTTGCATTTGTTTCTGTGGTTTTGCTTTATTGCTTATTTTCCCACTGTTTGAGTTAGATGCTTAACCCATCGCAGAAAAATATATCTGTTGAATAAAGTTTTTATCAAATGCTTTTTCCTCCATCTATGAAGATTGTCATCTGTCCATGAATCTGTCAAAGTGGTGAATGAATTAATTAATAGATTTTTCTAACGCTAAACAACCTTGCACGTCTGGTATAACCTCATCAAATATCATATTTTTAATATATTGATGAAATCAAATGGTAATATTTTTATTTAGGATTTTTTTGATTCATGTGAGAAGAAATAGCTTTTCCTTATTCATGCTGTTCTTGACTTTTTTGTATTAACACTGTATCACCTTGGGGCAGGGAAGGATTTTTTAAATGATCCCCCAAAAGTACCAAGTGAAAGCACTTGGAAATTTGACCACATTAAAACTAAGAACTTGTAATCAATAGACGACACTATCAAGAAAGTAAAAGAACAAGTCACAGCTTTGCAATGCATAACTGACAAAGGATTAGTATGCAGAATATATAAAGACCACCAAAGAGTAAGAGGGAGACACCAGTATAAAAATTTTTCCAAATGTATTTAAATTTTTTCTTCCAGTTTTATTGAGATATAATTGACATACAGCAGTGCATAAGTTTAAGGTGTACAGCATAATGACTTGGCTTATATTATGAAATGACTACCTCAATAAACGTAGTGAACATATCTCATATAGATACAAAATTAAAGAAATAGAAAAAAATTCCCCTGTGATAACTCTTAGGATTTACCCTTTTAACAGCTTCCATATATAACATATGGCAATGTTAATTGTATTTGTCATGTGTACTTTTAAATAGAGTGGTGGGTTAGTGGGTGGTCTTTTTAATGCCTCAATATTTACATATCTGTTATTTTACACGTATCAGATATTACAAAATTGCCAAAGAGATTGTTTTTAAGGCAGAGCTGGTGTTCCTCTTCCTGTCATCTTTGTCCCCCGACTCCACCCCAGCTGTGGCTTCCTGCCCACAAGGCTGCCGGGAGCTGTCACTGCTCAGGATCAGAAACCAAAGTCCAGTTGTGTTTGGAATCGGTGGAGAGAGTCAGAGGGGAACTTTACTTGCCTCCCCAAAGGAATTTCCAGAACCCAAGCTCACACTGCTATCTGGCCTGGCTCACACAAACCACCTGTACTTTGAAAAGAAGCACTTTGCTCCTGGAAATGATGAGGCTGGCGTTCTAGGAGGAGGTGGTGGCTTGGGGTTGGAGCAGAGGAGAGGTTGTTCAAATGAATGAATGAAGGGCTTCCCTGGTGGCGCAGTGGTTGAGAGTCCGCCTACCGATGCAGGGGACGCGGGTTCGCGCCCCGGTCCAGGAAGATCCCACATGCCGCAGAGCAGCTGGGCCCGTGAGCCATGGCCGCTGAGCCTGCGCGTCCGGAGCCTGTGCTCCGCAACGGGAGAGGCCACAGCAGTGAGAGGCCCGCGTACTGCAAAAAAAAAAAAAAAATGAATGAATGAAGAACAGAGGGCTAGCACAGGAAAAACCTGAGGAAGCCAGGAAGGAGTCACGTTCATGGAGAACCACTGACAACAGAAAAGTAACTTAAAACAAAATAAGCCATCCCATGCTTTGCACACTTCTCTCAACTGACCCTAAAATGGAAGGATACACTGACCTCATATATTCTGGTAGAGAACGAGTAACCTGAATCTAATCATCAAAAGGAAACGTCAGGCAAACTCAAGTGAAGAGCTTCTATTTTTTTTAAAAGGGAGAGAGTTGTTCTTCCAAATTGTCAGCCTCATAAATATAGAAATGTTCCAGATTCAAGGAGACACGACAACTAAAGGCTGGATCCTGGGGATGGGGAAAGTGTTAGGAAGGACAGCATTTGGGTCAATGGACAAAACTGGCAAATCACCAGTAGATTAGACAAGTATTATGTAAATGTTATATTTACTGAGATTGATTATAGGTGGTTAGGTAAGAGAACATCTCTATTCTTAAGAAATACACGCTGAAGTATTTCAAGGTGAAGGGCCATGATGTGTGTAACTAACCCTTACATGCTTTAGAAAATATATGTATATTGAGAAATGAAAGCCAGCTGGAATTAAAACTCTGCCCCACCATCCATCTATGGACACAGATAAAGCCAGCCGTAAAGTTAACAGGAAACATCTCCTCCCCACCCCCAGCCCCGGGGAAATGCTGCAGCTGTAGTGCTCTAATAACTCCCTTTATGGGCGACTAGGGCTATTTTACTCACTGAGGAGCTTAGTTGTCAAAAATCATGGGCTTTTGGAAACTTTGTTATTTGAAATTATATCCATAAGAATTCAACAGGGAATTCCCAGGCGGTCCAGTGGCTAGGACTTGGTGCTTTCACCGCCATGGCCTGGGTTCAATCCCTGGTTGGGGAACTAAGATCCTGCAAGCCAGTGCCACGCGGCAAAAAAATAAATAAATAAAATAAACTTCCTACTCTTGCCTGTAAGATGTAAGTCACTTTGACACGGACAAGAAGCCTCCATTTCCAGCCCTGATACAGAGCTTTAGATAGAGTTTCTAGACACAACATGCCACATTTGTCTTAACTTTGTAGTTTCCAAGGAAACAGGACCCTGAGACCACTTTGCAGTCCAGACCTGATGTTGACTCATTTATACAAATCCCTGCTTTGCTCTCAAGCTATTAAAACACAGCTTCACTTAAATTTCATTCAAATTCCTCTCCTCCCCCAAATTCTATAGCTCGATCCAGCTCCTTTTGGGGGACGTGGTCTCTTTCATTGCAGTGAGTCAATAAACCTGACTTTGGTTTGTCCCTGGTGATTGGGTTAGGATGGAGTGGTGGGTGATGAGTGGATGGATGGATGGTTGAATGGGTAGATAGATAGATAGAGTGAAAATAGAGGAAAACTTCATTTAAAATGAATTCAGAAAGCCCAGAAGAGAGAGCTCTCATGCATATACCACACACTGCAGTCTGCATAACCAGAAGGAAGAAGGGAGATAAAAATTATTTTAACAAGGTCTGCTCATATAGAATTCTTTGTACAAAATTCTCTTGGTCTCAACTTCTTATGCATGATGATAAGAATGTTACTTTTTTCCTTCTGGGACAGGAGAGTACATTTTTTCACATGGGAATTTCACCTCCTGGTTTTAAGAAAAGGGAGGAGGATTCCTCCTTGCCCCAGCAAGAACCACTAACCACTGCTTGCAGTCAACAAGAAACCACCACGGGGACTTCCCTGGCAGTCCAGTGGTTAAGACTCTGTGCTTTCAGTGCAGGGGGCGTGGGTTCGATCCTGGCTGGGGGACCAAGATCCCACATGCCCTGTGGCAGAGCCAGGAAAAGAAAAGAAAGAAACCACCACAACCTCAAAGTCTTGTTCTTCTCCAATAAACTTTTATTCAAAACAACCCTCCCCAATTTCCTCCTGAAACCTAATAAAAGCTGACCTGCTGTCCACCTCTTCGGACTTGCCTGTGGTTCACCACAGCTTTCTCTGCTCGAACTGTAATTCTTCTGCTATTCCTGAATAAACTCATTTTGTTGGTAAAATAACTTGCTACTCTATTTTTTCAGGTTGACAATAGATTGAGGATGATAAAGCTAAAGCAATGGGGTGAACTGTTAACAATAAATAAATCTGGGTAAAGGGCATATACAAAATATCATTTTTATTTGTGCAAGTTATTTGTAAGTTTGAAATTATTTCCAAATAAAAAGTTTTGGTTCTTTTAAAAGGGGCTGAATTGGTTTGGACTAGTTTTTAGCAAATCTTTTGCAGGCCAAGGAAGAATTTTTTTTTAAGTAATTTATTTATTTTATTTTTGGCTGCGTTGGGTCTTTGTTGCTGCACGCAGGCTTTCTCTAGTTGCGGCGAGCGGGGTCTGCTCTTCGTTGCGGTGCATGGGCTTCTCATTGCAATGGCTTCTTTTGTTGCAGAGCACGGGCTCTAGGCGCACAGGCGTCCTGGCGTGCGGGCTTCAGTAGTTGTGGCTTGTGGGCTCTAGAGCGCAGGCTCAGTAGTTGTGGCACACGGGCTTAATTGTCTGCGGCGTGTGGGATCTTCCTGGACCAGGGCTCAAACCTGTGTCCCCTGAGTTGGCAGGCGGACTCTTAACCACTGCGCCACCAGGGAATCCCCCAAAGGAAGAATTTTTATGTTGTGTTTTATATTGTAATTCAGTACATACTCAAGAACTCAAATTATGAGAACTATTTCTTTCCACTTCCTCTTCATTCTGATATTTTCTATGATTTCACTTTTTAAAAAATGGTTATGATACACCCGTGGAAATTCACCCATATTTTGAAACACTCTCGTAGTAAGATCTGAGCACCCATTACACTCTAAGCCTAATGGAATGTTAGACTCCGCCGATTCATGTTTTCTCTCCGTTGACTCGGGACCGGACTACATTTCCCAAAGTACCTCGGGGTGAGACCTGGCGGGTGGGGAGCCAGGGTCTGAGCTCTGATTGGAGACTGGGTGCGGTCCTCCAACTTGCCGGGAAATGTGGGCGATCCTCAAGTGGAGGAGGGGGCGGGGCTTGAGAGAGGATCTGCATGAAGCCCACGATGGCTGCTGGGAAATGTTGTTCTGGGCAGGAGGTGGAGGGCCTGCCGCTCAGCCTCCTGGGATTCGTAGTCCTGGCAGGCCGGTGGAGCCCTGGTTCTTTATCTTCCCGCTGGGTCATTTCAGGCTTTGCGCCCTTCCTCCATCACTTCCCTGGGATCCCTTAACTCACCGAACCCGACCAACTGCCGAGGCCTTCTCCGGTCCGCGGCTCGGAGCTCTCAAACGGCAGATGCTCCACAGAGAGCCAAAAGAGGTGGCATTGGCAAACGCCCTTGAGAGGCCTGGGAGGGCTTCTTGGAGAAGGCAGCAGGGTTCCCATATGCAGACCGGAATCAGCCCAGAAAGCAGCGTACAGGCGAGCTGATCTGATGCGTTAACACTCCTTGCAAATGCCCTCTACTCCCCACCCCGGACATCTCTGTGCCCACAACTCTTTTTCCCTGGGCTAGTATGACAGATACTGACCAAACAGTGGCACCTAGAGTGATGGAAGGCTTGATGAGGAAAGCCCCCGACCCAGTGGGAGCCCAGGTGAGTCACCCGACTGAGGCCTGGGGGACGCCAGGGAGGAAGAGAAGCAGTTAGAAATCCAGTTCATCTCAGGGTTCCCAACATGGCCCCACACAGGCATCTTCCTTCATTCAAAGAACTCCCACATGCCAGGGATGCTGGGGACACAGAGCTGGTCATACCCAGCCCTGCCCCACAAGGGTGCCCAGTCTGGCTGATCAGGGTTAGCTAGGTCATGAGAGGAGTCAGGGGTTCTGGAGCACCAAAGGCAGCACCTAACCCTGCTGTGGGAGCTAGGGGGTAGGCAGGTTGTTCAGGGTGACGCATTAGCCAATTCTTGGACTTTTGCATATGCAAAGACAGTGTCTGGAGAGAGCAAGCAGCGGTGAAGGTGAGGTTAAAACAGCCGAGTAAGGATCAGAGCTGATGTTACAAAGGCCCCTCTGTGTCTGGCACTATTCTAGGAGGCAGATGTTATCACCCCCATTATACAGATGGGGACACTGAGGAACAGCAAAGTTATGTCTCCCTCAAGTTGCACAGGTTAAGTGGCTGAGGTAGGATTAGAACCTGGGCCATCTGGCTCCAGAATCTAGGCAGGTAACCATTGAACTGCCCCCAACCACTGACTTCCCAGAATTTCAGGTCTGTGAGGGTGGACCTCTCCCAAGCAATAGCAGACATCTGCCCTTTGATCTTCTGTAAGACATCCTGCTGCCCCACTGCAACCCTGGAAACAAGCTTAGAGGGGGGATGAATTTTGAGCAAAGTCTTCAGTCCCCTGATGGAAGCCTTCCTGACCAGAGGCCACCCCCCTTCTTCTGTACCTCCTATGGGGCCTGTGGGGCTGAGAAATGACTCCTAAAGGGAATGGGTGGCTTGTGCTCCCCCCTTCTGGAGATGACAGAGTGGCTCATTCCTCCCACTGGAAGATCCAATGGTGACACTTTAGGTGGGTGGTGCCATGGCTGATGAAGGGGAAGGGACAGAGATGTAAGGACAGACAGGGTCACACTCCGATTCCTGGGCTCTGTGAGGATATCAGGGTCCCGACCCTGATGCCAGTATGTGGGGAGACACTCGGTGTTTCCAAAAGAGCTCTTCCTCCAAAGAGTGCTGTCCACAGTGCTGAGCCCAAGATGGGTCTGGGTGTCCTCACTGCCCCAGGGGATTAATGGTGAGGAAGAAAATGTAGTGTGTGGCTTATGCTCCACCATTTCCCAAATGCTCACTTTCCTGGGCTCATGTGAACATCCCAAGAGCCATACAAGGTAGGGATAATGTGCCCATGTTCAGAAGAGGAAACTGAGCCTCAGAGGGAGGGAGGGACTGGCTCATGGCCTCACAGGCAGGGAGTGGAGGACGGATCAATTGGGAGGGTGCCTAAGCTTCCAGGCTAGGTAGGTCCTCATGTTTGTGTCTAAACACATGCTCTGGAGTTGGGGGAAGGGGAAGGGAGTAGTCATGACCATAATGTCATGACTTTACATGACATGATGGTACCATCTGGTGAAACAAGTTTGAGACACACTAAAAAAAATTGAATGGGGGTCTTTCCTGCAGGACTTGTCAGAGCCTTCAGCTCCTTTGTGCCTCCCAGATCTCTTTGATCAGGACCAAGGCCAAGGCCTGGGACAATGACTGACAGGCCCTGGGTCCCAAAGGCCTTGAGTGGGGCACGATGGGGGTGGAGGCGTCAGCAGCGTGTGCACTCGTGTAGTCCAAACATGTGTGTGCAGTAGCGGATGACCGTGTGTACATATGTACGTGTTGTCCATTCACTCTGATCTGGGGCTCAAACAATACCTGTAAAAGGGGGATGGGACCTTGCCCTTCCTGCCTTGCCCCGCTGAGAGATAAAGGCCAAAAGTGCCTCCACTGCCTGCTCAAGTCAGATTCCACAAGGCTTTATTGGCGCCGGACCTAGCCTGGTGCCCACCGCTCCCAGGAAAGACAGGCAAGGAAGGGGTCCCGGCCCCGAAGGAGCCCCCCAGGGATCGCCACAAAGGGCGGATGGTGGGATGGAGTGGAGAGGCGGGGGGCCGGGCCCGCTTAAAAGGGGAACTCGCAAACATAGTAGAGGCGCCGCTCGCAGTCGTGGTCCCACCAGGAGCCGTCGTCCGAGGCCTGCGCCACGCAGTTCTCGAGCGCGCCGCCGTTAGGCTGGTTGGGGCTGAGCGGGTGCGGCGCGGCGCTGGGCCGGGCGCCGGGCTCGGGGCTGGGGGCGCGGTGCCAGGCGAAGAAGGACACGCGCTGGCCGTTCTCGAAGAGGTAGAGGCCCTCGGCGCGCCGGTCGTGCACACCCAGCCACACGGGCCAGTTGTAGGGGGCAAGCGCCGTGCGCAGATGGCGAGTAAGCACTTCCATCTGCTGACGATCCGCCGGCTGCGCCAGGCTTCCGCCCCGCGCCATGCACCGCGCCTGCGCCGCTGCCTGAGCCTCGAAGTCGCGCGAGAGCAGGAAGCACTTGTGGCCAAGGCGCACCCCCTTCAGGCAGCCTGCGGGCGGGGCGGAGCGGAGGTGGGATTAGTGTCTCAAGGGCGGAGCGGAGGCGGGCTCAGAACCGCCAGGGGCTGGGAGAGGGCGTCAGGGCCGCCAGGGGCGGGGCCAGACTGTTGGGGCGGGACTGTAGGGGGCGTGGTGCGGCCAGAGTAGTTTCGGCTCAACAGCGCTGTGGGGAGCGTTCCACCCCACAAGCCCGTCTGCTCCCCGCATTCACCCTCCCCATCAGCCAACACACCCCAAATCTGCAAGAACCCCCTCGCCCCTGACACCCAGGGTCCTCACGTCTCCTCAGACTTTTCCGGACCCCTTTTGCCACCAGTCCCCCATCTGACCCGGATCGTCCCTCTTTCCCCGCCCCACACGGTGCGACTCACCCTCTAAGCGGCCACGCTCGCGTTCGGAACGGCTCTGCGCCTCCTTCAGGGCTTGCAAGGCGTCGCGGGTGTCACCCACCACCTCCCGCAGCTGCCGCAGCCCCCGGCTCAGCTCGGCCACGCGGGTGTCCAACGCGTGCAGACGGACGTGCACCTGGTGCAGGCCTGCGTCCAGGCCGGCCAGGCGACCCACTGCGTATGGACAGGGCGCACGCTGGACCGTGACCCTGGGGGCGGAGCCAGGGGACCAGAGGACCTGGGGGGACCGGGACCTAGGGCTTCTGGGGCGGAGTTGGGGTGGGGGTGGGGTACTCAGGACTCCTGGAAGGTAGGGGCCGGTGGCTCCGGGCTCTTGGGAGGCAAGGCCGGGGATCCGGAGCTCCTGGGGGTATAGGGGCTCCGAGCTGAGCAGTGGGCAACTGAAAGACCCCGGGGCAGTAATAGGACGGTTCGTTTTTGTGAAAATGACCACGGAGGCCTGGGAGCAGGGCGGAGCTAACGATTACTCACGGATATAAGTGAAGGTGTCTTCAGAGGTGGGAGAGGGGCTGGGGCTGAAGTAGGGAGTTGTGGTTGGTTCCTCCTCGCCTTCCTCCCCCTGACCGTCCTTCTCAGTCGCCCAGGCCCCTTTGCCTCCAGGGTTTCCCTCAGGATTTTCGTCCCCCCTCCTAGCAGGCAGTCCCAGGGCTTCCTGTAAATGCTGAGGCAGGGGAGGGATGGTCAGGGCCAGCCTGGCAGCTGCATTCTGACCCCCCAGACACTCCAGCCACCCCTTTCCAGCTGTAAGCTGGCTCTCTGCCCCGAGCCCCTACTCTGAACCCGTCACCCTCACCCTCTGAGCCTAACCCATCCCTCCCGTTGCCCATTTCCCTGACCCTCAAATACGCCCCTCCCAAGCCCACAGTCACCCAGCCGGGTCCCCCCACTAGAGTCCCAGCACTCCCCTAACTCACCTTCAGCATCAGGGCCTCCCTCTCCCGCTCCTCCTCCTGGGGGCTAGCGCATCCCCCCTCCCGCTCCCTCTGGGCTCCCCAAACTCCATGACTGAAGCCCAGGAGCTGGGGTACCACCAGAGCCCCGAGGAGCCAGGCTGCCTGCATCAGGCTGGGCTCGGAGCACCAAAGGCTGCAGAAGGATGTCTCTGAGGAGAGGGATGTTTCTGGGGACTGGAGTGTGTGCAGATCACCAGCCCCCTGGTCCGTGCCTCTCCCAGCTTCTCTCTGGTCCCTCTCCTCCCAACTCCCAACTCCTGTCTCGTCCGTGGTCCGTTGGTCTCCGCTCCTCTGTGTGTGTCTCTCCCCGCCTCTCCTGGCTCCCCCGAGGCCCTGCCTCTGTGGCCGGAAACCTCCAACGTTCCAAAGCTTGGATCCCGCCTGCCTTGGGTCTCCGCACACACCCTCCTCTTCCCACTTTCCAGAGCTTGCTTCCGTCCTGTCCTGCTCTTTCCTTCTGCCACAGCCAAAGTTCCAGAAGGTCAGGAAGAGGATGGAGCCGGCTCCCCAAGGGATCCTGGGGCAGAGCCTCTGCCCAGGAACCACCTCAGGGAGTTGTCGGGGCTGGGCCCTGCTCCCCTCTCTTCCCCCTGGCCAGCGCTCAGGACAGGGGAGACCTCAAGGTCTTGCTAAGGTTGTTATTATCCTGTGGCCACCGTGGCCCACACACCCTGTGGGAGGAGGCTTTCCCACCATTCGCAAGCTCTAGACCACCTCCTGTCCCCAGATCTCCCACCCCACCCTGCCCTCCAAGCCCTTGCCCCAGATGCAAATGAGTGTCTGTGCCTGTCTGTGGGGACACATGCAAAGAGCACGCGTGTGGCTGTGTGTGCAGCCCTAGAAGGTGGGGCTTTTGGATCCATCTGCTTTGCTTTCCTGGAAACCTCCTGCAGGCCGGGTCCTGGGTGGGGCGACGCTGGGGATTCCAGCTGTTCACAGCCCAGCAGACAGACCCACAGGGTGATGGGCTGGGGCAGAGGGGAGGGGAGAGGCTGGGTGGGTGGGGTCAGGAAAGCGTTTTCCGGGAGGTGGAGTAGACAGATGCCCGCTGGGTGCACAGAGAGCTCTGAGCATTCAGCAAGGTACCTCATCTCCCGCCTGGACCACTGCAGTCGCCTCTTCCTGCCTCTCCCCCTCCTTCCTCCCAAGCCCCTCCAATCCACACAGCTTGCCGCAGCCAGAGCAATGCTTCCAAACCACCATAAATCAGATCACATCACTCCCCACTCCCCTGCTCCCCCCAGCTTCCCATCATATGTGGGAGGGAAGCCAAGCCCTGTCCTCTGCACAGGCCTGGCCTGCCCAGCAGTGGGGGCTGGGAAGGATGGGTCCTTTGCACCTCCGCAAGCTCATCACCCCCATTCCCCTCGCACCCTAACTCTCCCCATCCCACCCCCACCCTCCACAAGCTCCAGCCACACTGGCCTCTTTGCTACTTCCTGAACGCTAAGCTCCTTCCCACTTCAGAGCTTTTGCGCTAGCCTTTTCCTCCTTCTAGAAGACTCTTCCCCCAGCTCCTTCTCATCATTGAGGTCTCAGCTCAGAGAGGCCTTCCCCAAGTTAGTTTATTCAAACACCTCATTTTATCTTTTTGGTTGAATCAAGACTGGCATTGCCTTGTTTGTTTGTTTACTTGTTCAGTGTCTGTCTCCCGCCAGTGAAGGCAGGCGTCTGTGTTCATTGCTGTATCCCCAGAGGTAGAACAGGGCCAACTCCACACGTAGTAGGTACTCAATCATTTGAGAGAGGAAGGAAGTAGTCTTTCCTGCGGGGTAACAGCTCAGCCAGAAGACTGAACACTGGATGGTTGTGTTTAGGTGGCAACTCGAGTTCCCCGTGGCACTGGGGGTAGGGGTGGCAGCCAGGGTAGAGGTGGGGAAGGCAGTGGAAGAGAGGCTGCAGAGGCAAGGGAAGCAGGAGGGCAGGCCATGCCCACTCTATGCCAGGCCCGTGCATCATGTAGGGCTTTCCCAGCCTCAGCCCGGCTGGTTGTGCAAGAGAACACGGAGCTCACGGGCCAGGATCGCAGGGCCCACTCTTCAAGGGAGAAAACCGAGGCTCGGAGAGGGGCCGGCTCAGCCTGCTGGAGGTGACCAGCGTGGCGGCAGCTAGCCAAAGCTTCTGGCTCTAAGCAAAAGCAGGGCATCTGCCCTCAGCTGCCGGGAGCCCCAGGAGGGGCCTTGGAAATCAATGCATCCAGCCTTCCATTTTCCGAGAAAGCAGAGGGCAGTGTGACCTTGGGCAGGCTGCCCACCACCTCAGAGCTTGAACCTGTCTCAGGCGCCCATGAAGGGGCCTGGGGACCCCTCACTGAGAGAGAATACACAGGCCGGAAAGGTCTTGTAGGCCGTGGAAGGGTACACAGCCCTTCTCACAGGTGGTGCCAACACGGGCAGCTGTTCTCTCCCCAGGCTCAGCTGCTCACCACCTGGGCTGGTGGATGTGCATCCGGAACCGGGCCTCCTGGGGCTGGGCCAGCACCTGCTCCAGCTCATACCGTGGTACCCGCGAGCCTGCAGCTGGAGGTGCACCCACAGGCTGCTTAGAACTGCCCTCTGCAGGTGCCTGTACTCTGGCTGGTGGCCCTGTTGGAGCTGGGAGAAGGGTAGGAGCCCGGGCTGTGGCGATGCTCTCACCGCTGCCCTACGGGATCTGCCCTATCTCTGCGGGTGTATCCCATGCACCAAGGAGCTGAGCTGCTGAGATGGCTGGGGGTATCCGTGTGAGGAAGAAGGACAGGCAGCTATGGAGTGCCCAGTACTGGACCACAGCAGTCTGAAGACTGAGTCAGGCTACCTGTCTCTGATCCACCACCTCTATCTGACTGGGTGACCTTGGGCAAGTTACTTAACCTCTCTGGGTCTTGGTTTCCCCCTCTGGTAAATGGGGATGGCACAAGTCTGCAGCCCAGAGGACTGGTGTGAGAAGCTGAAGAGTAAATCCAGAACAGAGCCTGGCACACAGGGAGTGTTCAGGAAATGTCAGCAATAATCCTCACGGAGGGGAGCGAAGGCGCAGGGTCGTGCCTCTACATTGGCGTGTGCACACCTGCGTGACGGAGGGCCAGGTGGGTGAGTATGATGGAGATGCAAGCACACATCTCCCTCCACTTCTGTGTCTGTTTCAGGGTTCCGTGTGAGCTGGAGTTCTGAGCAAGCACAGCCGGCTGCGTGCCCGCGTGTGGGGGGTGGGTAGATGCGTGTGCTCTGCCGTGTGCATGCTCCGGCACTCGGGTGTGATATGTACATGATGTAGCTGGGTGTGTTCATGGTAATGTACACTCAGAGCCCTGCATGCCCTGGAGAGAATGTACATGTGGAGATATCTGCAGGGGCAGGGCCAGCTAGTGACTCTCTGCACCTGTGCCTCGGAGGAAGGTGTGTGTGTGAGTGTGTGTGTGTGTGTGTGTGTGTGTGTGTTTGGGGGATATGACAGGAATCTGTAGCTCTCACCATCCAATTTGGGCGGGGTAGAGTCTAGCATCAAATATTTAATTGCACCCTACTGTGTGTAGAGGTGATGGGGGCGATCTGGGAAGGGTCGGTCCTGGGGGTGCGAGGAGAGGTACCCTTGGGGGGCGGGTCCCCATCGTCGGGGTACAGGGGCAAGCAGGGGTGGAGTCAGGGTTCGGGGATCCAGGCGGCTGAGAGGAGCGGTGGGGGAGGGGGCGGAGCCGGCGGTGGCGGGGGGATGGGCGAGGTTTGGGGGCGCGGGGAGGGGCGATGTCTCCTCCGCCGGCTCCCGGAGGGAGGGGAGAGGGCGGAGGGAGGGGAGGGAGGGAGAGAGGGAGAGACAGGGTGAGGGAGAGACAGCGAGAGCGAGAGAGCGAGAAGCGAGGCAGAGGAGGCGCGGAGCTGGCGGCGGCGGCGGCGGCGGCGGCGGCGGCGGCCGGAGGAAGAGGAGGAGGAAGAGCAGGCGGAGACGCGGCGCCCGGAGCCGGCCGGACCGAGCCGGGGGCGGGCTAGCTAAGAGGGGCGCGGCGGCCGCGGCGGAAGGGGGGGCGCTCTGCGGATGGCCAGGCCCGGCCCGCGGGGGGGGTGAGGTCCTCGGACCCCCGCCCGCCCCCCCGGCCCCCGCCCGCCGCCTCCCCGGGCCCGCTCGCCCTCCGGGGCGGTGGGGCATGGCCTGAGGGTCCCCCGTCTCCGGGGGGGTGGGGGGTGGGGGGAGGGGGGAGGGGCCGCGGGCGCCGCCGACCGGGACTCAGCAGACCCGCCAGGCAGGTAAGGGGGCCGAAAACCGGGGGTCTGGGGGAACGGCGGGCCCGGGGCCGCGGGAGGGGGCGGGGGCGCCCCGGACGTCCTTGGCTGAGCGCCGGGCTCCCGGCCCGGGTGTGCGGTGGGGGGGCGGGGGGTGAGGAGGGGAGCGTGGCCCCGGGCGACGTCAAATTAGGTTACGCCCCGGTCCCCCGTGCCCCGTCCCAGATCGCAGACTTGGTGGGAGGATGCAGCCCCCATCCGCCGCCGGCAGAGCCCCCTGCCCGAACCCGCCTCCCCGCGCTCCTGGGCCAAGGGCTCGGTCGCTGTACCCGCCTCTTGGCCCTGCCCGGCCACTCCCCCACCTCGCCCATCCCGGCCCACCTCGGCCCCTCGACCGCTCCTGCGGCCCCACCCCTCGAGGCCCCTTCCCCGGGTCATCCCGGGGCCCGTCTCCGCCGGCGGGGCTCCGGGCCTTGGCCTCCTCCGCCCCCTGCGACCCCTTGTAGCTCTTGCTTCGCCTTCCAGACTCCTCCAGTCCCCTCCCACCCCTTCACAAGCTCCCCCCCATCCCACCCTGTCCCCTCTTCCTTCTCCACCGGCCGGCGCGCCCCCTCGGCTCCTGCCCCCGAGTCCCGCTCCCGGGTGCCCCCGCCCCCTCGCCCCGGACCGGGGCTCTCCCCCACCAGCTTCTTGGCCCGCCCCAGCCCCGGCTCCCTCTCCCCGCCTCTCCCCGCCTCTCTCCGCCTCCATTCATTCTCCCGGGCCGGCTCTCGGCCAAGCCAGCCGCCCCCCGTCCCCCCGCCGCCTCCCAGGGCACCCCCCTCTCCTTCTTCCCCCCCCCCCACCGCCGATTCCTCAGCCCCGTCTCAGTACCAGCTGCGTGCCAGCTATTCTTAGCCGCGGAGCGTTTGATTCATGCCGCCCCGGCGGAGTGTGCCCGCTCCCTCCCTCTGGGCCTGAGGGGGAGGGGCCGGGGAGTCGGGGGCCGCCGCACGCACGGGGGGACCCGGCTAGTTTTGCTTTCAGGCCACTGGCCACCCCATTAGTGCCCGGTTGAGGCTGAGGGTCAGCCAGGGTCAGCGGAGGGGGAGTGGCTGCCAGCCCCAGGTCCGGAGGTGGGATGTGGAGTGGAAGGGTAGGAGGAGGCCGGGGTTTCCGAAAGGGTAAAGCAGGGGCAGCTCTGCGGGGTACCTAGAGGGGGAGGGGGCTTCGAAGCCGTGGCCACCCTTGGGGGAGGGGTTGGCCTGCCCACGGTTAGATGCTAGCTCGCCCACAGCTCTTGGAACTCTCCTCCCCGCCACACATTTTGTCTTCCCTCCCCCAACCCCCCAGCCCATCCCCACTCCCCCAAAGTCAGCAGTACCCACCACTGCTTCCCGTCTCCATGGCAACGTGCAGGAGCCGGGCCTGGTGTGGGGGGGGGGAGGGACAAGACCAGACATTCTGGTTTCCGGTGCTAGGGTGGGGGGGGTGGAGAAAATGAGAGAAAAGGACCCCATCTGGGACTCACCCTTATAAGACTCCCTCAGGGGCAAAGAATAGTGGGGATCTGGAGAGGATCTCTCACCCCAGTCCCCCAGAGTCTCACCCCCCTTCTTAGTCTCCCTCCCAGCCCCCCAGTCTCCCTCAGAGTGGGGCCACCAGTAGTACCAGGCAATGCCAATCCACCCACCCAGCAGCGCCAGGCCTCAAACACACTCACAGGTCATCTGCAGCCACCGTGCACCGACAGGGTGGCTGTCACCTGGTCAGCCCTCCCAGGGCCAGCCTCCCCACCCCCACACACACCCTCTCAAGATGCCCCCAGGAACTTGCACAGGCAACTTCTTGTGGTTCCCTCGGCACACCCCTTGCATGGTACTCTGCCCCGTGGCACCCCCATCTCAGTGCCCCTGCCCCCTGGGATGGTTCCCCAGCAGCCCTCTGCACACATTGTCAGCCACACTTCAGTGAAGTCACCAGCTCCACCCTAGGCTCAAGGCACCTCCCTCTCCCCCTTACTACATCTCAGCCTCACCCCAGTTATCCTCTCCCCCTTACTACATCTCAGCCTCACCCCAGTTATCCTCTCCCCATTACTACATCTCAGCCTCACCCCAGTTATCCAGGAGGAAGATGGGAGGATCTCAGGTGAGGGCCCTGGCTGGGGTCAGGAGGGCAGGATGCCGGTGGGTCGCCCACCTGTCTGTCCTCAGCTAATTTTAGCTGCCTTATCCGTGGCCTGGCAAAGTGGGCCAGTAGCTCCCGCGGTGATTCTGCGGTTTCTGGGACACCACCACGCTGGGTCAGCGGCAAAGTGGGGCGCAGGAGGGGCGGGGGGCTGCGAGCAAGGCCAAGGGCAGGGAAGGAGACGTGCAGGAAGCATGGCAGGGTTGGTGTGTGTGTGTGTGTGTGTGTGCACGAGAGAGGGAGAGGGAGAGAGAGAGAGAGAGAGAGCGCTAGAGCTAGAGCTTGGAGGCTGTAGGAGTGTCTGGGGGGTGTGTCCAGCCTCCTTCCTGCCTCCCTCGGGTGGGGCGGCTGCCCTTGACCATTTGTCCACTGAGTGTGCCTGTGGCCTCCAGGGGGTCTGGGTTCCTAGTCTGACAGCCGCCCTTGGCCCCCCGCAGCCGCCTGTGATGCTGCCGTCCCCCGTCGCCCCGTGGCCCCATGATGACCCACAGCCCCGTGTCAAGCGAGGACGAGGAACGCCACAGTGCCAGCGAGTGTCCCGAGGGGGGCTCAGAGTCCGACAGCTCCCCAGACGGGCCCGGGAGAGGCCCCCGGGGGACCCGGGGCCGGAGCAGCGGGGGACCTGGTAGCCTGGCCTCGGTTCGAGGCCTCCAGGGCCGCTCCATGTCTGTCCCAGACGACGCCCACTTCAGCATGATGGTCTTTAGGATTGGCATCCCTGACCTGCACCAGACAGTGAGCCTGCTGGCCGGAGGAGGGGCGGGGCAGGAGAGGGACCCGAGCCTGCACGGGGAGGCCTCTGGTGCTGGGTGTCCTTACACATGGCCCCCAATTTCCAGACCCCCACGTATTGCCCCCAACACCCACTCTGTCCCTGGAATCACCCACAGCCCCTTCCCACACCACCTCAGGCCCCTTCCTGTTGCCTCCCCCACCAGAAATGCCTGCGCTTCAACCCAGATGCCACCATCTGGACGGCCAAGCAGCAGGTGCTCTGTGCCCTGAGCGAGAGCCTGCAGGATGTCCTCAACTATGGCCTGTTCCAGCCGGCCACGTCGGGCCGCGACGCCAACTTCCTGGAGGAGGAACGGCTGCTGCGGGAGTACCCCCAGTCGTTTGAGAAGGGGGTGCCCTACCTGGAGGTGAGGCCCACAGCCTTCCTGGCCCCTTCACAGATGACAGAAGACACGTCCTGAGACACATCTGCCCCTCCCCATTTTTTCTCCCAGCCAAGACCTTGGCAAGGGAAAACCCAGTGGGCTCTTCTGGATTCGGGGGGCACCTAAGAATCAGAGCCAGAGAGGCCTGAGTTCAGATTACCGTGCCTTCTGCCTCTGACCGGTGGAGTGACCTTGGGCAAGTCATTTTCCAGCCCCAAGCTTCCCATTATCAATCAAAGTGGGAAAGGATGCCCAATTACAGTAGGTATTCTAGAACCTTCCCCATGGGGTCCAGACTCCCTA
This sequence comes from Delphinapterus leucas, assembly GCF_059928025.1. Lineage (NCBI taxonomy): Eukaryota > Metazoa > Chordata > Mammalia > Artiodactyla > Monodontidae > Delphinapterus > Delphinapterus leucas. Next base: position 6,616,364 of record NC_143148.1, read on the forward strand.
GGGGTTGCAGTCCACATGCCCCTAGTGGCCTAGCACCGCCGCTCTGCCCACCCAGCCAAGGCTCTGGGGCTGTTTCCACCCTGACCCAGAGTTGACTCCTGGCTCAGAAGGGGGTCCAGACCCCTGATTTTGAGTCTCTGTCTCTCCCTTTACCCCACCCCTGGCCTCAGTTCCGATACAAGACCCGAGTTTACAAACAGACCAACCTGGATGAGAAGCAGCTGGCCAAGTTGCACACGAAGGTGAGAGAACCCTGCTGACACTTGCTCTCCCACCTGGAGCTCCCTGCCCAACCATTTTCTCTCCTATCTCTTCCCAACAGCCCTCCAAGCCTTCTCTGCCTCTGCCAGGGTGCCCCACTTAACTTGGGATGCTGTGTCACATTTGGGACAACCCCAAGGGCCCCTGCTAACCCTATCACAGCCTTTTTTATCTTCTCTCTTTCCTCCTTGTGCCTCTGCTCAGGCTCACACCATTTCCACCACGGTCCCACCTTCTTCATCTTTGGATTCTCCCCTCTCATCTCCTAGGTTCCCTATATCCACTCAGGGCCCCCCTTCCTTGGCCTGTGACTCTGACATCTAGCATCCCTCTGCCTAGGGACTGTTTCATAGACACCCTGCAGTTCCCACAATCCCAGAGCCTAAATCTCTACCAGATCCAACGATGCTTTCCTCCCCAGCCACGTTTATCCTCCTGCTTCCTTGCCCTCCAGTCCTCAGACTGTATGTCCCCTGCATCTCCTCTGGTCCCCCAAAAGCTGGGAAGAAGCCAGGGGGCTGCTTTGGTCAGAAGTGAAGTGAAGGATCCTTGACACTTGGGAAGAAAGCTCCCAGGCATCTTCTCATCCCCATCCCCACTCCACCATGCATTTGTCTCTGTCCTCCCCAAAATATTCCATCCGTCCAGACCTGTACCATCCACTGCAGGTGCTTCCAGACACATACGGCCCCCTGGGTACCTGCAGTGTGGCAGGTCCGAACTGAGCCTCGCTGTGAGTGTGAAATACACACTGGATTTGGAAGACTCAGTACTCCCAAAAGTAAAATATCTCATTAATAAATTTCATGTGGATTACCTGTTGACACGGTAATATTGTAGATATAGTAGATTAAAAAGAGATAGGTCAGGGGCTTCCCTGGTGGCGCAGTGGTTGAGAGTCCGCCTGCCGATGCAGGGGACACGGGTTCGTGCTCTGGTCCGGGAGGATCCCACATGCCGCGGAGCAGCTGCGCGCATGGGCCATGGCCGCTGGGCCTGTGTGTCCGAAGCCTGTGCTCCACAGCGGGAGAGGCTCCACCATACCGCAAAAAAAAAAAAAAAAAGAGAGAGATAGGTCATTAAAGTGAATTTGAATGTAATTGAAAGTTCCCCTTCCTTTTTTAAAAAAAGAAAATGGCGACTACTAGGGACTTTTCAATGACATGTGTGGCTTCCTGTGTATTTCCACTGGACAGCACTGCTCCAGAACCCAGCTTTGCTCCCTTCCTTCCTGACCGGCCTGTCTTCTCTTGTCTATGCCTCAGACGGGGTTGAAGAAGTTCCTGGAGTACGTACAGCTCGGGACATCCGATAAGGTGGCACGGCTGCTGGACAAGGGGCTGGACCCCAATTATCATGACTCGGATTCAGGAGGTAGGGTGGGGGCCGGGCACTTTGGGAGGGCTGGAGAGTTAAGAACAAGGCCTAGGGGTTGCATGTGACCGGCCTTTCCCGTCCGCCCCCACCAGAGACCCCCCTGACGCTGGCTGCCCAGACAGAAGGCTCTGTAGAGGTGATTCGAACCCTGTGCCTGGGCGGGGCCCACATCGACTTCCGGGCCCGGGATGGCATGACAGCGCTACACAAGGCCGCGTGTGCCCGTCACTGCCTCGCTCTCACGGTGAGGTGCCAGATCCTCCCGGGACCCTCCCCAGAGCTCAGAGGCACCCCCAAATTACCATGTTTCTCGCCCAGACTGCATTGGGCCAATTGACCCAGACCCTTCCTCCACCTCTCCTCCATTGCTACTCCTCTGACTGAATCTGATACCCTCCTGGGACCTCCAGGAGTGCCCACCCGCCCCAGCTCAGGGCTCATGATCAGCTGTAGTTGATGGTCACGTGGACCCTTGCCCTACACGCAGGTAGATCATGTTAATTTCCTGACACCCAGAACTTCTCCATTCCCTCTGACCCAGCTCTACACCAACACCTACCTCTGTCTCCCTGACCTGTAGACTCTCCTGGTAGCCTTTAAAATGCAGAGTGAGCTCCCTGCTGTGCCCCCAGATACAGACCCTCCTCCATACACACCCTGCAGACACAGCCCCTTCATCTGTCTCCTCCAGACACTGGCCCTCAGCCCCTCCATCTACCCTTCCCAACCTAGGAGCTCACCCCCCAAACACACCCCCTTCTCTCACAGCCCCCTCCTCCAGTGCAGCATCTAGAATGTGCCTTCCCAAATTGACGAACCTCGTAGACCCTCAAAATACATACACGGAGTCAGCTCGCCCAGTCTAATTTTAAAACGGGCTTATTTTCCCCCCACCCAAGGGCACTCGATCCCTCTTCATACACAGGTCAGGCTAGACCGCCCCCAGAGCTCTCGATAAACACCAGGATTCATAGATGCTCCAGCTTAACGGAGCCTCTTCTGCTTTCTCCACCCCTTTCTTGAAGATCCCTAAACACCAGCCACAGAGGTCTGCCTTACAGCCCTGGAATCGACAGACCCTCTTTATGTACACCCCTCCCCCAGACGCCGCACCTGCCCGCACCCCACCCCTACCCCGCAGGCCTGCGCTGTCCAGTCCAGCAGCCACCAACCACGTGGGGCTGTGTAGATGTCAATGGATTCAAATGCACTAAAATTACAACTTGCGTTTCTCAGGCTTACTAGCCACATGCAAGCACTCAGTAACCCACACGCGGCTGCCATACTGGATCGTGCGGTTGTAGGCTGTTGCCGTCACCACAGACGTTGCGCATGTTCTGTTGGACAGTGCCACCGCAGACTCTCCTCACACAGGGCTTTCCTAACGTGCTTGATGCTGCCAGCCTTCCAGGCCCAGAGCTGTTACTTGAGTGGGCCCGCTCCCTGCCCCCGAGCCCCCAGCCCCTGCGAGGCTGGCCCAAGTGGCTTTAACCCAAGCTTGCCCCCTCCCAGACTTCCTTCTGTGCCTCGTCCTCAGGATCCCGGTCCTAATTACACCTCCCACCCAGCCAGGGACCATCCTGCACCCAGACTCCGTTCTCTCATTTGTCCCCCAAACCAGCCTATCGAGTAGGTGGGCACTGAGGCATTAGGCTCCTTCAGTGGCTCACCGAACGTCGTTGCCCATGGGGGAAGGTTGGGCAGGATTTCAGAGTGGGAGGGTCCTCTGGAGGCATCTTCCCAATCCCTTCATAGTTCACAGGGACGAGAGGCTCTGAGAGGGGAAGGGCCAGTATCAAGGTCGCTCAAGGGCATCATGGCACAACCAGCTCTGGTATTGGCCAGTGTGGGTTACCCAGGACTCCCCTCCCCACTGGCCCTTCTGCATGAGCCAGTACGTGCCTGACTGTCCTCTTTTTTCCCTTCCTAGGCGCTCCTGGATCTTGGGGGCTCCCCCAACTACAAGGACCGCCGGGGGCTGACTCCTCTGTTCCATACGGCTATGGTGGGGGGCGACCCCCGCTGCTGTGAGCTGCTCCTGTACAACAGGGCCCAGCTGGGCATAGCTGATGAGAATGGCTGGCAGGAGATCCACCAGGTGCTCCCGACTCGGCCAGGAGGGGCTGGGGGCTGCATGGGTGGTTTGCTGGACCCTGAGGGGGTCAGGGATCAGGGACCCCGGTCCAAGGAGCTAGGGCTCCAGATGCTGGGGTCCTCACAGAGGGGAGGGGTGGGAGTAGCGTGGTCCCCAAAGAGGAAAAGATGAGGGCGTCAAAACCGGGACCCTAAAGGGGATGGCGTGGGACCTGGAAACCTCGATCCCTGAGATGAGTGGGGATGGCCTCTCGACCCTCCCGAGGAGCCAGCCCAGAGCCCTGGGCCTTGGAAGGACTTGCAAAGCTGGCGGAGTGAGTTCCTAAGCAGGAATGGGGGTTGAAAGGAGAAGGGGAGGTGGATGTACAGCTTCCTGACCTCGAGGTGAAGGAGACAGACAGATGCCATGGCCAGGTGGGTCTGTTCCAGCCTCCTCCACTCCCAATCCTCTCCAGGCCTGCCAGAGGGGCCATTCTCAGCACCTGGAACACCTGCTCTTCTATGGGGCTGAGCCTGGAGCCCAGAACGCCTCGGGGAACACGGCCCTGCACATCTGCGCCCTCTACAATAAGGTCTGCCCTGCAGCGCCCGCCCCGGGCCCTCCTCCCGACTCCAGCCTCCCAGCCTCCCTGCGCCCTCTGTTCTTTCACTATTTCATTCGTTCATTCAGCAGATGTTTCCTGAACACCTTCCCTGTGTCAGGCTCAGACCTGGGTGCTGAGGACACAGTAGTGATTAAGACAGGCAGCCCCTCCATCAAGGGACACACCCTGCCGTTATGATCCCGAGTGTTCAGAGGGCGGTCACCGGGAATCCAGGTCCCTGTGGGAGCCCACAGCTGGGCTTGGCCTTGGGGCTGGGGTGAAGGTGGCTCTCTGGAGGACGTGCCATCAGTGCTAAGATGATGAGTTGGCCAAGTAGAAGAGGGCAGAAAGGGTGTTCCAGCCAGAGGGCGTAGCCTGTGCCAGAAAAACAGAGGGGAGAGAGTCGGGATTGCTCCTGGAAGTGCAAGAAACTCCAAGGGTCCTATTGCTTTAATTTTTAATTTCTATTTTATATCGGAGTAGAGCAGACATTCAATGTTGTGTTAGTTTCAGGTGTACAGCAAAGTGATTCAGTTATCCGTAGACATGCATCCCTTCTTTTTCAAGTTCTTCTCCCATATAGGTTATTACAGAATATCGAGTAGAGCTCCTGTACCATACCGTAGGTCCTTGTTGATGACCTGTTTTACATATAGTAGCGTGTATATGTTAATCCCTGAGGGTCCTATTTCTAATGGGTCTCCAGCTGCCAGGGGAGCATCACCCACTGCAGGGGACAGGGGAAAGGCCGAACCACAACCCCTGAAGGGGACAAGAGTGTGTCGCAAGTTGTAGCAATTCAGGGCTGGGTGGACAGTCCGCAGTTCAGGAGTTGTGAGTGGAGGTGAACAGTAAAGAACTGGCGGGGGGTGGGGGGGTCTCGCGTACCCACTCCAGCTGTGAGGTAGTGGCCAGTTGGGTTGGCAAGAGCCGAGGCTCTTAGCCTGCTGACCCCGGTCACTTTGCCACCTGTGCACCAGGTGATCCTGGGCAGGTCAGCCTCCCCTCCGGTGTCTCAGTCTCCCCACCTGCTTCCCAAGGCTCCCTGCCCTTAGACGGTTGCTGCAAGGACTTCGGAGGCCAGGGCCTGGCATGCTGTGGCTGATCCATCAGCCTCTTCCCCCTCCTCCAGGAAGTCTTCCAGAACAGCCCCAGTCCCTTCTGCCTCGTCAGAACTTGCAGTGCCAGGACGTGGCAGGTAGCCACGTGCCGCCTTGTGGCAGCAAGCAGTCTGCGCCCGCAGAGGGAGAACTCAGAGTTTGTCAGATTGCCGTCACTTCCCCGCCCCCACCCCCCGCCAGTGCATCTGTCTCCCCTACTCCCTGACACGGGCCTCGTGTCCGGATTTTCTGACTCAGTAGCCTGTGCGCAGGCCAGGATGCCCCAAACAAGTCCCGTCCCCTCTCTGAGGTTCCGTCCCGCTCTCGGAAACGGGAATAACGTCAGCTGATTGAAGGGGATGAAAGGTCATGTGTATTAAGTGCTCACCCCCTAGAAGGCAGCTATAAAAATAATAATTATTATTATCATTATCATTGCCGTTATCAGTCAGGATCAGGTCAGGAGACAGAAACCATACCAGTAATCGGAATAGGGGAAATGTAGCATGTACGTAGTTATACAGAGGGAACAGTTACTCTAAGTGGGTCGGATGAGCCAGCCAGTTCCCCGCCTTGTGCTTCTCCTTTGTCATCTGTGAAATGGGTCAGTAACACCTACCTTGCAAAGGATCAAGGGTGTGAATGTTTTGCTTGCTCTCGGCCTGGTGCTTAGCAAATAGATGCCTGACAAACGCAAGTTCTTTTCCTACTTTCTCTCCCCTTGTCTTCCCTCCCAGACTTTAAGCTTCCCAAGGCCCAGAGCTGGGTCTGAAAGATTTTCTCACTCTCTGCCCCTCTGGCCTCCTGGCATGCCCGTCTAGCCTCTGGTGGTGAAGATCAGGCCCATACCCAGGCTGCGAGCTCCTCAGGGGGTAGGGCCTAAGTCTGATCAATCGCTCTGTCCCAAGGCCCCAGCATAGAGTAGGCTTAGATGTCTCTTTGTTGAATGAATGAGTGAGTGAATGAATGATTGAATGAATGATGGATCAGATGCCTTGATTTCCCCCAAGACCACGCACAGCACCCAACTCAGAACATTCAGCAGGTATTTGCTTCGAGATAGATTGAACGACTCCACGAATGAATGAATGACTTGAACGAACTGAATTTTGAGTGACTCAACGCCACATCCTCCATCCTCATCCTTTCCATGCACATTTCCTGAGCGCCTACTGTGTGCCCGCTTGTGAGATGCATCAGACACCGCACGGCGCCTGTCCTCGGGAGGGTGGGGGGAGTTCGCAGTCTGGTGAAGAGGCAGATGTGGAAACAAATAGTTGCAATACAGTGAGATAAGTGCTAGCGCACCAGTAAATGTGAGGTTCTCTAGGAGTGTAGTGAATTGCCGGTTAAGCTGAAAGAGGTGCTCTGGGCCTGTGCTAGGCAAGGTGGCAGTGGGGGCTGGCAGATATGCAGAAACACACATGGCACTAATTTACAGTCCAGCTGGGGAGACAGCATGTGCACACATGGACACACACACTCACAAACACATCCAGAAAACGAACCAGGCTAACTTTGCTGTCCCATCGGAGGGCCACTGGACTTGGGCAATCGGAGTTGTGCTTTCACAGGAGATAGATGAGCACTAAGATTAGAAGGCTTGGTTTGAGTCCTAGCTGCCCCACTGACTGGCTGTGTGACCTTGGCCATGGATTTGCCCTCTCTGAGCCTGTCCTGTAGGAGCATCCTTGATGGGTTTGTCACGTGAAGAGGGTGAGACCAAGCAGGTGTTTTGTGAATTCTGGTTAAATTAGCATCTTGGGGATCTGGAGTGGAGCTGAGCTGGGGGCCAGGTTGCGTTTGGCCAGGCCAAGATGAAGGGAGAGGACGTCCCCTCATCCAGCAAGTGTTTATCGAACAGCTCTTACGGGCCAAGCACTATGCCAGGTGGTGGGTGCCACAGGCAAAACCATGCCTCTCTGAAACGGACATTGTAGTGGAGGAGAGATGCTAGAGACGAATAAAATAGAAATATAATTTCAGGGAGGCAGTGTTATGAGGAAGATGAGTTAATTCTGGCTTAGAAGAATGCCCGGCACATAGCAGGTATCATGTAAATTAAAATAAAGCCGGAAACTGGACAAGGGGTTATTTTCAACAGGATAGTCAGAGGGACCTTTTCTGAAGAAGTGGCATCTGAGCAAAAACATGAATCAAGTGGGAAAGTGAGAAAGTGAGCTGTACAGAGATCTAGGGGCAGAGAATTCCAAGCAGAGGAAGCAGCAGGTGCAAAGGCCCTGGGGCAGGAGTGTGCTTGTCAGAGGAAGGAGGCCAGTGTGGCTGGAGCATGGGGAGCAGGGAAAAGTGGTAGAAGATGAAGTTGGTGAGGCTGGGGGGGTAGAGGGGCAGGGCAGGCAGATCAGCAGGGGCCTCCTAGGCCAGGGCAAAGACATTGTGTCTGACCCAAAGCGTGAGAGAGAATGACATGTTGTGATTGACATCCCTTCCCCCACTGCCCGACCCTGGCCCCACTGCCCCCTTCCTTCTGCGTCTAGCAGAGTGTGTGATTAGAGCAAAGGCTTGGGAGTCAGAAAAAGCTGGGTTCAAATCCGAGTGCTGATCGTCACCAGCCACCTGACCTTGAGCTCCTTTTGAAACCTTAGTTTCCTCATCTGTAAAATGGGGACAATAATTTCCATCTCTTGGAATTGTTGGGCCCTTCGGTGGCTACCTCCTCGAAAGTGCTGAGCACCAGACATGCAACATAGTAAGCCCTCCAAGAGGTTTGAATTGGTGGCTCTCAAACTGGATGCTTCTGCCTCCCAGGGGACATTTGGCAATGTCTGCAGACATCCTTGGTTGTCACGACTGGGGAGGGGAGTGCTCCTGGCATCTAGTGGTGGAGCCCAGGGATGCTGCTCAAAGCCCTACAATGTGCAGGATGACACACACCACCAACACCCCCGCTACAAAGACTTGTCTGGGCCCTGAATACCACTGAAGATGAAAACCCCTGATTGGGAGGTTGGGGTTAGCAGATGCAAACTGCTATATATAAAAGGGATACACGACAAGGTCTTACTGTATAGCACAGAGAACTATAGTCAATCTCCTATGATAAACTAGAATGGAAAAGAATAATTTTAAAAAAAAGGATATGTGTGTGTGTGTGTGTGTGTGTGTGTGTAACTGAACTGAATCACTTTTCTGTACAGCAGTAATTAACACAACACAGTAAATCAACTATACTTCCATAAAATAATAATAAAGAAAACCCCTGGTTTAGGTTAGCGCTGTCCGATAGGCTATAACCTGAGTCACACGCGTAATTTTAAACGTCTCAGGAGCCACTTTTAAAAAAAGGAAAAAACCCACAGGTGACATTAATGTTAGTAGCATATTTTATTTAACCCCGTGTATCCAAACTATTATCCTTTCAATGTGTAGTCAGCATAAAAATTTTTGGAGGGACGTCCCTGGCGGTCCAGTGGTTGAGACTTCACCTTCCAATGCAGGGGGTGCGGGTTCGATCCCCGGTCTGGGAGCTAAGACCCCACACGCCTTGTGACCAAGGAACCAAAACATAAAACAGAAGCAATAGTGTAACAAATTCAATAAGGACTTTTTTAAAAAATGGAAAAAACATATTAGAGATGTTTAAATGACGTTCTTCATGCCAAGTCCTTGAAGTCCGGCGTGTATTTCGTATGCACGGCACCTCTCAGTTTGGACTGGCCACATTTAAAGGGCAAGTGGCTGCTGCCCGGGGCGGGACGGGTTTCCATCAGATGGTTCTGGAAGTTCTCAGCACAGTGTCTGTGTCCACTCATGGTGACCTTAACGGTGTGTTTTTTTTTTTTTCCCTTTCACCCTGTGCCACTGACCATCAGGAGACGTGTGCTAGGATACTCCTCTACCGAGGAGCTGACAAGGATGTGAAGAATAACAGCGGCCAGACCCCCTTCCAGGTCTGGGGCTGTCGGGGCTGGTTGGGAGGGGGCATGAAGAACACAGAGGGGGTAAGGAAGGTGGGAGACTTTGGGGTGCTGGGAGGGAGGCACTTGGTCTGCGAGAGGAGGAAGGACGAAATTACTGGGGTGAAGGTTTGGGGGGACAGCTGGCCGCGGACCTCACAGTGTTTCCTGTTTCCTCTCTCTCTCTGTCTCTTTCTCTCTCCTCCCTGGGATCCCTGTACCCCCTCCCGCCAGGTGGCAGTGATTGCTGGGAATTTTGAACTTGGGGAGCTGATCCGAAACCATCGAGAACAGGACGTGGGTGAGTGAGCTAAGGGGAGAAGCTGTAGGCCTGGGGGGGTGCGTGGTGGGATTGGGGAGTCAGCGAACCTGATGTGGGGGCCAGGATGGGATCAAATACACCTGAGCAGTGGCAGGGGTGGGGTTCCAGGCACCCCACTCTTTCTTATCTCTGTCTTTCTCCCCTCACGCTTCCCCCCCACCGTCTCTCGCCCGTATGCCCTCCCCACCTGCCTCTGCCTCCCTCTGCCCTCCTGCCGCCATGCCCCCTCAGTGCCCTTCCAGGAGTCCCCCAAGTACGCAGCCCGGCGACGGGGACCCCCCGGCGTGGGGCTGACGGTGCCCCCCGCGCTGCTGCGGGCCAACAGCGACACCAGCATGGCCCTGCCTGACTGGATGGTGTTTGCCGCCCCGGGGACCTCGTCCGCCGGGGCCCCCGGCCCTGCCTCAGGGCCCCAGGGCCAGCCGCAGCCCTCGGCCCCCAGCACCAAGCTCAGCAGTGGGACCCTCCGAAGTGCCAGCAGCCCCCGGGGCGCCCGGGCCCGCTCCCCATCCCGAGGGAGGCACCCCGAGGAGGCCAAGAGGCAGCCCCGTGGACGGCCCAGGTAGGGGAGGGCTCAGCCCTGCTCCCACAGACCCCATCCCAGCCAGATCCCCTCGTCAGAGCCACAGCTCCGCACCCCACCCCGGGCCATCCCAGCTGCTTCCCTCCTGTCCCACACATGGCTGGTCCCCCATCCACCCACCTCACTGGTCCCAGCCCCAGACTACCAGACCCCTCTCCTAACCCTTGAGGCAGTGAGGGCACCGTGAGCCACAGTCTTGCACCCAAGTCCAAGCGCACCAGCGTTTAGCTGAGCACCTGCTCCATGGGCCTGGGCGGGAGGTGCCCAAAAGACATGTTGGACAGACAGAAAGACGGGGCAAGGTGAGAGGAAGCCAAACAGAGAGGGGGTGGGCGAGGGGGTCAGGGAGGGGTTTCCAAGCTTGGAGATGAGACCAGAGGTGGGGAGGGTGGGCAGGGGGCATCCTGGGGTAAAGAGGCCAGGCTGGCTAGAGGAGGACGGGAAGAGGGTGCTGTGGCTTGCCAGCCTGTCCTGAGGACGTGGACGGGAGGGAGATCATGGCGGGTCAGGGATGGCAGGCAGAGGAGTTGGACTCAACCCAGGAGGAAGCCGGGAGTCGCTGAAGGCTCGTGAGCCAGGGATGACACAGTCAGAGCTCAGCTTCAGGAAGCTGCATCAGGCAGGGCATGCAGGACCGTGGGGGGGCGGACAGAGCCAGAAGCCAGGAGGCAGGAAGGAGGGCTGGAGCCAGGCTGGACCCCTCAGGTGCCCTCTTTCCCTGGGGACGCCAGAGCTGGAAGAGGCACTCAGACCCCCTCCCGCTCTGATGCTCCATCTGCCCCCGACCCAAGGACCCCTGTTCTCCCAGAGGTGCCCCCTCCCTCCACTCTCCCCTGCCTCTCACACCCTCTGTGTATGCAGCTCCAGCGGGACACCCCGGGAAGGGCCAGCTGGGGGCACCGGGGGCTCCGGGGGCCCCGGGGGCTCCCTGGGCAGCCGCGGGAGACGCCGGAAGCTCTACTCAGCGGTCCCCGGACGTTCCTTCATGGCTGTGAAGTCCTACCAGGCCCAAGCCGAGGGGGAGATCTCCCTAAGCAAGGGCGAGAAGATCAAAGGTAAAGGGCCAGCGCCCGGCGGGGCTGTGGACACGGGGCAGGCAGGCGAACTAAGCCTTCAGGAAGGGTCACTGACAAGCAGGTCTCCAGCACCTAGAATGTCCAGTGAACGCCGGAGACCTCAGAGACACCTAGATGCCCCTTCCGCCTCGGAGGAACGTAGAGCGTAGCTGGGATGAGGCCATCAGGAGGCGGTGTCCAGGCAAGAGAGGGGCGATGAGCGTTTGTGGGAAGCTGACGCCGGCGGGCACGGCCGGAGCGCTTCCCCTGCGAGGTCCCCTCTCGCTCACGATCGCCCTTCCAGGCAGCTGTCAGGAGCCCATCGTACAGTTGAAGGAGCAGAGCCTCACGTGGGTGAAATGACTTGCCTGAGGTCCCCAAGCTGAGCCCAGGGTCTTTCCCGCTATCGTGTTTGGAGAGTAAGGCCACACCGCCTTGACTCTACCTCCTGCCTCTGCCAGGAGTTCTCACCTGAGACACGGGGTGGTGCCTACCTCCCCGTGCTCTGATGAGACAGCCAGTGTGTGAAGCCCGGTCCCTGCTGAGGGCTCCCTAAATAGAGACTGCTGTCATGGGGGTTTGCCTCTCTTCGGTTTTCCTGTCTTCATCTGTAAAACCATGCCAGTATCCCCCAAGTGCAGACTTCACCCCTCGCAGGGCCGTGGACGCATGTTCTTGGACAGAATGGTGCTGTGGAGACAGGAAGTGCCCTGCAGCAGTTAATGGGGAAGTAGTTCGAGATGGGGAAGCAATTCTTTGCCCGATTCTAGGCTTGCAGAGGAGACAGGTAGCGTAGTGGTTGAGAGCCAGGCTGATCGGGTTCAAGTCCCAGCTCCACCACTTCTTAGCGGGGCGACCTCAGGTGAGTGACTTCTCTGGGCCTCAGTTTCCTTGTCTGTACAGTGGGAGGATTAGAGTCAGTTCTTGTAAAGCCCTTAGAACAATGATTCTCACATAATGAGCGCCAGCTGTCATTACCACAAGCGACCCCCACTACGGGCACTTAGAAGAGAGAGACCCTGGGCACCGAGGAAGCTGGGGGAGGGGGGTGTCCTCCCAAAGGAGACAGAGTTTTAAGTGGGCCTTGAAGCATATGCAGGGATCAGAGTATCAGGCAGGTTGTGTCATTGCATCTCTTTTGTAGTCTGTCTCCCTATCGCCTGAGTTCCTGAAGACAAGGTCACATGTCACCAGGGGCTGGGTCACCAGGGCCCAGTTTAGTGACCCAGCGCACAGGAAGCCTCAATGCACACCTGCTGAGTGAAGGGATGAATGGATGAATGACCAAATGCCCGAGTTAACTGTGGGGGGGCAGGGGCAGTGCCTCTGGAGGCACCGAGCCTGGGGTGCGAGTGTATGGGTGTGTATGTTTGTGTGTGGGGGGGTGGGTCTGGGCGTGGGGTCAGGTCTGTGCTTTGAAGGATGCAAAAGAAGAAAGGGAAGCTGAGGCCAAGTGTGAGGGACCTTCGCACAGGCAGAGGGCCATGGGCTGTATCTTCCATGTGTCTTTCTGAATGTCAAGCCCAGCAATTCTGTGCACTTCCCTGTTTTCATATCCTTTCCATTCATTAAAAGATGCTTAATTGCCTCAAAGCACCGCCACATCCACAACATCACTGAGCTTTGCCACAGCCCGACGAGGTAGCAGCTTCCCTCTGCTCTCAGGACCAAAGCCTAGCGCCTTAGCCTGGCCTGCGAACCCCTCCTCTGCCCGCCCACCAACCTCACGTCTTCCTACTCTTTCTTTCACCCACAGGGTTCCAGGGACCACATCCTCCTCTCCATTCCTCAGATGCCCCAAGTCCTTTTTTTTTTTTTTTTCAGTTTATTTATTTTATTTATTATTTATTTTTGGCTGTGTTGGGTCTTTGTTGCTGCACACAGGCTTTCTCTAGTTGCAGCGAGCGGGGGACACTCTTCGCTGAGGTGCGCGGGCTTCTCACTGCGGTGGCCTCTCTTGTTGCGGAGTATGAGCTCTAGGTGCGCGGGCTTCAGTAGTTGTGGCGTGCAGCCTCAGTAGTTGTGGCTCGCGGGCTCTAGAGCACAGGCTCAGTAGTTGTGGTGCACGGGCTTAGCTGCTCCGAGGCATGTGGGATCATCCCAGACCAGGGCTCGAAACCGTGTCCTCTGCATTGGCAGGCGGACTGTCAACCACTGCGCCACCAGGGAAGTCCCCCAAGTCCTTTTCCACAACGAACCCTTTGCACATGCTGTTGCTTCTGCCTGGAAAACCTTTCCTTCCTCTCATTGCCTCCTCCACTCCTAGCATCCTTCAGGTCTCAGCCTATATGTCACATCCTCTGAGACACCTTCGTGGTCCCCCTTTGCCGTCGGATTTATATACTCCCATCTGGCCTTTCTCCAAATACCCTTTCCTTTGTCCCTCAAGCGTTGACCTCAATTTCCAATCATGGGGTCACTTGGAGAGTTATACCTCTAATGACTGCCAGTCTGGAAGCTCCGTGAGGGCAGGAACCACATTTAGTGTGTCCAACAGCCCCACCCAGTTCCTAGCTGACTGGCACTAACTAAATACGTATTTGTTCAGTGAACAAATGATTGATTCCAAGACCACCCAGCCAGACGTGGCAGAGCTAGCCAAGAACCCAGACGCCTTGACACACATCTCCTGGTCTCTTCCATGACCTTGAGCATCTCCTCCATTTGGTTTCCCCAGACCCTCTCAGAGGAGGTGTTTTGTGCAGGTAAAAGCGTCAGATGGCCCCAGCCCCAATCCTAGCGTGGCTTGAGCCATCCCTGGGCAAGAGATTGTTCTGCTCTAGCTTCAGGTTCATCTTTGAAATGGGAAATCAGTTGTTACCTACCAGGTAGGTGTAAGGATGAAGTGAGCAAAGGATGTGAAGGGCCGAGTGGGAACAGAGCTGTGAAAGATGCTGGAGAGATGGATGACTTTGGGCTTGTTACTGTCGCCCTCATCATCATAGAAAGAGCAGCAGCAAAGTGCTGGAACAGAGAGGTAGCAAAACATGAATGACTGAAAATGTCTGCTCTGGAAACAGCGCCGTGTTCAAATCCAGGCTCTGTCGACTGCAAGCTGCAGAACCTTGAGCAGTTGACCTCAGCTCTCTGAGCCTCAGTTTCTCCACCAGTAAAATGGGGTGAATGAAAGTGTTCCCCCCCACACTTAGGGTCCTGGCCCCGAGCGAGAGCTGGATAAACATTAGCTGCCCCTGCTGCCCATCTTTGCTGTCGGTCAATGTGTGCTTGATGGTTAAGGGGTGAGGGTGGCAGGAAGTGGCCTCCAGTAACGAGCGGTGGAGAGAAGGAAAGAGGTGATTCTACTGTCCCTTCTAGAGCCAGGGGAAGCAAAGAGAAATGCAAGGAAGGGTCTGGGAACAGATGACAAAAGATTAAGTGGCAAGGAGACTGCAGGAGGCGGCAGGGGCAGTGATGGGGGTGTAGAACTTGACCTAGGAGCCGAGGAGGGTTTAGGGAAATTTTGGAATGACTGAGTTGTGACTGGTCACCAGGGGAGATGAGAACCAGTTGTGGGCGTGTCCCTAACCTCCAAGGATCACGTCATGGGACACAGCCCTTTGCCCCAGTGCCATTTTGATGTCCCCACTGGGTCCGGGAAGCTAGTATGCAGAAGCGACATGATTTGTATCTCCCCCTTCCCCCTTGCCCCTTCCTTGGACATTTATTAAGGATGCCCTTGGGCCAGGTTCTGTGCTAGGTCCTGAGAGTTCTGGAAAGGCTGTGAATCAAGTGTTGGGAGCGGGTGGGGGTGTGGGCAGCACAGAAATGAGAAATGTTTCTATGTCCCTGCTCCCCATCTAGTGCTTAGCATCGGGGAAGGAGGCTTCTGGGAAGGCCAGGTCAAAGGTCGCATCGGCTGGTTCCCCTCTGACTGCCTGGAAGAGGTGGCCAACCGCTCCCAGGAGGCAAAGCAAGGTAACGAGGAACCCCCAATTGTCCCCGATTTACTCTAGGTTCTCATGTCCCTTCCCTTCCCCCTCCTGATGGGGGTGGGGTGCTGGGAGGTAGATAGGAAGGCTTGGGCCAGGACCCCAGGGGGTGGGCCCATGGTTTCCAGAGTGAAGGTCCAAGGTCATCCTTTGTCCCCCTGCAGAAAGCCGAAGTGACAAGGCAAAGAGACTATTCCGGCATTATACTGTGGGCTCCTACGACAGCTTTGATGCCCCAAGGTAAATGTCCTTACACCCTCGGGCTCCCCCCCAACCCCAACTCCCTTACACTCCACGTTTTAAATAGTTCCACCGCCTCTAAGCCCCCTTTCTCATCTGTTCCCTCTAAAGTTCGATCCAGGGGTGGGGGAAGGCAGACTTAGCTTCAGACTACATAGCCCAATCCCAAACCGTCCTTGGCAGCCACTGAGACTGCCCAGCTCTGGTGTAGCCAGAGACCAATGAAATGGATCGGGGCAAGGTGGGGATGCCTGGGGGGCTAGGGAGCTCATGTGTGTGGCTGGCTGGAGGCTCCGGTCTCCTTCATGTGCCACGTCTCTGTGCAGCAGAAGTGTATGCGTCCTGTGCTGGCGTAGGGAGGGGGGTGGGCAGAGCTGGGCCAGGCGGGGTGGGGGCGGGGAGAAGGCACACTGACACCTTTCCCCTCCCTGGCTGCTGGCTGACTTGCTTCTGAAGCTTGATGGATGGGATTGGCCCAGGGAGGTGAGAGGGGAGGGGAAGGGAGGGGATGGGGTTAGGAATGGGAAGGAAGGGGTGCCTGGGGGTTGTATGGATGTGTGTGTGCACCGCCAGAGCTGAAGTTTCCCTGTGAGTGAACGTCTTACACAGACGGGCATCCTTGTACGGATTCCCCAAGTGTGTTCTTGCCCGTGTGTCTCTGTAGGTGTGCATGACACGTGTCTGTGTGCATGTGTGGCTGGAGGCCCCTAGATGTCTAGCCTTGCACATATGCCCGTGACAGCGAGAGGGTCTGTCCTGCTCTGTATAGATGGGCGCGTTTGTGGCTGTCATTTATGGGGGCACGATTGTGGCTAATCGTGCAGCTGGCTCTGCACATTTCCCTGAATCTGTGTGTCTGAGAATGAGGGCCAGTGTTTCCAGCGATGTCCTGCTTACCACATGTGGACAGGTGGCTCTCTGCACATGCCTGTCCCTCTTCATGCATGTCACTGTGTGTGCGCATTAACAGATAAAGTCGTGTGCATGCATTTGCACCTGTCTGATCTGGAATTCAGGACCTGGGGTGTTGGGGGAGGGGAGGGCAGAAGAGGGGAGGACTCCAGGGCTTGAGCTTCCAGAAGGGCAAGGCTGTGGGGGAGGGATGGTCGTAACTGGGCATCTGAAAGATGAATCCTCCCCTCCCCCACCGCTCCCCCTAATCCAGGGAAGGGTCTCCTTGTTCATAGCATCCTTCCATTAAATGTGTCCAAACCTATGTGTCTGTGTTCTGGCCAGTGGGGATGGATGTTGCGGGGGAGGGAGAAATGACAATATGAGAAGAGAGGGCGGGACTGGGGTCCCACCCTGCGCCCCAAGTGTCCGAGGCGCTTGACCATTGTGCGTGTTCGCCTGGCACGTCTCCGGCTCTGGGCACTGGGTGAGTATCGAGGTCCCCACCCCACCCGGAGTCTCCCATCAGCCTCTGCTTCTTGTCTCTGTCAGTGTCTCTCTGGATCTCCTCTTGGCTTCGGTTTGGGGGTCGCTTGCTCTACAGCTGGATGGGGGTGGTCCCTCTTGCCCTCAGCTACTTCCTTCTCCTCTCTCTAGCTCTGTCTCGTCAAGTGCATTTTCTTCCCTCTCCTCCACTCCTTGTGCTCGCTGGCTTGTGCTGCTGTGTTTGCGGCGCGTCTGAGCTTCTCCTTCTCCTGCCTCCCCCCCTGCTCTCCGCCCCCCTGTCTGGGGTGCCCTGGCCTGTGTTGTGACCCCGCGTCCCAGCTGGAGCTGTACAGTCCTCCTAGCCTGTGCTGTCCTCTCTCCTCTCCCTGGGGGTCTGCGGCTCTCGTGTGAGCCGTGGACTGTGGATGTCCCTCCGCCTGGACTTCTTTGGGGGGAGGGGTGTCTCTCACTGCTCTGGCGCCCAGTCTGAACGTCCTGGCCTTCCCTTTCCGGCCCTTCCAGACTGTGTTGGGGTGCACTGTGTGTCTGTCTGCGGTGGGGGGCTGTGTGTCCCCTCCTGGAGTCTCCCTCACCGTGTTGTCCCTGCTTGGGAAGTGGGGCTTGGTCCGCGCGTCCCTGCACGCGGTTGCGAGGCATCTTGTGTGATGTTGTGCGTCCCTCTCCCCCCTCTCCCTCGCTCTGCACCTGCGCGGGAGGGCTCTGGAGGGGGGAGGGTTAAGGGGGAGGGCCAGACCGGAAGTGCCTCCCCCTTCTCCTCCCCCCCGCGCCTCGCCCCTCCCCCTTCTCCCGCCAAGGGGGCCCCCACGTTCCCCTCCCCCCTGCCCGGCCCCCTCCACCGCCCGGCGCAGGACGGCAAGGGGTTAAGCCTCGCGCCCGCCGCCCGCCTCCGGAGCTGTCCGCGGTGCTGAAGCCGGCGCCGTCCGCGGTCCTCTCGCTCCCGCCGCGGCCCGACCCCGCGCCCCGCGCCCCCGCGCCCCCCGGCATGTGAGCCCCCGGCCCTGCCCTCCCTCCCGCGGGAGGGTGCGCGCCCCCTCCCCCTCCCCCCTCTCGGCGCGGGTCAGCATGAGGCGGGGCCTGGGGGCCCGGACACGGGGGTTCGGCCGAGCGGGGACGGGGACGCGGCGGCGGCGGCGGCGGCGGGGGCGGCCGGCACCGGGACCGGGCCCGGGGCCGGGGCCGCGGCGGCGATGGCTTTGTCTGCGGGCGGCGGCGCCGGGGGTCTCGGGGGCCGCCCCGGTGGGGGCTCCCTGCCGCAGCCGCCCCCCGCGCTCTCCTCCAGCTGGCCGGCCCTGGGGCCCCGGCGGCGCAGCGTCTGGTATATCTACAGGTAACGGAGCGCGCCGCCCCTTTTCTCCGCGGCCCGACCAGGAGGCCCCAGCCCGCTGTGACGACCCTCCCCCAGCCGCTAATCCCCCATCCCTGGGACTCCTCCCCCGCCCCTAAGCCTCCCCCTCCGCCCTTCTCCTCTAACCTTCTCTCAGCACTAAAGCCTTTCCGGCCCCCTTGTCTCTACCCTTCTTTTTCTCATCCCCCTCCCTGGGCCTCTCTCCCCGAGCACCCCGCAACACACACACACACACACACAAACACACACACACACTCTCCAGGCCCCTCGCAGGCCCTTCCAGGCCCCCTTCAGCTCTTCCTCCAAGACCTCCCTCCAAGGGAGGCCCTCCAAACGGACTCCACTCCGGGTTTCGGGCCCCACTTGTCCTTTCTGCCACCCTTAGCGCCCCCATTCTGGAGCCCTCCGCTCAGGCACCTACACCCCAGGCCCGCGTTTCTCTGATTCCTGTATCCCCACACCCCTTCAAGGAGTTGGCAAGTCCCCCCATTCATACCCCTCTCTCCCATTCACAGTCATTCCCCCCCCATCACACACGCATCCCGCCCCCGGCCTCCCCTCCCCTCCCCTCCTCTTTTTCCGCTGCGTGTCACTGTGAGACTGTGCGTGTGTCCCTGTGGCTGTGTTGGTGTGCGTGCGTGTGTGCCTGCCTGCAGCCCTGTGTGTGTGTGTGTGTGTGTGTGTGTGTGTGTGTATGAGAGAGAGAGAGAGAGAGAGAGGGATGGAGAGATGGTGGGCTCCCAGCCCACCCCCCAACTGTGTCTATCTAGGTGTCCCTGTTTGACGGCGTCTGTCACTGTGTGTGACTTGGAGCGATAGCGAGGCTGTCTAGGGACTCGTGTGTGTTTGTGTGTGTTTGGGGGGGGGGTCTGTCCCAGGGACTGCGGCTATGTTTCCCAACACCCACCCTCCTTTGCCAGGCCTGTCCTCTCCCCGACAGCTCCCCCCCTTCACCAGTGACTCCGTGTGTCTCCATCCCCATGCGCTCCTCTCCCTGCCCCCTGAGGGTCTATGCCTGTGTGGGGCACGTGTGCTGAGACACGGCTGAGCTTCTGCACCGGGAGCTGCATCTGCCTGTGTGTGCCGCTTCTCAGCATGGGAGGGGGCTGGCTTCCCCGCGTGGGGGCCTGTGTGCAGGCCCTGGAGAGGCCGGTGGAGATGGGTACGCGGGGAGGGGCTGAGTACCAGAGGGGGGCGCTATGTACAGCAGCAGGCTCTGGGCTGTGGGATGCTGGGTGTGTGAGAGGGACCTTCAGGGTGGGGGTGGAGGGAGTCGATGCTGCTGCAGTCTCTGTGTGTGGGATCTGGTGAACAAGAGCTGGCCGCTGAGCTCCAGAGGCCGCTCAGGGTCGCCGAGGGATGGCTTGGGGGAGAGCATTGTGCGCGCTCCTGCAGGGCAGGTAGTCAGCAGTACGGAGCATGAATGGGGTGCTGCGTGGGTAGCGAACACTAGGGCAGGGGTGGGGTTAGAGGGTCTGGGTAGGAGGGTGACAGGATGAGAATGGAACGGCGGCGGGGGGACACTGAAGTGGGGGGAAATGGGGAACACCAGAGCATAGAGCGGGTGTAGAGTGTGCGGAGAAATGGGGTAAGGAGGCAATGCAGGAAATGTGAAGAGAATTTGGGGGTGGGGATTTAGGCAGTTTAGGGAGAGCACAGACAGAGGATGCAGGGAATGTAAATGAAATGCAGCTGCAAGTAAAAGGAGGCGGAAGGAAGGGTGTGTGATGAAGTGAATTGAGGATGTAAAAGTAGGAGGAGGCTTCCATGGATGAGAATGGAAGCGGGGGGACTGGGGAGTATGGAGGAAACCTAGGATGCTGTAGGGGACACAGTGGAGGTTCTGCACAGAGGCTCGAGAGGATGTGGGAGGGAGGAGGGCAAAGGAGGGGGAGAGGTGGCCTGAGAGGAGGTGGCCTGGCCCAGGAGGTCACAGAAATCAATGGAAGACACTTTGGGAAAGAGGATGTGGGGTGTGTGAGGGCAATATGGGAGGTGGAGGGAGGGCCCCGTGGGGTGCGATGAGGGCTTGCGGAAGTGAGGGCTGATGGGGGGTGGGTTAGGGTCCTGTGGAGCTTTCAGCGGATTTGGAGGAGGGGGGATCGGGGTGCAGAGCGAGGTGGGGGCATACACAGGAGTGGGGGAGAAGGAGTACAGAGTTGCACGATGCTGTGAGGACAAGAGGGCCATTAGGCAGCTCAAGAAGAATGTGGTGGATGAGAGAGACACCACACAGAGCTGGGATTTGTGTGAGAAATTCGTGGGAAGGAGAGAGGCATATGCCCAGGATGGGGAGACTTGAGAGGGAGGGACAGAGGGGGTGCTTCGATGATCAGGGGGTGTTTGGATATTATCGGGGTATATGGGTTGCCTGCGGGGAATTAAAATCTTGGCTTTGACATTTTTCTGGCGGTGTGAACTTGAGCAAGTTATTTCTCGGTGCCTCAGTTTCCTCATCTATAAAACGCGAATGATAACAGTCAACCCCTCCCAGGGGTGTTGTAAGGACTGAGTGAATAAATAAATGTAAAGTGCTTGGAACGCCATCTGGCATTCAGCAGTGGTTCAATAGATGTTACTCCTTGTTGTGTCACTGGCATAGCCTGGGATAAATTTCAGGCACTGGAGGGGCACGTGCATGGTGAATTTGGGACAGATGTCTTTGTGCTGGGGTATTTGGGTGCAGTGGAGTGGAGCGTATTACTACTGAGTGACCCAGGTATTTTCTGGGGAATTGTTGAAGACTTTTGTTCGCTGTGTGAGCTCAGGCAAGTTGCTTAACCTTTCTGTGCTTCCGTTTCCTCACTTGTAAAGTGGAAATGGTACACACAGCTACCTAGAGGCTGACTGTGGGAGACAATTAAGTCATTTACCCATGAGGGGTTTCAAATACTGCCTCGCACATAGCAAGTGCTTCTTCTTGGCATCTAAAGGATATGGGAGTTTTGTTGAATTGTATCGGGGGATGGGATGTTTGGGGAAGGCTTGTGTATGAAGTGTGAGGAGAATGTGTGGGTGAGAGATTCCAGGGGCAGGGGAAAATTGGGGGAAAAGCACGGGTTTGCGGCATGCATGAAGGCGAGTGAAACTGCTGTAAATGAGGACTAAAGGGGATCTGAAGAGCATTACTGGCCACTGGGGGGGCCCTGGAGATCTGGAAGGGCTATGGGGGTAGCAAGGATACGAGGGCTCAAAGGAGCATGTCAGGTTACGCCGTGGGCACCGAGGTGGGGACAAGGATGCCACAGAGTTCATGGTCAGGAGTAGGTAGCTCTGACTTCTCAACCAATTCCTGTCAGCCCTGTCCACTTGCTCTTGGAGGCTTCTTTGCCTCTTTCCTCCCCTCCCCTCCCCCGTCCCTTTCAACCCCTTCCCTCCTTCTCTTCCAACATCCCCTCTACCCAGCTACAAAGGTGGCCGGTCCCTGGGTTGAATATAAGGTCAGAAAGACATAGCGGGTATGGTGTAGACGCGTTTACTGGACCATCGTGAACCTTGAGCAAGGGCAGTTGTGGGCTGTGTCTACATGTGCATGCCTGCTGTTGGACCCACCAGGTTATAATAAGGAGGGTGGGAGCAGGGATGTGCAGAACACCGTCCCTACGGTACCGACGTATGGATTTGACAGTGGATGTCATGGGGGGTCGTGGGAGTATCTGGCGTGCTTGTGTGTGTGGAGGGAGGGTGGCACCGAAATACAGTAGGAGCACCTTAAGTTTTATTGGCGTGTGCTGGTTTATGTTCAGGGGGCGTGTTATGGGAATACACCGAGATCAAAGTGAAGGGGAGTTATTATTGGAGCATACTGGGATGTGTCGGGGTGTTACTGAAATATACTGGAGTATTCGTGGAGGGCTGTTTTGCCAGATCTCTGGGGGTAGGTAATTGGAGTGCGCAGGGAGCGTGCTTGGCTGTTATTGGAGTGTGTTAGGGCCCGTGGATATTACTGGGGTACGATGAGGGGGTCTGTGTGTGTGCTGGGCCGGGTTTCTGACCTGACTGCAAGATGCAGCAAGGCACGTGTTCTGGTGGCTCTGGGGTGGGGGTGATTGTGGGTATTCTGAGGCGCCTGGAGCCAGGGCGTCTGGGTATTCCTGCTGTATACTGGGGTGCCTGGAATGGAATGGATGTGTAATCCTGATGTACGCAGTGGTGACGTCTAGGGTTTGGGGCTGTTATCTGAGTGAGCCCCGGGCGGCTGTTGAGATACACGGAATAGGTTTGAGTTTAACTGAACTTTGCTGGGTATGTGAGCCTTGCCTAAATGTGCTGGTGGGCTTTGGTGGCCTTACTGGGGACCATCCACATATTCACACGCAGTTTACATTTTGCTAGAATCTACCGACTGCATGAAAGAGGTACATTTGAGATATACCGGGAAATAGATGTCAGCGCTGTCCGCTAGAATTTTCTGCGGCGATGGAGATGTTCTGTATCCGTGCTGTCCAGCGTGGTAGCCACTCGCCGCATGTGGCTGCCAGGCACTTGGAAACGTGGCTAGTGAGACTGAGGAACTGAATTCTTCAATTTAATTTTAATGAATTTGCATATAAATAGACACAGGCAGCTAGCGGGCACCATATTGGACGATGCTGAATAAGCAATGTTACAATATGTGTGGGGACCTGGGGAGTTGTTACTGTAGCATATATATGGTCAAGGAGCTGGGAGAGGTGTTATCCAAGTACACGTGTCCTCTAGACCAAAAGACTTGACCGAAGACAGCGAATGAATTCTATTGCGCATGTGCTACGGTACCCAGCCCTGTGCCGAATACTATGTATACTATATATAGGGAACTTCCACAGCGACCCCATCAGGTGAAGCCTGTTATTGCCCCGCATTATAGATGAGGAAACTGAGGCCCCAAAGGTTAAAGGCGTGGGCTGAAGGTCACAGACAGAAAGTGGACAGCAGGGACTCCAGCCAGGCTGTCTGTTGATCCGGCAGTTTAGCTCCCCATTCCTCACACTGTGCTTTGCTGAATGGATGGGTGGATGGATGCACCGATGGATGAATGAGGAAAGACTGAGTGGGAGAGCGAGCGCTCTGGGCTCTGAGGGGGAGGCTTGTCAGGGCTGCTGCGAGCATACACACGTGGAGTGGGTGAGGAAGCTCCTCGGAGCGGGGATGACTGGTTCTGGAGCTTGGGCTCAGGTCACCAGGTGGCTGGTGGGGCACGGGCTCTGGGTCTCATGATCCCTTTTCCACCCGCCCCACCCCTGCCCCTCCCCCACCCTCCCCGCCAGTGATTACATCATCAAGGAGAAGACAGTTCTGCTGCAGAAGAAGGACAGTGAGGGGTTTGGGTTCGTGCTCCGGGGGGCCAAGGGTGAGTGGCGGCCGGGGAGGGGACGGGGGAAGGGCTCTCTGACCCAGGGGGGAAGACAGGGAAAGGGACCCCAGCCTGCCCACCACCCCACCCCAGGGTGCTGGTCCCACAGCTACGGTGAGGCCTCCGTGACTTGGGTCTGAGCCCCATCCCCTGCTCGGCCTCTCCACCCCCTCCCCTCCGACCCCGCCGGCTCCTCCCCATCTGCAGCGCAGACCCCCATCGAGGAGTTCACCCCCACCCCGGCCTTCCCGGCGCTGCAGTATTTGGAGTCGGTGGACGAGGGCGGCGTGGCGTGGCGAGCGGGACTGCGAATGGGAGACTTCCTCATTGAGGTGAGTCCCGGCCCCCAACCCCAAAGGCCTCTCCAAAGACCCTACCCTGGCCCGCCTTCCACAGACACCGCGCTCTCCTCTGGGCCCCTAGCAACAAATCCTCAGACCCCTCGTGATGTATGCCAGGATGCGGCTGCCCAAATCCAGATTCTCCTTTGACACCAAAGCTTCCCAAACCCCGCCCCCCGCCCCCCCCGGCCCCGCAGCCAGCCTCTGCTTCTTCAGTGACTCCATCTGAAAGCCTTTTTGAAGTATCTCAGATGACAGAGCTGTTCCCCGCCCCCCCCAGGGCACGCGCTTGCACACATACACACACACACACACACACACACACACAATGCTGGAGGGCAAGGAGGGAGAGAGAGGCAAATAGGGTGGGCCCAGCCCCTTCCCCAACCCTGAGGCCAGGAGAGTTACAGGAACAGAGTGTTGGGGGCTTGCAAGGTAGAGGAGGGTCAAGGGGAGAGAAGGGTGACCGACAGTGCCACATACAGGGCAAGGCAGGAGGAGGCCACTTCGATGGGGACCCTGAAGTGGAAAGCATCCCTCCCCTCACCTATTGGGTGTGCTCTGGGGGGTGTCTGTGCCACAGGTGAACGGGCAGAATGTGGTGAAGGTCGGCCACCGACAGGTGGTGAACATGATCCGCCAAGGGGGCAACACGCTGATGGTCAAGGTGGTGATGGTCACCCGGCACCCGGACATGGATGAGGCTGTTCATAAGAAAGGTGCTTCTCCCCCCACTTGTGTGGCCAGGCCCGGGTCCCCCACTGCTACTAGACTACAATCCTCAGGGACCCCTAATGGCCCAATGGTCCCCACCCTCCCCCAGGGCTGCTGGTTCAGGACCCTCTGGAGAGGAACTGAGTGAGGGCTCAACATGCCGATGCGGATGGCATCTCTTCTCCGAGCTCTGGGAGCGCCGCGGGGGTGAACGGGGTGGGGGGTGGGGGGATGGTCACGGGCTTTCCTTCCAGGGTACTGATGCCTGACCCCGCTCGTTTTTCCAGCACCGCCGCAGGCTAAGCGGCTCCCGCCTCCAACCATCTCCCTGCGTTCCAAGTCTATGACCTCAGAGCTGGAGGAGATGGGTGAGCTTGCGGGGCTGCTGGGGCCCAGGTGCTGCGGACGGAAAGGGGCAGAGGGAGGCTGGACCGTCCCTTGAGTTTGTTAGTGTTGTTAGTGACCAGGGGTCCTCGTCCTGGTCCTGTCCCCCCGTCCATGGGTCAGACTCTCTCTGGCCTGCGTGTGCGTCGCTGGGAAAGGGCGTCTGAGAGCCGACTGTCCTTCGTCCTCTTACATCTGTTTCTGTGTCGGGGTCTCTCTCTGCGTCCGTACGTTCCTCTCTGCGGGTCCCTGTTTCCTTTCTAGCCCCTCTCGCTCTGTTCCACCTGAACCCCACCGCCATTCTCCATCTCTCCCTCCACCAGCTCCCCTCACTCCCACTAACAGAAAGGAAGGCGAGCCCCTCCCTCCAGGCGGGGCTGTTTCCCCTGCCGGGGGCGGATCAGGCAGCTAGCTGACCGCCCTCACCCCAGGGCCCTGAGGGAGGCGGGCGTTCCAGAAAGGGGGCCCCTCGCCTCCCCCTGAAGTCCTAACTCTTCGCTCCTCTACTGCCTCTCCCCCGGGCTAGTCTCGCCCTGGAAGAAGAAGAGTGGTGAGTGGGCACAGGACTGGCGGGAGGGCCCCCGACCCTATCCCGCCGGCGGACTCGCCCCTCCCCCATCCCGGCCCCTCACTGCCCCACTCGCGCTTGCGCACGCCTGCTGGCCACGCCCGCTGGCCACGCCCGCTGGCCGAGCCCGCTCCGCCCCGCCCTCCCGGGGCGCCCCTGGGCTTCATCCGCATCCTTTGCCCACAGAGTACGAGCAGCAAGCTGCGCCGGTGCCCAGCATGGAGAAAAAGCGGACCGTGTATCAGATGGCTCTCAGTAAGATGGCCCTGCTCCCTGGGCTGCCCCCCACACCGCCTGGGGTGCCGCATCCGCTCCATCCCTCTCCAGGCCCGCGCCCCCTTCAGCCACCCCCGCACTGATCACCTTCACGCCTCAACTTGGCCCCAGCCATCATGAGTCTGAGTTCCCACCCCTGTTTTGAGCCTCTCCGCACTACCTTCTGCCTCCCTTCCACCCTCCCTCTCACGATGGCTGTCCTACTCACCGCCCTCACCCCTTCCCATCGCTGGGTCCTGCCTGCCGGGCTGGAGACTGTGTCTCCAAGCAGGGCCGTCGGGCCACCGGGAGGGAGACAAGGGTGCCCTTTGCTGGTTCACACAAGACACTGAATGGGCTCCCGGCAGCTCTGTCTCTGCGCCAGGCCAAAGCAAGCTTCATTTCTCTGGCTCTCCGCCCCTCTTCCGCCTCCCCCTAGACAAACTGGATGAAATTCTGGCGGCAGCTCAGCAGACCATCAGTGCAAGTGAGAGTCCTGGGCCTGGTGGCCTCGCGTCCCTGGGCAAACACCGACCCAAAGGCTTCTTTGCCACTGAGGTAGGCAGCCTGGTCTGGGGAACTGGGCCCTTGGGGGGAAGGAAGCTTGAGGGATGCACAGGGCAACTTGGAGCCTTTACCTCTCTCCTTGCAAATCCTTCCTGACTCCCCCGTGTTAAATGCCCGTCCTACGGGGCACCGCGCTTCCTGGGGTTCCCTCCTTTCTCCCCACTCTGGGCGTCCCCTTTCCTCTCAGCCCATCCTCTTCCTCCTTGTTGTCCCCCCAGATCCCATCTCTCTCACCTCCCTCCACTCTCCATCCTCTCTTGCCCAGCTCTTTCTGTTCATCTCCATCCCACCTCAGGGGTCTCAGGGAAGGTAAAACGGTGTCATGGGTGGCGCTCCCTGGCCCAGGCACAGCACATAATAATAGGTGCTCAACAAGTGGTAGTTATTAAAATATTAATTATCATCTCTGTCTGCGCTCTGCCTGCTAACCTATAGTGGGTGTTGATCACATTTCTGACACTACGATTTTACGTGGCTTATCTCATTCATTCCTTGGAATCATCCTGGGAGGTACACTCGGTTGTGATACAGAAGGGAAACTGAGGCTCAGAGAGGGAGCCGGGATTTCAACCCCAGGCAGTCAGGCAGCTGGATCCGTGATCCAGCCACGGCCCTGGCTCTTCGGGTGGGGACCTGCTGGTCTCTTCCTGGCTGCGCTCCTCACTGGACTGGGCCCCTTCATGGGGACACATCCCCCGCCAGCACTGCCAGTGCTTTCCCCCCTCCCCCCTCCAGAGGCCACACGGGGCCCTACCTCTGTCTCAGCACTTCCTTCTTCTCTGCCCAGGCCCTGCCCTCTGACCCCACCTTCTGACTCCCTCTTTTTACAGGCCACACCCACCACTGGTGACCAAGGGACCACTGACTCTAAAACTGGGTGCTTTGACTTTTGCGGGACCATGGACCCCTTTGGCAGGCTGGCATAGTCCTCATAATAACGCTTATAAATGCATAAAATAAAACATAATTCGTAAGGGTCAAGAACAGTACATAACCACGGGGAGTGACAGTGGAAGGGTGTAGCCTCACGAGCGCCGTGCAAGCCCGAGCCCAGAGTTCAGCTCTCGTGAGTGGATGAAGTTAGCTTACAAGTCCCTTGAACCAAAAATAAAATTTTAAAAAATACATAAGATAACAGAAGAAGCCAGTTACGCCGAAATACAGTTATCGAAATATTTTTTGAAAGCAAAATTTGCGATATAGTAATGTCGGTGCCTTTTCTTCACCGTGGTAGCCAGAAGGATCTGGTGCTGGATGTTGACTACTCTAATTTCGAAGTCCTAAGAAGCACAAACACTCTTTAGAGAAATCTGCAGCCTCTGCAATGAAGGACACAGAAATACCTGTGGTTTCTGTCGGGGATACAGTCACAGGTTTTGCTTAGACTGACGTGGGCTGTTGCCCACAGCCTTAATTGAGAAAATGTTGTGTTTTAGTTGGAGAATAATGAAAATAAAGATGTAGGGTTTTTCTCCCCATCCAAGTAAGCGTGCAGGGCCCCCCTGAAATCTATCCATAGCCCTCTTAAGGGCTCAACCACCTATTCTAGAAGGCCTAGTACTTTTTAAAAATTTTTGTTTATTTATTTATTTATTGGCTGCGTTGGGTCTTTGTTGCTGCACGCAGGCTTTCTTTGGTTCCGTCGAGCGGGGGCTACTCTTCGTTGCGGTGCGCGGGCTTCTCGTTGCGGTGGCTTCTCTTGTTGTGGAGCACGGGCTCTAGGCATGCAGGCTTCAGTAGTTGTGGCTCGCGGGCTCAGTAGCTGTGGCTTGCGGGCTCTAGAGCGCAGACTCAGGAGTTGTGGCGCACAGGCTTAGTTGCTCCGCGGCATGTGGGATCTTCTCGGACCAGGGCTCGAACCCGCGTCCCCTGCACTGGCAGGCGGATTCTTAACCACTGCGCCACCAGGGAAGCCCCCTAGTACTTTTACAAGAGCCAGAAATGCAGGTGGCAAATTTTGTATCGAGACTCCTAGAATTTCTCCCAGATTTAGAGGCAGAGGGTGCTTGGCCACTTCTCAGGGCTCGGCAGAGGGCCCTGCATGCAGGAGCCATCACTTCACACCCATCCTTGGCTTTGTGAGGAATTTGAAATCTCTGGGCCTATTAGGGTCATCTTCCATGCCCACCTCCCCCCAGGGTCGGTGTAAGGATTAAAAGTCCATAGGTAAGGGGGAGGGATAAATTCAGAGTTTGGGATTAACAGATACACACTACTGTATATAAAATAGATAAACAACAAGGACCTACTGTATAGCACAGGGAACTATATTCAATATCTTGTAATGACCTGTGATATAAAAGAACCAGAAAAACTGAATAACTGAATCACTTTGCTGTACACCTTAAACTAACGCAACATTGTAAATCAACTATACTCCGATATATATATATATATATATATATATATATATATATAAAAAGTCCTGTCCCCAAAAAAAAAAGTACATGGGCAGTAGAGCTAGGCAAACCTGCCTCCAAAGCCTGACCACCTCTAACTTACTATGTCGCTCGGCCCACGCTTTTAATTTTTCTGTGCCTCAGTTTCCTGTTCCGTAACATAGGGGTAAAGCCAATCTTGCTGGTTCTTAGGAGGACTGAATGAGATCAGCTTCTAGCACAGAGGCTCTCAAGGAATGGTGAGCCTCCCCATGCCATAAAATAACAAACTGGAGACCCTACTGTGACCCCCGCATGCGCCCCAGAGACCCCACAACAACATTCCAGGCTCGGTACGGAGTCTCTAGTAACAGATTAAGGCCAGTCCTGTTTTCATTTATTCAACAAATGCATGGAGTACCCACCAAGTGCCAGGGTGCCAGCCCCTCCCTGCATGAACCTCCATTACAGGACAGACAAGATCCTGGCTCCAAAGACACCCCCAGGTGGGCCCAGACACTGGCCAATAGTATAACCAGCTGCCAGCCTGCCCCCATCTCCTAGAAATGAAACACCTGAGGTCTTCATGGGGCCTCCCTTTCCTCTGGATCCTGGAGGCCAGTGGTCATCTCCCCTTTTCTTGTCCCTCCTGGGGTCTGTCCCTGGGCCTCCCCCAAGCCCTCCCTCTCATGTTGAGGGCTCTCTCTGCCCCCATCTCTGCCCTCACCTCCCACCAGCCACCCTGATCTCTCTCAACCCCTGAGTCAACACAGGGACCCCTCTGTGACCTTCCTGCATCTCCGTGCCTCTCTCAGTGGGTGGTCTTCTCATCTGGGTCTCCATCTCCCATCTGTTTCGGCTTCTCTCGCCTCTTCACTCTCCCACTTGGACTCTGCTGCACCTAAACCAGGGGGGCAAGCGGGCAGTGTGGAAGCCCAGTGTGGCCCCCCAGCCTCCTTTTAACGGACCTGCACCACAGTGGACAGGGCAAAAGATTGTGCAAGATGCCACTGTTTAAAAACTTAAGGATGGAGAGATTTCAACCCTCCCTGAAAAACACACCTCTGCGTAAAACCTAAGGGGGGTTGGGAGGACCCACTGCACCAACAGTGAGGGTGCAGACCCCAGGCAGATCCGCTGTAGGTCAAGGCCCCTCTTGGGCTCTGTCTCCTCCTAGGGCTCTGCAGTTCACCTGTCTGTCTTCCCCTCTGCGTGGCTTTGCTTTTCTTGGCTACTGTCTGTTACCTGGTGACTGACCGCCCTGGGGGGGGGGGTCCCCTGATCCCCACCTCCCACATCTTGGTCTGGGTGGTCTGGGCTCTGGTTTCAGCCATTCTCTGGACTCAGTTTCTCCCTGTGGTTATTTTTACCATATCATCTTGGTTGCATCCTCTGCCTCTTCCCCTCCCGGGACATGTCTCTTTCCCTCCTAGGGTAGCTCTGGCCCTCTCCATGGCAGAATCTCTCAGGACTGCCTTTTTCTCCCTGCCTTGCTGGGTCCCTCTTTCTCCCCATGGCTGTCTCATGTCCCCTCCTGTCTCTCCCCTACACCTCTGGAGCCCCATCTCTGCCTCTGTCTCCCCACCTCTGTCTTTGTCTTGCTCTGTCTCTCCATGTGTCTCCCCCTCCAATCTCTTCCCCCTCACCCCTTTCAGGGGCTGGCTCCCTAACGCGAATTTCCCAGCCCATCTTCAGCCTCTAGCCTGTGCACAGCACCAGGGCACACTCTGCCATGGAGGCACCAGACCCACAGCGACCCACGAGGTGGCACAGGAAGAGGGCGGGACCTCTGGTCAACTCGCTGGGGAGGAGTCTGCCCGGCAGTCGGTGACGTCACACGCACCTGGCAGACTCTGATTGGCTGCCCCCTCTGCGCGGGAGAGACCGCTCCCCGTTTGTTGAGGGAGGTCAGCCTGTCTCACCTTGAGTCCGTCCACCCCTTAGGCAGTCACTCCTAGCCTCCTCAGACGCCATTATGGCTCCTCTGTCAGTCAGACATCTCCTCTGTCACTATGATCCCTCTTGTGCCAAGCTAACCCATTATTTGATCCCTCTTTTCCACTTAGAAGGTCTTCTGCCAGTGTGCCAATATGACGCCTCTCCCTTGAGTCTGGACCCTCTTCAGCTAGGGGAACCCTTCCTCTATCACTCTAACCCTTCCCCTGTTATTCTGTCCCCTCCCCATCACTCTGACCCTTCCCCTGTCACTGTGATCCTTCCCCATCACTCTCTCAAAGGAACAGGACTAGGGTTACGTCATCAGGGTGCTCCCCCCATTTTGTCAAGGTGTCCTTCATTCTACAAATATTTATTGAGCAACTACTATGTGCTGGACCTGCTGCTCGGCCCTGGGAGTATAGGAGGGAACCAGCCAAACAAAGTTACCTCCCTTAGAGAATTGACACTGGCGGGGGAGTGGGGGTATT
Organism: Delphinapterus leucas; assembly: GCF_059928025.1. Lineage (NCBI taxonomy): Eukaryota > Metazoa > Chordata > Mammalia > Artiodactyla > Monodontidae > Delphinapterus > Delphinapterus leucas. The sequence continues at coordinate 6,647,537 of NC_143148.1, forward strand.
TTGCGGAATTGGGTTCTGCTGTATATAAGAGAAACCCCCAGATAACAGTGGCTTGAACAAACAAATGCTTATATCTCTGTCGTCTTGAACAAGTCTGGAGTAGGGAGTCTGAGGCAGGTGTGCCAGCCTCCATGGTCTTGAAGACCTAGAATTCTTCTCACCCTAGCCACAAAGTCACCTCATAGTCCAAGAGGCTGCTGGAGCTCCAACTATTGCACCAGCATTCCAGGTAGCAGGAACAAGGAAGAGTGAAAAGGCAGAAGTGCAAAGGAGGGCACATTGTTGCTTCTTGGGTTACCTCTGATGAGACTTCCCAGAAGTAACACACAACACTTCTACTTATGCATCTGGGCCGGCTTTAGTCCTATGACCACACCTAGCCACAAGGGAGGCTGGGAAATAGGTGCCAAATAAGATTGGGGTTTTCTTACCAAAGAAGAAGAGTAGAATGGGTATTGGGTAGGCTACATGCCCAGGGAGACAGACAATAAACAAGTAAGCAAATAATTGTAATAACTCTAACCTAGGATAGGTGGAGGAAATTATGATGCAGAGGAATAGAAGGAAGGCTTTCCAGGGAGGAGACATCTGAAACTACCAGATCCCACCCAGTGTCACCCTGCTGTCTGATGTCATCTCCCACCCCTCAGCCCTTGGCTCACCCACTCCAGACACACTGGCTTCCTAACTATTCCTTGAACACAGCAGGCTCACTCCCACCTCAGGACCTTTGCACTTGCTGCTCCTTCTGCCTGCAATACTCTTCCCCTGGATACATCCCTGGCTGCTTCCTTCAGGAGTTTGCTCAGGTTGTACCCTCTCAGCGGGGTCTTCTTGACTGCCTGATTTTAAATTATAGTCTCCCTTTCTTCTGTCGCTTACCTCCATCTGACCCACGTCGTATTTTACAAATTTATTTTGTTTATGGTCTGCCCGCCCTTCACGTGGGCAGGGACTTTTGTCTGTTCTGTTTACGGCTGCATCTGCGGCATCTAGAACAGCCCCTGGCATGAATCAGGTGCTCCATAAATATCTGTGGAAGGAAGGAATGAATGAATGATGCAAACACAGAAATAGTCCCAGTCCAAGGTGAGGGCAGTGAGAGGGGTAGCACAGGTGCATTCTATGAAGGTCTAGAGCATCACTGTCCGCTAGAGCTCTCTGTGAGGATGGAGATGTTCTCCATCTGCACTGTCCAGTATGGCAGCCACCAGCCATGAGTGACAATTGAACACTTGAAATGTGGCCAGTGTAATGGAGGAAGGGAGTTTTCAACTTCAGTTTATTTAAATTTATTCAAATTAATTGAAATGTACATCTGAATGGCTAGTGGCCACTGGATTAGGAAATGCAGGGCTAGAGGAAGGGGGTGGCCAGGCCAGGGTGGGGGCCAGGATGACAAGCAGTTTTCGCTTGGCAGAGAGCGGGGAAGGGATTTTCCAGGCAGAGGGAACAGTGGATGCTGAGGCTCTGAGCTGAGAAACAGCACAGGGAATTCAGAGAACTGGGAGTGGTTAGAGCAGGGGGACAGGAGGGGGCGTGGTGGGGAGGTAAGGGCAGTTAGGGTCACACCCCAAAAGTGGGGACCCCATCCAAAGAGGCCTTCCTTTCTATGAACTTCTGGTCTCAAAAACGGAGAAGGAAGACACATGGGGCCCACCTGGCAGAAGCAGGGGAGTCAGGGCCCGAGAGTGCCTGACATTGGCTTGTTCATTTGACACAAGCTTATAGAACATCAGGCCTGTTTGGGGACTGGGGACCTAGCAGTGAACCAGACTGATAAAATCACTGCCCTCAGGAAGGTTGCATTATGACTTCTGTGGGCGTTTGGCGGTTTTGCCCCTCCTTCCTAAAAAAAAAAAAAGTTAAAGGTCAAAGTTTTATGACTGTGTTGATGCAAAGCTGAATATTATCCAGGCTGAATTATAATTATTTTTCCCTCCTATTGGAAAAGAAATTAAAACATTTCCCCTAAAAGTATCGTGGGCCCTTGACCCTGTACCCATGGTGCCTGGGATAATGTCTGGTGTCTTCAGGGAGCTGACGTTCTCGCCAGGAAGACAGACAGACAGTAAGCAAGAAGTGAGAGAAGTGTCATGAAGAAAACAGGACAGGGAAATGCAGTAGGCAGTGACTGGGAGGGATATTTGAGCAGAGGACATAAAGATGGAAAGGAATCGGTGATGATTGGGAGGAAACCATTGCAGAGAGAAGATCCAGGACTTGTAAGTGTCCTAAAGCAGGGATGAACCTTGCGGCACTGCAGGAGCAAGAAAAGGTGGGCGTGGTGGGACCAGAGTGGGAGATACAGGCAAGGGCTATATACACGGTGTCTTAAATCACCGTGATTCTTAATCTAAAATCAGAGCCTGAGATAAGGATGCTTGAGACAACGATTTCCTAAGGGTGAACCTGTAAGGGCATGGGAGAGACAGGATGGGCTGCAGAGAAAGTCAGCAACCCTGGTCCCCACTGGAGTTTGCCTTCAGCCTGGTCCCTTGGGGAGCTCGGGAGTGTGAATTGCAGGATGGAGATAATCCTTCCTTAGACCTTCCTGTCAGTTGGCTGCAGGCTGCTCCCAGAAGTGGGGGCATGTAACAGCTTGGGCACGTCAACTCCTTTGGAGGGGGAATGATTCTTCAGAGCAAGGGGCAGCCAAGTGTTGCAGGCAGGTGACACAGTGGCTGGGGATGGGCACAGCATCCTGGCTGAGGAGATCTGGTTGGGCACAGGCAGTGTCTACCACAGGGGCTTTGAAGACCAGACTTGGGAACTCGGATCGCTTCCTAACTGATGTGAGATGCTACTGTAGGATTTTAAGCAGGGCAATAACATGATCAGAATTTCTTTTAGAAAGATCCCTCTGACTCTTGCGTGGAAAGCAGACCAGGAATGGGTGGCAGGACAAGGGGGGCAGCCAGGAGACAAGGAAAAGGCTACTGCCATCATCTAGGCAGGCAGTGGTGGTAACTTGGACCTGGGCAGTGACAGCAGGGGTGGAGAAAAGTGCCCAGATTAATGATCGGCTTGGGAAGCAGAGCAGACAGGCTCAGTTGATAATCTGACGTTTTCCCCCTCTCTTTCTCCCCGCTGCTGCTGTCAGGACTCAGAAACCTTTCCCTACCCCAGAATTCCCTTCCATCTCCTTCACACCCCTCTCCCTTCCTGCAGAGGCTGGGGAAGGAATGGAGGATGGCTGTGTGGGGAATCCATGGATTTTCATGCCCTGATTGATTTTTCTCTGCTCTCTTTTCTCTCTCCTCCTCTGACTGCCAACCCAAAGTCGAGCTTTGATCCCCACCACCGCTCCCAGCCAAGTTATGAACGTCCTTCCTACCTGCCTCCAGGACCTGGGCTTATGCTCCGGCAAAAGTCTATTGGTATGTCACCTGCAAGGGTGGGTGTAAGGGATGCCAGTGGGGAAAGGGGAGGCTGGGAGGGTGACAGTTTGCGGGGAAAACAAGGGAGCCTGGGAATGTTCTTTTCTCCTTCCATATGTGACCATCAAGTTGGGCGAAGAGCTCAGGCTTTGTTGCTGGGCAAACCTGGGTTTGAACCCTGGCTCTTGTCCATCCTGGCTGTGTGACCCAGGGCAGGCAGCTTCACTTCTCTGGGCCTGGGGCTCTGCATCTAGAAAATGGGGACATCATTGCCCCTGCCTGGATGCAGTTAAGTCGAAACCACCACAGAACCTGGTTCATTCTCTCTTATGCCAGACTCCATTCATTCATTCATTCATTCTACAAATGTTTATTGAGCACTACCATATGCCAGGCCAAACTGCTGGGGATTTGTCAGGGAACAAAACACTAAAGGGTCCTGCCCCCATGGAGCTTACCTTCTAGCTGGGGAAGACAGACAACAGCTTATAAGGATAAGAAATAAGAAAATTATATAGTATGTTAGCTGTGTTAAGTGCTATGGAAAAAAATAGAAAAAGGGTGGAATGAGTCGAGATGTCAGGAGTGCTGGGGGGCAGGTTTGAGCTGAAACTTGGAGATGAAGTGGGGAGCCATGGGACTATCTGGAAGGCATTCCACACAGCAGGAACAGCCAGTGCAAAGGTCCTGAGGTAGGTAGGACCGAGCTGCCATTTGCTAAGAGAGCAGCTTGGGAAGATCGTGGGGAGGAGATTGGGAGCTCAATTTGGGGCCTGCTTAGTTTGAGATGCCAGTGAGTCATCCAAGTGGATGCAGCATTTGGATATAGAAGCCCGGAGCTCAGGGACAAGGATTGGGTCCGAGACAAGCATGGGAGTCTTCAGCAGGGAAGCAGTAAACGAAGCCATGACACTGGTTGAGATGGTCAACGGAGAGCGAGTAGTCAGAGGGGAAAAGGGAATCAAGGACTGAGCCCTGGCCGTTGATAAGGAGGCAAAAGATTCCACTCCTCCAGTTCCCTCCGAGTTGTTTTGCTGTTTGGATCTAGCTTTTCCCCAGCTTCAGTGTCCACAGTCCACCAGTGTGTGTCATTTGCCTAGTATCAGTTACCTGTGCATCTGCCTGACGTTGCTTACCTATGAATGGGCTCCCTCTTAGCCTCGTCCTAAGCACTGCTGTCTGTGAAATCACAGGTTTGATGTGCTAATTACATTTCTCTTCTGCATGTACATGAAAAGAAATCTGTAAGTATGCCCAGAAGCACGGTATCTCTTCCTGGCTCAAGCCATTTTTGCTCATCCCAAGCGACCGCCCGCATATACCTTGCCTTTGGGCGAATTAGAAAAGGCGCCCCCTCCTGGCCCTGGAAGGAAGTTAAGCTGAATTCCGCCCGCACCGCCCCCCCCCCCACCGCACACACCACACCTCTCTTGCTCCCTCTGCCGTTTGCTGTTGTGCAGTGCACAACCTGTATTACTGTATCAAACGGATTTGGATTTATCACATCTGGGTAAGCTCTAGACCAACCCATGTTCTTCTTAACATCTACTGGGTGTCATTATTATTATCATTGTAATATTGAAGTTCTGTGGGACAGGGGAACAGAGAGGCCACCCCTTTCCGTGTCTTCCCAGGGGTTGCAGAAGATGAGAGACCCTACCTAGCACCCCCAGCCATGAAGTTCAGCCGCAGCCTGTCTGTGCCTGGTTCGGAGGACATCCCGCCGCCGCCCACCACGTCCCCACCAGAGCCCCCCTACAGCACACCTCCAGCCCCCTCTTCCTCCGGCCGCCTCACTCCCTCTCCCCGGGGAGTGCCCTTCAACCCCGGCTCAGGTGTCCCCCACCCCGCCTCGTCACCGTCGTCCTTCGATGGGCCCTGCCCTCCTGACAGCCGTGTAGGGAGCCGTGAGAAGAGCTTGTATCACGGCGGGGCCCTGCCCCCTGCACACCACCCGCCACCCCCACACCAGCCGCACGCTCCGCTCCCCCAGCCACACCACCACCACGCCCACCCGCCGCATCCCCCGGAGATGGAGACAGGCGGCTCCCCCGATGACCCCCCACCGCGACTGGCTCTGGGGCCCCAGCCCAGCCTGCGAGGCTGGCGGGGCGGCGGGCCCACCGCGACCCCGGGGGCCCTGTCCCCGTCGCACCACGGCAGCGGGGGCGGGGGTAGCGGCTCCTCCCAGGCCCCGGCCCTGCGCTACTTCCAGCTGCCTCCCCGGGCGGCCAGCGCGGCCATGTACGTGCCGGCCCGTTCGGGCCGCGGGCGCAAAGGCCCGCTCGTCAAGCAGACCAAAGTCGAAGGCGAGCCCCAGAAGGGCGGCGGCCTCCCGCCCACGCCCTCGCCCACGTCTCCGGCGTCCCCGCAGCCGCCGCCGGCCGCGGCCGCCCCGTCGGAAAAGAACTCCATCCCCATCCCCACCATCATCATCAAGGCTCCATCCACCAGTAGCAGCGGCCGCAGCAGCCAAGGCAGCAGCACCGAGGCGGAGCCCCCGACCCAGCCCGAAACCGCGGGCGGCGGCGGAGGGGGCGGCGGCGGCGGCTCCTCCGCGCCGAGCCCCGCCCCGGCCATGTCGCCAGTGCCGCCGCCCCCCTCGCCCGTGCCCGCCCCCGCCTCGCCCAGCGGCCCGGCCACCCTCGATTTCACCAGCCAGTTCGGAGCGGCCCTGGTCGGGGCGGCTCGGAGAGAAGGGGGCTGGCAGAACGAAGCCCGCCGGCGGTCTACGCTCTTCCTCTCCACCGACACGGGGGACGAGGACGGCGGCGAGAGCTCGCTGGGCCCGGGGGCGCCCCCGGGCCCCCGGCTGCGCCACTCCAAATCCATCGATGAAGGCATGTTTTCGGCCGAGCCCTACCTCCGGCTGGAGTCCGCAGGCGCCGGGAGCGGCGGCGGCTACGGGGGCTACGGAGCCGGCAGCCGAGCCTATGGGAGCAGCGGAGGCAGCAGCGCCTTCACCAGCTTCCTGCCGCCGCGCCCCCTGGTCCACCCGCTGACCGGCAAGGCCCTGGACCCAGCCTCCCCGCTCGGGCTGGCCCTGGCCGCCCGAGAGCGGGCGCTGAAGGAGTCCGCGGAGGGCGGTGGGGCCCCCCAGCCCCCTCCGAGGCCCCCGTCGCCCCGCTACGAGGCCCCGCCGCCCACGCCGCACCACCACTCGCCCCACGCCCACCACGAGCCGGTGCTGCGTCTCTGGGGAGCACCCCCGCCGGACCCGGCGCGCCGGGAGCTGGGCTACCGGGCCGGGCTGGGCAGCCAGGAGAAGTCCCTTCCGGCCAGCCCGCCAGCTGCCCGACGCTCCCTGCTGCACCGCCTGCCGCCCACCGCCCCCGGGGTCGGGCCCCTCCTGCTGCAGCTGGGGTCCGAGCCCCCCGCCCCGCACCCCGGGGTGAGCAAAGCCTGGAGGTCCGCAGCCCCGGAGGAGCCCGAGCGGCTGCCCCTCCACGTGCGGTTCCTCGAGAACTGCCAGCCCCGGGCCGGTGGGGCGGGGGGCAGGGGGCCCCCCTCGGAGGACGGGCCGGGGATCCCGCCGCCCAGCCCTCGCCGGTCCGTGCCCCCCTCGCCGACCTCCCCGCGGGGCAGTGACGAGAACGGGCTCCCCCTGCTGGTCCTGCCGCCCCCCGCCCCCTCGGTGGACGTGGAAGACGGCGAATTTCTCTTTGTGGAACCGCTGCCCCCGCCCCTGGAGTTCTCCAACAGCTTTGAGAAGCCCGAGTCGCCCCTCACGCCGGGGCCGCCCCACCCGCTGCCGGACCCACCCACCGCGGCCAGCCCAGCGCCCCCTGCGCCGCCCCCTGCCGTGGCCGCCGCCCCTCCCACGCTGGACTCCACCGCATCCAGCCTGACTTCCTATGACAGCGAGGTGGCCACGCTGACCCAGGCGGGCCCCGCAGCTGCTGGGGACGCGCCTCCGCCGGGCCCAGCAGCCCCAGCCGCCCCGCCTCCCCCTGCCCCACAGCCTGGCCCGGACCCTCCAGCTGGCACAGATTCTGGTATCGAGGAGGTGGACAGTCGGAGCAGCAGTGATCACCCGCTGGAGACCATCAGCAGCGCGTCCACGCTGAGCAGCCTGTCCGCCGAAGGCGGGGCTGGCGGCGGGGTGGCCAGTGTGGCCAGTGGGCCGGAGCTTCTGGACACGTATGTGGCCTACCTGGACGGCCAGGCCTTTGGGGGCAGCGGTCCTCCTGGCCCACCATACCCGCCGCAGCTCATGACTCCCTCTAAGCTCCGGGGCCGGGCGCTTGGGGCCAGCGGAGGCCTGCGGCCTGGCCCCGGTGGGGGACTCCGAGACCCTGTCACTCCCACCAGCCCCACCGTCTCGGTCACGGGGGCTGGAACCGATGGGCTGCTGGCCCTGAGTGGTTGCTCAGGACCTTCAACGGCAGGTGTGGCCGGCGGTCCAGGGGCTGTAGAGCCAGAAGGCCCACCGGTGCCCTTGCCATCCGCCTCCTCCCTGCCTCGGAAGCTGCTGCCCTGGGAGGAGGGCCCGGGTCCACCACCACCCCCCCTGCCTGGGCCCTTAGCCCAGCCTCAGGCCTCAGCCTTGGCCACAGTAAAAGCCAGCATCATCAGTGAACTCAGCTCCAAGCTTCAGCAGTTTGGGGGCTCCTCGGCAGCTGGTGGCGCTCTGCCCTGGGCCCGGGGAGGCGGCGGGGGAAGCGGGGACGGCCACCACGGGGGAGCCAGCTACGTCCCAGAGAGGACTTCCTCCCTGCAGCGGCAGAGGTGAGCCGGGGGCTGGAGGTTGGCAGTGGAGGCCAGAGGGGCTGGCTGTGGGTAGCAGAGACCGTCTTCCACATAGCTGTGTCCCTTTAGGGTCCCAGGTGGTAGAAAGAAAACAGAAGCCGGGCTGGCTTGGAGAAGTTTGCCCTCAAAGAAGCATGCTTTCCCAGCCACTTTAAATTTCCCTTTATCTCAGTAGCTTCTGTGGTCTCCTCCCGTCACCATGACAACCCACATTCCGTGATGAACAAAAAGAGTGATCAACAAAGGAGGAGATTGGAGCACAACTTGCCCGATGTCTGTTTCCTTGGTGGGTTGTCAGTTCTGACAATCCCTGAAATCTTCAGGTCCCTTGAGCCCCGTGTTGGTCAAGACAAGATGCTTTAGGGCACGGTCCGTGGTTACAAGTGTGGTTCTGGAGCCAGGCTTTTTTGGATCCTGGTTGCAGCCCCGCACTTTCTAACTGGGTGACCTTAGGCAAAGGAATCCACCTCTCTGTAGAAGAGGGACAGCATAGAACCTTTCTAAAAGGGTTTTTGAGGGCATTGTTGTACCATGAGATGGGGGAGGGGAGGGGTCTCTTACAAAAGCCCAGCAAGTATAGATGGAGAAGTCCAGGAAGATGCAGACGTTTTCTAAAGCAGCTAGCGAGTTGGAACGGCCACAGAGTTCAAGCCCATTCAAGACCTTCTAATCTTAGGGAAAGCATAGAGTCACATTCCTGATTCAGACACACAGAGCGAGTGGGGAGAGGGTTTTTTTTAATCCTTTTGTTCTGCAGAGCTCACCCTAATTCTCCTCGAGGGTTTGATATCCACATGGTGATATTCTGAGGTGGTTTTTGAGGTCTTTGAGATCTTAAGGCATCTCACTGATGATTCTTAAGTCCTCTGGGGAGAGGAAAGGACGCTTAATTTAGTTAACAGATCCACCAATAATTGACTTGCCATCTGTTCTGTACCGGGTGCCCTTCAGGGTGAGAGGGACCCCACAATGGACGAAACAAGCAAAGCATTTCCCTCATAGACCTCACAGCGTAATGAGGCAGAGGCGGGGGCCAGGCAATAAACAAAATCATTGTCATCATCCTAGGGGAAAAAATGCAGTAACGCGATGGTTAGAGAAAGTCTCTCAAATAACGGGCGAGCTGAGCAGAGACTGGAGGAGGGAAAGAGGCAAATCGTTTGGCTCCCTGGGGGAAGAGAGAACTAGGCAGAGGGAACTGTTCAAAGGCCCTGAGGCAGGGACTGTTCTGGAGGGAGCTAAAGGGATGAGGGGAACCTTTTCCTCCCCTTGTTTCTTCTTTCATCTCCCTCTCCTCACCTCTCTCTCTCTCTCTCTCTCTCTCTCTGTCCCCCGTCCCCTTCCATCTCTCTCCCTTGAATGCTCATCCTCTTTTTGTTCCTCTCTCACTGTCTCCCTGTCTTCCGCTCTGCTGTGACTGGCCATACCCGGAAAGGCAGTATAGGGTAGTGGTTAAGAGCTCAGACTTTGGTGCCATATAACCGGGCTCTGCCACTTCCTGGCTGTGTGTCCTTAGGCAAGTTACTTAACCTCTCTGTGCTGCTGATAATAATAGTAACCTGCATCAGGGCTGTCACGGGGATTCCATTGAGATGGCGATATGTAAAAGCACTTAGAACAATGCCTGGCACACGTGAGCATCAGTAAGTGGTGGTGATTATTATTATTATCACTTAATGTCTCTTTTTCTTTCATCTCTCTTGACTGTCACCCTCTCCCTGTCCTCTCATTTCTCTCTCCCTTCATTTTCTGTCCTGACATCCATCTTACCCCCTCGCTTGCCCCTTCGATCTCTCCCCTTCTCTCTCCTCCAACTCTCTACCCCTGCCCCATGTCTCTCTTCCTCTCCCTGTATCTTGACCTCTTCCTCTTTCTCACCCGCCTTTGCCCCCCCCGCCCCCCCGCAACCTTCTCCTCCACCCCTGCCCCGTTGTCACATTCCAGACTCTCGGAAGACTCCCAGCCCTCGCTTCTCTCCAAACCTGTCAGCAGCCTGTTTCAGAACTGGTCCAAAGCGCCTCTGCCGCCCCTCCCCACAGGAGGCGGGGGCTCCGCTTCGGCCGCTGCGGCCCCGGGGGCCACCTCGCCGTCAGCCACCTCCTCCTCCACGTCCGCCCGCCACCTCCAGGGCGTGGAGTTCGAGATGCGGCCACCTTTGCTCCGCCGGGCCCCGAGCCCGTCCCTGCTGCCCGCCTCGGAGCACAAGGTCAGCCCCGCGCCCCGGCCCTCCTCCCTACCCATCCTGCCTGCTGGACCGCTCTACCCGGGCCTCTTTGACATCCGCGGCTCCCCCACCGGAGGGGCAGGAGGCTCGGCTGACCCCTTCGCCCCTGTCTTTGTGCCACCGCACCCCGGGATGTCCGGGGGTCTCGGTGGGGCCTTGTCAGGGGCCTCGCGCTCCCTCTCACCGACCCGCCTGCTCTCCCTGCCCCCGGACAAGCCCTTCAGCGCTAAACCTCTGGGGTTCTGGACCAAGTTCGACGTGGCTGATTGGCTTGAGTGGCTGGGCTTGGCTGAGCACCGAGCCCGATTCCTGGACCACGAGATCGATGGCTCCCACCTGCCCGCCTTGACCAAGGAGGACTACGTCGATCTGGGGGTGACCAGGGTGGGCCACCGCATGAACATCGACCGGGCTCTCAAATTTTTCCTGGAGAGGTGATGGCTGGCCCGGACGGACCAGCCCGTCCACGGAACCCTTGAGCCTGCTGGCCTCTTGACCTCTGAACCCTGACCTTCATTCTCTCCCCGGGCCAGGGACTCTGCTAAAACTGCACCCTGACTCGTCTCCCAAGGCCGGAGGTCACCAGGTGGCCTGATCTAGCCAGACATGGGCACCTCACAGGAGGGGGCAGCTGACACAAGACTGTGTGTGTGTGTGTGAAGCGGGGAGTGGAGTTGGGTGGGGGGGAAGGAAGAAATCACAGAGGGGGATGAAGAAGGAGGGAAGGGTCGATTCTCGGGAGGAGGGGACAGACAGAGCCATAGAGGGTCAGCCCTGAGCCTGACCGGATGGGGGTCGTCCCCCAGGCCGCAGGGGAAGGCGATGCCCTCAGATTCCACCACCTGCCACCCTCTAACAACCCTTCCCCCCTCTCCAGGCCCCTCGGCTCTCCCCACCCTCCCCTCTCCCCAGCACACACAGCAGCCCCCCAGCCTCTTGCACGCTCCTTTGCACGCCTGCTCACCTCTCTCCCCTCCCTGGGCTACAATTTTGCACAACTTTGCCCTCTCACTGTCTTGCACACTGCGCCTTCGCTTCCAGCTTGCGAGGCCCCGTCCGCTCTCCAGCTCACGCTCAGTTTCCCTGGCACACCGTGCGTCTCTTTCCCCACGCTCCACACCCCCTGGTCTCTCAGACTCTTGTTTGCACACGCTTCCTCCGGGGCGCCCTCCCTTCCACCCCTCACTCCCGAAAAATCTCTGGGCCCTTGCTGCAGACACACTTGGGACACCCTTCCCCTCACCTTCTCACAGACTGTGCGCCTCTCCCGACACTCTCACCTCCATTCTCTTGTAGCACTTTCCCCTCTTATTCTTGCACCCCCGCATTCTCACTCTACTCACCCCTCCCTCACAGGGACACTGACGCCCCTCCCCCCTCCCACTGTTGCTTGCACCCGTGCCTCCCAGGAACCGAATCTCTCGCAAGTGCTCATGCCTCCCTGCTTTGCCAGGCTCCCGACTCCCTTGCACCTTTCTTTCCCAAATCCTTGTCTGTCTCCATCGTCAACTCTTGGGTGAAACTTCTGGCATGCTCGCTCTCGCGCACTCATCCTCCCCAGTACTTCCACTGCTCCCTTGAAGCTTTCTTCTCTTCCTCAAACAATGTTCTCGCCTTCCGTGGCCCTGCTTGCACACTCATTCTTGAATTTCTACTTGTTCATGTCAGCTCCTGGGTGACTTTTTCCATCTCCCCTGGGGAACTCTACTACCTCTTTCTTTTTGCACACTCATCTCATTGCACACGCGCTCTTCGGCTGTATTGTTGTTTCTTTTCCTGGCACTTTTTTTTTTTGGTCCCGAAAGACCAGCTCTTCCGGTCGTTCACACTCTGCCTATTCTCTTAGCTCTTTACACTCTTTTTCTCCTTCTGGCAAGAGAAGACCCTACGCACACTCACTTCTTGCCCACTTTGCTTCCATACTTCCTCCTCTCCCTTCCCCGGGCTTGGCCCTCTCACCTCCCCTGCTCTCACTCTCCCCAGCCTTCCGGTCCATCCATTTTGCCCGAAGACACCGCTCCCTCATCTCCTAACCTTCCTGTCTCTTCAAGAAACTCCTCCCTCCAGCATGGCTGTTCCTTCCTGCACGCCTCCCTCCCTCTATTCCTGGGGCTTGGGAATTTTAAGCCACCCCCTTCCCCTGGAACACCTCCTCCCCTACTGTGGGCAAAGGGGGGAGGGCATCGCCCTCAGGTTCCCCCCCCCCATGTTCAGCTGCCAAAGAAGAGAGCTCCCCCTCCTTCCCCCAATTCCATTCCCCCTCTGCTGCCCTCTACCCCCGAGGCGGGGGCGCTCCGTCCATGGGGGGAGAGTGCTTGCAGCCCTCTCCCCTCACCACGTCAGGGATCTGCGGGGAACCTTGTGGGAGGGTCGTGGGAGGGGGGAGGGGTGGCGAGGAAGGGAGCGGAGGTCGCGCTGGGCCCCTACCCGCCCCCTCCCCCTTGTCCGCAGGATGCCCCCCGTCCGCAGGGGGCCTGCGCGGCGCCCGTCTATCAAGGGCTTGTTCATTCTGGATGGGTGCCGCGGGGTTGGGGAGGGTATGGGGGGGTGGGGAGGGGGGAGGGGAGGTTGGGGTGGGGAGGGGGAAGGGACTGGATGGGGGGCAGCGCGGGGCGAAGAGACAAAGAAAAAAGAGGAACGATAACAAAGGAAAATACAAAAAAAAAAAAAAAACCTAGAACACACACAAAAAAATCCAGAAAAAAACCTGAAATAAAAGCCCGAGAATTGTCTTCCAAGGGGGGTGGGAGGAGGAAGAGGAGGGGGGCGGATGCGGACGTCTGGTTCTCGCTGGGACAAGGATCGCACGCGTTCAAAGCCCCGGCGCCCGGGTCTTCCCTCTCTCGGGCCTCAGAGTTCATCCCTCAAGGGATTGGGACCCAGGCGTCCATTTCCAGGCACTGGAGGAAGATTTGGGAGGCGGGATTATATCGTGGGGATTCGTCCCTACCCCCCATCACTTCCCACCCCCTGACTCCCCACCAAGATTTTGCAGAGAGAAATGGCTTTTGTACCAGGTCATTCTTTATAATTAAACTCACAGTATCCACCCCCTCGAGCCGACCCCGCCTCCTTCCTGGGAAGGCAACGCCCCTTTCCTTCGGGATTCCGGGTGGGTCGCCCGAGCCCGCTGGGCGGTGCGCAGGCGCAGCCGGGGCCCGCCCCCAAAACGTCAGACTTCCTCGGTCGGCTCCGCCCCCAGAGCCTCGAGCATGCGCCGTCGGACCAGGGAGCGGCGTAGGTGCAGGCGGTAATCGCCCAGCAGCAGTTCGTCGTTGCGCACGAGAAGGTGCTGGAGCCCGCGGAGGCGGAGCCCCGAGCGCAGTAGGCGCGAGCGAGTCCGGAAGTCCGTGACCGTGATGAGCCACCTGCAAGGGGGCAAGGCCAAGAGGAGAGGGGCGGGGCGGAGACGGAAGGGGAATCGCTGGCTTTGATTGTCCCAGAGTCCCTGCCTGGTCCCTGTTCGTTTACCAATTCCAGTCCCTCAACCCGTCACTACATCCCTAAACTCTCCAACCCTGCACTCTCGCCGAGGTCAATCTGTACTTCTACCCTCACCTGGGTCAGTCTAGGTCCCGTCTTCTCTCTCAGCCTGGCTCTGTCGAGGCTCCATCTTTTTAAACCGCCGCTCCAGGGCCCTATCCTCATCCAGCAACTCCAGGTCCCGCCCCTTCAGTGTGGCTTTCAGGCCCGGCCCCGCGCCCAACTAGACCTCCAGGCCCACCGATCACTCCGGCCCCGTGCCTGCAAAGTGCTCAGTCCCGGCTACGCTCCCGCTCAGAGCTGTTTCCCATGCTCCGACCACACACCTCGGTCTTGCGCATCCCCGTCACCACCTGGGTCACTGAAAGTCCGGTTCCTCACTCCAAATCCCACCTTCTTTTCCGATCTCACCTGCCCCTGCCCCTTCGCTGCGCCCACTCTCGCCTTAGCCCCTCCTCGGCTCTCACTCTCAGCGGGCTCTGGATCCTTATACCAACCGCGCCATTCTCCGGGCGCTCCTGGCCCCGCCCCTCACTGCCCTCACTTCTCCGCCCCGCCCCGCCCCTCACGGAGCTTACTGTTGGCCCACATCTCCTATTAGCTCCCGGCCACTCAGAGCCTCCGCCCCGCCCCGCCCCACCTCTCACCGCCTTCGCTCCCCTCCCGGCTCCCCCATCGCGTTCACCGCGGTCCTGCCAGTTGCGGGCCTGCCCCTCCCGGTCGCTCCAGGCCCTGCCCCCGCCAAGGACTCACCGGTCCCGGCGCCCAGCAGTCCCACAGATGACGTTCACGTTCTCAAAGCGGATGCTCCTCACACGCCCGCTCTCCATGGCCCCGGGTAACTCGGCCTCCAGCGCCTCCAGCACCTCCAGGTGGGTAAGGTCCTCTTCGGGCTGGGGATGCCGGAGAGAGAACCTCGGTCAGTGACACTCGGAGTTCAGTCCGGGTGCAGAAGTCCCCACCCGAGATCCCACCTGCCGAACCTGCCAGAGCGGGGAGGATAGGAATCTTTCAGGTAGAAAGGCATCTACTGCCATTCAAGGTCATTCTCCAAAAAAAAAACCAGTTCTCACCAAACCGATTTGCCAAAAGTCAACGAACAGTTGACTGAATGATTCACCAATTTGGCCAACTTTGCCAATCTACTGAAAACTTTTCCAGCAACCTGCGTCGGATGGCGAGATTTGGGCAGCCCTTGAAGATTTCCGCAAGGATCTAAGCCGTAAATTTTTCCTTTTTTACTCATATTAGCATTTTAAGAACTATTCAGTTCTCAAAAAATAAGGATCGTAGGAGGATTTGACATCTTGTCAATCTATTTTGCATTCAGAAACATATATTGATCATTAACCACGTCTTCAGTCTGAGATTACCGTGTCGAAGGCGATACCATATGTCATGACATATAAAATTGCTGAGAAACCACAGTGAAATCATGAAATTGGTCACCTCCAGGAAGGCAAGCCTTGGATGTGTATGTTGGGGGTGTGTGTGTGTGTGTGTGTGTGTCATGTTCAAAAACACAAAGAAGCGGATCAATAGTGTGGGGATTGGTCCCATAAACAAGAACAGCAATCCCTGTGTTGAGGTCGAGTCACACAGATGAGCTGAGGGAACACTTCCGAGGCTTTTGCCTGGCAAGCCTTGTTTAATTCTCAAATGGGCGAGACCTTAATAGATACCTCCTCTGAGGCAGGAATGCCCAAAGGATCCATACACTGAATAACCATGTCACTGAATCTGTCAAACAACGGGCTTTTTGAAATGAATTTTTGCGATATCTGTAAATTTTACAGAATTTCATAATAGGTGGATTAGCAGGACTCCCTCTGTCCTCAGTATCCCCTCTCTCTGCCTCTCGGTCTCCCCTCTGGGATCAGCAGTGATAAATTTGATGACGAACCCTTTGACAAATTCACAATCAATTTTCAGCCACCTATCCTGGTGCCAAGCCCACAGCTGATAAGCTGCAGAGCCTGGATTCAACCCCTGTCCACCTCACTTCTGAGCTTGTGTCCTTCCCACCATGCCACCAGGGACCTGGGATCATGGGGGTGGGGGGGACACTCACTGAGGTCTCCATGCACAGACAGAGGGGCTGGGCAGCAGGTGGCATGGGGAACTTGCGGATGCACGGGAGCTCTCGGTCCAGCGCCTCGTATTCTGCAATGACCTGGCGCAGATACTGCTTCCTGGGAAGACAGCCAGGGGACAGGGACCTCCCAAAGTTAGGGGTCCAAGCCACCGCACTCAGAGGATCTGAGATCAGAAATCATGGGGCCAGGGACCACTCACGAGGATTTGACAGGTCTGCCCAGGCCCCGAGCCTGCGTCTCCTCTAGGGTCTCTAGGTCCACAAGAAGTGCTCCTGCGGATGGAAAACCCAGTATCAGCTGCCTTGAGCGCTCCTCGCACATCGTTCCACTTAGACAGCATCACCAAATGACTGTCCGTGCCGCCCCCGGGATAGCTCTTATGCCAGCTGCTAAGCTATTGTCTCTCAGCCCCGAACTCCAACCTACACCACCCAGCTGTCCGATACCCCAGGGCTGGGACTCTACCAACCCCATTTCCACTCGGACAGTTGGGGTCCTGTTAGGCTCTGCCTAAAGGGGGTGCTAGTGGGAGACTGCAAGCCAGGAGGAAAAGGAAGGGACGTGCTCCTTTTTGCTTCCTATTTCCAATCACCCCAGCCTAGCTTCTTCACTGCAGCAGCATTTGAATCTAGTCTATGGTTTTTCCAACACTCTCAGAACTGGCCTCTTGATTGGAACTTGATTCATAACAGCTTTCAAATATGGGCTCTTCTACACAACCCCTCCATCAGCTAATTGGTCTCTTCTATGGTCAACTGCTAGTTGTCCCACATAATCCATTTCCCCTTCCTCTACAATCCTAGAGTTTTATCCAGCTGGAAACAACAGTTCCCAGCCTCCCTTGCAGCTAGGTGTGGCCACATGACCAAGTTCTCGCCAACACTGTTAGCAGAAGTGAGGGGTGCAACTTTGGAATCATTTGCTTAAGAGAAATTTTCTTGGCTTAGACTCAATGCCCCTTCCCTTGGACTGGAATATGGATGTAGCAATAAGCCAGCTTTATTCTTGCTAGAGATGATGGAGCACCGTGGGTCCCTGTATTCTCGTGGGGCTGAGACATCCCACCCATCCAGACCACCTTCCTCCTCTTAAACGAGAGAGAAACCAACTGTTTTCTTAACGCCATTGAGTTTGAGGGTCTCTTTGTTACAGCAGCTGAAAAAAGCAATAAGCAACCCCTGACAGCCAGGAGCTGGCCTGGCACTCCCAGAGAGACCCTGGTGACCCCCCTTTGGACATAAGGAACTTCACAGAATTCCAAGAGCAGCCAAGGTCACTCTGTGACCTTGATGGACCAAGATAAAAATAAGACCCCTCTGGAGTCATGTCTCAACACAGCACAAAATCGACGCTGCCCAAACCACGAAACGGACCAAATATCCCCCTCTGGGCTCAGAGCTCATGCTGCTTTTTTCCCAACCAGTGTTAGTGCCATTCTGATGGCTCTCATGTCATGGACTTGCCTCTGCTTCCTGCCAGCATGTGATCCAGAGCAAAGCCTGCTTTCCAGATTCCTCCCCAAGGCACCTAACTCAGCCCAGGTCTCTAAAAACCTCTTACTCAGACATTGATGTGTTACTATCTCCCTCATTCAGTAAACTCAGTGGCGTGCTGGTAAATGTCCTCTCTCTCTCTCTCTCTCTCTCTCTCTCTCTCTCTCTCTCTCTCTCTCACCCGCCTGTTTTCATGGTCTCAGTACTCTCACCCTGACCAATTTTATGCTACCCATGGTTTTCACAACCAGCTTGCAAAATTCACCACTCGGCTCTTGTGAGCTGGGACAGGCTGTCTCCAGCACAGGGCTGTGTCCCAGCTATGCTCCTATAGCGGTCTTTGGCTTCAGCACATCAACACAGCTCAGCTTGTACCATAGTAAGCCCCCCTCTCTGGTCCCTGTTCTTCCACCTCCCATCTGTCTTGGCAGGGCAGCTAGGGTGATCTTTTCGTCTCAGCACCGCCAGAAGCTTCCAAACCACCGGAGGCTTCCTCTTGCCTTCAGGATAAAGTCCTCCCTGTGATGGGGACTCATTCCCCAATGTGTGGTCTGGGGAGCATTTCAGGGTCCACCCCAGACCTATTGGGTGAGAGTCTGCATTTTAGCAAGATCCCCTTTGAGAAGCACCTGCCCTGCGTGTGGTCACTCTGATAACCTCTCTGATCATTTTTCTCCAGCCATACTGGCCTCCCTTTCATCCCTCCAACATAGTAATCTCCTTCTCAAATCTGTCCACTTAACAATAATAATAACTACGTGTTTACAGCCCCCTTTAAAAAGCCAAGCACCTTTTAAAGTTTTTTTCCACTGAATCTTCAAAACAGCCTTCTGAGTGAGTGTAGTTTAACAAATGATGAAACGGAAGCACAGAGAGCTTAAGTGACTTGCCCAAGGTCACACAGGCCAAGTGATAGAATCAGGATAAAAATCTAGGCACTGGATCCAGAATCTGTGTTCTCAATCCCCCAGTCTGCTGCTTCTCGCCCCACTGTTGTCTAGACAACAGCTTCCTAACTTCTCAATATATCTCTCTCTCTCCCTCTTCATTCACCCCATCAGAAGCATTTTGAAATGTAGATCTGACCACATAGCCATCTCCATTTCCTCAAAACCCTCCCAGGACTTCTCATTGTCATTGGGATAAATTAAGACCAAGACCACGCATGACCAGACCCTGCTGATGTCTCAAGCCTGATCAGACACTACCATCCTCCTCACTTGCTGCATTCCAGAAACATCGCCCTTCTGTGACTTGAACTCTCCATGCTGCCTCCTGCCACAGGACCTTGACACATGCTGTGACTCCGCGTGGAACTCTCTTCCCCCTCACTCAGCTCATCAAGTCTCCCTAAGTGTGTCAACAGTTCCTGTCACGAACTCATGACACCACGTATTTGCTCTCATCACAGTTGCAATTTTACATTTACTTCTATGAGTCTCTAATTATAATGTGAGCAACATGAGGTCGGGGACTTGTCTTTCGCTCTTGGCATCTAGCAAAGCGCCAGGCACCTAGCTGTAAGTATTTATTGAATAAAGACTGAAGGAATATAACCATCAAATGCCATATGTCAACTCTGGGTCTTATTTAAAACAAACCGACTGTGAAAAATAAAATTTTTAAAGAATTAGGGAAATTTAAATATGCACTAGGTATGAGATGACATTCAAGAAAAATTGTGAATTTGTTTGGTGGAATTAATGGCATGGTCGGTCTGTTTTCTAAAAATCCTTAGCAGTTAGAAACACATGCTTAAGTATTTATGGGTGAAAAGGAATTATGTCTGGGATTTTCTTTAAAACAAATTTGTCCTATAGAATGTCCCCCCAGAAAGTGTGTACGTGTGGGTTGCTTAGATGAAACAAGATTAGCAAAATGTACATTGTCTCTATTTTTGTGTATGTTTGAAATTTTCCATAATAGAAAAAATCTTTTAAATGTCTATCACAAGTAACTTAGAAATAAAATTATATGCCCTGGAAATGTGTGTGAAATGACTAAAAAAACTGACTCTAGCAGCATCAAAGGTGTATGTTTAAAATGTAAATAAAACTGTTTCTCATGAAATGTGGCATTAGAAATAAAGATTTCTAAATTACAACCGTGATTTTAATATATTTGTTTCAATGTATATGTGTAACTTAGTAAAGGTATAAATTTAAAAATAAATACTTATTGAATAATTAAGGAAACACGACACTTTCAAACTTCAACAGGCATCTCCAAGGCCTCCTGTGTGCCTTGGAGAATGCTGCAGACCAAGAGATTAATGAGACCCCAGCCTGCCCTCCAAGAGCTTCCAGTCTGGTGGGGGAAGTGTTCACTGTAAAGGGCAATACTTGCTACAATGGACATGTCACAAGGTGGAGAGGAAGCCCAGTCTGGGGGCAATCAGGGAAGGCTCCTTAGAGGAGGTGATGTCTACAGCAAGACTTAAGGGATAGGAGTGGGATAGGGAGGATGGGAGGGAGGCTCAAGAGGGAGGGGATATGGGGACATATGTATGCATATGGCTGATCCACTTTGATGTACAACAGAAACTAACACGGTACTGTGAAGCAATTATACTCCAATAAAGATCTATTTTTAAAAATAGTGAAAAAAAAAAGACTTAAGGGATAAAGGAGGAGTTTGCTAAATAAAGAAATGGCAGAGAAGGAGATGTTTTATGCAGAGGGACCACGGGGTGGGGGCGGGGGGTGGGTGCTAAGGTCTTTAAGCAAAAGAGAATATTCCCAGAATTCTCTTCAGGTCCAAGGCTAAGGAGTGCTTATTGCAATTGTAGGTTATTAATTATTTGTAAGATAGTGTGTTTCATGTCTGTCCTCCTTGCATGAGAACCAGCTGGGTCATTTCATTCATTACTATAGGCAAAACACTTGGGACCCACAGGCTTTCTAATGGCCTAAGCCAAAGTTTGCAACCTGACAAACTAAAAATGTTATTCGTTCCAAAACACCACAAAGAAAACAGCAAAAACTGAAATGAACAAATATCGATCTGCAAAACGAGCCAACTGGTCAACTCAATTTCACTCATCTTTTCTGGAGCTACACATAAAGTATACTTATCAGATGGGTGCCTCCGTCTAGGTTAGAGATGATGTGGGGTGGGGCGTCTCCAAATGAAAGAGGTCTTCAAAGACACTAAAAGAGACCTGAGGACAGAGAAACTGTTTTGCCACTAGAGCATTCGCTATGCCTAGCCTAGCACCTGGCACAGAAGAGGTGCTTATAACTGACACCTAGAAAGGAGACCCCCTCAGCCATTCCCAACCTTCTTCCTCCATTTGAGGAGTATTCATTCCCCACCCATGCAACCAGGTGAGGCTCACCAAGCCCCAGTATCCTCAGGGATATCCCATCCAGTGCAAAGCAATGTCTTCTGACCCTTACTGCTCATCGTAATTACCTGGCAAGCATTCAAAAATTATAGTTGCTGACAAAGGATTAATCTCCAAAATTTATAAGCAGCTCATGCAGCTCAATAACAAAAAAATAAACAACCCAATCCAAAAATGGGCAGAAGACCTAAATAGACATTTCTCCAAAGAAGATATACAGACTGCCAACAAACACATGAAAGAATGCTCAACATCATTAATCATTAGAGAAATGCAAATCAAAACCACAATGAGATATCATCTCACACCAGTCAGAATGGCCATCATCAAAAAATCTACAAACAATAAATGCTGGAGAGGGTGTGGAGAAAAGGGGAACCCTCTTGCACTGCTGGTGGGAATGTGAATTGGTTCAGCCACTATGGAGAACAGTATGAAGGTTCCTTAAAAAACTACAAATAGAACTACCATATGACCCAGCAATCCCACTACTGGGCATATACCCTGAGAAAACCATAATTCAAAAAGGGTCATGTACCACAATGTTCATTGCAGCTCTATTTACAATAGCCAGGAGATGGAAGCAGCCTAAGTGTCCATCATCGGATGAATGGATAAAGAAGGTGTGGCACATATATACAATGGAATATTACTCAGCCATAAAAAGAAACGAAATTGAGCTATTTGTAATGAGGTGGATAGACCTAGAGTCTGTCATACAGAGTGAAGTAAGTCAGAAAGAGAAAGACAAATACCGTATGCTAACACATATATATGGAATTTAAGAAAAAAAATGTCATGAAGAACCTAGGGGTAAGACAGGAAAAAAGACACACACCTACTAGAGAATGGACTTGAGGATATGGGGAGCGGGAAGGGTAAGCTGTGACAAAGCGCGAGAGTGGCATGGACATATACACACTACCAAACGTAAGGTAGATAGCTAGTGGGAAGCAGCCGCATAGCACAGGGAGATCAGCTCGGTGCTTTGTGACCGCCTGGAGGGGTGGGATAGGGAGGGCGGGAGGGAGGGAGACGCAAGAGATATGGGAACATATGCATATGTATAACTGATTCGCTTTGTTATAAAGCAGAAACTAACACACCATTGTAAAGCAATTATACTCCAACAAAGATGTAAAAATAAATTAATTAATTAAAAAACAAAACAAAACTATAGTTGCTAGGTCCCCCAGAACTAGAGATTCTGGTTAATTGGGACCTGAAGTAGGATTAGGTATAGGTTTTTTTAAAAAGTTTCTCCCACCTGATGCGTAGCCCCACTGACTAAAATAATCATGATAATCGCGTTCCTTTTGCCAGGGATTGAGACAAGAGTGAGTGGGTGACTTAGTCCTGGCCAATGAGATGTGAGGAGAGGTTATCTGGGGTTCTTAAAGTGAAGACCTCTGGAAGTGATGCCTGAAACTGTGGCAGCCATTTTGTAACCATGAGGTATGCAAGCTGGTGTGCAAAGGGGATATATCCCAGACCAAAAAGCAGGGACATAGAAACTGGCTTCTCGGTGACATTCACTGAGCTGCTGACCCAACCAAATACAAACCCTGATCCACCTCTGGGCTTCTCTTTGAGTGAGACAATGACTTTCCTATTTTTATACTGCATTAAGTCCAATTTTCTATCCCCTGCTAGCCAAATGAATCCTCACCAAGATATTACTTGAGAAATGTCGAGTGAGTGAATGAATGAATGAGCTGTGCTAAAGTAGAGTGGAAGTAGGGAACCCTGGAAGATGAGCCTGTCAGCTAGTGTCAGGCCACACAGGGCCTCAAACAAAAGCTTTAGGGGCTAAGACTCTATCCTGGGAGTGATGGGCAACGTGGGAGAGCTGTGAGCAAGGGAGAGACGGGGTTAGTGCTGGGTGTCGGAAAGGCTCCTCTGGAGCTATGTGGGGGATGGGCTGGAGGGGAGAAACTGGAGACCAGGGAGTTACGTGGACAAAGGGTCCAATGGGAGAGGACAAGACCTGAGCTGGGGCTGTGGGAAAAGAGAAGTAGGGACAGGGCAGAGAGAGTAAGCAGGAAGATGGGGCTGTGGAGGTGATGGGAGTGGGGGAACAATGCCTGGCGTCTAGACTGCGTTGGCAGTAGCACCATTCAAACATGGGAAGCAGGGAGGAGGAGTGGCTTTGGGAGAAGATGCTGAGGTCAGTGTGGGAGACAACGAGAGTGTGACGGTCCAGGGCAGGGAGTCTATGGAGGATAATGGCCTCGGAAGAGTTGTTACGGCCCCAGAGATTCATGGGAAATGTAGTTCTGGGTCCAGAACATTGGTCAGGGAATTGAAAGGCCTCATGGGAAATGTAGTTTGAGGTCTAAAGGGTACTGCTCAGGAATCTGGTAGACATAAGAATTTGGGGTAGCTCTTTCTTTGGAAGGCCAGTGACTCACTTAAGGTCACACTGAAAGCCAGGGCTGTGACACAGTGCTCACAGGAAGGACCCCACCCGCCCAACCCCACACTTGGATACAAACACACAAGCAGACACGATTCAGTACCTGCCTCCCTGTGCATGCTGGGGTTGCCCATAGTGGAGGAGCAGAGGGGCTCCACCTCATGTTGCATCCTGAGAAGGTGGGTATGGGTTGTCTCAGGAGGATGGGAAGAAGAGCTCTGACCGGGTCACCCACCCCAGCTCCTTGTCCCCGCTGCTGCTTCCTCCTTCTTGTCTTTGAAGCCCCGGGAAAAAAAAATATGGAAGGCTGAGACCACATGGAAATCCAGTTTCCCTTAACCTCTGGGAGTCCCTGTGTGCCCCAATTATTTCTTTCCCACTTTCCTGCCTCCTCCTCCATGTCTCCCAGTCTCCTCGAGTTTCTTCCCCCACCCCTCTCTCTGCCCCACTCCCTCCCTCCCTCTCTCCCCATCTCTCCTCCACTCTTTCCCTTGATTTCTCTGTCCTCTTTCTCCCCACATCTCTCCCCTTCCCTTGTTCCATCTCCCCAGTCTCCTCCATCAGTTTCCCCAACATCTCCCCAGCCCCCCGTCCCTCTCTGTCTTCATAGTTTTCTGCCTCTCTCTAACCCTATCACCCCCTCTCTGTCTCCCTACCTCTCTCCCCATCTCTATTCTCTCACGGCTGCCTCTGCTGGGCTGCTTGGCTTCCCTCCCTCTGTCATCCCTTTTCTGTTCCCACTTGCCCTCCACTCATCCGTGTTTCACACAGGAACTGGTTAGGTACAGGTGCGATTCAAACAGAAACTGGGTTCCATATGGGGGAGGGAAAGGTGAGCAGGGGGCCTGGTTGCCATGGTACCTCCAGTGGATGGGGGAGGGGCTGGGGGCTCCTGACCCCAAGGGCAGGAGTGAAGGAGTTTAGCCACAGAGGTGCCCACTGGGCATCCCTTCTTTGTGTCTGCAGAGCTCTCAGCAGGAACCATGGGAGAGGAGCGCAGACTTTTTCAGTTACTTTGTCTATCTTCCCAGTCTGTCTCTGTTACCCGTATCTCTAGTCTTCTCTCGAATTCATCTGGTCTCTGCCTTAACTGTCAATTATTCCTGCTTGATAAACATTGATTCCCTGCTTGTTACGCAGTAGCACCTTGATTTTCTGAGTCATTTGTTCAGGGATGAACTTAAAAATCATCGTAGGATACAGATTCAACCCTTGGACTTTTGCCGGACCTGTTACCAAAGAGGATCTTTCTTTTTCCAATGAGGTTGCCAGGCCGGTCGCAGCCTAGGTTGGAGCTGCTGGGGACCATCACATCGCCACATGGGGAGAGAGCCTGCCTGAAAGCAAAGACAACACGAGGAAAGCAGAAACCAAAGATGCAGACAGATTCCTGAAGATGATTGAGGACACCTAGATCTAGCTGTCCCTCAAGCCCTCATCCACCCAGTTAATTCCCTCTTATGCTCAGGTTATTTGCGTTTCTGTCATCGGCAATTACAACAGTCCAGACTTAAATGGACTAATTTCCAGACCCAGTTCCTCTGTGGACCTGACTCCCTGTTGGCATATCCTTATGTCTTTTTCTCTCCCATCAGGCTGTCCTTCACTTCCAGTTGCCAAGTCCATCCCCATAGGACAGGAGCCTCATGTCCCATAGGACATGACCCCATAGGACAGGTCAGACTCATGACCACAGGCACACCTAGCCCCTATAGCCCATCAGTCTTCAAACTCTACCCCTTCTGCCTCCTGACTGCTCTTTCTTCTCGTCATTCCCACAGCCCGACACCCACTCAGGTTTCAAGGTCTTCTCCTTCCTGGACCCTCGCCCCAGACTCCTTCTTGCCCTCACATCCTCCAGTCTCTCCCCCCTCATTCCCCTCCCACAAGGTTTCAGAGGGGTCTTTCTGCACTTGGAGATGACCCTGCCCCTCCCCTGCTCTCAGCCCTCCCATGGCTCCGAACTGCATGATCTGGTCCCAGCTTCCTCTGTCACCTCATACCTTCAAACATTCTTCAGTCACCTTTTATTAATTACTTTATTTAATTAATCCCTCCCACCCCTCACTCCTGTCTCCACTCTCCACATGCTGCCTTCTGCCCTTTTCCTGGTGCCCAAACGCCCTCATCCTTTCATAAGAAGCACAAGTGCCCCCTCCTCCAGGAAGCCTTCTCTGACTCCTCCTCCTACCAGTTTTGTGTTTTCTGTCTCCATCCTCTGCACGTTCTTTATCTGCTCTTTTTTTTTTTTCAGACCTCTGAACACTGTGCACTCTGCCTGTCTTGCTCAGGAATTTGGGTCTGTGTCTGCCTCCCACTCCAGACCAAGGGCCCCTGACTCATCTCTGGCTCTCCAGCATCAGGAAAGTGCGGAACATGTATGTTGAATGAATAAACAAGTGACGATTTCCCTCTATCACTGTGACTCACACTCAGTACCCCCTAAGCCCACTGCCCTGTGTCTCTTGGTCTGCATGAGGTAACATAGGATGAAGAAGAGACTATGGACTCTGGAGTCAAACAGGCTAGCATCAAACGCCATGGCCGGGCTGTGCAAACTTGGGCAAATGTCTTTCCCTCTCTGAGCCTTGGTTTTCTCATCTCTTACCAATAATGCTGCCTTGAAGGGCTAATGGTGCTTAAATAAAGCAAGATACAGCAAAGCCCCCGCATGTGAGCCAGGCACACAGGAGGCACTCAGTTGAAGTTTGCTCCCTTTCCAGAGTTCTTTATCTCTGTGACCAGCTTTAGCTGCCTCTTCTGGACCTCTCTCTTCCTTCTTTGGGTGTCTTTGTCTCTCTCTCTCTCCGCCCCCCCCCTCTCTGCATCTGTGTGTGTGTATGTGTGTGTGTGTGTGTGTGTGTGTGTGTGTGCATGTGGCTCTCTCTCTCTTTTTCCCTCTGGTGTCTTGGTCCTTTAAGTTCCCATCTCTCTGTGTCTCCATTATTTTTCTCCCTCTCTCTATCTGTCTCTGGAACCCTTCCTCATCTCTCTGTGTGTCTGAATTTGAATTTCTATATCACGTGCCTCCGACTTTCTTTGTCTCTCATTCTCTATGTCTCTATACCTTTCTGCATGTCTCTATCTCTGTCTCTGTCTGTGTGTGTGTGTGTCTCTCTCTGTGTCCATCACTTTATTTTGCCATCTCTCTGTTTCTCTCTATCTCTCTACCTCCTTCCCGGTCTTTCTGCCTTAGCCCCACCTGCCTCCCTCTGCCACTCACCCCAACTCTCTTGGGTCATCCCTGTCCCACCCCCCTGGCCTGGCATGCAGCCCGGGACACAAATCCCTGAATCAGCATTTTCCTTCTATTCCAGAAATTATGTCAGCGCTGCAGTGGGGGGCGGGGGGGGCTGCTTGTAGCTCAGGTTAGAGGGTTTGCCTCCCTGCATCCTCAACCACACGGGCCATGGCCAGCTTGGTCCACCTCTGTTCTTGGTGTTTGTTCTCCCAGGGGAGCACCAGGAGAAGAGGTGAATCTGTGTTTACACACCATGTGCATGTCTCTGGGTGTGTGTCTGCGTTTGTTTGCAGGCACATTTGTGTGTGAATCTGTAGGTACTTTGCAAACTCATCTGTTCACTCCTGCATGGATGCATGCATCCATCCATCCAACGATCCACTCATCCACTCATTCAGCTATCATCCACCCATCCACCCATCCAACTCATACATACATACATACACTTCTCTATTTATCCATCCACTTGTTCATTCATTCAACCAACCAATACTTATTGAGTGCCTACTGTGTGCCAGGCACCATGTCAGGCAGCGGGGACACAGCTGTAAACAAAAGTACTACCCCCAGGGGCTTCCCTGGTGGCGCAGTGGTTGAGAGCCCGCCTGCCGATGCAGCGGACACGGGTTCGTGCCCCGGTCCAGGAGGATCCCACATGCCGCGGAGTGGCTGGGCCCGTGAGCCATGGCCGCTGAGCCTGCGCGTCCGGAGCCTGTGCTCCGCAACGGGAGAGGCCACAACAGTGAGAGGCCCGCGTACCGCAAAAAAAAAAGTGCTACCCCCATGGAGCTTATGCGTTCATCAGTCCTCCTCCATGTGCCAAACTCGCTCCTACCCCAGGCTTTGCGTGGACTGTTCCCTCTCCCTGGAGCAGTCCTTTCCCCTCCCCCATCTTCACCTGGCTTATGCCAACTCAAATGTCACTTGCTCAGAGAAGCCTTGCATTGACCTCCTTCCCACACACACAGCACCCTGGACTTTCCTTCCTAACATTGATACCCATATGGAGTTATTTAATGATCACCCGTCTCCACCACTAGACCGTGAGTCCTCCCAAGGCTGGGATTTTTGTCTGCTTTGTTCCCAGCCAAATCCTTGGTGCCTAGAACAGTGCCTGGCAGTCAGTAGCTGCTCAGTAAGTATCTATCAAATTGGGTGCATGGACTGAATTGAACGAATGTCTCTGTCTCCCGGTTCCCTGTCCAGTGCTCCGGGCTCTTCTACACCCCTGGTGGTGATGACAGGCAAGGTCCTCAAACTTCCTATATGCAAACAACATAGTGGCTGAATGCAAGGAATCTAGAGTCAGACCACATGGCTTTGAATCTCAACTCTGACACCTCCCTGCTGTGTGACCTTGGGCAGGGAACTTCCCCTCTCTGAGCCTCAATTTCCTCACTCGTAAAATGCAGTGAAGGAGTCCATGAGCAAATGCATGTAATTACTAATTATGACAACAGTAAACATTAACCATTTTCTCTAAGCACCTCTGGTGAATTTAATTCAATCCTCAAAATAACTTAATGAGGTGGGTTGCAGAAAAAGATTACCCTCCCAATAAAAAGAAATTAGAAAAAAAAAAGATTACCCTCATTTACAGATGGGGAAACTGAGGCACCAAGAATGTAAGTTATTCACCCAAGGCCACAACTGATGAAAGAGCTGGGATTTGAACTCAGGTACCCCACTTCCAAAGTCACACACACAACCAATGCACTACAGCTATTCCTTGATACCCAAGTGCCTCTTTGGGAACATGTCATGGGAGTCTGGCAAGCCCATCTGTGTGCACATCTCTGAAAGTGTGCATTGCTGCATACTCCTTCTGTGTGTCTCTCCCTGTGGAACACAGCTGCCTGTGGACCCCGGGCGGAGGTCTGGCTGTGAGAGTGGTATTTGGGGTGCCTGCACTTGTGTGCACATATCTGTGGGTGCACCACCACCCCCATGCAAGCTTCCCTGGGTGCAAATGTAGGTCCATCCGGGAGAATACAAGAAGCACTGAGGATAGGATTCAGAGTGAACCCGGAGGCATTTCTGGGGCATTCAAAAGTATGATGGTGACTGCAACGTGTATACATAGGCAGCAGTTGGGCGGATTATCTAATTAAAGGTGGGGGGCCTAGGGGACTCCTCTTAAAGTGTTTGCAGAAGAAGCAGCAATTTTTTACTTAGAGATTATATTTATATGGGTGTCACTAGGAGGCAGGGGGCAGCACTGAGGAAGACTGGGGGTGGTGAGGGGGCTCCAAGTCACCCCTACGGGCTGCCACTGAGACCAGGTAGCTCTGGATCCTCTTCAAGGGATTTAACCTCTGTGGGCCTCAGTTGTCTCTTCTGTGAAATGGGAATAACATAATTCCCCCCATCTCAGAGGGCCAAAGTGAAGATTAACTCAGAGAATGCTTTCAAAGCACTTAGCCCAGTGCCCAGATCACAGTGACAATTGTCATTCACTGCTATTACTATACCGGTAAAGGTATACTTGCTGTTTTTAAAAAGTATTCATTAAGCACCTACTTGGTGTCAATGCTCTCCCTCTATATTGACTGGTTTTTCAAACCCCTGGGTCCCTTAGGAAACAGGTTTATTGTCTATATTTTGTTGATGAGGAAACGAACTCAAAGCAAAGAGTGCAAGGTCACAAAAGCAGTGCCTGGCGCTCAGTAGATGTTCAGCAAGTATCTGAGAATCTACTCAGGAGCCGGCCCAGGAAGGACTGAAATCCAGGTCCTTGCTTCTACCTCCACTTCGGGCTGAGACTCAGGACCACTGATTCTGAGGCTCTGCCTCCCCCGCCCACCACCATCCCTCAGAGTTCCTCGGCTGGGAGGACTGGAAGTCCTGGGTCCTGCGGAGAAGGGGGCTGGGGAGTTGGGACTCCTGGGTCCCCAAGGGAGGAGGGAACAGAAGGGGTGGATTGCTGGATCTGAGAATGGAGGGAGTTGGAAGCTCAGTACCCTGGGTCCTGGGGGAAGAGATGACTGGGGTCCCTGACTTCTCTGAGAGAGGAGGGGGTGAGGTCCAGGACCCCTGGATCCTGGGGGAGCAGAGGGTCATGATCTCAGATCTCTGCATCCTCGTCTGTGGAAGTACGCTGCGTCTCAGACGCCTCGGTCTGGGGAAATCTCCCTTCTTCCTCGCTGCGGCCGCGCTATTTGGGCTTTGAAGCCGCAGGTTCCGAGGGGAAGGAGGGGGTGCAGGGGGAGGAGCCGCGGATCTGCCACAGGGGCGGGGGGAGGAGCCGAGCTGGCACCTCGGCCGGCGCGCGGGGCTGCGGCGGCGGCGGCGGCGGCGGCGGCGGCGGCAGCTCCGGGTGAGTCTGCTCCTCCCCTCCCCCTGCCATAGCCCCCGCCCCAGACCCATCCCGGGGGGCGGCCACAGCGCGTGGGGGCGGGGGTAGGTGCAGAGGTGAGCGGATCTCCCGCCCGGGAGTGGGAGTGCTGCAGCGTTTGCTGGTCGCCCCGGGGGAGGGGCACGTGGCCCTGGAAGGAGGGGTCCCGAAACACCTGGGTGTACCCCAACCTCGCCCACCGATCCCCCGAGCGTGGGGATGGTTTACCCACTCCATGGTCCCTAAGGACTTAGGACTCCGCGGCTTCTCGAGGTCCCAGACATTATTCCTCTCCCCTGCAGCGCCTTGGGACCCCGGCATCTCTTAACCCCCACCACCTCCAAAAAAATTCCCATCTCCGCAGCCGGGAGAGGTATTAAGGACTTCAATTCCCATCAGTCCCTGCAGAGCCTGGTCTATGAAGCCGCAGCAACGCGAGCGCAAGGCCTGCCGGGAATTGTAGTCTTTAAGCCGCCCCCGCCCCCCCCCCCCCCGGAGCTGGGGACCCGGAGGTGGGAAGGGGTGGCTGGACTTCTCGGGGGTCGCCTGGGGTCGAGCAGCTGGCCCGAGTAGGACAAGATGTGCGGCTCGGACTGAGCTTTTTCTCACGGCCACGACCCCCAGATCCAGCACCCCCTCCCACCACCTGGCTCGTAGGGACAGGCCCGCAGACCCGTGTCCACCCTACAACCCCCATGGGCTACCGCCAGCCGCCGCCTCGGCTGCCATCCAGGACACGGCAGGGATAAGCGCAGGTGAGTCTGATATGCCTGTCTCGGAGTCCTGGCCTTCTGCAGCACCCCACGACACCTGTCCATCTGTGAGCCCTGATCTGTCTGTCCCTAATTTCCCCAGCACCCTCCTTCCAGTCCATCTCTGATGTCTAGTTGCAAACCATGTGTCACTAATTCCCCTTCTCCCCACAGCCACCTATTTCTCCTGGTCCCCTCTCTTTTATGTGCCCCCCTACCAATCGAACCTTCCTTCTGCACCCATGTCTGTCTGCCCAGTCCTTCTCTGTATCCTTGTGTCCATCTGTGATCTCTGGCCGTTATGTTTCTGTCCTTTATTTCTGCACCCCATCCATCCTCTTGTCCATTGTTTGTCTCTCAAAGATATTTCTGTCCATGCTCCTTCCTGGCGCTTATCAGTGCCCCTACATCCACCCATCTCACACTCCCATGAATCACACACCAGCTTATTCTTTATGGTTTGTCCATCCCGCGTCTCGATCCTTAACTTTCCATCTGTCTGTTCATCTGTCCCTCTCTTCTGGGCCCCAGTTTGCCCTTCCCATTATCTCTGTCTCCCCTCCCCTTACCTCTCCCTCTCTCAACTTGGCCCTTATCTCTGCATTTTTCATCTCCATCCCTCCCCAGCCAGCACCACACATAATCATCTCTTATCTTTCTACCCCCACCCATCTCTCTCTCTCTCCCGCTCTCTCCCTGTCTACACCTTCCTGTTCCCTGGACCTACCAAGCCCTGTCCCACCCTGGGCCATTGCTCACGCTATTCCTGCTGCTTTGAATGCCTTTCCTCACTCCAGCCCCACTGCCCGCTGCCCATGGCTGGCTCCATCTCATCCTTCAGATTTCAGAGAGCCCCCCCGACTGCCCACCTCCAGGTCCCCTTGTGACACATCCTCCAACTATTTCTTTTAGAGCACTTCTCACAGTCTGAGGGCTATGTGTTTCTGTGTGCGTGTTTGTTTATGTGTGTTTGTTGATGTGTTTACTCTTTGTCTCCCCTCATTGCATTGTGACACCAAGAAGCTGGAGACCGCGTGGGGTTTGTTCCCTGCTGGATCTGCAGCAGCTGGCACAGTGCCTCTCACATAGTTGGTGCTCAGTGAATATTTGTTGAATGCACGAATGAGAAATGGTTGTTCCGTTGTCTCTCCCTCCCGAAATTCTGTCCCTGCATCTGTGCAACCCTAATCTTTGTCTCCTTGTCTGTCCACCCCTTTATTTATGGATCCTTAATCTCTGCCCCTTGGCTGGCCTTCCCAGTCTCTTCCTCCTTGTCCATTTGCCCCTAATTTCTTTTCCCTTGTCCAGTCCTCCCCTAATCTCCATCCCCTTGTCCATCCACTCCCAATCGCTGTCCCCCTGCCTATCCTTTTTCTGTCTCTTTCCGCCCTTTAACCACCCCTCTCCCCCATTCCATTCCCTATCTGCACTCTTGCCCGGCCCCTCCCAAGAACAGGACCCGCTGGCCACCATGTCAGGAGACTACGAGGATGACCTCTGCCGTCGGGCACTCATCCTGGTCTCGGACCTCTGTGCGCGGGTCCGAGATGCCGACACCAGTGACAGGTGCCAAGAGTTCAACGACCTGCGAATCAGAGGCTATCCCCGGGGCCCCGATGCAGGTCAGCATCCCCAGCCGTCTTGGCCAGCCCCCTGCTTCCACTATAGCCAAGAGTTTTAGAGATTCAGAACAGCCCTGCTCAGCTTCCTGTTCCTTATGGGGCCGGTCCCTCTTATAGTCTTGCCTCCATCCTGCCTGTTGCTGGTCTCCCAAACCTCTGATCTAAGAATAAGGAGCTCTGTGGTCCGTGTGACCTGTGACCTTTTGGATTTTGCCCTGTGGGCCTCCTGTCCACCCTCCCTCACCACCACTCCACTGCTGCCACACATCCCCTTCAGGTATCTTTGTGCATTTCACATAGTGCTTAGAAGCTCAGGCTCTTAAGTCAGTCTGTCTGACTTGTCTGGGTTCAAATCCCACCTCCCCCACTTACGAAATGAATGGCTTATTCTGTGCCTCGATTTCCTCATCTGGAAAATGGGGATCATAAAAGTGACTACTTCATGGGGCATCTGAGAGACTCAAATGATATAACACATGTGAAGTGCTAAGAACAAGCTGGGCGCACAGTGGTCATTCAATATATGTTGGAATATACTTACTGAGCACCAACTGTGTACCAGACAGTATACAAGATCCACTACCCTTTGTGGTACATATAATCCCTATTTTCTCTTTTTTTTAATTTTATTTTTTAATTGAAGTATAGTTGGTTTACAGTCATTCAGCAAAGTGATTCATATATATTCTTTTTCAGATTCTTTCCCATTATAGGTTATTACAAAATACTAAATATAGTTATAATCCCTATTTTCAATGGGGGAAACTGAGGTTCAGAAGGTGGAGTGATTGGCTCCAGGTAACCCAGCTAGGAATCAGCAGGGTTCTGAGAGCTAGGGAATATCATGATTGCCCTCGTCCAGATGAAGAACCTTCAGGAAGCATGAGGTGGGAGGTTACAATGACAGTCACACTTGCTGAGTGCCAGGGCGGGGCTCAGCATCTCGAGTGCAGGATGTCTATGGGACAGTGACGAGGAACGAGGCCCAGAGACCTGAAGCAGCTCGCTCAGAATCTCATAGCCTGTATGCAGGAGAGCCAGATTTTGACCCCAGGAAGTCTGGTACACTACTGCAATTGTGAGTCATGGGGAATCCCAAGACCACCCTCAGGTTCAATGATTTCTAGGACTCACAAAACTCAGAAAAGCTGTTATACGCATGGCTACATTTCATGACAGCAAAAGGATGGAGATTAAACTCAGCAAAGGGAGAAGAGGCATAAGGTAAGGTGCAGGAGAGACCAGGGATGAGCCTCCAGTTGTCCTGTCCTGATGGAGTCACGCAGACAGCCCTTAACTCTCCCAGCAACAATGTGTGACAACATGCACAGAGTAGGGCCCCCTCGGGAAGCTCACCAGAGCCTCTGTGTCCAGGGTTTTTACCGGGGCTCTGTCATGCAGACATGGTTGACTGTCCATGTGGCTGAACTTAGTCTTAGCCCCTCCAAGGGTCAAGCTCATAACACGTGGCCCAAAGACCCCAGCATCAATCACACTGTTACACAGACTATCTGATGTGGCCCAAGTTTCTCAGGTAAATAAAAACACTCGGGCAGGACATTCCAAGGGCTTAGAGGTTCACCCCAGGAGCTGATCAAGGGCCAAATGTTTCTTTGGGCAAAAAGGTTAGTATTTTACTGCACAACTACACTGCCTTGCACAACCCAAATGGCTCCCCAGTGCAGGCAGACAGGAATGAGAAGTCTGCCAGAGTTTGGAGGATTGATGTTTTGACTTGGAGAGGGTCTGGGCCAGGCTGACAGTGGGGGAAAGCATCTGTTCAATTCTTCTCCCCCTTCTCTTCCAAAATGGCCCCCTTTCCTCAATTCTTTCCATGTTCAGGAGGCCAGAAAGTCCTTGCTCCGGTTTCTAACAGGCCCCCAGAACGCACCCTAAGGGGTTGGAGGTGGGGTGGGAAACTCAGAGTTCTGCCACTGCCCGCCGTGTGGGCCTGCAGGGTCACGTCCTCTCTCTCAGACACTCAGTTTCCTTATTTGTAAACTAGGATCAATCATCCCTAGGTTACATAGTATCCTGAGGATTAACACCATGGGCCACTGACTTAGATTCCCTGGGCAACTCAGGACTAGAGGGCATCCCCCTTGCCACCAAGAGCTCCCTGAAGTGACACAGCCCTTCCACCCAGCTGAGCTTGTTGCCAATGGTTTAGTTACCTGCTACTCCCCCTGCCCCCCATAATCCATGGTCTGTACAGAGCAGGAATTTCCCCTGTGTTCCACCTCACTGAGACCCGGAAGTCAACCCCAAATAAATTCACATTTCCTTGAAAAACCCCACTCCTGGTACCAATTACTAAATGAACCCGAAACCTTCAGTTCAAGATCTGGGCTGTCCTTGGGTTTCTCTGAAAGGCATATCAGCACATAGTAGGCATTCAGAATGTGTTAGCCGCAGTGGCGGTGATGTTGGATACACGTGGCAGCAGCAATAAGATTTATTATTCTAACAAAAATTCATGTTCGAACTACCACTATTGGGAAATATTGAGGTGTGGTAGCATAATGGTGAAGACGGTAAAGCCAGGCGCCCAGACTCGAATCCTGACTCCCCTGCTCCAGCTCTAGGACTCTGTGTCTTTGGTAACTTCGTGTCTCTTGGCCTCAGTTTCCTTTTGTGGAAAATAACAACGGGCATAACAATGTTGCCAACCTCCTAGCGTGCCTGTCAGGCATAAGGAAGCGAATGCGTATAAAGCACTTATGTGTCCAGAACACAGTAACCTCTCAAGAAATGTTTGCCATTATCTCCCCCAGCTTGCTCGGCACACCATTTACTCCCTGCATTTCTTAAAAGCACTATGAGAGGCAGAACTGATTTTTCCCATTTGTCAGATGGGGACTGTCAGGCTCAGAGAGGTTAAGATATGTTCCCAAAGCCACACAGCAAGCTGGGATTTGAACCCTGACCTGCCTAACTGTGCCACGCAGTCTCCTTTCTCCTCGATCAACTCTTAGCGTTTTAGGGAACCTTCGTCCTACCTCGGATGGTGTATTCCCTTACAGAGAGTCACTGTGGGCTAGCAATCAAGAGGATAAAAAGATTAAAATCCGAAGACAGACTGCCGGCTCAAATCCCAGATCTGTCATTGACTACCTGTGCAGCCTTACACAAGCCACTCAACCTCTCGGGTTCCCCATCTTAAAAATGGTTAGATAGAAACACCGACCTTCAGTAGTCGTGGAGTTTACACTAAGTATTACATGTAGAGCGCTTAGCACGGTGTGTGGCAAATACTAAAGGTTAGCTCTTGGGGACAGCAATGGGAGGATAAACTCTGACCCCACCCTGACCCCTGACCTTTGTCCTCACTCTCTCCAGACATCTCCGTGAGCCTGCTGTCGGTCATCGTGACGTTCTGTGGCATTGTCCTTCTGGGTGTCTCCCTCTTCGTGTCCTGGAAGCTGTGCTGGGTGCCCTGGAGGGACAAGGGAGGCTCAGCAGTGGGCGGTGGCCCCCTGCGCAAAGACCTAGGCCCTGGGGTCGGGCTGGCAGGCCTGGTAGGCGGCGGTGGGCACCACCTAGGGGCTGGCCTGGGTGGCCATCCCCTGCTGGGGGGCCCACACCACCATGCCCACACTGCCCACCATCCGCCCTTCGCTGAGCTGCTGGAGCCGGGCAGCCTAGGGGGGTCAGACCCCCCAGAGCCCTCCTACTTGGACATGGACTCGTATCCAGAGGCTACAGCTGCTGTAGTAGCCGCTGGGGTCAAACCGAGCCAGACATCTCCTGAGCTGCCCTCTGAGGGCGGCGCAGGCTCTGGGCTTCTCCTGCTTCCCCCCAGTGGTGGGGGCTTGCCCAGTGCCCAGTCGCATCAGCAGGTCACAAGCCTGGCACCCACCACCAGGTGAGACAGGCTACTGGGCTGGGGGTCCACTCTGAACTTCTGTTCTTCTTATGTGTCTCTTTCCCATCTATGGCTCTCATGAGTCCTGGGGAAGGAGGGAGCTTGGGGTGTGGATTCCTGAATCCTGGGGAAAGAGGAGGCTAGGGATCCAGACTCCTGAGTTGGAGGGAGGAGGGGGCTAGAGGTCTAGGTTCTTGGATCCAGAGGAAGGAGGAGGCCGAGGACAGGACTCTGGGACCAGGAAGGTGGAAGAGAATGGAGGTTAGACCCCTGAGTCCCTGAGGCACAAAGCAATTCATCTCTTTCTCCCTAAGCCTGGACTGGTGGTGGGACCTGCAGTTCATCCATCCATTGTTCATCA
The DNA here is from genome assembly GCF_059928025.1 of Delphinapterus leucas. Taxonomy (NCBI): domain Eukaryota; kingdom Metazoa; phylum Chordata; class Mammalia; order Artiodactyla; family Monodontidae; genus Delphinapterus; species Delphinapterus leucas. Next base: position 6,683,899 of record NC_143148.1, read on the forward strand.
TTCTGTACATGTACACTGAGCACCTAATATGAGCTAGAGCTGAGCTGGGTGTTGGAAAAGAATAGAGGCGAGCACGGCAGACACACCCTACCCTCACGTCACTCACAATCCGGGGGAAGTGGGTCCCCAAGTCAGCTGTCCCTATCCAGCCAGGCCAGGGCTGCAGTAAAGCAGCCTAGGGGACGTGGGCAGGACCAGATCACACAGGGTCTTGAATGCTGGACTGAGGGGGTGGGACCTTGTCCTAGGGCACTGGGGAGCCACAAAGGGCTGTGAGCAGAGGAGGTCAGCTCTGGGTAGAAAGACCTCTCTGGGGCCACATAGGGGACAGACTGGAGAGACAGATTGGATACCAAGAGTCCAGGCAGGAGACAACAAGGCTGAACTGGGGATGGTGGAGGAGGAGATGAGGTAGAGAGAGTCAGGGCGCCGAGAGTCAGGGATGGAACTGGGGGCTGACAGCTGTGGGTAGAAGGGGGTGGGAGGAAGTAAGGACAGCACCCAGGGGTCTGGCCTGGTGGTTGATTGGAAGAATGGTGGGGCCGTCAGAGGATCTAGGAAGAGCAGTGGGTTTGAGGGAGATCCTGAGCTTATCTGGGTCTTGTTGAATGGGAGGGGCCCGGGGGAGCATCCGGGGAAAACTACCTCGGGGAAGGATTGTCTTGGGCTCCAGAGGTTCATAGGTGGTTCTTGTCCAGTGGGCTGGCCAAGGGCTCATGGAAGATATAGTCTGAGGTCTCTGGGGAGGCCTTCCAGAGGTTGATGGATACACCAGTCTGAGTTCCTCCTTCCCCCATTATACAGATGAAGAAACTGAGGCCCAGAGGATGTTAATGACCTCCTCAAAGTCACTCTGGGAGCAGGGAATGGCCCTTCAGTAGCTGAAGGCATCTCACCCGGCATCCCTTTCCACGGCTTGGTGCCCTCCCACTTCCCCCAGCCTCATGCCTGCCTCTCAGCGCATCTGGGGCTGCCATGTCCAGTCATGACTGCCCATCACTAGGGGCCCGGGTGTGATGGTCCATGCGGGAGAGGATGGACGAGCAGGGACCACAGGGATGGGGAAATTCAGGAGATGGGAGGGAAAGGATTGCAGGGGAGAGAGGAGATGACGATGGCCTCAGCTGTCTGACCTGCAAATCTAGGTGGATTCTGGGGAACTGGGAGAGCGAGTGGGCTTGGGAGGAGGCACTGAGCCCAGCAGGGAACACGAGGGGTATGTGGTGTCTGATGGGCAGCTGAGGCTGTGGGCTGAACCAGGCTGGAGCTCAGAAGACAGATTTAGCAGACATCAGGCTGCTGATGGCCGTGGAAACCTGGGGCACCGCTGAGCTTGTCCAGGGAAAGCGTGTGAGTGAGATGGGGAGAAGATGGCAAAGATGGTTAAGGATAGAGCTTTGGGCTTCCAGGGTGTTCTACAAACACAGACAGCCAGAAAAGGAAGTTGAGACAGAAAGAAAGGGGGAGCGATGGTCAGGTGGGAGAGCATGAGGCTGGGACTTAGGACGGGTTAGGGAGACTTGGAGAAGGGCAGGTGCAGGACCAGGGGGTCTGGGCTGTGTGAGGCCCCAGGGGTCCATAGAGAAGCTATTCTGGGTCACCCCTTGAGGTCAGAAGGAGGCTTCTAGAGGCTGGTGCAAGCCCAGGTCTGGGGTGGAGCTAGCTTAGAAAAGGGGATAGGTCACCCTCCTCACACAGATGGGGAAACTGTGGCTCAGAGAATTCAAGTGCCTCGCTCAAGGTCACAGTGGGCAAAGGTGGGGATCTGTGGACGCCTGGCAATGGGGTTTGGGGAAGAGGCAGGGAGGAGCCTCCCAGGTCTTCAGATGCAGCAAAGATCGGAGCCACTGACTCCACCTTGTCTTCCCCACCCCGCAGGTACCCGGCCCTGCCGCGGCCCCTCACCCAACAGACCCTGAGCTCCCAGCCGGATGCGGGCAGTGAGGAGCGGCCGCCCGCCCTACCCTTACCCTTACCAGGCGGTGAGGAAAAAGCCAAGCTCATCGGACAGATCAAGCCGGAGTTGTACCAGGGCACTGGACCCGGCGGCCGGCGGGGCGGCGGGGCCCCAGGTTCCGGAGAGGCCGGCGCGGGGGCGCCCTGCGGCCGCATCAGCTTCGCCCTGAGGTACCTCTACGGCTCCGACCAGCTGGTGGTGCGTATCCTGCAGGCCTTGGACCTCCCGGCCAAGGACTCCAATGGCTTCTCAGACCCCTACGTCAAGATCTACCTGCTGCCTGACCGCAAGAAAAAGTTTCAGACCAAGGTCCGGAGTGGTGGGCTGGACATCCGGGTCCCAGGGAGGAGGGGCTGGGGGCCGGGACTTCTGGGTCTGAGGGAGGAGGGGTTGAGGGCCTGGAGCCCTGGGTCTGAGGGAGGAGGGATTAGGGGCGGGAACTCCTGGGTCTGAGGGAGGAGGGGCTGGGGGCCTGGACTCTGGGTTTGAGGGAGGAGGGGTTGGGGGCTGGACATCCGGGTCCCAGGGAGGAGGGGCTGGGGGCCTGGACCCCTGGGTCTGAGGGAGGAGGGATTAGGGGCGGGGACTCCTGGGTCTGAGGGAGGAGGGGCTGGGGGCCTGGACCCCTGGGTCTGAGGGAGGAGGGATTAGGGGCGGGGACTCCTGGGTCTGAGGGAGGAGGGGCTGGGGGCCTGGACCCCTGGGTCTGAGGGAGGAGGGATTAGGGGCGGGGACTCCTGGGTCTGAGGGAGGAGGGGCTGGGGGCCTGGACCCCTGGGTCTGAGGGAGGAGGGATTAGGGGCGGGGACTCCTGGGTCTGAGGGAGGAGGGGCTGGGGGCCTGGACCCCTGGGTCTGAGGGAGGAGGGATTAGGGGCGGGGACTCCTGGGTCTGAGGGAGGAGGGGCTGGGGGCCTGGATCCTGGGTCTGAGGAGGGAGGGGCTGGGGTTCCAGATTCCTGGGTCTGAGGAAGGAGGAGGTAGGGGTCCAGACATCTGGGTCCCGGGCAGGAGGGGCTGGTGGGCATAGTGTCTGTCTCCCTTCGTCGCCCACCCCCTCTAGGTACACAGGAAGACCCTGAACCCCGTGTTCAATGAGACATTTCAGTTCTCCGTGCCCCTGGCTGAGCTGGCCCAGCGCAAACTGCACTTCAGCGTCTATGACTTTGACCGCTTCTCCCGGCACGACCTCATCGGCCAGGTGGTTCTGGACAACCTCCTCGAGCTGGCTGAGCGGCCCCCTGGCCGCCCGCTGTGGAGGGATGTCGTGGAGGGCGGCTCGGTCAGTGGCTGCTGCATCCCCCATCCCGGGGACCTGGGACCCCTCAGTTTGCCATCTCCTTGCCCCCCACTTCATAACCTTGTAACTCCTTGATCCTGGAGTTTTCTGTTTAGCTTTATTTTGTTGTAAAATATTGCAAACGTACAAGCAAGAATAGAGACCGATATAATGGACCCCCATTCCCCATCCGCACTTTGTCAACTATTAATATCATAACTGGGCCCCAGGTTTCCCAACTTCTGACACCAGCACCTCACCCCCCCACCCCGTTGACATCTGATGGTAACCATTGAGAAAACTATAATAGACGCCCATATACCCACCGGCCAGCTTTGTCAAACTTCGATGCCATGACCCCCTGACTTCTGCCCGCTGGCCCTAGATTCCTGACCCTCCAACTTCGCAAGCCCAAAGTTCTTGGCTTTTGTTTTCCCAACTTCCTTCCCCTCACAACCTCCCAATTTTCCAATTCCCAGACTTCCTGAACTCCCCCAACCCCTCTGAACTCTGAACATTTTGTTTCAAACCCCTGACTTTCAGATTCTCGAATATAATCTAATCCTCTGTCTCTTCATGGTCTCCACTAGAATCCTGATAGCCTGATGCCCCAAGCCTCGGACATACTGGGATCCCCAATATCCTGACATCTCCCCAATTCCCCCAACACCCCCCATGGGCCCCTTCCTCATTTCTTACGACCTCATTCTCCTGTATATCCAATCCTTCCCCAAACCCAGCCCCTAGGTCTTCGTTGGGTGTCCTGACCCCTTCCACGCCCCAAACTTCACACCCTCCCAACTCCTCAGCCCTCTCAGTTCCAATCTGTGGGTTTCCCAACATTCCAGCTCTCTGCCAATCTGGGGTAGCTGTGTGTGTCAGGGCTGGGTGAGCCCTGTCCTCATATCACGAGAGGGCTGGTTTTGCCCACCTGATGGCCCTACTCAAGGTCCTTCCCTTCTCTGAGCCTCAGTTTCCCCATATGTACAATGACACGGTTGAACCAGGTGCCCATGGCTCTTCCTAAAGTACCCTTCGCTGGACTCTCCAGAGCCTGCTTGCTCAGTCCCCCAAGCCCAGCCTGTGAGAACCACGTGCCTAGTTGTAGGGTCCTGATCCCCAGGACCCACCTAGCCCCACTCCCTGTCATTCCCTGAGGCAGCCCCACCCGAAGGCACTCTCCTGCATCCATCTTTGTCTCCTTTTGTCACCTCTCCTTTTCCCTCCGCCTCCCGATAGCTCCAGGTATCGCTCATTCTTTCATTTATTCATGCTTTCCTTCAACAACTGTTTTTTTCAGGATCAAGACCTCGGGAGCTGTGGGTCTAAGTTGTCACACAGTTTGCTGTCAGGGAGCCAGCATTACGGGGACACACAGTGGGAGCATCTGCTCAGGGCTGCAGGGAATCTGGGAGCTTGTGGGAAGAGGTGACAGCTAAGCCGAGGCTTGTTGGCTGAGAGGAGATGGGGAGGAAGGGTATTTAAGCCAAGGGAACAGCCTGGGCAAAGCCTCAGGGGACTGAGTGGGGAGTCTAGGGACCTGGGCTCCTAACAGTGTGGTTGGGAGGTGAGGGGCCGAGATGAGGCTGAAGGATGGGACAGGCGGGTCATAGGTCCCCTAGCTCTGGCCACTGTTCCAGGTCCATCTGTGTGTGTCACAGCGAAGGGTCTGCCTTCCTTGTAACCTCTGTCTGGTTCTTGGCTGTCTCCTGCCTTAAGACTGACCTTTCTGTGTCTTTTCTCTGCCCCACTCTCTCTGGATCTCTGTCACTTTCTCAATGTAGGTCTCTGCCTCTGTTTCTCTCTCTCTCTCTGGGTCTTTTCCCCTCCCCTCTCATTCTGGGTCTCTGTCACTCTCTCTGGGTCTCCATACCCCCCACCAAGTCTCTGTCCCCCTCTCTGGATCTCTAGTCCTGCCCCTTGGGGACTCTGTCACCTCCCAGGCCTCGGTGCTCCCTCTGAGTCTATGCCCCTCTTCCTCCTACCCACCCCCTCTGTGCTCCCCTGTCTGGGTCTCTACCACCCCTCTCTCCTCTGGGTCCTTCTGACTTTAGAACTCTGTGGGTCTGTCTTTCTGACTGTATCTCTCAGAGTTTGCATCTCTGTCTCAGTCTATTTCTCACCGTGTTCTTCTCTCTCTCTCTCCCTCTTTCTGTCCCTCTCCTGCTCTCTCCCGCTCTCTCCCCCCACCCATGCCTCTTCCAGTCTTCCCTGCAGAACAAATAGGATTTGACGGTGGCAGGCAGCTGTGGCCGAGGAGTTACCAGGTTTGGCCCGAAGTCAGATTGTTAAGTGGATCAGAAACCTGAGCCCTGGAGACGTGAGAGGACAGCTGGAGTCTGGGGATGGGAGAGAAAGTCAGGGAGAGACAGTGGGAGGCTGAGGCAAGGCATCGCTGACCCTCTTTCCCCAACTGCAGGAAAAGGCAGATCTTGGGGAGCTCAATTTCTCACTCTGCTACCTCCCCACCGCCGGGCGCCTCACCGTGACAATCATCAAAGCCTCTAACCTCAAAGCAATGGACCTCACCGGCTTCTCAGGTGGGTTCCGGGAAGGCGCTGGCATCTGAAGGTGGGGGAGGGGCTGGGTCTGAGGGAGGAAGGGCTGGGGGGTCTGGATCCTGGGTCTGAGGGAGGAAGGGCTGGGGGGAAAAAGGCTGCGGATCCAGAACCTTGGATCTGGGAGAAGAGGGGTCTGGGGTCCACAGTCGGGTCTGAGGAAGTCGAGGTTCAGTGCTCTCCACAACCGCCCCCAGACCCCTACGTGAAGGCCTCTCTGATCAGCGAGGGGCGGCGTTTGAAGAAGAGGAAAACCTCGATCAAGAAGAACACGCTGAACCCCACGTACAACGAGGCGCTGGTCTTCGACGTGGCCCCCGAGAGCGTGGAGAACGTGGGGCTTAGCATCGCGGTGGTGGACTATGATTGGTGAGGGCGCGGGGCGGGGCCGGGGGCGGGGCCGGGGGCGGGGCCGGGCCTGCCTCCCTCCCTCTCAGGTGCTCACCGACCCCCCACCCCTGACCCCCAGCATCGGACACAACGAGGTGATCGGCGTGTGCCGCGTGGGTCCCGACGCCGCCGACCCCCACGGCCGCGAGCACTGGGCCGAGATGCTGGCCAACCCGCGCAAGCCCGTGGAGCACTGGCACCAGCTGGTGGAGGTGCGTGGGCGCCACCCGACGTCCCTCCCACCGCGTTTGCCCCTTCACTCACGCAACGCGTCACGTTTCTGTGGGCTGTGGAGTCAGCGTAGGTTCGAACCCCCGCTCTACCATCTCTAGCTGTGTGATTTAGAGCAAGTTACTTGAACTCTCTGTGTCTCAATTTCCTCTGTTGGGAAATGGGACCGTTAATAACACCTATTGTTAGGATAGATGTGAAGATTCAGTGAGTTAATGCAGGACTAAGTGTCTGCCTCTTAGTAAGGGCTCAGTAAATAGTCAGCTACTATTATTATTATTACCCATGGTGCTAAGTCCCAAACAAAAGGAAAACACTAGGTGATAAAATAGAGCGGGGTTTTCTTTATTTGTTATTTAAAGCAGGCTGTGAAAATTGAAATGAATAAGAAAATAAAGTTGAAGTAGCACAGAACAGACATTTTCACAGGGCAGCAAACCGAGGATCATAGTGTTAATTTATTTTTCTCCCTGTCAGTTGTGGTCCAAAACGTTTTGGAATCTGGGAGGTAGAGGGAATCTGGATGGGGGATGGAGGATGCCCTTTAGATTAGGGGGTCATGGAGGGCTTCTTGGAGGAGGTGACATTTGAGCAGAGGCCTGGAGGTTGAAAAGGAATGGGCTCAGGTGAAGAAGATTGTAGGGAGAGGGCAAGGCTGCCCGTTCCTGTTCCTCGGAATCATCGAGGAGGCTGATGTCAGCGGTGAGCCTGGAGCAGACAAAGAAGGGGTACGAGCAGATCCCAAGAGGCCTTGTGGGTCACGCAAGAACCAGCCTGACAATTTTTAAATTAGAAATTTCAGATCATTACTTGGCCAAGAGAAATTTTCAAACGTGGTTCTCTCATTTGAAACCAAGAAAAACAAAGAAGTAGCTTTTGAAGTTATTGATGAATTTGCTGTCACTAAAGCCAAGAAAGTAAAATTATACTAAATTCTTTGTAGGGTATAAATTAAACATTTAAACTTAAGAAAATATGAATTTCAATACACTTACTCTTCTTTTTTTTTTCAATATGTTCTCAATTATTTTAATATGCCACGAAAAAAAAATTTTAAATACAGAAAAATCAGGTGCATATTTCTCCTTTCGTCTCCAGTTCTTGAGCCCAGGAACTGGCCCTTATTTACAATTTAAATAAATTTTAATTTTAAATAAATTTTAAATAAAACAAGTTTCATTTAAAATTTATTTAAAATGGCACAGGACTGGCTTTTATTTAAAATTTGTATTTTGCTCATCATGGATTTTTTTTGCATTAATTTTGATTTTTTTTAAATTGCATTACAATAGCATTTATCTTGATTGCTGAGTTTGGATGCAACTTAAATTTTACACTAGGAGTCAGTTCCTCACTTGGAATTGACTAGTCTGGCCCTGCTTTGGACTTTTTTCCTGGTTGGGGGTGCGGGGGGACTTAAAGGGCTGAGCACAGAACTCAGATGTGAGTTTTGAAAAGACTGTGATTGTACTTGGATAAACAGATGGCAGCTTCTCCGTCCTTCCATCACTCACTCTTCTAATTCACTCACTCATTTATTCACAAACTTCTCTGGAAGCAGAGAGGAGCTGAACCCCAGCAGAGTCTGGCCCTGACCTTGACTTTCAGCCAGTAGTGTTATGTGGCCCCAGAGCATCTTTCTACTCCCAGAGCTGACCCTGCCCCTTCTCTGCTCAGCCCTCCCATGGCTCCACGGCACCCCCAGGACTGGGTCTCAGCTCCTCAGAGGCCCTGCGGGATCTTCCCCATCACCCCAGTATCCTCATCTCTCCTCACATTTCCACTGACTGCTTCTTTGTGTCTCAGTTTCTGCATCTGTAGAATGGGACTGTTGTACCACTTGTCCCATCACTTCAGAGCCAGGCAAAAAAGAGAACTGTAAGTGATGAAAACAGGGAATTCCCTGGCAGTCCAGCGGTTAGGACTTGCGCTTTCACTACCGAGGGCGAGGGTTCAATCCATGGTTGGGGAAGTAAGATCCCACAAGCCGCAGGTCACAACCAAAAAAAAAAAAAAAGGAAAACAGGTTTGATGTCTTATTAGATTGATTATTAGCAACTGTTTTGTCTCTGTCCCTTACTCCTGAGCCTTCTGGATTTCCCCTTTCAGGAAAAGACTTTGACCAGCTTCACAAAAGACAGCAAAGGACTGTCAGAGAAAGAGAACTCAGAGTGAGGGGTAAGGAGCCCAGACCGGGGGTGGGAGGGGCTGGACTCCTGGGTCTGAGGATGCAGAGACATAGGACCGGGATTCCTGGGTCCCTGGGGTGGTGACGGAACTACAGCAGGTCATGGGCCTGCTCTCTGCCATCACTGATGTTTCCTCCCTGCCCATTCCTGCAGGTCTGGCCTAAGCTCAGGATCGGACCAGGCCCCCTCAGGACCCCATCCCTTCCTGCCCGGACTGTGAATTCATCTCCTCGAAGCCATAACGTCCGAGCCACGTGGTGCGGGGCAGTGCTGGGCCTGCCCATCCTTCTACCCCTGGAGGTGTGGGGATGGAAGGCAGGCGGGCCCAGCTCCCTGTTTCAGGGTGGGGGGCATCCAGTCTCCACTGTGTCTGTCCTCCCTTTCCCGGGGCTCCCCATCCAGGCGAGGGGCCGTGCATGTCTGGGGGACCCCTCCCCCTCCCCAAACCTCTGTCGGTCTCTGTGTCTCTTTGCTGTTTGTACAAGACTTGGCGTCCTAACCCTTGTTCTCACCGTGAATGTCAACAGACCAATCCTTCGTGTTTCCCTAGACACACGCATAGCTGTGTCTAACCTTTCCGTTCACCACATCCCCCGTCTGGCCAATGCCCCCACTGCTGCTGCTATCAATGCCAGAATAAACACATACCGTGGGTCTCACTCCATCTAGGGCTCCTGTCCTTTCTGGGACCGGGAAGCTGGGTTGGAACCTCCTGGCTCTGCATTCAGACAAATGTTTCATTCACTGCCTGGGTGACCTTTGGCAACTTAATTGATTTATCTGAGCCTTTCTAAATTTCACATTGGCCAGGACCACTGTGATTATAGGACACAAAATGCAACCCAGGGGCTTCCCTGGTGGCGCAGTGGTTAAGAATCCACCTGCCAACGCAGGGGACACGGGTTAGAGCTCTGACCTGGGAAGATCCCACATGCTGCACAGCAGCTAAGCCGGTGAGCCACAACTACTGAGCCTGTGCGCCTAGAGCCTGTGCTCTGCAACAGGAGAAGCCACTGCAATGAGAAGCCCGCACACCGCAACATAGAGTAGCCACCGCTTGCCGCAGCTAGAGAAAGCCCACGCACAGCAACGAAGACCCAACGCAGCCAAAATTTAATTAATTAATTAATATTTTAAAAGGCAACCCAAACTACCGTAAGCCACAAGCAGCGTGGAAAGACATCCAGGGAAGTCTGAGCGCACAGAAGGGCTTCAGGCATGGTTGGATCCAGGTGTTCGAGTGATTCTGCTTTGTCCTTTATTGACTTCATTCTCAGGCAGGTCTTTGTGGTGGTAATAAATGGCCATTTGGAACTGCGGCTTATGCGTCTGCCATCATGCCTTCAGCTGCAGAAAACAGAGAGAGCTGAAATGGTAGAGATTTCTTTTGCTCATCTAACAAACGTTTTAAAGATACAAAGTCCCAGGGTTAGTTCAGCTGCTCCGTGTCAGGCACTGGGTTGGCGTCTGTGAGAATTGTTTTGCTTTCCCCTCATGGGTACAAACTGTCTGCAACGGTACCACATGTTGTGTTCTCAGACGGTGACATCTAAAGCAGAAAATGTGGACAGGGGCCTCCCCTTATGTGTTCGCTTTTTTTTCTCCCCGGAAGAGTTCTCCTTCTCATTTGCCAGAGTGGGTTCTGTGGCCAGCCTAGGTTGCAAAGCAGTCTGGAAAGTGAGCATCTGTCATTTCTAGTCTATATCGTGGGATGTGGCCCTTGCCAGCAAGGAAGCACAGAAAGGGGAATGATTGTTGGGTAGGAAATTAACAGGACCTGCTGCAGCTGCAAAAAAATTGGGAACAAAATTAGGATAGTCTCTCTCTCTCTCTCTCTCTCTCTCTGTCTCTCTCTCTCTCTCTCTCTTTCTCTCCCTGCTTCCATATCATTCAGGAAAAGGATTCTGATTGGTCCTGCTCAGGCCTTGGACCACCACCTCAAGCTAAGCATGTGTCCAGTTGGCAAGCTTGCTCTTGAGCCTTGTCCCTGCCATGGCTGATTCTTCCTCCACTGCCCATCTCACCTAGATCGTCTCAGACCCCCTCAGGAGCTCATCCCTTCTTCCCTAGCTGTGAATTCATCTCCTGAAGTCATAACGGTTTGTTAGTAGAGAACATGGGGGGGGTCCCCTGATTGACAGTCCCAACAAAATCACATGGCAGTGCGTGCTGCAACTACTGAGCTCACACACGCTGGAGCCCGCGCGCCACAACTACAGAGAGGCCCGCACGCCGCAGCGAAGAGCCGGCACACCACAGCGAAAGATCCCTCATGCCGCAACTAAGACCCAACGCAGCCAAATAAATGAATAAATAATTTTTAAAAAAGAAGCACATGGCAGTAGTCAGGGGACCGTCCTTCAAAGTAGTGAATGTCCACTACATGACTAGTTGACATGAATTCACACCCACTTGACCATATACAGCATTTCAAAGAATTCTACCATGAAAAAATAGTACAGCCACTGTATTCATTTGCTAGGGCTGCCATAACAAATTACCACAAAGTGGCTGGCTGAAAACAACAGAAATGTATTCTCTAATAGTTCTAGAGACCAGAAGTCTGAAGTCAAGGTGTCAGCAGTGTTGGTTCCTGCTGAGGCTCTAGGAGAGAATTCGTACCATGCCTCTCACCTAGCTCCTGGTAGCTACCTGAAATCCTTGGCGTTCCTTGGCTGGTAGATGCATCGCTGCAATCTCTGCTTCTGTCTTCACACCGCCTTGTCCCCTGTGCCTCTGTATCTCAAATCTCCCTCTCCCTTTCCCTCTATTTAAAAGCACATAGAACACTGATTCTTTTTTTGATTTTTTTTTTTTTGCACTCTAACTAGGAGTACAGGTACTCTCTTTTCTTGAGGAATGAGCACTTTTCAAAACTCTAATAAATGTCAAGGTTAGAAAGGTACAATACGATTTGTAAAGTTCAGCTTAAAGGCAAACAAGGCAGCCTATTAGCATCCACAAGGATTGCAAGTTGATTTTAACCTAATAAATACCTTGAAAATACCCTTAGGAAGACAGTCTATCATGCCAAACTTACCCTCTAAATTAATGTCATACTCTATTGGGCATGCTGCTCGTTTATTCTTTTTGCCAACTTTGATGATGCCACTACATTCAGCAAGTTGATCCGGTACACAAGTGAGCTTTGTTTTTTGTTGTCGTTTTTGTGTTTTGTTTTTTCTGGCCACACCACGCGGCTTGCAAGATCTTACTTAGTTCTCCCACCAGGGATCGAACCTGTGCCCCCTGCAGTGGAAACGTGGAGTCCTAACCACTGGACCGCCAGGGAAGTCCCTACAAGTGAGCTTTGAATTAGAGCTTAGGCTCAAATTCTCCTCCCCATGTATTAGCTCTGTGACTTTGGCCAAAGTATATAACCTCTCTGTGCCTCAATTTCTTTAACTGTAGGGTAGAGAAATGATAATGCCTACTTCACAAGAATGCTGTGAAGATTAAGTGAAATAATACATGTGAGACACTTAGCGTGGTATTTGGTATATAGTAACTGACTCAAATGTTAGCTAATGATATGGATAATGGTGACTATAACTACCAGTAATTATTATATATTATTAGAATATATTTGTGCATTAGGAATCTTCATAATCACTTTAATATTGACTGACCTAAAATATAAGTATCAGCTATTCCAGAAAAGAGAAAGATGTTTCCGGGTAAGGAAGTGTAAGCAGGACAATTTTTTAAAATTTTTTTAAATTTTAAATAATTTGCTTTGAATAGGCATAAGTTGGTTACAATCAACCCTACATGGGGTTTGTGGGGGGGTTTTGTTTTTTGTTTTTCTGCCTTTCTCTTATAAAGATACCTGTCATTGGATTTAGGGACCACTCTGAATCCAGGATGGTCTCATCTGGAAATCCAGGATGATCTCATCTGGAAACCCTTAACTCAATTACATCTGCAAAGAGCCCTTTTCCAAATACAATCCCGTTTGCAGGTTCTGGGGAGTTAGGACAATGACATATCTTTTAAACCTCTTGCAATCACCTCGGAAAACAGTTTATCGGTTTTTCATAAAGTTAAACATGTGACTCAGCAATCCCACTCCGAAGTAATATTTACCCATGAGAAGTAAAAGCATATGTCCACACAAATATTCACAGCCACCTTATTCACAATAACCCCAATGCGGAAAACCGGAAACAATGGAAATTTTCATCACCAGGAATGGGTAAACAAATTGTATGTCCATAGGATGGAATACTACTCAGCAATCAAAAGAACTACCGACTGATATGTGTGACATCAGAAACAGTGTGTCTTGTGAAAGAAGCCAGACAGAAAAGGGTACAAGCTGTATGATTCCATTTCTATGAAATTGTAAGAAGGGAATACTAATCTCTAAGGACAAAAGTCAGATTAGGGTTGCCTGGAGCCAAGCAGTGGGGATGGGGGATTGATTATATACAGGTAAGGAGGAACCTTTTGGAATGATGGAACTGTTCTATATCTTGATTGTGGAGGTGGCCATACACTGTATATACTTGTCAAAACTCATAGAAGAGTACACTTAAAATCGGTGCATTGTTTTCAATTATGGCAAAATACACATAACAGGGGCTTCCCTGGCGGCACAGTGGCGAAGAATCCGTCTGCCAATGCAGGGGACATGGGTTCGAGCCCTGGTCCGGGAAGATCCCACATGCCGCGGAGCAACTAAGCCCGTGTGCCACAACTATTGAGCCTGCGCTCTAGAGCCCGTGAGCCACAACTGCTGAGCCCCCGAGCCACAACTACTGAAGCCTGCGGGCCTAGAGCCCGTGCTCCGCAACAAGAGAAGCCACCGCAGTGAGAAGCCCGCACCCCGGAACAAAGAGCAGCCCCCGCTCGAAGGAACTAGAGGAAGCCTGTGTGCAGCAACGAAGACCCAACACAGCCAAAAATAAATAAAAAATAAAAAAAATACACATAGCATAAAATTTACTATCTTAACCCTTTTGAAGGTTCAGAGTCTTAGTGTTAAGTACATTCACATTGTTGTGCAACCAATATCCAGAACTCTTCATCTCGAAAAAACGGAAACTTTATACTCAGTAAACAACTCCTCACCCCCCCCCACCTCAGCCCCTGGCAACCGCCATTCTAGGTACCGCACGTAATTGGAATCATACAGTGTTTTCCTACAATTGTAACAACTGTACCACACTAACGCAGGATGTTAATAATAAAGGGAATTAGGAGAGGGCATATTAGGGTGTAGAGAATTAGGGTACAGAGTTCCCCTTAGGGTATACGGGAACTTTCTGTACTTTTCGCTCAATTTTTTTCTGTAAACCTAAAACTGCTTTTTTTAAAAGCTTATTAAAGGCTTCTCTGGTGGCGCAGTGGTTGAGAGTCCGCCTGCTGATGCAGGGGACACAGGTTCGTGTCCTGGTTCGGGAAGATCCCACATGTCCCGGAGCGGCTGGGCCTGCGCGTCCAGAGCCTGTGCTTGGCAACGGGAGAGGCCACAACACTGAGAGGCCCGCGTACCGCAAAGAGAAAAAAAAAAAGCCTATTAATTTCTTTTTAAACGGTAACATGCCAATCAGGCAAAAACCACAGGTGTCCGTTATATGGGTCCATAGTTGCAGTAGGTGTCCACTCTAACGATAGTATGCACGTCTGGGGATGATTATGGAGATTGGAAAGGATAATAAAGGCGAATGCCCTTTGCATATTGAAGTATTTGAGACCAAGATCACTCCTTATTCCTGGGCACACAGTTTCTTTCTTCCTGCGTCCTCTAGACCTCTCTTATAACGGCTAGGGCAGAAAAGATGTAGCCAATCAAGAATGGCTCGCCAGTGACGTCACCAGTCACCAAGGCTTCCAAGGGCTCAGCGCACCGTGGCGCCCTCTGGCAGGGAAAAGGGAGGCTGTATCTGAGAGACAGCCAATCTGGTCAGCTGACTTTGGCCAAGTTCCAGTGCCCGGTGCAACACCCCTCACGCTCCCTGGCAACTCAAGTCACTTTCCAGGTCCAGAAACCCTACCAGGAGAGAGAAATGCTGAGAGGAAGGAAAGATCAAGAGTCCCTGGCATCCAATCAGATACAGGAATTAACTCAACAGACATCCAATCAGATTAGCGATCCAACCAAATAGCGCAGGTATCCAATTAGACAGAGTAGAGTTGCCATGACAACACGAGTCTCTAAAGAGTTTGCAGAGTCCCTAAGCTCAAACGCTTGAGCGCCATCTGGCGCTCGGCAACTCTTGGCCACTTACTCCAGCAAGCGCCTGCTAGTTGAAGGCAGCCAATAAGGCGGGGCAAAGCCTCTGTGACGTCACTAGTTGCGGAGCCGGTGCCTGGAGAGCGTGAGCTCGAAGACGAGTTCGTGTGAGCTCCTGCGAGCCCGCTGGCGTGTCGCGCACACTTTCTCCAGTACAGCGGTTGGTGCGCATGCGCTCGTGTTTCCTTTTCCTTTTTTTTTTTTTTTTTTTTTAAGCGTAAGAGAGCAATAAAAGGCGGGAAAGGGCATGAGGCGAGGTGTGAGGCGAGAGGCACAAGGCGGACGGCTAGGCTGACTGACTGACAGATGGACTGAGGGGGGCCCCCTTGGTCCCAGAAAAGGCCTGAGAGAGGGTGTGGACCCATAAAATCTTGTTGAGGGACAGAGCCCCAGAGATGCCAGAGACTGACTAGAAGAAAGAACTCCAAAGGGACAGAGACCTCCCCCCATATGCACACCTACAGGAACAGAACATGATTCAGACACGATAGAAAATCGCAGTGATGGAGAAGCGGGAAGCGACAGAGGAAGATAAATGACGCGACAAGGGGAAGGGCCCAGAGGCGAGAGAGAGAGTGACGGTGATTGGGAACGATAGCGGGCGGTTGTTATAGAGAGATGGAGGGGACGGAAGTAAGTCCATGGTCACAGACGGCCTGAAGACATGGGGGACCGAGGCGAGGGGAGTGAGGACAGGGACAGAGAGAGAGAGAAGTGGGATCGGCCATGATGAAGGGGATCATCGGAGGCAAAGGAGGAGTAGCAGAGAGAGAGAAGAGAGTCGGGTGAGGTAAAAGTTGCAGAAGTGATGGACACGGAGTAGAGGTCAACAGAGACTGAGGGGACTGAGACACTAAGACCCCAAGAGTCCTGGACAGAAACCAAGGGGTCTAAGAAAGAAGGGAGAGAGACCAAGGGGACCGTAATACAGACAGAGAGAACAGAGTCATGGGGAGGAAGAGGACGGTGACAGAAGGGACAGAGACCAAAGGGACAGTGAAAAAAGGGGAAAGAGATAAATGGGGCAGTGGCAGATATAGAGAAGGTGACGATCACAAAGAGAGAGAAGACAGACTCAGAGGCGATCAAGATATAGAGGACAGGGCTTCCCTGGTGGTGCAGTGGTTGCGAGTCCGCCTGCCGATGCAGGGGACACGGGTTCGTGCCCCGGTCCGGGAAGATCCCACATGCCGCGGAGCGGCTGGGCCCATGAGCCATGGCCACTGAGCCTGTGCTCTGCAACGGGAGCGGCCACAACAGTGAGAGGCCCGCGTACCGCAAAAAAAAAAAAAAAAAAAGATATAGAGGACAGTGACAGAGAAAGAGAGAGAAGACAGAGATAAGAGATGGAAATAATGTGCAGGAAAGTGACAAAAATAGAGGGAAAGGTGTCAGAGTTGAAGGCAAGAAGGACAGGGAAAAAGAGAACAACTTCAGGCAGAGGCGGCGGAGATAAAGGAAGGTAACAATGTTAGAGAAAACAATATATATTAGATAAGGAGTGGGCCAATCTACAGAAGGGTCAGAGAATGGAAAGTGGCAGAGAGAGAGATGGAACAGAAGTAGAGGGGGCAGAGACAGAGCTATTGGAGGGTCAAAGGCAGAGAGGGGACCATGACAGAAATAGAGGAACAGAGGACACAGAAGCAGAGTGGGGGACCCAGATGGAGGATTCAGAGTGGGACGGAGACCCAGACACAGACAGATTGAGAGGGAACGGAAACAGAATGCACAGACTCAGAGTAGAGAGCAAAGTGGTGACAGCACCGGAGTGGAGTAACAGAGCACATTCAATGACACAGTGACAAGTGAAGAAATCGAGGCAGAGAGGATGGTGACAGAAGGGAGTGATGAAGATGATAAAGACAGATTGTAGAAACATAACAGGCATAGAGAACAGAAAGGGGAGTGGGGCAGAGATAGAGAGATTGATGACCAACATAGAGGTTGGCTTGGCAGACATCCTGGAGATAAAGCCAGGGAGCAGGGTTGTGGGCAGTCAGAAATGTTGAAATTGTATCTTACAGAGGAGGATAGAGACAGAAGGAGAACATGACCAAGGCACAACAAAAAAAGATAGGGACGCAAAGACAGAGACCAAGTCATAGAGATGAACAGCGAGACGAGCAAAGAAAAGAAATGAGAGGGTCAGAGTCACCTGAGGGTCGGTGAAAGGTAAGGTTGACAGACGAAACAAAGATGGGTGGGGAAGTGAACAAAGTTCCCAAGAGAGTAAAAGGGACAGACCCACCCATGGATACCAACTGAGACCCACTACCCAGGCTAATACCTGATCCTGGGAAGTCCTGTAAACCAGGGAAGCTCAATCTTTCTTCTTTATGCCACTTCGGTAAGTTGTGACCTTGATTTGGGATTGTGTTTTGAAAGGTCTCCACACACATTCTAGATCTGTGACCGTGTTTCTAAATCCCCCAGTCATCTCGCTTTGGCCCACTTTAGCCACAGCACAAAAGAGGTTGCAAAATCGCTTTTTTTCATTCATTCAACAAATATTGAGTACTCACTATGTACCAGACACTATTCTGGGTGCTGAGGAAACAGCAGTGGACAAAACGAAGGACATGCACCCATAGAGATTTCAGCGCAGTAGGTGGGCAAATAAATACATAACGTCAAGTAGTGTTAAGTGCTAAGAAGAAAAATTAAGCAAAGCTAAGAGGGCAGCGTAATTGAAGTTGTTAATAATAGCAGGCTAGGTTATTCAGATCAATCCTCCCACTGGAACATCAAAATTGCTGGAAGGAAAAAAATTTTTTTTAAGTCTTAAAAGCATTGTAGGTCTCACAAGATTCATCAGGCCATAACTGAAGAGAAATCAAGAACTCAGAGAAATAATCAGAGTACTTCTGCCCTGAGGGAATTTGAACTTTTACTTAGATGAAGGGAATAAAAAAGCTCAGGTCCCACCCAAGGTAGGGAATCCACATGAAACTGGGAAAGCAATGGCTATACCTTCAGGGTAAAGGAAGCTGGAAGTACATGGACCCTCGGTGGTGAATTTGCAGTCCATTACCTGGATGGTTCAAAAGATCTCAGGTTGCGAATTTAGTTTGCTTTCAGACTGGCAGTGTTTCTAGGCTCTTGACAATAGCACACACAGAAAGTTTTCTCCGGTGAAAAGAACCTTCATTAAAGGCCCAAATCATTCCTGTAAACATATTTTCAAGGAAAGGAAGTAGCACACAGTCAGATATAACCAAGTGGACAAAGTGCCAGGAGAAAGAACCAGCAGAAATAAGAGACAATAGAAACGGACCCATCAAAATACTTGTGATATTGGAATTATCAGACAAACATAAAAACAATATGCCTTGTTTAGATAAAATACAAGATTGCCATTTTTTTCATGAACCAAGAAACTATAAACTTTATCTAGATGTTTTAAAAATAACAAAACTAGTAGAAACTTCAAACTAAGGGAACAGATTTAAAATTAAAATCGACAGTTGAATAGAGAAATAGTGAATTGGAACATAAGTCAAAGAAATCATTCACAATGAACCTTGAAGAGACAGGGTAGAAAACATACAAAAGAAGTCAAGAGACATGGGGAATAGAGTGAGAGGGTCTTATCTATATTTATTCTGAGTCCCCAAAAGAGAGGAGAATGAGAATGTGGCAAAAGGAATATTTAGAGAAATAATGGTAGATTTTTCAAGTTTTCCAAAATTAAAAATGAGAAACTGTAACCCAAAGATTCAAGAAGCCCAATGAATCGCAAGCAAGATAAATAGAAAGAAATCCACACCTAGAAACCTTATTGTATATTTGAAGAATACCAAAAGGCAAAGAGATCTCAGTAGCAGCTAGAGAAAACAGATGTCCTTCAAAAGATCAATAGTTAGATAACAACTGACTTCTCAACAATAACAATGGAAGGCAGAATGAGATCAATGTGCTGGTAGAAAATAACCGCCAATTTTATACTCAGTGAAAAATAAATCTCAAGAATGAGATCGGGGAATTCCCCGGTGGTCCAGTGGTTAGGACTCCATGCTTCTACTGCAAGGGGCCCGGGTTCAATCCCTGGTCAGGGAATTAAGATCCTGCAAGTTGGGTCGCTAGGCCAAAAAAAAAAAAAAAAAATCAGATATTAAAACAACTTTGTACTAATACATTTGAAAATACAGATGAAATGGACAAATCCCTAGAAAACTATAACCTGCCCAAAGTGACACGAGAAGAAATATAGCATTTGATTACTCTTAATACCATTTAAGCAAATCAAAACAGTAACTTTAAAAAGCTAAACCACAAAGAAAATTCTGAGCCCAGACATTGTCACTGGCAAGTTCTGCTCAACATTTAAGGGAGAAGTGGTTCCAGTATCATGCAAACTCTTCCAGAGACTAGGAGAGTAATCGCTCTCCAGATTGTCTTATGAGACAAGCCTAACTTTGATACCAAAACCTGACAAGGAGAGTATGAGAAAAGAAAATTATAGGCCAATATTCATTTTTAAAATGCTAAATAATAGAATGAATGTATGGGAATCCACGTTCTGGATTTTCCCACAATGGCTCCTTTGCAGCATTAAATGTTTCCCAAACTAATTTTGGAGAGCCCATACTTTGCTGGCCCTTGAACGTGGACTTGGTCTGCCTCTTGAGTTATACAGTATTGGTTCCAGGCAGAAGGGAGAGCAGGGAAAAGGAGCATGTTTGACATGTTTGAGGGACAGAAAGAAAGTCAGAGTAGCCAGAGGGAGCATAGTGAATGAGAGGGAGGGGGGCTCAAAATAGAGGCAGAGAGGCAGAGGCCAAATCATATAGGGCCTGGTGGCCATAGGGAGATGTTTCCTTTTTATTCTAAGAGGAAAGGAAAGCCATGAGCTAACTAGGCCAGAATTCAAAACCTTCTATATATATTTGCTGTGTATCTCGGGCAATTCACTGTACCTCTCTGATTCTTTAGTTGTCCCAAGTGTGGGAAGAGAGAAGAAAGAGAGAAATAATCCAGGAAGGAGATTCAAGAGACATTGCATTTTCTCCCACCCTCCCTCTGGTGGATCCCAAAAGAGGGGCTGAGAGATTTCCTTCAAAGAAGAGTGAAGTTATCCCAAAGAGCTTTTTGTACCTTCTACAGAGAGCTCCCACCTTTAATTCCTTGAACCAGTCATTTGTCTGTGACCCAAAGCTCCTCTACAGGAATGGACGGAGGGGTCCAAGACCCCATGAAGACATTCCCTCTTCTCTCCTTCCCTTTGGTGCCTCCCTGATGATCTGTTTGGAACTGAGCGGGACTTCATAACCTGGGGCCAGACTTCAGGGGGTCACAAGTTTCCCTGGAATTGTATGTGAAGGTTTGTCTGTGTGTGTTTGTCTCCAGGCAAAGTGTTTTTAGCTCATCAGATTCTCAAAAGATTATTTCACTTGCAAAGGACAAAACTCCAATTCAGACTGGCTGAAAAAAAAAAAAAAAAAAGGAAGAGGGATTGTTATTGCCTCATATAAATGAAAAGTCGTGGCAACCCCAAAACTTCAAGCACAGATCCAGACACTCACATGATGTCATCTGGATGCCTCTGACGAGCCCTGATTTCCTCTGTTTGGCTTCATCTTCACACGGGCTCTCCCTTCCTCGTGGAAATGACCTTGTGATTACATTAGACCCACCTGGATAATCCTGGCTACTGTCCCTATCTTAAAGTCAGGTGATTAGCAACCTTAATTCCTTCAGCTGCCTTCATCCCCCTTTACCATCTAACCTGACGTACTGACAGTTTCTGGGGATTAGGGCATCTTTGGGAAGCCATCATTCTACCTACTGCAGGAGGGATAAATGCTGAGGAGGGACCACAAAACAGTCAGTACTGTCTGACTGCTGGGTTAGAAACAAGGTTAGGGTGAGGAGGGGCTGGGAAATGGAAGGAAAGGGAGTTAAGGTTTAACTGAACACACACTACCTGTCAGATGCTGTTCTTGGAACTTTATATACATTATTATTTACTTCTTATGACAACCCTATTAAGTTCTTAACCCTATTAAGAGATGAATACCCTCATTTTACAAATGAGAAAACAGAAGTTCAGAGTGATTGGGTGACTTGTATCACACAGTTAGCTGCTGGTGGCAGAAGTGGGATTAGAAGTCAGGCCTGTCTGCCTCTAAAGGACATTTAAAATAGAACCTTAGGTTTGTATTCATAGTGTGCATGTATATATGTTCATATATATTTCTTCCCTTTTAGAAAGTTATTTTTCAAATGTACAAGTAATATATGGATACAGTGTCCTTGCTTTTTAAAAACAGTGTAACAGATCAAGCTAAAGTCCCCTTTGATCGCCTCTCTGCAATCTCGGTTTCTTTCCTGGAAGTAATCCTTGTTATCCGTTTATAGTGGGTCCTTCTAGATCTTTGTCTATAAGTGTGCGCATATAACTAGTAATATAGTGTATGCATAGTGCTGTATAGTAAATGAGTAGTATTGTTTTTAGCAAGCATGTGAGTGTATTTTAACATAAATGGGATCATGCTGTACATATTGTTCTGCAGCTTGCTTTTTTAATGCAACAATATGTCTTGGAAATCTATCCAGATTTATTTAAATAGCTCTGTACCATTTCTCTTAAGAGCTGCCGTGGTGTTCCAAAAAAACTCATGTGTCTTTATCCATTCTCCTGTTGCTGGACATTTGGGTTATTTTGGGTTTCTTTGATCTTACGACGTTGCTGTGAACATCTTTATATAGGTTTCCTCAGGTACATGTATGTTGCTTTAGGGTCAGTAAGAAGAGGCAGAATCGCCAGGTCACGTGGGTATATTCATTTTCATTTTAGTCAACACTTCCTGTAACTTTCAACTATTGCTATATAACGAGTACCCAAACTCAGCGACTCCAAATAATAATCCTGTGCGGGGGCCCTCCCTGGTGGGCCACTGGGTAAGCCTCCACGCTCCCAACACAAGGGGCCCGGATTTGATCCCTGGTCCGGGAACTAGGTCCCACGTGCATGCCGCAACTAAGAAGCCCACATGCCGCAACTAAAAGATCCCACAACGACGACCTGGCACAGCCAAAATAAATAAATAAGTATTAAGAAAATAATAACAGTAATCCCATGCCAGATGATCTAGCCTGGCTTATCTAGGGCTGCTCTGCAGTGGGCTGCAGGTCCAGCTGTCTCAGGTCTGCTCTGGGTGTCTCGTTCTGGGGTCCAGGCAAAGGAGGGTCAGCTACGACAGCAAGTATCTCGTGGCCGGAGCAGAGACACAGAGGACTAATGGCAACACGCTAGGCCAGTTAAGTCCTAGACTCAGAACTGACACACCACTGTTTCCACCCACATGCCATTGGCCAAAGCAATCACGTGACCACACACAGCCTTAAAGGGCAAGGATGAGGCCACGGCAAGGGTGCGGAGGTAGTGTGGGCACACCAGTTTTCACTTCTGCAAACCATGGGACAGAGGGCTTTCCCACATCCTCATCAACACTTATACACCAGTCAGCTTAGTTTTTGCCAGTCTGGTGGAAGAAATGTGTGTTGATTTTTTTTTTTTTTTTTTTGCCAAAATGGTTTTATGGCTACTACCAGCCAAGAGGCAGCAGAATGCCGAGGAAAAAGCACCAGGTGGAAATCAGAGGAGCCTGCCACTAATTAACCCTCTTGCCGTTCCCTGAGATTTTAAAGCTGCTTTCTTTGTACAGATCTCAGCTTCCCCACCTGTCAATGGAACACAGGACTTGGAGCCATATAGCCCAAGGTCTGAATCCCAGTAGCTCTGTGTGCTTGTTTTATGTGACTTTGAACAAATCATTTAATCGCCCCCAGCTGCCATGAGCTCAGCTGTAGAATGGGGTCGATAATCTCTGCCTTCTCTACTTCCTGTAACAAGATTCCTCTAGAATCAAATATATACAATCGGCATTGAAATATGAAGGGCCGCTGATTCAACTCTTTCATTTTATTTATTTATTTTTTGGCCGCGCCATACGGCATGCGGGAATCCTAGTTACCCCACCAGGGATCAAACCCGTGCCCCCTGCAGTGGAAGCGCGGAGTCTTAAGCACTGGACGGCCAGGGAAGTCCCACCCCTTTCATTTTAGAGTTAGGTAAACTGACAACCCATAGAGGGGAAATGAGAGTGTGCTGAGCTGTATGAGAAGAGATAGCAGGCAGTACCTCCCAATATAGTCAGTTCTGTCACACTTGCAAGTAACAGAACCCCAGTGAAAACCAGTTTAAGCCAAAAAAAAAAAAAAAAAACCGGGGTCAGGGAGAGCGTGCATACCTCTTGGTTCATGTAACTAAAAAGTTCAGGACTAGGGCCAGCATCAGGAATGGCTGGATCAGGCACTCAGATATCACAGTCAGGAGCGTGTCTCCCCATTTCTCCCATCTGCTTTCCTCTGGGTTCACCTGCCTTCATTGTCAGGCAGCTTCTTTTCCACTAGGGCAGGGTCACCAGGTGTCCTATGGAAAAATTACAAAGCAACAACAACAAAAAGAGGCCCCTGGGATGGACAAATTACAAAAAGCCACCAACTCTGGGTAGATACATTTCAAAACGTCATCCCTTCCATCCGGCTGGCACAGTCGTACATCCAGGACATAGTTTGTCAAGAGGAGTACAGGCTGAACGTGTGCAGAGCACAGATTGCGAGAGCATGCGCAGCGGCCCTGAGGGTAGCAGGGTGGTCACTGGCAGTTCCAGGTTTCATTTCTACAGCTAACCAACCCCAGGATAAAGGGCAGCTAACCCCAGAAAAGGTCCTGAGGTTGGGAGACACCAGGCCTAGGTCGTGTACCTTCTAATAACTAGGATGGGTTAGCGCCACTGAAATCCCATAGAATGAACGTAGGACAGGGAGAGTTCCCAGTGGAAATTATAGTGCTATTACCGGAAAGAGAAGGAGCTACCTGCCATGCTGACAAGACAGCAGAGACCCACTACACTCCCTCAAGGAGACTGCAGTCTAGCCAGGGGAATAATAAACAAACAGATTAACTAGAGACTTGGAAGTTGGATTAGTAAGAGCACAGATGGTATCTATTCCGACTCCTCTATTTGAAAGATATAGGACTTCCCTGGTGGTCCAGCGGTTAGGACTCTGCTCTCACTGCTAAGGGCACAGATTCAATCCCTGGTTGGGGAACTAAGATCCCACAAGCCTCATGGTGCGGCCAATAAAAGGAAGAAAGAAAGACGGGAAAACTGAGGTGAAGGGATCCTTCGGTGAAGTAGGTCCATCTACCAGACAACAATGTGAGCTACATGAAGGCACTTTTTTAGCTCCCCACTGTTTCATTCACCACTATATCCCCGGCCTGCAGCAGAGAGCTTAGTCCGTATAAGAGATGAATGAATGCATGATTAGTAAATAGATAGGGCAAGAGTGATTCAAAATGGAAACAACAGGATACAGGTACAGCGACATCCTCAGGATCACATATCCTCTTTTTTTTTTTTTTTTTTTTTTTTTTGCGGTACGCGGGCCTCTCACTGCTGTGGCCTCTCCCGTTGCGGAGCACAGGCTCCGGACGCGCAGGCTCAGCGGCCATGGCTCACGGGCCCAGCCGCTCCGCGGCATGTGGGATCTTCCCGGACCGGGGCACGAACCCGCGTCCCCTGCATCGGCAGGCGGACTCTCAACCACTGCGCCACCAGGGAAGCCCAAATCTGTATCTTTTAAGCCAGTAAGTTTGTGGTAGTTAGAGCAGCAACAGAAAACTAACACAATCATGAATTACTTTACTTTAAAAAGTAAACCTTTTAAAATATGTGTAATATACACAGAGAAAAACACTCAAATGATACGTGTCCAGCTCAGTAAATTTCTGTAAGGTGCACTTGTCTGTGTACTCACAGCCAGATCAAGAAGGAGCACATCCCAGGCCCCCAGAAGTCCTCCCATGAGCCCATCCAGGCGCCACCCTCCCTCAAATGGCACTCGCTGTCCTAACCTCAAACCCCGTAGATTATTTTTGCCTCCTTGGTGGTTGGCTTCTTTTTTCGTTCGGTGTAATGTTTGTGAGACCCACGCGTGCTGTTGCACGTGGTCGTGGGTCATTTATTCTCCTCGCTGTGCGGGATGCCCTTCTGTGAATAGACCACTGTCTACTCAGCCATTCTATCGTCAGTGTGCATCCAGATTGTTTTCAGGATTTTGGCTGCTGTAAGCAGTGTCTCTGTGACAGTGCTTATCCGTGTCTTTGGGTGAACACATGCATGTGTTTAGCATATTCTGCATAAGAATCTCTCCCCGTCCGTGGCTTGCCTTCTCATCTTCTTAATGGTGTCTTCTGATGAATAGAAGTTCTCCCCTATGCTTTCTTTTAAAAGCGGTATCGGGGCTTCCCTGGTGGCGCAGTGGTTGGGAGTCCGCCTGCCGATGCAGGGGACGCGGGTTCGTGCCCCGGTCCGGGAGGATCCCACGTGCCGCGGAGCGGCTGGGCCCGTGAGCCATGGCCGCTGAGCCTGCGCGTCTAGAGCCTGTGCTCCGCAGCGGGAGAGGCCACAACAGTGAGAGGCCCACGTACTGCAAAAAAAAAAAAGCGGTATCGTTTTACCCCTTAGGTTTAGATATGTAACCCATGTAGAATTTATTTCTGTAAATTATAGGAGGTGAAGGCTAATGAATTATTTCTATATATTTTTTCTAATTGAAGTGTAGTTGATTTACAATGCTGTATTAGTTTCAGGTGTACAGCACAGTGATTCAGTTACATCTATCTATCTATCTATATTCTTTTTCAGATTCTTTGCCCTTATAGGTCAATACAAAATATTGAGTGTAGTTCCCTGTGCTATACAGTAGGTCCTTGTTGGTTACCTATTTTATATCAATAAATTATTTTGAGGAACAATTTACATACAGTGAAAGGCACAGATATTAAGGTTACAATTCAGTGAGTTTTGACAAATCTATACACATGTAACCAACACCTCATTCAAGACAACAGAACATTTCCATCAATCCAGAAAGGTCCCTCGTTCCCCCTTCCGACTAATCCCCAATCCCATAGGCAACTACTATTTTGATTTCTATTACTAAAGGTTAATTTTGCCTTTTCTTGAACTTTGTACGAATAGAATCATATACTATGTACTCTTTTGTGTCTCTTTTTTTGGCTCCACCTAACGTCTATGATATTCATCCATGTTGTTGAATCTATCAATAGTTTATTCCCTTTATTCCTAAAGAGTATTCTACTTTATGAATACACTACAATTGGTTTATCTGTTCCATTGGCGATAAAAGTTGGGCTTATTTCCGATTTTAGGTTTTTATTAACAAAGATGCCCCAAACAGTCTGACCTAAGCCTTTGTGTGGACTGTATGGATCCATGTTTTCATTTCTTTGCGGTAAATGAAATTTACCACAGAATTTACCTAAGAGTGAAATTACCGTGTAATAGCAGAGGTTATAGGACCATAGTTCTCTTCCTATCTGTTTAATGCCTGAAAATAGTGGCCTCATATATTTTGTCCAGTTTTCTAGTGGTTTATCACGGGAGGGCAGTTCTGGTACTAGTTACCCCATCATGGCCATAAGCAGGAGTTCCCAATGTATTACATTTATAATGAAAAGAAATTGTGATTCAGTTAAGTCCCAGACAATACGGCAGAGCAGGAAGAATGTGTGCTTTGGAGTCAAACAGAGCAGGTTCGGAATCCAAATCTAACACTTCTTTACTGTGTGGTCTTGTATCAGTAACACCTCTTTGAACTTGACTCTTCTCTGTAAAATGGGGAGGGGATAATAGCATCTTCCTTGGGGGGTTTTGGGAAGGATTTTGGAAGGGATAACTTGAGTGCCTGCCTAGGCATAGTAGACTCAACAGAAACAGTTCATGTTTTGTTATGTTGAGGGATGATTTTGTTTCAAGAAGAGCATTTGAAGTACCCAGAAGACTGGATGAATTATGTATTATATTCAATAAATTTAATGAAAATAGACACTTTTCCTGACATGTTCTAGACACCTGGGATATAATAGTCACTGAGAATAGACTGGGTCTCTCTCCTCATGGGGTCTGCCTTCTAGGGAGGGAAGAAAGTGAGTGAGTAGTAGGTAAAAAAATAAGAAAAGTTCAGTTATCAATAAATGCTATGAAGAAAATAGACAGGGGGGTGTTATAGAGAGTAACCAGGAAGGGGTAGGAGGGTGCCTTTAAATAAGTTGGACAGGGCTTCCCTGGTGGCACAGTGGTTGAGAGTCCGCCTGCCGATGCAGGGGACGCGGGTTCGTGCCCCGGTCCGGGAAGATCCCACATGCCGCGGAGCGGCTGGGCCCGTGAGCCATGGCCGCTGAGCCTGCGCGTCCGGAGCCTGTGCTCCGCAACGGGAGAGGCCACAACAGTGAGAGACCCGCGTACCGCAAAAAATAATAATAATAAAAAAAATAATAAGTTGGACAAGGAAGACCTCTTTGAGGAGATGATATGGAGGGAGCCAACCACGTGACTGTCTGGGAGGGGAGTCTTCAGAGTATCAAATTGAGGGATACTATGATCTAATTTACATTTACATTTACATTTTAACAAGATCACTCTGGCCACTGTATGGAGAATGGATGGCAGTGAGGCAGGAGTGTCAGCAGGCCAGTGAAGAGGCCTCCAGCCCAACGCGGGAGGGAGGGTGGTGGCTTTTGCTGCCACGGAGGCAGAAGAGATGGAAAGAAGGGACTATTTGCATGCAGTCTCTTTAGAAGTAGACACACAGGACGACTCAGTGGAAGGCGGTACAATTTGCTAAGATAACGGAGCCTGGAAGCAAAACAGGTGGGCGTGGGGCGGGCGTGGAGAGCCCTGTTCTGGACCTGCCGCATTTGAGAAATGGAGATGTCAGTGGTCCTTTGCGTACACGCAGGGAGAGTCAGGGCTGGTGGCCCACACCGGGGAGTCATCGGCTGACTGTGTGTTTAAAGCCATGAACTGGGTGAGATCACCCAGAGAGAGAGCAAAGGGCACAAAGAGGGGCTGGCCTGCGCTGCTCTCCTCCCACATCCAGAGGCCAGCAGAGGAGTCTGGTGGGGGAGGAGGAAATGGAGGGTTTGGAGTCCCTAAAGCCAAGAGAAGAAGCGGTTTCAAAGAGGTACTGTGTCAAGTGCCGCTACGGGAATGAGTAGGATGTGGGTCAAGAAGCAGCCCCTGGGTTTGAACATGGAGGTCGTTGGTGACCTTGACAAGGGCGGCTTAGTGTCGTGGGGGGCAGAAGCCCAGCCGTGTGGAAGAGAGAACAGAACGGCAAGAAGTGGGGATAGTGAGTCTTTCCAACTGTCTCAGAAGTTTTGCGGAAAACAACAAACGATGAGGTGCAAGGAGATGCGTTCTCAAAGGAGGGAAGTTTGGGGTGACTTTTATTAAGATGAGAGTTACTAGGGCAATCTTTTTTTTTTTTTTTTAACTTCTGGCCGCACCTCCGGGCTTGCGGATCTTAATTCCCTGCACAGGGATCGAACCCACACCCCCTGCTGGAGTCCTAACCACTGGAACTGCAGGGAAATCCTTTTTTTTTAGGGCAATCTTAAATGCTGATACAGAGAGGCAGACATCCTTTATGCAGGAAGGGGAAGGGGTTCATTGCCAGCGACAACTTTCCCTATTGTTACTTCTGTCAGTGGAATGCCCCTCTCCCAATTTTTTAATGAAAAAGAAATGTCAAATATACAGAAAATTGGGCTGCCCTGGTGGCGCAGTCGTTGAGAATCTGCCTGCCAATGCAGGGGACATGGGCTCGAGCCCTGGTCTGGGAGGATCCCACAACTACTGAGCCTGCGCATCTGGAGCTTGTGCTCCGCAACAATAGAGGCCGCGACAGTGAGAGGCCCGCGCACCGCGACGAAGAGTGGCCCCCCACTTGCCGCAACTAGAGAAAGCCCTTGCACAGAAACAAAGACCCAACACAGCCAAAAATAAATATAAATAAATAAAAATTTAAAAAATAAGAACCTGCTTATTAAAAAAATAAATAAAATTCAAAAAATATATATATATACAGAAAATTGAAAAACATTTTTGAATTAGCATTCATATACCCACCATTTAGATTCCATAATTGTTAACATTTCAAATGCTGAACTATTTGAAAGTAAGTTGCAGGTGTAAATACTTCAGCCTGAATCTGCTAAGAATAAGAACATTCTCCTACATAACCACAATATCATATCGTTATCAAACCGGAGAAAATTAACATTCATTCCCTAAGGTTTTCAAGATCAAATCCAAATTCA
This sequence comes from Delphinapterus leucas, assembly GCF_059928025.1. Lineage (NCBI taxonomy): Eukaryota > Metazoa > Chordata > Mammalia > Artiodactyla > Monodontidae > Delphinapterus > Delphinapterus leucas. Next base: position 6,712,940 of record NC_143148.1, read on the forward strand.
CGTTTTCCCAGTTGCCCATAGACTGTCTTTCAAACCACAATCCATTGCAAGGTCTATGCAATTGCATTTGGTTGTTGTATCTCTTTAATCTCTTTTAATCTAGAGCAACTGCTCTACCCTTTTTTCCTCCCTCACGATATTGACTTTTTAAAGACACCAGGCCAATAACCCTGTCTAATGCTCCACATTCTGGATTTGTCTGATCGTTTCTTCATGGTGTCTTTTGATGTGTTCCTCTATCCTATTTTCTGTAAGATGGAAATTAAGTTTAGTGCCTCAATAATTTTTTCATGGTGTTCTGAAGGCCCCAAAGGAATACCTAACTGTTCCATTTATTAAGTAGTTAGGTCCATGCAACTGAAGAAGTATTCATGTCCTAATGAGTTAGCACCAGTTGAAAAAGTAATGCACATAAACTGACAGGGAAATATTTTATTTCATTCTAATTGCTCACTAATGGGATGGGTGCACCTGTTGGGCACTGCACAACCTCTCAAACTTCAGAATCGGGGCTTCCCTGGTGGCGCAGTGGTTGGGAGTCCGCCTGCCGATGCAGGGGACGCGGGTTCGTGCCCCGGTCCGGGAAGATCCCACATGCCACGGAGCGGCTGGGCCCGTGAGCCATGGCTGCTGAGCCTGCGCGTCCGGAGCCTGTGCTCCGCAACGGGAGAGGCCACAACAGTGAGAGGCCTGCGTACTGCAAAAAAAAAAAAAAAAAAAAAAAACGTAGCACAAATCTAATGTCGAAACTGTGAACTACCTCACACACACACACACACACACACACACACACGTTACCAGCATCACAGGCATTCTTTCTGGTGCTCCAGTTGTCCCAACTGCCACCAATGGGAGCCCCTTCAAGCTGGCTACTGTGTCCTTTTGACCTGACTCCATTAGTATTTTGAACACTTTCTTGCCTTTTTGGCACAAAAGATGTCCCATGCTTACTTTGTAATTGCCCAACCCCCAAACCAAGAAGTCTGGTTCATCTTAGGGGGAACGATATCTAGAAACCAAGACCGGGGTGGTACAATGGTTTATTTCAGCCAAACTTTCAACCACCGATGGATATAGATGGTTTGAGATGGTCCTGTCTGGTAAAGAACTAGAGTGTCATGCTCTGTGTCACTGACTGTTGCAGTTATCTGTTGCTGTACAGTAAATCACACCCAATACGTAGTGACTTGAAGCAGCAAAATCATTATATTATCTCTTCAGGTCTCTGTGAGTCAGGAATGTGGGGAAGAGTCAGCGGGCAGTCCTGGCTCTAGAGTGGATACAGTGAGACTGTGGCCAGAGCTATAACAGAAGGGGAGCTGACGCAGCCGTGGGCTGGCCAGGAATTCTTCCCTCTTCAGGTAGCGTCCGGGCTTCTCTGTGTGGCCTCTGCCTGTGGGATACTTTGAGCTTCCTCCCAGCATGGTGGCCTCAGGGCCGTCAGTGAGCCTTTTAAGCCACCAAAGGCTCAAGAGCCACTTTCCAGCAAGTAAAGCAGAAGCCGCATCTCTTTTATGACCTAGCCTTGGAAGTCAATGGCATCACTTCTGCCACACTCCATTGGTTGAAAAGGTCACAAAAGCCCTCCCAGTTTTTTTTTTTTTTTTTGCGGTACGCAGGCTTCTCACTGTTGTGGCCTCTCCCGTCGCGGTGCACAGGCTCCGGACGCGCAGGCTTAGCGGCCATGGCTCACGGGCCCAGCCGCTCCACGGCATGTGGGATCTTCCCAGACCGGGGCACGAACCCGCGTCCCCTGCATTGGCAGGCGGACTCCCAACCACTGCGCCACCAGGGAAGCGCCATTTGGTTTTTTGAAATAGTAAACGTACCTTCTGAGTCTCTGTTACTATGTGGGGGTGGGGTCCCCAGGTCACTGCCATCCCTTCTTAGGTAATAAGGCTTCTGGCCCATCATAGGCCATCATAGGCCCCAATCAGTGTTGAAAATGTGAATGAAAAAGGGGGATCAGCGCTTAGGATGCTCAGGACTGCTGCTTGAGTTAAGCTTTAGGGCAAAGTTTAGGGGACAGATGGTCACGTGGGGCTTGGTTTTGTGTTTGCACTAATCCGGGGCTCTTCCTCCCCCTTTCTACTCTCCCTGTGTCTTGCCGTGCTTCTGCCACACCTGTCTCATTTCCTCTCTCAAACAGGCCAAGCCTGTTGCCTTCCCCGGGCCTCTGCTGTCCATACTTCTCCTGCCTGGGGGCTCTTCCCTGCACACCCAGGCAGCTGCCTCCTTGTCTCATTTAGATCTCCGCTCAAAAGCCACTTGCTGTGTGAGGCCTCCGCATCACCTCCAGCCTGCCTCCCTGCCCGCTCCTGTCTGCATTGTGCTCTTTTGTTTCTCTGAAATAGGTTCAGACCAGACCAGGAAGCCTCAGGAGTTGGTAAGATGTGGAAATTCTTCTCTACTTCCCTGCTCTGGCCTCTCTGCAGCAAGCCTCTGGAAACTAAGGGGTTAATGCTGGGCACAGCAGGGGCCTCCAAGATCCTGCTCTGCCTACGCCCAGCAGTGCTCACCTCCCTAAGAGTCCAGTGGAGGCTGGTTGTAAGGAATCAGCTAGATGCTCATGAAGCACTTGGCATGGCATCCGAGTCTGATCGAAGCGAGCACGTACGACATGCTGGCCGCTATTACCATTACCGTTTTACCAGCATTGCCACGGACCTTGGGCCTGCGCTATGCTGTGCTCTGGGGTACACGTATTCACACCTCCAATCTCCTAAACCAGATTCCTGTAGCGCCAAGGTGGGGGACCCAGCGCTCCACAACCCACCTGTTGCTCCCAGGCCCTGGTCGTTCTCTTCTTCCTCAGTTTCCCCTCTCTGTAGTTCTTACGTCTCTGCATTAACCAGCCCCCACCCACAGCTGCTTCTTATGCACCCAAATGTGACCCACTTTCCCTCCCCGCCTCCCAGCCCCTCTTTCCCCAGACTGGCTTCCACTTCGCCCCATTTCTGCCCGTGGGGATGAAGGGGACACACTTGCCCCTCCCAGGGCTCTCAGAAGAAGGGCAGATTGACACTTTATCTTTTCTCTCTCCTCCATATGCAAAGTTAGTAGCTGGACTTTTGGGGGGAACAAAGAAGAGGTGAGATTCCTGCCTGGGAGGAAATTCAGTGCACTGGAAATGGGCTGCCTCTTTTCAGCCCCTTTCTGAGTTGCTTTGCCCCCTAATTCCCCATGCCCCCCATCCCTGGTGGCTGAGCCTTTAGCGGTAGCAGACAGGGGAGTTGATGGGGCAGAGGGAGAGCAAGGTGACCTCTCCGAGACCCCTGCATCCTCTCCCTGCCTCCCTGCACCCAAGGTGCAATGCGGGCTTCACAGCTCTCTATGTATCCCCAGCACCTGCTGCCAACACCTGGAGGAGGTGAGAGAACTCCGTGGGGGGAGGCTGTAGACCCCATCCTCTGCCCTTTCCCACCCGCCTCCACCTGACAGGGCTGGGCCAGGGGCTCCTCGCCAGGGCCCAGCCTCTTCTCTAGCTCCTTCAAGATACCCCGTCCAGAGCCTGGACTCTGCATTTGAATTCTGCTCTGGTTCCCCTGAGAGCTCAGCGTCCCTATCTGGGAAATGGGTGCAAGGATCCTTCTGTCCGGCTGCTGAAAGGCGGGGGGGGGTGGTGGGGGGTGGGGTGGGGGGGTGGGTGGTGGTGGTGATGAAGTGGGCACACAGTGAGGGTTCAAGGCATTCCCTCCGTGCTCTCCCTCAGGCTCCTGCAGCCCACCTGTGCCTCCACAGCTCTAGCTCCCAGGCTCCTTTCTCCCCTGCCCTGGATCTCCCCTCTCCCCCCACCCCTCTCTTGGTCTCCCTCCCTTCGGTCCTCTCATCTCTGTCCAGCTTTGTTTCTCCCCATCAGGCCAGCGCCTCCGCCCTGCTTCCTCCCTCTCCCCACATCCCCCCAAAGCCTCCCCGCCTTTCCTCCTGCTCTCTCCTACCTCTCCCCTCCCACCTCCCTTCCCCCACTTCCCCGCTCCTTGGGCCTTCTCCAGACCCCTAAACATCTCTCTCCTTTCAGACCCTCTTTCCTGTCCTTTGCCTACTGCCTCCCTCTCCCCAGCTCGGCTTCCCCTCCATCCACCCGCTCTGGCCCTGCCTTCCCCTTGCCTCCGCATTCACCCCGCAAATATTTACCAAAGGTGTACTAGGAGTTTCTCCCCCCCTGGCCTCCCATCCTGTCCGGGACGATCTCGCCTCCCTCTCCCCTTCTTTCCACCCTTCCCCGCTCCTCCCTCGGTGCCTCCCTCTCCTGCTTCCCGCTCGGCCCTCCCTCCCGCTCTTTCCTTCCCTCTTTTCTCTTTCTCTCACTTTCTTCCCCTTCTTTCTCCCACCGCTTCACCCCTCCCCCACCCTCCCCCTCTCGTCCCTCCCCCTTTCCCTCCCTTCCCCATCCTCTCCCTTTGCCTCCCTCCCCTTCTTCCTCTCCTTCTCTCCTCTCCCCCCTCCGTTCCCTCCCGGGCAGCCTCCCCCCTCCCGGCGCCCTCCCTCCCCTCCCTCCCCTCCCTCCCGCTCCCCCTCCATCATCAGTATTCCGCTCCCGTCTCTGCCGCTCTCGGCGGCTCTCGGTCGCTGCCGCACCGTCCGAGGCGGGGGCCGGGGCCGGGGCCGGGGCCTGGGGGGGTGGGGTGGGGGGAGAGCGGCGCCGGCGGCCCGACGAGGGAGGAAGGAAGGAAGGAAGGCTGGAAGGAAGGAAGCGAGGAAAGAAAGAAGGAAAGAAAGGAAGGCAAGAAGGAAGGCGGGCCGGCGGACGAGGGCGCCGGGCCGGGCGGCAGGCGGGCGGGCGAGCGAGGAGGCAGCGCGGCCCCCGAACCCCACCGCTGCCGCTGCGGAAGCCCCCTCCCCATCCAGGAGCCGGGGAGGGGGGAGAACGCGAGAGACCCGGGCCCGGACGCAGCCCCGCCCCCCGCGCCTCCCCGCAGCGGGCCTCGCACCCCAAATCCCTGTGCCTCACTCGGGGGGTCCTCCCCCCGCGGGCCGGGCATGCTGCCCCCCGGAAGGAGCCCCTTTCCTCGCTGTGAGTAGCCGCCGAAGGGCCCGGGCGGGGGCGGGAGGAGGAACCGCGGGGGGGGAGCATTCTCTAATTAGGGGACCGCGGTCTTAGGCCTCCTCGGGGCCGGGGGGCCGGCGGCAGAGGGCAGTGGGCGGGGCCTGATGGAGAACAGCAGGCGGTGGGGGAGGTAGTCGGGTGGGGGTCCTCCGGGCCAGGCTAGTTCTGTGTTGGGGGCGGGGGTGGGGGGGGGAATGTGCGTCCGGCGGTCGTTGTGTATCCAGCTGTAGGGCTGAGGATGCAGGCTTGCGGGGCGGGGGGGGGAGGGGAGGTGGCTCGCTGGGTGTAGGTCTGGTCCCCTCTTTCTGGGGCGGGAGTTCGGGTTCTTCCCCCCCCCACTGCCCCTCCCACCTTCCACACCGCCGCTGCTTGGGGTGGGGGGGCACGCCAGTGATGGGGAGGGGGGGAGAGGCGGGCACGGGGTTTCCTTGGTGACCGCGCCTGGCAGGAGCGGTTGCCCTGGCAACCGGGGAGAACCGGGGAGTTTGGGAAGTGAGAATGGGAAAAACGGAGGGGGTGACTGGGGAACGAGACAACCCTCTCCCCAATCTTCAGCCCCTCTCCCTCTGGGGTCCCCCAACCCCCTACTGATGGGCAACCAAACCCCTTCCCCTCCCTCTTCCCAAGACCCCCTTCCTTGACCCCATTCTGCTTCGGGGCCTTCTATCCTTGGCACGTGTCTCTCTGGGACCACTACCTGCCTCCCACCGTCCTTAGCCCTCTCCTCTTGAGGACCTTCCCTCCCCCATTTGCTGCCCTCCCAAGCCTTCCCACCCTCATACATACTCTTCTAGGACCTTCTAACTGCACCTCATCTTCCTCTCAGGATCCCCTCATCCCCCATCTCTCCCCCTCTCCCCCCAGACATCCCCCCTTGACCCCCTCTCCAGGAGATCGCAACTTCGGCCTCTTTTTCCTCTAGCCCCCAGTCGCTACCTTGATTCCTCTCAGGACCCCTTATCACTTCCCCTCTCTGCTTAGGACCTTCACCTGGGCAGGGGCCGGTGGAGCTTCTCCCTAGCACCCCTAGCCTCTTTCTCTACATCCTGCTCTGTCCGGGACCCCCTTCTGTGACCTTTCTTCACTTAGAGCCCCCCCCTGTCTCCTCACCTCATGGGCTCCCCCAATCCCAGACCCCCCAGTCCTAGGGGCCTCCTGTCTGGAACCTCTCCTTCTCTTTCCCTCGGCTTTTTCCAACTCCCCATCAGTCCTGGGGAGCCCGTGACCCAGGCTCTGTCCAGGGTTCCGCCCACATTTCAAGCCCCCACCTCCATGGGCTCTTCCTTCTCTCCGGCCAGGGGCCCAGCCAGTCTCTCTCCTGGACTCTGGGTCCTGATGCCCATGGTGCCCCCTCGCCCACCCGGCCCGTCCGGTCTCTCTGCCACTCCCATCCTCCCCCTCTCTCCCCGCCCCCACCCCTGCCGCTCCTCCGGAGCTCTGGCCCCTTCTCCCCGCCCTGCTCCTCGCAGCCTCAGGCCTTGCTTTCTGGAAGAGACTTTCTCAGGGTGAGGAAATCCCCTGGGGAGAGCCCAGATGGGAAAGGGGAGGGGGGAAGGGAGCCACAGGGCTGCCCCTCAGCCCCCTCCCCACGCCCTCCCCAGCTGGAAGCTGCAGTCGAGCCTCCGCAGCGCACCATTGCTATGCACCTCACATCCCAAGTCCCGGCCGCGCAGCCGCCAGACAGGAACTCGGGCTCCAGCGGCAGCTGGGGATAGCCAGAGTCGCTTCCCTCCCGGTCCAGGCAGCAGGCAGCATCCTCTCCCCGCTAGAACCTCCCCCCACCCCGCAGTGGCCAGGATCAGCCCCTCCCTCTTCCTGTCTCCTTGCTGCTTCTAACGTGCACCTCCTTTCCCTCCCCACCTTCCTCCCGCTCTTCCCTGGGTCTCCTCTAATCCTGGCACTTGAGTGTTCAAACACACACTCAGAAAGGAGGGACAGAGAGCGAAGCAGCCAAGAGGTAAGAGGGAGACATTCAGACAAGGCAGGGAAGGGTGGGAGAGAGGGGAACCCCACTCCCAAACAGACACACAGTTAGGGCGCACCACCAGGGAGCCAGACCTGCACGGAGTTACTCAAGTTCTAAAAGGAAGGAAAGTAGGGGAGGGAGGGGAACACACACCATCCTCACACACAGAGCAAGGGACCAGGCAAGGCAGAGACACAGGGAGCCGCAGACTCTGGAGCGTACGGGGAGAGACCCAGGGCGCAGGTGGGAAGGAGCCCGAGGGCACTCCAGCACCCGAGAGGCGCAGGGGGCGACCAGAGGCACAGCGCCCAACTTGCCAGAGAGAGTCAGCCATCACTGGAGGGCAGGAGGTAGAGTGTGAGAAAGACACAGAGGCATGTGTAGGCAGAGGTGCACACGTACGTGGGCGCACACGCACAAACACACACACACAGAGTCATTCACTCGCAGCCAGAGACCCAGATGTGGAATCAGAGAGACCCAGTTACAAACTTGGCTTCGGAACCCAGAGTCAGAGAGAAAGACCTGGACACACAGAGACACACGCAGTCCCTCATACACAGAGACACGGAGGGAGAGACAAAGGCAGCACCTCCTGGAGAGACGCCCTGCCAGGGAGGCCCTCACTCCTGGTCACCCTGTGACCTCACACTCACAGAGACTCAAAGAGGTGTCATGGAGACATCGAGAGGCACGGAGGTGGCCTCAGAGCTCTGAAGATGCAGCCCCACGTGTTGCTGGTACATTCTCACATCCCAGCGTGAGGGGTCTCCGTGTGTGCTGGAGGGACCCCAGCAGCCGCCCTGCATCCGTCCCAGAGTCAGCTGGGAAAGTGCTCCCCGAGTCAGAGGGCTCCGGCAGAATTAAGACGTCAGGTATCAGAGGGCCTTTGACACGTCTCAGGAAAATGGAGCCAGGGCCCAGCACGCACGCATACACCGGCACCGAGGCCAGGTGGAGAGAGGCAGGTCTCCAGGCGAGGTGCTGTGGGGCACGGCCAGAGTGGGGGGGCGGGAGGGGAAGCGCTGAGTCCTCAGCCGCTTCCAGCACCCCGGCTCCTCTCCTTCCCACCCCCATGGCTCACCTGTCTCCTCTGATAGGACAGTGCACCCTCTCTTTATCACACCCTCCGCATCCTTCTTCCCTTCCCCGACCTCTCCGGCTGGGCATCTGTCCTAAGGTGTCACCTGGACCTCGTGTCTCTATCTCTGCACCTCCATCTCCCACCTCTCTCCCCTCGGCTGACCCTTCACCCCGCCCCCCAGCCCAGTGCCTTCCGGTCTTCCCTCCTCTGTCTACCCTTGCTTTCTTTTCCACTTCTTTCCAGCCGCACTTGCTTCCTGCACTTTCTTCTCCGTTTCTCTGTTGTCGCTCTCCCTCACCTCCAGCCATCTGTTTCTAGCCGCCCCTCTGTCTTCCTTCCTCTTCCTTTTTCCCTGCACTCGCCCTCCCCACAGCCCTGAGCACTTACACTGGTGTCCTGTGGACGGCAAGCGTTATTTCCCCCTACTGCTTTCAAAGTGTTTAATGTGTTGCCAATTTTTTGAAAGAAATTAGCAATTTCACATGAAAACTCATTCACATCACAAGAAAAAAATGTGTAACTTTGCGTAGTGATTTGTAACTAGACTTCTTGTGGTGATCGTTTTGCACGTATTGAATTATTGTGTGATACACCTAAAGCTAATATAATGTTATATTCAATTATATCTCAAAACTCCAGATTCTCGGCTGCTTTTGCATAATTCTCCCCCTGGGGTAGCAGTGCCCTGTGCTCAGGTGCCCCAAGGGCCAACCCTCCCTACTCTGTTCTTACCTGCTTCATCCGTCTTTCTTACCTGCCCAACACTATAGTCAGCTGAGTTTTCCACCTCTGCTATTTTCTCTTCTGTTCCTCTCCAAGTGGTTCTTCCCACCTCTCCCACCCCATCCCCCGTCACTCTCTCCACACTCCTACCATTGATTTTCTTCCAGAATTGGAGCCCCTCTGCCAGGGGCTCTCTCTGCCTGCCCTTCCTGCCCCATCATTCTTCGGGGCAGTTTTGCCCCAGCTCTGGGCCTCCCTGGAGCCAGGGCCTGCCTCCCTGCCACACCAAGGGCGGGAAGACTCTTAAGACCACCAGGCTGCAGAGCACACACAAGTTCTGTTGCAGCCCATCCTTGGTTGGCTGACAGCCAGGGTGGGCCCCAGACCCCACCCTTGTTCCCCGTGGGTCAGATTGCAGCCCACAGGCAGGGGTGTGTTTCCCTGTGTGTTGAAGGGAGGGCAGGTACACAGTTGAAAGTTCACCTGGTCCCAGTGCAGGTCTCAGAGGACAAGAGGCTATGTTCCGGGGGAGGAGGGGCTTCACTTGGTCTCATCTCCGGGTCAGGGTGCAGATGACAGGGGCCCCCTTTGTGCCATGACGGTGCTCAACCCCGCCGTCAGTCCCTCCACCACCACCCTTGTCGGGGTGTAGGGAGAATGTCTGTGTTTCCTCTCTGGTAGAGTGTAGGAAGTCTCCTCGTCCCTGAGTTTAGGAACCCTCCATCTTTGCTGGGGAGAAACCCCCTTTCCCTTCCCTTCCCAGTCCCTGAGAGTGGGGTGACTCTGCCGGAGAGGGGGTGGCAGGAGAGTAAAAAGAGTGCCAAGATGCCCCCTTGTTGCCTGGAAACCTACATGCAACTGTTGTCATGGCAGGTGGAGGGGAGGGGCTGCTTCTGAGGCCTGGGAGATGGGCTGGTAGGGCCCCTGCGGGCAGAAGTCCATCCCAGGGGGCGGCTGGGTCCTCAAGAGGGCCGTAGAGAGCAAGAACGCTGGGTCCTGGTGGGGGTGTTAAGAAGCCTGTGTATGACCCAGATGGCTAGCAGAGAGGGAGCGAGGTAGGGCTGGGGCAGCGACCCAGGCCACTCCCTTCCTGTCTCAGCTGTGTCCCCCTGAACCCCTCAGCCCACACTCCTGTCAGAGTGTTGAGCTTAGGCCCCAGAGCTCTTGTTCAAGCGCTGTGACAAAGGTCAGAAAGCAGCGGCAGCCCCAACTCTCCCAGAGGGGCAACCCCAGGCGGTAAACGCGGAGATTCGCCATCCACTTGCCTGGAACCCTCAAACACAGGGCCGGAGATAATGATGACAAGAGCTGACATTCATTAGCGCTTACCCTGGGCCAGGCTCTGTGCTGGTGATTCCGTGTGGATTTGTTCTGTTCTCTTCTCACAGGAGTCCTGGGAGGGAGGCACGATCATCATCCTTATTTGACAAAAGGGGGAACTGATACGGGAGAGATGAGGTCCCTTACCCGAGATCACCAAGGTAGAAGTGGCAGAGCTGGGACTGCAAACCTGGGCACTGGCCACTCTGCAGATTGCCTCCCCCAGCTGAGATCACTGCTTTCCAAAGGGGGAAACAGAGAGGGCAACATGCTGGCCCATCAGGCCCTCCGAGTGGAAATTAGGATCATTAATAATAACAATAATCAGATTGTTAAGAATAACAGATTCAGAAGATTAGAGTTTAAAAGAGATACCGGAGTTCTGGTAACTCACAGGCTCCTGGCCTCTCAATCTTCTTTATGCCCAGAGGGGAGAGGACATACCCAGGCCCATTCTCACGGCGGACTTTCCTTACCAGGGTGGGGGTGTCCAGTCCATGTCCAGCTGGGTCTGGGGGGAACAAAGATCCTTCAGGTGATTCTGTGGGTCCCCCCCCAGTGATAAATGGGTGTTTCTGATCCAGCCAGAAACACTGGATTAACATAAGGGGGGGTGGGGGTGGAGTAAAAAGGAGGAAAAGATTCGTTCTTCTGACCCAGTGAGAATAAGTGATAACTGTTATTAATGATTTATTACTGATAACACTGTCACTGAAGTGCCCAGCACTGGACAGGTAATGACACCAAGCTAGGTGTCATTACCTTCACAGACAGAGCCTGGGGGGGTCGGAGGGGGACACAGTGAGAAAGCGGCAGGTCAGAGTGTAAACCCAGGTCTCCCTGACACCCTTGCTCTTTCCACCTGTCCATCCTTCCTAAAGTGACAGTGCGACACTATCCAGGAGGAGGAGGACAGCCACAGTCATAGAAGAGTTGTATTGACCTTCCTATGAGCCAGACACTGTGCTCACAGCCTCGCCACAGCTGCTGGGATCACTGGCTCCCCACCATCCGAGGAGGCCGATTAGCTATTTTCCTCATTTTACAGATGAGCAAACTGAGGCCATGAGAGGCGATGTCCCCTTTCCAAGGCCCCATGTCTAATACGAGTGACAATCGAGGTTCTAACCCCGGTCTGCATCCCCTCCCAGCACACCCCTAGACAGGGTGGGGGAGGGGAGGGTTCATTACTCATCTGGAAATGGAACGTGGGAGCAGATTGCACACTTAGGGGACCCTTGACCCCTTGCTCCAGGACCAGAATCCCTGGGAAATGTGGGATCTTGGCCTGGTCCTGGATCCACCAAATCAGAACCTGCACTTTCACAAAGCCCCCAGCTCACCTGGATACGCGCCGATGTCTAAGGAACACTGATCCCGTTCAAGGAGTTTTCAGCCTTTGGTTACTTTTAGTAGAACCCCCCCCCCCCCCGCTTTTTTAAAGAGTAGTAGTTCTGCATGCCCTGAGATGGAAAACAGATGGCAGCATTGCCCTTCCAGGGGACAGGGAGGGGAGCAGGGGGGCGGGAGGCCACAGTCAGGCTGGCTCACACTAGGGCCCTCCCCACCTGCAAACTCACCCCCATGCATCCCTGCGAAGCCTTGGCAATAACCGCTGTTTGGAAAACCACCAGTACCAGGCTAGGTCCTAGCTCTCTCCCTGGGCGGATGCAATTCAGCGGCGGTGTTAGGCCGCCCCACCTCCCAGAGTCACACAGTATAGGGGCCCTGGATGTTCAGCTTCCTCCCATCTCTTGGTTCCTGCCCGGGTCCGGGCGGTCGTGGGTACAACAAGGACTCAGGACCTCACCACGCCTCAGTATGCCCTTCCGTGAAGTGGAACTGCTGTAGTTCCTCCCCTGTGGGCCCAAGGCTGCCTCGGCAGAGGCCTGGCACAGAGCAGACTTCACACGACAAAGGCAGAGCCAGCCTGGCTTGCGTGCCCTACTCTCAGTTGAGTTTGTTTCTCTTGCTTTGATCTCCTTCCAAGTCCTTCCAGAATCCTGGGAGAGCCCTGCGAGGTTGTTGGGCAGAGCCTCTGAGCAGAGGAGCCCAAGCTCTGGGGACTCAGAACTGGTTCCAAGCGGGATGGAGGCTGAACCGGGAGGCACTGGGATGGCCATACCACGCTGTCCGATACAGTAACCACTACGGCCACAGCCATGTGTGGCCATCGACATCTAGATTAATTTAAAGAGGGACTTCCCTGGCGGTCCAGTGGTTAAGACTCTGAGCTTCCACCGCAGGGGGCACGGGTTCGATCCCTGGTCGGGGAACTTAAGAATCTGCGTGCTGCAGGGTGCAGCCAAAAAAAAAAAAAAAAAATTCTCGATTAATTTAAAGTAAATCAGCAATTCAGCTCCTCACTCACACCACGTGGCAAGTGCTTGATGGCCACATATGCTGGCGGCCACCATACCCGACGGCGCTGATAGCACTTCAGTGGGGGACAGCGACCCACTCAAACACTGAACCGGTTCCACACCGGCTGGCAAACAGCTGTTGTTCTCCCCCCACCCCCTGCCTCCCCAGCCCTGTGTCATATGCTACCTGTTATCAATTCCCATTTCTCAGACGAAGAAACGGGGACGGCAAGCTACGGTTCCCAGCAGAAAATTGGCAGCTGCCTGGGACTGGAGCGGGTTTGCTTCTGTCCCCGCTCACCAGGCAGACTTCGCGTCCCAGCTCACGTTTGCCGGTCACTCGCTGACCAGACCATCTTCTGGGCCCCCTTTCCCCAGCCCCGGGCAGCGCTGACTGTCACTGATGTCCTGTTTTAAAGGAGGAAATGGGAGCCCAGAGAGGGGGAGGGCCTGGCCCAAGGTAACACAGCCAGTGACCGATGGCAACCAGGCTGCGGGTCCCTCCACCACCCGTAGCATATGGGGTGCTGGCATGAGCGGGTTCGCCACCTACAAGCAAAGACTGGACCGCTCCAATCTCCTCTCCCCAACCTTCTTCCCTGCCCTCTCCCCTTTCTTGGCTTTAAGAATTCGACCCCCAAATCTATAAGAAGAACCTGGCCCCTCCCTCTGCCTCATCTCCAAGTTCTGCCACTTTTTGCAAATTGGCAGTATCTTTTCATTCTTTTCCTCCTCGCCACCCCTGTGGCCCCGGCCCCAGACTCATCCTCTCCCCCTGGACCTTTGGCCCAGCTCCTGCCCGGCCTCAGTCTCTCCCAAGAGTCCACTCAGAGGGGTCTTTCCAACCCAGAGCTGACCCTGCCCCTCTCCTGTCACAGCCTCCCACCCTCAGCTCCCAGCACCCCCGCCTCTCAGCCCGCTGTGGAGCAGAACGTCTTTGTAACTGAGCTGGACTCTGCAGACCCCCGACGCCCATCTGCCTCTCTGGCCCCCAGGCCTTTACACACAGGGGTCCCTCTGCCTGACGCGCCCTTCTTCACCCGCGTGCCTCGCGCTGTTTTGCCATCACTTCCTCCCGCAGACATTCCAGGGCCTCCACCCTGTGCTCACCCTCTCACTCAGCCTTTGTACGTCTCCCCTCTGGACCACTAACTCCCCAACGACAAAGGCAGGTCTCCTCAGCCCCTGCGCCCCCGGCGCCGGCAGGGAATCCAGCGGTAGGGGGCGCAGACAAACTCTCTGCCTGGGGAGCTCACCTTCTAGTGGGGAGACAGACAACGTGCGGGACCAGGCGTTATCCATCATATGATGTCGGGCCAGCTGATGAGAGGGTTGTGAAGGAAAGGAAGAGAAGTGTAAGGGACGGGCTGGGGGGGCGGGGGGCAAAGAAACCCTCCCGGAGGGGGCACGGAACAGAGTCCAGAATGGAGACAGAGCAACGCAGACCCAAGGAGGACCGCTCCAGGCAGAGGGAACAGCAAGGGCAAAGGCCCTGAGGTGGGAACGTGCCTGGTGTGTGGGCGGAGACTCGGGGTGGTGGAGTCACCAGTAAATATTTGTTAAATGAACATATGAAAGACCAAATAAATGACCCATCAGTGCTTCTCGGTCGGGAGTTGGGGGAAGACAGGAAAAGACAGCCCCCCTCACCAAGCAAGTCATCTCTCCCCAGCCCACCCCTGCCTCAGGAAGCTTGGGCAAGTCCTGAGCTGAGCCCCCAACTCTGTTTCCTCCGTAGCAGTTATGAGGGGCCTGAGCCGCCCTTTTCCCAGGGAGATTCTATCTCAAAAGTTAGCGGACTGTCGATTCTCGGGGCTTTGGGGTTGCTTTTATTTTAAAAGCATTCAGGACACGGACCGGCTCAGAGGGACACACGTGTGAAGTTGTTTCATCCATCCCTGAAGCCTGTGCTTCCTGTACCCTGCCCCTCTTCCCCCCACCTTAACAGCTCCCGGCCATGCCCGTATGACAGACATCCAGGGAGAGAAGTGTTCATCTCTCCCTGGCTTTGATGTCTCTCCACCCTCCTGGCTCCAGGCTCCACTTCCGCCCCAGTCCCTCACAGTTGGGAAGTTCTTCTTTAGATCTAACCTCCATCCCTCTTGCTGCGATGGCAGTCAATTTCCTATCTCTTCTCTCACCTCCTGAACTTCCCCCAGAAAAAAATGAGTACGCCTGACTGGAATGTTCCCTGCCTCTCTTTTCTCCTCACCTCGCCTCTCCTGGGCCCCTGAGTCTCCGATCTGCCATCTGCCTGAATCCTCTCAGGCACGATGCCCGAGATCTCTCAGAACTTGGGGAGGACGGCGAAGCTGGTGAGGTCTCGGCCCGTCGCCTCGAGTGCCTGGCCCTCCGTGCCTCCGCCTTCCCCTGGATCTCGGCTCGCTTTCTAGGCTCCTCTGTTCCCCCTTAAAGCCTCTCTCCCTCTTCCTTGCCACCTCCCAGGGCTCGCGTTGGTCTCTGTCTCTGTTTCTCTCTCGTGCTGTGTCTCTGCCCCTTTCTGCCTTTCACACCTCTTCTCTCTGGGACCTCTTGCATCTCTGTGTCTGCTTCGGTCCCTTGCACCAGGTGGGGGTGGAGGACCCTCACGTTGAGGCTTCTCCCAGGGCCCTGGGGTGAGAGAGGCAAGTGTGGTGACCTGGCCCAGGGCTGGGCCTTGGGTTCCAATCCCAGCTGCCCCGTATCCAGGCTGTGTGACCATCAGCCAGTACCTTCAGCCCTCAGGATCTGCTTCTGCATCTGGAAAATGGACACAGGGACAAAGCCTTCCTAGGGCCGCGGGGAGAAGCCAGCATCTGGAGACGAGGGCACGGCTAAGCATGGCCCTAGGCCCATAGCGAATGCTCAACAGAGATTCCCGTCACTATCAGGGGCGGACCGTGGCCAATGAGGGTGGTAGGAGGCAGGTCACAGTTCAACAGGCCCCCAGGAGACCTCCAAGGGAACTGTCCGTGCTATCATGACAAGCTTGAACGTCTCTGGGGCCCCTCGGCTCTGGGGAGGCTGACCAGGGAGGGGCCCCTTCCCAGCTGCGTGTTCAGCCTTGAGCAAGCGACTTTGCCTCTCTGTGCCTCAGCTTCCCTGTCTGTGAAGTGGGGGTGAGAGTAGTCCCCTGTCAGAGGGCCAATGGGAGAACTACAGTTAACGCGAGTCAAACTCCCAGGACTCTGCCCTGTTGGTGCCGGGTGCACGGTGGACGTTACCATTACTGGTGGTGGGGTTATTCAAGGAGCTGGTATGAGTCAGGCATGTACACAGCCCCTGGCTTTGAGAACATGCTCAGAAGAAGAGGGTTAGCCAGCACCCCTATTAGCTGTGTTGGAGGGCTGTAACTGGGGCCAGGTGTCCCCTCGGCGCAAAGCCATATCCTGGAATGTAGCCCACACAGGTGGCATCTGAGGTGTGGCTCCCCTCAGGGCCTGCATTTAGTGGGGTGCACGCAGCTGCCCTGGGGACCTACGGTATAGTATCTGGGACCCTGCCAGCCAGATGGCGCCATGCTGTGGGTGCAGAAATTGAGTTGAAGGCAGTGTGTTTGCAGCGGCGGCGGCGGCGTATGGAGGTGCTGAGTCTGCCAGGCTGGCCTCCTGGGATGGGAGGGGACCCTCCTGGGATGGGAGGGGACCCTGGGGTCTGGACGTCTGTGGGATGAGCCTGAGATGTGCAGCTGGGTGAGTGTGTCCTGGGCTGGGTGGGCAGAGAGGGGCATGTGGCCAAGCAGGTGTGTCTCTGTGTGACTATAGGAGAGAAGGCGGGGAAACTGGGGAGGGATCTAAATGATGGCGCTGATAACTAATGCCTCCACCCGATGTTCACTGAGCACCTACCCTGTGCCAGGGAACCAAACTGTGCACAAAACAGATGCAGTCCCTGCCCTCGGGGAGCTTACACTCAAGTGTGTGGGCTTCTAAGAGGTCAGAGGGTAACAAACGCAATATAGACAAAGCAGAGAAGGTTCTGGTGTGGGGTAGGGGTGCTGTGAGATGCAAGGAGGCCTCACTGAAAAGACCTGAAGGGCAAAGACCTGAAGGAGGACAGGGACGCCTGAGGATGAGCGGTCCAGGCAGAGGGAAGAGCACGTGCAAAGGCCCTGAGGCAGGACCGTGCGCGCCATTCCAGAAACAGTGAAGAGGCCAGTGTGGCCTGAGGTGGGTGGGTGAGCGGGGTTAGGAGCAGCCCATCCTGGGGAGAGGGGTCTGCTAAACCTCGGTGAAGTCTCTGCCCTTAAACCCCTTGAGACAGGGTGTGAGAGCTGTTTAGTGGAGGAGGGGCAGGATCTGACTTGGATGCTGTCAGGACCCCTCCAGCTGCCTGTGAGAACCGTCTGGGAGGGAGAGCGAGAGTCAAAGTGGGGAGACCACTGAGGAGGCAACTGTGATCATCTAGGGGAGATGGTGGCGGGGATGAGAAGTGGTCAGATCTGCATTTTTTGTAAAGAGAGAGCCATTTACTGAGCCAGTCCCCGAGTGGCCCCATGAGATAGATACTATTATTATCCCTCTTTCACAGCATTTTTCTGCAGCTCAGAAAAATGAAGTCACTGGCCTAAGGTCACACAGCAAACCAACAGCAGATCCAGCACTGAAACCCAGGCCCCCTGGCACTTGATCAATGTGCTCTGTTACCGCTACTTGTCTTTCGGGGCCTGTGGATGTTGGGTTTGGAGGGTGGGGGTAGCGTTCGTCAGCATCTACACCAGTGTCTGCACACAGTAGGGACGCAGAAAATATTTGTTGGATGGATGGATGGATGGATTAAAATCGATGAACAGAATGAATGGAAGAGGCTGCCCTGCCCATTTTGCAGAAGTGTATCAGGAGGCGGATAGCAGGATACGGCTGAGGTCCAGGGCAGAGGGCTGCATCTGGGGATGGGGTTCTTTGTGGCATGAACAGGGGTTGGCCCTTGGCTGAAGGACTGGGGTGACGGTGACATGGGCCCAGGTTCGCTGGTGTATCAGGGGTGGAGGTTAGAGTGCCTGGTTGTGCGGTGTGGTGGGGGGCTTTGGGGGGCTCCTAGGGTCCTGGGGGAGTGCCTGCCTGCAGAGGAGCCCGCGCTAGGTTGTCTGCACTCGGGCTGGGGGGCAGGTGCACGAGGCGGGGTGGGTCAGCGCTGGCCCAGCCTGGTTATGCGGCCGATGAGGTTGTCTGTGCCAGGAGGCCAGGCCTGGAACAGCCCAGACACCCACCCCCACCCCCTTCCCTGGGCAGCCCAGCCTTCAACCTTCCTCCCCGACTTCCCCGCCCTTCCCCGGCTGCCCAGAACCAATGGGTTAATTAGATAACAGAGCCTTTGATTAACGGGGGAGGGGGAGGCCTCCAGCGCTGAGAAGGGGGGCTGGAGGAGGAGGGAGGAGAGGCGCCCTCCCCGCTCAGGAGGCGAGAAAGGAGGGAGGGGTGGGGAGGGAGGGAGCTGAGGCACAGCTTGGCTCTGCACTGCCGTGTGACTAGAAATTGTAATCGCGGAGAGAGAGAGACAGACAGAGCCCGGCCGAGGGAGACGGAGACAGACAGACGGACAGACAGACAGAGAATCCGACCGAGACGGGCTCCCCGACCTACCTGCGAGAGGGTGATGGGGACGGAGACAGAGTGAGGAGGAGATGGAGAAGGAGTGGGGGGCCTGGTGGTCCCAAGGCTGGCGAGACAGTGAGGGGGGGCCTGAGGGGGGGCGGGGCGCAGAGGCAGAGGGGCAGGGAGAGAGCAGGGGGCTGAGGCCGGCGGGGGTGGGGGAGAGTGGAGGTAGAGGGTAAGAGACTGGAGGAGGCGAGCAGGGAGGGCGGGAGACAGTTGCTGCAGTGGCCTAGACGGGCCTGCGGGGGGCGGGGTGGGAAGGGCGACAGGCGAGGAGGGGGGGGCGCGGGGAGACCCCAAAAGCCCCTGCGCCCCCCCCAGCACAACCTCGACGGGAAGCCCTGGAGAACTGGGGAGGCAGAGCCCCCGGCGGCTGGAGGCATGTGGAGGGGGGGACCTGGGGCGCAGGGAGAGGCCCAGCGGAAGCCGAGCCACTGGGGTGAGTGTCGCTCTGTGTGGGGGGAGACAAGGATGGAGATGGCGGAGGGCGACGAGGGAGGGGAGGGAGGCCCAGGCTCTGCAGAAGCCATCCTGGGGGAGGGGGGGCAGTGGTGCGGGCTGGCAGCAAGCGAGATGGGGACCGAGGCGGAGGTAGAGACACAGCGGCGGCGGGTCTGGACCTGCGGTGGGCGCTGCGGGCTCCCACCGCCCGAGCGGCATCCCGGTCTGGGGGTTCCCCGGCCTCGAAGGCTGGCCCCCTTGGGCTGCGCCGGCCCTTGGCTCCGAGGGTGTGGGCTGGCTTATCACCAGTGTCTTGAGGTGGGAACGGGACAGGGACAGAGCGTAGCGCTCCCTGTCACTCAGGGGTATGCAAAGACGCCACCGCCCTCACAGACCGCATAGATAGAGGCGCTCACAGCCCCCAGCCCTCCAGGCAGAAAAATGAGTCTGGAGTGTAGACACAGGACCAACCCTCCCCCTATCCCACCCCCATCTCTCTCTGTCTCTGTCTCTGTGTCTCCGTCTAGCTGTTGCTCTTCCCCTCACACATGCGTTCAGACACACAGACATGCGCACATGTCTTTTTATCTGAGTTAAAATGATGTTGGAAACCGCGGGAGGGAGCGTGTGTGTGTGTGCGCGAGTGCGTGTGCGGGGCGGTGGGGAGGCCCGGCGGCCCTGTGTCCGCGGGTCTGGGAGTGCGAGGGCGCGCCCCTGTCACCGCTGTTGCTGTGCGTGTTTGTGCAGACGGCTCCTCTGTCCCCCTGTTCGCCCCACTCGTGGGGAACTCTTGGGTCGGCCGTGTTGGAGCAGAGCTCGCGGGCGTGGGCGCGTTTGTGTGCGCTCGAGGCGGAGACGCTGCGTGGAAGGGTTAGGGTTGGGAGCCCGAGGGGTAAAGCCAGGACCGCAAACCCCTTCTGTCGCTACCCAGCCAGCTCCGTGCTCCTCAGCGGCCTCATCTGTCAACTGGGCATCCTAACAGCTTCCTCCTGTGGCTCCCAGGAAGCTTAAACAAGCGTGTGCAGGTCTGGCGCAGAGAAGGGGCACACTCGCAATTCAGGAGCCATTATTATGGTGGTTGTTTTCATTGTTACTGTCATGACTGGCCCATCCCCCTCTCCGTCTCTGGTCCTGTGGAAACGCGGGTGGGAGGACCTGACCCCCACGCTGCCCACTCCCCTCCCAGAGCTCAGGCTCAGGCTCTCCGGCCCCCCAGCCCCTTCTCCAGCGGGCGGGCAGGCCCAACACCATCCTGCGTGTAGCAGCCGCTAGCACGGACCCACCAGCTGCCATCGTGGCCTCGAGCACCTGCCACCCTCGACCTCCTCCTCCCCCGTTATCGTCTCCGGTGTCCTCCCTCCGCAGCTGCCTCACCTGCCCACACCCGGCACCTCCCCCCTTGCCTTGTCTGGCACCTCACCTTCTCCTTCAAATTCCCCGTTTGAGTCTAACTCAGATCCCTCCAGCCGCTGCCGCCGCTGCCACTGCTTCAAGGCGCATGGACCACGGGTGATGGCAGGGAGTCTGGGTTGCTGGGAAACTTGGCCTCTACAAACACTCCCTGAAGCGAGAAGTGATGGGAGGGGGGCGTCCAGGAGGCTGGTCCCCTCCCAGAAGTGCATGCAGGTGGAGAGGGGACTTGGGTGGCTGCTGGGACGGGAGCCAGATCCTCATTGCAACTTCCCGGCTTGGCTTTTCACCTCTTCTCTGTCACTTATGTCTTGCCTGTCTTGTCTCTCACTCCATCTCGACCTATTTATGTCCCTTTTTGAAATCATGCAAAGAACCAAGTTTTTTATCTGGCCGACGTCTCCACTTGCCGGCCAAGCGCCCCTGGGTGAGCACTTCCTCTCCCCCAGACTCAGTTTTCTGTTCTGCGAAATGGGCATAAAGTCTTCCCAGCACAGAGAGGGTGAGATGAGTGTAGGGTGCACAGGGCCAGCCCTCCTCTCTGCCCCCCTCGTCCTGCCCTGCTGGGCCCTCATCATCAGGGGTGGCCTCTCCCTCCACAGGGGGTCTGCAGGAGTCTTGCCCCCTTGGGTCCTGAGCCTGGGCAGGGAGGTGATGGTGGTGGCAGCAGAGGCAGAGAGCGGCCTGGATGTCGGGGAGGAGCTGGGCCACTCGGGGGGTCCCCGTCCCTCACTGAGCCTCTCCCTCTCTCTCCCTGACAGCCCCCCGGCGCCCAGGCGGAGCATGAACATTGAGGATGGCGCGTGCCCGCGGCTCCCCGTGCCCCCCACTGCCGCCCAGTAGGATGTCCTGGCCCCATGGGGCCCTGCTCTTCCTCTGGCTCTTCTCCCCACCCCTGGGGGCCGGCGGGGGCGGCGTGGCCGTGACATCCGCCGCCGCAGGGGGCTCCCCGCCGGCCACCTCCTGCCCCGCGGCCTGCTCCTGCAGCAACCAGGCCAGCCGGGTGATCTGCACAAGGAGGGAGCTGGCCGAGGTCCCGGCCAGCATCCCCGTCAACACGCGGTACCTGAACCTGCAGGAGAATGGCATCCAGGTGAGCCGGGCTGGCAGCCCAGGGGGGTGGGGGAGGGGCCCAGGGGGTGGCCAGTCCCCCCTCCCTGAGCTGGCAGAGCCTCCTGGGCGTCCCCACCAGCTCTTCACGCCCATACCCTGGGCACTTATGAGATGCTGTTTGCATCCTGGTCACTTGAGCCGAGGCTGTCTGGGTTTTCTCGGCACAAGGCTCCCTGTGTCTGTACCAGCACACTGGGCCCCAGGGCAGGACCATCTGCCCTCCTCCCACAGCACGGCACAGGTGAGCCCTCAGCCTGGCCCCGGAGCCACAGGTCGTGCTGGGAGTGACCCTTCCCTGAGGCCCCTGTGCCACCTGCACCACCGCACCTGCCGCGTGGCGTTGGCCACACATGATGCATGACTCTGCCCCTCAGTTTCTTCATCTGGAAAATGGCGATGATATGATCCCTGCCCCAAGGGGCTGGTGCGAGGGCTGATGGGTGTCACACTTGTCAAGGATTTAGAATCGCTCTGGCCCCGGGTGAGCGCTTATATGCTGTGTGGTACGGGGATCACATCCCCACTTGCCGGAGTCGGTGTGACAGCCCTGTGCTCCCCAGTACCTGGCTGGCACTCGGACAGGGCAGCTGCCATCCGATTATAATTGTCATTAAGATGGGCCGTGGGCTTCCCTGGTGGCGCAGTGGTTGAGAGTCCGCCTGCCGATGCAGGGGACACGGGTTTGTGCCCCGGTCCGGGAATATCCCACATGCTGCGGAGCGGCTGGGCCCGTGAGGCATGGCCGCTGAGCCTGCGCGTCCGGAGCCTGTGCTCCGCAACGGGAGAGACCACAACAGTGAGAGGCCCGCGTACCGCAAAAAAATGGGCCGTAAGTGATGCTTTGGGGGCAGAGCTGTGCTATTTTGAAGCAGGGTCTCCCCCGCTCTGCTTTATTGACGCTGGGGCTGGATCACCCTCAGTGGGGTAGGGGAGCGGGCACCCTGTGCACTGTAGGGCGTGGGGCAGCATCCCCAGCCACTAGAGGCCAGTAGCATCCCGCCCCCCAGTTCCAAATGTGTCTCCAGATGTTGCCAGATATTCCCTGGGGAGGGAGGGAATTTCCTCACCCCCACCCCCGGTTGAGAAACACTGGGTTTTTTTTTTTTTGAGCCTGGGCCACCACAGTGCAAGCGCTAACCGCTGGTCCACCAGGGAATTCCCCTGACCTCCAGGTCTTTAAAGCTGCAGCCAGCAACCCCTCCTCCTGCAGCCACCACCCCCTTCCCCCATCCAGTTCCGCCCCCCACGGCCCTCAGCATTTAACACAATGCCCGTTTACTTCTAGACAGAGGCCTGGAGTGTGAGATCAGGGAGGGCGCGTGTGGCTGTCAGTTTTACTCACTGATGTGTCCCGAGTGCCTAGACTATGGCCTCCCACGTGTAAGACAACCAAGAGACGCTGAACAGACCAAAGCACTAAGGGGGAGGACGGAGATGCTGGGGCGCTTGGGGCCCAGAGAGGAAGATGGTGAGGGGAGGTTTGCCTGCGGGACCCCAGGACCCAAGAGAGGTGTATTCAGGCAGAGGGATCGTCTGAGCAGCCCCTCAGGGCTGGGAGGGGGACTGGTTATCACAGAAGAGGCTGGACTTCATTCCACAGAGTCCAGGGGGGCTCTGGAGGGCTTTAGGCAGAGGGCACCATCAGGCTTGTGTGGTGGCCCCTGGGAGGATGGGTTGAGTGTATGCCGTCAGGGGGTGGCGGAGCTGTGGCGCCGGTGTCGCTTGGTCGCTGTCACATGTCAGCCAGTGCCCTGCCCTGGACTGGGGCACGGGCACCTAGTGCAGTGCCGGCCACTGAGCAGCTGTTGGTGGGACTGAATTGTTCAGTGAGCCCCCCCAAAGAGAAAACAGCCCAGTTCCTCCAAAGGGATGCTGCTGGTGGTGTGAACTCAGCGGCTACTCGTCGCAGACGCGATTCTTGATGCTCTAACCTCCCCGCTTCCGGTTCCCATTTCCCGGTTATCCCAGCCTGGCGTGCCATCCTGTTTATTGGTGGACTGCCTCTTCCCTTCTAGAATGTAAGCCACTCAGGGCCAGGGAAGGGCTTTGCCCAGAGCTGGTCCTAGCAGCATCTGTGGACTCTCACATGAATACACAAAGGATGCATGGGGTACCGGCAACAAGGGCGCAGGTGTATGGCGAGAATGAAGGGAGGGTGTCGCCCCCTAAAGGGAGGCATGGACAGAGCAGCTGAGACTGCGGCTTGATGTGTGTGAGGCTGACTCAAACCACACGAGCAGAAAAGGTAGCCTCTAGGTGGAGGCAGCTGGTGAGGTGGGCCTGGAGCCCGGGGACACAGTCCTGCAGGGGCAGGGGCGTGGTGATGTGACGCAACTCCAGCTTCAGTGGTCCTTGCCCCACGGCCACCCAGGAAGGGACAGCCTTGCCCTTGGCATTGAACCCCTAAGAGGTCCCCTCTCTGCCCCCACAGAGGGGGGCTCTGGTCCCTAGGCTGTCCAGGACAGTCAGATGGGGGCCCTGATCCCTTCCTCTTCCCCAGGGTCAGACCAGGATGTGCAGTGGGGGAGGGGAAGTTTAGCTCGGAGCCCTCTTCTCTCCTGGTTCTATGGGCTGGGATAGGAGAGGCCTGCATGGGGACAGGGGATTGACCAAATGCCTTTAAAACAGTGGTTCTCTGGGAGCTCCCTGGCGGTCCAGTGGTTAGGACCCGGTGCTCTCACTGCTGGGACCCGGGTTCAATCCCTGGTCGGGGAAGTAAGATCCCGCAAGCCGCTCGGATCCGCCAAAAAAAAAAAAAAAAAGACACGGAGGTCAGGGTGGCCTCATGGAGAAGGTGACATCTGAACAAATGTTTGGAGGAGGTGACGGTGGGAGCCTTGTGGGGCATTCCAGGCAGGGGGCAGCAGGTGCAAAGGCCCTGGGGTAGAGCCTGCCTGGTGTGTAGGAGGAAAAGCCACGAGCCTGGCGTGGCTGGAGTGGAGTGAACTATGGGGAGAGGGCAGGGGGTGAGGACAGAGGTGGGACAAAGGGGCCTCGTGGTCATGGTGAGGACTTGGGCTCTTCTCTCCATGAGACAGGAGCCAGGGGAGGCTCTGAGTAGAGAATAGACGGGCTCTGACTTGAGTCTCTCTCTGGCCAAGGTGTGGGGACTGTAGGGGCAAGGGCGATGGCAGAGAGGCCTGTTCGGAGGCTGGTGCAGAGTTCACGAGAAAGAGAGACTGGCGGCCCCAGGTTGGCCCAGACTGGTTGCGGTGGAGGTGTGGGGAGCAGACAGATTCTGGGTCTGTTTTTTGGTGGTGTTTTTTGTTTGTTTGGTTGGTTGGCTGGTTGGTTGGTTTTTTGGCTGCGTTGGGTCTTTGTTGCTGTGCACGGGCTTTCTCTAGTTGCGACAAGGGGTAGCTACTCTTCATTGCGGTGAGCGGGCTTCTCTTGTGGAGCACGGGCTCTAGGCATGCGGGCTTCAGTAGTTGTGGCATGCAGGCTCAGTTGTTGTGGTGCACGGGCTTAGTTGCTCTGCAGCATGTAGGATCTTCCCTGACCATGGCTCGAATCTGTTTCTCCTGCACTGGCAGGTGGATTCTTAACCACTGCAACACGAGGGAAGCCCCTGGGTCTGTTTTGAAGGTGGAGACTGCAGGATTTTCCAGCAAAGTGGATATGGGAAGAGAAGGAGAGAGGATGACTCTGTAGGTCTGAGTGGACCCCTTGGTTGGACCTGTCTGTTCGTGTGTCTCTCACCCCATCTCCCAGGCCACTGGTCTCCAAACGATGTGACCCACATCCCTGTCAGAATATACATATATGAATTTTATTACTAAAGTCATGCAAAGGTCTACAGCATCCATGGATCATGTATATTATAAAGCTTGCACAAAAATGGCCACGTTAAAGGATGGGAAGCATGTCTTGAAATCCTAACACTTTCGTTTCTCACCCCTGGGGATTCTTGCAGCCCCCTGCTCTGGAGACCTCCGACCCCACCCCACCCCCCAGACTGCACATTCCCTGAGGCCAGGGAATGTCCAGTCTGCAAAAGTGAACGATTCAAAATGTTCAATGGAATCTTCCTCCCTCGGTGGACACCTCACAGATGCGGGAGGAGTGGGGCCGCCATTAGAGGGGTTTTACCAAATAACATTTTAATTATCCAGATAAGAAATGAAAAACTCACCCCTGGTCCCACTACCTAGATATACATAACTACTGTTTACATTTTGTTTTAAAGCCTTCCTGGCTCTTTTCTGTGCCTATGTAAATGTGGTTTTAAATGATTTATTATAGAATGAATACAAACTAATTTAGAAAAACTAGAAAAGATACCTAAGTAAGAACACAGGGACAAAAGCCAAGTGTAATCCGACAACCACAGGTAACTCCCATTAACATTTGGTGTCTTTTTATTCAGAGACTCTGCATGCACACCTCTGTGTGCACGACAGGGTTGGGTCTCTAAATGGATGTTTTGTTTTTTTAAAAAAGAAAAAATGGAATCACCCCATTTCTTACTGGCTGGCAACTGGCTTTTGGCACCTAGGAGTTCAACCATGAATATCTTTCTCCCTGATTCTGATACTTGTCTATTATGTGGATTTTAATGACTGCATTGGATTCCGATGCATGAGCATCCAGTTAATTAACTAGTCCCATCTTATTTCCAGTGTTTTATTTTATTTTATAAATTTGTTTATTTATTTTGGGGTCTTCGTTGCTGCTCACGGGCTTTCTCTAGTTGCGGTGAGCAGGGGCTACTCTTGGTTGAGGTGCACAGGCTTCTCATTGCGGTGGCTTCTCTTGTTGAAGAGCACAGGCTCTAGGGGTATGGGTTTCAGTAGTTGTGTCACGCGGGCTCAGTACTTGTGGCTCGCGGGCTCTAGAGCGCAGGCGCACGTTGTGGCACACGGGCTTAGCTGCTCCGCGACATGTGGGATCTTCCCGGACCAGGGCTCGAACCCGTGTCCCCTGCATTGGCAGGCGGATTCTTAACCACTGTGCCACCCAGTGTTTTCCTTGATGTAAACAACACTGCAGTGAACATCCTCAGTTCTTGTTCTTTGTACTATTCTGGATTCTGCCCTTGGGATAAATTCCTAGAAGTGGGATTGTGGGGTCGGAGGCTGTGACCCCCGCAAGGTGCACGCACACGAGGCCCGGCATCAAAGCTCCATAGAGGTGGCCTGAGTTGTGGAGATTCGAGAGTCCCCCCATGTCCACGGTCACCTGCTTGTCATCTGGCTCCTGCCCAGATGGTCACTTCCATGAGGGCAGGGACTTCGCCCTGCTCCCTGTGTCATCCCCAGCACCTAGACCAGAGTCTGGCGCACAGTAGGTGATCAGCAGTTATTTGAGAATGGAAGGCCAGCCCCAGGGGACCTGGCAGAGACCGGGGGAGCCTCCGTGAGCAGGAGCAGGGGGTGAATCCTGCAGTGCCCGCCCTGAGAACTGGGGCAGCCTTGAGGTTCCCATCACCTGTTCCCACTCACCCCTGGCCTGCGGTCCAGCGAGGGCGAGGACCACGCAGGGAGCACGGAGACTCCAAGCACACGTGGCCACGGGGACAGGGGCTGAGCCTACAGAGATGCCTTCTAGGCAAAGCCCTGGGGACTCGCCTTCCCTCTGCCCTGTAGCCCTGTTGCCACTCAAGCCGGGCACCTGCCACCACCGGGTGGGCCCAGGGACACCTCTGTTTCCCTGTGCACTGTGGGTCCACATAGACGCTGTGCCGCTGGGCTGGGCTCAGCCAGCTCCCCCCTCCTCAGGCAGGCAGGGGTCCTCCCTGGGCCCCCTTCCTCGGTCACAGGTCACAGCCTCGTCTCCTTGCCCCTTCTCTGCTCCCCTCCCCTCCCCCAGAGCCAACCACCCTCATGTGTTTACTCTGGATCTTTCTGCTTGTGTGAGTTCTTGCAAAATGCTTATTGTTGCTTTGTGGGCAGGTATTTTTAATTTATGTAAATGAAGGTGCGTTATAGATGGCTTTCTTTGTCCACTGTTTTCACTTGGCCTGGGTTGTTAAGAGCCGTCCACGTCTCCCTGTGTGTGCGTGTGTGTGCGTGTGTGTGCGTGTGCGTGTGTGCGTGTGTGTGCGTGTGTGTGTGTGTGTGTACTCGGGTGCTTTAACTGCTGCAGCATTTCCTTGATGGGCGCCCCCCCCCCTTCCTGCCCCACCCACCCCCAGGAAGCCTCGAGCTGCCCCAACCACAAAGCCTCCTTTAGGAACCCTTGGGGGGCTGCGGCACGATAACGTGTTTGGAATATACACCGGGGGCATTGCTGGGTCAGAAGACATGATGTACTTAACCTCACAAAGTATGCTGACCCACCCAGGCCTTTAGGGGGCTGCCCTGGTCCCTCCAGGGGTCTACCACGAGGTCCTGTCGGCAAGGCGTGTAGAGTCACTTGACAAGGAAATAGGCTTCCATCCTAAGAAACAGATCAACCCATCCTGAGATCCTCAGAGGTGGTCAGAGAGTCGTGTTGAATGCTGGATGGCACAACAGTCAAAACGTAGAAGCAGTCTCAGTTCCTGATGACTGGGGCACCGGTTCAGTGAATCACTGCACATCCTTACGACAGGTTATCATGTATGCAGCGATTCAAAATGGAGTTTCGAAGACAATTGAAGGACACAGGGGAATGCTTAGAAGGTCATACTGAGCTTTTCAAAGGATGCAAGGAGTATGTCCAATGTGTCTCTAAAATTTAATTTAAAACAAAATTCAGGGACCGCCCAGACACTTTCACAGTGCCTTTTTTTTTTTCCCTTGGCCGCGCCGCCAGGCTTGTGGGATCTTAGCTCCCCAACCAGGGACTGAACCCCGGGCCCATGGCAGTGAACGCACCAAGTCTTGACCACTGGAACGCCAAGGAATTCCCTTAATTTCTTCTTTATGTTTTCTTTATTCCCTAAATTTTCTTCAGTGAGGGCATTTAATACTTTTTGTAATCAGGAAAAATTAAACGTAAAAATAACAAGTACAAAATGTTACACGAGCCGAAGAAAAAGGTCTACACTGGGATTTGCTCACCTTTCCCTGGAGAAGGGAGGCGAAACTACAGTTTGTGGAGGATTTGCCCTGACTCGTTTGTTTCCCTGATGATGGGATTGTTCCCACTTGACAGATGTGGAAACAGAGGCGCAGGTGGCTTGTTCACCTGCTTGTCCAAGGTCACCCAGATGGCAGTGACCCCGGTGGCTTGCCCCGGGCCCCAGGAGCCACCGTGGAGAAGCAAGGCCCTGCCAGCCAGGGTTCAGCTTTAGGAAAGTCAATCTGTTGCAAAGAAGAACCCACCGTAGTGCGTGACCAAGGCAAACACCAGAAATGGCTTTTCAGTTACATGCTAGTTTGCGATTTTCCAGGTGGCCGATCCCACCAGCATCAGGAAATACAGGGAGTTTTTGACCAGATGGACTTTTCCCAGCCAGAGCCCTTGAAGGAAGGGAATGGTGGACCGAGGGGTGCGGCATTGTCCTCTCTAGAGGTCAGCAAGGGCAGCCCCACCTGCAGGCCCGTGGGACACTCGGGTCACCTGGGCAGGAAGGAGCAGCCAGCCTCAGGGACCACACCCAGGCCCCCCAGGACTGGATGCCTAATTCAACCTTTCCAGCTTCCATCCTGACTCTGGTTTCCTCCTTCCTTCCCCTGGAAGCACCCCCAGAACCCTGGATCATCCCGTCGCCCCCTCTGGCACTCAGTTTCCACACCTGTCAAATGGGACTCCAGATGCCTTGTCTGTTTCTTCCTGACTTACTTTTATTATCACGTGTAGCACACACATAAGAACACGGACGTGCATGTCCAGCTCAAAAGGTCATCAGAAAGAGAAGGGCCACGTCAGTGCCACCAGGGCAAGAAATAGAATATAAAGACCCCTGAAGCCCCTGTGCTCTCCCCTCATTTCCTCCCCCTTCTCCCCAGAGACAACCCTCCCCAGAGTCCTCCAGGCCAAGGGAATCAGGCACCTACACTCCTGCATGTCCGGCTTCCTTGGCTCAGCACAGCTGCTGAGACGCATCCTTGGTGTTTCCTGTGGCTGTGGCTTTTCCGCTTTTCCTTTTGTATCGTTGGATCACATTCTATCTGATGCAGATACCTCAATTCCTTTACGCATTTCTATTGATGGGCATTTAGATCATCTCCAGTTTGGGGCTCTCACTCTGCCTGGTTTTAGATTTAGTTTTTTCGAGCTGGAGGAGATGTGGGTGGAGCCCCTCCCCCATTTATTCCATGAGAGTGGCCTGCCTGCCTCGGGCTGGGGCAGAAGGTGGGGGGTAGCACCAAGGCTGCCTCAGACTTTGTTGGTGAGCGGCTCAGGAAAGGGTGATACACGCTTCCTGCCTCACACCTCACGGGACAAGTCTGACGCCAGAGAGCTGGTCCGCTTCTTTGAACATCAGAGCCTGAGGTGTTCCCTCTGGTACCTACCCTGATGAAGGAAGTGTCCTTCAGGACGCAGCCCCACTCCTCCCCCCTCCAGCCTCCTGCATCCCGGGCATCACACTGGCCCTTTCCACTCCCTCCTAGCTCAGCACCTTCACACATGGTGTTTCCTCTTTCTGGAATACTCTTCCAGTTTCCCAATCACCTAGGTAACACCAGCACTTAAGACTGTAAGGAACCATTGGGGTTTGAATCACAACTCCTCAAGAACATTATGGAACTCATCGGGGCCTCAGTTTTGTCATCAGTAAAATGGGGATAAACAGTCCTTCCATCTTAGAGCCACCAAGAAGTTCCACGTCTTTAACCTTTGGACCAGCATGTAATGAGAACCACTGCATGCCGCGTGGTCTTGGGGGCCCTGGGGGCTCAGTACCCTCAGCAGCTCGGATGGGGAAGAGGGGCTGGCGAGCGGTCAGCTCCTGAGAGGCCCAGCTAGCGTTGATAGCGACACCATCATCAGGGTCGGCCACTCTCATCTTTCTTGAGTCAGAGAAACGTCTTGGCCTCAGAGGCACCTTCTCTGAGCCCCCGTTCCAGTCAGGCCCACGGGTCCCTCTGGTGCCCAAATCTGTTGGTCACACTTGTGGTCGCCGCTGGCCCCGGCACTCAGCACAGAGCCTGATGGACTGTAGGTCCCCAAATACAACTGTTAAGTTAATGAATCAGAGAATGGCTTGCCGTCTTGCCAAGCCATGTGGCCTCTGAACCTCACCACAGGCCCAGATCTCACCCCCACTTCTCAGTTGAGCAGACTGAGGGCCTCAGAGGCGGAAAGTGGAAGACGATTCATGCAGACCCAGCACTGCTCCAAGCCCTTCCCACGGCGACCCTGTGAGCAGGGCCTGTTCTTATCCCCACTGTACAGATGAGGAAACTGAGGTGCAGGAGTAAGACTCTGGTGCAAGAGGCCACGGTCAGTGGAATTGGGACTTAGCCCAGGCAGGCAGGCTGCAAGACTGGATTTCTTCAGCACCATTCCTTTGATCTGTATTTCTGTTTTTGTGCCAGTACCATACTGTTTTGATTACTATAGCTTTGTAGTATAGTCTGAAGTCAGGGAGTCTGATTCCTCCAGCTCCGATTTTCTTTCTCAGGGTCACTTTGGGTATTCAGGGTCATTTGTGTTCCATACGAATTTTTAAATTTTTTGTTCTAGTTCTGTGAAAAATGCCATTGGTAATTTGATAGGGATTGCATCGAATCTGTAGATTGCCTTGGGTTCTTCAGTGCCATTCCTGATGCTTCCTAATTCGTAGCTACTGGGCTCTCCACCCTGGCAAACTGATGACAGAACTGTAATCGAGTCCTGACTCCATCTCCGGAGTCCCTGCTCTGGCCTGACCTTGCCCATCAGGACACTCCCCCAAGCTTCCTCCCGGCCACCTGGCCACGGTCTGTTCCCCAACCCTCAGCCAGAGTCATCACGTCATTCCTGGGCTTTAAAATGGCCCATGTTCCCCCAAGAGAAGACCCTTCTTAAACTGGGTGTCCCAGCCGCACCTTACTCAGGGACGCCCCCTGCTGGGCTCAGACACCCTTCCCTCCCTTCGGAAAACACGCTGTCCCTGAATAGACAAAAGTCACTTTCTGTGCTTGCCCACACCGGGCACAGGTGTGATCCTCAAGATGCCACCATGAAGTCTCCACCTGGAAACAGGCTCCGACTGAGAGGAGGCTGAGACTCATGCGTCCCTCTCCCTACACTGCCTGTCCCTCCCGTGTCTGACCGGCCCTGGCTAGTCCATCACCCAATTCACATACCTGATTCATTTATTAAGCACCTACTGTGTGCCAGGCACTGCTGTAGGCACAGTGAGCAGGACAGATTCACGTCCCTGCTCTGGTGAAGCTGGGAGGAAACAGAGACAGTGCAGGAGGTGCACAGCACAATGCCAGTGTTTTTTTGTTTGTTTTGTTATTTATTTATTTATTTTTGGCTGCGTTGGGTCTTCGTTGCTGCGCGTGGGCTTTCTCTAGTTGCAGTGAGCAGGGGCTACTCTTTGTTGAGGTGCGCGGGCTTCTCATTGTGGTGGCTTCTCTTGTTGCAGAGCCCAGGCTCTAAGCGTGGAGGCTTCAGTAGTCGTGGCGCGCGAGCTTAGTTGCTCCGCAGCATGTGGGATCTTCCCAGACCAGGGCTCAAACCCGTGTCCCCTGCATTAACAGGCAGGTTCTTAACCGTTGCGCCACCAGGGAAGTCCCAATGCTGGTGTTCTGGGCTGTGCCACACGGCATGTGGGATCTTAGTTCCCCGACCAGGGATCAAACCCATGCCCCCTGCAGTGGAAGCATGGAGCCCTAACCACTGGACCGCCAGGGAAGTCCAATGCCAGTGTGTTTTGGATGGAGATGAGCTGAAACAGTCAAGGAGGAGGGGGAGGTGCAAGTGGGGGAGGGGGCGTGCCTTGAGCCTGAGCCTAACCCCACTCCCCCCCACCCACCATCTTAGGCAAAGCTGGGGTGCACTTAGCGGCTGGCACCCCCCTCTGGTATAGAGCTCGCCCCTGCATTGTCTGCACGCAGGTTTACATACTCATCTGGGCTCCTGGGTTGGGGGTTGAGGGCAACTTCTCCCCAATTCTAGGAGGTAGATCTTATAAGCTCCGCTGTACAGATGGGGAAGTGACCCCAGGGGGTCTGAAATTTGCTCCAAGTCATAGAAGCAGTAAAGGGCAGAGTCTGGATCAGGACCCTGGCTGTCTGACCCCAGAGCTTTAACCACCAGGCCGCAGGGCTCAACCTGCAATGACAGCCGGGCAGGGCTGGGGGCCGGGGATGAGACAGGTCTGTCTGAGCACAGTGGTCATTTGGGCAGCTGAGGACCCGTGGGGATCAGGCTCTCTCCTCTCTCGCTCTGGCCAGAGCCCTTCCTGCCTGCCTCCTGTAGCTGAGGTTGGCCGGCCCATGGTGGAGGCCGAGGCTGGTTCCATCTGCCCTCGCCCAGGATGGCCGCTGGGGGTGGGACATGGAGCCTCTAGGATGCCCCCCACCCCTGTTAGAGGGGTTGCCTGACATGGCCTGGAACCTCCTAGCAGGGACAAATTTAGGATTTGTTTTTGGCGGTGAGGGGGTAACGGCGAGGATGGAGAGGGTGCTGCATTCTGAGTGGCCACCCTGCCCCTGAGCTGGGCTGTGTTGTCGTGGTACATGCTTGTTCTCTCTTAGTCCTCAGGGCCCCTGTCCCCACGTTACAGAGGAGACTGAGGCCCCAGGAGGCCGAGTCTAGGCCTGGGGCGGGGCAGGGGGGCTCAGTGAGCAAAGGCAGGAGCCTACACTGGCCCCCATGCTTGGCCGGCTCTGGCCACATCCTGGCGGTCAGGGAAATCCCTACTGAAAAGCGATGCACAAGTCCCTGATCTCAGAGAAGGAAGAAATATGAGGAGTTGTCATAAAAACAGCCGGTATGGAAAAAAAAAAAAAAAAGGCTTTTAAATTATGAACGTAAAATAATTAACGAGATAAAAAAAAACCAACAGTAAGCTTACTAAACTTTTGTTATCGGTTCATTACATTCAAAACCCATATAAGCAATTTATCTTAATAGTGTTAAGATGAACAATTTACTTCATCATTTTCCAACCACAGTTAAATTTTTAATAAGGGATTTCTTGACAGTTTATTTTCTTAAAAATCCCAACAGAGCACAACAGGGTTTTTTCTAGAATTAGTAGTGTTTACCTACCACCACCAAAGTGGAAAGTCCCCTAAATAATAGGCCAAGTTACAGGATGGAAAGAGAGGGGAGAAGCCCCTGTCAGGTTGGGAGGTGGTCATTGATGGGACCACGTTCCGGTGCCTGACGGGTGTCTGCATCCTTGGCAATCAGCACAGAGCCGGGCGCACAGACTGGGGAGGGCTTAGCAAACGTGGGCTGAAGGAGGGAGGGGACTTGGTGACTTGGGTAGTTAGGACCCAGGCCCAGCTCCTCTGCCACATCACAGGATGTCAGCATCCCATCAGGCCAAAGATGTCAGGCTGGGAGGGCAGGGGGATTTGCCTGCTCCGAGAACCAGTCCCCACCTTGTCTATCCCACTCTGTGTCAGTGAGCAGGCCCTGGGCATCAAAGAGGATTTGAGATCATCTGGC
Source organism: Delphinapterus leucas (assembly GCF_059928025.1). Taxonomy (NCBI): domain Eukaryota; kingdom Metazoa; phylum Chordata; class Mammalia; order Artiodactyla; family Monodontidae; genus Delphinapterus; species Delphinapterus leucas. The sequence goes on from NC_143148.1 coordinate 6,746,463, forward strand.
CTCAGGGGTTTCAAATTGTGCTGTGAAGGGGCCACAGGCCTGCCTCTCCCCCTGCAACCAGGGCAGCTCCCCAGATCCAGATCCCTTTATACCATTACCACTTAAATGATCATTTACATAATAATGTTTAGTGTTTCTCTTCCCCTCTCAAGGTCAGGCTCTGGGAATTTGGCTATGGCTGTCTTGTCCATGCAGGATCCCCAGAACCGGCATGATGCTTGACACATAGCAGGCACTCAAAGAATATCTGTCAAATGAGCAAATCACCACATGGGTAATGTTTGAATAATGAACGGGTTCTGCAGCTCAAAAGACACACCAAAACCCACACACAGCCCAACCCTCTTGGTTTAGGTGGGTGCGCATGGTGGAGACCTGGTGTTTAGATTGAGGAGAAGCCGACTTTGAGTCCTAGTTCTGCTACTTTGGAGCTGTGAGACTGAGGGCAAATGACTTTACCTCAGTGAACCTCCATTCCCTCGGCTGTAAACCATCAAATATGAAGAAGGAAGGCAGGGACATGTGGTTGATAATCTCCATGTGACAGGATTTCCACAAGGATTCAAGGAGATCATGACCTCAGAGTGTTTAGCACAGGGTCCAGTGAATACTAGGCACTTAACACATACTGGATCCCCCCTTTTGCCTTATTAGAAACCCGCCCTGGATGGCACTTTGTCAGAGTCAGAGATGGGATCAGCCTTGTATTGTTTGGAAGAAGAGGAGAGGAGTTGATTGGCTTTGGTCTTTAGGTATGCATGCTAAATCTTAAGGCTAACCACTAAAAGAAGAGAAAATACATAAATCCTAAGATAGTAAATGGGGGAAATAGAATAAGAAACTCGATCTTTGCAAAAGGTCATAGGAAAGGGGAATGAATAGCCTGCAAAAAAAAAAATCAGGACAAATAGAAAGCATGAAAAAACATAGGAAGAATAATTCCAAATAGATTAGTCATTACAATAAATGTAAACAGACTAAACTTCCTGTCAAAAGAGAGATTTTCAGACTGAATTAAAAACAAAATCCAGGGCTCCCCTGGTGGCGCAGTGGTTGAGAGTCCACCTGCCGATGCAGGGGACACGGGTTCGTGCCCCGGTCCGGGAAGATCCCACATGCCACGGAGCGGCTGGGCCCGTGAGCCATGGCCGCTGAGCCTGCGCGTCCGGAGCCTGTGCTCCGCAACGGGAGAGGCCACAGCAGTGAGAGGTCCGCGTACCGCAAAAAAAACAAAAAAAAAAATCCAAGAGACATACCTAAAACATAAAGACAGAAAGGATGAAAGCAAAAATGATGGCAAACACTAACCTAAAGAAAGCTGGTGTGTCTTTAATAATATCAGACACATGGACTTTAAGGCAAAAAGAAGAATAAGTTGAAAACAGAACCAAAAACAGAACACTGGTGCTCTTTCAGCTCCCAAGTTCTGTCACTGAGGATTTCAACATTTTGGGTGCTGTCACCCAGGCCGAAAGCCGTGCAGGCACATTGACTCACACAGTGAGTACTCTCCAAATATAAGCCTTGTCCATTCTGAAGCCCGCCATGAACTAGGCCTTGACCTGAGTGCAGGGAATGCGGAAATGACTCAGATGGAGTCTCTACTCATGAAGACTCACAGCCTAGACAAGGAGACAGATGCATTGAACCAGTGTGAGAAGGGTCTGATAAGAGAATGCCTGTGATGAGTCGGTGAACAGGAGGCCAAAGAGAGCCTCCTGGCAGAAAGCGATTGGAACATCCCAGAGAACTAGGGGGAAGATGGCATTCCAGGCAGAGGGCACAGCCTGTGCAAAGGCAGAGAGGCTGAGCAGAGCCTGATATGCGTATAGAACCCCATACATCTCCCTGTGGCTGGAGTAGAGGAAAGGCCAGTGGGGCAGGTCCTGCAGAGCCTCTGACACCGGGCTGAGGGTCATAGGGAGCCATGGGAGGGCTGTGAGCAGGGATTTGGCAGGGTCTGAACTGCATCTTAGACAATTCTGACGGCTGATGTAGAGGAGAGGGGCTGGGGAAGAAACTGGAAGCCCAGAGGCAGGACAATTGTTAATGATCATTATGATCTGCATCAACAATTTAAAAATATGTATTATTGCCTGCTTGCCACGCCCCAAGCATTCATTATCTTGTCCACGCCTCACAAGAACCCTGCAGGACCTGCGAGGAAAGTGGGCTCAGAGACGTTAGGACACTCAGCCAAGTTCACACAGCTGGTCAACAGCAAAGCCGAGATTCAGACCCAGCCCTGACTCCACCCCCCGCCCACTAGGCTACTCCCCAGTCACCCTGCGGAGAGGAGGAGGGAGAAAAGACTGGAATCCTGTTAAAAATAAAGGGACTCACTATTTTAAGCAATCCTACAGCACATCCTCAATAAAACCAGACTTCCCTTCTCAGCAACACCCCCGTCCTGCTTATTCCCAACTGCATCATTCAAGTGACTGGCGGGGGGACCCCACCCGCTTTGGGAGTGCCCCTGCATCTCCCTTCACACACCCCCTTCTCATCGCAACTGGGATAAAGCACGTGGAGCAGCCGCAGCCTCGGGCTCTGCCAGGACGCACCTTATGGACATGGTGTAGTTTCAGTTGCTTTGTCCAGAGGATCAGGGAGACCTAGGCTGGACTCCCAGCTGCAGGCTTCCCACTTTCCCCGGGGAAGGTGAGCAGCCCTGCTGAGTCGCTTGACCTCACTGAGCCTCAGCTCCTGATCTCTGAAACGGGGCACGATGCTGGCCTGTGTGCTGCCCGGGTTCAAACCCCTCATCGAGTAACCTTGCTGAGTGGTTCTTTCTGTGAAAGTGAGCTAACAACACCTGCCCTGCAGGGCTGGTGGGGACAAGCTGAGCTGACGGATGGGGACACCCAGCCCAGAGCCTGGCATTCATCACTGCAGCCCAGATGCCACCTGCAAGCGCCAAGCCTTGTGCTGAGCAAATCTCACCGATTACCTCTCATCCTCGAAACAGCTCTGCAGGGCTGATATTACAACGCCCTTCCACAGAGAATGGTCCTCCTCCATTTGCCCCTTCAGAACTCCTTTATCCCCGTTCAATAAATAAGCGATGGGCTTCCCTGGCGGCGCAGTGGTTGAGGCACGGCCGCATCGGCCACACCGCCGGCAGGCTGCAGAGACCCCAGGCCAGCCCTCGTGATCCTCGTCCAGTTCTAAAGATTAGCCCGTGTTCGCTGCCAGAAATGAGAGGAGGCGGAAGCATGTTAAGGAAAATAAAAAACTGACCTTTTCAGGGCTTCCCTGGTGGCGCAGTGGTTGAGAGTCCGCCTGCCGATGCAGGGGACGCGGGTTCGTGCCCCGGTCCGGGAAGATCCCACATGCCGCGGAGCGGCTGGGCCCGTGAGCCATGACCGCTGAGCCTGCGCATCCGGAGCCTGTGCTCCGCGGCGGGAGAGGCCACAACAGTGAGAGGCCCGCGTACCGCAAAAATTAAATAAATAAATAAGCATGGATGGGTGTGAGACATTTGGGCTGGGTCCAAGGGAGTGAGCAGGGGTTTTCGAGGTGGATGAAAAGGGAAGGGAATTCTGAGCAGAGGAAAGAGTGTATGCAAAGGGGGAGTGCCTGTGAGATAGCTCCAAGAAGTTGATACTGGCTGAAGTGTAGCCAGAGTGAGGGCTGCAAGTGAGGGGAGCCTACAGGCCAGGCCAAGCGGGGCTTCCAAGGCAGGCTGAATTTCCTTGGAGGGCACTGGGGAGCCACGGAGGGCTCTAGAGGAAAGCAGAGGCAGGGCCAGCTCTGGGTGTGGCAAGGCCCTGGAGATGAACTTGAGGGGAGAGACTGGAGGCCAGGCAGTTTGAGGCCTGAGCTGGACCGTGGGGACAGAGAAGATGAGACATTCAAAAGGATTAGAACCGGCAGGCTTGCTGGCTGACCAACCCTAACAAGGGGAGGCCGTGGACGATGCAGGGGGCTCTAGGCTGCAGGCCCGCTTTCGACTGGGAAGGCAGGCCGGAGGGGCCGCGCTGAGAACAGGGACCCCGGGAGGAGCGGGGGCGGGGTGGGGCATGCAGATGGGTTTGCTGGGAACTGGGGAGCCCCCGGAACTACATGTGACTCAGACCAGGCAAGGGGGCGACTCCAACACCTGGGCCAGCAATCCCTTTGTACTCAATTGTCCGTCCAAACCCTCAAGTCTGACCTTCAGACTTCATTCTCTCCCTAGCGATTAGTAATGACTGGATCATTACTTCATTCTCTCCCTAGCGATTAGTAATGACTGGATCATTACTTCATTCTCTCCCTAGCGATTAGTAATGCCTGGATCCTCTTATTATTATTACCACTATTATTATTATTAGAAACAGCAACTAGAGGCCTGCTTGGTGCTTTGCCAGCGTTTCCCGGGGCAGTGATAAAAGGCAGCCTGTGAGAAGGGTTCTCGGGTTATTATATTTGGGAAACTCAAGAGTCGAGCAAAGCAAAGGGGCCTGTTTGATCAGGAAAGCTTTTCGTTGTGCTGTTGTTTAGAACCTCGCGGGATGGGCAGGCAGCAAGAGAACACGGTGGGAGGCGAGGGGCTGGGCTCTTCCCGGGGTCCTTCAGAGGAGGAAACCAAGGCTCCAGCGGCCCACGCAGCAGAGCTGCGGCTCCAGGGCCCAAGGGCTGTCAGGCCAAGGCTCTCCGGCGCCCCCTTCTCACCGCACACAGGCACGGCCGCATCGGCCACACCGCCGGCAGGCTGCAGAGACCCCAGGCCAGCCCTCGTGATCCTCGTCCAGTTCTAAAGATTAGCCCGTGTTCGCTGCCAGAAATGAGAGGAGGCGGAAGCATGTTAAGGAAAATAAAAAACTGACCTTGTCAGGGCTTCCCTGGTGGCGCAGTGGTTGAGAGTCCGCCTGCCGATGCAGGGGACGCGGGTTCGTGCCCCGGTCCGGGAAGATCCCACATGCCGCGGAGCGGCTGGGTCCGTGAGCCATGGCCGCTGAGCCTGCGCGTCCGGAGCTTGTGCTCCGCAACGGGAGAGGCCACAACAGTGTAGAGGCCCGCATATCGCAAAAAAACAAAACCAAACAGCAACAACAACAAAAAAACTGACCTTGGCAATTCCATCTCAACATCAGAAAGGAGGTGTAGCCCCGGGGAGGGATTCTAGGTGGCCAGGGAAGTCAGGTTTTAGAAGCATACCCATGATATGGGAAAACGCTCACAATATACTGTTATTGAGGGGAAATGCAGGACCTGCTGCCGAGGGCGTGGACTGTGAAACACACATCGGACCCCCGAAGACTTAGTGTGAAAAGAGAGTAAAATATCTCATTTGTAAATTTCCCTCTTGGTTACATGTTGAAATCATAATATTTTGGACCTATTGGGCTAATCAGTTATTAAAATTGGTTTCATCTGTCTTGGTTTTTTTTTTAATGTAGCCTCTAGGAAATTTAAAATTAAACAGGTAGCTGGTGTCGTATTTCTGTTGGATTGCGCTGGCAGAAATGGTGGCTGTTATTGTCTTACGATGATAACTGTACCAGGAATATTATTTTCCTTATGCTGGGTGCCTCCCAGGTAGAGTCTTTTCTTAAAATTTTTACAGTGTTTTTCTACTTAAAAATAATTTTGGGGACTTCCCTGGCGGTCCAGTGGTTAAAGCTCTGCACTTCCACTTCAGGGGCACGGGTTCGACCCCTGGTCAGGGAACTAGGATCCCACATACCGCGCAGCACGGCCAAAAAAAAAAAAGTAATTTTTGTTCATTAAAGAAAAAAATAACTTGAGTTAAAATTGCCCATAATCCTCACCAGCTGGAGTTCACCACTAAGAAGTGGTTAGGGCATTTCCTTGCAGTCTTTTCTCGGTGCATATACGCAGATACCTAATTCCTCAGCTGCTTTTTTTTAGTTCTACAAAGTGACAAGCACACAGTATGCTACCTAGAGTTCACCATTATCCCCTTAATATTATAATGCAAATGTTTCCATGGCGTTAACTAGGCTTCAGAAACGCTATCTGATGGCTGCATGGTCTTCTGTGCCTCAGTGTACCTGGCTCAGTGATCAGTGGGGAGAATCTGGTAAGATTCTGCCTTCCACGCCCAGCCCAACACTGCCCCTTCTGTGGTGCATCAGCCTCAGCCCTGAGAGGTGGCAGCCAAGTTCAGGGATTAAGAGCCGTGACTCTGGAGCCAGACAAGCTCGGTCCAATCCCAGATCTGCCATCCCCTCCTGTGCATCCCTGGGCAAGTCACTGCACCTCTCTGTGCCTCCATCTCCTCCCGCTTAGATGGAGATAATTCTTAATCCCTCATGTGAAACACTTGAGGCTAGTTGAGTTTGGGCACCTGATATTAGAAAGGTATTAATATACAGCACAGATTTTTACAGCACCTCCAGTTGATCTTATACCCCTTATCAAATCTGGGTATGTTTCTAGAGTGGAATCTTTGAATAGTCACATGAGTGGGATCAATAAAAGCTTTAAACAGCTTCACATGAGTTCTGATCAGGTTTGGTGCCAAAGTTATGAGAAATGTGGTTTTCAGAGCTCCGTGGATTTCAGAGTTGTGTGTATTGAATAAGTACCTATCTCACAGGGCAGTTTGGAGGATTGAGTTGTCGGCTCTAAAGCACTTAGAACAGCGTCTGGCACCCAGGAAGTGCCCGATGCATGTTAGCTGCTGGTATAACTATTTTTAATCTTTTTCTTTTTTTTGGCCATGCCACACGGCTTGTGGTATTTTAGTTCCCCAACCAGGGATCGAACCCAGGCCCTCCACAGGGAGTGCGCAGAGTCCTAACTACTGGACGGCCAGGGAGTTCCCTATTTTTAATCTTTTTGATTGAGGTGTAATTTACATAGAATAAAAGGCCTCTCATGTTATGGGTACAGTTTGGGGAGTTTTGTTTTCTGACTAATATTTATTTATTTGGCCCCATCAGGTCTTAGTTGCGGCATGCGGGCTCTTCGTCGCAGCACACGGGCTTCTCTCTAGCTGTAATGCGCCGCGGGCTTAGTTGGCGCACGGGCTTATTTGCCCCACGGCATGTGGGATCTTATTTCCCCTACCAGGGATCGAATCCACATCCCCTGCATTGGAAGGTGGATTCTTAACCACTGGACCACCAGGGAAGTCCCCAGTTTGGGGAGTTTTGACAGTTACATTCACCCTTGTAGGCACCACCCCAACTAGGGACATTTCTATCAGCCCGGAAAGTTCTCTCGTGCCCCTTCCCAGGCTGTCCTCCCCCTGCCCCAACACACACACACACACACACACACACACACACACGCTTGTGGAATGGATAGGGTCCTACGGCATGTGCTCCTTGGCATCTGCCTGCTTTTGCTCAACCTGACGCCCATGAGATCCATCCAAGTCATTGTGTGGAAAGTTCATTCCTTGTCATTGCTGAGCCATAGTGTTCCATCCTACGGACATAGAGCGTGGGCCCTTCACCTGCTGCCGGACACTGGGTCATTTCCGGCTTAGGCTGTAATGAACACAGATGCTGCAAGCACCCGTCACAGGCCTTTGGATGGATATCTGCTGTCATTTCTCTTGCGGAAATACTCGGGCGTAGAATGGCCGGGTCCTGTGTAACTAACTCTCTATTTAACTTTATAAGAAACCATCAAACTGCTTTCCACAGTGAGCTCATGGTCTTACAGCAAAGGTGGAGAGATGGGGAGGCTCAGCACCCTCACCAGCACTCAAAACTCTGTGATCCAGACATAGAGAACAGACGCGTGGTTGCCAAGGGGGAGGGGGGAGGGGGGAGGGTTGGAGTGGGAGTTTGGGATTAGCAGATGCAAAGTATTATATATAGAATGGATAAACAACAAGGTCTTACCGTAGAGCACAGAGAACTATATTCAATATCCTGTGATAAACCATCATGGAAAAGAATGTGAAAAAGAATGTGTATATATATTCTTCTTCATATATGAATATGTACATATATTTTCATATATGTACAACTGAATCACTTTGCTTTACATTAGAAATTAACATTAAATCAACTATACTTTAGAGACTCCCCTGGCGGTCCAGTGGTTAGGAGTCCGTGCTTGCACCGCAGGGGACTCGGGTTCGATCCCTGGTTAGGGAACTAAGATCCTGCAAGCCACAGGGCGCAGTCAAAAAATAGATAAATAAATAAATAAACTATACTTTAATAAAATAAAAATTTAAAAAAACCCTCTGTGGTCGACTCCGTTAGTATCAGTATCACTGATGGTGTCGCCCCTTCCCGACCCCAGGTGATCCGGACGGACACATTCAAACACCTGCGGCACCTGGAGATCCTGCAGCTGAGTAAGAACCTGGTGCGCAAGATCGAGGTGGGCGCCTTCAACGGGCTGCCCAGCCTCAACACCCTGGAGCTGTTCGACAACCGGCTGACGACAGTGCCCACGCAGGCCTTCGAGTACCTGTCCAAGCTGCGGGAGCTCTGGCTGCGGAACAACCCCATTGAGAGCATCCCGTCGTACGCCTTCAACCGCGTGCCCTCGCTGCGCCGCCTCGACCTGGGCGAGCTCAAGCGGCTGGAGTACATCTCCGAGGCAGCCTTCGAGGGCCTGGTGAACCTGCGCTACCTCAACCTGGGCATGTGCAACCTCAAGGACATCCCCAACCTGACGGCCCTGGTGCGCCTGGAGGAGCTGGAGCTGTCGGGCAACCGGCTGGACCTGATCCGCCCGGGCTCCTTCCAGGGCCTGACCAGCCTGCGCAAGCTGTGGCTGATGCACGCCCAGGTGGCCACCATCGAGCGCAACGCCTTCGACGACCTCAAGTCGCTGGAGGAGCTCAACCTGTCCCACAACAACCTGATGTCGCTGCCCCACGACCTCTTCACGCCCCTGCACCGCCTCGAGCGCGTCCACCTGAACCACAACCCCTGGCACTGCAACTGCGACGTGCTCTGGCTGAGCTGGTGGCTCAAGGAGACGGTGCCCAGCAACACGACGTGCTGCGCGCGCTGCCACGCGCCCGCCGGCCTCAAGGGGCGCTACATCGGCGAGCTGGACCAGTCGCACTTCACCTGCTACGCGCCCGTCATCGTGGAGCCGCCCACGGACCTCAACGTCACCGAGGGCATGGCCGCCGAGCTCAAGTGCCGCACGGGCACGTCCATGACCTCCGTCAACTGGCTGACGCCCAACGGCACCCTCATGACCCACGGCTCCTACCGCGTGCGCATCTCTGTCCTGCACGACGGCACGCTCAACTTCACCAACGTCACCGTGCAGGACACTGGCCAGTACACCTGCATGGTGACGAACTCGGCCGGCAACACCACCGCCTCGGCCACGCTCAACGTCTCGGCCGTGGACCCCGTGGCGGCTGGAGGCGCCGGGGGCGGCGGGGGCGGCCCCGGGGGCGGGGGCGGCGGCGGGGGCAGCGGCGGCTACACCTACTTCACCACGGTGACGGTGGAGACCCTGGAAACGCAGCCCGGGGAGGAGGCGCTGCAACCGGGGGGGACCGAGAAGGAGCCGCCGGGGCCCACGACGGACGGCGTCTGGGGCGGGGGCCGGCCGGGGGAGGCGGCCGGCCCGGCCTCGTCGTCCACCACGGCGCCCGCCCCGCGCTCCTCGCGCCCCACGGAGAAGGCGTTCACGGTGCCCATAACGGACGTGACGGAGAACGCCCTCAAGGACCTGGACGACGTCATGAAGACCACCAAGATCATTATCGGCTGCTTCGTGGCCATCACGTTCATGGCCGCCGTGATGCTCGTGGCCTTCTACAAGCTGCGCAAGCAGCACCAGCTCCACAAGCACCACGGGCCCACGCGCACAGTGGAGATCATCAACGTGGAGGACGAGCTGCCCGCCGCCTCCGCCGTGTCCGTGGCCGCCGCCGCCGCTGTGGCCGGCGGGGGTGGCGTGGGCGGGGACAGCCACCTGGCCCTGCCCGCCCTGGAGCGCGACCACATCAACCACCACCACTACGTGGCGGCCGCCTTCAAGGCGCACTACAGCAGCAACCCCAGTGGCGGGAGCTGCGGGGGCAAGGGTCCGCCCGGCCTCAACTCCATCCACGAACCTCTGCTCTTCAAGAGCGGTTCCAAGGAGAACGTGCAAGAGACGCAGATCTGAAGCCTCCGGCCTGCCGGGCAGGGGGGCACCCCCGGGGCGGGGGCCGGACCGGGAACCTGCCCCCAGCCCCAGACCCAGCCCCGCACAGGGGAGGTCGGGGCAAGCAGCTCGGAGCCCCACCCGCGTCCGCACCCCAGGGCATCTCGCCCCAGCGAGGACAGTGCGGGGCTCCGGGAATGGAACCCCCGGGGTTCCGGCCTCGCCCCCCTCCCTGGTCGCGGGAGGGGACGCAGGACGGGAGTGGCCGGAACCCTCCGCTTTTCCTCCTCGCTCTCCCGACCAACTGCTCCCGGCCCTCCGCCTTCCGGGGGAGAGAGGAGCTTTTTTCAGGGGTGTCCTCTCCCCTCACCCCCAACAGCCCTCCTTTTACGATTCAGTTTTTGCAGTTTGACGCCTGTCCCCACCCCACCCCCAGCCCCGCCCTCTAAACTGAAGAGACAGCCACGTGGTCAGAGCCTCCCGAGCCCCTGGCCCTGCCCTGGGGGAGTCCATTCCCGGCCCCTGGTCCCCATTGGCCGGGGGCGGGGCGGCCTCAGCCCGCCCCCCACCGTTGCCCCCAGCCCTCTCCTGCCCCACAGACTCTTTTGATACTGAAGGGAGGTTTGCGTCAACGACTACCTGCTCTGTAATTACTTTAAAAAAAAAAAACACGGAAAAAGTTAAAAAAATTTTTTTTTGGTTATGAAAGCATGGAGGAGAGAGAAAAGAAAGGGAACATGGGTGGGCAGTAGAATGAGAAGATGGAAAACTCCAAGCCCCATCTGGAAGGTCAGTGGGAGAGCCGGCACCTCTGAGTGGTCTTAGGCCCCTACCCTTTCACCTCCGAGGCCCTAGAGAGGGGCTTGGTCACCCAGCACGCCTGGCATTTGTGTTTATTCTGCCTGCACCCATTTTGAGGCATGTACTGGGGTCCTCTCCCCCAACCTCCCACCTAACAGCAGAAACCTAGGGGGCCTGGGGCTTCCCTGGTGGCACGGTGGTTGAGGGTCCGCCTGCTGATGCAGGGGACACGGGTTCGTGCCCCAGTCCGGGAGGATCCCACGTGCCGCGGAGCGGCTGGGCCCGTGAGCCATGGCCGCTGGGCCTGCGCGTCCGGAGCCTGTGCTCCGCAGCGGGAGAGGCCACAGCAGTGAGAGGCCGCATACCGCAAAGAAAAAAAAAAAAAAAGAAAAGAAACCTAGGGGGCCTATCTCCTGGGGCTGCCGTTACAAGGTACCACAGACTGGGTGGCTCAGAACGACAGAAATTTAGTGTCTCAGTTCTAGAGTCCAAGGTCAAGGTGTGAGCAGGGCCGTGCTCCCTCTAGAACCTGTTGGGGAAGGTCCTTCTCTGCCTCTTCCAGCTTCTGGTCGCCTCAGATGTACCTTGACTGGTGGCAGTGTCACCCCAGTCTCCACAGGGCGTTCTCCCTTGTCTCCACAGCACCTTCCCTCTGTGCATGTGTGTCTCTGTGTCCAAATTTCCCCTCTTTATAAGTCATATTGGATTGGGAACCACCCTACTCCAGTACAGCCTCATCCTGGTCATCTGCAAAGACCCTATTTCCAAATAAGGTCACATTCACAGGTCGTGGAGGTGAGGACGCAATTCATCCCATCTCAGAGCCAAACCAGAGGGGTCCCATTCAAGACACTGCCGCGCGGAGAAAGCGGGTCACGTTGAAGGGGGGGCAAGGAGTGAGCTGGGGGGAGGGGCGCGCCAGCGGGGGCCAGCGGAGCAGGAGGGGGCTGCACTTTCGTCTTGTTAACTCAGCATTAGGAGGCAGAGCCCGGGCCCAGGAAGTGGGGCGGGGCGGGGCGGGGGGCTACGCTGCAGCTCAGGAGGGCAGCGCGCACGCAGAGCCCTCGGAGAGACAAAAGCCAGCGAGTGGGAGCAAATACCAGCGATCGGCTAGGCCACTGCTCAGGTGCTGGTACGGCTGGGGCAGCCCAAGGTACCAGCGTTGCCACCTCCAGAGCGCCAGGTCCCCGCCCCAGGGCCGCCGTTTCGTGCTGTCTAGACAGACAGAGGCCAGTGGAAGCAGGATGAGGCACTGCTCTGGGCAGACACAGCTGCGGACACACAGGGCTGGGCCCCCGGGAGCAGCTCTCGTCTCAGCCCCATTCTCCCCTCGGCCCAGACTGGCCCGCGTACAGGGCAGGCCTGGCGCATGCGCAGGACGGCCAGACCCTGTGGAGTCCACGACTGAAGGTGGAGCGGGCAGGAAGCCCCCACGACCCCACCGGGGCCCTGTGTCCTCTGAGAGGGCCTGGACCGGGTCCATGCGCCTGGCCCTGCGCCTCCTCCCTGCCTGTTTCTGCCCCACAGCATCTTATCTCCCCCCACCGCCCCCACCTGGAGCTCTTAAAGCAGATTCTTGCCTTATCACCCGTGGCAGCTCCCTCTGCCGCGACGTGTCTGGGGTCCCTGGCCCTATCTGTCTGGCTTGTCTGCTTGGGACTCTCCTCTAGTGCGACGCCTGGCTCCCCCTCGCTCCCGCTTTCATGCTCTCTTTCTCTCTCGTCCTCTTTCAGGGCCCCCAGATCCTGGTTGCCATGGTATCACTGCAGCGGGTACCAGGTGGTGGTGGGGGGCAGGGAGCCGACACTGCCGCAGTCTCCGCCATTTCCGATGCCAGGCACCCGCGAGGCGCCGTGGCTGGGGCTCATTGGGGGGGCACTCGGCGCCTCCACAGGCCTCGCAGGCTTCTCCTTGGCCATGGGAGGTGGGGAGAGCGGAGGGATGGGCATGGGAGTGAGAATATAAGGGGGCGAAAGAGGGGTGGCTGGTGGCATCGTGGCCGGGGGAGGGGAGGATAAAAGGTGAGAAGGCAAGGTGAACAGAAGGATGATCAGGCTGGAGGGAGGGAGGTTCGAGGAGGGGCCGGGGGAAGGGACCCCTCCATGGGAGCTGGTGGGGTTGGGGGCCCACTGAGGCTAGGATGAGCCGAACTCCAGCTCCTGCAGTCTTGTGGGGAGAGGGTCATGACCAGGCCAGGCCTCCCTCGGACCTTGGGGGAGATGAGGGCCTGGCTGGAGACAGAATGGCAGCCAGCCCAGAGGAGGCAAGGGCGGCAGCTGGAGGGATGGAGATGCAGGAAAAGGTGGAGAGACAGCGATGGGAGTGAGAGAGATCTGAGATGGAGACAGAACCAAGGGAGGAAAACACTGGAGGAGGAATGCTGACAAACACGGGTGCCAAGGCACGGGGGGGGGGGGCGGGGGGGAGCGGCCGCAGGGTGGGGATTGGAAACACAGGACCAAGGGACAGACAGAGCCCAGAGTCCCCCGTCACCATCTCCTCTCTCTTGCTCCCAACCCTGTCTACCCCAACCCAAGCAGGATGCAGTTTCCATGACAACCTGGCCGGCCAGAAAGGGGGGCAGGGGACTGCAGAGGAAATTTTCCACATCAGCAGGAAGAGGATGTGATGCAGAGAAGGAATGGGCTGGATACATGGGGGGGGCGCCACACAGGGCCCTGGAACCCCAAAACATCTCGCCCACTGCCTCCCAGGATTCTCATCCTGCCCCCAGGTGGCGCCCCCCACACCCCCATCTCTGGGCCATAGCGGGGGAGGGGAGGGTTCCAGAGAGGCTCAAGGGTCAAATGTCCAAAGTTCAGCCGCTGCCCAAACCTCGTGTGTGGGGTGAGGTGGGGGGATGGGAGGCAGCAAGCAGCTGCGGAGCTCAGACCGCAGGCCACCAAATCCAAGGGCATGGCTTTCAACACGGTCCCGAGGAAGGTGGGGATACTGGGCTACGGCCGCCTCGGTGAGTCCTTGACTGTCTGGGGCTTCTTCCCCAGGCCCCTTTCTAGAGCCTCAAAAGCCCCTGTCCTCCACAAACATACTTTTCTTCTGTGTCTTTATCTGTGGCTTGGCTGCCTCTGGCTGCCTAAGTGTCTTCCACTCCTCACTGCGGGGCTCCAGCCCCCTCAGGATCTCCGTCCTCCCCTTTCTGAGTCTGTGCCCCCCACCTAAGTTTTTGTGTCCCCCGACTCTGGGTCAATGTACTCCCTCCCTCACCTCTGTCATTCCCTCTCCGGGCCTCTGTCCCCCTCTCTCCAGGTCTCTGTCCCCCTCTCTCTGGGTCTCTGTGCCCCTCTCTCTGAGTCTCTTTCCCTCTCCCCAGGACAGTCCCTGGTCTCCCACTTGCTGACTCAGGGACCAGAACTGGGCCTAGAACTTGTTTTTGTCTGGAATCGTGACCCAGGACGAATGGCGGGGAGTGTGCCCCCTACCCTTCAGCTCCAGAACCTTGCTGCCCTTGGGGAGAGGTCAGTGACCTCGCTGTGAGAGAATGGGACTCTCTGAAGCTCCTGTTCTGGCCTCCCTTAGGTGCTGTGTGCTCTCACGTGATTCCCTTACCCTCTCTGGACCTTGGTTCACCCAAATGTGAAATAGGACAAGCCTCTGTCTTATTTCCCTTCCCAGGCCAGGGCGAAGAGTGACAGGCCTCCATAGACTCTGGGAATCTGGGGAGGGGAGGTCTAATACCTCTTCAAGGTCCTCGCTGCCTCTCTCCCCTCTCCCAGGCACCCTGACCTTGTGGTGGAAGTGGCCCATCCCAAAATAATCCACGAATCTGGGGCAGAAATCCTGCGCTATGCCAATCTCCTGGTGAGCTCTGTGTCTTCCGCCTTGGCATCACCCCGCCCTAAAGTAGGATCCATCTCCTGACCTCAGCCCCTCCCTACCTTCATCTGCCCCAGGTGGGATCCCCCTCAGCCCTGGCTGACCAGGCCACAGAGCGGCAGCTCCTGGAGGCCTCGCATTGCTGGGGCCACGCTGTGTTCGTGGCCCGGGGGGCCCTCTGGGGCACTGAGGACATCGCCAGATTGGACGAAGCCGGGGGCCTCCAGGTGAGGGCCTGCTGGGCTCCCTGGGAACCGGAGGGGGCCAACAGAGACCCCCAGTCCCCCCGACTCTGGCTCTCACTTCCAGAGCCTCCGTGTCACCATGGCCACACACCCTGATGGCTTCCGGCTTGAGGGACCCCTGGCTACGGCGCACAGCACTGGGCCTCGCACTGTGCTCTATGAAGGCCCTGTCCGCGGGCTCTGCCCCCTTGCCCCCCGAAACTCCAACACCATGGCTGCCGCTGCCCTGGCCGCCCCCAGCCTGGGCTTCGACCGTGTGATCGGAGTGCTTGTGGCCGATTTCAGGTGAGCGAAGCTGAGCGGGGGTCTGGGCTGGGGCCAGGCCAGCCGGACTGACCACCCTGCTTGCCCCAGCCTCAAGGACATGCATGTGGTGGATGTGGAGCTGAGCGGACCCCCGGGCCCCAAAGGCCGAAGCTTTGCTGTGCACACCCACAGAGAGAACCCCAGCGAGCCAGGCGCTGTCACCGGTTCTGCCACCATCACCACCTTCTGGCGCAGCCTCCTGGGTGCGGCCACGCTCCTCCCTGGCGCTCCTCTCCCCAAGCCCTGGGCTCTTGTGCTCTGCAGAGCTTGGGTCTCAGGCTCTCTGAGTCTGCAGTTCTGATTCTGTCTCTATCGATTGATCTTTATTCCTTAGTCTCCTTAACCTTCTACTACACGACGCTGAATCTTTATAGATCTTTATCTCTGTCCAAGTCTCCTCTCACCGAGCCTCTGTGTCCCCCTCTCTCTGGGCCTCTAGCATGTGAGTCTCTGTCTACCCCCCAGGTCTCTGTCCCTCTATCTCTGGAATGTGGTGCCTCTTTCTGGGTCTCAGTCCCTCCCTCTAGGTCTCCACCTTCGTCTGTCCCTTCTTCCAAGTGTCTGTCACTCCTTATCTCTCTGTCTCAGCCTTTCATTCCCCGTATCTCCTCCGCAGGCTGTTGCCACCTGCCCTCCAAGCCGGGGATCCATCTCTGTTAAGAAGCCTCCTCCTTCCCAAGAGAACATCCTCATCTCATTATTTACCTCCCACCGCCACCGTCCGGCTGCTGCCTCAGTATCCCCAGACCTCCCTCCTGTCTCAGTAAATATTGGAGACTCTTCTCCCTGCATAGTCTGGTGTCTGATCACTTGTTTCCCTTCTCTGACGTCACGCTTTGTCTTCACACTAGGCATGATGTCATCACAGGGAGCGGGCATACAGAGTAGCAACACCCCTGGAAGCTATCGCGAGAGCCTATTCACTACATTTCCCATAATCCTTCGAGTAGCGGGGGCGTGGAAGTGTGCGAAGGAGAGGGTCGCCTCAGGGCACATTTCCGGGACTCACCGCGGGGGCCGACGGAAGTTGTAGTCCCGCGTTCTCGGGGGCGACAGCGAACTTCCGGGCCACGCCGCCCGGGCGTTCCGTGCGGAGCAAGAGCTCTCGCGAGGGTCGCCGGGAGTCGTAGTCCGGATCGCGGGGGCCGCCGGGAGCTGTAGTCCGTCCCTCCTGCCCAGTCACCGCGGTGCTGCCCGCCCTGTTCTCGGAGGCCAGAGCCGCCGGCCAGGGGGATGCGGGAGCCCCCTGTTCGGGGGAACAGAGAGGCAGGCGGGGTGAGGGTCGTTGCCAGGCAACGGGCTAGCGCCACGGTTGGGGTACGGGTCGGGGAGAGGGCTCTGTTACTCGGTGTCCGGGGAGGGGGCCCTGTTGCCAGGTGACAGGAGGAGAGAACTCTGTTGGTTAGTGACAGGGGAGGGGAGTCTTCTGTTGCTAGGCGACCAGAAGAGACCCTGTTACCTAGAGACAGGGGAGGAGCCTTCCTCTATTGCTTCCTCTAAGTAACCTGAGGAGAGACTGGTTACCTAGTGGGGGGGGGGGGGTCCTCTGCTGCTAGGTAACCAGAGAGGAAGCCTGTTACCTAGGGACAGGGGAGGGGGGTTCTCTGTTGCTAGGTGACCACCATAGGGGACCCTTTCACTTAGGGATGTGGCGGGGGTGGTCCTCTGTTGCTAAGTGAGCAGAAGAGAGAGCTTTTTTCCTAGAAATAGGGGATGGAGGTACTCTGTTGCCAGGAGAGCGCCAGGAAAGCAGTCAGTGGCCCGGTGGCCGCTCAGGCTGCCTGAGCCCCCACTCAATGACGGTGCCCCCAGGGCCTGCTGGCAGGTTCGGCTTCCTGATCCCAGGGCCCTGAGTACCTTTTCCCCCACCCTCACCCCCAAGCAGGAGCCGAGCACGGCATGTCCCAGGCCCCAGGAGCTCAGCCAAGCCCGCCCTCCGTTTACCACGAACGGCAACGCCTGGAGCTCTGTGCCGTCCACGCCCTCAACAACGTCCTGCAGCAGCAGCTCTTCAGCCAGGAGGCTGCCGATGAGATCTGCAAGAGGTGACCATCACCCACCCCAACCCCTGGAGAAGCAGGGCTCACAGAGGTGGGGCAACCCACCTGGGTCTCAGCAAGGCAGGGGCAGAGCCCCGGGGCTTTCTGCTGCCCCATCCCCTGCCTGGGCTGGACTCTGGGACTCAGAGATTGAGAGTGCCTCCTACGCCTGTTCACCCCTCTCGCCTCAGCCCCAGATCAGGCCACATCCTTTTATGTGGGCCCTCATCCCCCACTCTCCTCTGGCCTCCCAGCTTCCGGTTTATCTCGTTCAGTCCAGGCTACATAGAGCTCCCGCGATGACCCTGCCCCTCCCCTGCTCTCAGTGCTCCCATGGCTCCCCAGCACCCTGGCAGAAGTCCCAAGCTCTGCAGTCTGATAACCAAAACCCTGTGTGCTGTGATCCCCACCCGTCTCTGTCACTTCATATCTCACTGCTCCCCTCCAACCAAGTTCCTCTCCAGTCCCCGAAAGAGCCCCGCCATGGTGCCTCTGGGCCTTTGCACAGGCTATTCTTTCTGCCTGGCACAGCTTTCTCCTCTTGGCAGCCTGGAATGTTCCTCCTCACTACTCAAGATTTCAAACATCACTCCTTTGTTATCTCTCTGCCAGATCCCCTCCTCTCTGTCCCCACAGCTCTGGCCCCATCATCTCCTAGACCCTCCCCTCAGCCTCTAGTCTCTCCCCTCCAGTCAATTCCCAGCATGGTCCTACACCCAGAGATGACCCTTTCTCCCCATCTCTTGCTCACAGCCCTCCTGTGCCCATGCCCCTGCCCCAGCATCCTCAGGCAAAGTCCCAGCCCCTCAGACTATTTTAGAATGTATTCATCTCCTCTGTCATTGAAAACAGGGATCAATCAACTCTTTCATGGCAAGGCCATGCTGGAGACCCAGAGATAAGTCCGCTATGAGCCCTGCGCTGAGGGAAGCCAGGGAAACAGATACACAGAAAAAGAATACACAACTTTCCCCTCTCCGACCCCTCCCCCTGCCCTGCCCACCAAAGGCCCAGAGACAGAACAAAGGTGCCATTGTCCAGAGGAGGCAGAGCCCAGAGAGACAAGTGGTGGTGGGGTGGGCCTCCTGGGCTTGGGGACAGCTGGACGAAAGGCTGGGGGTATCAGCACAGGAGATGTGGTTGGGGACAGGTGGCTGCAACGGGTGGGATGGGCCTGAAGCCAGGAGGCCAGCAGGGGACAGGTCTGCAACGCCAGGCTGAAGGGCTGGGGCTCTCTCCTGGGGTGACGGGGGTGCCAGGAAGGGCTGGGAGCAGGGGCAGGGCCGAGGCAATGCTGGGTGTAGAAAGAGCCCCCAGGAGGGGGAGGATTGGAAGCTGGGGGAGGGACAGGGCACACATCCTCGAGGCCAGGGCAGAGAGGGTACGGGGACAGGAGCAGGGCTTGGGGCTGATGAGCCACGGGGATTGAGGAGAGGGAAGAGTCCCAAGGCTGGGTGACTCACGGACCCCGGGACTCTTTGGCTTTGTGGGGGAGGGGGAGGCCTTTCCAGGGAACCCCCAACTCAGGAGGCCCTGACCACCTCCCAACCAGGTTGGCCCCAGACACCCGGCTGAACCCCCATCGCAGCCTCCTGGGCACCGGCAACTATGACGTCAACGTGATCATGGCCGCCCTGCAGGGGCAGGGCCTGGCCGCCGTGTGGTGGGATAGAAGGAGGTGCGACCGAAAGCACTGTGTCCTGTGTGCTGAGCTTGGCACAGTGGGTGTGGTGTGATGGTGGTCAGTGTGGGACAAAGCAGGAGGAGGGGATGGGTGGAAGGTTTGCATGGGTGGATCATGGACGGCTGGCAGACCGAGGGGTTGGGAGGTGGTAGAGGGATGACTCGATGGTCAGTGGGACAGGTTGATGGTAACTGGGTGAGTAAATGCATGGTGAATGGGTGGCTGGATGTGCTGGGTAGGTGGTTGGGTGATGGGATGATATGAATGGTTGGGTGGCTGAGTGGTTGAGTGAATAAAGGATGAACAGTTGGTAGGCAGTGGTTACCAGATAGGCGGTTGGGTAGACGAACGGATAAATGGATGGATGCGTGGACGGAAAGGACGAATGAAGAGTTGGGTGGACGGTGGAGAAGCCGCTGGGCTGCTGGCTGGCTGCTGGTTGATTGAATCAGTGGGTGGATGATGATGGGGTGAAGCGTTGATGGGCTGGATGGCGGGTGATTGTTAGATGGCGGGGAGGCCTGGCTGGGTGAGTGGGTGGGCGGTGCTGTATAATGATGGATAGCGGGCAGAATCAGCAGTAGATGCGTCAGGAGCGGATGGGGAACGGGGTGGGTGGTGGAGCTGTCGGGCGCTTGGATGGGGGCAGGTGCATAAGGGACGGGTAATGGATGGCCAGGCGGATGGTGGATGGTGAAGGGGGAGTTGCCGGGTGGGGGGTGGCTGACTGGGAGGTCTGGGTGGGGAGGGCGAGCAGGTGAGTAGAAGGAAGCAAGGGGTGGGTCGGTGGAAGAGAGTCCCTGGGTGGCTCGGGCAGCCACCGCTGCCACCAGCCTGGGCCCCCCACACCCGGTAACGCTGGGCTGGCGGGCGCCTGCGGAGGCCGGGCCCTGACCGTGGCATCCCTGCCCCGCCATGCAGGCCCCTGTCCCAGCTGGCGCTGCCCCGGGTGCTGGGGCTGATCCTGAACCTGCCCTCGCCTGTGTCCCTGGGGCTGCTCTCCCTGCCGCTGCGCCGGCGGCACTGGGTGGCCCTGCGCCAGGTGGACGGCGTCTACTACAACCTGGACTCCAAGCTGCGGGCGCCCGAGGTCCTGGGCAACGAGGATGGTGTCAGGTGAGGAGAGGGGGTGACTCCAGGGCTGGGCGCCAGACGCCCCTCCCCGGGGGGCACCCCCAGGCACCCCCAGGCCTCAGTCTCCTTGTTTCTCCGCCCAGGGCCTTCCTGGCAGCTGCGCTGGCTCAGGGCCTGTGCGAGGTGCTGCTGGTGGTGACCAAGGAGGTGGAGGAGAAGGGCTCCTGGCTGCGGACAGACTGACCCCGAGGAGGAGGGGACCACGGCCGCCCGCGGGCGTGGCCCCCGCGCATCCACATCCAGTTCCCAGCGCCGGGGGAAGGGCCAGGCCCCGCACCTCCTGGACCCAGCGGAGGTCCCAGCCCCTTCCTCGCATCCCCTCCCCGCCCCCCCCACATGCCACTAATGCCTCAATAAACCAGATGGATGATTTGCTCCCAGCCTGGCCTGAGTCTCACTGGGGACCCCTTTCCTTCAGTTACGCTGGTTTATCAGAGAGACCCAGGCAGGCCTGGCCAGGATCCGAGCTCTCTGCCACCTCCCGGCTTGGTCACTCATCTCTCGGGCCTCAGTTTCCTCATGGTGGTGGGCCCAAGGGAAAACAATGCAAATGCCTGCCCTCTCGAGGCACCTGGGAGAGACCAGGAGTGAACAGAGAGACGCAGTCCAGGGTGTTTAGGGAGATAAGCCCCAAGGAGAAGGAGAGGGTTTACTTCTTGACTCCCAACTCATCTACCAACTGCAGTCATGGCCCCAAAAGATGTCCAAATCCTCATCCCCGGAACCTGCGAATATGTTCAGATGCGTGGCAAAGGGGAACGGGAACGAAGGTTGCTAATCCGCTGACCTTAAAATCGGGAAATTATCCTGCATTGTCTGAGTCGGCCCGATGTAATCCTGAGGGCCATTAAAAGTGAAGCAAGCACGGGACTTCCCTGGTGGTCCAGTGGTTAAGACTCCACTCTTCCACGGCAGGGGGCATGGGTTCAATCCCTGGTCAATACCACATGCAGGGCAGTGCAGCCAAAAAAAAAAAAAAAGTGGAGGTTGGAGAGGAGAATCTCAGACATGACTAAGGAAGCAGCATCAAAGAGATGCTACACGGAGGGAGGCGCTTTGAGACAAGAGTGGTCACGGGCCAGGAAACGCAGGCAGCCTCTAGGAGGTGAAATACACAAGGAAACGGATTCTCCCCCAGGCCCCCAGAAGGAACCAGCCCTGCCCACACCTTGACTCTAACCCAGTGAGACTCATTTTGGACTTCCGACCTCCAGAAATGTAAGAGAATCAATGTGTGTTGTTATAAGCCACTACGTTTGCTAGAGTAGCCAGGGAAAGGAACACCAGGAAAAGGAACACAGCGTAGAATTCCTCAGGGCAGTGGAAGGTGTTGCTGAGGAGGTGTTTGAGCAAAGACTGGAAGAAGCGGAGGGAGAGAGGCAGGCACGGAGAGGTCTGCAGGAGAAGCATTCCAGGCAGAGAACAGGCAGTGCAAAGGTCCTGAGGCATGCTGGTGTGGCTGGAACTGAGGGAGCGAGGGAGAGAGAGGGTGGAGAGGTAACGGAGGGGGAAGATGGTGGCCAGTGGGACTTGAGCAGAGGAAGGACAGACTCCCACTGGGTGTCCTCTCCACAGTCTCCCCTGAGCAGCCCCCATCCTGTCCTGTACCCTTCCCCCAGGGCCCCCTGTCCCTCCAGGTCTGGCCTGTGCAGCTGGATGCTTGCCCTCCTCAGCTCTCGGGCTGGGAGGAAGACACAAGCAGATGGATGTAAAGACCCCCAGTCCCAGTGGTGGGGTGTTTTAATAGGGGTCCCATGGGACAAGGTGGGGGCCACAGGAAGATGAGGGGTCCTGGGGGAGCTGGCTGAGGGGCGTTCTCCAGGGAGCCAGTGGGAAGGGAGGGAGGGCCCATTCCAGAATTAGAAACAGCCCAGATTGAGACCTGGAATGTTGAGGGAGATGATTTCTCCAGTAGCTATTTGAGGAGGTGATAAAGAGATAAGGGTGGATCCTGGCAGGTCCACAGCCCACAGGGCCTCTAAGAGCAGCTGAGGGGCTGGACCTGGTCCAGGGCAATGGGTAGGGCTGTGAGCAGGGGGGCAGGTCGGTCCTGAGTGCAGAAAGACCCTCTGGGGCCACGTGGGGGAAGGCTGGAGGCTGGGAGGCCCGGGAGGAGGCTGAGGGTCCCAGTGGGAGAGGACGAGTCAGGGCCTGAGTTCAGGACCCTGGGGGCAGAGTGGAGGTGACAAGAGGATCAGGGCAGGCTCTGGGGGTGGGAGACAGGCAGGGGAGGAGGACCTAGTGTCTGGCCCTGGGGCCTGGGGGACAGATGGGACAGAGGGAGGAGGAGTGGGTGTGGGGGACATGCTGAGCTCAGGGGGATGTAAGGAGTGTGACAGGCCGGGTGACATCAGGGGAGGAGGACCAGGGTCAGGGACCCAGGAGATGGTTTTAGGGGTCATGGGCCTAAAACTGTGAGGGAGGAACATGGGCAAAAGAGGGGCCCCCCACTAGGTGGCGGGCAGATATGGGGGACCTGGAGGCACAGGGAGGCCGTGGGCAGGGAGAGGCAGGCAGGGCCCAGCTGGGGGCGTCTCCCCAGGCCCGCCTCAGGCTGTGCTCCACCCAGACAGTAAATTCTGAGAGGGACACAAGAAAGAAGGCGGGGAGCAAGCGCCAGCAGGACATGCTGACCCGTGGTGATGGGGGCACTTGGGCTTGGCGGGCTCTGGTTCCCAAGACCTCAGAGGTCAAAGGGCAAGTTGTAAAGTGAAAAGTCAAGCAGCACGTGAGGGGAAACTGCTGGGGTCCCGGGACACCCCAGCTCAGGGGTGCCCCCAACACCCGCCCAGTCTCTGACTCCCTCTGTCCCTCCCTTTAGGTCCCTCTCTTGGGCTCTCTTTCTGGGTGTTTCTGTCTCTCCGTGTCGCTCTCAGCTTCTAGGGCCCCCTCCTGCCCCCTGTGCCTGTCGCCTGTCCCATCTGGTCCCAGACAGCCTGGCGGGGCTCCCTGAGTGTTTCTATTCCTGGGCCTGAGTGACCTCCCCAGGTGCCTTCTCAGTGGCGGCCTAATATGGTCAGAGCGGGAGCCCAGAGGGCAAGGGTGGGACCTGGGAAGGGGGCGTGGGGGTCCCTGCAGCCTCCCTCCTCCTGCTCCCAGCTCCCCCCCAGGCGCTAACCCCTCCTGCTCTGCAGGCTGGGCCAGTGCATGGATTAAGCGCTTACTGTTTGCCCCTTATGGTAGGTGCAGACGGGCCCATGCAGCCTTGAAAGCCCCCACCTGCTGGGGCCACCCCACTTCTCACAAGCCTGAGTCAGGCTGTCCCTTGTCCCAGGGTGCCCAGCCAGGCTGGTCCCAGAGCATCGGTTGGCGGGGGCTCCTGGGGATCCCCAGTTTCCCTTTGGGGGTGCCCCATGCAGGCCCCCAGGGGCGTCTCTGTGCCCGCCTGGTTGCAGGAGGGAAGGAGGGGGTCCGGTCACGCGGAAGGTGCAGGGGGAGGTGACAGCTGTCCCGTGCCCCCGGGTGCTGACAGCTGAGTCCCAATTTAGCTCTTGGACAGAGCCCGGGGCTAGCCAGATAAGGCAGTGAGGGGTGCAGCCCCGCCCCCAGGGCACCCCTTAAATCACCCGGTCGGGCCCTGGGGGGTGGCCGCCAGCGATGCCAGGTGAGAGGGGCCGCGCTCCTTCCTGACTCCCCGCGTCCCGCCTGCACAGCGCTGCCCCTCTCTCTCCGACTTTCCCGTGTCTCTCTCTCTCTCTCTCTTCCTCTCGTCTCTCCATCTGTCTTTCTGTCTCTTCCGATCTCCGACCCTCCCGCTCTCTATTTCTCCCCATCCTGTTCCTAACTCTGCCTCTGTCCTTCTTTCTGTCTCTCTTGCCCCATCCTCTCTCTTGTCTCTGTCTTCCCATGTCTATCTAATCTCTCTTCATCTCTTTCTGTGTATCTCTCCTCTTTCCATTTGTTTGTCTGTCTCTGTCTCCCCATCTCTGACCCTTCCGCCCGTCACTCTCCCTTCTTCCGTGTGTGTGTGTGTGTGTGTGTGTGTGTGTCTGTCTGTCTGTCTGTCTGTCTCTCTCCTCACTTCTCTCTTGGTCTCTCTCAGTCGCTCCCTGTCTCTGTCTCTCTGCCTCTCCCAGACTTTCTCTCCCCGTCTCTCTCTGACCCTACCTCTCCATCGCCCCGGATGGAGGCCGCCTGGGGCCTCTGCTGCGGTTTCTGCTGAATAAAGCTGTTTCTGTCCTCACCTCTCCGCTCCTCTCGCCTCTTTTCCTTTCTTACTCCTCTGCCTCTGAGCTCAGCACCCCCGCCCTGAACCCGGGTGGGTGGAGGTCGGGAACCCGGGGCTGGGGTCGGGGTCGGGGTTCCTCCCTGCCAGGGACTGCAAGAAACAGAGGCTGAGAGACAGATGGAGGAGATGGGGAGAAAAACCGAGAGATGGATGCAGAGGGAGACCCAGAGACAGCAAGAGACAGGGACTCAGAGACAGAAAGACAGACGGGGATGGGGGCCATAGACTCAGAGATGGGAGAGCCAGTGGGACAGCAGGACCTAGATACGCGGAGAAACACAGAGAGTGAGACAGGGCGACATCTCCATCTCAGAGACAGGGAGATGCGGAGACACGGAGAGAGACTGGGAGGTCCAGAGACAGAGATTAGACGGTGCCCCGCATCCCCCCAGACACGGCAGACTGGTCTGGGCAGCCCCCTCCCCCTCCCGCCAGGCGGTGCCAAGCCCCAGACAACGGGCCCTTGTCCTGACAGGGCCTTGACTCTGTCGGGGCAGCTGGGGGCTGGGCTGGCTGGGCCCCGGTGTTGGGGGGGAGGGGCGGCCACCAGAAGCCTGGCCTTGGCCTCCACCCTCAGACTCTCCCTCCTCCCTCGACCTCCTCCTTCCAGCCTCCCTCTGGGGTCTCTGCCCACTCCCAGCCTGCTTTCTGCTCTGCCGGGGAAGGGGACAGGCATTTACGGAGCACCTGCTGGATGTACCTGAAATGCCTCCGGCCCCTCCCGACACCCTCTTGTCTCCCCTGTCCCTTCCTCTGTGCCCTCTGCTTGTTCTTCCTGGGCTTCTGGCTCCCTTCTTTGGAAAAGATGGGCATTTATTAAGTTCCTAGTGTTTGCCAGGCAATTTCCATACACTGTCTCTGCACCTTATACTCTTTTTGCTCTCCTGTCCCTTCCACCCTGTTTCCTTTCCCTTCTTCCTGATCTGCCTGGTCTCTCCTGCAAGGAAATGGGCATTTATTGAGCACCTACTGTGTGCTAGGGAATTTACAAACCCTGTCTCCTCTCTTATTATATATACCCTTTTCTCCCCCAATTCTTTTCTTCCTTCTCTATTCATTTCCTCTCCTTTCTGACTCTGTTCCCTCCTAGGGGAGGGAATGAACATATATTGAGGACCGTGTGCCAGGCAGTTTACACACCATCTCACCCTTCCTCACACCGTTTTCCTTCCCTGTCTCTCCTCTGTCCTCTCCTTGTCTTTCTGGGCTCTCTGGTCTCTGCCAAGGCAAGGAACACACATTTATTGAGTACCTATGGTATACCAAGCAATTGCTTGTGCTTTCTCTATTCTCCTCTCAGCCTCTCATCTCCACTGACCCGTGGTTTCTGCTGTCCTCTGCTTCTTTCTGCTCTCTGCCAGGAGAGGAACTGGGCATTTATAGAGCACCTATTGTGTGCCTGGTAATTTCCTTCCACTCCCCCTCCCCCTCGATTCTCCCTGTTCCTTCATCTCTGGCTTCTTATTTTCTGCTGTCTCTCCTTTCTTGGGGGAAGAAAACAAGCAATTATGGAGCACCTATTGTATGCCAGGCAATTTACACCCCACCTCATCTTCTCTTGCCTCTTTCTCCCTGCCCCGCTCATTCTGCCAGCTTCTCCCTTCCTGTGTTTTCTGGGCCTTCCTCGGGGAAGGGAACAAGCATTAACTGAGCACCTCTATGTGCCCCATGATTTGCCGGAACTGCCTCCTCTGACATCACCTCCTCCCTTCTGCTCCATCCTATTGCCTCCTCGGCCAACCTTCCTCTCACCAGTGTCTTCCTCTTCCTCTTGTTTGCCTTCTCTTCCAAGGAAGACAGTGTGCATTCATTGAGCACCTCCTGTGTGCCTCACCCACACACTCGCATGGTCTCTTTCTCATTTCCTCTCTTCTCCCTGGTTCCTGCTCTCCTCCAGCTTCTCCCCTTCCTCTCTGCCCTGTCAGCTCTCTCCTGGGGGAGGAACTAGGCATGTACTGAGCGCCTGCTGTGTGCTACTCCTATCAGCTGTCTGTCTGTCCCGGCTTGCCCCATAGGCCCTGCACTCCCTTCTCTCTCCCTCTCCGCTTGCTTTCCTCCTCCTGGCTGCCTCCTCTGCTCGCTGCTAGGAAGGGGGACAGGCATTTATTAAGTGCCTATTGTATGCCCACTGCTTTACCTACACTGTCTCCTTCCAGCACAGCTTCTCCTGTTCGTTCTCTCTGCTGGCGTTTCCCCTCCCCGCTCCTTTTCTTCCTGTCTTCTTTCTCCCGGGAAGAGAACCAACACTGAAGAGCACCAACCGTACGCCTAGCTATTTCCACCCCTGGCCCTCCCTCCTTTGGCTGTCTTTCCTCCCATTTCTCCTCTGTGGTGGTTTCTTCACTTCCTTTCTGACTTGGCTCCTCTCTCCTGACGAAGGGAATGAATGGGCATTGATTGAGCACCAGCTGTGTGCCAGGCTCTTCACAAGCCCAGCGTCCCCTCCTCACACTCTCTCTCTCTCCCTTTCCCTTCCTCTCTACCGCCTCTTCTCTCCCTTCCTGCTCTCCCCGTCCTCCACCAGGAAAGGGTAGAGGCACTAATTAAGCACCAACTGCGTGCTGGGCAGCTCACACGCGCTGCTGCCTCTCCTTACACCCTGTGTTCTCCCCTGCCCCCTCCTCTTCCTTCTCTGCAGCGGAGGCTCTCAATTTTTCCAGAAGGAAGGGATGTAGGCAGCGATCTCAGCCGCCACGGCTGTAGAAGGGGCCCATCATCTTCACCTCATGGTGCTGGGCACCGCGAGCTGATGACCGACTGGGGCTCCATTTGGATTTCCTCATTGGGGAAAAAAAAATGTGGATCACAATAGCCACTCCCTAGGGCGGGGGAGGGAGGGGTGACTGAAGGAGACCAGGAGAGAAAGTAGGATAGACAGTGCTAGAACATGCCCACGGGAGGGAGGAGGGAGCGCTCATTCTGCTTCTGGTCGTTGAGTCCTGACTTGTCGCCCTCGTGGCCCCCTCCCTCACCTCCCTGCGCGCTCTGCTCCGCCCCCGCCCCCACCCCCGAGAAGCAGCTGAGGAAACTGAGGCTCAGGCGGGGGGTGGGGGGGAGAATCGCCCGCCACTCGGCCCTCTCTCTCCCCCATTCTCTGGATCTCCCTCCGATTCCCAATCTCTCTCTCTCACTAGCTCTTTCTCCCCTCCCTCCCATTTTCTGGACCTCGTTCTCTCCGCACCTCTCGCTCCATCTTTTCTCTCTTTCTCTCCTGCCCCTGTCTCTCACACACTTCCTCTGCCTCTGCCCCATCCGTTTCTCTTGACACACGCATCGTCCTGCCGGAAAGGACTTCCCTCACAGTGTTGCCTTTGCTTCGCGCACACCTTGATCAGGTCCTTTTCATTCTTTCTTCCTGCAGCCGCTCCTCCTCTTCCCCCTCCTCCTCCCACTTCCTCCTCCCCCTTCTGATCTGTCTCGACCTTCTGTCCATTTGTCCGTCTCTCCACAGCCACCCGCTCACAGGTTTCCTTCCTCTCACCCTTGTCTTTCACCCTGATCCTCAGTTTCTTCCTCTTTAATTCACGCACCCCCACGCTCCTCCCCCACCCCACTTCTCTTCCTTAAACCGCGCTCCTATCCGTCCTTTACACCTTCCTCCGCCGCAGCCCCAGCTCGGCTCCCCTGCTCTGTCACTCTCAGCCTTTCTGGAAGCCCTTCTGCTTTTCCTTCTGCCTTTGCCCCGCCCCCCGCTCCTGGCTCCCACCCCGTCCATCCTCCTACCCCCGATGGGATGGGGTGCGGAGTCCCCAGCCCTGGGCTTCCCGCTCTGGGTTCTCGGGTTAGCCCTCCGCTCCCCCTTCCTCGGCTGCTGCGGTGTCTCCTCTCTCTACCCTTGTCCCCTTCGCCTCGTCCCTATTCCTCACGTTTACCTCTCACACCAGCCTCTCCTGCTCCTCCCATGTCCCCCACAGGGGCTCCTATTTCCTTCCCTTCCTAGCCTCGCTCTCACTCAGTTTTCCTTGTATCTTCTTTCCATTGACTTTTTACTCCTGACTCTCTCCTCCGCCGTCTACCCCCCCTCCCCGCCTCTCTCCCGGCGCTGCCCTTCCTACCACCCTGTCCTTGTGCCCTCCCTTCCCTGGCGTGAGGGGCCAACCGCCCCCTCAGCCCTCACCGCATGCCTCGTCTCCGTCTCTCATGGTCTCTTTCTCCCACACCTGCTCCCATACACCTGGGGTTTGCAGCGTCTCCCCTCCCCGCTCTCCCTGCCCCCGTCCCCCGTCCCTGTCCCGTCCTTGCTCGACTCCCACAGCTGGGGAGGCCCGTGCGGTAACCAACGGGGGCGGGACGGCTGCGTCCCCGCGCTGGTGGTATTTTTATCCTGCCTCGGAACAGACGGTCCTGTGATTAATGTTTCACAGCTTACGGAATTCATTTCATGTTCTGCCAGGTCCTGGGACCATCAGCTGCACGTTTCTGCCGCCTGCAGCTCATCGTTAACTGGGACACGGGGACACTGTCCCGTGACTTAGCGCGTTATCACTCGAGAGGGGGCAAACCGTCCCTTCCCTCCTCTGTCTCCCTCAGTTTCTCCCTCTCTCCCCGCTTCTCCTTTCTGAGCCCCACTCCTTCTCTCCCCCCTTCTCCTTTCTGAGCCCCATTCACTCTCTTCCCCCTTCTCCTTTCTGAGCCCCATTCCTTCTCTCCCCCCTTCTCCTTTCCGAGCCCCACTCCTTCTCTCCCCCCTTCTCCTTTCTGAGCCCCACTCCTTCTCTCCCCCCTTCTGAGCCCCATTCCCTCTCTCCCCCCTTCTCCTTTCTGAGCCCCACTCCTTCTCTCCCCCCTTCTTTCTGAGCCCCATTCCCTCTCTCCCCCTTCTCCTTTCTGAGCCCCATTCCTTCTCTCCCCCTTTCTCCTTTCTGAGCCCCACTCCTCTCCCCCCTTCTCCTTTCTGAGCCCCATTCCTTCTCTCCCCCCTTCTCCTTTCTGAGCCCCACTCCTTCTCTCCCCCCTTCTTTCTGAGCCCCACTCCTTCTCTCCCCCCTTCTGAGCCCCACTCCTCTCCACCCCTTCTTTCTGAGCCCCATTCCCTCTCTCCCCCCTTCTCCTTTCTGAGCCCTATTCCTTCTCTCCCCCCTTCTCCTTTCTGAGCCCCACTCCTTCTCTCCCCCCTTCTTTCTGAGCCCCATTCCCTCTCTCCCCCCTTCTCCTTTCTGAGCCCCATTCCTTCTCTCCCCCCTTCTCCTTTCTGAGCCCCATTCCTTCTCTCCCCCTTCTCCTTTCTGAGCCCCATTCCTTCTCTCCCCCTTCTCCTTTCTGAGCCCCATTCCTTCTCTCCCCCCTTCTCCTTTCTGAGCCCCATTCCTTCTCTCCCCCCTTCTCCTTTCTGAGCCCCATTCCTTCTCTCCCCCTTCTCCTTTCTGAGCCCCATTCCTTCTCTCCCCCCTTCTCGTTTCTCAGCCCCATTCCTTCTCTCCCCCTTCTCCTTTCTGAGCCCCATTCCTTCTCTCCCCCTTTCTCCTTTCTGAGCCCCACTCCTTCTCTCCCTCTTTATTCACCTGGCTCTTTCCTGTCACACCTTTGGCTTTGTTCTGTTTTCCCTGCTGTCACTTTCTTCTCTCCCTCAGTCACCAAATGCCCTCGGGATGGCCGCCCGGGTGTCGAGGAGGGAGACTGTCCTCCGTGGGCCTGGCTGGGGTCTGAAGAGCCACCGCCCACCCCTCCCGGTGCCTCCTGGCCTCGCGCTGCAGCCTAGTCTCGCCTTACTTTCCACTTTTCTCATTTCCTCCGTGTTCCCCGGTCCCTTCTTGCCACCACGTGCCTCCCTGCTGGCCTCCCTCCATCCTCTCCTCAGCCTGGACCTCCCCCTCCCTCCGCCCCTCCCCTTGGCCTCCAAGAGTGTGTGTGTGTGTGACACTGGCGGGACGCCTCTCTCTCCCTTTTCCTCCTCCTCTCTCCCCCCTCCCTCCATCCTTTTCTCTCTCCTTTCCTCCTCTCCCACTCTCTGCCTCTCTTTCCGTCTCTCTCCGTGCCGTCTCTCACACCCGTTCTCTCTCTTACACACATATATACACACACTCACTCATTCTCTTCTCATCTTCTTTTTACCGTATCCCCTCCATCCTTTTCTCTCTTCCTCGGTCTCTCCTCCCCTCCCTCTCGGGTCTCCCTGAATCTCTCCCTCTTTCCCCCCCACCCCGGCTCTCTGGGAACCTCCCCAGGGCTCACACCCCTTCTCTCTCCGCTTGCTTGTCTCCCGGCTCGTCCCCTCCCTCTCGGGTCTCTCTCCTGAGCGGTTCTCTCCCCCCTTCGCCCCATCTCTTCTCTCCTCCAGCCTCCCTGTCTCCCTCTTTTCTTTCTCCCGCTCCTGTGTCTCTGCCCTTGGCTTTCTCTCCTCTCCTGTCTCCCTTCTACTTTCTCTATCTTGCTTCTCCTCTGCCTCTTTCCTTTTTTCCACTTGCTCCCTTCATCCTCCCCGCTCCAGTTCGCCCCTTTTCTCTCTTTCAAAACCACTTGCCTCTTCCTCTCCTGCTTCCCCCCCTCTGGTCTCAATGCCCCTTCCCCCCTCTCCTGCTTCACCCCCCTCTGGTCTCAATGCCCCTCCCCCCTCTCCTGCTTCCCCCCCTCTGGTCTCAATGCCCCTCCCCCCTCTCCTGCTTCCCCCCTCTGGTCTCAATGCCCCTCCCCCCTCCTGCTCCCCATCCTCAGGTCTCAATGCCCCTCCCCCCTCTCCTGCTTCCCCCCTCTGGTCTCAATGCCCCTCCCCCCTCTCCTGCTTCCCCCCCTCTGGTCTCAATGCCCCTCCCCCCTCTCCTGCTTCCCCCCTCTGGTCTCAATGCCCCTCCCCCCTCTTCCCTCCGTTTCCTCTTCTGTCTGCTCATCCTCCCGCTCCTCCCCTCTGTGCTCCTGGCCGCCCCGCCTCTTCTCTCCCCTCTCTCTGTTCGTTTCCTCTTTCTTTCCTTCTTTCTTCCTCCTCCTATCTCTCTCCGACCCTCTCCCTTCCCGTCCCCTCCCCATCCCTCCCCAGCTCTCTTTCCACCTGTTTTCCTTGTTTCTCCCTCTCTGCCCCCTTCTCTCGGGGCCTCCCTGTCTCTGCTCCTCCCACTTCTCTGCCTGTCCTCCCCTCTGAGTGGCCCCCTCTCCCCTCCTCACATCTGTCTCTCCTCTCTCCTCTCCTCTCTCCTCTCCTCGCTGAATCTCTCCTTCCCCTCATCCCTCCTCTTTCTCACTCTACAGTTTCTCTTTCTCTAGCCCCTCGCACCTTCTTTCAGTCTCTCTCCTTCTTTCCTTTGTCTCCTCTCCCAATCTGTCTTCTCATCTCCTCTCTCTCTGTCTCTGGAGGCCCCTGCCCTGCCCTGCCCAGCGCCCCCTCCCCCACGCGTCCTCGCCCTGAGGGCTCCAGGGGCTCCTCTCTCCCTTTCCCTCTCCTGCCCTTGGGGCTCTGAGGTTTCCAAGTTCTGAGCAGATGGCTGAGTCAACCCAGGGAGCCTGGGGGCCGGGCTGTCAGGCCAGAGTCCCCGAGGTGGAAGGGCCTTTGTGACACCCATTTTCTCTCTCTTTCTGTCTGCCCCGGGCTCTGGACACTGCCTGGAGGGATCAAGTCTGCCCCAGGTGCAGGGAGGACGAAACGAGGCCGGGCTCAGAGGCAGGGAGCAAGCTGCCTAAAGACTCACAGCAAGTAAGTGGCAGGGCCAGGACAGGGTGGGCCGCCCTACAGCTGGCTGGGAATCTGCTTCTTCTTGACTCTCCGGCCTGAGCTTGCTGAGAAGGGGGCTGCTGCCTCTGCTCCGTTCCCCTTCCCAACCCTCCACCATGCTCTCTTCCTCAGGCAGCGTGAAGCACAGCAGCCGCTGGGAGGACCTCACACGACCCCACTTCACAGATGAGAAAATAGGCGCCTGGTGTTCCTGAGGACCAGCATCTGCTAAGACACAGACTTCATGGGAACCCCAACCTCCCAAAGGATCGACAGTGCCCCCTCTAGGGTCCTTCTCTCCGCCGAGACGGACCACATGGGTCAGCATGATGCCTGACCTCCCCCAGTACCGCCCGAGAGGCATTCTCAGACTCGGTGTGATCTTCCATCACCACCTACTGGCAAAGGACAAAACTGCAACCAGCTCTAATAAACACTGGGAATGACCCCGACAAAAAAGGACAGTGCCAGGGGGTGGCAGAGGGGCTGCGGGAGAGGAGGGGGAGAATTTGCAAAATTCTGTAGAAATTAAAAACTTGACTCCTAACCAATACATAAACATCACAGTCAGCAAACTTCTTGGTGTGCCAACTTAAATCTCCAGACTTTGTGGGTGTTTTCCAGTCATGCTACGGGCAGGTTCTCTCCTGCACTGCCATGGAAATGCACGTGTCGCTGCTCTGGGAAATGAAGGAGAGTGGGATTTGGTTTACACAATTTGCGAGGGAGCCTATTTCTAGGAACTGGGCCAAACTGAGTTTGTTTCCTCTGCAGTGACCTTGCTGAATGGAAGCTGGGTGCAAGCAAAGGTGAATGGTTCACAGCCCAAGAGGCCCCAGTCACTGGCCCTTGATCCTCACCTGGAGTCTCTCTGATGGGCTAAATAAAGAAACCTCTAGAATTGTTTCCAGAAGCTACCTGCTACAATGCACAATTTGGGGGTGGCAAAGATTCTTTAAAAATACTAAAATTAGGGCTTCCCTGGTGGCGCAGTGGTTCAGAGTCCGCCTGCCGATGCAGGGGACACGGGTCCGTGCCCCGGTCCGGGAAGATCCCACATGCTGCGGAGTGGCTGGGCCCGTGAGCCATGGCCGCTGAGCCTGCGCTCCACAACGGGAGAGGCCACAACAGTGAGAGGCCCGCGTACCGCAAAAAAAAAAAAAAAAAAAAAAAGAAAAGAAAAGAAACAGTGACTAAGCTCTCCAGGGATGGGCAAGAATTAGATGAGAAGTTTAATCAGAAGAGAGCCCCAGGGAGCCTGCATGAGCTCGGACACTGACTAGAATATGCCACAGGGTAACCCTGCTGGCTTGAGAGCAGTCAAAAAAAGTCTAAGAAAAAAAGAATGTGGGACTCCTCTCATGGTCCAGTGGCTAAGACTCCACGTTCCCAATGCAGGGGGCCTGGGTTCGATCCCTGGTCAGGGAACTAGATCCCACATGCCACAACTAAGAGCTCGAACGCCTCAACTACGCATCCCGCATGTGCAACTAAGATCCGGCACGGCCAAATAAATAATAAATAAATAAAAATAATGTAATCAGATTGACAAAGACCTCAAACCTCGAGCCACTAAAAAATAACAAAATGGGGACTTCCCTGGTGGTGCAGTGGTTAAGAATCCGCCTGCCAATACAGGGGACACGGGTTCAAGCCCTGGTCTGGGAAGATCCCACATGCCGCGGAGCAACTAAGCCCATGCGCCACAACTACTGAGCCTGCGATCTAGAGCCCGCGAGCCACAACTACTGAGCCCCTGTGCCACAACTACTGAAGCCCGCACGCCTAGAGCCCATGCTCTGCAACAAGAGAGGCCACCACAATGAGAAGCCCGCGCACCGCAATGATGAGTAGCCCCCGCTCGCCGCAACTAGAGAAAGCCTGCGCGCGGCAACAAAGACCCAATGCAGCCAAAAATAAAAATAAGATAAATAAAATAAATTCATTAAAAAAAATACCAAGGCAATGTGAGTCAGCGGGAGGCTTTGGGGCTCTCAGGCCACTTGTCACTGTGCAGAGGGGCGTGGCTGGCCCCCCAGGGGGTGGGCTCTGAGCTCCCACGGGGCTGCAGGGAAGAGGCGCAGCAGGATCAGGGTCCAGGAGCATCAGAGGACGGAGGTGGCACACGGAGGTCTCAGCAGTGTCAGATGAATCACAAGAGGAATTCAAAAACACAAATGCTGCCATGGAGCACAGCACAAGAAGAGTTCTCAGAAAATCCCAATAGTGCTGCCACGCTCCACGGGCACGTGTGCATTTAGGTCACGTGTGCATTTCGTGAGAAAGTCAGTTGGAGGAGAGCGGGCTGAATGAGCGCAACGTCCCTTTCTGGAGGTGCGCGAAGGACGAGGCCACTCTCTGGGCAAGGAAAGAACTGCAGAAGGTACAGCGCACAAGGCAAGTGGCAAGCACGGGACCGTGTACAACCTCGAACGTGGTACTTTTGCTACGAGGAGGGGGAAAGAGCACACGTTCCTGTTTGTTGGTGTCCGCACAGACACTCCGGGAGGGAAAACAAATGGACTAAAATGATCAAGTGATCAGGGAGACAAGGCTCCACTGCACACCTTCCTCGGCTGTTTCCCCCGTTCACAAAACGTCTCTAATCTGCCTTGGTATTCTACTTCGAGTCATGAGTCTGCGGGAAGTCATTCAAACTCACATCACAGGCAGATCAGCGACAGACCCGCGATGTTGCGCTATTTATAACCACATAAAGCAGGAGGCAAGCTGAACGTTGAACGTTTGGGGGACAGTTTAATAAACTGCTATACAGACACCGCGGAGCCTGACGCAGCTGTTACCATGCCAACGGCGGCCACTGTTTGGTGTTTCTGAACAGCACACACAGTGACCGGGGAATTCAGCAGTGCCGGTGCATCCTGACCGCCTCTTAGCCAAGTCAACAGTTGCACTGGGTTGCTGCAAGTTGTAACTTTCCAAAATGTTTACCTATTTCAATATGTTGCCTTGTCAATGTTTTTAAACAGACAAAAGGAGGGGAGATAGATAGCAAGGACCCAGCAAAATCCCAGGGAAGATACCCAGGCCAGGAAAGGGATTCTATTTACATCATCTGGCCTCTGACTCCACTAAATGTTTGTTTTGACTTTCAACATCACTTCTTCAAGCCCAGAAGCCTATGGAGGGCCTGGCATCCTGATGGCAGGAACTTGCAACTCCCACTAACAGCCGTGGGCAGATATAGGCCAAAACAGGGGACAGGGCTGCACGGAGGGATGGAAAAGGGGGCACCCGTGGCCAGCCCACCCCTGCTCTGTGCCAGCTCTGGGCTGCGAGGAGCCCCAGGGTGCCCTCAAGGGCAGACAGACAGGAGGCTGGTGTCCCAATCCAGTGTCAGACAAGTTAGGGGTATCATCTAACCTGGCCAGGCAGGGCGAGAAGACCACGACAAAGGCACAGCGGCTGGAGAGAACTAGGCATGTTCCCAAACTGCAGGCCTCAGGGGGTGGGGTGGGGGGAACCAGAAGTGAGGTCAGAGCTGGACCAGGAGCTTGGGCTCTATCCTGTGGCAAAGGGAAGCCTCTGGGGCTACAGCGGGGCCACAGGGGAGGGCGGGGTGCAGCAGGACCCAGAACCCGCCGTCCTTCCGCCACCAGTGACGCCAAGGCCCAGAGGGAAGGGACTCCTGGGGAGGGGGCGCTCTCCTACCCTCATGCGACGGGGAGACAGGAGGGGCCGGCAAATCCTTCCGTGATGACCAAGGACACGAGCACGCTGGGCAGGAAGGGCGTCCGCTGAGCGAAAGAGGACGGGGCACTCACGGACCCTGGGCCCCTCACCGGCCACCGCCTCCGCCGCCGCCGCCGCCCCCGCCCTGGCCCCCGGCGTCCGGTGCTCCCGACATCATGAGGAACAGGACCACGGGAATGATGTACATCCACTGTAAGCCAGACAGGATGGCAGAAGGACAGACGGACAAACAGGGAGACAGAGAGAAGAGAGGGGAGAATAAGCAGTGTCCGGCCCAGGGTGGGGAAGGCGGGGGCCAGCGTGAGGGGAGGCAGTGAGGGAAGGGGGCCCAGGTCCCCTACTCCACTACAGGTTGGGGAAGGGCTGGCGGGGTACAGGGACGGGGGAGGCGGGAGGGGGCTCGGTCCTCACTCAGGCCTCGTGCGGTGGCGGTGCAAGCCCGGGGGCAGCAGGACGCAGGGCTGTGAGCAACACGGCCCCCCCCAGGATGAGGTGCCACTGAGGAGGGAGGGGGCGCAGGTCAGGGCCAGTGGCGGCTGTGGCGTCCCGCGGCCATCAGGGAGGGCAGAGCCAGGGGTGGGCAAGCTCTCGGCCTCTCTGGGCCTCAGTTTCCCCGCAGCTCGGCAGTTAGGCTCTCCTGACATCAGGAGCTCCCGGCACACTAACCAAGGCCCCACGGACACGGCGCTCAGCGCAGTCAGGCTCGGCATCCTCCCACCCGGGGCCCCGAGGGCCCAGCCACACTGGCTTCCACTGTCCCCTGCCCTTGCCTGGGGTGGGACCACCTCCTCCAGCCCCAGCGCCCCCAGCGCCCCCAGCGCCCAGGGCCCTGGGCCTCAAGAGCTGCTCTAGCAGCACAGGCTCACCCTCAGCTGCCAGCTCCCAGCCTCCCGGGCACCTCCCGGCACAGCCCCTCCACCCACCCTCCCGGCCTGGCTGGCGGAGCCCACCCGCTCCCTCCTTTCCAAACCTCCCTGTTCCTTCGAGGTCTCTGCCGTGTACCCCCCACGCCTCAGCCTCACAGCCTGCTTCAGGCCTCATCCTCTCCCCCAGACCTTGGTCCCAGCCTCCTCCAAGGTCGGACCCCGCCCCTCCCTTGACCACACCCTCCTCAGTGCGCTCCCTCCCAACAGGCAAGCCTGACACTGCCTGTGCTTTGTGTGCTCCAGCGCGGCACCCGAGGGGCTGTCCCCAGTCCCCCTCACTGCCCAGCTCCGGGCCGGCCACTTGCTGAGACCGGATGCCCCGTGAGCACCGCCACAAGCCGACGCCGGCAGGCCAGGGTGTGGGGCTCCAGTCCTCACCCCTCTGTCCAGGCCTTGGCTCAAGCCAGGGGCCAGGAGGACGCGCATAGACACGCTGGAGGAGCCAAGCAGGCCCTCCACACTGGAGGCCCAGCAGAGGGCCGTGGGCGAGGGGAGCAGGGCAGGGGGGCTCAGGATGGGAGGGGGGAGCCGCTGGGGAAGGGGCTGGGGGCGGGCAGAACCCCACTCACATATTTCGCGAAAAAGGACTTCTGCTCCTGGGGGTTCTTGGCCTTCTGGGCCTGCTCCATCTCCAAGCGCTCGATGAAGGCTGCTGTCTCGGGCCTGTGGGTGGGGGTAGGAGGAGGAGAGGGGATGAGGGGCCGGGAGACCCCGCGGCACCCTGGAAGGGTGGGGGAGGGGCAGGGCCAGAGTGAGAGGCAGCGGAAGGCCGGTCCAGCGGGGACAGGGCTGGCTCTGCCCACCGCCCCGCACCCGTACTCACCCTGGCGCCGGGACCGGCGGCTGCAGCTGCACTGAGGTGTTGAACAGCTCCAGGTCCACGTCCTCCACCTCGTGGCCCCGGCAGCCCCCAGGGTATGTCACCACCGACACCCCCACCACGTTGCCGGCCACGTCCACGTGCAGGGTCAGCTGGTCCGAGAGGTGCGACTCTACCAGGGAGCACTGGGGGAGGAGAGGAGGGGGGTAAGAGGAGGGAGGCCAGCAGGGGCTGCTGCCCAGGCCTCGCTGACACCGGCCACCCGCCTCAAGCCTCCTTCCCCACCCCACAGGGCGCCCGAAGCATCTTTCAAAGCCCTCCATGGCCCCCTGCCAACCTCCAGCAGAAGCAACGGCCTCCCCAGGGCCCACCAACTGGATTGTCCCCCTCCAGCCCGGGAGACCCTTGAGGGCAAGGCAAGGTCCTTAAATGCTGGAGCGCCAAAGGGTAGAACCCAGGCTAGAGCGGGCGGGAAAAGCAAGGATGGGGGCTGACCTCATCACCAACTCACCGCGGGGACAAAGGAGGAGACGTAGCCACCGGCTTCTGGGCCGTCAGGGGCCCCAGGCCGCCGTGGAATCCGGACACGGTACAGGCCGTTCAGCGCCGCCACATCCTGCAGGGCAGAGAGGGGAGGGTGGCAGTGAGAGGGACAGTGCCCAGCCCCCACCCGGTCTGGACACCCACTGGGCCCACAACCAGGAAGGCCCTTCCCCAGTCTCGCCCAGCCAGCGTTCCCCACTCCCTGGCCCGGCCAAGCCCAAGACTCCTCCCACTGGGTGCCCCACCCGGGGGGAGACCACCACGAGGAGAGCAGAGGCCAGCCCAGCAACAGAGTAAGTCCCGAGGACACTTCCCGCAGGTCTGGGTCCAGCCCCACACCCGACCTCCCCGGTTATATGAGCGGCTAGTTCTCACTGTGGGCGACTGTGACAGGAATCACGTGGGCACCACGCAGGAAGGCTGGCCAGGGCGGGCCTCAGCCTGATCTCTCCCACAGCGCTGGCACCCATGGGCCCGCAGCCGCCCAGAATAAAGCCTGCGTCCCCAGCTTTCCTTGCAGCTCCAACTGGTCAAAGGGACGGAGTGGAAGTGGATTGTGGCAGCTTTCTCGAGCTTTCCCCCAAAACCGGCTGTTCCCTCTGGCCCTCCTTCTTCCCCTCCTCTACCTTGCTGCCTGGAACCTCCCCGCCGCCCCCGCCAGCCCCACAGCATCCCTAGGGAGGACCCAGGCGGACCTGGAGGAGGCCACAAAGCAGGGCCACAGGAGAGGTAACGTTCTCCTGCTTAACCATGGCTGCCGTGGGAATCCCTTTCTCCTCACAAGCAAATCTTGCACTAAGTGTGAAGCACCTTGGCTGAATCTAGCAGAGCGAGAGGAGCTGACTGTATGAAAACCGTGGGGCAGAGAGTGTGCTGCGCAGAGGAAACAGCTCACGCAGAGGCCCCGAAGTACGCATGTTTGTGCTCTGAGGCACGTGCCCCCAGCCCCAGCAAAGCGGGGGGTCCCGTCCTCACCCGGAGCTGGCCCCGCTCCTCCTCACTGAGCTGCCGCTGCGACAAAGACAAGGTGCCATCTTGCTGGTTCCAGAGCAGCGAGCCCCGCTTCCGGAAGTGGGCACTATCACCTGTGCGGGAGCTGGACGTCAACCCTCACAGTGACCAGGTTGCTTCCCCATCCCGAGCCCCCATTTTCCCACCTAAAAACTGGGGACAGCCCCACGTGTCTCTGAAGCCCTGCCTCTTCCTTGCCAGGTGACCCAGAGTCGCTCACGTGACTTAAGTGGGCCTCAGTTTCCCCAGCTATGGAATACAGGGGCTGCAGAGCTCGGGAGCTCCCAACCACCGGGCTTTCTTGGGCAGATGCCAGGGTCTGACTGGGGAGGTCTGCAGAGGGTCCGAGCTTCAGTGTTTAAAACAGGTGCCCCCAGAGCTTGGGGCCTCAGACTCGGTTATGAGCCCCTGGGCCACACTGACATCTATGCTCTGGGAGTCTGGATGCCTGCCTGAAATGTGGCAGTTTAAGCTGGGCTTTAGAGAAGGTCCCACCTCTACCATTCACTTGTAAAAGAACCTTGTCTGGTATCCCTCTGTGCCTCAGTTTCCTCTTCTGAAAAATGGGGTTATCCCTAACACCTATTTTGGGTGACTATTCTGAGGATGTCTGAGTTAATATAGATGTTTGAGTTAATACATCTAACCACTAGGGAAGGGCATGGGGCAACTGGTCAAAGTCTGCTCTGAGGTTATTACTGCCACACCGACCTTTCTGAAACTGGCATTTGTCTTACAGGTATGGGAGTCTTCAAAGACAGAGCTTCTGTTCGCCGCCGCCCCCCCACCTCCCCAGTGTAATGCAAACACACTCCCAAGTGCAAAGCTGTAAGTGAATGGATGGCGTGTCTCACGCTGAGTGGCACCCGAGTTCCTGACACAGGGCACTGGGTAAGTGTCCGGGTCAGGACGTTGCTGGACTCACCGATCTCAAATGAGTGCTCCAGCAGCAGCCCCACGGCGCCGCAGCCCTCACCCTCTCGACTTTCCGCCCCCGCCTGCAGGTGATAGAGAGGGCCCCAGGTAAGGACCATCAGAGCCCTCAGTCCGGCAGGACCCGCGGACCCCAGGACAGACAGACCCGCAGGCTGCGGCAGGAGCCTTATTTCCATACCCATATCCAAACACTGACGCTTGCCCACTATTCCACCGGGAACCGCCCATTTCATGAAAATTCATGATCTGGACGGACCAGAGACTACCAGAGCCTGCAAAATAGCGGAACCTAGTTTCCAAGGCAACTATCTCCAGGTCACTTTCACACCTAGCATCATAACTATTCATGAGTTAAAAGGCATCCTTCCCAAGCTAATATCCACGTGACCTCGTTTTCACCTTCACAGCCCCAATAGCCACGATGCCGCCCGAGTTCCACCCCTCTCAAGCACATTCAAGATTCCATGCCTTCCTTTTCTCCAACTCTCCACATCTCTCCTAACTCTCTACGCCCTCAAGCCTGCGCTACCTCGTTCCAGATTTTAATCCGCGAGCTCAAGATCCCGCCCTCCTCATGCATATTCGGGAGGCGGAACTCCTCCGAGAGCCGCCCCCCCCCGCCTCTTTAATTTTAGCCACCCCGACGTCTGATTTGCCAAGATTCCACCCGGGCCACACCTCCTCAAACATATTCATGACTGACGATCCCTAGCGTCCGAATGTTAAGGAAGTTCTTGCCCCAACCTTCTCTTTCGGTGCAGCCTCGTTTTCACCGCACCCAACGCCCAGGTGCCAAAGTCCCATCCCAAAATGGGATTAGGGGGCTTCCCTGGTGGCGCAGTGGTTGAGAGTCCGCCTGCCGCTGCAGGAGACACGGGGTCGTGCACCGGTCCGGGAGGATCCCACGTGCCGCGGAGCGGCTGGGCCCGTGAGCCACGGCCGCTGGGCCTGCGCGTCCGGAGCCTGTGCTCCGCAGCGGGAGAGGCCACAACGGTGAGAGGCCCGCATACCGCAAAAAACAAAAAATACAAAACCAAGATGGGATTAGCTAAGGCCCAGAAAGGGGATGGCAAAAATCCCATAAGGAGCCCCGCCCCCTTATGCATATTCACGAGCTAAAGCCTTCCTAACTATCCTCTCGCTTTCTCCCAGTTGTGCGGCCTCATGAATGCGCAGAACTGCGGCCTCGCTTTCCCCGGTTCTTTTACCTCGTCTTCCCTCTCGGTCCTGCGCGACTTCGTTCCCACCTTAACCGACCTAAAGGCCCGAGACCCACGATTTCCGTCAACCCCGCCCTATGTGCACAGCGAATAAGCACTCACCCCCCGCACAGCGGCCCCGGACCGGCAACCACTACCCCGCGCCCGGCTGGGGGCTGCTGCCGCCATCAGCAAGAGCAGGAGCAGCCGAGTCGCCCCAGCGCCGGGCGCGGCCATTTCGGACCCGTCCCACCAGCCAAGGGGCTGGAGTGAGCCGGGCGCCGCGGAGCACGCCGGGAGGAACGGCCCGCATCCCGTCGCCCGTGCGCCTGCGCCGGCTCTTTGCGTCTGCGCACTAGCGCCCTCCCGCTACCGGCGCCTGACGTCACGAGGCGGGCGCCGCTCCATCCGGGTCTCCGGGCACCAACCCCTTGGATGACGCCACAATCGCGGACGTCTCCTCCGTGACGCAAACCCGGTCCGTCGCGTTGTGACGTCACAGAGCCCGGGGCCCCGCCCTCCCGTTTTCTACGTGGGCGCCTCCCGCCGCTCCCCCCAAGGGGCGGGGCGTTGCGATTAAAAGGTGGCACGAGCCTAAGCCGGCCCCTAGTGGAGCAAGTGAGGCGGGACCAGGTGGGATGGCAGGTGAGAGGCGGAGCCGGGCCTGGAGGGGTTGGACCAGGTGAGGGAACCAGGTGAGGGATGGAGCCTGCGATATGGAGACCGGTAGCCGGGAACCCTCTACCCTCAGCGCGGGGCTGACCCGAGGACCTTGGCCCAGCCTCCTGGAACAGACCTGCGAACTTTGCCGCCCATGTAGAACGCCCCCCGGTTCCAGCCTGTCCCACGCGCCGGCCGGGACGGCTCCAACGCCATCTCCTGAGCGGCGAGTTCGACCAGCTGCGGGATTTACCCATCTTTGAGAGCAACTTCGTGCAGGTGTGGAGCCCCAGGGCCCTCCGAGCCCAGGCCTGAGCCCCGGCCTCCTGACTTCGGGAACCTCTGTTCGCCCTATTTCTGATCACTCCCCCTAATGTCCACCTCCTGAAATTCCTGCTTCCCTATGAACCCTGGCCTTTGATTCCCTCGGTCCATTTTCCCTGACTTCATACCCATATGACTCTTGACCTTTGACCCCAGGATCTCTGATCCCCATCTTGGTGGTTAACTTACTTGGTTCCTGACCCTTAACCCTACCAAAATTCCTGATCCCTCCCCAATCCCGCCCCCCATCTATCTGGCTTCTACTAACCTCTGACCCCCCGGCCCCAGGTGACCCGGTTAGGAGAAGTTGCCAACAAGGTCACCATGGGGGTGGCAGCCTCTAGTCCAGCCCTGGAACTCCCAGACCTGTTGCTTCTGGCGGGCCCTGCCAAGGAGAACGGACGCCTGCAGCTCTTCGGGTGACTGCCCCCACCCCAGCCTAGACCTCCTTCCTCCCCAGCTCTGGGCATCCTAGGCCCCCTGCAGCACCTCCTTTCACCCTCACGACCTCCAGGGCCAGGAGCCATGGATGGCTGCTAGCCTTCTCTGGGCTACTGTCCACCCAGGAGAACAAGGACAGGGCCATCCACAGGAGCCAGGAATCAGGGATAGATAGACATGAGGGGGACTGTCCTCAGCTACACCCTGGCAGGAATCAGGAGAATGACCATTTATGCAGCACTTACTGCATGCCAGGCGTCCCCTTGACCATGCACATCATCTCTTCTCTGACCTCCTACTGTCATATGGTGGGGCCCCTTAGGCCCATCCATAAAAAAAAACTGAGGCCCAGAGAGGGGAGCCACTTGCCCAGGGTCCCACAGTGGGTCAGGGGTGGCCTGGGATCAGAACCTTGGGCTCCTCAGGATTGCTGACCTCATGATTCTGGAGCTCCTGGGCCACACTCCACACTGCCCCTTCAGGTCTTTGTTTTTTTGATTGAAAAAGTAATGCAAATTCACTCCAAGGTACAAAACACACAGAGAACAAAATACACCTTTCTTCCATCCTAGGCTCCTGTCTCCAACTCCAGCTGCAAATACCAAGACATTTACAGGCATAGAGTATATTTCCAGAAACATTCTGCTGGTGGCTTTCACTTTTTGGCTACATCTCACAGATAATGAAAGAAAGGGGGATGGGGGAAGGGAGGGAAGGAAGGAAGGAAGGATGGAGTCACATTGTCACACACACACACACACACACGCACGCACACACACAATCCTTTGTCTGCAATTTTGTTTTGTTTTGCGGTACGCGGGCCTCTCACTGTTGTGGCCTCTCCCGTTGCGGAGCACAGGCTCCAGATGCGCAGGCTCAGTGGCCATGGCTCACGGGCCCAGCCGCTCCGCGGCATGTGGGATCTTCCCGGAACCAGGGCACGAACCCGTGTCCCCTGCATCGGCGGGCGGACTCTCAACCACTGCGCCACCAGGGAAGCCCCTGTCTGCAATTTTGGATGTAACTCATTTGGTGGTAGAATCTGCTTCTGACCTGAACAAACTTGATGCCACTTACAGCCTTTATTTATCCCCCCCGAATAAGTTTAAAACATTTCACAAAGCAGTATTCTGATGCCGGAACCTTGTACTGGGACCTTCTCTACCATCTTCCTTTTCTTTTCAGTGCTAATTGTATCCCACCATATGAGTCACAACCTGCAGCTGGAAGGATGCTAAGGATGGTGCTGAGAGGGGGGTTTTGACCCTCACCATCTCCTTCAGCACTCTCCCCTCCCAACCCCAGAGAAAACATACCATCGACGTAAAATCATTGAGCTTGCTCTGCCAGCTCAGCCTCAAGACACATCCCCCAGCCCCTCACTTCTGACCAGCTTGCAGCCCTTAGTGATTCTGTGCCAGTGCACACAGATCCATTTTTGGACACACACAATTCAACAAACTCCGTCCCCATGGACACCTAGCTT
Source organism: Delphinapterus leucas (assembly GCF_059928025.1). Lineage (NCBI taxonomy): Eukaryota > Metazoa > Chordata > Mammalia > Artiodactyla > Monodontidae > Delphinapterus > Delphinapterus leucas. The sequence continues at coordinate 6,790,468 of NC_143148.1, forward strand.
GCATCCAGCCTCTTGCTGTGAGGATGTAATAGGGAATGTCCTTGAACGAATGGCTGCCTTCAGACGGCCTGGTTTCAAATCCTGGCTTCACCTCTTCTTCACTGTCTTTGGCCAAGTTTCCTACCCATCTGGGCCTCGGTTTCCTCATCGGCAACATGAGGATAAGAGGAGAGCCCACCTTCCAGGGCTGTCAGGGGATAAACTAAGTAAATGTCTGTAAAACTCTTGGAACAGCACTTGGCACAGAGTATGCGCTCTGGAAATGTCAGCTGTTATTCTTCCATTTGGGGAACATACTAATAGATCGAGTTGCCTACTGAGGGACTCTGATGTGTCCTGTGCCTTGGGGTGACAACCAGTGTGGCAGGCAGGGGACATCCATGTGCTCAGCTGCGAGGGTGTCTGTAAGACCAGTTTCTAGAGGTAGTCTTGCAGGGCCTGAGGGGAGTCGTATGTGGCTACCCAGTGTTGTTAAGAACATAGGTAAGACTTGGCTTCAAGACCCTGCTGTGTGATCTGGGCCAAGTTACCCATCCTGTCTGGATTGTTTCCTCCACTGCCTTGTTGGACCTTGAATCAGGCTGGGGGCCTGAGCAATTCCTTTATTCAGATACTCCACAAGCATTCACTCAGCACTGACCATGGGTCAGCTCTGGGTACTACGGAAGCAGCACTGAACAAAACTGGACCAAAAATCTCTGCCCTCAAGCTCACCTTCTACTAGGAAAGCAGACAGAATAGATGTCGATTTGTCCAGTGGGTGAGGTCTGTGGAGACAGATGGGGCATGGGAGTGGGCATGGGGAGGTCTGCAAGGGCGAATGTAGTTGTATATAGGCTGGAGGTTGTAAACAGATCTTCTCTAAGAGAGGAAGGGGCCAAGCTATGGGGACGGCTGGAGGATGACAGAGGGAACGGCCTGTGCAAAGGTCCTGAGGTAGGACCAAGCCTGGCAGGTGTTTATGGGACAGTGAGACCAGTATGGCTGGAGCCGAGTAAGCGAGGAGAGTGGGTGGGGGTTGGGGGGCAGAGAGGGAACAAAGGGGGCAGATCCCGCAGGGCCTTGTAGTCAAGGCAAGGACTCTGCTTTTACTCTGAGCCCCGGGAGGGATTTGAGCTAACGCGGGTGTTGATTGGCGCCCTCTGGCGGCCGCGTGGGAACAGACTGGGGGTGAAGGCGGGAAATTACGGTGGCTGGACGGCGGGGGTCGGGGGCGGCTGGTGGAGGGACTTGGAAATCGTCGGACTGTGACTACGGTTTAACGGTGGAGCCATCAGGATTTGGTAGGATTGGCTGAGAATGGGAAAAAGTCGCCTCCCGTGGTTTCTGACTGAGCAAGTGGGAGGATGTTGTTAAGATGGGGAAGACGAAGAGGTGCAGCTTTGGGGTTGGCGGAAGGTCAGGAATTTGGCTGTTGGACATTTTATGTGTCCGATGTCGATCCAACATACAAATGGAAATTTCAAGTAAGCAGCAATCTGAGTTTCGCGTTTAGGAGGGAGGACCAGCGGGACACACGGATGGGCTCTGTGTATGGAAGAAAATTGGGGATGGATAAAATGCAAGAGGCAGAGAAAGTGGAAAAGGATCCTTCCGGGCGGGGAGAGGGGCGCTGGGGTGGGCGCTGCGAAGCCGGGGAGGATAAGACGCTGAGGCCGCCCCTTCCGCCCGCCAGGCTGTTCCCCTTGCAGTTCGTCCAGCTCTTCGTCCACGACGAAAGCCGCTGGCAACTGAAGGTCAAGTTCCGCACCGGCCGCGCCTTCTACCTGCAGTTGCGGGCCCCGCCGGAGACCCGCGACCGCAAGTTCGGCCAGTGGGTGCGGCTGCTCTACCGCCTGCGCTTCCATTCGGCCCAGGGAGCCGTACCCTTCACGCAGGAGTACTCGGCGCTGGAGGACGACAAGGACGAGGATCCGAGGAGGAGGGTGTGAGCGGACGAGGTGAGCGGAGCAGGGCGGGGCTGCAAGGAGCGGGGAGAGGGGCATGGGCGGGGCTGGGGGCGGGACTCCTGGGTCTGAGGGAGGGGATTGGGGGCGGGGACTCCCGGGTCTGAAGTGGGAGGGGCTGGGGGCCTGGATCCTGGGTCTGGGAGGAGGTCCTGGGACCTGGATGCCTGTGTCTGAGAGTGGAGGTGACCAGGAGCCCAGACTCCTAAGTCCTGACAGTGTGTGGCATCTGTACCCAGAGGACAGGAGGCTCTCAAAAGCAGGGCAAGGTCTGCAGGACCTTGGCGCACCAGCAAAAGTGGTGATGGTTTCCTAACTGGGCATCCCCCCACCCCAGCCTCGCTCCCCTTGACCTAGCATGGTGGGATCTGGGGAGGGAGTGCCCAGGCCCTGAAGGAGTGGGGTCAGCCAGACAATTTGCCAGTTCCGTGTAAGGCCTGGGGAGGGGAAATGCCCCAGTCCTTGAAGGTGGGGACACTGGAACGTATGGGGCCTCTTCCTCTTGAGACACCCTGCTCCCCAGGCCTTCCCAGGAAGTACAGAGTGCCCACTCACCCACCCCCAAACGCCAGGTGCCTCCGCAGTCAAGGCCTCCGAGACAGAGTCTTGTACCCAGCTTCAAGCCATGGAAGCCAGACTGGACCCACAGACCTCTGAACTCTGGGGACTCTGATTCCTCCCACATTATTTTGAGGTCACTAAAAGACCAGAGATCAAAGTGTACCCTACCTCGGGGCCGGACAGATGAATTATTAAAGTTAATAAAGATCGGCCACTTAAGAACCAACAACCCGGTCACGAGCAGTTTCCCCATCGTCACCGATTCAACATGGCAGAAATAGCTCTTCCAGTATGACTGCCCCAGCACGGTCTTCTGTTCATGGTGTCTGGCTCCTCGGGCCACTACTGAGGCCCAGCGCTCACCACTCCATCATGGCTACCTCACTAGAGTAGCCCTCCCCAGTCTGGCCTTTGGTTCTTCTTTGCCCACTGCATCTGGCCCCTGCAGCCAGCCCACCTCCTCCCCACTCACAGTAGCTTGTCTAACAGGGCTGCCTCCACAGGGTGTCAGGTCCACCCGTGATTTTGTAGTTGCCATGGCAACGCGGTAGCCTCGCTAAAGTAGCTGTTCCAAGATGGCGGCCTCAATGTGGTCTGTTTCATCAGGGCTGCCTCATCGTGGTTGCCATTCCAACCTGGCTGTCCCCATCACCCAGCCCCAGGTGACTAAGCCCTACCGGAGGAGGAAGGCGGAGCTACAGACTCAAGAAGGACAGACATATGGGAGTCCAAGACAAGACTATGATCTTCTCATTGATAACTCGGGAAAGGGAAACGTGTTGGGGGAGGTCTGGGTTAGGACCCAGCAGCCAATTATCTTGGCAGGTGGGAGAGAGCGCTTCACTGCGGCACTGTGGGAGGAAAGCAGAAAAGGGTGGTAAAAATGCTTGTCCCACCACCACCCGCCCCTGCCCCCGGGCCTGTGCCCGCTGGATTCGCCTGACCAGCACGGGGAGCAGGCTTTCCCTCCATCACCTAGCTCGGCACCTGGTCAACCCAACTCCGTACAGCCCTGATTCCTATAGTTTTGAACCCCAAACTGGGACATTCTGATTACAGAGCAGCTGCTGGAGACCAGCCGTCACTGGAATCCTGAAGTAGGGATATTTCTGAATGGATTCAATAGTTGATAAGGGGGACGGCAGAACCCTAGGAATTATCAACAGGTCGGCCTGGCAGATCAGCGCCTCAGAATGACAGGCAGGAGGTGCTTGGAGTCATCCCTCTGGACGCTTTGCTAAGGGTCTGCAGCCCCTTCTGTCTACTGGGCTGTCGTCAGAGCCAGGGAGGGACTCTGGAAGCCCCTATGAACGTCAGTCGCCTCTGAGGGACTTGGTTAGCAGCCTCCCCGCGAGTCGTGGCTGGTGGATGCTTGCTGGACTGAAGCCCAAGGCGGAGGATGCAAGGAAGAGCATTCTGGGTAGAGGGAAAAGCATGTGCAAAGTCCCAGGAGCAGGAGAAGGCACAACCAGTTTGTCCAACCGCCAACTGCTCGGTGTGGCTGGAAAATGGGGGCGCTTGAGGCTGGAAAGGGGCTGGGGGTGGCAGAGGCAGGACCATGACCCCAGGATGAAGGGTTCCGGGGCTGCTGGAGAGCCCTGTGAGCAGGTCAACTGTGGATATGGGCCAGGCACCCTCTAGGGCCCGGAGGCGGAACCGGAGAGAGAGACTGGAGACCCTGAGGCCCGAGAGGAGGCTGGGGCAGAATTCAGGAAGGAGGACAGCTGAGGCTGGGGCTGTGGGGCAGAGAGGTGGGGACAGGAGGGGGACAGGGACAGGCTTTGGAGGGGGCTCATTTTTCGGGGCTCCCACAGCCCCCCGTCCTCTGCCACTACCCATGTTTCTTTCAGTGCTGTGCCACACACCTCCCCAGGCACACTGGAAGCCTTAGCGATCATTTGCTAAGTTCTTCTCGCCCTCATTCACCTCTTATTTGTCCCTCAGCTCCTTTGGAAAACCTCGGACACCTGCCCAGGCCGGGTCAGGCGCTCTCCCTCCCCCACCCCTACAACACCCTGAACTGCCTTCCCTCCCCCCCGTGTCACCCTGAAACATCCTGCTGGGGTCTGAATCGGCTTCCCAGTCATACTCGCAGAGGGCCCGGGTCTGCCTAGGCTCTGGTCTCAGCCCTGCTCAGCACTGGCCTCCCGTTAGCTTGGTAAAGCGAGTGGATGAGGGTCGGCAGGGGTGCACTGGGGGCCGCCCCACGCTCACTTCGGACTTCCAGCTTGCACTCGGCCAGGGCCTCCCCCAGCTCGTTGACGGCCAGACACGAGTAAGTCCCTGAGTCGAAGGAGGACGGGCGGCGGATGTTCAGCGTCAGGACCCCCAGGTAGTTGTTCATCAGGAACCTGGGATCTCCGCTGATTTCCATCTTGTTCTTCATCCAGACCACCTTGGGCTGTTGAGAGTGGAGAGGAAGCCATGTGACAGAGGGTACCCTGGGAGGTAGCAAAGTGGGCCTTGGGAGGCAGATTTGGGTTCTCCTTCTGGCTGTGCCACCTCCTAATTTTGACTGGCTGACCTTGGACGAGTCACTTCTCCTCTCTGACCCTCAGTCTCCTCTTCAGTAAGAGGAAGAGCCCACCCCTTGTGGTGGCCCATAGGGCCCTGCATGATTTGGCCCCATTACTCCTCTGCCCTCACTTCCCACCCCTTCCTTCCATCTGCTCCGCCCACACGGGCTGCCTCACTGTCCCTCAAACAGACCAGACAGGCTCCCACCTCAGGACCTTGGCACTGGCTCTTGCCTCTTCCAATACTGCTCTCCCCTCCTCTTTTCACCTAACCAGTGCCTGCCTATCTTTCAGGTCTCAGTTCCCCTGTCACTTCCCGGGTCCTAGACTGGAACAGGAATGCCCCCACTTTACACTCTCAAACTGCCTGCATTTCCCTAGCACACTCGCCACCCTTTATAATCTTATAGTCATTTGTGTGACTTCGGATGCATGGCGGTCTCCCCCAACATACGGGAACTCCTTGTTCAAATCACCAGCACATAGAAAGCCTCTGAAAACGTGTGTTGAATGAATGAATGAATGATGTAAATAAATGAAGCAAATGAATGAGCTGAATAAATGAATGGATTGGTAGGGAAATGAGCGGAATGAATGAATGGATGGAGTTAGTGAATAAAGCAGTAGGCAGCGGTGATGGCGGAGGTGAAGGAAAGAATCCACGGGATGCCTACAGCAGCTGACGCTAAAAATTGGCAAAATGTGTCAAAAGGGCCAGGCAGTCAATATTTTAGGCTTTTTGGGGCTCTGTGGTCTCTGGGTCATGGACCACACATAAACCATTAACGTGAAAGCAAGATAACAAAACAGAAAAAGAAAAAAACGTTTAAAAAATTATTTATCCCCTTGGGGTCCAGTGGTTTGGACTCGGCGCTTTCACTGCCAGGGCCCGGGTTCAATCCCTGGTCGGGGAACTAAGATCCCACAAGCCACGTGGCACACCCAAAAAAAAAAATATCTTAGAGAAACCGGTGGAGGCGGATTTGGCCCGAGGGCCGTAGTTTGCCAGCCGCTGGTCTAGGTGGGTCCTTGGAGTTCAAGGTTGCAAGTGTCCACATTCCCAGACAGTAGTCTGGAAACCAGACCGGGCAGGAAGATGCCAAGGAGCCCTGCAGGTTTAGACCCGCTCCGCCCCAAAGGTTTCTGTTTTTGAGGGAAGTCAGTGTAGTGAGCTGAGACTTGGGCTCTGGTTAGAGCAGAGAGACAGGAAGTGGGTTAAAAGTGAGCAAATCCCACGAGCAGAGAGAGAACTCAGGGAGGAAGAGCCCGTGTGGCGGGCAGGCAATGGGGCTTCACCTTGATGATGAATTCCCTACAGGGTTACACATTACACACACTACGCGCGCGCGCGCGCACACACACACACACACACACACACACACACACACACACACACGGCACCTTCGGGTAGCCTCTGACGGCGCAGTTGAGAGCTGCAGCGTAACCAGCCACGACCACCCGGTCAGGTAGAGGCGTCAGGAACTTGGGAGGCGTTCGGAAGTCATGCTCCTTGTACTCAGGCATTTTGAAGGTGACACCTGGGGGAGGGGTGATACACCTGTAAGGGGACTGGTCTTCACTGTCCCCGGACCACTTCTCCTCCAGCACCAGGTGCCATCAACTCTGAGTGCAGGGAGGGAGACTATATCTAAAATAGATAACCAACAAGGACCTACTGTAGAGCACAGGGAACTCTACTCAAGATTCTGTAATAACCTATATGGGAAAAGAATTTGAAAAAGAACGGATATATGTATATGTATAACTGAATTACTTTGCTGTACACCTGAAACTAACACAACATTGTAAATCAACTACACTCCAATTAAAAAAAAAAACAAAACAGAGAGGGGGGAACTGGGACTGGCCCCCTCGGAACGGTGGCAGTAGCCATACCTGTCTTGAGGATGCAGGCCGTGTTCTTGGAGACGCCAGGCGAGTCGCTGAGCCCACAGATGTTCTCGCTGTAAACTCGGAAATAGTATTCGTTGCCCATGATGAGGTCTGATACGGTGCAGGAGGTTTGCCGGTTGTGTTCGTAGACGTTGAACCACTCCTACGGCATGGGGGACGGGGAGGGGCCGGGAGAGTCAGGGACACGGACCCAAGCGGGCGCCTCGCTCATAAAACCCACCGTTCCCCAGCAGCTCTGTTCACAATGGCCGGAAGGTGGGAACAACCCAGGTGCCCATCAGTGGATGAATGGACAAGCAAAACATGGTCCATTCAAACCAGGGACTGGTAGGGGAATTCCCTGGCGGTCCAGTGGTTAGGACCCCACGCTTCCCCTGCAGGGGGCACAGGTTCAGTCCCTGGTAGGGGAACTAAGATCTGCAAGCCGCACTGCACAGCCAAAAACAAAAATCAAACAAAAAAATAGGGCCTAGGGGCTTCCCTGGTGGCGCAGTGGTTGAGAGTCCGCCTGCCGATGCAGGGGACACGGGTTCGTGCCCCGGTCCGGGGGGATCCCACATGCCACGCAGCGGCTGGGCCCGTGAGCCATGGCCGCTGAGCCTGCGCGTCTGGAGCCTGTGCTCCACAACGGGAGAGGCCACAACAGTGAGAGGCCCGCGTACCGCAAAAAAACAAACACACACAAAACAGGCCTAGTACTCAGCCATGAGAAGGACTGAAGCATGGATACCTGCTACAATGGGGATGAACCTGGAAAACACGGTGCTGAGTGAAACGAGCCAGACACAAAAGGGCCACAGAGTGTGTGACTGTGTCCATAAGAAATGTCCAGGAGGGGCCGATCCACGGGGACAGGAAGCAGATGGGGGGTTGCCAGGGACTGGGTGGGAGGGAAAGGGCAGTGGCTGCTTCACGGACAAGGGGTTTCCTTTGGAGGTGATGAAGATGTCTTGGAACTAAATAGACGGGGTGGTTGCACAACACAGGGAAGGGGTGAAATGCCACTTGACAACGGTTAATGCTACATTTGGCTAGAGGAATTTTACCTCAGTAAAAAAGAAAGCAAAAGAAAACGTATTAAAGAGTTCCCTGGTGGCCTAGGGATTAGGATTCCAGGCTTTCACTACTGCGCCCGGGTTCAATCCCTGGTCAGGGAAATGAGATCCCTCAAGCTGCCCGGCACCACCAAAAAAAAGAAAAAGAAAATCTGTTATGCACCAAATCTCAGCCAAAAGGCTTTCCTCCCTGTCCCGGCCCATTCTCCCAAATTTCCCGGTGCCTCAGTTTCCCCAGCTGGGAAATGGGAACAACACACCTGCTCTGACAATCTGGCCAGCTTTTCTCCCCCCAAGTCCACTCCACCCCAGGCCCCTCTAGTCTCTCACCATGGTTTTCTTGTCGGCTTTCTGGACAAAATACCCGGTGATCTCACTGTTGCCGTCATCCTTGGGGGGCTTCCACTCCACCAGCGCGTTGGTGCCCCACACCTCCTTCACCATCACGTTCTCCGGTGGCCCTGCCTTTTCTGGAAGATGGGGCGTGTGTTATAAGTCACCCCAAGCATCCCTAAACGTCCAGTGCCTCACCTCCTCTCCCCTGTCCATCCCCACACCCTCTGATCTCTCTTAGGTTTTTTCCCACTCCCATTTCCTCCCCTTCTGCCCCACTGCCACCTCACACCCTCCCCGGTTCCAGTCTCTCCACTTTCCCCTGTCCTGGGTCCTCCTCATCCCCTCCCATCTCCTCCCCTCCCCCCTCATCGCCGCCGCCTGCGGACCGCGCACCCACGACCCGGATGTGGATGGTGGCCGTGTCCTTCATGTTCTCGATCTGCACGCTGAGCTCGTACTCCCCGGAGTCTGAGCGGGCAGCCTCGCGCACGAAGAACACTGTGTCGAAGTCGCTGGTGTGCACGAGCACGTGGGAGGTGTCTATGGGCGCCCCGCCCTTCGTCCACGTCACCTGCGGCCTCGGCTTTCCCTGTGCGGGAAGGCGGGGAGGGCGGCGAGGTTAACCCGGGTCTCACCCGCAGAAGCTGACCCCTCACCCCTGCCCCACCCCCGACCCCAGCTCGACGCACCTGGAAGGGAATGACGAGGTTAATATGCTCCCCCACTTTGCGGATGTAAGTCTGGCGGAGGTGGCGGGGCAGCCGGATCTTGGGTTGCTCTGAGTGCACAAACCCAGGGAGGGGCTCAGCGCCGGGCAGAGGGACTCGACGGAGGGACAGACAGACCAGGGGCGATGAGGATGTCGGGGGAGGCCCTAATGATGACACCAACTTGGTCTTTAGGAGAGCAGAGTCGGGGGTCAGGAGTCCTCACCCACAATCTCCTGGATGGTGACCGGCTGGGCCAGGGTGGCCGGCTGGCTGCGCCCCGCGATGTTGACCCCAACGACGCGGAAGGTGATTCTGGCTCCTGTGGGGAGGTTCTTGACAGTGAAGCCACAGCGCTCCACCAGTTCCGTGTTAGCAGGGATCCACTCGTCAGCTAGGAGAGAGGAGCGAGGCTGGGGATCTTCCTTCAAGACCTCCCTAGGTGCCCCTCCGTTTGTGTCCTTTCAGCGCCTAGGGCCCCACCGCAGTGAATATGTGCAGCTGACATTTCTGGAGCATTTCTTATGACCAGGTTGGAGCTAATTAATGGTAGCGCATTAACTCCTGCCTCCATTCTGTGATCCCCATTTTAGAGATGAGGAAACTGAGGCTCAGAGAGGGTAAGGGGTTGGGGGTGGTAGTTACAGACAGCTCCTCGGATTTCCTGCTTGAAAATGGGTGCTTTTCCATCGTGGTTTTATTGCCATGGGTTGGTGAACCAGAGTGAGTCAGACCAACAATCAACAGGGTGAACTCTAACAAAAGTATAATAGGTTCTGAAAGACAGATTGGGGAGGGGTGGGCAAGGGTAGGAACTGGGTAAAGAGTGCTGGGAAGAGAAAAGGAAGAAACTGACCAGAGACCACCCTTCCATCACTTACATGCATCCCCAAATCCTGTCATCACTGTATCCCGTCAAAATGGAAACTGCTTTCGCCATTTTTAGACGAGGAAACGGAGGCTTAGAGGTTTGCCCAAGGTCACACAGTTACAAGGCGAAGGGACAGGATTGGAACCCACATCTGTCTGACTTAAAGCCTGGGATACAGTGTCAAAATGACCTTGTCTGTCTCCCCAGTGAGAGGACCATGTCGGAGATATCCCCAGAGCCGAGGCACTGGGCCTGGCATGGCGTCAGTGCTCCATACATGTTTGTTCCGTGGAGGACTGAGAGTGGGATGTGTGGAAATATGGATAGGAGGATGGACAGACAGATGGAGAAACAATGCATAATTAGACGGTTGGATGGTCATATAGGCAAACGGATGGATGGAAAGAAGAGAGGGAGGAAAGAAACATAGCGGTGAAGCGATAGATACATGGATGAAAACAATGTTACTGGATGGATGGATAGTTAAAATGATCCAAAAAATTTCCAGATGGATAGAGAGATGGTTGGATGGATGACTGGGTGGGCAACTGGAGAAAAAGAAGGAAAGAAGGGAGGGAGGGAGGGAGAAATAAGAGGTGAAAAAGAAGGAAGGAAAAGAAGGAAGGAAGGATACATGGATGGAAGGATGGATGGATGGATGGATGAAAGATTGGTTGGATGGGTAGATGAATGGATAACTAGATAAAACACAGGAGGAGCAACATAGGTAGTAGATAAATACTTGGATGGATGGATAAAAAGGTATCACTGTATGGAGGATGGGTGTAGGGGAGGGAGAGAGGGAGAGAGAGAGGACAAGCCGGTCACTGGGGGCCTGGCTTGACCCATCCCATCCCAGAGATTCAGGCAGGCACAGACAGAAGGGCAGTTCGCTATGGCAGAGATCTGTCCCTGCACTGCCCTATTTGCAGGCCTCTGGACCAGACACCCACCGGGACTCTATGTGTGCCACCGCCCCCCACCAGGCCAGACGGGGTAACTCACAGCCTTCCACGTGGTACTCCAGCAGGTACCCATCGATGCCACCTGCCCCAATCCTATCTGGGGGCCGCCACTTGAGGGTGGCGGTGGTGTCTGTCACATCCTCCACTGTCAGGTGCTGGGGTTCACTTGTGGGTGCTGTAAGAATCCAGGGAAAGGGGGGGTGGGGGTAAATGAGGGCTCAGGGGTCAGAGCTGGAGTCACTGGTCAGGAAAGGGATCAATATGGTGGGCCAAAGGTCAGGGAGCAAGGATGTGGCATCACGGGTCATTAAAACAAGATCTCAAGGAATCGTGAGGTCTCCAAGGGCAGGGGTAGGTGTCTGTGTGGTAGGTCAGAGGTCAATGCCATATTCGGGGGACAGCATGGAGTCTAGGATCATAGAGGTCGGTGGCTGTTGTACTGGGTCAGGAAGAGGTCAGGAGGATGCGTGGGGCTCGGGGGTCAATGTCTTGAGTTGTTGGATGAGAGGGGACAGACGTCAGCGGAGTCAAGGGAGTCAAGGCCAGGGTATAGGGTTAGAGATCAGTGACGGGCAGGCCATGGGTCAGAGGTGGACGGGGGCTCGGTGAGGGTGCAGAGAGGCATCACCAATAGGCATGAAGGGCTTGGTGTTGACGCTGGGCTGGGAGACCCCAATGGCGTTGACAGCGAAGACCCGCATCTCGTAGAGGATGCCCTCGATCATATTGGTGGACTCATAGGTGGTCTCCGTGAAGACCTCGAAGTTCAGCTTCATCCAGTGCTGAGAGCCCTTCTTCTTCCGCTCCAGGAGGTACCCTGGAGGCCCCCGCAAGCAGAGAGACGTGGGAAGTCATGGGGAGGCCTGGGGTCCCAGGTCAGCTGGGGCAGTCAAAGGCACATCAAAAGGTCACATGACTCTGAGAGGTCTGAGGCCGTGAATCTTGAGTTGATCTCAGGGTCACAGAGCAGTCAGAGGTTACCCGTCATGGGGTCAGGGATCAAGAAGGGCCACAGGTCATGAATCAGGGCGTAAGGAGTCACAGAAAATCCTAGGCTGTTAGCCAAAGTGAGGATTCCCAGGTTGCTGGGGAGTAAAGAATGATAGGGAAGGCAAAAGGGATTGTGAGATATTGAAGATGGAAAACCGAGTTTCCGAGGGTGGTCACTGAGGATGCTATAGGGACTCTTGGAGGTCAAGGAGAAGTCAGGGGACGGGGAGGTCAGAGGTCATGGGCACTGTGGCACACGGGCACTCACCGGTGACCATCTGTCCCCCGTCATACTTGGGTGGCTCCCAGACTAGGGTGGCCCAGTCTTCTCCAACCGATGTGACACGCACAGCCTCCGGGGGATCTGGGACATCTGGGGAAGGGGAGGCAGGATGGTCAGAGGACACCTCATGGCCTCGGGGAACCCCCCCTGGCTCAGCCCCCTTGCTCCCCTCTGCTCACCCACAACCCGCAAGAAGATGGAGGCCACGTCCTCGCCGACGGGGTTGGTGACCTTGATGGTGTAGCGGCCCTCATCAGCTCGCTCCGTGCTCTCAATCACGAAGCTGCTGGTGTCTGTCTGCTTCTCGATGTGGACCCTGCCCTCGGTGCCTGAGAACACCTGAACACAGCCCACCAGATGGCCTTTTTCCACCTCTCTCAAAACCCAGACCGGCCTCCACCCCTCCCCTGCCCAACAGTCTCCAATGGCTCCCCATGACCACAAAATACACAGGATGTGGACCCAGCACAAGTGGACCTGCTGGGTCTGCCCCCGGCCTCATCACCCCCCTGCCACTGCCCTCCTTGCCCTCCAAACACCACCCTTCATTAAAAACACCAGCCTGTCTCATCCCCAAGATTTTGCAAAGCTGATCCCCAGGGCATGCAATGCCCTGACCCACTTCTCTATCTGCTATACCGTTACCCATCCTTTAGAACCCACCCAGAAGTCGCCTCTTCTGGAAAGCACTCCTGGATGCCCTCAGCTGAAAGTGACAGCCCACTTTGACTGCTATGACAGAATCCACATAGCTTCTGGTACCTCCCTTTCTCTCAGCCCTGATCACCCTGAACTGTGACTGTTTGGGCACGTGTCTGCCTCTCTCCAAAAGTGAAGGCTCCAGGAAGGCAGGGGCTGCATCTGATTCATGGTTGTATCCTCAATGCCTATGCAAGAGCCTGACATACAGGAAACATCAGGGGGTGTTTGCTGAGTGAAGGAATGAATGAAGATTGAGTCAAGTCTATCCGTTTTACAGAAGAGGAAACTGAAGCCCAGAGGAGAGAAGAAAAATTGAACTGTTTCAGGGCCTGGAACATACAAGATGAAAATATTTGTTGGATGGATGGATGGATAAGTGGGTTGATTCATGGATAAATGGACAAATGGATTAATTACTGGACGAATTCATTAATCAATCAATGAACTGATGAATGGAAAGATGGTTAGATGGATGAACTAATGGATGGCTGGACTGATGGATGATTGATTAATGGGTTAATGGGTGGGTGGACGGGTGCATGGATGGATTGATTGATTGATTAATGGGTTAATGGGTGGGTGGACGGGCGGATGGATTGATTGATTGATTGATTAATGGGTTAATGGGTGGGTGGACGGGTGGATGGATTGATTGATTGATTGATTAATGGGTGGATGGACGGGTGGATGGATGGATGGATTGATTGATTAATGGGTTAATGGGTGGGTGGACGGGTGGATGGATTGATTGATTGATTGATTAATGGGTTAATGGGTGGATGGACGGGCGGATGGATGGATTGATTGATTGATTAATGGGTTAATGGGTGGATGGATTGATTGATTGATTGATTAATGGGTTAATGGGTGGATGGACGGGCGGATGGATGGATTGATTGATTGATTAATGGGTTAATGGGTGGATGGATTGATTGATTGATTGATTAATGGGTTAATGGGTGGATGGACAGGCGGATGGATGGATTGATTGATTGATTGATGGGTTAATGGGTGGGTGGACGGGCGGATGGATGAATGGTTGGAGCACTCATTCATGTGCTAGGCCAGAACCACGTGGTGAACAAACATAATCTCCAATCTTCAAAACAACCCTCTGAAGAAGGAATCAAATTCCTCATTTTACAGACAATGAAACTGAAGCTCAGAGAGGGAAACCAGCTTGCCTAAAGTCACCCAGCAGAGCTGAGAGGGAGAAGTCAGGGCACAGGGGAAGCTCCACATACCTCATCCTCCTTCATCCAGGTGGCGACAGGAGGGGGCTCCCCTGTGATGGACACGTCCAGCCTCAGCTTGTTTCCAGCCACGACCACAACTGTATTTTCTGAGGTCTTCCCCGAGAAGTCCAGGTGGATCTTTGGTGGCTCTGGTGGCAGAGGAGAGATTCTGGGGAACTTGGGAGTGGGCAGCTGTTCCCTCCCAATCCCCTCCAGAGGATCTCCTGAGAAGCTGGCTTCCAACAGCCACAGAGAACCAGCGGTCCAGGTCCCCTGCCCCTCTGCCCTCAGACCCAGGAGTCCAGGCCCCCAGCCTAAGGACCACAGCAGCCTCTGGTCCCTACCTTGCTTGGGGACGTACTCCACCGTGATTTCTGGAGGACAAAGAAGACTGATGGTTAGGTCTATGGGGCCCCTTATCCCCCCCTCACACCCCATCACCCTGGGACCTGAGGGGTTGGGAGGTGGATTCAGGCCCATGACTGTCCCTCCTCCCACAAGCACCTGCTGTCACCCCCAGCTACAGTTAGGGAAACTTAATCCTGAAGGGGGTTGGGGTCTGGGAGGGTGGATGCTATGGCACCCAGGGAGAGACAAGGAGGTATCCTCACCCAGGAATTTGAGTGTGGCCGAGAGGGACAGGGCATAGCCGTCGGGCACAAATGTGTAGTCTCCCTCATCCTCAGGGCGAACATCATCAATCGTCAATCTGTGGAACCTAAGGGGAGTGCGGGGGTGCAGGGCAAAGGTCAGGCCAGGTCGCCCTGGGGACCACCGCGGAGAAACACGTGCCACAATGCGATCCCCGTGCTCAATGCAATGCTAGTGCCTGGACCCAAATCTCGCTCTGCCCCTTACTAGCTGTGTGACCTTGGGCAAGTCACTTAACCTCTCTGTGCCTCCGTTTCTTCATCTATAAAATAGAGGTAATGTTCACAATCTACAAGGGGGTTGTTGTAAGGCATTTAGAAGACTCCCTGGCACCTGGTAAGTGCCCTGTAAAGCATTAAGATTAGTTCTCAGCATTATTGACACCATCAGCAGGCAGGGGCCTTACACAGAACCCAGAAAAAGTCTACGTCTGCCAAGAGCTATTATCAGGAAATCCACAGGGGCACGATGTTCTGCTGGCATCACAGTGGTTCTCGGCATTCTGCAGATTACCAGGTGTTTATCTCAGGTGTCCACGTGCCACGCTTTGAATTCCAGCCCCGTTTCCCTAGCTAGATGGCCTCCCCGCCAAAACTGACTGTTTGCAAATATAGTCACAAGTTTCCTGTCCTGTAACCGTGACCCTTGCAAGGAGACCTTGCCGCCTGTGGCCTCCTTTGCCCCATAGGATATAGTGGAAGTGACACTGGGACAGCGCCCAGCCCAGCCCTCAGAGGCCCTCTTCGCTTCTGCTCTCTCTCGGGACACCTGTGTTGGCCACGTGAATATGCCAGGACCAGCCTCCTGGGGAATGAGACGTCCCACGAACCAGAGTGGAGGCAGCCCAGTTGACCCAGATGAGGGCCTGAGGGAGCCCAGGAAGATGGCCATCCGAGATCAGCCAGCCTCCCACCAGCCCTGAGACTCACAATGAAATAAACCCTTGTGTTTTATTGTTGTCGTTTGTTTTGTTTTTTCGCAGTCCTGCATGGTTTGTGGGACCTTAGTTCCCCGACCGGGGATTGAACCCAGGCCATGGCAGTGGGAACAGAGTCCTAACCACTGGACCGCCAGGGAATTCCCTAAACCCTTGTTCTTTTAAACCACAAAGTCTGCAGACCACGTCCGCAGTCCACTCCGCACCTCCCGATGTGGGACATGGTGATCCTCTTGCTGGGCCGCACCTCGACCCCATTCTTGTACCACTTGCCCGTGACCTTCTCATCGGACACCTCACACTTGAACATGGCCTGTTCTGAGGCCTTCACCGTCACATCTGCGATGTCCTGCAGGACCTCCAGCTGTTTCTCTGGATGGGGAGGGAAGGAGATGGGGCCATCAAACTGTGGGCAGTCCACAAAGATTGGCGAACACCCATTATGGGCCAAGCAGTGTCCCAGGTTCTTGGGATTCTGGCCGTGAAACAATCTGTGGGCCTCGTGAGCTCACGTTCTAGTGGGGAGACAAACAGTGAATGGGAAACACATAAACCAATAACTAGAGGGAGCGATGAGGCCTGAGGGATGGCAGGGAGGCCGCAGAAGGCTCCCAGGTAGAGGGCACAACATGTGCAAAGGCCCTGCAGAGGAAAGCAGGCTTGTTGGTTTGGGAAACAGCCAGCAGGCTGGTGCGGAGGGAGCAAAGCAGACGTGGGAGACGGCACAGGCAGGACACATCCCGTGGGCCATGGAGAGCACTTTGCATTGACTCCGAGTGAGGTGGAAACTGCTGGAGGGTGTTGGGAACATGGCTGCGATCTGACTTACATTTTCTTTTTAATTTTTTAAATAAAACAATGCACTTGTATGGCTTAAAAATAAAATAAGAGGATGTAGATATAGAGCGGGAAATCTCTCACCCACCCACTTCCAATCGTACCGGTCTCGATCCCTTCTCCAAAGACACTATAGCCAGTTCACAGCCAGAAAAGCAAAGATGTACACACAGTTCATTCCCTTCTTTCTTTCTCTTCCTTCCTTCCTTTCTTTCTTTCCTTCTTTCCTTCCTTCCTCCCTCCCTCCTTCCCTTGCTTCCTCTCTTTCCCCTCCATACAAATAGTGGCATATTGGCTTCTTCACCTAATAATACATCTTGGAAACCCTTCCAAATCACTAACTAAAAATTGTCCTTTTTTATGGCTACAGAGGGAACTACCATCATTTATCTAGCCTATCAATGACTCGGGCTTTTTTTTTTTTTTTTTTTTACTTTTTATATTGAAAATATTACAGACTCACAGGAGTTTGTAAAAATAGCACATAGGAAAAAAAAAATAGCACATAGGAAAAAAAGGGGGGGGGAATAGCACATAGAGTCCCATGTACCCTTCACCCAGCTCCCCCCAATGGTGACATCTCTCGTAACTGTAGTCCACTATCCAAACCAGGAAACCGACATGGGTCCAGTCCTGTGAACTAGACCACAGAATGTGTTCGGTTTTCACCACCTGACATTTTACAAGGATCACTCTGGCTGGAGTCGGGGTTGAGGCACAAGTGTAGAGACAGAGAGAGCAGTGAAGAGGGAGGCTATTGCCACAGTCCAGGGTATGAGGGGGATGGAGACCTGGGCCAGGTGAGGGCAATGGAGGTGGAGAGAAGTGGTGAGATTCAGTATCCTTTGAAGGTGGAGCCACCGGGATTTGCTGGTGAATCAAATGTAGGGTATGAGGCAAAGAAGGAGTCAGGGACAGCTCCAAGATTTGGGGCTTGGGCAACTTCAAGTGGCGTGTTGAAGCATGCGCAATGCGGCTCCCTGCCCCACCGGGAGGCCCCCTACCTTCCACGATGAGCTCCGCCTCACACTGGCCGCCGTTGGTCATGACCTGGTAGTGACCACTATCGGCCAAGGTCGCTTCCGAGTAGATGAGGATGTGTCGCTTCCCATCCTTCTTGAAGCGGTACATGGACTTGAAGGAATCCTCCCGCGTCAGTTCCACGCCATCTTTCGTCCTGGGTGGAGGGGACAGGAAGCGGGGAAGTGAGGGGCCCGCTTAGGCTGGAGTCTGGATGTCAGAGGTGAGTGAGGGGCCAGACAGACAGTCCTGAGCAGGAATCAGGAGTCAGAAGGGAGATCACGAAAAGGAGGAGAGACAAAGGTTGACAGAGGTGTCTAGAATGGATGGATCACAGGTGGGGGTTGGGGAGAAAAAGAGGAAGAGGAGGTGACAGGCCACAGGTCTCAGTTGGAGGTCAGGAGACACAAAAAAAGGGTCATGGGGAGAGGTCAGAACATGGAGGAAGTTCGGGGTCACAGAGAGATGTCAAATATTGTGGCCTCAGTAAATGGTGCTTCCCTGCTTGGGCCAGTCCTCCCACTTCACTTCTACCTCCTCATCATTCGAACCTCATCTCAATCATCACCTCCTCCAGGAAGCTTTCCCTGACCTCCTGAGTCCTTTTCTCCTATTAAAAAGTGGTTATAGCATCAGTTACTGACCCTCTGCAATATCAATGTTTGTCAAAATAGAACTTTGATATTTATTTGTGTGATGGCTTTATTAATGCCTGTTTCTGTCTCCAACACACACACACACACTCCACCCCAGCAGTTTGCCAGATCATAAACTCCCCAAGGGCAGGTGCCATGTTAATATATATTCTCTCCATTTTCTCTCCAATACATGGAAGAGTGCCACCACACAACAGGTGCTCAATAAATACTTGTTGGATGGGGGAATAGATGTAAGAATGGACGAATGGATGGGTAGATGGGTGAGTGGGTGGACGGGTGGGTGGATGGATGGATGAATCAATGGGATGGATGGGGAGATGATGGTTGGATGGATTGGGGGCTGGGCAGATGGATGGATGGGTACATGAATGAATAGTCAAAGCATGGATAATTGGTTGAATGGGTGAAGAAATAACTTAAAGAATCAGAAATAGCAGGGATCAGGAAAAAGACCTGGAAGAGGATGGGATAGGGAGAGGTCAGAAGTTTCAGAAAGAGGTCATGGGTGAGGATCAGGATTTATAGAGAAAGGCTGAGGTCTCCTGGAAACTACCGGTTAAAGGTCTGAAATCTTCAAGAGAGGTCCTGGGGCTTCCCTGGTGGCTCAGTGGTTAAGAATCCGCCTGCCAATGCAGGTGACATGGGCTCGAGCCCTGGTCCTGGAAGATCCCACGTGCCGCGGAGCAACTAAGCCCGTGCACTACAACTACTGAGCCTGTGCCCCACAACTACTGAAGCCCGTGGGCCTAGAGCCCGTGTTCCGTGACAAGAGAAGCCAGGGCAGTGAGAAGCCCGCGCACTGCAAGGAAGAGTAGCCCCTGCTCGCCTCAACTAAAGAAAGCCCGCGCGCAGCAACGAAGACCCAATGCAGCCAAAAATAAATTAATAAAATTAAATTAAAAAAAAAAAAAAAAGAGAGAGGTCCTAAAGATCAAGACTGAGACAAAGACACTGTGGGCATCTGTATGGAGATCAGGGGTCAAGAGTCACTTACCACATGACTTGGGCACCCTCTTCTGACACTTCCACTGCCATTTCTACCCGGTCGCCCACAAACACCTGCTGGTCCTCGAGGGGTGTGACAATCAAGACTGGGGGTTCTGTGGGCCGCAGGGCGACAGGAGGTCAGTAGTTTCAGGATCCCCTCCAGAGCCCCACTCCCCAAGCTCACGCCCAAATCCCAGCCTCACCTCTGACGAAGACCTCAGTGAAACACTTCTCATCTTTGACGACGACCTCATAAGCAGCATCGTCCGCCAGTGTACACTTGTTGATGGTGAGAATTCGCTTCTTACCAACATTCTCAAACACGTGCCTGACGCAGAAGTCTCAGCTCAAGCCAGGGCATGGAGGAGATTCTGCATCCACCCATCTATCCTCAGGACAAGCCACTCCCTCTCAGAGCCAAATTGTGTGGGAGGAGATCGATGGTCCAATTTCTAGTATTTACGTAACCACAGCAGAAATACTAACCGTCCACCCATATCCGTCTTCTTCCATTTAGCAGGGACACACAGCGACCCACCTAGACAACTACATTTCCCAGCCTCCTTTGTGGCTGGGCGGGCCGCACCACTGAGCTTGGACCAACGGAATGTGAATGGATGTGATGGCATAACTGCAAGGTCATCTGTAATTTTGCGGTGCTTGTTCCAGCTTCCTGTCTGATAGACACAGATGTGCCCATGACCCGCTTCAATCATGCAGATGAGGGCAACACCACAAGGAATGGTGCAGCCAAAAAATATGGAACCTGCATCCAGCTCAATCCGCCAGAAATATCTTTCTCTCTAAATTAATATGTTCTGGGGACTCTGTTACAGCAACTTAACCTGTATCTTTTTTTTTGTTTTTTGTTTTTTTTTTTTGCGGTACGCGGGCCTCTCACTGCTGTGGCCCCTCCCGTTGCGGAGCACAGGCTCCGGACGCGCAGGCTCAGCGGCCATGGCTCACGGGCCCAGCCGCTCCGCGACATGTTGGGATCTTCCCGGACCGGGGCACGAACCCGTGTCCCCTGCATCGGCAGGCGGACTCTCAACCACTGCGCCACCAGGGAAGCCTAACCTGTAACTTAATTAACATAATTTTTATCTTATCCAAAATGCTCGTGATGAGAAATTTGGAAAACACAGCCAAGGGGAAAATAATAAAAATAGAACCCATCCATAATTGTATCATCAAGAGATAACAGCTACAAATATTTTGGCCTCTCTCTTTCCAATCTTTTTATATCTAATCTACAGGTAGATTAACATTTTGTGAAGCGGAGATGAGCACTGTGCTTCTGCACATGACACTAATCTGTTTTTTTCTTTTTTTACATCTTTATTGGAGTATAATTGCTTTACAATGGGGTGTTAGTTTCTGCTTCATAACAACATAACAATAATCTTGAACAGCTTCCCATGTTAGTATAAATTTTCGAATATCTTTTTTAGTGACCGCACAGCACCTTAACATGGAATTGTATGTTTTGGTTATTTGACTTTTTGCTACAGCAGCAAATGTTCCAGTGAACATCCTTGCAGCTAAGTATGCATAACCATGATCATGCTCTTAGGATAAATACCTAGGCTTGCACGATCTAAAGGTTTTGGGGGGACTTCCCTGGTGGTCCAGCGGGTAAGACTCTGCTCTCCCAGTGCAGGGGGCCTGGGTTCGATCCCTGGTCGGGGAACTAGATCCCGCATGCCGCAATCTAAGACCTGGCACAGCCAAAATAAAGAAATATTTTAAAAACAGATAAAGGCTTTTGAATACACTGCCCTTTTGGAGATTTGCCAATTTACATTCCCACCAATAACATGTGGACCTATTTCTCTATGTCTTCTCCAGCACTAGGTTTTATCATTTTTTTTGGGGGGGGCGCTGCACCCCGGCATGAGGCATACAGGGATCTCAGTTCCACAACCAGGGATCGAACCCGCACCCCCTGCAGTGGATGCGCTGCGTCTTAACCACTGGACTGCCAGGGGAGTCCAGATTTTATCATTTTGTAAAGTTTTTGCCCATTTGGAGAGCAGAAAGACCGTTGGTGGGGCTTTTGTTTGTTTGTTTGTTAATATTTATTTTATTTATTTATTTGGCTGCACCGGGTCTTAGCTGTGGCATGCGGGATCTTAGTTCCCTGACCGGGGATCGAACCCGGGCCTCCTGCATTGGAAGTGCAGAGTCTTAACCACTGGGCCACCAGGGAAGTCCCAAGACCGTTGTTTTGACTTGTGTTATTATTATTGGTGGTGGTGGTTGTGTTTGCAAGGTTGAATATGTACTTAGTGAATTAGCTACTTGGGTTTCTTCTAACTGAATTCCTGTTCTTCATCGCCTTTGTCTGTTTTTCTACCGAGGTATTTGCACTTTTCATATGGATGAGGGAGTGCCCTTTCTGGGTTAAGAGTGGCCAGCCTTATTTCTGGACTCTCTCTCTGGGACTTGGATACCCCCCAACCCGGGGACTGCCCCTCTCACATACTTGCTACTTGGTTTGATTTCTTGGCCGTTCTTGAACCACTTGAGGGGAAGGTCTGGGTTGCTAATCTCTACCACCAACTTGATCTTGTTGCCTCTGTCCACTTGGTAGGCTGGATCCAGCTTCTTCGTGAAGGCTGGAGATTGAGGGATGCAAGAGGGATGGAGCTGAGAGGTTCTCACTGTCCTGAGCTGTCAAGTCTCCCTCCCCAGACCACCAAGGTCAGAGAGCCTCCTGTGAACTTGGAGGCCCCTGAGAACTGGCATCTCTATTACTCCTCAGATTAGGACCTCCAAAAGATAAGTCCAGGGTCCAAACATCAGATACCTACGGTGCTGGAGTCCCTATGGGCAGGGCCCGTCTCCCCTCAGACCAGCACTGACCTGCACTCTTCTTGACCTCGACCTTGGCCTTCTTGAGTCGCTTCAGCATGCCCCGGAGGTCAGTGATGCCATACTGGAAGGCAATCCTCTCATACTCGCTCTTCTTTGCCCCTTTCAGGAGCTCCCAAATCTCAGGCGGGATGCCTAGATCATCGTCATCTTTCTTCTTTTTCTTCTCCTCCTCAACCACCTGCCTGAAGGTGGAGAGAACAGGCCGGGGCCACCAGGGAGTGAGGAGGTGAGGGTCTCCCTCTGCCTCCTCCACTCACTTGCTGTGTCACTTTCTCTCTCTGGGTCTGTTATTCCTTATCCTGTCCCACCTGAACCATTGCCCCAGCCTCCTCCCTGGCCTCCTGACCTCATCTCATCTCTTCACCTCCAGTCGGTTCCCCACTTGGCCCCAGAGGGCTATTTCTGACCCCCACATCAGATGCCACCCCTTCCCTGCTCAAAACTCCTCCATAGCTCCCCATTGCCCCCAGGAAGAAACCCCAGCCACTCAGCCTCGAAACCACAACCTCGCCCTCTGTCCCATCACACTCCCACAACTATCCAAACCACCCTACTTGCCTTTTCCTGAGCACTCTGGGCTCGCTCCTGCATCCCAGCCTTTGCACAACGTCTTTCCCTGCCTGGATGACCCATCTCCACCTGCTCTTCAATCCTACAAATGCTAGTACCGAAGTTCCCTCCTCCATGAGGCACCCCCTGTCCTGCCAGCATCTCAGTTGCCCTCACTCTTGAGCTCTCACAAGGCCCTCGTGGGACCTTCTCTCTGACCACACTAAACAGTCGTGGTCTGTGTCTGCGTCTGCTGGATCAGACCCATCTTCCCAAGGCAATGAGCGACTCAGTGTCAGGGAACCAGTCAAACTTCTCCCTGTCCCCTGATCAGGGCCTGGTAGACGGGAGGCCTCAGAAGATGTCTGATGAGTGAGAGAGAGTGAATCTCTGGAAAGAAGGAAGGAAGGGGAGGGAACAAAAGGAGGATAGATGAGTGGGTGAATTTGGGGGACATATGAATATCTGGATTGATGTACAGAGCATTAGGTGGGGAACTGGTAAATGGGTGGAGGGGTCCATGGATGGCTAAGTTGATGGATGAATGGGTCAATGGATGGGTAGGTTGGTAGGGGATGGGTGGCATTAAGACAGGTGGATGGGTTGATGGAGGATGGCTGGGTAAGTGGGTGGATTGATGAGTTGGTGGCAGACGGCTGGGTGAGCAGTTGGGTGAATATGTTGATGGAAGATGCCTGGGAAGATGGTTGGCTGGGTAAAGACAAACAGATGAATCTATTAGTAAATGGAGTTTCTGGGGATTTGGTTATGGAGATAGTTGAGTGAGTAGAAGGATGGATCCGTGGACCAGCAGATAATGAATAACTGAGTGACTGGACAAGCATCATGTAGAATAATACGAAATTGCCAATATTCAATCATTTTTTACCTACAGAACAGCAACTTCATATAGATGAGTCGTCTAACAGAGAGCTCTCTGGGAGGATGGGTGTGCCGTTGGAGAGGTGAACAATTGACAGAGGGAAGCCTGGCTAGATGGGTAGGTGGATGAGTAGATGGGTGGGATGCTGGACTCAGTTGAAAGAGAGATACAGGTGCAGATGGGAATGTGGATGCACGGTAGACAGATGGCTGGTGGAAACGTGGATAGATGGGTGCCTCGAGAGATGGGGAAGTGGATGATGCAGTAGGTGGGTGAAGGTTGAATGAATGGGTGGCTGAGTGTAATGGCTGATGCACGGATGGACAAGTGGGAAGAGGCGGGTAGATGAATGGATATGTGGGCAGATGGATGGACGGTGGGCAGGTAGGTGGATGCGTAGATTCGTAGATGGATAAATAGGTAGCTGGTTGCCTGAATAGATGAGTGGGCAGACTGATGAGTGGGTGGGTTGGTTGGTAGATGGATAAATAGCTGGCTGGCTGGCTGGGTGAGTGGACAGCCTGGTGGGTGGGTGAATGGACAAGTGGATGGATGGATGGTCGGTTGGGTGAACAGGTGGATGAGTAGGTGAATTGGAGCCTGAGTGGACAGGAAAGTGGATGTGAGGACGATGGGTTAAAGGGTGGGTAGGTAGGAGAATTGATGGGCAGATTGTTGGTTGGGTGGGGCTGTGGGTAGGGGTGTGGGTGAATGGGTGGATGGGTGAATGGACAGGTGGCTGGGTGGGCAAGGAATGGGTAGATGGAGGGGAGGCAGAGTCCCGGGATGGCAGTGGCGAAGCAACGGGGGGCAGGGGGGCCTCACCCACCATCCTTCTCCTCCTTGAGGCCCCATCTCCCCTTTCTGTGCCAGGCGGGGCGGACTCACCTCTTCTGCAACAGGCTGCTGAAATCCAGCTCACCTTTGCCTTCCGGCATCTTTTCACCCCTGTGGCCATTGAGAGGGAGTGTGAACCCCATGGAGGTCCCGACCCTCAGACTCACCCTGGGTCCCCACTCCTTGCCCTCCCTGATCCTCCCCTTCTCCCACAGCTGCCCCTCCCAAGGAACACCCTCCCATGGTCCTTGGCACCAGGACATACTCCTGCCCCTCCCCAGGGTCCAGGGTCACTTACGAACGCTTGAAGCTTTCTAGACTCTGCCCAGCGGAGTCCTGATTGGGCGCTGGGGAGAGGCAATGGGGGAAGGGAAGGTGAGCTTGGAGGCAAGGCCTGACCTAAGACCAAGAGTGCCCACCCCGGGCCTGCACAACCTCCCCCAGACCCCTTTTCCTCCATCTCTTGGGCCAGCACACCCTCTCACTTGGGCCTGGACACCCTCTGCTTGTAGACGCATTTCCCTGGCTGCCATGCACCACCCTCTCTCAGCGGCCTGTATCCCCCTCACACCAGGGCCGGCTGGCCCTTCTCCCCGGGGCTGGGCAGCCTCATTCCCTGTGCCCTCCATGTTTAAGTCCCCACACATCCTGGGCTGCAGATGCCCCAAAACCTGTACACTCTCAGAGTTCCATACACATGCTCCCAAATCTGTGTAGCCTCCCATCAATCCTGTATACCCTCACCCTAAACCTGTCCACCCTTAGACTCCCCTGAAATAAACAGTAGACAATAAAATGGAAATTATACTTTAAAAAAACAAAAAACAAAAAAACCCTGGGACACCCTCACTTCCCGAGCCCTTACTGCCACTTTCTCAAGCTTGTGCACTGTGACCCTGGAATCTACATAACTCACCTCCTAAGTTCCACATGAACACCCCCAAACCCGGAACCTTTTCACCCCCAAATCTACACCTCCTCACCCTCTAAGCCGGTAGATTGTCTACCCTATTTTGAACAACCTGACCCCTGCCTCTGTGCTCCATCTTCCGAAGACCTGTGCCCGCCTTGTCCCCACATCAGTATACTCTCCCCACACCTGGCTGACAGATCCATCCCCCCAACCAGACCCAAGACCCCTGGCCCCCACCCCCGCCAGCGTACCCTCCACATCAATTTTGAAGGTACAGCTGTCACAGATGTCCTTGGCTTTGACCTCGAGGCGGTAATCCCCGCGGTCACCCAGTACCACCTTCCTGATGTGCAGCTCCAAGGTGTATACCTGGGGGCCAGGCCAGGGGTATGGGTGCACATGTCCGACCCCCAGTGCCACCCCACCTCCCCCAGAGCCCACCTCACAACTCTGAGTGCCCCCAGGAAGGGCCAGCTGTCTCTTCCCATGCCTGGACAATCTTGGCCTCTGGGGGCCTGCGTCCCTGACCCTGAGAGCTCTCTGGGCACGCACACGCCGTGCCCAGGTGCACCCTGCCCCGGCCCAAACATTCTTCCCTCCTGCCCGGCACAACCCCTACCAAGCAGCTCCACACGATCTCCAGCCCTGGCCCACAAGCCCTCGAGTCCCCACAGGGTCCTCACATTGCTGGCAGAGTCGTGGGACACCTTGAAGGAGAATCGGGCCCCACTCTTGCTGTCCAGCTCCAGCCACTTCCCCTTGAACCACTTGATGGCTGGTTTGTCCGGCAGCTCTTTCCCGTTCAACTTGGCCAAGATCACGGCATCCTTTCCTGGGTGGGGGTGGAGGGGTGGGAGGGAATGGCCAGGCAGGAGTCATAAGACTCTACGGAGAAGCCTGAGAAGCCTGGGAAGCCGGGAGACCCCAGCCCCGCCTCCCTCAGACCCAGGAGCCCAGCCCCCACCCGATCCTCCCCGAACCACCCCTCACCAGTCTCCACCGACACAGAGTCTGGCTTCTTCAGGAAAATGCCGGCGGGCTCCTCAGCGGTGGGAGACTGGTCCTCAGGTGGGGCTTCTGCTCAGGAGACAGGATTAGGGGGTCTAAGGCCGGCCAGGGAGGGGACGGCAGGCCACTTTGGGGGCGGGGTTGAGAGTGCATGAGGGACCCTCTGCTCAGCAGTCAAAGACCTTGGGGCACAGTGGCTTCTCCTGACCTGGGAGAGATCACCCTTCATCCAGGTAGCTGCGTGACCAGGTTCCCCGCCCCTTTGGGCCTCAGTTTCCCCATCTGTGAACCGGATGGTCTTAAATGGGGCTTTCGGGTAGGAGAGGATAGACTGGGGCATTCAGAGCTGGGCAGGACTCGGTGATGAATGAGCCAGTTGCTGTGGGCTTGAAGGCCAGGCTGAGGGGCTAGGCTCTGTCCTGGAGGCACTGGAGAGCCAGGGAAGGCTGTGAGCAGGGGAGGGCGGTCAGCACTGGAGCTGTGGGGAGGGTGGGCTAAAGGAGAGAGAGCGGGAAGGTGCAGAGGGGCCAGCGGAAGCTGGGGGATAAGGTGCCAGCTTCTGCCCGGCCCTCTGGAACACCATCTCACCTTTGGGGGACTCTGCAAGAGCCTCTTGAGGCAGGGCTTCCTTGGGAGCCGGTTTGGTGGCATCTTTGTCTGCGGGGGCATTTTTGGCCGCTGTGAGGCAGGAGATATTCACAGTTGAGCACGTGCTCAGCGTTCTCCTCTTCCAGAACCCAGGAGTGCAGGTCCCTGGGCCCCTCCTCCTTCGGAATCTGGAGTCCAGCAGTCCAGGTGTAAATTTATCTCTAATCCCAGAGTCTGTGAGATCCGGTTTCTCCTTGCCCCAGGCAGGCCATGCCCCAGCCACCCAGGCCACCAGGCTCTGACCTTTTAGGTCTTGGAGGTATAATTAGCTCTTCCCCTGGGCTGGAAACTGGATACGCGTGCTGACCACAGCATCTTTCACCCGTCCTGCCTGCTGGCACCTGGTCCGCTGGGGCCCCAGCTGCAGCGAGGGGCTGGACCACCATCCCTCAGCCTGGTTGGTTTGGTGCCAGCGGACTGGACACCCCGGGAGGAGGGGTCCTCCCTGGGGCCTTGTGTCTCCTCTGTTCACTGCCTCATAGAGAGAAAGCCCCAACCCCATATAAAGAAATGCCTCCAGTCCCATTCAAAGAAGGGCCCCCAAACTGCACATAAAGAAAGGCTCTCCAGCCTCTATATGGAGAATGTCCCCTAATTCCTACACGGGGAAGCCCCAATTCCCATTGAAATGAGGTCCCCTCAACCTTGTACAGAGAAGTCTCTCCTCACCACACAGACAGGAACCTCTAATATCTAGGCACATGAGGACCTCATTCCCCTGCAGCGAAAGACCCCAATCCTCACTCAGAGAAGTGACCCTGGTCCCTTCCCAGAAGACCCCATCCCCAAATGTAGAGGACCCCAAACGCCCTGCAAAGACTCCGCAGTCTACAACCACAGGACTCCCATCCTCAACGAGAAAAAGGGACACAAATTCATAATCAGAGACTCTCCATCTGCACCCAGAGATAAACCCCCAACTCCCTACAGAGAAAGGAACCCCTACCACCCCACAGGGAAGGGGAAACCCCCTCCCACCTAACACAAGTATGGGACCCTCCTATCCCACACAAGGAAGGGAGCTCCTCCCCACACAGAGAAGGCACCCCATTCTCCCAACCCTATGGAGGGAGAAGCCCCCAGTCCCCATTCAGAAAACAGAATCGCGTCTCCACACAGGGAGGGAGTCCCCAAATCCACCTGGTTTTTCCTCAGGCATGTCGGCGGACCCGCTCCCTCTCCTCTGACCGCAGCTGTGTCCCGATGGATCTTAAGGAGGACAGGTGGGCCCCCGGGGGAGCCCTTTAAGGAGTCCAGAGACTCCCAGGAGGCCCTGGGAGGCATCAGACGCGCCTCCCCACCCTCCCCTGCAGCCCCACATTCCGCCTGTGTGTTCGAAAGGGCGAGAAATAACAGCTGGACAAGGAGAGATGGCTGAATGCCAGGTCCCCAGGGAGGAGGGGCTGGGGTTCCGACACCTGGGTCCGAGGGAGGACGTGCCGGAGGCGGGTGACTCCCGGGTCTGAGGAAAGGGGGCCTGAGGGCCTGGACTCCTGGGTCCAGGTGCAGAAGGGACCTGGAGTCCAGATTTTTGGGTCCCAGAGAAAGAAGGATGAGGGCCTGGACTCTTGGGTCCTAGGCGGAGGGACAGTAAAGGACTGGGGTCTGAAGTGGGTGAGGGCTCTGAGCCAGAACTCCGGCATGGGGGTTGAGGATGGTGGGGAAGACAGGGTCTAGAAAGCCATTCTTAGTATCTGCAAGTCAGGAGTTTTCGGGAAACCAGAGCCGGGAGGGAGGGTCCGGTTTCCCAGGGTAGGCAGGATGGCCGCGGGGAAGGCGGGGGGAGGTCTCTGTGCCCGCAGGGAGGGCACTGAGTGTCGGGGACTCCGGAGTCCCACCCCCGGGCGTGGGCATACATGATGGCTTGGGGCCCCGGCCACCTGGGACCCCGGATTGGCCGCGGCCCCTCGTGGGACCGCGCCCTGCGGGCTCCCCGCGATGGTTCCCGGAGCGGGCGCGGCGGGCACCGGAGGCGGGGGAGGGGGCGGGTGCCCCAGCGGGGGCGGGTGGGGAGAACGGGAAGGCCCTGGAGGGCTGCCCAGACATTGGCGCCCTTCCCGGCAGGGGTGCCTGTGGCTTCCGAATGGGGGTAGTGGTGGCCGGACGCGGGGGTGGGGGGAGGTGAAGGAGATGAGGGGATTGCGGGAGGAGAGGGTCTCCAGGACACCAGGTGTTTCGGAGAGGAGGGCGAGGTGGGTGTGGCTTGGAGTTAAGGCGGAGGGCGGGCGGGGAAGTAACGCCGGCTGGATGACCCGGTGTTATTGAAGACAAGTCCCTCACCGTTTTCTTCCGGCCCATCGCCAACCCCCACCCCCCCCAACCCCACACTCACACCATTCTTTTCCAAAACCCCCTAAGAGCTGGAAAATTCCCCGCCTCCACCGAGCGCGGAGCCAACCCGAAGGCAGCCCCCTTGTGACGTCATGGGTTTCCAGGCAGACTGCTGCGCGGCTCCTGCGGGCCCAGCAGGTTGGTGGAGCGCCTGGAGAGCTGGGAGCCTCGCTCGCTACCCGCTACCCGCGGGCCGTATCCAGCGAGAGGGGGACAGAGATCCGGAGGAGGGCAAAAACTGAATCGAACCACCAGTGCCTGCATCTCAAGCTCTGACCGCGGCCTTCAAGGCTCGGCCTGGTTTGGCTCTAACTGCCTCTTGCATCTCCTCTCTTATCTCCCCCCTCGCTGTCCCAGTGTCTCTGAGGGCCAGCAGGCCCGGATGGATGGGTAGCATTGCGGTCCCTGACAAAGGGTCCTAGAAGGTCTGTCTACCTTGATTTATTTTATTTTATTCCAAACTTGGGGTGATGATGATAGTTTTCGTAGAAGGCACCTCATCTGCAGGAGGAGGCCCTCCCAAAAGACATTCTGTCCCTGGCACCGCCCCAGGGAGGGGGGTGTGCTGTCCTCTTGAGGGCAGGTCCCAGCCTGGCCTCTGCTACCAGCCGCTGTATGCCCCCCTCAAGAACCTCTTCCCTCTCTGGATCCTTGATGCTCCTTCCTCGAGTTCCTTCTGGCTACCAGTGGGTGGATTTCAGGAGATGTATCAAAGGCTTGACAGGGCTGCAAGGGCCTTCCGAGATCTTCCTCCTCCTCTCCCCTTTCACAGAAGGACCGAACTGGCCCAGAAGCAGCAAGTCTTTCACCCTAGACCCCCCAGCCGCCCAGGCTCAAGGACTTGGGACTCCGGCTTCTTAGGCCACAGCCTCTGACACCCCCCGAGGGTTCCAATCAGAGCTCCCACAGCTCATCCGGTCGTCTTCTGCTCAGGCTGGATTCACACGAGAATGGTTGGGGCGAACGGACAACTGAGAGAAGCCACCGGGGTATGACAGCCAGGGGCGATGGGGACTTGAGCAGATTGGAAAACAGATTCCCCATTAGAAGCGGCCACCACCCTGCTCCAGCCTCTCCACATCGAAAAGCTGGCCCACTGTTGCTGGATTGTGCAAAGTCTCTGGTTAGAACTGACATGGGGAGGGCTGCCACGGTCACCCAGAAATCAGATGAGTGGCCAGAATTGATCGCCAGCATGGCCCTAGGGAGGGCATTACAGGAGGCGGAGGGTCCCCAGGAGAACTCGGAGCTGTTGGTGGGGTCCCCAAAAGGGCATACCAGATGAGGATCCCAGAGGGACCTCAGATGCGATTGGAGGATTCCAGACAAACAAGGGCATCGCAGAGGTGGCCCGGATACAACAAGGTTCACTGAGGTCCGTCCTCCAGACCTGACAAGGGTGTTGTCAGACATGACAAAAGGATCCCAGAGGCACCGTAGATGTGATCGGAGAATTCCAGACATAAACAAGTGATAGCAGGGTGGTTCCAGAGAATTAGGGGATCTCAAAGATGACAAAGTGATTTGGGGGGACAGACAGAATGAGAGTCACAGATGGGCACAGAGACATGTATGCAAAGGGTTCCCAGAGGGACCCAGACATAACTAGGAGATCTCAGATGGGACAGGAGGGACTCAAACATGAGAAGGGGATCCCAGAAAGACCCTGGACAGGGCTTAGGGCTGCTGGCAGAGTACCCCTCTTGGTGTGATGATCTGTAGGCTCACCCTCCCCTAGATGAGACTGAGAGATCGCAGACACACAAGGGATCTCAGACATCACAAGGGGATCCCAGAGAAGCTCTTGGGATTCTGGAAGCACTGCCCTGCCCCGCCCCTCCACACAGACACATAAGTATAGTCGTCTCTGGGTCCTTCAACCCAAGACATGAAGATCTTGGGGCCCCTGGACATGACAAGGGAATCCCAAAGAGGCCCCAGGCATGACTGGGGGGATCCCAGAGGGACCCTGGGCAGGGCTTAGGGATTGTGGCAGCGCCCCGCCCCCGCAGCCAGGATGGGGGATCCGTGGGTCCTATGACCTAGGCTGTGGGGACGCCCACGTGACACAGGCGTGGAGCCCCTGAGAGCCCCCGAGAGGCCGCCCCGGGCTCAGGCCCGGCGGGCGGCGGGCAGCAGCGCACTATCAAACTGGTAGGTGAGCTTGCGCTTGACCTTGCGGATCTCGCCGGTCTTGGCGTAGTTGCGCAGGGCGCGCGCCAGCTTCTGGTAGGTCATGCGTTTGCGGTTGCCCTTCTGCTGGCCCCAGCGGCGCGCCAGGAGCTCCTTGTGCTTCGAGGAGAATTGGAAGACCCCGGCGCCCGGCTCCACCCACCACACGCACTCGCGCATGTCTCCGCGCGTCAGCAGCCCCAGCAGGAACTGGTACAGGCGCAGCTTCTTGCGGGCCCCTGCGGCGGGTGCGGGGCGCGTTAGCTGAAGCATCCTTCGGGCCCCGCCCCACCCCCTCCCCGCTTCACCCCGCCCCGGAACCGCCAAGCCTCTGTCTCCCCATAAAGAGAATTGGGGTGACGAAGGTGGCTGCTAGGTACACCTGCCTGGCTCTGTCTGTGCCACACCCCCATCCGGGGCAAGTTGCTCCCCTTTCCTGAATGTGCCACCCCATAACCCCCATCTCCCATCCCTGCTTTATATTTCAGGATGTGTGTCTGTCCTGTGACTGCTTGGTGGCCAGCACGTATCTGTTGAGCGCATGGATGAATCTGTGAAATGGGTTGGCAATGCTCCTCAAAGACTTATGACAGAGCTGACTTGTGGTGAAGAGATCTGAAGTGGGTTTGAATGTGGCCATTTCTCCAGCTCCAGGTCACTCAGTGTGTCAGTTCCGCGGGGACTGGGATCCTGGGAGAGGCCAAGGGGTCTGACTCCTGGGCTCCTTTAAGCAGCAAGGGCCCCACAGAGTTGGGGGGTTCATAGCAGGCATTGGATACAAGAACCCCACCTCTGCCATTTCCCAGCTGTGTGACGTTGGGGTGGTGGCTTAACCTCTCTGAGCTGGTGTTTCCTCAGCTAAAAATGAGGCTTGTGTGTGTGTTTTTACAAATCTTTCTGAAGCGCTTAGTACCAGGTGCTGCTCTAGGCACTGAACAATTATGAGCTCATTTAATCTTCATCATAACCCCACGAGATAGGGGTGATAATAACAATGCCCATTTTACAGATGGGAAACTGAGGCCCAGATAGGGAAAGTAACTAATAATTCCAACTTCCAGGGGTTGTGAGTAATGGAGGGCACAGGGGCGGAAGCAGGGGTTGAATAATAGATGGGAGCTGATATTGTGATGATTTCTTTTGCTATTGTGTCCATAATGATGGTGAAGATTTATTGAGTGCCAAACTCTGTGCCAAACACTGCTATCTCATTGACACGTATGATCCCCCCTAATTCTCCCAACTACCAGCAATAGACACTATTACTGTCGTCCCCACTGTACAGATAGGAGACCAAGGCACAGAGCGGTAGAGACAGTTGCCCAAAGCAACACAGCCAGCAGATGGCAGATCTGGGAACTGCCCTCAGCGCTGGAGTATATATAGTAATTGCTTGGGAAGACATGGTTCCTTTAACCTCCCACCGCCATCTCCAGTTGGAGTCCCTCCCACCCCACTTGCGCCCACATACCTGCCTCAGATCCCCTCCCCTCGGGGCCAGCCATGAGGGCCTCATCTGACTCGCTGTCCGACACCTCCAGGGCGGGACTGTCCAGCAGGAGGTCCTCTTCCTCTGACAGCACGGGGCTGGGATATGGGGCATACGCCAGGGGACCCAGGGTCTGTGGAAGGTCAGGGTTACCTGTAGTCCCAGGGGGAGGTCCCCCTTCTCTCACTCCCTCTGCTTTCGTCCCTTGGCTTCTTCCTGGGCCCTGGCCGTGGCCCTCCCCACTCTGCTCACAGCCTGCACTCTGGCCTCAGTTCAGATCTCCATGGCGTGGCCAGGGGATGCCCGGGCCACCTCCATGAGAGCCTGCTCCACACAGATAATGGCCTTTGGTGCTGCCCCTGACCCACGTTTGTGCCTCTGTTGGCTCGATGGTGCAATGGAGTAATAATGCTGCTTAACCTTAGAGGGTCGTCAGAGGGATGAAGGGGTTCCTGTGTGCACAGGTTTTGATGCAATGCCTGGCACCTAGGAAACCTCAATCAAATGAGGGGGATTTTCATGGTCATCCTGCCCCTCACCTGGCTTGTGAAGTCCTCCATGGGGTATGCTGGGAAGCCAGGCCCCGGGGCCTCCAGGCTGGGGGCCGGGTCCAGGTTCCCCACAGGGCTGTAGGTTGAGGGTCCGTAACAGAGCTGGACACCCTGGGTGTGGCTGAAGGTGGCCACAGCCGGGTCAAAGGTTTCATAGGAGGCGGCTGGGACAGCTGGACTGAGGCCGTAGCTCCATAGATCTGGGGGGAAGGGCGCTGAATCAGAAGCTGAGAGGTCTGGCCTCGGCCCCGTCCCCCTTGAAGCCCCTGCACTGGCACAGAGGGACCATTGTGGGCTGTGCAAATCTCTGACCCCAGGATTTGCATGGGCAAGCGGGTGATTGGGAGAGGAAAGGGGAGGAGGTCTGGAGGCCTGAGCTAACCTTGTCCTGCTGTGCCAGGTGACAGCCTCCCCTGGGCCTCAGCTCTCCCATCTGTAAAATGGGCCCAAGGGGCAGGTGGGGAGGGTGCTGGGCCAGGATCACTCACCAGGAGCCCCGTCTGAGTCGGGGTAGCTGGAGTGCTTGCAGCTGTCCAGGTCATAGAAGACTCCATCTGGGTACTGATAGGGGTTGGGAAAGAAAAGGGGTCAACCCAGGCTGCAGGGAGACCCCACCCAACCCTGGACCAGCGGGGAGACTATGACAGGCTGGGAGAGGGAGAGAAAGAGAGACACAGAGACTAGGCACCAGAGACAAGGGCAAAGAGAGGGACATCCAGAGATACAGAGTTGGGAGACAGATACAACACAGCAGAAATACACAAAGGCCCAGACCCAGACGCGCGCGCGCGCGCGCACACACACACACACACACACACACACACACACACAGAATGAGAGACACAGGTAGGGACACATAGAAAGAGACAAGGGTCTCGCAAAGGGACACAGCAGCCAGCTCCTACTAAGACTGTGGGCTTCCGGGAATCCCAGCACCTCACCGATACACAGTTGTGACATTGTAGCAGCTGGGGAAGGTGTAGATGAATTCCCCCAGTCTTGCCTGCCTGGGGGAGGGGGAGGGGGCTGAAGGGTGAGAGGCACAGAAGTGTTTTTAACAGAGGCAAAGAAGCTCTCCATGCTTTTTTTATCCACCTCCATATCACTCCGATTCATCCCAAGAGTCATGTTGCTTTAGCAATTAAAGTCTAAAACTAGATGCATGCCATCCTGATAAACCAGTGACCTCATTGCAAGGTATTTACCCATGAGCACTGAAAACGTATGTCCACGAAACAGCCTTGTTCAAGAATAATCAGCGCAGCTTTAGCAACAGCCCCCAAACGGGAAACAGCCCAAGTGCCCAGAGACAGGAGAATGGACACACAACCTGTGGTGCGGTCCTAGGATGGAGTACTATACAGCAAGGAAAAAGGACCAACGTCTGACACACACTTGATGTCGCGTGAGGAAACCAGACCCAAAAGGGGTCAACCCTGTGTGATTCACTTTATATAAAGCTCAAAACCAAGCAAAACTAATCCGTGGTGGAAAATATCAGAGGGGTGTATTGATTGGGAAGGGACGTGAGGGAATCTTCCGGAGTGATGGTAATGTTCTATATCGCGGTCTGGTTCGTGGTTACACAGGTGTGTGCCTGAGTTAAAACCTCATTGAGCTGTACACAAGATTTGTCTCTTTCTTGACTTGTAAAGCAAACCTCAATTTTTTTTTTTTTTAAAGCGAAACTCTTCAAGTTGGAGGAGGGTGGGATGTGCTGGCGAAGGGGCACCCACAGAGGGGTTTCTTTCCAGCACGTGAGTGGGGTTTTATTTCTTGGACTGAGCTGTGGGTTTATGGGGGTGGGGTATAGTATTCTGCACGTCTGAAATAGTCCAGACTCAATTTTTGAAAATACGAAGTAAAGCAGAGAAGAGAAGAAGGAACAAGTAGATTTACTAAGTGTGGGATGGACGGAGGAAGGGACACAAAGTCAAACACACAAAGACCCACCCCTCCCCGTTCGAGGAAGTGGACCAGAGTCTGAGAGAAGAGAAGAGATGTTAGAAAAACTTCTTTGATGGAATGGGTAGGAAGGGGGTCCTTGGAGGTACCGAGGAAAAGTCAGAAAGACAAAGGGACAGGAAGGAGTGGAGGGGGAAACTGAGGCAGGGAGGTCGCGATGGGCCACGTGGGTGCCCCCACCCCTCCCTGACCCCCAGGGCCCCAACTCACCAGACAGCTGAAGTGTGGCCCGTCAAGCCTGGAGGGGGAGAGACACAGGGGCATGTCAGGGGAGTCTGCAGCCTCCTGAGTCTCGAAGTGGTTGGGCAGATGGGGGATCGGCGACTGCAGCTGTGAGCACCACAGCTCGTTCACTGCTGCGTGTCTCTGTGTGAGACCAGCCCCACCACACTCACCCCCACCAGGACAGGAAATGCGGGGCGGGGGCCAGGCAAATGTTTCCCCCTCCCCCGGGATTTGCATAGACAGAGGCTGGGCGGGGGCAGGGAAAGTGAGGGAGAGAAAGTCCCCTGAGAGATGTGGGCGCCCGAGGGCGGGTGGGGGCGGGGAGGGGGCCTTGGTGAGCGAGTCGGTTAAATGGGTCCATCTTGGACCGGAGGAGATAGATGGAGAGATGGACGTCGGGGTAGAGATGGGAAAACACAGAAGAGGTTCAGCAGAGGGGAGAGGAGAGGAGGGAAGGGAGAAAGGTGTGGAGAGACAATTCACATGGCATGGGACAGACGGGGAGGCAGAAGGAGAGATGAAACAAACTGGAGAGACAGAGAAAGACACAGAGAGAGGGAGCAAGAGGCAGAGAACAGAGACCCAAGACAGAAAAGATGCGCTAAGAAGCACAGTGAGCAGACCCAGTGAGTGAGTCGGGGATGCAGTGAGACTCCGAAGGAGATGGGGACAGAGACAGAGATGGAGGGCCACTTGGGAGAGGACAGCAGGGCAGAGAAGCAAGCATCCCAAGGAAAAGAGGTCTTTGGGGTCCAGGGGAGACACGGATGGGACGGAGGAAGGAATCGAGGTGGCAGAGGAAAGAGATCCAGGAGGGGCGAGAGACAGTGTGGACCTCCCTCCCCTCCCACCCACCTACCCCCTGGGTGGGGCAGAGACCGCCACCCCTGGGGCAGGCCCGGCAGAGGGGTCAAAGGTGAGGTGCAGGGCAGGGGTCCTGAGTATCACTTTCGGGTGGCCCCCACTTACTGTGCAGCCTCTAGGGTGAGCATGGTGGTGCTGGGCTGGGCTTGCTGCCGCCTGCAGACACCACCCCTATTTATACCTTGGCCCAGCCCCCTGGGGGGGGCAGGGGTGCCAGCGGCTGTGAGCTCAGCCCGCCTCAAAAATCCCCTCAGGGAGGGAGTCAGGGGAGGGGGCTGGATTGCACAACCCCTTGGTCACGTGGCAGGGAGGGTGGGCCCAGGGTCTGTCTGGATTTGGGGATCCCCAGGGTTGGGATGGGGGGATTGACCCTAAGGAGTGGAGATGGGAGAGGAGCCAGATTTGGGGGGACCCTGAAAAAGTAAAGGAGGGGTCAAGGGGTCCTGTGGGCAGGGGGGGTGGGGGGAGGCTCTGGACCCAGGAACCAGAGGGGAGTGGGTTGCCAGGCGCTGGGGGCACGCCGAGACCACCGGCTGACGAGAGCAGTGGGGGGTGTCAGAGGTAGGGGGGCCCCGGGCTCTCAGAGTAGACGTGGGTTGGGCTGGGGTCCCTGAGAAAAACCCAGGCCCGAAGCCGGTGGAGACCCCAATGTGGAAACATTGTGGGTGTGTGACATGGGAGGGGGGTCCCCCTGGTCGTTCCGGGGAGCGGGAGCCTCCAAGCCAGGGGCTGCCCCAGGCCTGGAGGAAACAGGTCAGCACCTGGAGGGCGGGGCAGCCAGGCCAGAGGAGCTTGTGCCCATAGATGCTCTGCTCACTGGGCCTCGAGGGAGGTCTCGCGGGGGTGGGGGTGAGACCCGGCCCAGGGATCTTGCAGGGAGGGTGAGGGAGTCCGGTGAGGGCCTCCTGGGGGTCAGTGGATCCCACTGAGTGGAGCTAACCCATCTGGGCCAGAGCTTATGACAGTGGACCACGACCCCCCAGGGACCACAAAGCACCGGGTAACAAAAGGCCTGAACTTTATTAATTCTCCGCCCATCCCACCCCACGAGGCCCCTGTGGGGAGTCGGCCGAGGTCAGAGGTCACCAGGCCTCGGGGCCGGGGGGCCCGAAGCGCCTCAGAAGCTGCTCCTGGTCCTGCAGGTCCTTCCGCACCTTCTTGCGCATGTAGAAGATGGGGCAGTCCCGGCTGCGGGTGAGGACGGGGGTCAGGGCCACACCAGAGTCCCACTGCCCAGCCCAGTGGTGGGGCAGGGGCCGTTCCCAGGACTTTGGCCCCTGTATGCTGCCCACCCACCTCCCCTCCCACGATGGGCTGTTTGCTCAGCGGGCATGGGGGGAGCCGATAACAGCGGGTGCTCACTCAGGCGCTGGGCCACCAGCCGTATATCACCTGGCACCTGGCGTGGGAACCCGCCCCGCCCACCTGTTCCCTGGGGAAAGGCTGGCCCTGCCTTGGCGGAGGGGGCCAGGAGTGTGTGTGTGTGTGTGTGTGTGTGTGTGTGTGTGTGTGTGTGTCCATTTCCTGGGCAGATACTGGGTGCCCAGCACCCCCCACTCAGCAGCCCCCAACCCCACCCCAAGAAGGCTGGGATGGGCACTGGCCCGTTTTGCAGGCCAGGACGCCGAGGGTCGGCGATGCGGGGGGCGCCGAAGCCTGAGAGCCCGGAGCCAGGGCTTTGGTCCATAGGCCTCGGCAGCTCAGAGGAACCTGGGCAGTCCAGTGCTGGGGCCCGACAGGCATGCCCACCTGGTGCAGATGACGTCCTCGTGCAGGCTGCCCTGACAGCGCTGGCACTGGGTCCAGAGGCGCGAGAAGCGCTCCTCCAGGGCGTTCAGGTGGGATACCTGGGGATGGAAGGGCGGAGTGGGCGGCCCTGCGCACCCCCAGCTGCCCCTCCCCACCTCCCCTGATCCCTCACCTCCTTCTGATACAGCTCCGACCCCCGGGCTTCGCAGAACTTGCACACGGCTCCTGGGGTGGGGGAGGGGGGCAGGTCAGCCTGGGCCGCCCCACCCCTGCCCCTTCCCCGCCTGCTGCCCATCCCGGCTTCTGAAAGTCCCCATCGATGAGAGAACAAGGGAGCAAGTGTGTGGAGAAAACTCCCTGGGGAACTCCCAGGGCGGGGGGCCCAGGACCCTCGTGGGGCTGCCTGCAGACAGGAGCCCCCCACCCAGGGGCCAGGGCCTATCCAGGTAGCCATGCCAGCTCGTGGGGCCGGTGCCGGGGACCTTGGGTGACGGCAGAGGTGGGAGGGCCAGGGGAACGGGGTCGGGGTCGGGGTCGGGGACGTGCTCACCCTGGTGGCCGAGGACAGTGCGGCAGCCAATGCAGCAGTTTTGGCGTTTGGCGAAGGCCAGGAGGCCGCCCACCTTGCCCGTGAGTACTGTCTTGCAGCGCGTGTGGTCCCCGCCTGCGTGAGAAGGCAGGCGGTGGGCCCGGTGCCCTCCTCCGCCCCCCAGCCCGGTACCCCCGCCTGCCCCGGCTGCCCCCCGCCCATACGCAGCAGCACGGCCTCGGCTCGGCCCTCGCCCAGGATGGGCTCGAAGATGCGCAGGAGAGGCTTGGCGAGCTGCTGCTCCAGGTAGTATTGCGTGTCGATGGGCAGACTGTGCTCCAGCACGAAGAGGGGGTCCTGCGGGCAGAGGGGCCGGGGTGGTCTCACCAGGGGGGCAGAGTGGAGGGGCCGCAGCCACACACACAGGGGCCCGGGAAGGGATAAGGGGCTGCGGTTCCTGCCAGGCAGGGGGGCAGGGGCTGTGGTCAACAGCGGGCAGCCAGGGTGAAGGGCACCGGGAGCTGCCGTGCGTCTTCCAGCCGTGAGTGGGGGCAATGGTGGGGGGCAGTCACTGGGCCCGGACTGGGATGGGGTCAGAGGTCATGGGGGTCCCTGGCCACGGGCCCTGTGATCCATGCTAGGGTCCACAGGTAGGAGCCCTCAGGTCACCAGGGAAGGGTCAGAGTTCACGGTGGGGACAGGAGATGTGAAGGTGGATGTGAGCTGGAGCTGAAGGTTGGAAGCCAAGGTAAGAGGTAGCAGGACAGGAACTAGGGACTGACAAAGGGGTGGGGGTGGGGTCACAGGTCACTGGACATCCAGGTAGGACAGGGGAGGGTATGAATCCAAGAGAATTACAAGTTGAAGATCCAGGATCAAGGAGTCAGTAAGAGACACAGAAACAGGTGGTGAGACAGACACTCTCGCTCTGTGCAGTGAGGCTAGGCCCCCTTCTGCAGGATGGAGCCAGGAGGGGTCAGAATAAGGGGGGTGGGGTGGAGGGCCTCTCCAGAGGGTACCGGGAGGCCCGGAGCAAAGCACTGTGGAGCCAACTCCCCGGGGTGTGTTGCGGGGCGGTTCTCAAGGCCCCGTGGGGCCTGCGGAGAGAAACACCCTCCCCGCCAGGCCTGGAAAGCAGAAGTGAGAGCAGAGGAGAGCTGGGCGGGAGCGGGCAGCCCAGGTGGGCCTGACCTCGGACTTCATGTAGGCGGCCACGCCCTTGGCGGCACTGATGATCACGTAGGGGACACGGTCACCCAGGCTGGGTGCGCTCCCGGGGTCCCGCTTCCTCATCCTGCGGGGAGACCGGGGCGGCAGGCTGGGTGAGGGCAGGTGGGACGGTGGGGGGAGGCTGGGGGGTAGGAAGTGGTGGGCCCAGCTGGAAGGAGAGGGTCTATTTCTGGCCGGTCCCGCCCCCTACCGCGCTGGGCTGACCTCTCGGCCAGCTCCACATGGGCCTGCTTGCCCGCGTAGTCTGCGGCTGCGCGGGTCAGCTCCTTGGTGATGACCAGCTGTGAGATGTCGATGCGGTTACATAGCAGGTCGGAGATGACGTCCTGCGCATGCGCCACGGCGCCCGCGGGGTCTCTGCAGGGGGGCGGACGGATGGACGGGCGTCACCAGGGCGTCACCAGTGGCTGTGGCCGCCCGGCTGGCACCTCCACTGCCCTGAGGCTGGGGGACCAGGATGCGCTCCAGGGGCGGGGAGGGGCCCAAGTGGCAGAGGCAGGGCCGGAACCCGCAGCTGTCCGACCCCACACTCTTTCCACAGCTCCGCCACCGACAAAGAGCTGGGCCTGACACCTGTGTCCCCAAGGGAGGAGGGGCTGGGGGCTGGGCTCCTGGGCCTGAGGGAAGAGAGGCCGGGCTCCAGGTCCGGGTGCGGGTTCCACACACCGGTCGATGAGCAGGCGGCGCAGAGAGGCGGTGACGAGGTTGGCCACTAGGGGGCAGTTGTCCCTGCGCACGGCCTCCAGGCCCTTGCAGTCCATGCGGTCATGGGCGTCGGACCGGGAGGAGAAGAGCAGGCCCGCATACCGCTTCTTGCTGATGAGCAGGTACGGGAAATAGACCTGGGGGGAACCCGCGGCTGAGAGCCCCTGAGGCTGTGGGGGCCAGTGCCCCATCCTGAGGCTTCCCCAGAAACAGGCAGGGCCAGCCGGGGATGGTCCCTGGGACACAGGATTGGGACACGGGAAGATGGACCCTAAGACCCCAGCGCCTCAGCTCAGGGGGACACCCTCAGCACTCCAGGGACCCCAAGTCGGAAATGGGCTGGGATAAAGCTAGACCCTAAAACCCGAGATCCAGACACTGGGGTGAAGTCTGGAGAGCCCCAAATGGGGGCCTGAAACAGACCAGAGGCAGACGGGGGAGACCAGGCAGCACCCCCTCAAAGACAGGAGACTAAGGGCAGGGAGTGAGCCCTGGGGCAGGGACAGGCTCCAAATCTGAGAGGTGTACCCCGAGGCCTGACCCCAGCTTCGAACGCGGGGGATGAATCCGGCGTGAGGGCTCCCAGACCCAAGCCTGTCGTACGCTGGGAGGCAGGGAGCATTGGACAGCGGTACCCCGATCCAGGAGTTGCCCCGTCAGGGCCCCTGCTGCACAGGACAGCCCCTGAAAACCCCTGAAAACCAGAGACGCTCCGAGGCCGACGGGGTCTTTAGGAAACAGACACCGTTCTGCGTAGCAAAGCCCAAGGCTTTTGGGGGTTTCCAAAACCAAGGTCCCCAAACTCAGGAGGATCCAGGAACACAATACCTCAAAACTGGGGCTTACGAAAAAGAGTTTTTAAATAAATAATTTTTTAAAAAATAAGGGACTTCGCTGGCAGTCCTGTGGTTAAGACTCCACGCTTCCACAGCAGGGGGTGCGGGTTCGATCCCTGGTTGGGGAACTAAGATCCTGCATGCCGCACAGCATGGCCAAAAAAATTTTTTTAAATAAATAAATAAAACTGGGGCTGATGAACTCAAAGAATAGGATACCCAGGGCACCCAGATCAGCACACCTCGAAATGGAGACATAAGCAACAATGGGCGTTCCTGGACGCTGATGCAGTAGGAGAACCCTACCCAAATGCACTCAAACTTTGCAGGCACCCTGAGAATCAGAGACCCCCCCCCAAAACTGGCAAGACCCACGTCTGCCCACTCCAAGCGCTGGGGGGCCCCCACTTACTTTCTCAAACTCTAGCCGGATGGGTGAGGGGAAGTGGCCAGACACCCAGTCCGCAGCCTCGCGTCCCAGGGCCATGGCCTCGGCCACAGAGGAGACGCCAAATCGGCACATGACAGAGTCAGTGTCGCCATACACCACCTGGGGAGGGCGCGACCCAGAGGGCTGGGGAGATGCTGGCGGCCCCTGCACCCCCCACACCAGCCCCAGGCCTGCCTCAGGCCAGCAGTGGGCAGGCAGGAGGCCCCTGACCTTGGCATTGGCGCTGTAGCTGTTCTCCACCGTGTACTTGGACTCCACGAGCTGCTTCGTTCTCTCAATCATCTGGCGCCCGAACCCAGTGACGCTCTGTCAGAGAGAGAATCAGGCAGAGTGAGGGCCCAGGGGCCGTCCCCAGGGAACACGGGCTTAGGGTCCCACCCCTGCTGCTTTCTGCAGGTGTGAGTATGGATGAGCCACTGCCCTTCTGGGCCTGTTTCCAAATCTGCAAAATGCGGCTACTGAGCTGCTCCTTAATGGTCTGTTGGAAGTAGGTCCCCGGCCCAGAGCCCTGGGCACAGACGAGGAACCGACTGCAGCAAATAGTGGTGGGAAGGCTGGAGCCAAAAGAGGCCGTCAGCTCAGTGCTTCTCTCCACGGAGGTGCTGAGAATCTGCGGACACTGCAGGCAGCTCTCCGTGGTGCAGGGCCACTGACATTCCTGGTCCCATCCCCCTATCCTTGGGCAATCAGAAATGTCCCCCCAAAGGTAGGGTGCTGTACCAGGGCCATGGAAAGACCATTCCTTTCCAAATAAGGAAACTGAAGCTGGGGGAGGAGAAGGGACACACTAAGGAGAAACAGGCAAGACTCTTCTGTTTTTGTTTGGATCCGCCCAGAAAACCTTTGTCTTTAACTAGAGCATTGAGGCCACTTATGTTTAGTGTAATTACTGATTATATCTGAGCTTAAATCTACCATCCAACTAACTGTCTTCTATTTGTCCCACCTGTTCTATGTTCCTTTTTCTAACTTCTTTCTGGAATGACTCAGTATTCTTTTTTTTTATTATTCCACTCTGCTGCCCCCATAAGCTTGAGAGACAGAAATAGGGAAAGAGGCTAAGAAACAGAGACACAACAGAGACAGAGGGAAGGAGCTGAGAGAGAAATGACAGAGAGACAAGGCCAGGAAGCAGCAGCCGCTCTGAGGAAGCCCCAGGGGAAGCAAAGCCACACCCTCCTGCCTGGCCTCCCCTCGGGGCTGGAACCTGACAGCCAGACATCCACTTCTTTCCACCAAGGAGGATGGGAGATGCCCCCAGAGATTATGAAGGGCCAGTAAGAGCAGTAAGGGTGGCCTACTGTAAAAGATTAACCTCACTCAAAGAGAGGCCTGGCTCTCGGCTGGCTCCTGGGAGGGAACCTCTAAGCCAGGGGTCCCCAACCGCTGGGCCATGAACCAGTACCGGTCCGTGGCCTGTTAGAAACCAGGCCACACAGCAGGAGGCGGGGGAGCAAGTAAAGCTTCGATTGTATTTACAGCTGCTCCCCCCCCCCCCTTGCTCGCATTACTGCCTGAGCTCGGACTCCTGTCAGATCAGCGGCAGCATTAGATTCACACAGGAGCGCAGACCCTACTCTGACCTGCACATGTGAGGGATCTAGCTTGGTGCTCCTTGTGAGAATCTAATGCCTGATGACCTGAGGTGGAGCTGAGGCGGTGATGCTAGCGCTGGGGAGTGGCTGCAAATACAGATTATCATTAACAGAGAGGTCTGACTGCACAGAGACCAAAATAAAACAGTTGCTTGCAGACTCATATCAAAACCCTATCAGTGAGTGGCAAGTGACAACAAGCTCAGGGCTCCCACTGATTCTGCATTACGGTGAGTTGTATAATTATTTCATTATATATTCCAATGTAATAATAATAGAAATAAAGTGCACAATAAATGTAATGCACTTGAATCCTCCCCCAACCATCCCCCCCCCCACCAGGTGCATGGAAAAGTTGTCTTCCACGAAACCGGTCCCTGGTGCCAAAAAGGTTGGGCACCGCTGCTCTAAGCCCTTGGCGTGTCCTGCCTGACAAGTGTCTTTGTTCATCTGGGACCTTGGGTCACATCAGGTGATCTGTGCTAACGTGATTTGTGGTGGGGCCTTGGGCCACATGGTATCCAGCTTGACGTCTGGAGGGACTGGAGACTGAGTAACTAAGGTCAGTCACATGGCGCGCCATGCACCTGACCCCCAGTAAAAACCCAGGACACCAAGGCTCAGGGGTGCTGTCTGCAGGACTACCCTGGGAAAGGCAACTGGAAGCTTCCACCTGGTCTCCCCTGGACTCTGCCCCATGTGCCTTTCCCTTGGCTGGTTTTTTTTTTTTTTTTTTTTTGCGGTACGCGGGCCTCTCACTGTGTGGCCTCTCCCATTGCGGAGCACAGGCTCCGGACACGCATGCTCAGCAGCCATGGCTCACGGGCCCAGCCGCTCCGCGGCATGTGGGATCTTCCCGGACTGGGGCACGAACCCGTGCCCCCTGCATCAGCAGACGGACTCTCAACCACTGCGCCACTAGGGAAGCCCCCTTGGCTGGTTTTAATCCCTATCCTTTCACTGTAATAAATCATAACCATGAGTATAACAGCTTTTCTGAGTTCTCGGAACCCTTTTAGTGAATCACTGGATCTGAGAATGGGCTTGGGGGCCCCTGAACTGTAAGTGGGTGTGTGTGTGCACAGGCCCCTCCCAGCATAAGGCCCACCCACTGCCAGTTCTTCCAGGTGTTCCACCCACAGCCATGTGAGGACTGACACAATGTTCAGGAAGGGAGCTCCCCGTGGCTGGAGGTAACCAAGTCTGGAATGTGCAGGGACCCAAACCCCAGGGGAAGGAGCTAGACAGAAGACCTCTCTAAGAATCTCTTAGGCCATGAGCTGAGGCACTGATCCCAGCGTGGCAGAACCTCAGACTCAGGCGCTCTGTGGTCGTGCCGTGGGTGTTTTTCTGTATGAACAGCAGAGTAAACAGGCCTAGAATGCTGCTGTGGCGGGGAGGGAGGTAGTGGG
The DNA here is from genome assembly GCF_059928025.1 of Delphinapterus leucas. NCBI lineage: Eukaryota > Metazoa > Chordata > Mammalia > Artiodactyla > Monodontidae > Delphinapterus > Delphinapterus leucas. Next base: position 6,835,459 of record NC_143148.1, read on the forward strand.
CTTTTATGCCCACATTCCCTCTCAAAGCAGAGCACTGCCCTAGCACCGGCCAAGCATCTTCCCTGGGATCCTCACACAGGGACGGGACAGGGGACCCTCGTGCCTGTTCCAACTGTGACCAAGAACACACCGCGACTTAACGGCCAGAGCCTGACCGTGCTGTTGGGTGAGCCCCCAGCCCCGCCCCAGCCCCCCGACAGAAACACGGCCCTGCTCTCCCATCAGGAGGGAGGGGACCTGCTCTCTGCTCCCCCACCCTCATGTGGGTCAGGGGCAGAGGTGGGCTGGGGTGGAGCCTGCCAGGGACATAGGGGCTGTCAGGTGACTGTGTGACAGGTGAAAAGAATGAGCAAAGCTGCCTCCCTCCCTCAGTCCCTCGGCCTCTGCCTCCCCCGCCCCGCCCTGCTCCACCCCAGCCCTCCCGGAATTTATCTGTCTGCAGAGCGCCAACTGCTTTCCCATACACATTTACTGCTGTCACCATCTGTGTCCCCGCAAGGCTGGGCACCAGGGGAGGAACTCTCATCCACTGTGTCACCTGCTGGACCCACAGGGCACAAGGCCCAACCTACAGTGAACGGTCAGCAGGTGTTTGCTGAACCAACGAATGAACCAATCACACAAGCATCCACTCTCCAAAAGGTCAGCGGGTTGGGGCGATCTGGGCCCTGACCTCTACTACATTGAGCCCTGGTTCTCCCTAAGGGGTGGTTGTCTGTCCCCTACCTGCCGCGGTGCACTCACCTGTGAGATCTCCAGGCATGGCAGCTTGCCCACCTGGGCACCAGTGAAGCCGTACACAGAGTTGGCGCTCACTTTCAGTGCCAGCTGCCGCCCGTCCAAGACCTGCCGCCGTAGGGGGTCTGTCTCCTTGGCCAGCTCGGCCTTGGCCCTGGGAGGAGAAGGAGAAGGGGGAGGCAAAGGCCATTCAGGTGGCATTTCAGGCCTCAGGGGCAGACGAGAGGCCCAGGCCTGGGCACTGGTCAGGGTGCCTTTCTAGAAAGGGGTGTCACATACACTTGTGCAGGTCGCACACTGCACAGAGGTGCCCAGCACAGGGGCTGGAGGGAGCTGCCCGCAGGGGGTGCCTTGTTCTAACTCAGGCACAGCTGCAGCTAAGTGCACCCATGACGGACAGGGATTGCCAGGCCGCCTCAGCAAGGCTGAGCTATGAGCAGGGGTGGGCGGCCGGGCTCAAGAGCCCACCTCTTCCGGGCGCTGAGCAGGTTCTCCAGGATCTGGGGCAGCAGCCCCTTCCGCACCGCCGTCTTCACAAACTCGTCCCCCGTGGGTGTCTTGATGAACTGATCCTCGGTCAGGCTGGGCCGAAGGTGGTGGGGGTGACGCCTGGCCTCCCTGGCTCCTCCTCCATTCCCTCTCGGGAACCCCCCACCTCTTGCCAGTCCCCTCCCCTCCCCACTAGCTCTGGATCCCCAGCCCCAGCCAGCCTGAGGCCGGCCCCTGGGTGGTCTCGGGGCACACGTGGCGAGCAGGGCCACCATACCCCAGTTTCTGGGCGGCCCCGGGCCGTAGAAGTGTGGTGTAGCACAGGTTGTGGGCCATCATGATGGACGGGTACAGCGAGGAGAAGTCCAGGGTGGTGATTGGGACATCATAGTACCTGGGGGGCCGGGAGGAGTCAGGGCGGGGAGCCCCCCTGTCCCCACCAACCCCGCCACCGGGCCTTACCCTTTCAGGGGCTCGATGACCGTGGCCCCCGTGTAGTCCTCGCCGCCCTCCGTCTTCACCACGGGCATCAGCAGCCCCTGGCGCATGGCCTGGGAGGGCAGAAGGCGGGAACTGTGGATGGGCGCGAGCAGGGCCCCTCAGCAGGGAGCGTGGTGGCCAGTCCCGCCCTGGGCTCCGCCCACTGACCTGCCGCAGCAGCTGGGACACGACCTTGACCTGCTGGCCGCGGCTGAGCAGGTAGCTGAGGGGCACGCCGGTGACGCGCGCCATCTCCATGGCATTCACCAGCACCATGAGGCGCTCCAGCAGCCGCAGGGGCAGGAAGGCGTCCTTGAGGCAGTACACGGCCAGGCGGCGGCGCGTCTGGTCGTTCCCATTCTGGGGACGGGGGCAGGCATTAGGGGCCAGGGAGGCGACAGCGTGGGAGGAAGGAGGAAAGAAGGGCACAGTCTGAGGACTTAGTGAGGCCCAGAGATCGGGGCAGGGCAGCGGAACAAAGGTCGCCATGCCAGAGGTCGCGGGAGTGGGTAGGGACAGGGGTCCCATCTGCGGGGCGAGATCAGAGGTCGAAGGTAGGAGCTAAAGGGGACGGTCAGGAGAGCAGGCGGATGTCCCCGGCCAGGAAGGTAGGTGGGCGCTGAGGGCCGAGGTCGGGAGGGTGGGGAGAGAAGGGACGGCGGGAGCGGGTCAGGCGGCACGGGCACCTGCAGGTCAGTGATGATGCTGTGCTGCACGTCCTCCTTCTGCTCGCCCAGGAAGTGGAAGCTCACGGCATTGAGCGTGTAGGACCGGAGCTTGTACTCCCGCAGCAGCACCTGTGGCGAGTGGGAGCGGGTGGGTGGCGGCCCCGGGGAAGCGGCCCTGTGAGGGCGGCCCCCGCCCGGCCCGCCGTACCTGCAGCATGTCCATCTGCACGCGGCCCACCATGCTGACCACCTTGCTGTCCCGCCGGCCGGTCTGCCTGGACTGGAAGGACGAATCCCGGATGCTGGAGCGGAGGCCAGACACACGGCCCAGGAAGGGGAAGGCCTGCACCTGGGGGCACAGCACATGGGGAGAGCGGGGGCTGTGGCGGTGGGATCCGCAGGGCCGAGCCACAGCAACGGTAACCAGACAACCCATAACACCCCCTGCGGTGCCACCCTCTCTTCCTGCTGGGAGCCCCGCGGGCAGGGGCAGCTCTGGGGCAGAAGGACCCTCTGTGGCTGGGCAGGCACGGATGGGAGGCTGGGACAGGGAGAGTCAGGGGCCTGAGGGCTGTGGGCGTGAAGGGGCAAGGATGGTGCCCAGGAGCTGCGGGAGCGGGGGCAGGGGCAGACTTGGGGATGGTGCTGAGCTTGACGGAGAGGCAGCGGGTGCTCAGGGTGGGAGGCCTGGAGGACGGCAGGGCACGGTATGGAGCACCAGGTCTGCACTGGCGACAGTGCATGAGCCGGGGCCAGGTGTGGAGGAGAGGCGTGAGCTGGGCTGGGAGCAACGAGGCTGGGGCTGGAGGGCAAGGGCAGGGAGCGGAGGCCGGAGTATAGACGCCAGGCCGACAGGGGTGGGCTTCTCCCTGGAGCTGCCGGGGGCCTTAAAGTGTGCTTGTCTGCTTTTTCCATTATGAAACTGGCCATAGAGAAAAGGAAGAAAATAATACAATATATACCCCGTTAGGAGTTGAACTGGGTTCCCCCAAAAGATGCTGAAGTCCTAACTCCTGCACCTCAGAATGTGACCTCATTTGGAAATTGGGTCTTTGCAGGTGAGCAAGTTAAGTTGAGGTCATTAGGGTGGCCCTGATCCAATATGACTGTGTCCTTAGAAAAAGGGGACATTGGAGCACAGAGACATGCACAAGAGGGAGAGTCAGGGAGAGTGCCATGTACACTCCAGCAATGTCTGAGGCGACCGGAAGCTAGGAGAGAGGCCTCAGAAGGAACCAACCCTGTGACACCTTGACTGGCCTTCCAGCCTCCACACTGAGAGACGACACACAACCATGGGGCTTTGTTACGGCAGCCCCTGCAAGCTCACACGACCCCCCAGGCCCACACCAGATTCAAGCATCAAGGTTTTGCCACCTACTTCAAGGACACCCCGTTTTTTCCTTATTTCTTGTTGACATATTTTAAAGCCCGAAGAACAAGGCGCGCTGTACCCCTGCCCACTTCAATCTGCCCCTCCAAATACACGAGCCTTTTCTGACTTAACCACGAGTGCTTCCTCGCCTCTGCAAAAGCCACAGAAACCTTCTGGGCTCTGAACGGGGCAGGGACGGGGCCAGAGCCGGGGTTTCGGGGAGGCAGCCGCCCACAGCCTGAGCCCTCAGTGGCGTGTCTGAGGGCAGCCCCACGCCCCCGCCCGCCTGCCACACCTTGAGGATCTCGGCCCGGGAGATAAGGTACGGAAGGTCGAAGTTCTGGATGTTGTAGCCAGTGATCACGTCGGGGTCCATGATGCGGACGAAGGCGGACCAGGCCTGAGGCAGGAGCACACCGGGTCACCCAGGCTGTCATCCTGGTCAACCCCCTGCCATGGATCCTCCCCACTCCTGGAATGTTCTGGAAGCCCCCAAGAGCAGCCCAAGAGCCCTCCCACCCGTGGAAGAAAGACTGGGAAGGTGCTTCTGAAAATAACGAATCCACAGGGGAAACGGCTCAAAAAACGGCCTCGCGCCTGGGAGGTGCAGTGTGGGGAGCTGAGGAAAATGGGGGTCGGGGGGCACGGAGCGAGAGCCACCTTGAGCAGGTCCTCCTCCCGCTCGTAGCTCTGCACCTTGGCGCCCAGGATGGGGGCGCAGGGCCGTAGGGTGAGCGCCAGGCGCAGGAAGGGCTCTGGCTCGCCCCAGCGCAGGCCCAGGGAGCAGATCTGGATCACGGGGTCCCGCTCAGGCTCCGGAAAGATGCCTGCAAGGGGAGGGAGGAGGGGGAGGCGGAGACCTGACCCCTGATGCTCCCTCGTGGCACATCTCACCTGGCCCACCCACTCCTTTCTGTCCCCACCGTCTGCAGAGCCTGCACAATCCGCCCTGGCTCCCCACTGCCTGCAGCTCCGGGCCCTCTTACCCATCCCTCACAGACTGGGCCGACCTGCCCCAGCGCCTCTGCACTCGCTGCTCTCTCTGCAGGGAATGCTCTCCCCGCCCCACTCCCTGGCCCCTCCCTCTCCACGAAGCTTAGCCCCTCGCCCGAGGCCTCCCCTGCCCACCCGTCCGAAGCAGCCCTGTCTGTCTCCATCACCTTCCTCCTTTGCGTTGCGAGTCTTTTAATAACCTGTCTGCTTGTGTGTCTACTCCCTTCTCCCTGAGTGAGCTTAAGAAATGCAGGGACTCCCGGGGTGAGACTGGCACATCACTAACATCCGGAAGGAGGGAGGGAGGACCCCCAGGCCCCGGGGACACACCTTTGCGGCCCGCGCACTCGATATCAAAACTGAGCACCCGCAGAGGTGCGATTCGCTGCCACTGCCCTTCTGGCGGGTGACTGACCACATCCGACCACAGCACGTCCGCCTCCAGCTGACACAGTGTGGCCTGTGGGGACAAGGTGGGTCAGCGTCTGCAGGGTCCCAGCTCTGTGACCCCCACCCCACCCCGGGGACCCACGCACCTTCCCCTCCGGCCTCAGGACGTATTTCCCAGCCGGGAGTTCCAGCCAGTTGCAGCCAACGATGTCTGCGTCCACCATGAACCTGCAGGGGGATGAGGGTCAGTGGGCAGAGGCTGGCTTGGGGGGTGAGGGGAAGGAGGTGAAGGTTGGAGAAGCGAGGCGGGGGCCATACCGGATCTCAAAGTCAACGTTGGCCTCGTAGGGCGGGAAGCTGGGGGTGCCCAGGCCGGCAACGCGGATACCCTGCTCCAGGACACGGCGGGCGGGAGCCACGAGGCGGGGCAGCGCCAGAGTGATGCGCAGAAACGGGGAGGGGCCGTGCCCGTGGTACCCAAACATGCCTGCAGACGGAGCGGGTTGGCACCGGCCTGGAGGGACCCCCACCCACCTGGCCCCTGGGGCAGCACTCACTCTGCCGGGAGCACAGCTCCATGGCCAGCACGGCCAGCCCCGTGAGCTCCTTGCCCCCGCGCTGGTCCCGGCTGATGGCCGTGTTCAGCTCCCGCTGCAGGTCGCTCAGGTGCTCAGGCCCAAACCCTGGGTGTGGGAGGGCCCGTCAGAAGTGCAGGGGGCCTCCAAGCGGTAGGGGCGAGGAGGGGTCTTCGGGGTCAGGGCCACTCACCGGGGGGTGCTGGGGTGTAGAAGTAGGGCGCAAAGCCGTGGATGTGGCAGCAGACAGAGACGCCCTCGTCGGTGACCCCGAAGGCGCGGATCACCGGCACGGAGTCCTGGGACGGCAGGGGCACCCCAGGCAGGGGCCGTGCTAGGCCTGGGGGTGTCATAGGGTAAGGCAGGGGCTGCTCTCTCGGACACCTCAAAGGTGTGCCTGCCTCCCTCCTGGTTTACGTGTCTACCCTTGTCCTCCTTACATTCCTTTTCCCACTGCACAGCTAGAGGGAGCACCCCACGTTTTTCGCAAATTTCAAAAGTAGAATCAACTTTGTGTGGGCAGCATTACGAGCTTTAACTTAGGGATAGATTCGTGTAACCGCCACCAAATTGGGGTACAAGACGGTCCCGTCACTCCAAACAGCTCCCTCAAGCTGCCCCTTTGTAATCACACCTGCTTTCACCCCGCCCCCTGGCACTGCTGCTCTGTTCTCTGTCATCCTGATTTTGTCTTTTTGAGACCATCCACAGAATGGAGTCAAACAGTACATAACCCTCTAGGTCTGGCTTCTTGCACTCAGCATGGCACCTCTGGTATCCATCCATGTCGTTGCATTTGTCAAGTTTGTTCCCTTTTATTGTGGAGAACCACTGTGTGGTATGTTACCCATTCACCTGCTGCAGGACATGTGAGTCGTTCCTGGTTTTGGGTGGATATGAATAGAGCTATCAACATCCACGGATTTTGTTTGAATGTAGGTGTTTGTTTCTCTAGGGTAAATATCTAGGGGTGGAACTGCCAGATTCTATGGTAAGAGTAGGTTTAACTCTTACATCTCAATAAAGCTTGGGGAAAAAACCAAAAATTCAATTACCCCCAGAAAAATAAAAAAGAGTAGGTTGAACTCCGTAGGAAACGGCCAGGTTGTTTCCCAGAGCGGCTGCATCAAACTGTGGCCCCACCGAGCACAAGGAGCTCCTGGCACTGCGCAGCCTTGTCTGCACTTGCTGGTGTTGGTATATTTCACTTTAGCTTTCCTCACAGCTGTGCGTTTGTGTCTCATGGTGGCTGTCATTTGCATTTCCCTGATATCTGATGACACTGCACATCATCTCATGTGCTTATTTGCCATCGTAGATCCTCTAGCGAATTGTCCAAGTTTTCGGTCCACTTTCGAACTGGATTGTTTTCTTTCTCTTGAGATCTGAATGTTCTTTATTCGCAGCACTGGTCCTTTGTCAGACATATGGACCGCAAACGTTTCCTCCCCGCCTGTGGCTTGTCGTTTCATTCTCGTACAGGGGAGTCTTCGAAACACAAGTCAGGGCTTAGAGGGGCTCTCCCCATTGCCAAAGGCTCCCCAGCTTTCTCAGGATGGAGCCCCGAGGTCCTCAGTGGGCCAACGGGATCTCCCGCGACCTCCCACCTTCATCTTCACCCCTCGCTCCCACCTCACTGGTCTCCTGGCTGTTCCTTAAACATACCAGACCTGCTCCCTCCTCAGGACCCTCTGCCAGGAATCCCGCTTTCCCAGACATCCCTAGAGTTCCTTGTTGCCTCCTCAGAAGGGCCTTCCTGCACCTCCATGACGCGAGGTCCAGCACCGCTGCCCTACTCGATGCTCCTCGGTTACCCTCACCACCACCTCACGTTCCGCTTCCTTTTTTTTTTTTTCCTGGCCGCACCACGCGGCTTGTGGGACCTTAGCTCCCCGACCGGCAACCGAACCTGAGCCCTCGGCAGTGAAAGCACAGAGTCCTAACCACTGGACCGCCAGGGAATTCCCTCCACTTCCTTTCTTATTCTGCCTCTCCTTCTAGAACGTGAGCCTCTGAGCGCAGGGACCTGGTCTGCCTGGAACAGGGCTGCCTCAGTGCAGACATTCATTTGTTCCCAACTAACTGGATGGATGAATGGACACCACACCACACGCCTCTCCCCTTTGCGAGGAGCCAGCTCCTTCAGGCCTCATTTAGAAGATGCCCCCCTCCTCCAGGATGCCCCCACCCCAGCCCTGTCCCTCCCTCTCGCAGCCCTGGTCACCTGGGCGGGGACTATCTGTGTCCATCTCCTCCCACAGAGCCAGAGGGGCTGACCTGACCCAGCCTCCACCGGGGGGCCCAGGGCCCCTCCTCCCACCCACCAGGCCTCTGTCCCCCAAACTCACCCACGTAATGGTCGATTTCCAACTGCTGGAAGATGAGGGGCTCCGTCTGGGGGTCCAGGGTGGGTGGGGAGGGCCGAAGCCACCGGGCATCTATGGCTGTCGTGGAGAGCTGCCCTGGACGCGGGAGAGGGAAGCAGGGCTCCATGGAGTTGTGGTCCTGCTTCGGAAGTAAGTACTAAGTGCCTTCCCAGCCCTGCCAGTGATCCCTCAGGTGGCATCAGACTTGTGAAAAGAAAGTCAGGTGGAGGTCGTGGCCTGGATCAGGCCAGAAACTCGAGAGAGGTTCAGGAGTCAAGGGTCAAAGTTAGACTGGAAGTGACAGGAAACAGAGGTGGCCTACTGATATGGGGTCAAAGGTCAGCCCCTTGTGGAGCTCAAAGTGAGCCAGGGGCTGGCAGTCAGAGGTTACAGGTCAGCTCCATGGTTCAGAGGCATGACAGGCGTGGGGTGCAAGGGGCTCCTGCTCTAGGTCTCACCGTCCGCAGCCCCCTCCAGGGCCGACTGCAGCTCCTCCTCCTCCTGTTCCTGCAGCCTGTGCTCTGCCTCCATCTCCTCCATCAGCGCCAGCTCCTCCTCGAACTGCGATGGCCGATATGCCTCATCCTCATCCCAGAGGCCCCCACGGGCCCGCTTTGGGGGCACCCCAGGCCCTGGGCCTGGTCGCCGCTTACCATCCATCCTGTGGGGCAAGTTGGAGGGGGGTGAGGGTGCCCATCCTCTCCATGGCCTCCCATGTACCCACCATGACCGTGAGCTTTTAAAAAAAAAAAAAAAAAAAAAAAAAAATCTCCAGAGTGGGGAATTCCCTGGGTCCAACGGTTAGGACTCCGCGCTTTCACTGCTGAGGGTGTGGGCTCAATCCCTGGCTGGAGAACTAAGATCCCACAAGCCGTGTGGCGCAGCCAAAAAATAACTATCAACCAATCAATCAACCTCTGGAGCGCCTGAAGAGTAACATGGCTCTCCACCCCCCCACTCTCCCCACCCCAACCCCCGCCACAGGCTCAGGGGGTGCTGGCACCTTCCAGATGCCCGACAATCACCAGCAATGCCCAGCCCAGTTTAACCCTTTCCTCACATGCTCAAGCCCTCCACGTAATTTTTGTCCTCGTTTGCTTGCCCCTTGCCAACCCCTTGGCACCAGCCCTGCACACCCTCCACGCTCTCTCATCACAGACGTGGTCCTCAGATCATCCCTTTCCTTCCCATAAGCCCCTGTCCTCAATGCCCTCGCCTGCCCCTCTCCCCATTGGCCCAGGCCTTCCTCCTACAAACAGCTGGGAAGCGCCTCCTTCAGGCCTGTAATTTGAAGTTATTAAAAATGAAAAAATTTTAAATTAGTTATTTATTTAGAAAAATAAGTTGTAAAAAAAAAGTACACTTCTCCCAGCATCAGGCCAGGACGGAGGGGATTATGAAAGCTAAGAGCAGACCCAGACCCAGCTGGGAGAGAGTGGGGGAGGGGACAGGTCAGCTGCCCTAGGTGCAAGGGAACACCTCTGGATCTTATAACTATCCCCCCACATCCAGTCTCCCCTTAGTCCTTTTTGCAACAGACCCCTTGCCTTGGAGCTGCCACAGGCAGTCCAGCCTCAGACTACAGTTCCCAAGGTGCATTGCAAGGGGTAGTCACATGATCGTGTTCTTTCTCACGGAATGGGGGTGAATCTGAGGTGTGCAGCTTCTGGGACAGCCTGAAAAGAAAGCCTGCCTTCCAGCCTTTTCCCCCTTCCCCATGGCTGGAGCGTGGATGTGGCGGCAGTGAGCCAACCTTGACCACGGGGACAAGGACAACACTGAAGGGAATGCAGAGCTCCAAGATGGAAGGAACCTGGGCCCTTGACAACCTTCTGGAGCAGAGCTGCCTACCTTTGGATGGTTATGGGGAGACATAAACTTGTATCTTTCCCGGGCTACTGTGCCTTGGTGCTTCTTTATTATAGCAGCTTAGCCTAAACCTTAACAAACACAGCATGGAAAAATTCTCAGCTGACTGGGGATATGTTATGGCAAATGGTGGTGGTATACAATGGTACGCTTCTCAGCATTAAAAAGGAGGTGGCCGCTGATATACTCACAGGATGACCGAATTTCAAATAGATAGCTAATGGGAAGCAGCCACATAGCACAGGGAGATCAGCTCCTTGCTTTGTGACCACAGAGACGGGTGGGACAGGGAGGGTGGGAGGGAGATGCAAGAGGGAAGGGAAGAGATACAGGGATATATGCATATGTATAGCTGATTCACTTTGTTATTAGCAGAAACTAACACACCATTGTAAAGCAATTATACTCCAATAAAGATGTTACCAAAAAAGTGCATAAAAGAAGCCAGACACATGAGTACATGCTGGGGAAATGGGGAGTTACTTCTGGGGTGCTGAAAATGCTCTGAAACTAGACAGAGGTGGTGGCTGCAGAAAATTGTAAATGCACTAAACGCCACTGACTACACACTTTAAAATGGTTAATTTCACCTCAATTTAAGAAAACAGTATATACTGTATGATGCCATTTACACAAAGTTATAGAACAGACTAAGCTCATCTATGGTGCTAGAAATCAGGCTGCTTCTGGGGTGGGAGAGACTGACCGGGAAGGGGCATGAGGTTGTTTTGTGGTGTGATGGAAACGTGCTGTGCGTCCAACTGTACGCTTGAGACCTGTGCATTTCACCATATGTAAACAGCACCTCAAGTAAAAGCAATAAAAGTGGGGAGGCTGCAATCCCACATCTAGGGGTTTATGCTACAGATACACTATCACATAATGAAAACCTGCATTTACAAGGTTATTTCCGGCAGCACTGTTTGCAGTCGCAAAAGACTGGAAACCACCTAAATGTCCTCCCCTGGGGGACTGTTTAAATAAGTTACATGAATTCCGTTCCATGGAATATTATGCAGCTCTATAAAGGAATGAGGAAGCTCTCTATGTACTGAGACAGAGGACTCTCAAAGACCCATTGTTAGGTAGAGAAAGCAAAGTGCAGAATGTTGTACATAAGAGAACTTTTGTGTATATATATATATATATATATATATATATAATGTATATATATATTAAAAAAAGGTGTCTAAGAAAATGTTTATCCTGATTCTAATCATTAGGAAACAATCAAACCAAAGACAAGACTGGCCTGCAAGATGGAATCTTCAAAAACTGTCAAAGTCATGAAGGGGGGAAAAAGGGCCAGGAAACTGTTTTAGATTAAAGGAGAGACTACGTAGTCATGACAACTAAATGCAAGGTCAGATCTTGGATTAAAAAAACAAAAATAGCTCTGAAGGCTATCACTGGAACAATTAGGCAAATTGAATAAGGATTGCCTATGAGATTACAGTATCGCCTCATGGTAAATGGCCTGATTATAATTATCCTATAGTATCATGATGACTACAACTTGCAAATAGTTCAGCCAAAAAAAAGTGTACGTGTGTCAAGATAAAGCGAATGAGGCAGCACATTCACAACTGGCAAATCCAGGCAAAGGGTTCATGGGTGTTAATTGTTCTTGTCTTGGGACTTCTCTGCAGGCTTGGAATTTTTCAAAATTAAAAGTTGGAGGGAAACACATAAAATAAAAATAACATTTTCACAAGGTGGGTGGGAGAATATATCTAAAGATGTTGGCTTTTCATGCATAGTTCTGGCAGGATGGGTAATAAACTGGCAACACTGGTTCCCTGGGGTGAGAAGACAGTTTGACCAAGAGCTAATTCATATACCATATGATTCACGCATTTCAAGTGTATAGTTTAATGGTTTTTAGTATATTCAGACTTGTGCAACCATGACCATAGCCCATTTTAGAACGCGTTCAACACCCCACAAAGAGACCCTCTGGAGTCAGCCCATCCCCCTCCTCCCCCTCCCCAAAAGCACCACTGATCCACTTTGTCTAGATGGATTTGCCTATTCTGGGCATTTCCTAGAAATGCAATCTTGTGTCTGGCTTCTTTCCCTGTGGATGATGTTGTCAAGGCCCACCCACATAGCACGGATCAGTGCTTCGTTCCTTTTAATGCCTGAATATTTCCCCACCGCTTCGCTATCTCACATTGTGTTCATCCACGAGGGTTGTTTGCACCTTTGGGCTCTTGTGAACAGCGCTGCTATGACCGTGCAAACGCGGGTTTTATATAAGGAGAAAGAATCTGAACCAGCTCTCCTTTTGTGCCCTCTGAAGTAACTGTGAGAGATGCAGAGAGTCAGGACCTGGGGGAGAAACCCGGGTGAAGCAGAGGAAGCTGAGGGGTTTCCAGGAGCCTGGAGGAGTGGCCAGACCTGGCCTGGCAGAGGGAGGTAGAAGGGGGCCGAATGGCAGCCCTGGGTCACTGGGCTGTGGCCAGGGGGTACGATGGGAGGGCAGCTGTCACCGGAGCAAAATCTAGGGTCCTGGACTAGTTCCCTATCCCAGGCACTGCCCTTAGCTCAGTCAGGCGAGGCAGCATTAGAAGGAAGGAGGCCCCTGGGTGTCCCCCCTCAGGGGCCCCAGCGCAGAGCTGGAGTTTGGCAAACGCTGTGAGCTTCTTCCTTTCTCGACGCTTCAGTAGCAAATACTGAACAGCGAGCGAATCCAGCAGTAACACACTACGATGAGTGTCTGCTTCGGGTCAGACACCAGGTTCTCTGTGACTCACTCCCTCGAGGTTGTCATCCCATCCCACCCAACCTCACGGCTTTAAATGCCACCTCTACGCTTTTTTGTCTCTGGCCCAGATTTCAGCCCGGCCTCCAGACTGACAGATCCAACTGCCCACTGTAAGCAGGTCCCTTCAGGCACCCCAGACTCCAAAGCCGGGCTCCTGATCTCCCCACAACCGTGCTCCTCGCACCACACCATCTCCCCCGATTCGGTAAGCGGCAGCTCCCATCAAGCCAACAGCCTTGGAGTCACCCCAACTTCTCTCTTCCCCTCAGACCACACGCTCACTCCATCTGCAAATCCCATCAGCTCTGCCTTCCAACGGACGGGAGTCCCACCGCTTCTCGGCCTCCCAGTCTGGTCCCTCTGGCTCCCTAAAATGGTTGGCCGCTTTATTTTGTGCATTGCTGCTTGTCTGGCTCCCCCTGCTGGAAAATGAGCTCCTAGCGGGCAGGGATGCAGTTTCCTTCACTGCAGTATCACAGATGTCAATAACAGCGTTTGGACCATAGAGGGCGCTCAAGAAATATCTGTTGGGACTTCCTCGGCGGTCCAGCGGTTAAGACTCTGCACTTCCAAGGCAGTGGGCGCGGGTTCCATCCCTGGTCAGGGAACTAAGATCCCACATTCCCTACCACAAGGCCAAAAAAAAAAGGGTGCTTCCTGCCATCAGCATCCTCAGACCTCCCCTATCCCCCAGACTACTGCAACAGCCGTGATTCCTGACCTCTCCCAGCCGGACCAGCTTATAAAGCCTCCTCCCCCACACCTGGGGAATTTGTCTTCGGGGCTCCCATTCCCCTGTGAAAGAATTAAAAAATTAAAATAAAACGACTATGATAAAAAAAAAAGAAATATCTGTTGAATGAATGAACAGCCTCTTCCCCCATCCCACCTCCATCTCCGTCCTTGCACCCTGCCCCCTCAGTGTTCTCCACTCAGGAGCCAAAGGGATCCCATACAAGTGTGTCAGATCATCCATTCCCTGCTCTGCTCGGATGCTGCCCCTGGCTCTCATCTCATGCACAGTTAAAAGCAAAGCCTCATCTTGGCCCACAAGACCCTGCACAACTGCACCCCACCCTTCACGGACACCACCTCCACCCTCTTTCCCTTGCTCACTCCAGCCACTTGCCTCCTCTCTGTTCCTTAAACACTCCAGGCTTGGTCCTATCCCAGGACCTTTGCACAAGCTGTTCCCGTTGCTCTGCAAATGCTCTTTCCCAGATCTTCCCATGGCTCCCTCCTCCCCTCCTTCAGGTATTCATTTGCTCGATCGTCCCCTACTCAGTAAGGCCTGTTTAAAAATACAGCCCCCTGCCCCATGCTGATACTCTCCAACCCCTTCCCTTGCTTTACTTTTCTTGCTGGCCTCTGTTGCTGTCTGGTGCACTGTAGCAGGTCTTAAGAGTTCTCAAAGTGTGGTGCCCTGGACCTGCAGCATGAGCTTCTGGTGGGAACTTGTCTGAATGCTGATTATCAGGCCCCATTCCAGGCCTACTGAACCAGGGCCTCTGGGGGTGGGGCCCAGCAATCTGTATATCGAGCCCTCCAGGGACTCCGTTGCTGCTCAAGTCTGAGCACCACTGCTTATTTATTTTGTTTATTGTCTGTTCCCCACGAGGAGAATGGAAACGCTGTGAGAGCAGGGATTTCATCTTTGTTTCCTGCTATATCTCATGTCCCCAGGAGAGTGCCTGGGACTGAGTACGTGCCCAATAAACATTTTCCGAATGCAGAAGGAAGGAAGGAAGGAACTCACAGAATTTTCACCAAAACTTCTGAGGGTGGTGCTGCTATTAACCCTCCAACACAATGACTGGAACTGAGGCCCAGAGAGGTGAAGCCACCTGCCCAAGGCGGCACAATTAGCTCAGAGGGGCAGAGCCAGGGTTCAAACCCAAGCAGGCTGGCGCCTGAGCCCCAACGGAAACCAGTGCTCCAGACTGCGGCCTCCAGGTGTGCCAGGAGAGGTATGGGGGTGAACTGCCCTCTGCCCAGTTGGGGAGACAGAATGAGGACAGGCTCATCAGCTTGCTCACCCCCGTATCCGGGCTCACGCACATCTGCTGAGGGATTGATTAAATAATGACAGATGGACCTATTCACTCTTGCCCCCCAGAAAACTACACACTTTTCACTCTTTGGTCTTGTCCTGCCTCTGAGCCTCTCTGAATCCCGCTGCCCTTGTCACAGGCTGGGGACCACGTGGGCTTGTCTGACTCCCTCAACAGACAGAGAACCTTTGAGACTAGGGCTGGGCTGATGCTTCTCTGGGTCCCCAGCATCACCCAGCACGGTGCCTGGAACGCAGTCCATTCAAGTTGTGTCAGTTTAGACTCCTCTCCAGTGTCACCGACTCCACAAGTCTGCACTGAGCCCCGGCCTTCTTCTCTCGGCTCCCAAAGACCAGCACTACCTCTTTATAGCTCAGAGCGCTCTGGCTTGAGGTTTCCTGTCCTTCCCCCAGCCAAACCGAATTATCACTGGCTCCCCAGTGCCTAACAAAGGCCCTGCCACACGAGCAGCTGGCTGAAGGAATAAAGAGAGGGAATAGCATTGCAGGAGGAGGGAAGGGCATGGCAAAGGCCCTGAATGGGACAGGAACCTAAGGGGCCTGGGTGGGGAAGTGCAGGAAGTAGGGGGAGAAAAGGCAACAAGAGGTTCCTGGAGTGGGTGTGGCCATGAACCTGACACACTGACATCACCCTGCCCACTCACTCCACCTAATCTCTGCCCTCAGGGTGGCACCCCCAAACTTGTTCCCCTTCAGCCTTCTCTCTCCAGCCTGCTGCTCAAACCGCAAACCGCAGTAATCTTGGGCTCCCCTTTCCTACCCTATCCCATCGTGCGGGCTCAAACCCCAAACACAACCTACGCCTGATGGATTCTCCCCACCTGCACTGCAGGCGGAGCCACCTACGGTCCCCTCCTGCCTCCTAACTGGCCTCCCTCCTTCCACTTTTGCTCCTGCTACAATCCTATCTTCAGTCAGCCACCAAGGACTTTTTTTTAAAACGCAGGGGAGGGTCACGTTGCTGGGATGTTTAAAACCTCCCCCGGCTCCCTATCGAACCTAGAATAAAAGCTAACCGCACACCGAGATTCACAAGGCCCTGCAGGATCTGGTTCTCTATCCCGTCTCCAGCCTCACCTGTTCCCTCCAGCTACAAGCACTCCAAGTTCCTTCCTACTTCGAGGCTTTTCCCCTGGACGATCCCCCTGCCCGGATCGTTCTTTACGTGGCTGACTTCTCTCTCAAATGTCACTTCCCCAGAGAGACGATTCCTGATCACTCTAGTTAAAGAAGCAGGCTACTCTGTTTTACTTCACTTGGGATAACGTATCACAGGCTTGAAAGCATTGCTTTATCGTTTATACTTATTACTTGTCTACTGTCTGTCTCCCCCTGAGACAGGGACCTTTTCTGACCTGTTCCGGTTGTAGCTCCTGCTTCTAGAACAGTGCCTGGCACAGAATACTCAGTATTTAGTGAATAAAAGATGTCGCTATGCCCCCACGTGCACCATTCAGTCCCCAATGCCTCCGGAACCGGTCTCCCCAAAGACCCTCCAGGGTGAGTCCACGGAGCCCAGCGCATTCGACCCCGCATATTGAAGGGGCGCCCCACCCTCTTCATCTTCCCGCGCGTCCCCGTGCACGCGCCCACAACAGGCCCCTGCCCCTCTTCCGCGCGCCCCCAAGCCAAGGGGATTCCTCTCGCCGTCACGCCCCACGCGACCCCTCACAACCCTCTCTCAGACCCACGTGCCCAGCTCCTCAAGCCCCCTTCCCCGCCAGGCCGAACTTCCTGCAATTCCCCTTCTCCCGTAACTCACCCGCTTCAAACGGCGTTTCCCGCCACAGCCCACGCCGCCGTGACCCCTGACTCCGGCGCGCGCATGCCCAGAGTAGAGGCAGCCGAGCCGGGCCACGCCCCTACCGCCCGAATAGGGGAAAGCCACGCCCTGTTTCCCCCACCTCTGGGGCACAGGCCGCGCCCCCTCTTTCAGACGCGGGCTGTGGTCTAGTCCCCTTGCTGACGAACCCTCGCCGAACCGCGCCCCTTCTGACGTATGCGGGTCAAAGCCACGCCCCCTCCTTGCCGAAGCGTCGCCACCCAGTGTTATCGGAGCGCGCGCAGCGGTCTTGGGCGCTGGCCGTCGCCACGACTCCGCCAGTTCTAAGGTGCTAGGCGCGCCTCCTCTGCTTCCCCACCTGCCTCCTGGCCGAGGCCTTGCTCGGTAGGACCACCTGGGCACTCACAGTTCATTCTTCAGCTCGCGCAGCCAGACCTTTTCCCTCTCCGTAGAGGCTGGCCGGTTCGCGCCCAGATCCTGGCCTGGTCGGTTCTCCTGTCTCACAGCCACAGTTTCCCCATCTATAAACTGGACTCAGCGCAGGGCGGGCACACCTGTAAGGCGAGAGGCACACTGCTTGGGATGGGACCGTCTCTTGTAACTACTCTCCCTTCCGCTGTTCCCTCTCCCCCTTCTAAAAAAAACGTTTTTCAGTACCCAACCCGTCCCTCCAAGCAACACCCTCTTCACCCTCGACCAGGACTGTCCATCCAGCTCACCTCGGTGTCCCCTCAAGGCATGGAGCAAGAGAAGGAGACATTAGGAGAACTCCACTGCCCTTCCTTACTTTGAACTCATCTGGGCCTTTTGTGAGGCCTTGCCGGCCTTCCTCTTCCAGCTCCCACATTGCCCCGTGCTGACCCCATTAAAGCCCCTATTCCCTTACCTTCTAGCAGTCCTTGCTCAGCCCCCCATTACCAGCCCTGACTGGTAGACAACTCCAAGGAGGGACTTGATCTTTTTATTTATTTATTGTTTTATTTTTTTAATTTAATTTTATTTTTGGCCGTGCTGCCCAGCTTGCGAGATCTTAGTTACCCGACTAGAAATCAAACACGGATCCCGGAAATGAAAGCGCAGAGTCCTAACCACAGGACCGCCAGGGAACTCCCTAATATATATTTTAGCGGTTACTTCCCATTTACAGTTATTACAAAATACTGGCTATATTCCCCGTGTTGTACAACACATCCTTGAGCCTATCTTACACCCGATAGTTTTCACCTCCCACTCTCCCACCCCTGTTGCCCCCCCCACCAGTAACCATTAGCTTGTTCTCTTTATCTGTGAGTCTGCTTCTTTTTGTTACATTCACTACTTTGTTGTATCCAGATTCCACATATAAGTAATATACAGTATTTGTCTTTCTCTCATTTCACTTAGCATAATGCCCTCCAAGTCCACCCAGGTTGCGGCAAATAGCAAACTTTCATTCTTTTATGGCTGAGTAGTATCTCATTGTGTATATACACGCCACATCTTCTTTATCCATTCATCTGATGGACACTTAGGCTGCTTCCATATCTCGGTAATTTAAATCGTACTGCCGTGAACACTGAGGTGCATGTATCTTTTCGAGGTAGTGTCTTTGTTCTTTTTGGGTATATACCCAGGACTGGGATTGCTGCATCCTGCGATGAGTACTAGTTTTAGTTTTGCTTTTGGTTTTGGTTTTGTTTGGCCGAGCCACGTGGCTTGTGGGATCTTAGTTCCCCGACCAGGGATTGAACCCGGGCCCTCAGAGTCCTAACCACTGGACCACCAGGGAATTCCCCTAGTTTTAGTTTTTTGAGAAACCTCCATACTGTTTCCCACGGTGGCTGCAAGGAGAGACTTCATCTTGTTCACTGATGTTTCCAGTGCCTAATATTGTGTTTGGCACATAGTAAAGGCTCCATACATTTTAACTTTTATTTATTTATTTATTTTTAGCTGCATTGGGTGTTCGTTGCTGTATGCGGGCTTCCTCCATCTGCGGCCAGCAGTGGCTACTCTTCATTGCAGTGCGTGGGCTTCTCATTGTGGGGGCTTCTCTTGTTGCAGAGCACGGGCTCTAGGCGCATGGACTTCAGTAGTTGTGGCACGTGGGCTTCAGTAGTTGTGGTGTGCGGGCTCTAGAGAGCAGGCTCAGTAGTTGTGGCGCACGGGCTTAATTGTTCCGCGACATGTGGGATCTTCCCGGACCAGGGTTCGAACCCGTGTCCCCTGCACTGGCAGGCGGATTCTTAACCACTGCGCCACCAGGGAAGTCCCAAAATGCTTCACACATTTTTGCTGAATGAATGACATCTGTGACCCCAGGACGGCCAGCACAGTGCCTGGCCCACAAGACTTCAGCCAATACTTGATTGAATGAAAGCCCCTTCTCCTCAACCACTTAAACCCTCCTTGTCCTTCAGGAGCGGGCTCCAACCACCGGGAGGTGACCGTGAGGTTGTTAGGGGCCTCTCCTAGGCACCCATAGCGCCTAGTCACATCACCCTGAGCCCTTCCCAGCTCAGCACCAGGTCCATGGGGGTTGGTGTCCATGAAGACCCTGGCAGCCCCTCCCCACCTCAGACTCACTCTGGCTCAGGGCAGGTTTCTATTCATACTTTATTTTCCTGTTTTTGTTTTTTTTAGTTTTTATTAAATAAAAGGAGCAGAGGGAGGGGGGCCTGTGTCTCTCGGGCTCTGCGGGAGCCACAGGCCCTCCCCTGCCTCCCAAGGTGCACTGCGTGGTAGGCTTGAGGTGTAAGCTGGGCAGGGAGGGCAGCTGGGAGTGCTGGGAGAGGTCAGGATCTGTGACCCATCTACCCCTCCCAGGAAGACTCAGTGGGCGGGGAGAGAGGCTGCCGGACCCCGACTGGGGATCATCCTGAGGGTTGACGGCTGGCGGGGCCAGGGCCTGAGCTCCAAGCCACAGGGCGGGACCCCAGGCCCAGCCCGGCCCCTCCCCACCGCAGTGTTCATTCACTGGAGGGTGCAGGGTGGTGGGGCAGGGTGGCCGGGCCCCTCATTCGTGGACGTCCCAGATCTCGGAGAGCAAAGGCGGCAGCTTCTTGTCCTGGAGCCGCAGGGCGAAGACCTGCTCCGAGTGCACGGAGCTGAGCGTGCGCAGGCTCACGAGCTTCATCAGCATGCGGGGGAAACGCAGCTGGTCCTGCGGGGGGGTGGACGGGAGGGCGTGGGCGCGGGTCAGCCCCTCAGCCCACCAGGAGGGCCCCTCCGTGGGTCGGGCCAGGAGAGACAGCGTGGCGCCCCGTGCGTGGACTAGGCCTGGCTCCTTGTGGAGGGGACAGGGGCTTGAGGATACACTCTCGCTGAGAGGATGCTGACCAGGGCTCAGAGTGCTGTCAGGGGTGCCGGGGGCGGCGACAAAGCTGGGCTGGGACTAGGCAGCCGGCCCCCGGCCCCAGGCTGACCCCACACGGGTCTGGACTTCCTGTCCCTCCCCAAGCCGGAGGGGCTAGGCTCTGGCACCTGTGGCCTCTTGATGCGGGTGTAGGACAGCAGCGCGTCCACGTAGGGCTGCTGCAGCGCCTCGACTCGGCTCGGCTCCTGCACGTTGGGCCGGTCGGCCGAGAAGATGTTGATGGCGATGAGGAGGGCATACTCAGCATCGTCCAGGCCCAGGCGCCTCATGGCCCGCGAGAACTCGAAGATGGGGTTGATGAATTCCACCTGCAGGCCTGCGGAGGTGGGAGGCCCGGCCCGATGAACCCCCGACCCTGAAACCGACCCCCATGCCCGGCCCCTGGCGCTGCCCACCTTCAGCAGGGTGAGCGAAACAGCAGCAGGTAGAGAGTGCTGGTCACCCTGTAATCCCACTGCCTGTCAGGGTGCCTGGCACGTAGTAGGTGTGCCATACCTCTCGCCCGAATGAAGGAACGAGTAATGAGCGTGAACACTTAACTCAGAATTTTCTACCACCCCATCACCCCCTTCACTTCCTTCCTGCCTTCCCGGTTCCTCTCCTTGGGGAAACGAAAGAAGTTTAATCCTAGGTCACATTATGTCACCCCCTGCGGTGGCTTCCCCTGCTCACACAGTGAAACCCAAACTCATTCCCAGGCGTGACTCATTCATTCATCAAACTTGATTGAGCACCTACTGCATGCCAGGCCCCAGGGTAGAGATGTTTATAAGACAAAGCCCCCTGCTCCCGTGGAACTTACCTTTGGGGCTCGAGGGGACAGACAGTAGACGAATATGTAAGGAAATTATCCACCCTGTGAGATGATTCTGAGTTCTATGAATCAAGGTAACACAAGGAAGCGTAATCGGGGCCCACGAGAATCGTGTCAACATCTTAGACAAGATGGTCACCGTAGGGTGACATTGCACGAAGGCCTCCCTCGATGCAGGGTGTCTGACCCCAAGGAGAGGAGGGAGCAAGTTACCAGGATGTGTGAGTGTTCCAGGTAGGGCGCCACCCGTCTGTTTTGCCTGGAACTAGACTTCCTGGGCCCTGAGACTTTTAGTATTAAAGCTGGGAAGGTCCCAAGCAAACTGGGATGAGTTGGTCACCCTAGTTCTGGACAGAGGGACCAGCAAGTACAAAAGCCCTGAGGCGGGAGCACATTTGGTGGGTTCCAGTTAAGAGGGAGGCCAGTGTGGCTGGAGAGTGAGTGAGAGGAGAGGGTGGGAGATGAGGGCTGAGAGGGACGGGGCCACACCCTGCAGGGCCAGTGGGCCAGGTGAGGACTTTGGCTTTTCTCCCAGTGAGATGGGAGCCATGGACAATTCTGAGCACAGGAGGGACATGAGCTAACTTGGTTGTTAATTGGATTCTTCTCACGACTGTGTGAACAAACACACTGGGTTGGGGTGGAGGTAGAAGCCCAGTGAGGGGCCCCTGCAATGTTCCAGGGAGAACCAACTGAGGCCCAGACTGCGGTAATGGCAGAGGATGCGGGGGACGTGATGTGAACCAACCTCCTCTCCAGCCCCATCTCCCTGTGCTCCAAGCCTCCTTGTGGTTCCTTAAAACCACCCAGCTCTTCTCCACCTCAGGACCTTTGCACATGCTGACCTCCCTGCCAGAAACACTCCCCCACAACCCAGTGCTCCCCTGCCAAGCTTATACTCAAAGGGTTACTGGGACTGTCCTGGGTGTTGGAAGGGCCAGATGTTAAAGGGAAGATGAGGTTAGGAGCAGATGTCCAGGAGTACAGAGAGGTGCCCCAGGGAGAGAGAATGGGACAGAACAAGACTTACTGAGAAAGCCCAGAGGCCGAGGGAGTGAGGCCTTTGCACGTGCATTCCCTGGTGGCTAATGCTACTCCTCACCTCCCTTTTCCTAGATGATCTTTCTCACTCCTCTAGCCTCAGTTCAACTACGCTTCCTCCAGAAGGCCATTGACTAGGTTACATCCCCAAGGAAGTGCTCTTGGAGGGCAGGGACCAGGGCTGCCCTGTACGGATGGGGAGATTGTGCATTTCCTGACGGACTGAGATCCAGCCTCCCTCATGTGAGACCAGGCTTGAGGAGGAGAGAGTGTCTTCTCTTAATTCTTACCAAGATGCCCTATGTGACAGCAGACACCCCTCTGTTTCATCCTGCGCTATGTCCCACTGTGCAGAGTTGGTGCTCGATAAACGTGCTCTTGTCTCACTACAAGGTGGGCTCAACCCTCACCCCACTTGGGAGATAAGGAAACAGAGGCTCAGACAGGGATGAGAGGGCCCCGTGTCTCCCAGCCAGCAGGGACCCAGCAGAGGCGCCACTTGTGCCCCCACCGCCCAGCCTGCGCTTGGCCTTACCTGCGCGGTGGAAGTCATCCTTGCTGTAGGTGAAGTCTTTCAGGAACGTGATGCACTCGGTCTCGTGGTTGTAGCGTCTGGCTGTCTCCAGCAGCATGATCTGAGAGGTGGGGAGAGGGATGGGCAGGGGTTTGAGGAGCTCTGTGACCCTTTAGCCACTGTCCTTCCTCTCCTGGCCTGAATGGGGGCCCTGATCTTGCCGGGATCATCCCTCCCCTCCCCCCACCCCCGCCCCGCCGTTCTCACGGCCACACGGACTGCGGTCAGCGTGCTGGACACTCCGAGCTCTCTCGCTCCTCCAGGTTCAGCACCCCCAGCCTCCTCCACTCAGGACACTCTCCCCAGGTGGTTAGGAGGCATGGGGCAGAGCTCTGTTTTGTTTACTACCGCGCACCCAGCACCTGGGATAGGGCGCGGCGTACACTAGGCACTCAATGCTTATTCATTACCATTGCTTGATTCAAATGTCAACTCCCTAAGTAAGCCTTTTCAGCACATTCCCTAAAGTGTGTCCCTCCAGCCCAATCCTCAATTATTCTCAGCCTCAGACCTGTTTCCGTTCTCTCCTTGCCTCGTGGGAGGCTCTGATGACTTGTTTAGTATTTTGATCTTCTCCTGTAGAATACCATCCCCACCAAGGCAAGGACCAGAGTCTGGCTTGTCACTATGCTCCCAGCATCTGTCCTGGGGCTTATCTCTTGGGTTCCTTGAGGGCAGGATGGAAGGGCCTCCCTGAGGCTGGGCGGGCTGGCCATTACCTCAATGGTAGATGCCTTCAGGAGGGCGATCTGGTCCTCGCGACCCAGCTGCAGGAAGCCAGGCACCTGCTTGGCGAAGTCCACGATCTCCTGGACTGAGATGATGGCCAGCTCCGTGAAGTGGGCGAAACGCTGCTGGCGAGCATCACGGGACTGCGGGTCTGCGCCCAAGGGCCAGGGCTGGGGACGTGGGGGGCCAGGTTACTCTCAGGATTTCTCCCATAAGCCCAAGGCTATGGGGGCCCCTTAAGGCAAAGCCTACACCCTAGAAGGCCCCCGTCTCAAAGCCCCTGCCCTCTGGAGCCTCATTCTCTCCCCATGCCCCAGACTGTGGCCCTCTGAGCTCGACCCTCCTGGGCCCATCGCCCCTCAAGGCTGTGGAAGGGGCCGTACCGTGACTTTAGGCTGGTCAGAGAAGGAGCGTTTATTGCACTGCAGCTGGGCCGCCACCAATTGCTGGATCATTAGTTCCTGAGCGGCTGTTAACTGGACACCCTCGCCTTCCCCGGAGCCCTGGCCACCCCCGTCAGACCCTCCAGGGGAGGCCCCAGGCCCAGAGGCTGAGCTGCTGCCGACTCCCAGCCCTGTGGGTGACGACTGCTGCTGCTGCTTCCGGATCTTCTTCTTCCGGATCTGTTCTTTGGAGAGGACGCCTGCTGGGGAGACACAGGCCTCAGTAGAGGTCCCAGGCCTGGGCAGGGGCCAGGCTGGCACTGCTCCCTCCCCGGCACTCACACTGCTCCCGCATCCCAGCCTCCTTGCATTTTCGCAGCCGGCATTGCTGGCACTTGCGCCGCATGAAGGCATCCATCTGGCAGGTTCCACCGCCCCGGCAGGCATAGCGCCCGGCCCCGCCTCGGATCACACTTCGCCTGAAGAAGCCCTTGCAGCCTTCGCAGCTGAGCACATTGTAGTGGAAGCCAGAGGCCGTGTCCCCGCACACCTGGCACAGCTCGTCGCCCAGCATCTTTGGAGCCGGACCCTTCTTTCGCTTGCGCTCCGGCTCCTCTGCTGTGTCTAGGATGACTGGCGTTGGTGGACAAGCCATGAGAGACAGAGCCACAGAGAAAAACGGCAGCCAGAGGGACAGGTCCACGAGAGATCGGAGGCAAAGAGTCAGAGTGTGGAGAGTGATCCAGGGAGATGGCAATTCACAGGGAAAATGTGTACGTCAGTGAATCCCAAAGAAGGGGTCAAAATAAGAGATGTCAAGGACTAACAGAAGAAAAAAATCAACAAGAAACTGGGGTTGCCCATCCCCATTTCTGATCTTTCTCCCTTTCTAGATCCCTCCCTAAGCCTCCATACCAACTCCCAGCCCATGTCCCTGGACCCCGTCTCACCCACGACGGAAGCTGAGTTGGCCCCATCAGTGCCTGGGACATCAGGATCCGCCCCTGGGCACGGCTCAGGGCCATCCTCCTTTCCATCAGGTGAAGAAGAGGGGGTGCTAGGGCCATTTCCTGGGAGAGGGAGGCACAGTGAGTTTCTCCTGACAATAATCTGCTGGCGGGGGGATGGCTGGGTTGGGAAAGGGGTCACTCACCAGGCAAGGGGGTGTCCAGGGAACTCGTGGCGGGGGTGGACATGGTGGGGTCACGGAGCAGCCTGCAGAATACAGGGGGACTGAGAGCCTTGCGGGGCCAGGGAGGGTCAGGTTAGGCCAGCCACAGGTTTTCATGGGGCTACCTCTCTTTCCTCCATCTCTCAGACTCTTCCCCTACTGCATACACACCCCACCCCCAGTCCCTGCCAGTCTACATACCCTCCCATCCAGTTCCAATAGGGCCTGACCCCTTCTGCTCCAGGACAGCCTTCAGGTGGGTCTCAAGCCCCTCCCTCCTCTAGATTCTGACCCTCCTTTAGGCTCCCTCCACTCTAGATCCCGCCCACCGGCTTTTTCCAGATACTGTCCCTTCTGCTTCAAGTGCCCGGCCCTCACTTCCTCACCCCACTTCTGCCGAGGAAGCACCCCTACCTCTCATTCTGACCCCATCTCCTCCTATTATGCTCCGCCCACATATCGTTTCCTTCTAGGTCCTTCCCCATCCCTTCCAGGTCCCGCCCCACCTCCTCCCATCATACTCCGCCCCCACACCTCTCTCCAGGTCCCGCCCCTCTCCGAACACCAGTGGGGGGCGGGGCTCATGGCTGCGCGCGAGGGTCTCGTGGGCGGCCTCTCGTGGGGTCCCCTACTCCCGTTGCCCTGGAAACAGCCGGGGGCTGCGCGAGCTACGGAGGGGAGACGGTGGAAGGAGAGAAGGGGGCTGAGCCAAGCAGCGCGGGGAACATCGGGAAGCCCCAGGCCCAGGGGTCCTCCCGCGTTTCCCCACACTCGAGTGCACCTGCTTGCGTACCCTGGGTCTGCTTCTCTTCCTCCTCCTCTGTATACGCCGGCACGCCGACTCGACTCGGATCCCCTCAAAACTAACTTCGCCACTTCTTCCGGCAACCCCACCGTGCGTCACTTCCGGGAGTGGGCGGGGAGTCAGGGTGACGGAATTCCGCTCCCTCTAGGGCTAGCCTAATCAGCTGCCCCGCACGGAAGTCGTGTACCCACCGGAAGCTTACCTTTCCGGATAGTTCCACTGGGGGCTGGCAGAAGAGTTCCGGACCCATTCAATCAAGCGTTGGGCAAGAGGGCGGCATGGCAAGACCCAAAGCTTCCTGCCCCGCCCTGCGTGGCTTTAAACTCTGCCCTGTGCTTCTCTGGGCTTGCATGCCAAAGATTTACTCTGCATCATCTCCACGACTACAGATCCTTTTCGCACACGGCTGATTAAAAGCATGTTTGTCCCTTCTGGGTTGTTATAAGTTTTCTGATTTTGGAGGTGCGCCGCTTATTGGTTTTAAATAAGTTAAATTACAAACCTAGACCTAGAAAAAACCTGGAAAAAATATATTTTAAAAATAATTTGGTGATAGGAATAATTCTTTTAAAAAGTAACCTTCCTCTACGAAGAAGATAAAAATAATAGCTTTTAAAGAAAACTCGGGAATTCCCTGTAGGTCCAGTAGTTAGGACTGGGCGCTTTCACTGCCGTGGCCCGCGTTCAATCCCTGGTAGGGGAACTAAGATCCCGCATGCCCCACAGCAGGGCAAAAACAAACAAAAAAAACTCAGAATACTTGAACAGGTAGAAGATGGAAATTGTTCCAAAGTCTTTCCACCGTGATAATCAGATCTATGTTGAGCATATATGTATTGTTTTTTAATGGGGATATATGCTCCATACTCTTTTGTAGATTGTTTTGTCCATTCCAGCGTGGCCTTCAAGCTGTGTAAATTTCCATCCAAGGATGTTTACCAATAAAACGAGTGGCTAACATGGGCATGGGGGATGACTGAATGGGTGTCTCTGCCACTTCCTCAACGTGTAATGTTGAGCCAAGCTGTTTACTATCCCTGCACCTCAGTTTCCTCATCTGTAAATCGGGACCAACAAGAGTTTGTTGTTGCGTTGTCATTATGATTAAATGAGGTAAAAACCGTGAACCTGGCCAGGCTCAAATAAGGAGCCCAGTATGTGTGAGGTATGTTTATTCTGGTGAAAATTATTTTTAACTTTTCACTGTTAGAAAAGTGCAAACGGCTGAAATAGACTGAAGATGGACAACAGTTTTGGGGCAAGTCACATCGCTCTCAGTCTCAGTTTGTAACCAAGCAGGACCCTAACGGGCCTTCCCATGACAGACCCCTCCACTATATCCTCTGCTGTAGATTCTCTCTGAAGTGAAACAGGAGGGAAGGGGGCAGGGCATAACCTTTAAAAGAATGACATAGCCCGAGGACACGACATAAACCTGATTAGAACCAAATAGGTCCAAGATGGCGGACAAGTTGACTTCCACTAGAACTTGAGCCTCAGTATACGCTCACTGTAACACATCAGCAAGCTAAATGACACACCCACAGGCGCCATGACAGTTCCAAGTCCAACCATAAAGGTCAGAAAGTGGGCAATGGCTTAATCACTGGAAATCCCCACCCCTTCCCCAAAATAGCTGGAATACTTCTCCCACTCATTAGCCTATGAAATTACCCACCCCTATAAAAACCGACAACCCCATATCCTCGTGCCGCTCTCGCCTTCTAAGATGGCCCACACTCTGTCTATGGAGTGTGTTTCTCTCTAAATAAATCCACTTCTTACTATCACTTTGTCTCTCACTGAATTCTTTCTGTGATGAGACATCAAGAACCTGAGCTTCATTAAGTCCTGAGACCAGGTGTGTGATCTCCGTTAAAAGATCTTGGGTTCAAGTCCCAATATAGGTTTTGGCTGGGTTTGAGTCCTGGCCTGTGGGTTCAAGTCCCAATTTGAGTTACACAGTTCCATAAGTATAATAATATCTCATGATACTATACACAGATAATAGTATCTCATGCATATTTCCTGAGTTTTTCAGATGCTAAGAACCACCACCAAATGTAAGAAATTAACTACTTGATGATCATAGCCCCCAGATCTACTGGCACCTAAGGACTGATAGTGTTAACTGCCCTGTTACCTCAACATCAACCAAGCAGAGAATTATGCACGAGCTGATCACATACCCTGGGTTGCCCCTCCCTCAACGTGCCTTTAAAAATGAGGGTGGGTAGGACTTCCCTGGTGGTGCAATGGTTAAGAATCCGCCTGCCAATGCAGGGGACACGAGTTTGAGCCCCGGTCCGGGAAGATCTCACATGCCCCGGAGCAACTAAGCCTGTGCGCCACAACTACTGAGCCTGTGCTCTAGAGCCTGCGAGCCACAACTACTGAAGCCCACGTGCCACAACTACTGAAGCCCGTGCACCTAGAGCCTAGAGCTCGTGCTCCACAACAAGAGAAGCCACCGCAATGAGAAGCCCGCCCACCGCAACAAAGAGTAGCCCCCACTCGCCGCAACTAGACAAAGCCTGCATGCAGCAACGAAGACCCAACGCAGCCAAAAGTAAATAAATTTATTTTTTGAAAAAATGAGGGGGGAGGGATAGATTGGGAGTTTGGGATTGACATGTACACACTACTACTTAAAATAGAGAACCAGCAAGGACCTACTGTATAGCACAGGGAACTCTGCTCAATATTCTGTAATCATCTAAATGGGAAAAGAATTTGAAAAAGAATAGATACACGTATATGTATAACTGAATCACTTTGCTGTATACCTGAAAATAACACAACGTTGTTAATCAACTACACTCCAATATAAGATTTTAAAATTTTTAAAATACTCTGCTGAAACCCTTTGGGGAGTTCAGGGTTGGAAGATGAGCCGCCTGTGCTTGCATCGCTCTGCAATAAACCTTTCTCTGCTCCAAACCCCCATGTTTTGGTTGGTTTGGCCTCACTGTGGTCTGTGAGTTCTGGGGTAACAGCTGATCTGTAACAAAATGATATTTACATCAACAAAGGTGGATGACAGAAAAAATATGGCAGCCAAATCTTACTTCAAAATAAAGAAGTACTGTGAATTTGAAAGCTACAGTGCAGTCTGACGCAGGAATGCTATAGCATCAACTCAGATGTCTCTGGCAGTGTTGTAGTGGGTGACGCGATTTTTCCAAAATTATGACCAAGTCTTTTTTTGTTTTAGTTTTTTTTGTTGTTGTTTTTTTTTTTTTTCATTTTGGCAGCACGGCTTGCAGGATCTCAGTTTCCCAACCAGGGATTGAACCCTGGGTCACAGCAGTGAAAGCGCTGAATCTTAACCACTAGGCCACCAGGGAAATCCCTTGACCAACTCTTAATAAACTTATCAATAAGACAAGGTAGGAACACTTTTGGCTTGTTCTAAAACAGGCAAAGAAGGCCAGAATGGCTGGAGCTGTGTGGGGTGGGATGAAGATACAAGATAAGATCATAGAGGGAACACAGATCCAATCATGAGGACCTGTGGGCTAAATGTGTTCAACACTGGCTGAGAATTCACAAAAAACAGTCCCTTGTCCAGGGTGACACAAGTGGACTACATTTCCCACCTGCCCTTGCAGCTAGGTGTGATCACGTGACTCAGTTCTGGCCAGTGGAACTCCAGCAAAAGTAATAAGGGCAGTGAGCAAAAGCCAGGCCTGGAGGCTGACCCCAAGGTGTCTGGAGCTTCAACCCATGCCCGCCCCCCGCCCCCCAGAAAAGTCTAGTAGGGACTTCCCTGGCGGTCCAGTGGTTAAGACTCCAGCGCGTCCACTGCAGGGGGCGTAGGTCCCATCCCTGGTCGGAGAACTAAAATCCCGCATGCCACGCGGCGCAGCCAATTAAAATTAAAAAAAGAAAAGACTTTTAACCAATATTCTTATTTTTTGTAATGAGCCTAACTTGCTGGTTAGATTAAAATGCTATTTTCTTTTAACTTAAAAAATATATTTATTTATTTACTTATTTTGGCTGTGCAGGGTCTTTGAGGCAGCACGCAGGGATAGTTGCAGCATGTGGGATCTATTTCCCGACCAGGGATCGAACCCGGGCTCCCTGAATCGGGAGTGAGGAGTCTTACCCATTGGACCACCAGGAAGTCCCCTAAATGCTATTTTCTAATGCTGCATAAATGCAGTATGTACACAATTGAGCCCAAATAAAATTACCGTTTACGTTTTCATCAAATGGTGAACAAGCTCATGAAGAGAGCTGAAATGTAATTTATGATTATGTAAATTAAGGGACCTTCAGGACACTAATACGTAGATAAAGGAGACTTTCATTATTGTGAATCAATATGTCATTAACCTTGAAAATTATATACAATTGTCACAAACATTCCTTAAAAAGTAAAAAAAAAAAAAAAAAAAAAAAGGACAATCTCCAAAAAGAAAAAAAGAAAGAAAGAAAAGAAGAATCTAGTAACTCTTTATCCAGTCGAATCTTGAGGCTTGATTGTTCTGAGTCTGGAGAAAGGTGTCAGGCCTGAGACTTACCTCGAGGGCTCCTGGTCTGGTGTTGGAGGTCGACCCGGTTACAAACCACTATTTGACAGAATAGGGGTGATCCAGGTCTCATTTGCTGAGTGTGTTCGGAAGACATCTCCCAGCTACCTTAGGCAGGGGGCAGTCAGAGAGGACTAACTTACCTGACTTCTTTGTGTCGCCATTTCAGGCAATGGGAAACACAGGGACAAAAGCAGGGAGGCTTGAAAGAGACCCACGTGCTCCAGGATTTCAGCTCAAGAAACCAGGGAGGGAGGTAAAGTTTAAAAATTATATTTTTTTCAAAAAACATTGCTGCCTTGGGGAAGGTGCTTAATAAATACTTGTTGGATCTCAGTAAATTAAGTTGAATTAAGAGACTGGTTCATAATTACAAGAAAGTTGATGAAATATTATTGTCAATGTAAAAACGATGCATGTAGAGTCAACCATTTTTGTAGCGTGTATACTAATTTTTAAAAACATTTTCGGGAAATTTATGTGGAAAAACAAATGAAACTGTATTATCAGAATTCATGTAAAATAGACTGATCAGAAAATATTTTTCCCCTTACTGAACAGAGAATAATCACAAGGCTTTACATTTCTACCTGTTACGAGTATAATTCCTAGAGTTTGACTAAATCATAAACTAGAACTCTTTAAAGAAAGAGAAAAAGAAAAAGAAAAGACACTGATGAGGGGGCGGGTTGGGGAAAGAGCAGATCTTGTCTGAGAATATAGGCCCATACAACCACCGTGTGAGCATTTACGGATTTGCAGCAGGACCTTTCAGAAACCACTTAATCTTAGAGAGTAAGAATTGGGACCAGGGACTTCCCTGGTGGTCCAGTGGGTAAGACTCCTTGCTTCCACTGCAGGGGGCACGGGTTCGATCCCTGGTCGGGGAACTGAGATCCAGCATGCCGCGCAGCACGGCAAAAAAAAAAAAAAAAAAAAATTGGGGCCGGAAGATGCAAAAGCCAGGTTTGGGGGGGACTCTGAGGTGTCAAGACTGAGTATTCCGGGCTTCACTGGTGGCGCAGTGGTTGAGAATCCGCCTGCCAATGCAGGGGTTCACGGGTTCAAGCCCTGGTCTGGGACAACTACTGAAGCCCGCGCGCATAGAGCCTGCGCTCCGCAACAAGAGAAGCCACCGCAATGAGAAGCCCGCGCACCGCAACAAAGAGTAGCTCCCGGTAGCTGCAACTAGAGAAAGCCCGCGCGAAGCAACGAAGACTCAACGCAGCCAAAAATAAATAAATAAATAAAATTTAAAAGAAAAGAAAAGAAAAAGACTGAGTATTCCAACTGCTGAGACAGAGGAGGGGGAGATGTGGGGAGAATTACTGTAGAGAAACTGGCCCTCCATCTGCTGTGTCAGGGAAATCCCTCAGCGCAACGAGTGCTCGAAGTGGTTGTTAAAAATATTTATTGACCCTTTGCAAGATGCCAGGCGCTGTCCTAGGTGCTGAGGACAGAGTGGCAAGTGAAACAGACCAAGATCCCTGACGTTGTGGAGATCAGATTCTAATGGGGAAACAAATGTTAAAGATAATAAGTAAATCACCAGTATAGAACGTATCACTGGGACTTCCCTGGTGGCGCAGTGGTTGAGAGTCCGCCTGCCAATGCAGGGGACACGGGTTTGAGCCCTGGTCCGAGAAGACCCCACATGCCGTGGAGCAACTAAGCCCGTGCGCCACAACTACTGAGCCTGCACTCTAGAGCCCGCGAGCCACAACTACTGAGCCTGCGGGCCACAACTACTGAAGACCGCACGCCCAGAGCCCGAGCTCCTCAACAAGAGAAGCCACCGCAACGAGAAGCCCGCGCACCACAACGAAAAGTAGCCCCTGCTCGCAGCAACTAGAGAAAGCCTGCGTGCAGCAATGAAGACCAAACGCAGCCAAAAATAAATAAATAAATAAATTAAAAAGTATCACTGGGCTTCCCTGGTGGCACAGTGGTTGAGAGTCCGCCTGCCGATGCAGGGGACACGGGTTCGTGCCCTGGTCCGGGAAGATCCTACATGCCACGGAGCGGCTGGCTCCATGAGCCATGGCCGCTGAGCCGGCGCGTCCGGAGCCTGTGCTCCGCAACGGGAGAGGCCACAACAGTGAGAGGCCTGTGTACCGCAAAAAAAAAAAAAAAAAAAAAAGTATCACTGATTCTAAGAAGCACGTGGTTTACTACTGATGACATTAATTATGTCGTGTTAATTTCAGTGAATGAAATGTTAGAAGATGTCAAGTGCTATGGGGAAAAAATAGATCAAGGTAAAGGAGATTGGAAATTCCGGGGGAGGATGGTTGACATATTCAATAGGGTAAACAGGGTAGACTTCACTAAGAAGGTGACATTTAAGCAAAGATTTGAAGGAGGAGAGGGAGTGAGTAAGGTTTTCTGGAGGGGAAACACTTGGACAGAACAGCCTGTGCAAAGGCCCTGAGGCAGGAGTATGTCTGGGATGTTTGAGGCACAGCCAAGAGTGAAGGAGGGGGAGTGAGAAGAGATGATGTCAGGGAGGGGACGCGGCCTAATCATATAGGGCCTTTCCATTCTGTAATGCCTTTGGTACCTCTGATCCTTTGATCCTACCCTTTTTTTTCCTGTTTCCCTTATCTCTCATGTCCTCCCTTCCTTAGGCTGCATAGATTCTGTGGTCAACCACCATAATCGTGCCCTTGCACAAACAACATTAATGCCCTTACTCTTTCTCCCTCAGTCATACTTGCCTGGCAAAACCCCAACTCTGGTTAAAATGAACTCACTGCCTCTGTGTGCCTGCTCTCACCCAGCTGAGCTTGTGAGTGGACACACTTCAGATGTGTGACTGCAAACACTCAGAACCAAACTGCAAGGCTGCCACAGTTTTCTTCTCCAGTCCCTAAGAAATCATTTTCTCATCTTCTTTCTCTAAACTTCTAGAAGCCCTCGCCCTTTTCGTTCTCACTTCTTCTTTTGCTGAAAAAAATAGAAGCAATCAGAAAGAAACTTCCCCATGCTTGCCTTAGGGACACTACTAGCTCACCTTCAGAGGTACACTGCTGTCCCTCCCATGACCATGTTTGGACAATCTGTAAGAGGCCAACCCCTCCACATAGGCACTGAATCCCTTCTCCTCTCCCTATTCCAAACTTTCCCTCTTGCAATGTTTCCTTCTCTCTCTTGCATCATTACTTGTACAACGCTTAAGGCTTTGTTCCTTTAGGATTCCTCTTCACTGGATGCCCACACTGCCCCGCGGTGCTGCTGAGGATGTTTCCTGAAACTTGCGGGTCCTAGGCCCTCCCTCTTTGCAACTTCGCCCTGAAGCTCACTTTCCTCCAGCATCTACCTAAGGGACTTTCCGGCTACAACATCCTAAAGGAAACCCAAGTTCAAGAGGTGGGGCCCCAACCATTTTGAAAGCGGATCTTCTGGCCTTACTGAAGCCTTCAGACGATGGCAGCCTCAGCTGACATCTGTCTGCAACCCTATGAGCCAGAACTGCATGGTCAAGCTACTTTCAAATTTTTAACGCAGAAAGCCCCCCCCAAAATAATAATAAATGATTATTTCTGCCTTAAATCACTCAGTTTGGGGGTGATTTTTACACAGCCTTAACTAACTAGTACACTCTCCCAAGTTTGCTTTTCTCTAGGTCTACCCAGTCCTTGTAAATGGAAATAACATTAACACAGTTGTAATAATGTAAATGAATTGCTTTTCCGGCAGATTCTTGGGCTCTGTCTCAGGCCTCTGGAATCAGAATCTCTGAGGGTGGTACCCAGAAATCTAGGGCACTTTTAAACTGGGTTTTTGGGTGCTCCTAAATATTTGAGAAACTTAATTATGGAAAAGGGGGCAGACAGAGAGACACTGCAAATTATTTTTATGCTTTTTCAATGGTGGTAGGGCTATGGACTTTTTGTGTGTTTCAGTATTTTCCAAATAAAACAATAGGAATCAGGGGTCCTGACACTTTGTCAGTCCCACTTAATATGGGGCAGAAGACGTCTAGTCTGACCCTCTCTTCCTTCCCCCAGACCTTTCACAAACGCCCCGCCCATACATTTGCTTGCCCCAGAAAACTCTTGTGGTTAATGAGAAAAAATGAAGTAAAAGTTATAAGTAAAGAATGGGTAAGGGAGGGGCGCAGGAGACTCTCCACCACCACCGAAGTCAGGAGTGAGGCACGCCAATACTTCCGGCGACCCTACCAAAATATTTGGCACATTCCTCCCAAAATACCACCCATCACTCCCACATCACCCACCAAGAAACTCCGTGTCTTAGTCACCTCTCAAACCTGGAAGTAGGCAGTGAACAGGGCGCAGTCTCGGGGAAAGAAAACGGAGCCGCAGGACGCCTGGGTCCACACGGGTCCCCAGAGATGTCTCCGCCACCGCTGCTGCTGCTGCTACCGTTGCTGACCATGGAGCCCACTGGGGCCACGTTGATCTGGTAATGGGGACCCCCACAACCCCAAAACCTGGGACGGACTCCCTCCCTCTTACCCTTCAAGTCTGGGGCTCCCCAGTTCAGCGACCCCCAAACCTGACACCCCAGAATCCATGATTCCTATCTTTTGGGTTCCCAGATCTCCAAATTGGGCTCTCACCCCTGAGGGGTCCACCCTGATATCTCGTAAGACCCAAGCCCTTTGAGTCTAAGGTCCTGCACCCTGAGACCCTTGGTTGGGGACCGTCCCAATCTTCTTAGTACACATTTTTGGGAGAACTCTGCTGATCCCACCCTGAGCTTTGATGATGTGATACTGAGCCCTCCAGACCTGTGACACCCATCTTCCAACAGATCTTGGAGCCCCAGATCTGTGACATTTAAAGTGAGACTCCCCCAGATTCGCATCTTCCAAATTGTTGAGGTCTCAAGAAGTCCAGTTTTGGGGACTCCTATGACCTCCCCCCCACCTCTGGTGCCTCCCCCAATCTCTCCCTTCCTCTCTTCTCTCCACTCCCTGGAACTCTTGATGGGGGGAGGGGGGTCTACTTTTCCAGGAAACACTTTTTCCCCACTTCACATTCTTAAGCCTCTCAAAGACTAAGTCATGGGTGGTGGCCGCAAAGATACGGGCGGCAGGGCCCCAAGGAGAAACTACAGGCAGATACAAACAGATTACTGCTTGTGATGTTTGCTAACCTACTTTTTGAGCTTAAGAGGTCATAGCCACTTCCCAAATCAAGGCAAAGAGCAATGATTCTCTGAGTTGACTCAGGACCACCAACATCGGCTTGAGCAGGCCCCAGGAGCTTGTTAGAAATGCAGATCCTCAGGCTCCATCCTAGACCTACTCAATCAGAAACGAGCAGTTCTAGAGACTTCCCAGGTGGTCCAGTGATTAAGACTCTGTGCTCCCAATGCAGGGGGCATGGGTTTGACCCCTGGTCGGGTAACTGAGATCCCGCATGATGCATGGTGTGGCCAAAAAGGAAAAGAAAAGAAAAAGAAAAAATGAAATTTAGCAGTTCTAAATTTTAACTAGCCCTCTAGGTCAGGGATTGGCAAAACACTCAGCTCAGGAGCCAAATCCAGCCTACCACCTGTTTTTGCAAATAAAGTTTAATGGAATTCAGCCATGTTCATTTGTTTACCTGTTGCCTATGGCTGTTTTTGTGCTATATTGACAGAATGAGTAGGACCGGGGCACGAACCCGTGTCGCCTGCATCGGCAGGCGGACTCTCAACCACTGCGCCACCAGGGAAGGCCGTTTTGGGCATTTTTAAAAGTTTATTTTATTGAAGTAGAGTTGATTTACAGTGTTGTGTTAACTTCCGCTGTACAGCAAAGTGATTCAGTTATACACGCTATATATATATATCCGTTTCCGTTACGGTTTCTCACAGGATATTGAATATAGTTCCCTGTGCTATGCAGTAGGGCCTTGTTGTTTATCCATTCTATTGATATATACATAATAGTCTGCATCTGCTAATCCCAGACTCCCCATCCATCCCTCCGCCACCACGGCCCCCCACCCTGGCATATGTTAGGGTCTTTGGAAGACTTTGTGTATGTCCATTCTGGAATGGCTTACTTTACATAATTTGGAAGGTCTTTTATTGAAACGTTCGGGGGAAAGTCTGTTTGGAATGGTGCGCTCTTGTAGAATCTTTGGGGAAATTTGTCATCGTGGTTTGGTAGGTGTTTGGTAGGGTTTCTACCACTTTGCAGAGTCTACACTGGACTCAGGGCCCTGAACCCACTGAGGGGATGGGATAAGCCAGCAGAGCCCCCCAGGTTGGAGGCTCCATCCCCCGGGGACAAGGACTTCTTTGTGCCTCTCTCCAACTACATGAACGTGAGTCACAGCCCCACACAGCCCCCCGCCGTCCCCAACCTTCCTGCCCTTGAAGTCAAGCTCTTCATCCAGGACCTCTCCTGTTTTGCCATCAGGTCCAGTATTACGGGGAAACTGGGCTGGGAACGCCACCCCAAAACTTCTCTGTCATCTTTGACACTGGTTCCTCCAGTCTCTGGGTCCCGTCCGTGAGATGCCACTTCTTCAGTCTGCCCTGCTGTGAGCTGTCATGGGGGAGAATAAGGCTGAATGGGGGTAAAGGGAGAAGGGGGGCTGGGCCCGGTCTTCCCAAGGGTTTTTGAGGACCTGTTCTCTTCCAACACACCCTCACAGGTGAGTTGGCCGGAAAGGCAGGAGGCACACTGGGGAGACCTCTTTCCACCAGTGACAGCTCCCTCACCTTCTGACCTAGGGCTCCACCACCGCTTCAACCCCAAAGCCTCCAGCTCCTTCCGGCCCAATGGGACCAAGTTTGCCATTCAATACTGAACCGGCCGCCTAGAAGGCATCCTGAGTGAGGACAAGCTGACTGTGCGTGACCTTGGCCCCGGGAAGGCTTGAGCCTGGGAGAAGCCCACCTCTAAGATTATCTGGTTTAGGGAGGGGCTTGAAGAGGCGGGGCCTCCAGGGTAAACGGATGGGGCTTTTGAATTGCGAGGCAGGGCTTCCTGGGGAAGAGGGCGGGGCTTCCCAGACAGGGGTGGGCCTTCTCAAGTTACAAGGCAAAGCTTCCTAGGCAGTTGGAGTCGTTTACAGATGTCCCCAGACCTGGGATTCATGCCTTGGTTTGGGAGACTTCAGAGACATGTAGGTAATGTCCTCCCGGAAGTAACTTACTCCATTTGAATCTACCCCAGATTGGGGGAATCACAGGTGCATCGGTGATTTTTGGGGAGGCTCTGTGGGAGCCCAGCCTGGTCTTCACATTTGCCCACTTCAATGGGATATTGGGCCTCGGTTTTCCCGCTCTGCCTGTGGAAGGAGTTCGGCCCCCACTGGATAGACTGGTGGACCAGGGGCTTCTGGATAAGCCTGTCTTCTCCTTCTACCTCAACAGGGAATGGCGGAGGGTCTACCTTCCTCTGAGTCCTAGCCCCAAGAAGGAAGTTCTGCCCTCCTTCAGGAAGTCACCGCCCCAATATAAGAAACACATGAACCCTATTCATAAGTTCCACTCACTAAGCAACACCTTAAGACCTACTAAAGAAACTCACCATCACTTAAAACGTTCCATGTTTCAAACTCAAACCAGGAAATTCCATGCCCTACCCCATCAAATACTGAATTTAAGAACCGCATCTTCACCATAAAGAAATCCCAATTCCATTGGAGAACACATGTCAGAAGTCAGGAATTGCCCATTTTAATCTAAGAAGTTACATTTACCTTTTAGGAAGCTTAAAACTTATGTTTAGAAAGCCCAAGCTGTTATCCAGGCAGTCTCCAGGCAGGAAATTCTGTGTCCCTTCAGTTATCCGGACGTCCAACCCAGGAAGTCCACCCACCTCTTTTTTTTTTTTTTTGGCTGCAACTTTTGCCCCCCTGCAGTGGAAGGGCGGAGTCCTAACCACTGGACGGCCAGGGAATCCCCCCACCCACCTCTTAGTAGATCCTGACCTTCCACACTTCCAGGAAGTGCCCGCCCCTACCCCCCGCCTTCCTATCACTTTCAGCCAACTGAGGAAGTCTAATTCCCCGGAAGTTCTAGACATGCAGTTCAGAAAGTCTCATCATCCACTCGGGGAGACTGATTTCTCACAATCACACCTACCAAGGCCAGTTCAGAAACCTCAATGCTCCACTCCCCCCAAAAGTTCTACCTTCTACAGTCAAATCAAGTCCTATGCCCACTTCAGGAAGCTCCCAAGACCCTAAAATCCTAACCTCCACCAAGAAAAGCCCCATTTCTCTTCACTTCTTGCCTTGCTTCCAGTCCCAACATCAAGGCCCTGCCTGCATCCCACTATCCCACCTAGAACCCAGACACCACCCCATTGGCAGAAGTCCCTCCCTTGGCCACTCCTGGGGCTGGCAGGAGAAGTGCCCACGACGCCTACAGCTGTCTGCCTCTGCAGGGACCCTGGGGCAGCTGATGGTGGAGAGCTGGTCCTGGGTGGCTCAGACCCAGCACACTACATCCCACCCCTCACCTTTGTGTTAGTCACGATCCCTGCCTACTGGCAGATCCACATGGAGCGGTGAGGAACCTGGCCTCCTAGGTCTGGGAGGAGTGGGCTAGAGCCTAAAATCCAGTGTCCTGGGGTGAAGGGAGCCGAGGACCCAGACTCCTAGGTCTGATGGAGGAGGGGTTGTGGGCCGGGACTCCTGGCTCTGCAGGAGGAGGGGGCTGGGGGTCTGGCCTCCTAGGATGCTGGCTCTAATGACTGCCTCCTTCTGCCTCACAGTGTGGAGGTTGGCACAGGGCTGACTCTTTGTGCCCGGGGCTGTGCTGCCATTCTGGACACAGGCACGTCTCTCATCACGGGACCCACCGAGGAGATCCGGGCCCTGCAGGCAGCCACTGGGGGAGTCCCCCTGCTAATGGGGGAGGTGAGGACCTGGTGTCTGGTGGGTGTGGGCTGGGGAGGCTAATAGGGATTTAATGGTGGACATTGGGCAGGATGCTCTGGCCTGCGGGTGGGAATCGCATGGCTAAGAGGTATGCACGGGCTGAAAACACTGGACCTTGTGAGTGACAGGCCAGGGGTTAGTGAGGGGAAGCAAGGACACCTCCCAAGTGTCTACTCAAGTGACTCCGGGGACAGGACAGGATGAGAGCGAGTAAAGTTATAATTAGTATAAGACTAATTACATACACCTATAGGCCCAGTATGGCCCGTGGGCCACGAGTTTTTGATTTTCAATGAGAGGAAAAGAGGTTTTGATCAAATGGGAGCCTAGAGGAAGTGGCAACAACTATATAGGAGTGAGGGAAAAGCCAATAAGGCTACAGAAGACAGCAGAGCCTGACCACACAAGGTCCTGAATACCTAGCTGCCCAAAACGGACATTTCCCTGTTGCACTGGGGAGTCACGGAAAGAATTTGAGCAGAGAAGGAATCCCTCGTCTCTACTTACTCCTCTTTTCCCTCAGTACCTCATCCAGTGCTTGAAAATCCCAACGCTCCCTCCAGTCTCCTTCCTCCTTGGCGGGGTCTGGTTTAACCTCAACGTTAACCTTAAAGGCCCAGGACTACGTCATCCAGGTAGGTGGCAGTCACAATGACGTCAGAGTGACGGGTTGAGAGGGTGGGGCTGGGAGTGAGACATCACTAGGGCCAAGCAGGGACCACATAAACATTTCTAGTGCCCACGGTAGTGGGCGGGGCGAAGCTCTGGCTCGTAGGAAGAAGGAACACCGGTGGGCGTGACACGACACCTGTGATCCGTCTTGTCGCCTTGTAGATTCCTCGGGGTGGCGTCCGTCTCTGCTTGTCTGGCTTCCAGGCTCTGGACATGCCTCCGCCCGCAGGGCCCCTCTGCGGGGCGATGTCTTCTTGGGCACCTACGTGGCCGTCTTCGACCGTGGCGACAGGAAAAGCGGGGCGCGAGTGGGGCTTGGGCGCGCTCGAGCTCCTGGAGCAGGACAGTGAAGGGGTGGGCTTGCGCAGGCGTAGTTCTCCGGTTGAGGCCCTGGTTATGCGCATGCGCATCCCCCGATACTCAGTAAAAATCTATTTCTATTAAACTTACCTGGGTCTCTTCCTTTTTTTTTTTTGCGGTACGCGGGCCTCTCACTGTTGTGGCCTCTCCCGTTGCGGAGCACAGGCTCCGGACGCGCAGGCTCA
Organism: Delphinapterus leucas; assembly: GCF_059928025.1. Taxonomy (NCBI): domain Eukaryota; kingdom Metazoa; phylum Chordata; class Mammalia; order Artiodactyla; family Monodontidae; genus Delphinapterus; species Delphinapterus leucas. The sequence continues at coordinate 6,875,505 of NC_143148.1, forward strand.
GCGGCCATGGCTCACGGGCCTAGCCGCTCCGCGGCATGTGGGATCTTCCCTGACCGGGGCACGAACCCGTGTCCCCTGCATCGGCAGGCGGACTCTCAACCACTGCGCCACCAGGGAAGCCCCCCTTTTTTTTTTTAAGCGCGTGATTTTTTTCAGAAAAAAGTTAGTGTCCGGCTCTCTGGAGTTGAGAAAGAAAGGAAGGAGAAAGGTATCACTCCTCTCCAAGGCGCACACTGGTGCGAGGGTCCTATACTACGAAGCCCATGAAGCCTCTCGCCTACACTGCCTCTCCTCAAATGCACTCGACGCCGCGGAGCATCACGGACGTTGTAGTCTAGGCGGTGTTCACGTCCTAACGGGGGCGGGCGCAGCCACAACACGCGTGGGAGGCGACAGGTCGCGACGGCAGCGACAGGTGGCAGTGGGGGGTGGCTGAAATCGTAAAGGATTTTCCAACCCTTGTTCTAAGGGGAGGAGATACCATTCCCGCACACTTAATCTCCTGTTCTTCTCTACCCTTGGGATTCCCCGGGTTGGGGGGAGCTGGGCTGCCCCTCCTCCGGCGATGATGTCACTACCCTCCTCCGCAGCCTCTCGCTGCCCAGAGCTGCGGGGCTGGGTCACCCCTCCCCCCATCGCTAATCCCGGATTCCCCCATCCCCGCCCCGCCTCGACTTGGGGTGAGTACGGGGGAGGGGGAGAAGGCACAGGGTCCGGGGGCGGTAAGACAGCCCAAATCCCAGTTTTGGAGGCGGGGGACTCGGGAGAGGAGGACTCAAAGGTTACAGCGGAGAGGTAATTCGAGGGTCTCGGGGGACCAAGGATCGTAGGCAGAGTCCCCACATTTTCAGCTTTAGTGCCTGGAAGATCGTCTTTCCTGGATTTAGAACTGATAGGAATGGGAGCGGAGGAACAAGGAAGGGGTCTTGGAAGGCAGGAAGGGGAAGACCCTTCCCCAATTCCAGGGCTTTGGGGAATGGGGGAGGGAGAGTTAGGAGGCGGCGCCAAGGATGACTGAGGTGAGAGTCTGGGGCTTTCAGGAATTTTGTGCCTTGAAGGCCTGAGAAGGGATAGACTGGGAAGGAGGAGGGATGGGGAAAGGGTCTGAAGACGCGAACAGACATTGGCCTCCCCTCCCCTGGTGTCCGTCGCTAAAAATCGAGTCCACGTCCCTCTGGCCTGTTTGCCGAGCTGGGTGTCCCATAACCCAAGCCCTCATTATGCCTCCAGAAGCCTCCCCTATGGGTGCAGAATTCAGGCTTACAAATCCCCGCATACCCTGGTGGGGCCTGGAGAGGGCCATGTGGGAGTGACGGCACCCAAATTTCCCAGGGCCTGATGGAGTCTGGATCATCCTTGACCGAGCCTCTTCCCCCAATCCCACGGTCTTTAATCCCGAGTCTCATTCCCTATTCTCCCCTCTTCCAGCCTCCTCGCTCCTCACCCCCCCCATCCCTGCCTTCCCCACTTCCCTCTGCCCCAGCCCGCACCTTCTCCCACATCTTCTGACCTCCGCAAAAACGCTGGTTTGGTAACTTGATCCCGTGCCTGGCTGCTATCAAAGGCTGAAGAGAAAAGTAGAGTTGGGTGGGGTGGGGGGAGGGTATAAGGGAGGATAGGTGACTTAGGTCCTTACCCTAGCCCTTACTCCCAGCTCCTAGTGCCTACCCAACCCCGGCCCCAGCATCCACCCCCACGCCCCACCTGCCTAGAAGCCTCACTCAACCCAAGACCATTCCCTCACCTCAGGATTCACTGCTTCTGCCTGGGGATACACCAGAATCCGGGGCAGAGAAGAGTAGGAAGCCCCGATGTCTTTTCTCTACCCTCCTGGGTCCCACGGGGGCTTGAGGACTGCCTGAGAACAGTGGATCAGGGGGCAGTGGGGGGAGTTGAGGTAAACTACCTCCCTGGTCCGCAGGACGGGCTCCGCTTCTGCAACTCTCTGCAGTGACGCAGCCTCGAGTCCTGGCCAGGTTGAGGATTAGAGACGGTGATGCGGTGGGAGCCTGAGAGAAAGGGACAGAAATCCAGAGGGAGGGACAGAGACTGAAGGACAGCAGGACAGAGCCCCAAAGAACTGGGGACAGAGACCCAGAAAAAGGGGGACAGGGATTCAGAAAGGGGTGAAAGAGGCACGGGGTGGGGGTGGGGGATAGAGGCCCAGGGAAGGGAAAGAAAGAAAAAGGACAGAAAGAGAAAAGGCAGTGACAGAGGGGGAAAAGAGACGGAGGAGGGGAAAAAGACACGGGGAAGGAGGTAGTAAAAGAACAAGAGCTAGGGGGACGGAGACCCAGATGGATGGGCAGAGACCAGAGAGAGGAGGGAGCCTGGGATGCCCTGGGATGGCGGTGGTGGTGGGGGGAGTGGAGGACAGACACAAAGAGGAGGGACAGAGACTGGAGGGAACAGAGACCCAGAGAGAGGCAAATCCGAGAAAAAGGTCCAGAGGTCAAGATGAGACTGGGGGTGGGGAGATCGAGACACAGTCAGGGGAGAGGAGACTGAGGCTTAGAGAGAAGAGGGGCAAGACTCAGAAGGAGGGGGACAGATACAGAGAACAATGGGACAGAGAACCAGAGGGAGCGCAGAGAGTAAGGAGGGGCCAGAGCCTCAGAGGAGTAAGGGCAGAGAGGGGGGGACAAATATTCAGAAAAGGGGAGAAAAAGAGACACTAAGAGACACAGAAGCGGGAGTGGGGGTGGAGAGGGAGGCGATACCAACCAGCCGCCGTACCTGCAGAGGGAGGAGGCGGGCTGGGAACAGTGCAGACCTGGGACGCCCGCAGCCCCTGACCCACCCACTTCCCTCCCACAGGCACAGCCTCCTGCCGCCGCAGCCGCAGCCGCTGGCCCCGCCCCAGCCCCCGCGCCTGCGCTCTACCACCCGGGGGGGGGCCAGTCCAGCCCAGGGGGCGGGGCCTGACAGGCTCCGGGGCCGTCCGCCTAGTTCTGGCCCCGCCCACCATTGGCCCCGCCCCAACTTTCTGCCCTCCCACCAGGACTCTCTGAAACCTAATCCCGCCCAATTTCCTATTGGCCCCGCCTATTGCCTCAGCCTAGACTATGTTTCCCGGCCTTTTGGTTTCTCCCCTCCGCCTCTCTTAAGACTCTCCTTACCAGTTCTCATCCATCCCTTGGTTCTGCTGGCTGCAGTCCGCCGTTATCTAGACCTCGCCCACTTTCCCTCACCTCGTTCCCCCTTCTAAGGCCCTACTGACCCTTAGAACTATCTCCCAGGCTCTCTGGCCCCCAAGACTTCCCGTTCTAGGTCCCACCGCTCCGTCCATCCCGGTAGCTTTGTACTCTGCAGGTCTCACCTTTTCCTTAGCCATTCTCTACACTCTTAGCCCTGCCCCGCCCCCACCTGGCCTGGTTGCTTTCAAATCCCTTAAAGCGCCGCTCCTCCCTTAGTCTTGCCTTTCCACAGCCCATTCAAGACTTTTTTTACCATTCGTGGATCCCACCCACCTCCCGCAGTCCCTCCGAATCCTTCCTGACATTCTCCCGGCCCAGCCCCGGCTAAACGGGCCGCGTTTCCAGCTCCGTCCCTGCCCCTTCTTTACCTCGCCTTTTCCCTTAGTCCTAGCCAGAAGCTCTCAGGTTTCCAGGCCTCGCCCATTTCCGCCCCTTCTCACTGGGTCTCAGTCCCTGTTCCCCTTGCCGTGTCCCCTTTCAGTCCAGTCTAGTGCCACTCTCCATTTCCAGTTCCCGCCCCTCATTCAGTCCCGCCCCCTCACTCTCCTAGCTCAATCAGGACTGTTTCTAATTTCTGTGGCGCTGCCTCTTCTTAAGATCCGCTCTGCCCCGTCCAATCAATGTTAGGAGCTCAACCCGGCAGTCTCCGTCTGCCCCACTTCACCGGGTATTGCTTGCCGGCTCTTTAGGTCCGTCTCTATGCAATCCAGACGGGCGCCCCGATGTGGCCCTGCCCCTGACTCCGCCAGTCACGGACAGTCAGGCCCCTTTAAATAGCTCGGACCTGTCCCCTTCCTCTGCCCGACCCGCTCCTTTTCTTAGTTCTATCAGATCTCTTTCTTATATTTAGCCCCGCCTCCTCTGTTCTCCCAGTGCTGCCAAACCAGGCAACTTTAGCCTCCCATCCCGCCTTAACACCTCGCTCGGCCCCGCCCCTTATCCCAGAAAGACCCAATCGGTGTGTTCCATTTGCGGCCCCGCCCCGCCCAGCTAGGCGGAGTTGGAGTCCGGGCCCTTCTCTCAGCTTTAGCCCCGCCCCCCACCTCTTCCCAGGCCAATCAATTCAGTTTCTCCCTCCCTGCGGTCTCGCCCCCTCCCTCCATCACCTCCTATCACCCAATCACATCTCTCTCCCCTGCGGCCCCGCCCCCTGAGACCCCGCCCCTCCTTCTCCGCCCCCCCATCCAATGCTGAGCTCAGTCTGCGTCTCATCCTTCCGCGGGCGCCAGGGGTCCAGCAAACAGCAGCCAGTGTCGCCGCCGCAGCCGTCCGAGTCCCCGCTGCCGCTGCCCCCGCCACCGCCACCGCCACCGCCGCCGCTGCAGCAGCAGCAGCAGCAGCCTGCGCAGCCCGGCCCCGCCGCGTCCCCGGCGGGCCCCCCGGCACCCCGCGGGCCCGGGGGCCGGCGCGCCGAGCCATGCCCCGGGCTGCCGGCGGCGGCCATGGGGCGGCACGGCGGCGGCGGTGGCGACAGTGGCAAGATCGTGATCAACGTGGGCGGCGTGCGCCATGAGACGTACCGCTCGACGCTGCGCACCCTGCCGGGGACGCGGCTGGCCGGCTTGACGGAGCCCGAGGCGGCGGCGCGCTTCGACTACGACCCGGGCGCCGACGAGTTCTTCTTTGACCGGCATCCGGGTGTCTTCGCCTACGTGCTCAACTACTACCGCACTGGCAAGCTGCATTGCCCGGCCGACGTGTGCGGGCCGCTCTTCGAGGAGGAGCTCGGCTTTTGGGGCATCGACGAGACCGACGTGGAGGCCTGCTGCTGGATGACCTACCGGCAGCACCGGGACGCCGAGGAAGCGCTCGACTCCTTCGAGGCACCCGACCCCTCGGGCGCCGCCAACGCTGCCAACGCTGCGGGCGCCCATGACGCGGGCCTGGACGACGAGGCGGGCGCGGGCGGCGGCGGCCTGGACGGCGCGGGCGGCGAGCTCAAGCGCCTCTGCTTCCAGGACGCTGGCGGCGGCGCCGGGGGCCCGCCGGGGGGCGCGGGCGGCGCGGGCGGCACGTGGTGGCGCCGCTGGCAGCCCCGCGTGTGGGCGCTCTTCGAGGACCCCTACTCGTCGCGGGCCGCCAGGGTGAGCGTGCTCTCGGAGCCCCCATCCCCCTCCCCTCTCCTGGAGCTCCCAGACCCTCAGAAACGCCCCATCCTCGCCCTTAATCCCTGGTCCTTCCCAGCCCTTCCTGGTCTCTCGGCCTCCCAGCCTCTTAGTCTCCCATACTCTGAACACACCCCCGTCTCCCGGCCATCCCCAGATCCTCAGAAGATCTCTCTGCCACCTTCAGAATACTCCAGACCTCTCTAAACCCCACCCAGCTTATCTAGGCCATCGTAGGCTCTTAGAAACTTCCTTTCTGACCGTGAATCTCTTAAACACACCCCCTGGACAACCCCACATCTGCCTTTCCTGGACCCCTCCTGAGACCCTCAGAAGACATTTCCTCAACCCTGAGTCTTCCTAGCCCCTTTTAACCTCTTCTCACCTCTCTTGGCCACCCCTCAGACCCTCAGAAGACGCTTGTCCAGCCCTCAGTTTCTTGTACCTCCTTAGATCCTCAGAAGACATCTCTTTCTAACCCTCAAAGTGTCCCAGGCCCTGTGAATACTGTCTCCACCCCCTGCAGACCCTCTGAAGCCTGCTCTCTAGCTTCCAGTCTTCAGTCCTGAAGCCTCTCCCAGCACCTCTGATTCTCCTTCTGCCCGTCTCCACATCCCCTCCCTATCTCCAAGTTTGAGTCTCCTGGTTACCTTTGAACCCCCCTTGCTTATTCTGCCCTTAAAGTCTCAGAATAGTTCCCACCCCAACCTCAGAGTCCCCTGGACTCCTCTGAACCTCCAAACCACTTGCTCTGGCTAGTATACTTCCCCCTCACTGCAACAGAGTCTTGGGGCTTCTTCTCTCCTGGGACCCTGCTGCCCCCTCTGTGTTCACATCCCTTCCTGCATCCTCCACACCAACTCCCCTCCCGAGGATTTCCCCATACAGCTCCAGACTTCCCCCAAGGCTTTCACACTCCTCCTCAATGTCTCCAGAAGAGTCCTGAGCCCCCATGATATGCTTTTCCTCTCCAGAACTTCCCATATGCCCTCCAGAATAGCTTCTCTCTCATCCACAGATTCTCCCAACTTCTTCCTTCATCTTTAAACTGCATAGCCCACTCTCGATCTCTGGGACGCCCTCCTCCCACCCTCAGCCTCCCAGCCTCTTTCCTAGTGGGTAAAGGACTTTCCTTCCCGCTCCAGAACTTTACCTAACCTCAATCCTTGGGACCCTCCTCAAGTTATCAGCCCCAAAACTTCCTCCTCAAAATAGCTCCCAGGTCTTTCTGATCTACCTTGGTATCTTCCCACCTGACGCCCCTCCCCAAGCCCTGCTCGCTTCCCCTTTCCTAACGCCCCCCCCCACTACCCATTCCAAAGCACAGGACTGGGCCTCTCAGACCCCCCTCCGCCCCCCGCAAAGTGAACCAAAGAGCCCACACTCCAGCCTTCTCCTCTCTCCAGTCTTATCTCTCTCAAAATTCCATATTTCCCCCAAAGCTCTCTTCGTCTCCCCCCCCAAAAAACTTTCCTCAAACATCTGTAACTTCCCAGGCTAAATAGCTACCCTTCCCCCTGGTTCTCATTTGAACCTCTTCCTCCTCTTAGCTTCCTCCCTGTGTTGGAGGAGAGAGAGGACAGTTCAAGATGTGGGGGTGGGAAATTAGAGAGAGGAGGGAAAGAGGAGAGACTCCAGGCCCCTTTCTAGCCTCCTGGGGACCCAAACACTCGGAGGAGGCGGTCCGGCACCCTCCCCCCACCGTGCCGCGTCCTGGGCCGGCCAGGAAGGACACGGAGGACCCGCAGTGCCGCATTCGCACTGGGGGAGGGAGCGAGGGGGAGGGGGGCCGGAGGCACCGCATAAAGTTTGGTCCCCGGGAAGCGCTGAGTTGGCAAGATTTGGGGTTGGGTGGGGGGGAGGTGGGGGAGAGGAGGTGCAGAAAGGACGTGGCCCTATATGCCCCCTCAGGCCTCTGAGCGGCACCCTCCCCCCATGGCCTGAGGAACCCTTCCCTCTTGTGACCCCATTGAAGTGTTCTGAGGTGAAACTAGGGGTCTGGGACAGCTATGGGGGACATTCATTTACTTTACAGAAGTGTTTTGAGTGTCCACGCGGTGCCAAGCATCTTCTAGCCGCCAAATAAGAGTTTGAGAGTTGAGAGTTGAGGCCAACGCAAAGTGGAGGGTCCGGCTCTACCTCCCTCTCACTCCTCTCCCCATAATCTCCTCTTTCCTTCTTACAGGGACTCCATGCCCTCCTCCTACCCCTTCTGCTTTTGAAGCATCTCTGGACAAGGGGGTCCTGACGCTGTCCAGCTTCTAAGCTGCGCACTGCGACGGGTGCCCACCTTTCTTTCTGTGTCCTGGGAGGGAAGGAGTTAATCAAGCTCCTGGCCTGTGGCCTCCCGCTGTGAAGCGGCACTGCGGCTGCGCACTGCCTGCTCGGCAACAGCCTGGAATGGGTTAAGACAGCTCTCAGGCCTTGCGGCTGCGCACTGCGATGGGGGAGCTGTCCGTGGTGCTGCCCCCCGCGCGCCCCGCCCCCTGGTCCATCCGGCCCGCCCCCACTGCGGTGCCGCAACCTGCGCCCTGCGCCCGGCTCGGAGGGGGGCGGGGGAGCACCAGGCATGCGCTCTGCGGAGGCCTCTGGCCTCTTAAACCACTGCGGAGAAACGAAGAGGGGGGCGGGGCAGAGGGCCAGAGTTGGGCCCTAGCCCACCCCAAGATCTAGGGTCATCTCTGAGGCGGACGCTGGCCCGCCTCTCGGCTCTGCACTTCAGATTAAAGTCAAGGTCTCCCAAGCCCGGACCTTGTCCCCCATCCCGTGGAGGAAAGGGAGTGCAGAGAGGGACAGTGCTGGCCCGGGAGCCAACCCTGGCTCTCCTCTCTTCTCTGCACCCCAGGCCCTCTCTCCTCTACCCATCTGATTAAAGCCCCCTCTGCCTCAAAGCCTATCCCCTTCCTTCTCTAAGGACTAACCCCACTCTTTCGACCTCCCTTCTACATATCTGATAAAGCCAACTACAATTTCTAGGGGCCTTCTCCAAGAGCTTGACCCTGTCTCTTCTCAAGGCCTTCATCAAAACCCACACCATTGGGCTCAGGACCATCTTGAAATGAACCAGGCACCCCTGCCCCCATATCTCTGAACCTCTGACAAGCCCCTTCACCTCTCCTTGGGCCTAGCCCTGCCCTCTCCCCTTGCCCTATGTTCAAGCCCCTGACATTCCCTTCCTTTCCAGAGCCTTAAACCCCACCCCTATCATCTTCCCTTTTTTCAGTCTTGACCCTTCACCTCCTTCTTCCTTCAGGGACCTAACATCCCTCCTCCCCTCTGTGGGTCCAACTCTGCGCTGTTCTCCCTGGGTGAGGGCCTCACTCAGCCTTCTCCCTTTTCTGAGACCCAGTCATTAGCATCAAGGTCCTTAAACACGGCACCTATCTGAGGCCTCAACCTTGGCTCCCTTTAACTGATGCCGCAACACCCTAATAACGGCTCAAGCCTTAATAAGTTCCAAACACTAGATCAAGCACTAGTTTTGGAGTCAGGCCCTTTGTATACTCATCTAATGTAATCCTTACAATAATCCTGTAAAAAATTTGAGGTTCGGAAAGATTAATCTCCTTGCCCAATTAGGCAGGGAAAAAGCTGGATTCAAACCCAGGCTTTCTTACTCTTAACCACCTCCTGGTTCTGCCTCCGACCCACCTTCTCCCCTTCGCCTTCCCTCAGCTCCAAGCTAAGCCCCAAAGCCTCTGAGACACAGGATGTATGATCTTAGTCTCCCTACCCACATCCCCCAGCAGAATGCTTGGACCCTGCCAGGGACCCCTGAGATACGACACAGGGAACAGGAGGGGGGGGGATGGTCTAGGAGACAGAGCAAGGAGGCAGAAATTGCTGTTTCCAGGAAAGAAGTGGCCCATCTGCTGCTGCCTCTGGGGCCAGCTCTTCTCCCGAGCTGGGGGAGGGCTGCCTCTGATCCTTTTGCAAGATTTAGAGAGAACAGGATGCAAGAAGTGATGGAGGCACTGGGGTTGGGACACCGGGGTTTCCCTGGAGTTTGTGTCTGGGAAAGGGGCCACTGGGAGGGTCTCAGGGAGATGGCTAATTGACCAGATGCCTGGGTCACCTTTTGCCCTCTCTCTCCTGTCCTGCCCCGCAGTATGTGGCCTTCGCCTCCCTCTTCTTCATCCTCATCTCCATCACCACCTTCTGCCTGGAGACCCACGAGGGTTTCATCCACATCAGCAACAAGACAGTGACGCAGGCCTCCCCGATCCCTGGGGCTCCGCCGGAGAACATCACCAATGTGGAGGTGGAGACGGAGCCCTTCCTGACCTACGTGGAGGGTGTGTGTGTCGTCTGGTTCACCTTTGAGTTTCTCATGCGCATCACCTTCTGCCCAGACAAGGTGGAGTTTCTCAAGAGCAGCCTCAACATCATCGACTGCGTGGCCATCCTGCCCTTCTATCTGGAGGTGGGGCTCTCGGGCCTCAGTTCCAAGGCCGCCAAAGACGTGCTGGGCTTCCTGCGGGTCGTCCGCTTTGTCCGGATCCTGCGCATCTTCAAGCTCACGCGGCACTTCGTGGGGCTGCGCGTGCTGGGCCACACTCTCCGTGCCAGCACCAATGAGTTCCTGCTACTCATCATCTTCCTGGCGCTCGGTGTGCTCATCTTTGCCACTATGATCTACTACGCTGAGCGCATCGGCGCGGACCCCGATGACATCCTGGGCTCCAACCACACCTACTTCAAGAACATCCCCATCGGCTTCTGGTGGGCCGTGGTCACCATGACAACCCTGGGCTACGGAGACATGTACCCCAAGACGTGGTCAGGGATGCTGGTTGGGGCGCTGTGTGCCCTGGCTGGGGTGCTCACCATCGCCATGCCCGTGCCCGTCATTGTCAACAACTTTGGCATGTACTATTCGCTGGCCATGGCCAAACAGAAGCTGCCCAAGAAGAAGAATAAACATATTCCCCGGCCTCCGCAGCCCGGCTCGCCCAACTATTGCAAGCCCGACCCACCGCCACCGCCCCCGCCCCATCCTCACCACAGCAGCGGCAGCATCAGCCCTCCACCACCCATCACCCCGCCCTCCATGGGGGTGACTGTGGCAGGGGCCTACCCGCCAGGGCCCCACACGCACCCCGGGCTGCTCAGGGGGGGAGCGGGCGGGCTCGGGATCAGGGGGCTGCCTCCTCTGCCTGCCCCTGGGGAGCCTTGCCCGTTGGCTCAGGAGGAAGTGATTGAGATCAACCGGGCAGGTGAGGAGGGGGCGCGAGGGGTGGAGGTGGGGGGCGCAGGCAGAGGTGGGGAGGTTGTGAGGGGGGCAGGAGGTAGTTGCTGAGACTCCGGAGAGATGGGGTGGTCAGCAACAGAGACGGAAGAGAGGAAAGTGAACAGCAATTGCTGAGGCCAGAGAAGAGGCACGGAAATAGACAGTGATGGAGAAGCAGAGATTTCGTGTGGAAGAGAGTTTTGGGGAGAGACAGACTTGCAGCCAAGGTATTCAGGGGAACCAGGGGGGTGGGGGGCAGAGTGGTCAGCCATATGGTGAGAGGGACTCAGAGAAAGAGATGGGGGGGCGGCTCAGAGCACAGGGAGAGAGTCTCACATGGGAATCAGGGGCCAGAGACCGAGGCCAGGGCACTGTTGCAGTGTCTGATGAAGGAGGTGAGCGGAGAGGAAAGTTGACTGAGCCTGTGCTCATCTCTCCCCCCCAGGGGAGTCTGTGTCTCAGAGACAGTGATTGGGGCATCAGTCCCAGGGAAGGGAGAGGCTCGGGGGCCCCACCCCCATGCCGTAAGTAGGTCAAGAAAGGGAGCTGGGCTGCCCGGCCCCCATCTTGCTCCCTCAGCCGCTGACCCAGTTTCACACCAATTAAAAATAGCTAAAGTCAGAGCCTGGGGGACCCCCACCTCCCCCCTCCCTCATCTGTCACCTTCCCAACACCTCCCACTGTGCCCTTGCCAGCGTCCGACACCCCTCCCTAAACTACCACCTCCCAGCCCCCTGCATCCCTCCCAGCCATCCCTCCAAACCTATCCCAAACCATGCACCCTACCCCAGCTGTGCCCTATTCGGTCCACTTCAACCAACCATCCCACCCTCCACTCTGTCTCAGCCTCCTTCCCAGCACCCGGTTCACTTCCCAACCACCTCTTCCCCCGTCCCTGTCCCTTCAAACACCCGACACCCTACCTCAGTCCTGCCCTTCTCAGAACCCAACACCCCGCCTGACCCCCACTTCCTAGCCTTCAACGCCCTTCCCTACCCTTTTGTCCTGCCCGAACTCAACACTCTCCCCACCCAGGACCCGCTCCCCAAATCCACCAGCCACACCCCCTAACCACCTGCACCTCCATCACCTCTCCTTGCTGACCTTGCCCTCTCCATGAGTTCCCACATCTCACTCTCTCCTTTGTGTCTCTGTCTGACCCTCGGGACACAGATCCCCGCCCCAACGGGGACCCTGCAGCAGCTGCACTTGCCCACGAGGACTGCCCAGCTATTGACCAGCCCGCCATGTCACCAGAAGACAAGAGCCCCATCACCCCCGGGAGCCGGGGCCGCTACAGCCGGGACCGAGCCTGCTTCCTCCTCACTGACTATGCCCCTTCCCCTGATGGCTCCATCCGGAAAGGTGAGGTGCCCTCCTCTGGCCCCCTGGGACCCTCCCTCTCCTCCCCTCCCCCAGGGGAGGGGAGAGAGGGAGATGAGGGAGGAGGTGCTGGACTTCCCTTCCCCCATCTCCTGGCCCCAAATTCCCTCCCTCTTAGACGCCCTCCCCCAAATTTCCTCACCACTGACCCTTCACCTGTCTTTATTCCATCTCCATGTCCCCCCCCGACCCTCTGGCCTTTTCCCCCACCCCCAGCCACTGGTGCTCCCCCACTGCCCCCCCAAGACTGGCGTAAGCCAGGCCCCCCAAGGTTCTTGCCCGACCTCAACGCCAACGCTGCAGCCTGGATATCCCCCTAGTGGACGAACCCCCTCCCCCCAGGGTAAGTAGCCCCCACCCTCTGAACCCCCTCCCTCCTGACTAACCCATCTGAGAACATGCAGCCCCCATTGACCAAGACTCCTGTCCCCTCACTCCGAACAGCTCCATCCAATTAACCCCCAGCCCTGACACTGGCCCCGCACCCACCTGCCCAGGACCTGCGGTGCCCCTCACTAACCCCTAGAACTAAGCCCAACCCTCCCCACCATGTGCCTGACCTCCCTCCCCGCCCTTACGACTGACCCCCATTCTCAGCCCCATCCACATCTCTCTCCCTGCCTCCCCCCTTGGTTTTGCTTTTGTTTATTTAACCGAGAAAATGGGGTACACACCCAGGACATTCTTCTGGGTGCAGGTTGGGGTGGGAAAGACTCAGCCACTCACGCAGTCACTTGTGGATTGGCCAGCACTGACAAAGCACACACAGGTTCCCGGTGCAGTGCTAGGCCCAGGGGATTCAACAGTGAGCAATCCAACCACACCCCTGCCCTCCACGAGATCTCAGTTTGGGGGAGAGGCAGACACAGACCTAGAACTGAGGCCGAAAAGCAGGGCTGGGCTGAGGAGCCTTGTCCCAGGATCTGGGGAGAGGCGGGTCTGCTCTGGGGCTTCGTGAGGACGCACCTGAGTGGGGAGACTGCAGTTCAGGAGGCTGGGGAGGAGGCTGGGATGAGGGTCCAGGGGGAGAGGACAAAGGCTGAGCCGGGGTCAGGGCTATGGGGGTGGAGAGGAAGGAAAGAGACAGAGTCGGGGGGCCAGGGGTCAAGAGAACAGGGTCAGGACTGGCCAGTGGGGGAGGTGAGGGAGATAGAGTGAGGAGACAGTAGATGAATTATTCAGCAAACATAACGAAGCACTTTCCACGTGCCAGGAATCCAACATATATTCTGTAATCCTCACAACAACCCCAGCTAACCCCTAACTTCATTCATTCATGCATGCATGCAGGAACTGATGATTGAGGGTAGAATTCCAGGCACTGGAGATTTAGCAGGGCACAAAGCAAGAATCTGCCATCAGAGTTGCTACTCTAGAGCCTGGGTCAACATACTACAGCCACGGGCCAAATGTGTCCACCAGCTGTTTTGTAAATAAAGCTTTATTGGAACACAGCCACTGTCTACAACCGCAGACTGGAATAGTTTCGACCGAGATGGTATGGCCCACAGAGCCCCGAAAATTTTGACCATCTGGCCCTTTACAGCGAATGTCTGCCACTCCATGATTGGAGGAAGCAGAAAACAAACAAAAGGATAATTACTCTGGCCAGGTCAGATAAGGGGTGAGAGTCTTTCTGAGAAGGTGACATGAAACTTGAAAGCTGAAAAAGCTCCAGCCAGGCAGAAGAAACAGCAAGTGAAAAGGCCCTGAGGTGCTGAGGTGGGATGAGCTTGGTCTGTTAAAGGAATAGCAGGAGGGAAGTGTGGCTGGAGCTGAGTGGCCTAAGGGAGAGGGGAGGAGTCTGGGGGGGGGAAGGTTTTTTTGGCCATGGTGAGAGGCTGGATTTGATCTTTAAAATGATGGGAGGCCACCTGAAAGCATTTGATCCATCGCTTATTCATTCAACACATGCCTGTGGAATCTCCCTTCGCAATACAGAGATACATCCTAAAGAATCCCTACCCGCAGCCTAAGGAGATGCCACAGCAGGACTTAGGGAGCCTCCAAGGACAGCCACATCTAAACCCCCTTGTTTTACAGAAGTTCAGGGAGGTCCATGGCCAACCCCCAGCCACAGAGCAGATGGGGGACAAGAACCCAGGCTTCTGGGGTCCTAGTCCAGAGGGGACTGTCTGGCTCTTCTTGTTCCATCCCCGGACCTCTCCTTGTTGCAACCCGCCCCCCACCTCCATCATCCTCCACTTTCATCTCATTACCAACCCCCTGCCTCCCCGCTCCCATCTCACCCCTCCCCCTGCTTGCACCCAGTCCTGTTACCCACCTCCCTTTGTTCCCCACTCCCAGGTCTGGATGGGCCCCTATGGAATTGAGGGGCAGGGGGAGGGGGGAGGATTCGGGAATGTGGGTGAGGGAGGACTGGGGGGGGCAGTTGGGGGGAGTTCCCTGCTTCTCTTGCCTCGGATGCCAAAATCCATTCATTGAACTCAAATTATGGCTGGAGCTGATGGGGCTGACTGAACTCCCTCCCCCAAGGTCCTGGATCCCTCCCTCTTCCACACAGCCTCCCTTCCTAACTAACCTTCCTCCAGGACCCACCCTCCACTATTACCCCCCAACCAAGATCCTTCCTCCTGACCTGACCCTCACCCGCCCCATGACCCCTCCCTTCTCCATCTCCCCTCACCAACCACCGGATTCCCGCACCTGACCCGCGCTCCCCCCTCCTCCCCAGCCCTCCCCCTCCTCTTTCCTTCATCCTCCCCTTCCCCCTCAGCCACCCCGGAAGCTCCTTCCATATTTGATGTCTCTGGCCGCCCCCATTTCACTGCTCCCCTCCCCCGGAAAACACCAGAGAGGAGGAAGAGATCTCAGCTTTTCTCCGTCCCCCCCACAGTGCGGCTGTGTTGGGGGGTTCCCCCTGGCCACCCGCCCCCCCGTGACTCTGTGTATTTCTGTCCCCAGCTCTTGTCACCGCCTGAGACCTCGTGAGACCCTCGGTCCCCCCCTGCCCCTTCCCCCCAGGTTAGCAATTGGGAATGGCTGGGAGGGGGTGTCCCCAAGATACTGGGCTTCCAACCTCCCCCAGGCCCTCTCTCCAACAGTCAAGATGCCCTCGTCCAGACAGACCCCTTCGTACTGCCTAGGAAAGCCCTAGAAGAGCCCAGACAGTGGCAGAACTCCTCAGACATTCCTAAGTTTTCAAGAAACCCCACAAGTGCCCCTAAGCCTTAGATCCCTTTGACTATCAAGACATTGTCAGGACCTTCCCATCAGAAGGTTCTCGTTTAAAGGCTTCTTGACCCTTTAAAGATACCCCATTACAGCCTTCAGCTGAGTCTTGCCCTCATCAGACTGCTCTAGGAGCTGTCCTCCTGCACCACCACCCCCCACGCCCAGGGAGGAGGCACTGCCAACTTGTGCTCCATTCAGCCCCTCACAGCGTCCCCACCCGCCTGTCTTCATTTCTCTACATCTAGGTTAGCCCCCTACCCACTGCAGCCCCACCCATTCCCTCCCAAGGCCTCTCCACCGGCTGCTCCCCCACTGGCATTCCACCCACGCTCCTTCCCCACGCCCGTGCTGCCCACCATCTGCCTCGCTGCCCCCCACCGTTTTGCCTCAGACGAGGGGGCCAACAGGGGGGAGGGGAGTTGAGGGGGGCTGCGGTGGGGGTAGGGTGGGGGAGGCTCGGTGGCTGCCACCCTGCCTCCTAACCCTGAGTCTCTCCCCCCTCCCCATGTCTGAACCTTTCTCCTTGATGCCGACTGACTGTCCAATTTGTTCACTTCTCTCTCTCTCCGTCTCCTTGGTCCGCCTCTGTCCATCTCTCCGTCTCTTGCCATCTGTCACTTTGTGTCTTGGTGTCTGTCTCTCCATCTCTTATCCTCTCTGTCTCCCTCACCGTCTCTCTCACCTGCCTTCTCTCTCTGACTCGCCCTCTCCATCTCTTCCTGTCTCTTGCCTTTTCCTGTCTCTGTCTTCTCTCTTTTTCCATCTCATATCCCTTCTGTTTCCCTCCTGCTTCTCTCTGTCTTGGGGTCCCTCTGTCTGTTGGACCCTCCCCCTGCACCCCTATCTCCTCGATTCCTCCCCGTGTTTCTGCCCTTCGCCCCCCCCCACCCAGGTTACGAGAAATCCCGCAGCCTGAGCAGCATCGCGGGCCTGAGCGGGGTGTCCCTGCGCCTCGCCCCCCTTGCCACTCCCCCTGGCTCTCCCAGGGCCGCCCGCCGCGCTCCCCCAACCCTGCCCTCCATCCTCTAGCGCTCCCTTCCCCCCCGTGGGGGGACTCGGGGGTGACAGGGAAGGTCAAAGGAGCTGGGGGTGGGGGGTGGGGGAAAGGGTTTTTTTTTTTTTTAAATCAAACAGTCATTAATAATATGCAACCGAGACGACGATGCCAGCAGACACCCCCGGGCCCCTCACCTCCACCTGGGTCCCCAGGATGGAGGGGGGGAGGAGCCAAAGCCCATCCCCCCAACTATTCGCCCCTCCTGAAAAAAAGCCTTCTCAGGTCTCCATGAACCATAGGAACCCCCCCCCGAATCGACTCGTGTAAATACGTCCAAATTACATCAATTACATTTTGGGGCGCCTCCCCAGTACTCTGCATGCCTCCCCCAAACTGGATCCCCGCCCTCTCCAACTCCACCTCAGCAATAAGCCGCCAGGAGCTGCATGCTGCGTGCGAGGGAAGGGGCATTCTGGGAAGCGGGTGGGGACCTCCATGTGGGTCGGGCTGGCCTTTAAGCTACCGGAGGGTCTCCTAGCCTCCTACCTTCCACCCCAGGAGGGCAACCCATCACGAAAAAAAAAAAAATAGCAGCAATGTGGGGGAAGGAGGGACAGTCACCCAAGCCAAAAACCGGAGCTGAGCCAGACGGTAGAAGCGGAGGCACGGGGGGAGGGGTGGGCTGAGGACAGCTGCTCCCTCAGCCTTTAGGAGCATCCCTCTGGTGAATTTCACTCTTTCCTCCTCCTCCCCCAACCCCCACCCCACCCCACCCCCGGGGATCTGCTCGCCTCTATTGCTGCATGGACTCAGACCTCCCATCCCAGTATTCCTGGGATGCTCTGGCCCTAGCACACAAAATTCCCCAACACCCCCTCCAGATTCCCATCACATGAGGCCTGCCCCTAGAATTCCTGAGACTGAGTCTGGCATCCCGCGTCCTCCAAATCCCCACACGCTCCTGGGACTTAACCGCTGCACACAGATGCTGTCCCCACCGCCCCCCCCCCACCGCCCACCCATTCCCTGAGCTGCATCCCAGCACCTCAAACCTCCAAGACTTGATCCAGCCCTTCAGCTCACTTTCAGCCTTTGGGATGCTCCAAATCCTTCTCACACTCTGGACATTTCCTCGACACCCCTAAATCTGACATCAGACATCCTCCTCAGGTTCCCCTGACGCTAGATTTTCAAGATAAGCTCAATCTGTCTGCAATTCCAGGGAACCAGACCTTCCCGGGGCACCCCCTTTCTTATGCCTAACCCTGCCCCTCCAAGAGCCCCTTTCTTTAAATGGTGCCCCAAAGGCACCTTCTTCATAGACGCCAGTGTTTCCCAGAGGGTCATATTTGTACCCCTGGCGATGTGCTAAGGTTTTAGGCAGTACAAGGACAAACACTTATTTTTAAAGTTTTGTCTTTCCTGGCATTTCGCACATAAGCCGGTAAGTCCAGATATTGCTGCTTGGCCAGGACACCGTTTATTTAGGTTAGAGGTGTTTACATTTAAAATGTAGAGGCTGTTCCCTAGTGGAGGGACGCTGGAATATCAGAAGCTTGGGAAACCACATATCTACCTGGGCTGGGATCCCAGCTCGCCCTTCCCCGGCCTTCTTCAACCCCCCACGTTCGCGGGTGGAAAATCATTTCTCATACCCCATCCTGGCTCAAGAAGGATGTGCTACCTACCCCAAGCCCAGGGACCATATCGGTCCCAGAATCCTTAAGGGACTACCCCTTTTGGAGCATGGGGCTCATGGAATTAGCAACCTCCCTCCCTCTGCTCCCACGGCCTCAGGAACCTCCCACCCCCCGCCTGAGGATTGGTGGTGGGGGTGTCACTGAGCACGGTTCTTGATGCAACGATTCCTATGCAAGGGGCATTTTTGAGTCCGCCCATCCTTCCCTTGGACCCTAAAACCCTGGCGAACCAGGGTTGAGGGGTGGGGCGGGTTCTGGGGGGAGCGGGGTGGGGTGGGGCAAAGGGCTAGGGGCTTTAAACACCAGGGTATGGGGTTGGAGACTGATTATATTGCCAAAGGGTTTAACTTCTTAAAGCAAAACAAAACCCCAGATACCCCTGACCCTCACGGAAGCCGAACGGTGCAGGGAAAGGGGGTGAGGATTTTTCTAAAGGGTACGGACCTCTTCCCAACGTCTCCTCCCTGCTCGCCAATCTGCCACACGTACCCAGCTTTTTAGTTCAGCTTTTAAAAATAGTCACAATCATTATAAACCTCTACACACGTTATTCTCGTTCCCCATCCCCCAAGTCAACAGTGTGGGATTCGGGGAGGGAGGGAGAGAGCTAAAGGGACAACTTCCAAGTCCCGACTCCCCTTTTCCCCCCGGCCGCCAGGGTGCCTGCAACTACATGCATGCGCTGCATGACGCGCTCCCCACACGCATGTCGCGCCCCTCCTGCGCTCCGGGAACGCACGGACACGGGGCGGGGGCGGGGTGATTGGGGAAGGAATGAATGGCGGGGGGTCTTTCTGAATACAGCGGCTCCTCCCCAACACACACACACAGCAATAAGTTTCTCTCACTCAAAAGTGGGCGGGGCGGGCCTGTCCTGTTGTTGGGGTGGGGGGGAGTGGCAAGGGGGCGCTCTCAGGGATGGGGGAGGGTGCCCGGAGTCAGTCTGGGGAGGGGAGGTCTGCAAATCGTCCAACTCTGGTGCTAATGGCGGGTCTTCTCAGCCCACCCCCAGGGCAGGGAGGGAGGGGTCGGCACGGCCCCTCCCCCAAGTCTCCCCCACGCCCACCCTGGGTGCATGAACCGCCCGTTGCAGAAGCTGCCGCATGTCACCCCCCCCAAATAAAAAGTGTCATGCCCCCTTCCCACCCACCCTCTCACTCCCCACCAAAATAAAAGTTTCCTTTTCATTTAAAAGTTTCATCCTCTTTGTCTCCAGAGAGGGCCTCCTGATGGGGCTAGGGGCTCTGGGGGCAGACAGAAGGTTGGGACAGAAGAGCAGGGTCGTATTAAGATGTCAAGGGCCTGCACTTTGAGGGTCCAGACATCCCCCTCATCGCCGGCTCTCACCTTGTGATTTTGGCGGGGGCAAGTACCTGCTTCAGTTTCCCTGATGGTAAAAATGGGGATCCACACCCCTAACTGGAAAGTCTGTGAGGGCACCTGGGTCATGTGAGCTCCTGGGTCATGTGCCGGTGACTAGTCCCCAGAAAAGGAGTGTGGGCTCAGGAGTTACCCACTCTGAAGCCAGACTGGGTTCAATTTCTTAGTAGCTGTGTGTCCTTGGGCAAGTCTCTCAACTTCTCTGGGCTTGTTTCCACCACTCTAAAAGGGCAAGGGGGGTGATCTATTAATTCAGCAAACATACTAAGGCCAACTACGTGCCAGGAACTGTTCTAGACACTGGAAGGCAATGAAATCCCTGCCTCTAAGGGTTGTGCTGAGGGTTGAGACTAATGTCCCAAGTTTAGCTCAGCTAAACAAATAGTACGCAGCAAACAGCTCAACAGTCACTACTATCATTGCTTTGCAAAGACTTGAGGGTCAACTAGAGTGCAGCACCCCTTCTGCCACTCGCTGATGGAGAGGCTTGGAGCAAGGGACCCTGGAGCACTGAGCCTCAGTTTCCCATCTGTATAATGCAGGGGATACTTTGGAGGAAGGTTGGGTGAGGGGAAAGTGAGTTCTTTCACATTAAATGCTGGGTACACGTGAGGTCCCCCGACACTGGCCAGCTGGATTAGGACCAGCAGACTGCCCCCCTCCACTCGCTGCCCCTTGCCCACCCTGTCCCCCTACCCCTGCAGGAACACATACAGCCCCCGAGGGGTCCAGTCGAGGTTGGAGTTTATTTCTGCCAGAGTCTGGAGCCTGGGAGGGTATGGGGGCCTCCTCCAACTCCCATGAGAAACTCCAACTGAACTGTGATCACACAAGAGCAACCAGAAGGGAGCATGGGGGGAGGGGGAATGCGTGAGATCCCCTTATCTTGCCCCTCTGCAAGGGTCAAAGGCTGGTGGTGGCCTGGGGCTCAGGGTGCTGTTGCTCAGAAGTTCTGGGGTCAGTGGCTAAGTGGAGAAAGACACGGGGAGAGAGAGGGAAAGAGGGAGCGGGAGGGGGAAGGGGGAGACTTAAGGGGGAGGGGGAGGAGAGAGAGGGAGGGGGAAGGGGCGTGGGAAGCCCTGGCTGAGGAGGGCAGGGGAGCCATGCTCCCTTCCTAATATAGATCATTCATAACTGAAGGAAGGATTTGGAGCTGGATGGGACCCCAGCTTGCCAACTATACCCGAATTTCTCCCGAGCGAGAGCGCCCCAGTCCTTTCCTCCCTGCTTGCCCGCTCCTCTGTGTTTAGGGGTTCACGGGAAGTCTCAGGCGACCCCCCGCCCCCCCCCCCCCGTGGGGTTGATAAGTGCTGTTATGCCAGAGGGTGGCACCATTTCCAAAGTGCAAGAAGCCAGAGGGTTGTTCGTGGGACAGGCACCAAGTGGGCCAGGGAGGGAGGGCCCGGTGGCTGCAGGCAGGGTAGGGTCACTGTGTTGGGGCCGCAGGGGACCCTTCGGGCTCCGCGGGCAGTGGCCCAGACCCCGGCTCCGCCTCCTCCGCCGCCGCCTCCTCGTCGGACACCACGCCCTCCTCCAGTCGGAAGACCTGGCGCACTGAGCGGGTGGTGAAGGTGAGGGGGCCGCGTCTGCGGGGAGGAGAGACCAGGGGGCAGAGAGAAAAGTGAGAGATAGGGAGATATGGAGAGACAGAATAAAATGGGGAAGGGGGCACAGAGAGATGAGGGGACAGCGAGATACTGGGGTTTATGGAGCGAGGGTGCGCATGTGCGGGGTGGTGGCCTTACCGAAGCCGGTTCCTCAGCGTGTTCAACTCCCGGTTCATGGACTCGGAGGCCTCTGTGACATCCTCCAGCTCGTGTTGCAGCCTCCGGCGGACTGCCTGGGCCCGGGACGCCTCCTCCTCGGCCTCCTCCAGCTGCCGCTTCAGCTGCTTCACTCGAAGGTTCCCCTTCTCCAGCTTGGCGTGAGCAGGGGGGCCGGGTCATTTCTCTGGGTGCTACCCTTACCCAGAGCTCCCCACAGCTCATCCCTCCTACATCCTGACTCTGTCCTGTGCCCTGCCATCTATTCATGCTTTGTTCTTTTCTCCTAGATCCTCTCACCAGCCTCCACCTCAGATTCAAATGTGAGGTCATCCCCCACTCGGCCTCAGAGGGATCTTTCTATGCTCAGGGCTGACCCTGCCCCTTCCCTGCTCAAAGTCCTCCGTGATTCCCCAGTACCCCTGGGACAAGGTCTCAGCCCTTCAGCCTGGCATTCCAGGCCCTAAAGGGTCTTCTTCCCAAAAACACACTGATCAGACCATCTTCACTGAGACCCTCCCCAGACCCTGTCATCTCTCTCTCCATGGAGGGGACATACATAATCTGCCTCCTACCTACTCCTCTGACCTCATTTCTTATCATTCAACCCCCCCAACCTCATTCTTCTCTCAAGCAATACTGGTCTGCTTTTTTGCTTGGAACTCACCAAGCTCATTTCCATACCCCAGGGTCTTTGCACCTGCTGTTCCCTCTTCCTGGCTCTTTCTCACCCTTCAGTATCAATTCAACTGTCACTTCCTTAGACAGGTCTTGCTGACACCCCACCCCCAATCTAGGGGGGATTCCCCAGTCCTCTGTGTCCCCCCTCTCTCTTCATTCTCTTTTTTCTTCATAGCCCCTGTCACAATCTGTAATTATCTTTACTTGTTTATAGGTTTATGGTATCTTTCTTTTCCTACGTTGAAAATGTGAGCTCTTTGAGAGCACAGTCCTTCTCTGTGTCATTCACAGCCACATCTCCAATGCCCTGCATAGTGCCTGGCACATAGAGGGTACTCAACAATTGTTTTGTGAGATGAATGGTGAATAAAACACAGCTGAGCTTTTAAGGGCACAGCAACTAGAATCAGTCACATTTGAGCCTGGGGTGGAAGCTGGCAAGAGGATCTCTCTCTATTGACTGTGTGACTCTGGGGCAAATTATATCCCCTTTTAAAGTTTCCATTTTCTCGCCTGTGAAATGGAGCTGATGAGGGAACGTAAGCATGTATTTTTTAAAAAGCAGGTAGCATACTACTTGGGACACAGTAACTGCTCAATAAATAATTAAGAAAACAGACTCTGCAGCCAGAGTGCTGGAGTGTGAACTCTGGCTCTATCTCTTACTAAATAAATAATTGTGAGCAAGTTAATTCACCTTTCTGTCTCAGTTTTCTCACCAAAATTAGAGGGAAAATAATAGTTTAACCTACCTCATAGAGTTCGGATAAGAATTAAGTGTACTATATGTTATGTTTTTAGCATATTGCCTGGCTCGTAGAAAGCACTCAGTAAACAGCAGGTGTTGTTATTTTAGCTGTGGCCTAGCCTCTGGATAGGGTTTAACTTCTTCCCTCTCCCTGGCTGTCTAAGGTCCCCACCAGGGCCTTTCCTGGATTCCAGAATTTATGGATCACAAAGTCACTGATTCCAGCTCTCTGCTGGTGCACCAAGCCCCAGGATGGTGTCTGCACTCAGTTCCAGTCCAGCACCCACACGTTCTCTTGTGATGGGAACTCACTGCCTCCAGAGATGGCATGTGCTACTTCTCTGTCAGTGGCCCCCCCACCACTCCCACTGCACCTCAATGACATCAGCTGCTCACCTGGTCCCGGAGCTGGTCAGCCACCCTCCGTTCCTCCTCCACCTGGAGCACCACCTCTTTAAGCCTCTTCTCAGCCCTGCGCACCAGCTTGCCAGAGAGGATGCGCTCCCTATGGAGAGGTATGAATGGGAGAATCAGGAGAGCTGCTCACCTGGGGCTCAGTCCCCCAAGCCTCGTCCAGTGGCTACCTGTTCTCAGAGTGGCCTCTGCCCTCTTTTCCACCCACAACTGGCTCCCACAGTCTACTCAGGCCAGACACTGGCACCCAGGCTCCCACCAGAGAATCTAGTCCCTAGCTTCTAGTAAGATGCCTGAAGGTCCTAAAAGTGTCTCCATGTCTATACCAGTTTTCCATATCCCACTCAGTCTCTCATATTCAACTGTATTCCCCCACCACCCCGCCCCCAGTCTTCCTCCTCTCAGGGGACTGACCCACTGACCACCAGTCCCTAAGTCAGACCACCAGGCATTGTCCTCACCCCTTCTCTCTCCTTTGCCCCACCCCCAGCCCGTTAGTAACCGAACCCTGTCCCATTGCCCCCTGGGCTCTGTTGTGTCCCCTCCTCAGCCTCACAGCCCTAGCCCCCAGTTCAGGACTCAGCATCTCCCACCTGACCTTCCCTCTACCTGGCCTGGAATTCTCTCTCAATTTCTTTCTCTAGCTTTCTGTGTTTGTGGAACAGTCTGGAAGCCCAAAGCTCCATCTCCAACCATCTCTGTTGTCTTCTCCCCTTCTCACTCACACACTTTCCCCGGACAAGCTCAGCTGTGCCCCAGGTTTCTACAACCATCAACAGCCTGTTGTCTGCTAAATCCGTCTCCTGAGCTCCAGCCTGGTTCAGCCCCCAGCCTCAGCTATCCCCAGACCCTGCACACCCTGCACTGGGCTCAATGCCTTCTCCCAAACCTGCTCCTCCTCCTAATCCCCCACGATCCACCTAGATATGCAGGTCAGACTGATGGGGCCATCCTTACCTCCCTCTCTTCCCTCCCGTCTCCTTAATTTCCCCCATCCCCACGGTCCCTGCTCATCCACACCTGGGTGAAGTCCATGTGATGGGGCCCCTAGCAATGGGCAGTGCTTGGCAGCCATGACCTGGCAGCCATGACTCGACATTCCCTTAAATCTGAGCCAGCCACATGACTTTCTTTCTTTCTTTTTTTTTTTGGCCGTGCCATGTGTGGCATGCAGGATCTTAGTTCCCAGAACAGGGATCAAACCCATGCCCCCTGCAGTGGAAGTGTGGAGGAGCCCTAACCACTGGACCACCGGGGGATTCCCTACATGACTTGCTTTAGTAACAGGATGTGACAGAAGTGACATTGTACCAGTTCCAAATCTAGACCCCAAGAAGCCCTCACTCTTGGAACCTTCACTTTGTCATGTGAACAATCCTGGGCCAACCTGGAGCAGAGACAAGTTAGCCTAGTTGTCCCAGGCCAGGCTGGAGACATACGAGAGCCCAGCCAAGATCAGCAAATCCATCTAGCTGACTTTCAGCTGAGCAAAGATGCATGAGTGAGGCCCACCAAGCTCAGATCAGCAGAACCTACCAGCCAACCCAAAGACTCATGAGCAATAATAAAAAATTGTTTTAAGCCACTTAAATTTTAAGGTGGTTTGTTATGCAGCTATAGCTAACTGCTACATTACTGTTTAAATTATATAGTGGGAATGCAGTTACTTGCAGCACAAAGCATCCTAAATGACATAGGAAATCATCAACCATTAATATTATGATGCCTTTTGGATGTTTCTAAACCATGTGCTTGTAACACAGCTCCCCTTCATCTCATTGACCAGAATGTGAGGATTGCCCTCCAGCTGTGCCCTCCTCTCCTGCCTACCTGCTCTCCTGCTCCAGCTGCTCCTCAGCCTGGGCCAGCTTAGACTCAAGGGCAGCGATGATCATCTTCTGGCGGGCCCGGGCCCCAGCGTCTTCCTCACCCAGGCGTCCCCGGAGCTCCTGGACCTGCCGCTCCAACTGCTGCCGCCCGCTCTCTGCCTTGGCTGAGAAACTGCGCTCAGCTGACAACTCTGTGGTCAGTGATTCCACCTGCATCAGTGGCAAAGGCAGGACTGTCATGGTGGAGTCTCAGAGGGAAGGTGGGAGGTAAATGCAGGCACCTCCCACAACTAAGTGAGTTGATGATTGTTAAATAAATAGCACAGAACCTGGTATATACTAAATACTCAACAAATGGTAGTGTGTATTTTTCTCCAATTGGCTCATCAGCCAATGGCAGTGCCAGCCCTGGGTTTTAACCTTTTAGATAGGTTTTTGCTATTTTAATAAGCCCACAAGATTATCACAAACTTGTTTAAACGCTATAACTTCTACCTTTGACTGTGAATGAGTCTATTCCAAGGGTTATCACAGTTTTGTTTTGTTTTGTTTTCTTTTTTGTGTGCGGTACGCAGGCCTCTCACTGCCGCGACCTCTCCCGCCGTGGAGCACAGGCTCCAGACGCGCAGGCCCAGCAGCCACGGCTCACGGGCCCAGCCGCTCCGCGGCACGTGGGATCCTCCCAGACCGGGGCACGAACCCGCGTCCCCTGCATCGGCAGGCGGACTCCCAACCACTGCGCCACCAGGGAAGCCCGGGTTATCACACTTTTGTTCGCACCAGGCTCATCTGGGGAGCTTGTTAAAAAATTGTGGACTGCAGGGTCGCCCCACTCCAGAGATTCTGATTCAGCAGGTCTGGAATGGGGTCCACGAATCCGCATTTTCAACAAGCATCTCAGGTGGTTTTGAAACGAATGATATGCAGGACCGTTTTGAGAAATGCTGGCTCAATGAACAGGAGCTACTACATTGGGAATGTGTAAACATACCTCTAATAATAGTGCTTGTTTATTTATTCAGCTCCTACTCTGAGTGAGGTCCTATGCCGGGGACACAGAAATTAGTCAGATCCAGTCTGATTCATACTTTACTTCATTTCACCCTCAACTTCATTTCACCCTCAAAGGAAGACATCGACGTGGTGATTAGCATATGCTTTTTTTTTTAAACCTTTTTTGGAAAATAAAACCGTGATATAGAAAAAGTAAAAAACAGATCAAATATATGGCTTAATGGGTTTATAAAAGGCAGACATCATTGTCGCCCCTGCCCAGGTCAAGAAACAGAACTTTACGCACCCATCCTAATAACAACCTCTTCCTTTTCCCCCAAATAGTATGTCATCCTGACTTTGGGGGTGATCACTTCCTTGCTCTTTTTTCGAGTTTTATTACTCAAAGATGCATCCCTAGATCCTATAGTTGAATCCTGCCCATTAAAAAAAAAAAAAAGAAACTTGTATGGACTTCCCTAGTGGTCCAGTGGTTAAGACTTCACCTTCCAATGCAGGGCGTGTGGGTTCGATCCCTGGTCAGGGAGCTAAGACCCCACCATGCCTCACAGCCAAAAAAACCAAAACATAAAACAGAAGCAATATTGTAACAAATTCAATAAAGACTTTAAAAATGGTCCACATCAAAAAAAGCTTTAAGGGACTTCCCTGGTGGTCCAGTGGTAAAGAATCCACCTTCCAATGCAGGGGACATGGGTTCGATCCCTTGTTGGGGAACTAAGATCCCGCATGCCGCAGGGCAATTAAGCCCATGCACCACAACTACTGAGCTCGAGCGCCTCAACTAGAGAGCCCGCGTACCACAAACTACAGAGCCCACGCACCCTGGAGCCTGTGCACCACAACTAGAGAAGAGAAAACCCACATGCCACAACTAGAGAGAAGCCCACATGCCGCAATGAAAGATCCCACATGCCTCAACTAAGACCTGACGCAGCCAAATAAAAATAAAAATGTAAAAAATAAAAAAAAAATCTTTTAAAAAATTTGTATATGACTTTTAAGTCTCTTTTAATCTACAGTTCCCTACTCCATCCCTTTTATTTCCTTACAGTTTATCTGTTGAAGAATCTGGGCTGTCTGACCTACAGAGTTTCTCTGCATCTGTATTTTCCTGATCACACATTCACGGTCTAACTCAGCATGCTTCTCTGTTCGGTTTCCTTCAAATAGGCAGCTCGGTCCAGGGAATTAATTCTTTTTCTCTATGAGTTTTCAAGGTAATGAAATGGTTCCATATCATTTTATGAAGGTGACTCTACCGTGTTGAACAGTCATCCACCAAGAACTCATGCCCATCTGGAACCTCAGAACGTGACCTTATTTGGAAAGACAGTCTTTGGAGGTGTAATTTGTTAAATGAAGATGAGGTCATACTGGATTGGGGTGGGCCCAAAATCCAATATGACTGGTGTCTTTACAAGAAGAGAAGGAGGCACAGACACATAAAGAAAACACAGGGAAGGCCGTGTGAAGATAGAGGCAGAGATTGGGCTGATGCATCTACAAGCCAAGGATTGCTGGCAACCAGCAGCAGCTGGAAGAGAGGCCTGGAACAGATGCTCCCTCAGAAGGAATCAATCTGATGACACCTTGATTTTGGACTTCTAGCCTCCAGAACTGTGAGAGAATAAGTTATTGTTGCTTTAAGCCACCCAGTTTGTGGCAATGTTACAGCAGCCTCAGGAAATTAATACAGTGACTAATTAGTATTTTTAAAAATATCACTGTGAACTCGTGTATTTAAACAGATTTGATGGATTTAAAGCGGTGCGATTCTGGCCCTTGTTGAAGCTCAAGTTGCTCCATTTGGGGCCAGTGGGAGCCTTTCCAGGTTGACTTCTAAGTGCTTTTGAGATAACCAGGGTGTGTTATGGACTGAATGTTTGTGTCCCCTCCAAATTCATACGTTGAAGCCCTAATCCCCATGTGATGGTACCTGGAGATGAGGCCTTTGGGAGGTAATTAGGATTAGATGAGAAATGTGAGGGTGGGGCCCCTACGATGGCATTAGTGCCCTTGTAAGGAGATACCAGAGAGCTTGCTCTCTCTCTACCCCCACATGCACAAAAAGTCGAGGCCAGTGAGTGCACGATGAGATGATAGCCACATATAAGCCAAGAGAAGAGGCCTCAGAATGAAACCTATCTTACTGGCACCATGATCTTGGACTTCACAGTCTCTAGAACTGTGAGAAATACATTTCTCTTATTGAAGCCGCCCAGTTTATAGTATTTTGTTATGGCAGCCTGAGCAGACTAAGGCATGGTATGACAAGATGGTCCAGGCTACTCTGATTCATTTCCTGATTCAGATCTGGAGTGAGCCATTTCTTTTGAAAAAAAAAAAAAGCCCCATTTTCTTTTAGTGGGGGAAATGGTATTTCTAGACCACGATGTTCATTGCTGTTGGGTTGGTTATTGTTTAGAGGCTTTTTCGGTGGACAGAGATAGGATGGATCTATACAAATTACCCCATAAGTTCACATGAATACATCCAAGTCAAATTTGGGACTAGAGGGTTTTTGTGTGTTTTTTGTTTTGTTTTGTTTTGGCCATGCCACACAGCTGTGGGATCTTAATTCCCCAACCAGGGACTGAACTCGGGCCACAGCAGTGAAAGCCCAGAATCCTAACTACTAGGCCACCAGGGAACTCCCTATTTGTTTGTTTTTAACTTAGCCTGTTCTCCATGACATCTATATATTGGTTCTCACGTGCTGATGATCCTCAGATTATGAACACAGGTAGAGATGATAGAATTAGAATATCCCATCCTTAATCATTTACTTTATCCCACATTATACACATAATATTACTATTACCAATATAATTACTGAATATAGTAATAAATTTTTCTTTGCATATTTGCCCATTCTCTCCATTTAAAAAATAGTTGTGTTATAAATAAATGAGCATTTAGCCAATTATCCTTCTTATTCCTTTTCAGCCTTCACTTAGTTGTAGAGCTACGGGCAGACCGTATGCTCGTTACTCTCTGTAGCTGATGTCTCTCTAGTGACCCTGATCATCTGAACCTGGATCTCCAGGGCAGTGGTTCTGACTCCTCATGCCTCAGAACCACTTGGAGAGCTTGTTAAAACACAGATTCCTGGGTTTCCCCACCTCCAGCATCCCTCATTCATTCGTTCCTCATTCGCTTGGTTGGGGCCCCAGAACTTGCATTTCCAACAAGTTTCCAGGTGAGGCTGATACTGCTGATCTCGGGGCCACACTTTGAGGACTGCTGCTCTCCTAGATTCTTCAGGAAGGGCTCCTGGGAATAACAGTCTCTTGCACGTTGACAACTTGTTTATGTCCTTTATACATGAAGGTAAGTCTTATATCTTATAGGTAACCAACAAGGACCTACTGTATTGCACATGGAACTATACTCAATATCCTGTAATGGAAAATAATCTTAAAAAGAATATATATGCATATATATAACTGAATCACTTTGCTGCACACCTGAAACTAACATAACGTTGTAAATCAACTCTATTAAAAAAGAAAACCAAATATCTGCACATAAAACAAAAAAGAAAAGAAAGTAAGTCTTGCTTGATACAAAATCCTTGGCTCACATTTTCTTTCTTTGAGTATCATAACTATATCCCTCCATTTTCTCCCAGCATAAAGTCTCGCTGTGAAAAATCTGATGACAATCTAATTTTCTTTTTCTTATATATCACTTGTTTATTTTTTCCTGGATGGCTAAAGAATTTTTCCCTCTCTTATAAGTCCAATCTGTCATGGTATGAGTTAGTATGGGTCAATATCTTCAGGTACACAGTGGCTACAAACTTTTCTGCTTCAGGAGTTTTCTTGCATTATGGTTTTTGGTTTATTTGCTCTGACCCCTTGCTTTGATTTTCTTCTTTGGGGGCTCCTATCATCCATATGTTGGATCTTCTCTGCCTGTCTTCAATATTTGCCATTTTCTTATGAATTCCTTTTTGTGTCTTTTATAAGTTTTATTTTGGGGACTTCGCTTCTGCCGCAGTGGTTGAGAGTCCGCCTGCCGATGCAGGGGACACGGGTTCGTGCCCCGGTCCGGGAAGATCCCACATGCTGCAGAGCAGCTGGGCCCGTGAGCCATGGCCGCTGAACCTGCACGTCTGGAGCCTGTGCTCCGCAACGGGAGAGGCCACAACAGTGAGAGGCCCACGTACCGCAAAAAAAAAAAAAAGAATCCGCCTGTCAATGCAGGGGACACAGGTTCGATCCCTGGTCCAGGAAGATCCCACATGCCACAGAGCAGCTAAGCCCGTGTGCCACAACTACTGAGCCCACGCACCACAGCTACTGAAGCCTGCACACCTAGAGCCACAACAAGAGAAGTCACTGCAATGAGAAGCCCGCACACCACGACAAAGAGTAGCCCCCACTCGATACAACTAGAGAAAACCCGTGCGCAGCAGTGAAGACCCAATGCAGCCAA
Organism: Delphinapterus leucas; assembly: GCF_059928025.1. Taxonomy (NCBI): domain Eukaryota; kingdom Metazoa; phylum Chordata; class Mammalia; order Artiodactyla; family Monodontidae; genus Delphinapterus; species Delphinapterus leucas. The sequence goes on from NC_143148.1 coordinate 6,905,584, forward strand.
AAATAAATAAATAAAATAAATAAATAGGAAATAGGTTTAAAAAAAAAAGTTTTATTTTGATTTTTTTTAAAAGGTTCTCCTTTTCACCAACAGCCAAAGATGTGGGCTGGGCTAAGTCACATCATTCTTTATATGACTGTAGTATCCCACGGGCTCTCCACTAGGCATATACTGGCTTATTTATTTCATTTATAATGAGCACCCAGTACTGTTTTAGGTAAAAACTAAGAACTAAAACTAAGACAGAGGCCCTATGCTCAAGGTGCTTACACTCCGTTGGGAAGATGGACCACAGACAAATAAGTAAATATATAATAGAATGCCAGGCAGTGGTAAGTGATATGAAGAGATTAAAGCAGAGAGAATGGAGAGAAATTATGGGAGGGAGGGTGGCTGTTTCACACAGGGTGGTCAGGGAAGGCTGTTTTGAGGGAGTGAGATGTGTGATGGTTTGGGAGAAGGGCTTTCCAAGAGGAGGAAACAGCAAGTGCAAAGGCCCTGAGGTAGTAATAAACTAGGCATAGTCAAGGAATAGTGAGGAGGCTGGTGTGGCTGAAGCAGAGTGAACTAGGGGAAAAAGGGTTAGAGATAACTAAGGTCTGAATTAGCCAGGGACCAGAGTGTGGGGCCTTTTTGGTGACTGAGATTTTACTCTGAGTAAGATGGGAGTGCATCATCATGGTGTATGACTGCTTCTCCTACTGGTCTAGGGGCTCCCCCAAGGGCTGAGCTGGGTTCTTACTCCTCTCTGAGTCCCCAGCATGAGAGGTCTCAAAATGTATCTTTTAAAATGTATGAAATAATAAAGATGTAGGTCTCTCTTTGGAAATCTCACCCCTCTAATGTCTGCTTGGCAAACTCTTAACTTCCTACAAGACCTCTTAAGGAATCACCTCTATCAGGAAGTCTTCCCTGATAGCCCCCAGCCTCCAGGCTGGATACTGATCCAGTCTCCTCTACATTCTCACAGTGTCCTGTGCTTCCTCCATTTTCATTTGAATTTCGGTATTGGGATAGGCTGTTTCCTCCATCAGACTAGGATGTCCTTAAGGGCAGAGACCTGGAATGATCCATCTCTAGGTCCCTAGCACCACCCAGAATAGGATATGGGCCTCCAGAAGCCTCATAAAATATTTATAAATAAATAAACAAATGAAATATGCTTTTGTCTGTCTGCCTAGCTCCTATGTATCTTTAAAACCCAGCCAAATGCCCCTTCTTGCAAATGCCTCTCTTGCAGAGAGTTCTCTCCCTCTTGTTACTGGGCCCTCAATGCTTATATTATCACACATGTCACTCTGTAATGTCATGGTGTAATTCCCTGTCTGTTTCCCCAGGGAACTCTGCAGGATAGAGACCCCACATAATTTATCCCTGAATCCAGCCTTTGAGAAGCTTCAGAAATACAAGTGAATGAATGTATCAATGTCTCCCCCACCTTGAGAACTCCTATTCAACCTTCAAAACCCAACTCAAATATTCCCTTTTCCTACGTCTGTTGAATAAGAGAACTGAAGGTGTTATGGTCCCAGGTCAGCAAGGACCCAGGCTGGCAGTGGGTGACCCAGCTGTGCTCACCTGCAGAAGCAGCTTGCGGTAGCGGTCATTGAGCAGCTCTGCATTGCTCTGCTCCTCCTCCAGCTCCTCTTCCATTTGCCCCAGGCGCCCCTCCAGCTGACGCTTCTCATCCAGAATGGCAGCCCTAGGGAGAACGGGCACGGGGGCGGTGAGAGAGCAGGATGGCCAGAGGAGGGCGCCCTGCCCCACATTACCAGGGACCACTCACTTGCTAAGGCTGCCGTTGGCCACCTCATCTGCCATTTCGTCCCGCTCCTGCTGGGCCTGCCGCCGGGCACGGTCTGAGGCGGCTAGTTCCTGTGATGAGCGAGAGAGGGGGTGGTCAGCTGTGGTGAGGGGAGGCTGTCTGGGCACTGGTCTCCCTGGCCCTCACACCTCAAGTCTCTTGGCCTTTTTTTCTCTGCACTTGAACATGCTGCCCCTGTATAACCTTGGAATGAACTTCAGTCTATAGGCAGATGTCTCCTAAATCCGTCTCCGGAGCCCCTGGTCCGTGTCCACCTCTTGCTGCCCCTCAAGGCCCCTCACCCTCATAGCCTCCTCACTGAGCCCACTATCTCCTTTCAAGCCAGTTCCTCCTCCAGTTTCCCCCGGTCATCGGGCCAGACCTCCTCGACTCCTCTGCCTCCTTACCACCCATAGCCCTGTCTGTCCTGCCCTTTTACTCTGCCCTGGTCCCTCCTCTGCGTCCCACAGCCCTGGCTCAGGCTTCATCCTCCCTCCCCAGCCTCCCAGCCTCCATTCTCCCCCTAGTCCATGCCCCACACCGCCCCAGAGAGGGCCTTGCGGCTGTGCCTCAGGACCCTCTCTGGGCTCCCAAGCTTCCCCCAGGCCCCGCCCCCCTCCCTTCCCCCACGGCCCCGCCCATCCTGGCATCACCTCCTGCAGTCGCAGCACTTCCGCCTCCAGCCCCTTGAGGCGCTTCTCACTCTCCCGGTTCTGGGCAAAGATCTCCTCCCGGGAGCTGCGCGACTCCTCCACCTCCCGCCACAGCTCCTTCATCTGGGCCTGGGAGGAATTTAGCGAGTGAGCGGACCCAGCCTGATCGTGACTCACGGGGACGCCCCCTACCCTCGCATCAGCCCTGTGGGGGCTCCCCGTGAGCAAGCAGAGCCCTGCGGACCTGGGCTTCTGCATCCCGCCCCCGGCCGCTGGCTGTGTGACCTTGGGCCAGCCCCTTCCCATCGCGGGGCCTCACCTCTTTAAAAAAGAAGCACATCAAAATTAAAGTAAGCCTAAAATGGGGATAATATTTGGGCTCTGCAGTAATAATAGGGATGGGAAACACCGATCACTTACCTTGGGCCAGGCTCTATTCTACAGACACACTGACTCCTTTAATCCTCACAACTCCAGTTGGTGGGGACTATTTTCCGCCCCAGTTTACAGATGGAGAAACTGAAGCACAGCGAGGTTCAGCAACGTGCTCAGGGTGGTAAGTGGCAGAGACAGACTGAACCCAGGCTGCCTGGCCCTGGAGTTCACCCTTTTAGCCACTTTGATACCTGGCCACGTTATTGATGATTGATTGATTGGCCGCGCCAGGTGGCACGCGGAATCTTAGTTCGCAGACCAGGGATCGAATCCGCGCCCCCTGCCGTGGAAGCGCGGAGTCGAAACCACTGGACAGCTAGGAAAGTCCCAAGCTACCTGGTCACATTATTAAGAGTGTGTAGGGATGCTGGTAAAAGGGTTTTTCTCCTCAAAGGTGCTTAAAATAAAGAAAAATAAAACACAAACGAAATGTCCATCGCCGTTAAAAAAAAAAAATCCCCACCCTATCTTTACAATGGTGTAGCTAGGGAGGACAGCGGGCAGGCTTGGTAGTAGAAGGATAACTACCATCACTGTTACTAATATTATTATTATCTGCTTGATAATAATAGGTTTTCAGTGTAGGGGTTTTTGCTCAGTGATGACATGGTTTATAATTTTCACTTTTTGGGAGGAATCTTCATACATCAGTGCTGCCCAACAGAAATACACTGCAAGGACCTAGGTTCTTTAACGTTTTCTGTTAACTACATTAAAAAGGTAAAAGGAAATAGGTAAAACTAGTTTGAATACTATATTTTATGTAGCCTAATATATCCAAAATATTATTATTTCCATTTATAATCAATGTGAAAATTATTGAGATGTTTTACTTTATGAAGTCTTCTGAATCTAGCATGTAACTTGGATTTTGGACCCACCCACCTTTTTTTTTGGCCTCGCCAGGTAGCTTGTGGGATCTTAGTTCCCCAACCAGAGATGGAACCTGGGCCCGCAGCAGTGAGAGCAGAGTCCTAACCGCTGGACCGCCACGGAATTCCCTTTTTTTTTTTTCCCCTGCCACATTTTAGATGCCCAGTAGCCACATGGGGCTGGTACCCTCTGTATTGGACAGGCCAGGTCTATACTTAAAAAAAACAAAAATAGAGACTTCCCTGGTGGTGCAGTGATAAGAATCTGCCTGCCAATGCAGGGGACACGGGTTCGAGCCCTGGTCCGGGAAGATCCCACATGCTGAGGAACAACTAAGCCCATAAGCCACAACTACTGAGCCTGTGCTCTAGAGCCCACGTGCCACAACTACTGAGCCTGCGTGCCTAGAGCCCATGCTCCCCAACGAGAGAAGCCACCGCAATGAGAAGCCCACGTACCGCAATGAAGAGCAGCCCCCGCTTGCGGCAACTAGAGAAAGCCCGGGCGCAGCAACTAAGACCCAATGCAGCCAAATAAATAAATAAATTTATATTAAAAAAATAGACTTTACTTTTTAGAGCAGTTTTAGGTTCCCAGCAGTTTGGGGCAGAAGGTACAGAGATTTCCCACACAGCCCCTACCCTCACACATGCACAGTCTCCCCCATTATTAACATTCCCCACCAGAGTGGGACCTACCTTGATGGTAGGTATCAATGATGAACCTACCGTGACACATCGTCATCCAAAAAAAATTCTTTTTAAACAACCATGTATAAGTTTCATAATGGGGCTGGGGGGGAACCCGAGGTATTTCCACTTCCAAAATGAAATACAATAGGAAATTGCACTTACACATTATGCATTTTAAATAAAGGAAGTAAAAAACAGGAAAAGAACCCAATGAGCCTTTGGGGCATGGATGTTTACAAAGCTGTTGCCTACGCTGGGTGCAGCTCCTGGGATCGAGAGGGTGGGGCCCCAGTTGGTTTTGGAGCCGGAGGGAGGTGGGGCCCTCCCTGGTCCGAAGCTTAAGCTCCGCCCCTTACCTGCATCTTGCGAAGCTGCTTCACGGCCTCCTCCTTGCCCTGTCCGCTGGCCGCGGTCTGGGCCTTCAGCTCCTCCAGCTCGGCCTCCAGCTTCTTGCGGGCGGCCACGGCCACAGCGCGCTGCTTGCGTTCCTCGTCGCGTTCCACCTCTGCATCCCTCAGCTGGGACGGGGGAGGCCGGGAGGGGCGGGCTCAGGGGACGGGAGGCCCAGTCTCCCTCTACATGCTAGTGACATAGATGTCTACCCTCCAGCCCTGGCCCAGGCCTCCAGCCCCGTTCCTCCTGCCCCTTGCCTCTCTCCACCGCCAAACCCCATCATCCTCTCCAACCCCACAGCCCCAGCTCAGGCCTCACCCTCCCCCCTTGCCCCAGCTTCCTCTCTGCTCCCATCTTTCCCCCGCCAGCCCATTCCCGATGGCTCCAGAAGGGTCCTTCTACAATCAGAGCTGACACTGCCCCTCCCCTGCTCATGGCCCTCCTGCGGCTCCCCAGTGCCCCCAGGACTAAGTTTTGGATGAGCCCATGGCTGGATCAGTGGAGCCAGGCGAGATCAAAAAAACACCCAGAGACACCCCCACCCCACCCCCCCGCCTTGGATCACGTCTTCATCTCTCTCAGGGCCTCCCAGCTCCAGTCTCCCCCGCTCCAGTCTGCTGCCCACATGGCCCCAGAGGGGTCTGACACTCAGAGCTGACCCGCCCCTCCCAGGCTCAGCACACATCACCTAGCAGAGAGCCTTGCCCACTGCAGACCACAGGAAATTCCTCCACTGAATGAATACTGAATGAATGAATGGTGCAGAGACAGAGAGAAAGAGATGGAATGAATGAGGAAGCAGGTGAAGGAGTAAATGAATACGGGAGGAAGGTCGTGGATGAAGCGGGGTACAGATGAGCTGGTCAATGAATGCGTAGATGAGTGCCTGGGTAGGTTGTGGGTGTGGAGGGCTAGATAGTGGAGTGACTGGGCTGGGGACAGGAGGTTGATTGGAAGCGGGTGTTGGGTGCATGGAGGGGAAGTCAGATGCAGAGTTGGTTATGTAGAAGTTCTGGTTGCTGGGGAGGCTGTGTATGGGCGGCCAGGTGGCTCAGTAGATGGGGTGGTAGCTGGGTGGAGGGTTTTGGCGGATGGAGGGTGTCTGAATGGGTCAACAGGATGTGCGTGTGGGTTCATGGGTCATGATGGGTGAGTGGGTTGGGAAACAGGAGGCTGGCTGGCTAGCAGGAGGGACTTGGGTAGAAACACGGAGTGGAGTAGAAGGTGGGTGGGTGAGACTTCCGGCCTCTCTTGCTGCCTGTAAGCACCAGGGCATCCCCCGCTGGACGGGCGCCCTGCCTGTACCTGCTTGGCCAGCTGCCGCCGCCTCTCCTCACCAGCCTCGTCTCGGCCCTGCAGGTCCCGCTCGTGCTGCGCCTTGAGGGCCTGCACGGTCACTTCCAGGCGCAGCTTGGCATCGTCAGCCGCCGTCAGCTCATCCTCCAGCTCCGTCACTTGTGTTCGCAGGTCGTTGGCTGCCTGTTCGGCCACCCGGCGGGCTCGCTCCAGCTCGTGTACCTGGAGGGGAGGGAGAGTTAGCACTGGGGCACCTGGGTGACCGAGGAATGGGGAGGCCAGGACCCGAGATCTATCCTAGGCTAGAGGGGAGGGAAGCTTTGACAGACGAGGGGGAGGCAAGTTGACGTGCCCATCCTAGTTCGTTCATTCACACGTTTAACATTTCCTGAGCACCTACTTACTATGTGTCTCATTCTGGATCATCCTAGAACATATTTTATTAATAACCTATGCACCATAATTCTATTATCTGAAGCTCCTGAGAATCCAATTCCAGTGTTTGTTAGGTCGGCTGACTCTCACTCATGGTGGATTATTTCCTCGTAGGTTTTGTGATCTTTTTTTTTTTTTTTTGGCCAGGACCTGCGCAGCTTGCGTGATCTTAGTTCCCCGACTGGGTATTGAACCGGGGCCCTGACAGTGAAAGCTCAGAGTCCTAACCACTGGACGCCCAGGGAATTCCTGGTCTTGTGATTGGTTTGTGAGCTCACTTCGTTGTGGCTTCACCTTCAGGAATCCCATGTGGAAATGTGTTGAAGGCACGTAGCTCCAGAGTTAGCAGTGTTGGTTTCTGCCAGACTCCCCAGGATATTACCAACCCACTAGCGACTACTATTTTTTTCTCAGCGTGGGGCTTTCCAGACCTTTCAGGGAGGTGTAAATGAAAACCCCAAATACCCTGTGAAAGCAGACCTGGGCTTATGAATTCTCAAAGACACCCCCCCACGGCCTCTCCTTAATTGTCACCTCCTCAGAGAGGCATCCCCTGGCCTGTCAGGGCCTCCCTGTTACCCATGCTCCTGGCACTGAGTCGCTCTCTGACTCAGCCCTAGTCACGGTGGTCCTTTTCTATGTGCTTATGTGTCTTTTTGGGCAACACCCACCTCCCACATTGGCCTGTACGCTCCACAGGGCAGGGACTATATCTGCTTATCACCCCTGCCTAATTACCCTCATGAAAATGCTGGTCAGTGACAGTATCTACTTTCAGTGCTTAGAAGGGTCCAACTGGTCCCCCTTTTATTTGGCACCTGCCAATCAACTTGGTTGACTTGAAGGACTCAAACTTCTCCCATCAACATCCTACTTCCCACCAAGGCCTTTGGAGTCACTATATATAACTTAACACTTTTCCCAAAGGACAGACCTTAGCAGTTTGAGCATGAGTTGGATTATCCTTGGGGCTGCAGGCCAAGGGTGTGCCATGGGGATGGAGGTTCTTTCCAGGCCTGGCTAAAAGCTCCATTGGATTAATGCCAGAGCATGTGGAGAAAATAAAGCCCTCAGCCATTGCACCCCTGGCAATAAGGAAGGATGCTGGGACTGTGTCTGCCCAGGGACCCAACTAAACACGCCTTCCATCAGTGCCTCCCGTCATTAGCCAGGGTGGCTTGTGGCCCTGGGCCTGTTCTGGTAGATGCTCCACAAATATATTTATTGCGCACATGAAAAAAGGATGGTGTGGAGGGTGCCTCAGACCTTTCAGAAGCCTGGGAGGCTGGGATACTGGCTGGGTGAGGGGGGACTGGGAACTGGCCTGGGAGACCCCCGCACAGGCCCTGGAGGGATGTATGTGTTGGGGGAAGATAGAGATCTGGTAGGGGAGCCTGTGTGTGCTCAGTGGAGTTGCGGGGTGGCAAGGCGGGGTGTCTTCACAGTGTGTGTGTGTGTGTGTGTGTGTGTGTGTGTGTGTGGTATATGTGTGATGTGTGTGTGGTATGTATGTATGCGATGTGTATAATGTGCGTGTGGTGTGTGCGCTATGTATGTATGTGGTGTGTGTATATGTGTGTATGTGCATATATGCGTGTGTTGTGTGTGCACGCGTGTGCACATCCGCATGTTTGTGGAGTGCGTCTCAGGCTGTATGTTGTGGTAAATTTTCTTCATTTTCTTTTTTCTTTCTCTCTGAGTCACATACACACAAGATGAGTGGTTCTCATGCTCTGTGTGTACACATGAGCAGGCGTGCTTAATGGAAGAGTCGCCTCACATTCCATGAACACACAGGTGAATACGTATGTTTTTTAAGCAGCGCTCATGTTCAGTGTGTGAACATATACGTTTGCTGGAAGATTCTCCTCCTGTTCTGTGCCCGTGAACATGCACGGTGATGACTGGCTCTCCTTACTTTCTGTGTGTGTTGTGTGCACGCGTCTGCTTGGCAGAAGATTCTCCTCCCGTTCTGCACGTGTGCATGAACACGTATGTCTGGTACGTGAACGTGGGGCTCTGATGCTGGTTCCCTTCACCCCGCGTGTGGGAGAGCACACACGTGTGTACGTGCGCCCCAGCGTCACGGGTGCTTGTGTTGCCACGTGTGTGTCCCCGGACGGGGGGCTGCTCACGCTCTTGCCGACGTCATCCTTGCTGCTGAGCAGCGCCTCCAGCTCGGCCCGCAGCGCCCGGTTCTGCCGCTCCAGCTCCTCCCGCGCCTCCTGCTCCTCCTCCAGCGCCCGCGTCAGTGACAGCGCCCGGGCCTCACGCTCCCGGCCCTCCGCCTCGACCCGCTCGCGCTCCTCCACCGCCCGAAGGACGGCTGCCTTCTCCTCCGCCAGGAGCTTCCGGGGTGAGGGAGATGGGGTGGGGGAGACAGGTTAGCTGAAAGGAATGTACAGGGGGATGGGGAAGACAGGGCAGCCAAGGGCAGAGACAGACAGACAGACAGACAGAGGCAGAGACACAAGAGGGAGGTAGAGGGATTAAAGTCGCAACCATGTCCCAAAGCAGCCCAACTCTTCAATGGACCACACGGTTGGTGGGAATGTAAACTGGTGCAGCCACTATGGAGAACAGTATGGAGGGTCCTTGAAAAACTACGAACAGAGTCACCATATGATCCTGCAATCCCACTCCTGGGCACATATCCAGAGAAAACTACTATATGAAAAGATCCATGCAACCCTATGTTCACAGCAGCACTGTTTACAACAGCCGAGACATGGAAGCACCATAAATGTCCATCGACAGATGAACGGATAAAGAAGAGGTGGCGTATATACACAATGGAATATTACTCAGCCACAAGAAAGAATGAAAGAATGCCACCGGCAGCAACATGCATGGACCTAGAGACTGTCATACTAAGTGAAACAAGCCAGACAGAGACAAATATCACATGATATCGTTTATATGTGGGCTCTAAAAAAATGATACACATGAACTTATTTACAGAACAGAAGCAGATCCACAGACATAGAAAACAGACTTACAGTTACTAAAGGGGAAAAGGGGGGAGGGATAAATTTGGAATTTGGGATTAACAGATACATGCTATTATGTATAAAATAGTTAACCAACAAGGACCTACAGCACAGGGAACTATACTCAATATCTTGTAATAACCTAAAGGGAAAATTATCTGAAAAAGAATGTGTATATGTGCGTATATATATATACATACACACACACACATATATATATACACACACACATATATCTGAATCACTTTGCTGTACACCTGAAACTAACACAACATTGTAAATCAACTATACCTCAATTTTTAAAAGTTAAAGGAAATTCTGAGTTAAAAAAAAAAACCTCTTAAATGGGTCAACTGATCAGCCCCTCATTCTAGATAAACAACTGAGGAAATGGTGTTCCTTTCTTCCTCTTGGGGTAATGGCAGGAAAAAAATACATAAATTTTTAAAATGTACTTCAACCTTCACTGTTTTTTAAGACACAGCAATTGACAATGAAACCTACAAGACATGCAAAAAAGGAAGAGAATGGGACTCACAGTCAAGAGAAAAATCAGTCCATGGAAACAGACCCACAGATGACCTAGATACTGGGATTATCACACAAGCACTTTGACTGTGTTAAGTAAGTTTCAGGACAAGATGGATACAATGGGTGAAGAGGCAGGGTTATTGCAGGAGGCATTTGAAACTGTAACACAGAACCAAAGGAAAATGCCAGAACTTCAAAATACAATATCTGAAATAAAAAGGTCACTGGATGAAATTGAGAGCAGAATGGACACACGTCAGAAGAATCAGTAAACTTGAAAACAGGTCAATAGAGATGATCTAACAGAGCAAAGAAAAAATATTGTAAAAAAAAAAATTAGCAGAGCTTTAATAACCTGTGAGACAGTATCAAGCAATCAAACATACATGTATTTGGAGTCCCAGAGGAAAGGTTAAAAAAAAAAAGGAGAGGAAGAAGTAAAATTGTCTTTAATCACAGAAAACATAATCGTAGCAAATCCAATGGAACCTACAAAACACCTACTAGCACCAAAATGTGAGTTTAGATAGATCGTAGGATACAAGATCAATAAACAAAATTGATTACACTTCCATATTCTAGCAATCAGAAATTAGCATCAAAAATGAAATACGTGGAAATAAATCGGACAAAGATGTGAAAGATGGGTACTGAAAAGTATAAAACATTTCTGAGATTAAATTAAAGAAGATCTAAATATATGGATATATATATCTTGCTCCTGGGCCAGAAAACTCAATATCATGAAGATCAATTTTTCCCAAACTAATCTACAGATTCAAAACAATCTCAAACCAAGGAGATTTTTTTTTGCTGTAGAAATTGACAAATTGATTGTAAAATACTGAATACACATGGGAATGCAAAGGGCCAAGAAGAGGTAAAATAACTTTGAAAAAGAAGAAAAAATTGGAGAACTAATGCTATCTGATTTTCAATATCTATGCAAAGCAAGTCAGTGGAGAGAGTCTTTTCAACAAATAGTGTTTGAACAACTGGATATCCAGATACATATAAAATTAACTTGGAGCTATGATAGCACCATATATAAAAATTAACTCAAAATGGATCATAGAAAATTAAAAGAAAAATGGATCATAGACCTAAAGGTAAAACCTATAACTAGACAACTTTTAGAAAAAAACTCATAGAAGGAAACCATTGTGACCCTAAGTTAGACAAAGATTTCTCAGACACAACACCAAAAGCATAATCCACAGAATAAAAAATTAAAACATTGGACTTCATCAAAACAAAAACTTCTGCTCTTTGAAAGTCTCTACTAAGAGAATGAAAAGAAAAGCTACAGACTGGATGAAAATATTTGCCAAGCAATATATCTGATAAAGAACTCATATTCAGAATATATAAAGAACTTTAGAAATTCAATGATAAGAAAAGAAACAATCCTTTTTTTAAAAAAAAAAAAAAGGCAAAAGATTTGAACAGGGACTTCACCAAAGAATATGTATGGATGGTAAATAAGCACATAAAAAGATGCTCAACATGGTTTATTGGGGAAATGTGAAGTAAAACCACTACATCTCTTGGAAACGTTAAAGTTTTATTCATGACAGTCAAAAACTAGAAACAGCAACTCAAATGTTCATCAACAGTATAGTACTTTTCAAAATGTGGTCTAGAAAGGAATAATAATCAGCAGTTAAAAAAAAAAGAGGAATGAATTATTGATGCATGCAAAAACATGGATGAGGGACTTCCCTGGTGGCACAGTGGTTAAGAACCCACCTGCCAATGCAGGGGACATGGATTCAAGCCCTGGTCCAGGAAGATCCCACATGACGTGGAGCAATTAAGCCCGTGTGCCACAACTACTGAGCCTGCGCTCTAGAGCCCGTGAGCCACAACTACTGAACCCACGTGCCACAACCACTGAAGCCCACGCGCCTAGAGCCTGTGCTCCGCAACAAGAGAAGCCACTGCACCGCAACAAAGAGTAGCCCCCGCTCGCCGCAACTAGAGAAAGCCCACGCGCAGCAATGAACAAACACAGCCAAAAATAATAAATAAATAAAATAAATAAATTTATTTAAAAAATGGATGAATCTCAAAGTAATTTTTCCAAGTGAAAGAAGCCAGTCAAAAATGAGATTTATATAAAAATAATTTATATAGAACTCTAGGAGATACAAAAAATTTTTCAAAAACATTTAAAAAATGTTTGATGATCTATGGAATGATATTAAGCAGTCAAACACACATGTATTTGAAGTCTGAGAAGAAGAGGAAAGAGAGAGAATGGGGCAGAAAAATATTTGAAGAAATAATGGCTGAAGATTTCCACATCTGATCAAAAACACCACCCCAAAGATATAGGAAGCTTGGCAAAGATAAATACAAAACCCCACAGCTGGATATCATAGTCAAACTGCTAAAAACCAAAGAGAAAGAGAAAAAATTAAAACCAGCCAGAAAACCACATCACACTACCTGCAGGGAAACAATGCTTTGAGTGACCACTAACTCTTCATCTGAAACAATGGAGGCCACAGATCATGGAATGATCTCTTTGAAGTGTGGAAAGAATAAAACCGTTTACCTGGAATTCAACAGTCAGTGAAAATACCTTTCAAAAATGAAGGCAAAATAAGGACTCTCACATTTTGCAGATGAAGAAATTGAGGCACAGAGAGGTCGGGCGATTTGCCCAAGCCACACAGCCAGAAAGGGCCTCAGCTGAGATTTGAACCTCAGGGTTGCCTGATCTTAATGCTCTGGGGTTCTGAGAACTTTATTCCATCCTCAGATTGCCAGCTGCTTAACATTATCCCTATCTCCTAGATGGGCAAACTGAGGCTGAAATGGGACAAGCAGTTTGCCTGAGGTCCACAGGAGTCAGCAGGAGAAGCAAGGTGTGTTATTTCATTTCATCTTCCTACAACCTTCTGGTGTACCTTCAGGACTCTTTTGGGAGTAAAAGTGGGTACCACCAATAATTATTTTGGGGCAAGAGACATAAGCCAGGATGGATGGGTGTCCTATTTTACAGAGGCTCAGAGGGAAGAGGCATCTGGCCCTAAGGTCCTCCCAAGTTCACAGCTGAGCTGTGACATCACATGTTACTGATTGCTCACAATGACCATGGGCAGCGTGGATCAGCATCCCAATTTCCCAGCTTGGTAACCCGAGGTGCCTCACCTGGTCGAACTTGCGCTGCTTCTTCTCCAGCGCGCTCACAAGCTGCCGCTGCTGTTCCAGGTCCACTGTGGCATCGTCCAGCTCTTGCTGCAGCCGCCGGCGGCCCCGCTCCAGCCTCTCCACCACTTCTGTCTTTTCTGCCAGGCGCTGGGTCAGGGCCTCAACCTCTCGGGTGGCCCGGCGCCGTGCCTCCTCCCCTGCCTCCAGCGCCCCCGCCTCTTCTTCCTGGCGCCGCCGCCACTCTGAGAGCTGGGGTGGGGGAGGAGAGAGAGGGAGGGTGTCACTCATGGCTGCGATCCAGGTGTGAGTTGGTGGGGCCCCATTTCCCAGATGAGGAGACTGAGGCCTGAAGGGGGAAATAATTCACTTCATTGGGCACTTCTGCCTCATGAGTAGGGATGAAGTTGTGAGTTCTATGAGCCCCAGCTCCTCCAGGAGATTAAAATGGTTCCCATCAGGGCCCAGAAGATGGATCAGGCCTGGGCTCTGTCCTGGGGAACCCCCAGTCTGGTGGGGGAGACTGAACATCACAGCCAGGGTGATGGAGGCTAAGGTAAAAGAAGTATGAGACCCATGGGAGTCCACAGGAGGGGTTCAAAAATCTATTTAGAACATTCAAGAGAGAATTCCTGGAGGAGGGGGCATTTGTGATGGATCTTGAAGTATGCATAGGAGTTTTCCAGTTAAAGAAGGATATTTGCAAGCATACATTCATCACTCATTCATTCAACAGGCATTTCTCAAGGTCTCCTATATGTCAGGCTCTATGTTGGCCTATGCTGGGGATCCAGACCTAACTCTGATGGGGTCCCACTTTCAAGCTGCTCCCAGTCTGATGCGGGGACTCATGGGCAAAGACAGTTCCAGCCAGGGTGACTGGAGTGGGGACAAAGGAGAAAGAAGGGTTGTGGGAGCCCAGAGCCGAATGGTCAGGGTTTTCCCAGAACAGGAGAGGCTGATGCTAAGTCCTGAAAAATGAAAAGGGTGCTCCCGAGAGAAGTGAAAAAAGAGATGAGAGATGAATACAGCTAAACATGAAGGAAGGACCAGAGAGTGCAGGGCCTCTGACACCCAGCTGAGAGGCATGGGTTTGGTCCGGGGGGAGCTGGAGAGCCATGGGAGGTCTGTGAGCTAGGGAAGGGCAGGGTCAACTCAGGGTGTAGAAAGACCCTGTGAAGTATGAGCTGGAAGGGGAGAGACTAGGGGCAGGGAGGTTTGAAGGGAGGCTGAGATGAGGATCCAGGTGGCTGGGGCTGTGGGGACAGAGAGTAGGGAATGAAACAGAGAGTTGGGGACAGGAGGGATGGGAGTCTGCACCTACAGGCTCTGGGGCTGAGGGAGAGACAGAGGCGGGTATGGCTTGAAGGGGTCTGGCCTATGACATGCTGGGCAATGGGGCCACCCCGGAGCAGGGGAACCCAGGAGGAACAGGCTGGGAGACTGGGCATCCCTTTGAGATCTCCCTGCGGGGCTGTTCACCTGGGCCTGCGCAGCCTGCAGCTCGCGGCCCGCCCGCTCCCTGGCAGCTGCCTCCTCATCCAGCTGCTCCCGCAGCCCTGCCGCCTCCGCCTCCAGGGCTCGTGCCCGGGACCCCAGGGTCAGCTTCGCTCTGGTCTCCTCCTGCAGCAGCTCCTGAAGAGGGATGGGAGAATGGATGTTACGTGTGGGCAGGAGCGTGGGGAGGCCTGGGGGGAGCCCGGTGGTGAGAGGTGGGCTGGGATCACCTGGGCATCGTGGAGCTGGGCCTCCATGCTGGTCAGCTCCTTGCTCAGCCTGATGGCTTTGGACTCGGCCTCGCTCAGTGCTCCAGACACAATCTCGAGTTCAGCCTGCAGGGAAGGGACATCTTCTAATGGCGGCTTCCAGCCAGCCAACCCCTCTGCTCCTCTGCCTCTAATCCCTACCACCATTGCTGGTGAGGATGCACCAGCATGGAAGGTGCAGCTGCCATGGAAACCAGTCTAGCAGCTCCTTAAAATGGCTCAATGCAGAGTTTCCATACAGCCCAGCAATTCCACCCCTAGGTGTGTACCCAGGAGAAATGAAAAGAAGTCTAGGCAAAAACTTGTACAGGGGTGTTCACGACAGCATTATTCGCAATTGCTGAAAAGCAGAAATAACTCAAATGTCCATCCACGGATGATTGGATAAACAAAATGTGGTCTATCCAGACAATGGAATATTATTTGGCCATAAAAAGGAATGAAGTACTGACACATGCTACAACATGGATGAACCTTGAAAACATTATGCTAAATGAAAGAAGCCAGACACAAAAGGACAAATATTGTATGATTCCATTTCTATGAAATGTCCAGAATAGGAAGTCTAGAGAGACAAAAGAAGGGGATTAGTGGTTGCCGGGGCAGGGGGTGGGACTGGAGGATGATGGCTGCACGGTACAGGATTTCTTTCTGGGCTGATGAAAATGTCCTAAAATTAGGTTACGGTGATGACTGTACAACTCTATGAATATACTAAAAACGATTGAATCGTACATTTTATTTTATTATTTTTTTAAATATTCATTTATTTATTTTGGCTGTGCTGGGTGTTAGTTGTGGCATGTGGGATCTAGTTCCCTGACCAGGGGTCAAACCCAGGCCCGCTGCATTGGGAGCACAGAGTCTTACCCACTGGACCACCAGGGAAGTCTCAAATTGTACATTTTAAATGGGTGAATTATACGGTATGTGAGTTATATTACAATAAAGCTGTTCCCCCGGCATGCACATCACCACCACAATGATCCCGGGTGCAGCTCCTGGTCTCACGTTCCTTCGCTGTAGGAATCGGGCAGCAGCTTACCACTTTCTCCCCCCTGGACTGTTGCCTCCATAGTGTAGGACCTCATCTGCTTTGTTCCCTGCTGTGTCCTCAGGGCTCAAAACAGAGCCTGGCACACAGTAGGTGCTCAGAAAATGTTTGTTGGGTGAGTGCCTCCAGCACACGTGTGTTACCCTGAACCTTCTTCTCTCCCTTTTTGAGGTTCACTTAACAAACAAGGTTGGGTTCAAATTCTGGCTGGTAAGAAAATTTATCTGAAAACTTGGAAATAAGAAAAGGCAGTGGTCAGGCATCCTTTAGAAAGGACAGGACTGGGACTTCCCTGGTGGCGCAGCGGTTAAGAATACACCTGCCAACGCAGGGGACATGGGTTCGAGCCCTGGTCCGGGAAGATCCCACATGCCGCAGAGCAACTAAGCCCGTGCACTACAACTACTGAGCCTGTGCTCTAGAGCCCGTGAGCCACAACTACGGAGCCCGTGTGCCACAACTACTGAAGCCTGCGTGCCTAGAGCCCGTGCTCCGCAACAAGAGAAGCCACCGCGATGAGAAGCCCGCACACCACAACGAAGAGTAGCCCCCGCTCACAGCAACTAGAGAAAGCATGCGTGCAGCAACGAAGACCCAATGCGGCCAAAAATAAATAAATCAATCAATAAATCACTTTGTTGTACACTTGAAACTAACACATTGTAAATCAACTACACTTCTATAAAGCTTACATTTGATTGCCCTTTGGGACATTAACCGGTTTTGTCTCTGACTGCGCCATTTCGTTCTGGCATTCTCTCTTTTGCTGACTACACACACACCAATTTGTTGTTGTTTCTCTCCTTGAACATCTTTGACATTCTGCTGGATCCCTCATTAATGCTTTTTTTAAAATATTTATGTTTTTATTGAAGTATAATTGATTTACAATGTTGTGTTAGTTTCAGGGGTACAGCTAAGTGATTCGGTTATACATACATTATACACATATTCGTTTTCAGATTCTTTTCTCATATAGCTTATTACAAAATATTGAGTATAGTTCCTTGTGTTATACAGTAGGTCCTTGTAGTTCATGTATTTTATATATATTAGTGTGTATATATTACTCCCAAATTCCTAATTTACCCCTCCCCTGCAACTTTCCCCTTTGGTAACCATAAGTTTGTTTTCTATGTCTGTGAGTCTGTTTCTGTTTTGTAACTAAGTTCATTTGTATCATTTTTTTAGACTCCACATATAAACGATATCATATGATACTTGTCTTTCTCTGTCTGACTTACTTCACTTAGTATGATAATCTCTAGGTCCATCCATGTTGCTGGAAATGGCATTATTTCATTCTTTTTTATGGTTTATTAATGCTTTAAATAAATCTTTGACGTGGGCTTATTATGTCTTTGTATGACGGTCATGCTTTGAACTTCTGAAAATGATATTTTGAGCTGACCTTGGTACCTCCTGGCTGTGCGACTTGGGCAAGTGATTCCTATCTTTTTTTTTTTTAAAAAATTATTTATTTATTTATTTGGCTGCGCCAGGTCTTAGTTATGGCATGCAGGATCTTCGCTGTGGCATGAGGGATATTTTAGTTGAGGAATGCATGCGGGATCTAGTTCCCTGACCAGGGATCGAACCCGGGCCCCCTGCATTGGGATCATGGAGTCTTAACCACTGGACCACCAGGGAAGTGCCTGATTCCTATCTTTTTGGTGCTCAGTTTTTCTCATCTGTGAAATGGGGATGATAACAGGACCTACCTCCCAGGGCTGCTTTGAAGAGTCAATGAAATAATGAACGTAAAGTGACTAGCTCAGTGCCTGGCATATACCTGTGCTCAATATATAGGTACATCTGACAATTTTTGAGAGCCTACTGAGAACCCAGGAACTATTCTAAAAGCTTTCCAAGTTTAGGCTCGCTGGATTCACACACCGACCCTATGAGGTAGATACTATTATTAGTCTAAGTTTACATAAAGGGAAGCCGAGGCACAGAGAGGTTAGGCAATTTGCCTAAGATCACACAGCTACAAGTGGTGGAACTGAGATTTTAGCCCAGGCAGAATGGCTCTAGAGCTGCCCTGTCCAATATGGTAGCCACTAGCCTTAGGTGGCTATTTAACTTTAAAGTAATTAAAATTAAATAAAATGAAAATCCAGCTCCTCAGTTGTACTCCTCACATGCCAGGTGGATAGTGCAGTTACAGAACATTTCCATCACTGAAGAAAGTTCTACTGACCAGTGCAACCTAGAACTCCTGCTATCAGCCACCAGACTCTACTCCTGGTGTCACTTTTATTTCTGTAACACGTAAAGTGCTTAGGAGAATGAGCACTACATAGCTTAATTCCATGGGGGCAGCCCCTAGCTGTCCCCCCAAATCCCTTCTTCCCTGGTCCCACTGTGACGGGCTGTTAGGTAGGCCCATGGCTGCCAGCTAGAAACTATATTTCCCAGTCTCCTTTGCAGCTAGCTGTGGTCATGTGATTATGTTACGGCCAATGGAATGCAAGCAAAGTGATATATGCAAATTCCATCCCATCCTCTTTTCCCCTTCCTAAGCTGGAGCACACAGGTGCCCACAATCCAGATTTAACTCTGAAGATGAGGTCAATGCCCTCAGGGATAATGGAGTGACCTCATGGAGCATAAATGTCCCGCCAGCCTCCACTGCTTACTCTGAGCCTATTTCCTGAGACGGAAGACACATGTCTTTTATTCAAGCTGATGAATTCTGGAGTCTCTTTGTTATATCGACTTAACTTTCACCTTAACTATACACTCTGTTAATCCTGAAATTGAAAATGGTAACAGTGTTTTCCCCGCCTTGGGGCTGGGGAATTAAAAGTCATTCTTACCCTCTTTCTCCTTCTTTGTATTCCCAGTAATAAACAGGTATTGGTCGCTTAGTTAAAAAACATAATAAAATTTTTAAAACCCACATTTTTTCTAACAGTCATAGTATGATATTGTCCTGACACAGGCCCAAGTATTCACGCTGGGTTTTTCTAATCAGACCATGGATTATTTAAGACCAGAAGATAAGAGGGTGGAGGGTGGGCGCTGTGGCAGGGTTAAGAGCTACAGGATCAGTCATGCCTGGGTTCACGCTTTGGCTGAGGGACCCAAGACAATCAACTTCACCTCCCTGGGCCTCAGTTTCCTTGTGTGTAAAATGGGAACAATATTAGCACTTCCCTCAAAGAAGCATTAGGAGGAGCCTTTGGCAAAATACACAGGATGTTTGGTGCATAGTAATCACTCACCAAATACTAGCTATTAATGTGTGATTATGTTGGAAAAGTTGGAAAGGACAGTAGGGTTGATGTGGACCAAACTGAAGTCCAGAGAGGGCAGGCATCTCACCCAAAGCCACACAGCACAGACCACCCCCTACCTAGCCGCCCCACTCACCTGGGCTCGCTGCAGCTTCTCAGTAGCCTCTGCTCGTGCCCGCTCCCCATCGCCAGCCCGGCCCTGCACCTCCTGCAACTGTGACTCCAGGCGACGCCTCCGTTGCTCACCCTCCTGACGTGCGGTCTGCAGGTTGCTTAGCTCCGTCCGTAGCTCAGACACTTCAGCCTCCAGAGCCAACCGGGTCTTCTCCCATGTACCTTTGCTCTGGTGGGGGAGAGAGACAGCAATGATTTTATGATTCCCTTTCTCTACCAGACCAGGCACATGAACGCCCCAAGTCCTTTGTACTGTCTATTCCCTCTGGAACTCCTCACTGTTCCTTAAAGACCCAGGCACATTCCTGCCTCAGGGCCTTTGCACTGGCTGTTCCCTCTGCCTGGAACATGTTTCCCTGTGATGCCAGGATGGCTCACCCATCACCTCCCTCAGTTTTTTACTCAGATGTCATCTTTTCACTCAATCTCTCCAAGGCCTCTCTATTTCAAATCACAACACGCCCCCACCTGGCCATTAGCACTCTGAAACCCCTTTTCCTGTTCGTCATCTTCCCGTAGCACTTATGACCCCGCTATATATTATGAATGTGTTTAGATTGTTTACTCTCTGCCTTGCCTGCTAAAACGTGAGCTCCACGACGGAAGTGGGTATTGGTTGCTTGGCTCACAGCTGGGGCCCCCAGTACCAACCCGGGAATATACTACATGTTCAATTAACATCTGCTGAATGCAAGATGGATCAGGGACATGGATACGTGAGGAGAAAAATGGGCTGGCCTAGAACCAGCCAGAGGTACCTCCTCCAACCCAGCATCCTGCTTCCCCTCCCCATGGCTCCCCATACACTCCTCCCCCATCTCAACCCACCCTCCGGGCTTGCTCCAGCTGCTCTGCCAGCTCTCCCAGTGCCTGGCCATGGCGCTGCCGCAGCTCCTGCACCGCCACCTCATGAACGCGCGTTTCCTCCTCCAGAGCCTTCTTCAACTCTGTCACCTCCTGTTCTCTCTTGGACCTTTTATTGGGGAAGGGGAAGGGAACAGAATTTCAGAATAGAGGAAGGCTGGGACTTCGAGGGAGCCCCTGACTGCTGGTTGTGCCTCCTTTTATTCTTTCCCTCCAAGGATGGGGACCTCACTCTACATTCCCCAAGGGATCTGGGCAGTGATGCTGCAGAAGAAGGGTGGCTTTAAGGGTGAGCTCCTATGCATCTTTCAAAAACCTTATTCAAAAGGCCCCTTCTCAAAGAAGTCTTTTTGGACTCCCTCCCATAGAGTGATACAAGGGCCCTCTCTGATCATCCACGATGCCCTGTCGTACTCCATTAAAGCTCACTTTGTTCTGCACTGTGTCTGTCTTTGCCCGAATCTGCCTACCCCTGGACTGGGAGGTCCTGAGGGCAATGCCTGAGTCTTGACTCATCTCTGTCCCCAGCGTGGCCCACGCTGGGCCCAGAGCCCGTGTCCAATAAACAACTGTTGAACGACTAAACAACTGTGTAGATGGAGAGCTTGGACCCACATCCTTTTCCCTGCCCCGCCCCCAGCCCCCATGTGCCCCACCTGTGCCAGCTGCAGGCCACCCAGCCTCACCGGAGCTCCTGCTGCGCATTGGTGGAGTCCAGCGTGTCCTCCAGCTCGCTCCGCAGCGCCTCCAGCTCCTCACCCAGGTCCCGGCGCTGCTTCTCTGCCTTGGCCCTGGCTGCGCGCTCAGCCTCCAGGTCCTCCTGGGCCTCGGCCAGCCCCGCTTGTGCTTCCCGCAGGGATTTGAGCAGCTGGGCCCGGGCCCCGCCCTCATCCTCTGCCCTGGGGGTGGACGAGGACCAGGGGGTTGGTATAGGGGCAGGCAGGGGGTGGGGACGATTTCTAGGGGTTGGAGGGCCAGACACGGCCAGTCCCCGGTTAAAAGCCCAGCTCTGCCCTTGGGCATGTGTCTCCAGTACTCAGAGCCTCAGTTTTCTTAGCTGTAAAATGGGGATGACACCACCAGTAATCACAGGGACACTTATTAAGCTCCTGCCACTTGAGAGCACTTTATCATTTTGTGTAACATTCATGCCAAATGAGGAAACAGAGGCCCAGAGCGGGAAAGTACTTGCCCTGGTCACACGGTCAGTGGGTGGCTGACCCCAGAGTCCCTCCTCATAACCCCTATGGGATCGAGCTCTTGCAAAGAGAAGCTGAATGGAGCAGCAGCGTGGACTCTGGGTTAAATGGCTCAGGGAGGTGGTCCAGTGGTTAGGACTCTGCACTTCCACTGCAGGGGGGTGTGGGTTCGATCCCTGGTCTGGGAACTAAGATTTCACAAGCCGTGCGGCAGTGGCCAAAAAAAAAAAGAAAAAACAAAAAAAACCCTGTAAGAATGGCTCAGGGAGATGCACCGACCACGGTCTGTATCCCCTGCTCGGCCACCTGCCCTGGCAAGTGACAGCTTCTCTGAACTGCAGGCTCCTGATCTGTGAGAAAGCGTGATTGCCCCCCTTCACAGGGCTGCCGCGAGGTTGGCAATGTAGCGCCAAAGGCTACGTGTTATATGATTCCACGTGAAAGAGTAAGAATTGGCAAACCCTATGCGGACAGAAAGCAAATCGGTGGTTGCCGGGGGTTGGGGGCAGGGGAAACTGGAAGTGACTGCGTCATGGGATTTTTTTTTGAGGTGATGAAAATGTTCTGAATAGAGGTAGTGGTTGCACAACATTGCAGACACACCAAAGGCCACTGAACTGTATGCTTTAAAATGGTTAATTTTTTTTCTTTCTGGCTGTGCCACGCATCTTGCAGGATCCCAGTGAAAGCACGGTAGTGAAAGCACGGAGTCCTAATCGCTAGACCACCAGGGAACTCCCTAAAATGGTTAATTTTGTTATGTGAATTTCACCTCAATACAAAAGAAAACGGAAAAAAATAACGGCAATAACGGAAGGTAGGAACAGACACACGCAGCATCTAATGAGGGCTTAGGGTGTGCCAAGCATGTTCTCAGCCCTTTCTCATTTAATCCCTACACTAATCCTAGGAGAGTTTCTATAATCATGCCCTTTTTCCAGATAGAGAAACTGAGGCTCGAGAGGTGATGTCACCCAGGTGAGCTCACATGGCCAAAAAGGGGGGGAGCCAGGATTTGAACCCAGAAGTCAGGCTGGAGGGTGCGTGTTCTTAACCCCCCTCCACCGACCCCGTGTCCCATCGATTCTCAGATGCACGTTTTCCCCACATTGTAACCTCTCTGAAATCAAGCTGCGCCCATACACAAGGGCACCTCAGGTCGCATGGAGTGCAGTGGGTGAAAAGCACTTGAAACACCGCGCATCATATCTGGCACACAGTAAGTGCTCAATAATTGTGAATGACTGTAAGTATGATGATTATGATTCCTAAGATGGCCAGACCACCTATCCAATCACAGCGGACTCTGGGCTGTTTGGTTTTGAGAGGCTGGGGTTGTGGGAGAAGAAGAAATAGCATTTCCTTGCCTCTGTGCAAGAAACTGTGTAAGTCACCAGACACGTAGGGCCCGGTTTCAGTTTTCCCTTAACCAGGTGGGCTTGGAACTCTGTGTCCATCTTACAGAAGGGGACACGGAGGCTCAGAGTGGGTGTGCACGGCTGGTGAGCGGCTCGGCCGAGCTCTGTACCTGCGGGAGGGTCTCGCCAGGCGCCCCCAACGCTGGCAGGCGGTGCCCCCGTGCTGTGCACCCCACCTGGCCCACTCCGCACCTGGCCAAGGCGACCTGCAGCTCCTCCTCCTTGCGGCCCAGCTGGGCCCGCAGCTCCTCCGCCCGCTGCTGCTGTTCCACCATCTGCTCCTGCAGCTCTGAGCCCTCCACGTCCAGCCGCCGCTTCAGCTTCTCCAGCTCCTGGCGGCTCTTCTCCTCCTTCCGGAGGCGATCTGGAGGCGGGAGGTGGGGGGGTGGGGCATGCACAAGGGAGCCAGACCCACACACCCAGGGAGACCCACGGCCCCGCAGTCAGGCTGAGCTCAGCGTCTCTTTCCACCCCTCCCGCTCCTTCCCAGCTTCCCCATCCCTGGGATCGCCCACTGGTCCCCAGACCCCCAGATGCCTTCTCCCCTCCGGCCCCCAGGGACAGCCCCTGCTCCTGCCTGCTGGCTCTCTCTGCCCTGCCCTTTCCTCCCTGCCTCCCCGGCCTCCTCCTGTGCTCTCTCCCTTCCGCTTCTGCTTCTGAGTCCACAGCAAGGGACAGAGATAAAGAAGGGTCTGAAACAGCTAGCGGGACCGTCAGATTGAGAGAGACCCAAGACACTTAGGAGAGAGTGAGAGAAGTGGATGGAGAGAGACAGAAACAACTTAAGAGCTGGGAGGACACCTAACCTGTCCCGAGTCTTCTTTCCTGCCCCCATTTAACAGATATGACCACTGAGGCCCCACAGCACATGGAGGTCACCCGAGGTACCCCCTGACCCCGCTGGAGTGTGCACGGGCCCCCACTGAGGGGCAGGTGCTCACCCTCCATGTCTGCAATCGTGGCCTCGTATTTGAGTCGAAGCTTATTGAGGCTCTTGACTTTCTCCTCCTCCTCAGCTGCCTGGGATGAGAACTCGGCCAGACGCTCCTCCAGCAGCTTCCGCTCCTGAGGGTGGTAGGAGGTGGGGGTGGGGCGTCAGGGGCCCGACCCTCATCTTCGATATCATTCTCATCTGCGTTTCTGCTTATCTCCATCCTTCCCTGACCTTTCCTGCTCCCACCCCCTTCCCTCCTTTTGCATTCTTTAGGGTCTAGGGACCCGTCCTACCCCCACCGGGTTCACGCCTGTTAACTGTGGAGACTCCCACTATTTGAAGGACACTCCCATTCATTAACCCATTGGCCCACAGATGGATACTGAGGTTGATTCAAATCAATTGTTATTATAAACAACACTGCAGTGAACATCTTTGCACATGTGCTGCACTTATGGGTGAGTTCTGGAGCCTTGTGACTACTACAGGTCCAGCTCATGGACCAGCAGCATCAGCACCAAACGGAAGCTTGCTAGGAATGGAATCTCAGGTTCCACCCGAGACGTGCTGAATCAGAATCTGCATTTTAACAAGTTCTCCATATAATTCCTGGGCACGGTGGAGTTTGAGAAGCACTGGCCTGGAGCAGCTCTTTTCTTTTTTCTTTCTGTTTATTATTTTTATTTATTATTTTATTTTTAAATTTATTTTTGAGCAGCACTTTTCAAACTGTCAGTGGTTTTGGAAATCAAGGCAGGGGGTCAGCACTACCTCAAAAAGGAACAAATAGAACAGAGTAGAAGAGAAGAGCCACTGCATCCAAGGAATGTTGCAAAAAACTGTGCATCCTTGAGCTCTCAACTCAGGCACCATTGCCTCCAGGAAGCCTGCCCTGACTACCCGTAGCACAAGTCAGGCCACCCCACTTCCATGGTTTTCTGTTCTTTTCTGACAGTTTATAATTAGTTCATGATGTGTGGTTATATTGATTTCCTGGGGTGACTCATCTAGCTTCCCTCTCCCCCCATGCCCCTGTGAGGACAGAAATGGTTTTCTAGTTAGTTAAATGCCATATCCCCTGTGCCTAGTCCAGTCCTGGCTGTGCCATGTTAAAGATGGTGGCAGACTCTTCACCATGTCCCCAGCCAGAGGCAGAGTCTAATTCCCCAACCCTTGAATCTAGACTGAGTCTGCTTTAAGCTCAGTGGTCTGCAGACCACAGCCTGCAGGCCAAATATGGCCCACTGCTTGTGTTTATAAATAAAGTTTTATTGGGACACAGTCACGCCCATTTGATCACAGACCACCTGTGGCTGCTTTCATGCTACAATGGCAGAATTGAGTGGTTGTCACAGAAACGGAGTGGCCTGCCAAGGCCCGAATATTTACTATCTGGCCTTCTAGAGAAAATGTTTGCCAACACCTGATCTATAGAATTCAAGGGAAGTGATGCCGTGTCGGTTCCAGCCTTAAGCCTTTCAGAGACCTGCCCACTTCCACTTCTTTTTCTGGGAGCCCTGAGCTGCCAGGTGAGAAACCCAGGCTCTCCCGTGGGCAGAGAGGTCACACAAAAGAGCACCTGGACACCAGCCCTCCAGCGCCCGCCACTACGTCATCGCGACTGCCTAAGGGGACCACAGTCCAGCCCACCCACACAACGATGGGATGTAATGAAACGGGGGTCGTTTTTAGCGATGCGGCCTTGGGGTGTCGGATGATCCAGAGATAGATAATGACACATAATAGCTGCTCAATAAATACCAGCTTGAGTGAAGCTGTGACAGAGACGCAAGGAGCTGGAAAGGGTTCAAAGGAGACACAGCCAAGACCGAGAGTTTGAAGACCCCTAGAGGTGGGGCAAGCTGGGGGGGATGCAGAGAAGGACCTGTGCTCACCAGTGAGCCCACTCCCCCTGCCCTTGGGGCTCACAGCCCACCCACCTTGCTCAGCTTGGCGTTCTGATCTTCCAAGAGTAACAGATCCTCCCCAAACTTTTTCAGCTTTGCCTCCGTCGTCACTTTCTCCAGCTGCAGCTTCTGCCGGGCCCCTTCCTCAGACTCGAGGTGGGTCTCCAGCTCCTGCAGTGGGGAGAAGGTAGGGTTGAGGACCCAGCGGCTGGGGACTGGCGTGTCATGGGAAGGATGGGTGGAGGGGATGGTTCACGGATCTCCGGGGCTCGTGGCTCAGACAGGTCCACAGTCTGAGTGGGGCTGGGAAGGATCCAACGCTTACTTTTCATTCATTGGGTCAATAAACACTGATTGAGTGCCTGGTGGGGGCCAGGCACCGTTTGAGGTATTAGGATAGATAAAAATCTTTGTCTATCACATTGAAATCACATTCTTGTATGTGTGTGTGAAGATTATAAACAATAAACATGTCACAGAGATGGGCACCGTCCACTACGGCAGTCGCCAGGCACGCGGGGCGATTTGTGGTGTGAGACTGGAAATTAAGATTCAATATTTTGCAATGACATGAACGGACCTCAAGGGCATTATGCTAAGGGAAATAAGTCAGACAGAGAAAGACAAATACCAGACAATCTCACTTATGAGTGGAATCGAAGAAACAAAACTAAAACAAGAAAAAAACACAAGCTCAGGGCTCTCCTGGTGGCGCAGTGGTTGGGAATCCGCCTGCCAATGGAGGGGACACGGGTTCGATCCCTGGTCCGGGAAGATCCCACATGCCGCGGGGCAGCTAAGCCCATGTGCCACAACTACTGAGCCCAACTGCTGCAACTACTGAAGCCTGCGTGCCTAGAGCCCGTGCTCCACAGCAGGGGGAAGCCACCTCAATGAGAAGCCCGCGCACGGCAAGGAAGAGTAGCCCCCGCTCGCCACAACTAGAGAAAGCCCACACACAGCAACGAAGACCCAACACAGCCAAAAATAAATAAATAAATGAATAAATAAAAACGCAAGCTCAGGGAATTCCCTGGTGGTCCAATGGTTAGGACTTGGTGCTCTCACTGCCGAGGGCCTGGGTTCAATCCCTGATCGGGAAACTAAGATCCTGCAAACTGAGTGGCACAACAAAACAAAACAAAACAAAACCCACAGGCTCATAGATGCAGAGAACAGATTGGTAGCTGCCAGAGGTGTGCGGGTAGGGAGGTGGGAGAAATGGGTGAAGGGGCTCAAACTTCCAGTTATGAAATAAGTCATAGGGATGTAATGTACAGCATGGCGGCTGTAGCTAATAATACTTTATTGTGTATTTGAAAATTGCTAAGGGAGCAGATCTTAAAAATTCTCATCACAAGAAAAATTTTTTTCTAACTACTTAAGATGCTGGATGTAAATTAGACTTATTGCGGTGATCACTTTGCAATGTATATAGGTATCGAATCATTATGTGTACACCTGAAAGTAATATAATGTTATATGTCAATTACACCTCAATTTTTAAAAATTCAATATTACGTGTGGCCTTGATGGCTGGTAAAATTGGGAGTCCCTATAATGGCCTAATCACAAGTCCTTCTACCTGCCCTGCTACCAAAGATAAGGTCCCCTAACCAATAACCCTCTGTATCCTGGGGACCAGACAGGGTACCTGCTTATCCCTATCTAGTAAGCTTCAGTTACCTGCTAGTCCTTGGAATTATTTAAAACAAACCAATCGGGAATTCCCTGGTGGTCCAGTGGTTAGGACTCTGCGTTTCCACTGTAGGGGGCATGGATTCGATCCCTGGTCGGGGAACTAAGATCCCGCATGCTGTGTGACACAGCCAAAAAATAAATAAATAAATAAATGAACAAACCAATCACATCTTCCTGCAGGAAACAGGGGTCACCTCATCCTCTTGTTACTACTAGGCTTGCCTCTCACAGCTGCAGCTTGTTCATGCCATTCCTGAATGCAACCCCACTGTGACTCTCTGTGCCATGGTGTCTGCCTCCCTCAGGCTGTGAACATTTGTGACTAATAACGTGCTTTCTGTCTCATCTGTCCAGGATCAGGTGTGGTGTGTTAGGCCATCTCCATAACCACAGGGCAGGATCCCCGCCCCCCTCACCAATGGGGTCAAGAGGAGGTAATTAAAGCACTACTGAGTTCTTAAAATGTGACCAGTCTAAAAAAAAAAAAAATGTGACCAGTCTGAGTCATCGAATTTTCAATTTAATTCGATTTCTTTTAAATTTAAAACCAGTCACTCAATTAATTATTGGGGAACTTTTAAGTATGTTTGGATCAACTTGGGGATGTTAATCTACTTTTTTTCACAGAAGAAGTTATGAAACACAAATGCAGATGAAGTCCTGCCAATGAAAATTGAGCATCTGAATTGAGACGTGCCTTAAGTGTAAAATACACAATGGATTTTGAAGGGGAACCATGGCAGGGCAGCCTGCCTTGGAATGCAGCAGCACAGAGGCAAATGGAGCCAGGAGATGGAGAGAGGCAGAGTACTGAAGCTACTGCTTGAGCACCCGGATCCAGCCATGCCTGAAGCTTACACATACTAGAGTCTCCCATTAATTTGAAAGCCAAAAAAAAAGTATTCTTTTTGCTTAAGACACTTGGAGCTGAGTTTTGTTTTGTTTCATTTTTTCAAATTCATGGCCAAAAGAGGCAGGGTTTGCTGAAGCACAGGTGTGTGGGGTAAACAGAAGGGGTGGAGGGAGGCGGCCTCGGGCGCACGGGGGCCAGACCTGTATATGTTGCTGCAGCCTCCTCTTCTCGGTTTGCAGCTGGCGGCTGCACTCCTCCTCCTCGCCCACACGGGCCTCTAGCTCCGACACCACCAGTTCCAGCTCCTGCTTTCGGGCTGCCAGCCGCCCCCGCGTCTCCTCAGTCTCAGCACACAATTCTGCCTCTGCTCGCAGCTGCTCTGCCAGGCGGGCACGCTCCTCTTCCAGCTGCGGATGGGGTGGGAGGTCAGCGTCCGTTAGGTAGTGCTCCCAGGATGGCCCTCAGTGGAGCACAAGGTCCCTCCTGCCCCCTGAGTTACTTTGCCCTTTGAGGCCTGGGGGGCAGGAGGGAGAGATGGAAGACAGTCCCCCATCCTGCTCTTCATCTCAGGATGACCCCTAGTCACCAAGTCAGACCCCTGGGGGCCTCCCTCTCCCTCACCTCCCTACAGCCCATCAGTCCCCAGCTCCATCCCTCCTGCCCCCCTCCTCTCTCCCCATAACCCTAACAGGCTTGAGCCTCATCCTCTCCCAATGGACTCTCTGCCCGCTCTCCCAGCCTCCAGTCTCTCCATCTCCAGTCCATCCTCCAAATAGCCCCAGGGAGGACTTTCTATCAGCTCACAGTGCATTTAATACTCCTACGCCTAGAAATTTAACCAAAGGAAATAATTCTGAAAAAACAAACAGAAAAATGCTCAAGAAGGGGTTTGCTTCAGCGTTATTTTAAGATTCCAGAAATACTGGCAACAGTTAAAAGTCCACCGCCTGTGTAGGATAGCCCAGCCCCTGCCCTGCCCGATGCTGGACCAGCCTCCTGATCATCTTGGCTCTGCAGCAACCAGCCCCACCCCCACTCAATACCCTGGCTACATCCCCAGGGCCCCGCTCCCAGCATCTCGCTGCTCAACCACACCAGTTTCCGCCCCCATTCGGCCCCAGTAAACCTCGGTTCTCCGCCAGCCCGCAACCTACCCCTGCCCCCGACCCAGCTCAGCTGGAAGCCCCGCCCACCATCGGCTCCTCCCACCGCCACGCCCTCACCCGGGGACCTCGCCCCTTACCTGCGCCACC
This sequence comes from Delphinapterus leucas, assembly GCF_059928025.1. Lineage (NCBI taxonomy): Eukaryota > Metazoa > Chordata > Mammalia > Artiodactyla > Monodontidae > Delphinapterus > Delphinapterus leucas. Next base: position 6,935,207 of record NC_143148.1, read on the forward strand.
CGGCCCTGGAGCTCGCCCACCTCGCGGGCACTCTGCTGCTGCAGCTCCTGCACTTTCTGTAGTTCCTGCGCCCGTGCCTGCAGCACCTCATCCTGCCGCGTTACCTGCAGCAGTGGCTTCACCTAGGGGGACAGGAGGGATGGTGGGTGACTGGCTCCCACCGTGGGAGGCCGCTGGGCTCAGGAGCTAAGAACTCACGCTCTGAGCAGGGCCGCATTCCTGGGTTCGCATTTCAGCTCCTCCACTACTGGCCTTGTGACCTCATCAGTCGGAATGAGTGAATGACTTCACATTTGCCAACAGCCTAGAACAGTCCGGGGTACAGTACAAGCAGCACTAAATGTGTCCCTTTTTTGCTACAGGGTCCCTTTGCCTACAGGAGACACTTGCCTCAAAGTTCTTGGTCCAAGGTCCATAGTGAGAGATGCACTTTACACTGTGTGATTCCAGGCTGGAGTGACAGGCCAGCCCGCCCCCCCCCCCCGCACATGAATAACCAAAATGAAAGTTTCACCAAACCACCCTCCCCTTTGCTAAGCGGGATATACTCTGCTCATGTCTGTTCTATTGCTTTTCTTTGGTTCTCCTCAACTCCGATTCTTCTCAACTTCTCTACTGTATTTGATTTATTTTATTATCTTCTTTTCTGAGCTAATTCATAGCATTTATCACAGCTATAACTTTCTGTTTATTTGTGGGATTCATTCACTGATGCCTGTGTGGACCAAGAATGTTGCCGGACGTCGCCTGACATATCGGTAAACAGAGGATGTTAAGGCCATCAAGCCGTGAGCCGCTGCAGCTGCCCCCAACGGCGCACCCTGAGGGGATTCAGGATGGAGGAAAACAGGATACTGGCCCTAGGTCATTAAGGTGCATATCAAAGGAATAATTTCATTCAGCCCAGACTCTTGCATCTTCCCATTCAGAGAAAAGCGCTAAATTCATTAACTCAAGATGGCTGGTTTTTCTTTAATTAGCAGTAATCTTGATGTTTGACTACCTGGTTTTGTTTGCTTGTTTGTTTGTCTCAAAACTCCTATATATCCCGGCTCCTCCCTTACCTCTTTGGAACAGTCCCTCAGAGCTATCTGAGGGCTGTATCCCGGGCTAAAGTCCTCAGTAAAGCCCCAAACAAAACATAATTCTCAACTTGTAGGTTGTGTATTTTTTTTCAGTCCGACACCTGGCAAACCACACCTCCTGTCCCCAGACCTAGGATAGGCAAACTTTTTCTTAAAGGGCCAGCTAGGAAATATTTGAGGCTTTGCAGGCTATCCTGTCTCTGTTTTAACTACTCCATTCAGCTGCTGTAACTCAAAAACAGGCACAGACAATACAGTAACCAAACCAACGGGCATTTACAAAAACAGGTGTCTGGCCCATGGGCCATAGCTTACCAACCCCTGCCCTAAACTGCGGGCTCCACGGGACAGGGCACTGTATTTTTTTTTTTAATTGAAGTATATAGTTGATTTACAACGTTGTGTTAGTTTAAGGTGCACAGCGTAGTGATTCAGTTATATATAACTATATACATTCTTATATATTCTAATATATATATATATTCTTTTTTAGATTCTTTTCCATTATAGGTTATTACAAGATATTGGGTATAGTTCCCTGTGTTATACAGTAGGTCCTTGTTGGTGGGGCATTGTCTGTTTTTATTTACCATTTTATTATTGTACCCTCAAAAGTTACTGGCACATAGTAGGTGCTCAGTTAACATGGGCTGAGGGCATGTAGGCTGACAGTTCAGACGTCATATTCAGAATTACACTGAACAGCTGTGTTTTTGCCTCCAAATCTCCATCCTCCTTCCTGCTCTCCAATTTCCCATTGGGAGAACACCCTGCCTCGAAGCTCAGACACTTGGCTCTGCCCCTCTGCATTGGGGAGGCATGTGATGCCGGCCTGGCTCATCTGATGTGTACTGACTGGTTCTGGGATGGTCATATGACTCCAGCCAGGCCAGTGAGAGTGAAACCTGGGACTCTGGCTGGAGCTCTCTGATAAGAAAAGACCACAGTGGCCTAGTTGGTGGCCGCCATGTGGGAAAAGTCTGCAGGGATCATCATGGAGGAAAGTCACATGAGAGGCACAGAATGTCAGATAACTAACATTGTTTGGGCCCTTGTGCAATAAAGGGTTAACTCAGCAGGTCTGGGTTGTTCAAACCCTGCATATTTCAAGGAAAGGACTGGCCCTTGGCTGGTTCCTGGGAGATCATCTCTAAACCTTTGGATTATCCTGCCTGATAAGAGTCCTTTGTTTACCTTGACCTCTGGAGGGGCTGGAGTAACTAAGGTCAACCACGTGGACAGTCAAGGGGGTCAATCACATGCCTATGAAAACCCTAGACACTAAGGCTTGGGTAAGCTTCCTTGGTTGGCAATATTCCATATGTGCTGTCATACAGCATTTCTATAAGAATTAAGTCCCATCTGTACAATTCTACTGGGAGTGGACAATTGGAAGCTCGTGTCTGGTCTCTCCTGGACTCTGCCCTGTGCGCCTTTTACCTTTTCTGATTTTAATGTCCATCCTTTCACTGTAATAAACTGTAACCATGAGCATAACAGCTTTTCTAAGTTCTGTGAGTCCTTCCAGTGAATCATTGAATCCTAGGGGGTCTTAGGGACCTCAACTCAACCCTAGATCCAGCTGCACCTAAAGCTGTCCCATATCTTTTATCCACGTTGGTTTGAGTCAGATTTTTTGCTGCTTGTTACCTCAAGAAGCCTGATGAACAAAAGGTGGGCTGATTAGTCCCATTTTACAGATGCACAAAACTGAGGTCCAAACCAAGAAAGTCACTTGCCCAAGCAGACCTGGCCCCAAGGACCTGTCTCCTTGCCACTTGGGCCACCTCTCCAGGTGCCCTCACCTTGATGAAGAGCCGCCACCACTGCCAGTGTCTCAGCTTGAGGTAAGCTGCACAGTTCCGCTGCATCACCCTCAGAGCACTCTGCTGCTGCTGGCGCTTCTGGAAGGCCCTGGGTGGGGAGATGGGTGGGTGGGACAATGGAGACTCAGCCCCTCCAGGCCCTGTCCCCTTAGCAAGGGAGCAAAGCTCTCTTCAATTAGTCAACCATTATTAAATGCCTACTGTGTGCAAGCACTGCTCTATTATCAGTAAATCTTGTTGGGTTCCGTCTATCAGTCTCTCTGCCCTTGACTCTCTCTGCCCTATTCCCTCCTCTCTGTTCCCACAGCCCCAGCCCCAGTTCAGCCCCAGCCTCATCTTCCACCCACTGGACCCTCACCCCAGCCACCTCCCCAGCTTCCCAGCCTCCAGAGAGGGCTTTCTATGTCCACAGCTGACCCACCCCTCTCCTGCTCCTCAGTGCCCCTGGATATGGTCCCTGCCCCTCTGCCTGGTGTTTGGGGAGTCCTTTATTCTCTGATCCTTCCTCTGGGCCAGTTCTAAGGGAGAAGGAGACTCTCCTGAAAACTCCCTGCATTCCTGAAATGTACCAGGCTCTCACATCACTAGGCCTTGGCACAAGCTGTCACTCCTGCCTGGAACACCTTTCCCATCCTCCTTCATCTACCTGGTCTGAAGGGCCTCTTGCTGTACCTGTATGACCCCCATCAAAGCACATCTCGCCCTGGACTGTGACACTTTGTGCCCGTGTATGTCTCCCCCTCCAGATTGGAGTCCCTTGAGGGAATGGCCACTAAGGTGATCACACGGACCTGGTTTGCCTGGGACTTTCTCTGTTTTAGCACAGAAGACCATGCATCCTGGGAAACCTCCAGTCCCAGGCAAACCGGGATGGTTGGTCACCCTATGGCTGAGTCTAGCTCTTCTCTGTGTCCCCAGCATTGCTCAGGAGCCTCAGGGACTGTAGAACGAAGAAGCCTGGGCATCCAGTGGCTCCATCCTTTTGTTCTCAGCCCTTCTACCATCCTGGAGGCCCTGACATCTGGAGCCAACTGATCTTCTACCATCCTGGAGCCTCCCTGACCCAGCCTCTGGGGCCATCTGGTCAACCTCCTTCCTGACCCAGCCTCTGAGACCATCTGGTCAACTTCTCTCTGCAGCAGCCCCTGGGGCCATCTAGTCAACCCCTCCCTGAACCAGCCTCGGCCAACGTGACCCCAAGAGATAGTGTGGAGCCGCACTTGCGAGCCAGGTATCCCCGGGCAGCTGCCTGGAAGGACACAATGATGTCTGTGACCTTCAGGTCCCGCTCTTCTTCTAGCTGGGCCAGAACCCCTGCCCGGAAGAAGATCTTGCTTTGTCCCACGCGGTAGAGGTTGGGGTCCAATTCCAGGGCCTGGATCTGTGAGAGTGGGGGAGGGGTCATGAGGAGGAAGGGTGATGAAAGGGGAGGCTCCAGTTCAACCTCCTCCACCACCTGAGACTGTGCACACACGTTCACACTCATGCACACACCCTCAGCCTCCACCCCACACTCACCATCTTCTCACAGGCCTGCTTCCCATCCATAAAGCCCTTGGGGATGGCATTGGGTGTCAGGATCTCGTACCTGAAGTGGGTGGGGAGGGGTGGGGGAGGGGTGAAGAGTAACAGCAAACTGTCACCATGGCCAGGCACTGGGTTCAGAGTGACAAATAGCAATAATAACAATAACAATAGGAACAGTAAGAAAAACAAATATTTAAGTATTACCGAGGGCCACACACCAGGCAGAGAGCGTTAATACCACCACCAATGGCAACATCATCAATATGTCCTAGGTGTGTCCACCCCTAGGACACACCACGTGCTGATTACGACTGTTTAATTACACCAACACCATAGGTCATTGAGACGTAAAAGAAAAGCGTGTCTCGGAAGTGTGAGAATACCAACAAATAGGGGCTGATGCTCTTGAACTTATTACGTGTCAGGTCCTGAGCTAAGTGCTTTACAGCTGTTTCTTTCACATTTCTCAGTGCAACTCCAAATTTTAAAAGTACGTTTCATAAGCACACATGTGTCTGTCCTCAGAGCCTTTCTCCTGCTGTGCCCTCTCCCTGGATCCTGACATTTCATTAAAAATAATGCATACTAGATATACAACATATATACACAAACACATATATCATATACATAATATTATATATTAATGTCATATATTAATATGCGATATTTTTTGACTGGTGATTGGGAAATGTGTGTGTGTGTGTGTGTGTGTGTGTGTGTGTGTGTGTGTATCAGAGTGTATCAGAGTTTCTCAGTCACCAGGGATCTTGTTAAAATGCAGATACTAATTCAGTAAGTCTGGGGTGGGGCCTGAAAATGTGCATACCCAGCAAGCTGTCAGGTGATACTGATGCTGCTGGCCTGGGGACCACACTTTGAGTATGAAACTGCAGACCTGCACTGTCCAGTGCAGCAGCTACTGGCCACACGCAACTACTGAGCCCCTGAAACATGGCTGGGGCAGTTGGGCAACTGGATTTTTAAATGCGGTTCATTTTAACTAAGTGAAATTTAAATTTAAAAACTGAAGCAGGAGGGACTTCCCTTCCCTGGTGGGCCAGTGGTTAATACTCTGCGCTCCCAATGCAGGGGGCCCAGGTTCGATCCCTGGTCAGGGAACTAGATCCTGCCTGCTGCAACTAAGACCCAGCACAGTCAAATAAATCAATAAATATTAAAAAAAAAACAAAACTGAAGCAGTGTAAAATATTTTTCTGTTCAACACAATTTATTTCTTTTCTTTTTTTTTGGCCACTTGTCTTGTGGGGATGTTAGTTCGCCAACCAGGGACTGAACATGTGCCCTCAGCAGTAAAAGCAGGGAGTCCTAGCCACTGGACCGCCAGGGAATTCCCACAATTTCATTGTTTTGATAGGACTACATTTCACTTTGACCACTGGAAATTTAGTGTCTGAATTGAGATGTGCTACAGGTGTAAGACATACACCAAATTTCGAAGACTCAGTAGGAATAAAAGAATGCACAATGTCTCAGTACTAATTTTTTATATTGATTACATGTTAAAATGATCTAATATCTTGAGTGTACTGGGTTAAATAAACTCTTATCATGTAATTTCACCTGTTTCTTTTTACTTTTAAAAATATGGCTACTAGAAAAATTTAAATTGTATATGGGGCTCACATTCTCTTTCTATTGCATGGTGCTGCTATATACAGCTTGCATGAAGCATAATTTTTGTTATAATATTCACCATATTACTGGCTTATTATATGTTGATATTTTTTTCTTCTCTCCTATTCGACTGCGTTTTTTTTAAAAAATAAACTTATTTATTTATTTATGGCTGCATTGGGTCTTTGTTGCTGTGCGCGGGCTTCTACTCTTTGTTGCGGTGCGCAGGCTTCTCATTGCGGTGGCTTTTGTTGTGGAGCATGGGCTCTAGGTGCATGGGCTTCAGTAGTTGTGGCACACGGGCTCAGTAGTTGTGGCTCACAGGCTCTAGAGCGCAGGCTCAGTAGTTGTGGTGCACGGGCTTAGTTGCTCCGTGGCATGTGGAAATTTCCCAGACCAGGGCTCGAACCTGTGTCCCCTGCTTTGGCAGGTGGATTCTTAACCACTGCACTACCAGGGAAGTCCTCGACTGCATTTTTATAAGAAATGCCGATTGCGATACCCAGATCGCAACATAGTACTCTATGCCCTTTCTCTTGGGGAGTCCAGTGGATGGGGGCATTGCTCTCCCATATCACAGAGGAGAAAGCTGAGACTCAGTAACCAAAGGAACTTGCCCGGAGGCCCCGCCCCTCCACTCGCGCTGAGGCCCCACCCCTGACCCCTCCCAGAAGTAGCAGTTGGGGTGCTTTGGATGCAGGCACCCAAGCCCTACCCCTCCCCATGCCGCTCACCTCTGCCGGAATTCCTGGAAGAGGATGCGGTTGGGAAAGCCCTGGCGACAGATGCGGATGCCCTCCAGGACGCCGTTACAGCGCAGCTGGTCCAGCACCAGCCGCGGCTCCAGCTTCCCAGCCTGCAAAGAGCAGTCACAGACATGCGAGGTCAGTGGCTGCCACACGGAGGCGCCACTCACTGGATGGCAGCTGTCAGGGGAACTCAGGTGGATGGCAGTTTGGGCAGGTCAAAAATGGTTGGCAATTTCATCTGGTTCAACCTATAATTTACTGAGCACCTACTACATGCCAGGCAGAAATGCCTGCCCCAGGGAGCTCACTATCCACTGGGAGAGGTCGACAATAAATGAGGTCAAGACATCACAAACGTCAGAAGTAAATGAGTGCTAAGTGCTAAGGGGCAAAGAGCAGAGGGGAAGGAGGACGGAGAGTGCTCAACTTGCATAGGACAGTCTGGGAAGGTGATGTGTGAACAAAGCACGTACATCATCATTTTTGGTAGTTAACTTTCATTGCCTTTTCTTTCTCTTACTTGCTTTTTTTTCCCCCAAAGTAATACACAAATGGTAAAAATCTAAACACTACAAAAAAATGCAAATTACACGTTGTGAAAAACAACTCTTGCCTTGCCCAGGCCCCCAGAGTGGTCAACACAATACCCAGGTTTTTATGGAGCCTTCTAGATCAGTGGAGTCCCCTCACATGCTTAAAAAAGCAAAAACAAACAACAAACAAAACCAAAAAAAAAAAAAAAGCCCTGGCCCCAGGCTAGGGCAGAATATAAATATCTGGTGGGGACGAGGGTTAAAAAATGAGAACCACCATTCTGTATCTTTTTCAAGGGCTATCTAAGCATACATGTATTTATTCATCCATCAAACGTTTATTGAATATTCACTGTATACCACACAATGTGTTCTAGGCACTGGGGACTTAGCAGTAAAAAAGGAGATAAAAGCCCCTGCCCTCAGAATGTCCCAGCAAAAAGGGAGTTTCTGTTTATTTATTATTATATATGTTCCCTATTCCTTGGTAATCACGCTTCCATTCTGTGGGAGGGAGGGCGCTATTCCTCCCCCTATGCTCTCAGTCCATGAGTGGCTAGGACTGACCTCATCCTGGCTCCAGACATGGTCATGTGACTCAGGCCAGGCCAATCAGGCTGGTTCAAGGGTGGGCACAAGGGCCATCCTAGGCCAGTGAAAGCCAGCCCTGGGACTTCTGCTACATCCATGCTGCCAGAGGCTCTCTCTTTCCTTTAGGGTTGCTGAACTGAAAGAATGAAAGTCTGGAGCCACTGGTGGCTGCCGTGCCACCCTGAGAATGGAGACAGAGATTCATCAGAGAGGAGGCAACACATAGAAAAGCAGAGCCAAGCAAAGGAAAAAGATTCCTGACATCACCGTTTGAGCACCTGGATCCAACTGTGTCTGAACCTAATCATGGAATCTTCAATTATGTGAATCTATACATTCTCACTTTTTTTTTTTGGCCGTGCCCTGTGGCTTGTGGTATCTTAGTTCCTCAACCAGGGATGGAACCCGGGCCCTCGGCTGTGAAAGCGTGGAGTCCTAACCACTGGACCGCCGGGGAATTCCTGATACATTTTCACTTTTGCTTAAGCCATCTTAGTGGCTCTCTCAAAAGAGCCCCAAGGAAATGGCTGAAAATAGCTGGAAATTGGAAATAATATATAGGATGGTCTCACAGTAACATTTTGGTTTTTTCCCTCCCTCCCTCCCTCCTTTCCTTCCTTCCTTCCTTCCTTTCCTCCTTCCTTCCTCCATTCCACCCTTCAACAAGACATTTGGCAGGCTTGAGTGGGAGGTGCCCAGCAAGGTCAGGAGACTGATTACTAAAAGGGGACTGAGAAAACTAGTAAATCTGTGCTATATTACAGGATCTCACTGTTGCTAAAAAGAGATGTTGGGCTGGAACTTGACATACGGGTGGGAACTCATAGTTTTCAATATATAAAGATAGTTATAGAAATAAACATAGATGTTTAAGTGTATGTACACATATGTGTGTGTACATGTATATACATATGTGTATGCATGCATGTACACTAGTGTGTACGTACATAGCTCTATTTACTGAGAGGTCCTGGGAGTGACACCTTGATACCATGGAGCACACCTAGCACCCAGATCTTAGACTGTAAGCACCATTCTCCACTTAAAAGGACCAAGGCTCTTTGGAGAAGTGGCTGAGTCCATGTATGCTATATTTCATCAAATAAAAGCCACTATCAATTGTAAAACACACTGTTATCTTATATACCACCAAGAAAGAAAAGCTCTTGTCAATTAAACTCTGACAGGCCTTTGATTGTAAGCCACATCCCAACTTCAGAGATGCTAAAATGTCACAATAAATGTGTCTTAGATTTGATAAAATATGGTATTTACAGCTATGAGAAACACACAGATCCACCTACTCAATAACCACAGCTCCTACTTTCTGAGGACAGTATAAGCCCCAGGCACCTAGTTTCACCTTCTACTATGCTGACCCTTTTCTACAGGGCCTATTCTCTGATTTTCCCAACAAGAAAACTTATTGGTGGCCTAGGAGGCCAGGCATGGTCTCCCCACACTTACATGACACTCCCAACTCCAACGGTCTTTTTTCCATCCCTTGTACCTTTCATGCTCCAACCAACCACTGGGCTTCTGCACAAGCTGTTCTCTGCTTAGAATACCACTTATCCTTCCAAGCTCAGACCTCACCTTCTCCAGGGAGCCCTCCCTGACTTCACTGTATTCCCACTACCTGGCACTTAGTAGGTGCTCAGTAAAACTTACGTCCTATGAATGAATGAATTTTCCTAACAGGGCATTGAGCCTGGGAGGGAAAACAACTTGCTCGAGGTCACACACCCAGTCAGAAGTGAGCCTGGGGCCAGACATGGTTCCAGCCACATCCAGCGACTGGGACTTTACCCACTGCCAGAGCTGCCTTCCCTCCCCGGGCTGGGTCACTCACCCTCTTCTCGTGGTTGGGGATGATACAGCGGACGAAGCTGGGGTTGGTGTTGCTGAGTGTGGCCATGAGGCGGCTCAGGGACTCCTTGTAGAGCTGTCCCACCGTCCGGAACATGCCCCGGCGTGGGCGGCCACCAGGCGGGCCATCCCCAAGGCTGTTCACCTGCTCCAGCCCCACGATGCCCTCCACTGTGGGAGGAGGAAACAGATGTAGAGAGCGAGTAAAGTCAAAGGTCAGTTTTAGGGGGCTGGGTTGGCCAAAGGTCAAGGATCTTATTATTTATAGGACCTGGCACTTTACATATGAAACACCTCTCACAGCCTAGTAAGGTAGGTGTTATCAGCCCATTGGACTGACCAGCAAACTGAGGCTCAGAAAGATGGAAGACTGTGCCCAAGGCCACACAGCTTAGGATCCGAAGACCCAGGATCTGAACCCAGGCAGTATGAATCTTCTCGAACCCTGGTCTCTGACCCTTTTCCATTTTCCTTATCAGCAAATGATGATGATGAAGATAGAAAATGCTTCCTTAGCACTTATTCTCTGCCAGGCACTGCTCAAAGCACTTGACATACATCAGCTTATTTATAAGCCTATAAAAATCATTCCCATTTTATAGATGAGGAAACTGAGGCACAGAGAGGGAAAAGGGCGATAACCACAGCTGCATTTTCAGGAACTTGAAACAGTGTCACATTAACAATGTAATGAAGTCTGGTTTTATTACGATATTTGAAATAAAGCAATATTTAAAATAAGGCAAAAAATTAAAAATACATAAATAAATGAAAAAACATAAAATAAAATAAGGCAAACTGCCTCCATAGTCACCATTTTCCCAGAAAGGCCTGATTTCATGATAATTTTTTTTCCCTATTGTCATTTGATGCTGTCACTTCAACTAGTGAGAAATATGCACTCCTTTGTCTCAAATTCTATGTACTGAATCATTCCCAGTTTCTCAAGAACCTGCAGCTGGGGCAGAATCTGATGGCCTGCAGTCCCCAATCACGAGGGTTATCACGGTCAACTAGATAACTCGCTCTGAGGGCAGTGCTTGGCACACAGTGGGGGCTCAGATATGGCATTTTTCCTCCCCAGGTTCAAGTCTCCCTCCTACCGCCATGCTCCTAGTTATTTTCAAAAGGATAATTATCATTTATTAAGTTCTTATAGCACAGGTAAGAGCAGAGGCTCTGGGTTCAAATCCCAGCTCTGTCCCTTACTGGCTGTGTGACCACAGGCAGGTGACTTAACCTCTCTGTGCTTCCATGTCCTCATCCGTATAACAGGGGTAACAGTACTAACAGCTGCCTGATTAGGTTGTTCAGAGGATTCCATGTGTTAATAATGGTAAAAGGGCTTTGCACAGTGCACAGCACACAGTACGGGTTCAATTAATGCCAGCTGATACTATCACAGTTGTTTGCACTTTTACATGCGGTTTAGTTAGAAGAAGGCCTTGTGCTGCTACAAAGAGTCTGGAAACTGCTAAGGGAGCCAACAAGGGGTGGGGACAGGAAAGAAGAGGGAAAGATCTCTGTATGGTAAGGAAAGGGGATAGATGTTCAAAACCAGGTTCCCGGTCCAAAGGGCCCACCCTCCTTGTCTGGCAAATCTCACCCGTTGATGCACAGCAACACCCACCCCCTGACGGAGAAATGGCAGAGCCGTGCCTCCCTGAAGATCCTGGGGGCGACGGTGGGAAGGAGCCAAGGAAAGAGAACTGCTGCAAGCCCCCGTGTTCTGGGTGGGGGTGAGGACAGATGGGGGGAGAGGCAGGGAGATGGGATGGGAGGTGCAAAGGGAGCAGCATGAGAAGAGGCAGGAAGAAAAAAGAAGAAAGGGTTATTAGTCAACAGCACAGAGCAAAGCAGGAGGAGGAACCTGATCCTGGCCATGAACTTTTAAAGCCAGGGAGACTGTCCTGTTCAGCTTTATGAGGGCATCAATGTTGGTTGAAAGGGCGAATGTCCCCTGCGAATTTAATACCCGGGGGGGGAAAAACTTCTCTCCCTATAGGTTGAGTCTGTATCTGTTTTATTAGGTATCCCCTTTTGCCCTGGCCACCAGGAAGCTCAAGGACTAACTCAAGGCTCCCACCCAGCTTGTTGAAGAGAGTTTGTCTCATTTCCCTTTTCCCCTGGGCTTCCAGGATGTTGGGTACCCAACTCTGGGCTGTCAGGATGCCCGAAAGCAAAGCCAACTCTGGGCTCAGGGCAGCTGTAGTAGAGACTGATGCAGAAATGGCCCCAATCCCCCACCCCTCTCTGTGACTTGCAGCTCCTTGAATCTGGGCTGGCCTTGTGACTTGCTTTGTTCAGAAGAACTGTGGAGGAAATAATACTGTGTGGGGTTCCAGTCTAGGACTCAAGAGGCTTTGCCACTTCTACTTTCTCCCTTGGAACACTTTGAGAGCCGAGCATATATAGGATGGAGCATGTGAAGGATTAGGGGGAACATCATGTGCTCATGAACATGGCACAAATTTTAAAGAAGTTGACGGGGAAGATTTTCAGTCTGAAGGAGATGATTCTCGGCAGAATCTGGTTCTGTTACTGAACATCAAACAATGCTTTTCAATCCCTCTTGTATAAACTATATGAGATACTAACATCAAATTTCTCTGTCTAAAATCAACTCACCATATCAAGGTGTGCTATGCCCTTTCGCTCTGTGAGTTTGTTTTGGGAATGACTCATCTTGCTTATTTTGTTCTCTTGTCCAATTGCATGGGCTGGCGCTTCTACTACTATGCTTTTCACTTCAATAAAAGATTAAGGCAAACTGACAGATTCTGGAAACCCAGAATCAGGAAACCAAGATGCTGGTTCTGTCCGTTTTATAAAATCATCTCTCAAACCTCCTCTAAGGATGGGGGGCAAGGATGGACAGGGCTTGCTGGTCTGAAAGTGTCAGTCTGAAAAGACTGATGGCCAAACTCACATGGGCCTTGTTGGAGCAGGAAAACTCCAAAACTATACCTGGGTTTTAGCTCTTTTTTTTCTTCCCTGAATCCCTGAAGGGAACTTTGGGAGAGATCAACGAAAGCAAAGCCTAGAAGTTGACTAACCTGTAAATACTGCCCTTCCGAGTTCTCTTGTTGTTTTTAATTCTTTTTCAGTCGAATCTCTTGATTTTTTTTTTTTTTAGGGATCGTATGCCATCTACAATTAATAACTTCATTGCTTCCTTTTGAATATTCATATACTTATTTCTTTTTCTGGTCTGATTGCATAAACTATTATCGCCCAAACAGTGTTTCCCAGCAGTGTTGACAGTGGGCATCCTTGTCTTGTTTCTGATTAAGGAGGAATGTTTTATCATTGAGTGTGATGCTGGTTTGAGATATCAATCAATCAATCACTAATTGGAATCACTACTGGAAGGCTGTCTGGCCTACTGGCACCAGTTCTGCCTCTGAGCTGACGACTCAGGTCTGGAACAAAAGTGCTCACACTGTGAGCTGGGAGAAGGGATGCACAGAGCTCCAGGGACAGGGCCTGTGGAAGCTGGTCCTCACCGTCTTTCCAGATCTCTGCCGTTAGCCGGTCTGTGCTCTGGTGAAGCAAGGCTGCGACACTGTCATTCAGAGGGTCCATGTTTTTCATCAGCCACTCACTGGCCTTGTAGTCAACCTGAATGAAATTGGGCACAGGAGGGTGGTGGGGTGGTGGGTTCACCAGCACTGCTGATTTCCCAGGGAGCCTCCCAGAAGCTCTGAGATTCCCAGCTCTGGGGCTCACCACTCAGGAGAGAGCACCGGTGGACACCTTGTGCCCATATCCTGAACTGCACCCACCTGCAGCATGGTCCCTCTCCCTTTCTGTATTTCCCTTAAGAGGACTCTGCCCACCTCTGGGACCTCGTCCACCAACACTTCTTTCCTTATTCATTTAGCCACTCTGGTCCTCAAACGTGCAAGCTCATTTCCACCTCGGGATTTTGACCCCTGCCGTTCCCGCCACCTGTGATTCCCTCTCCGTGGATTTTCACGTGGCCAGCTCCCTTCCACGGAATCACAGTCTTGACCACCACGATTCCCTGCACACGTTCCCCCCCACCAGACGGTGGCTTCCAGAGGCCAGGGCCTGAGTCTGACTCACAACCAGCAGGGGACTGGGCACACAGGAAATCTTAGCAAATGTCTGGAAAACAACTGAGTTCTAGAACAGAACACATGGGTCTCCTACCCCTCAGCCTTTGTGTACGCTGTTGCCTCCACCCATTCTTTTCTGGCTACGGGTTACTCATCATTTATTTTATTATTATTTTTTAAAATATTTATTTATTTGGCTGCACCAGGTCTTAGTTGTGGCATGCAGGATCTAGTTCCCTGAGTGGGGATTGAACCCAGGCCCCCTGCATTGGGAGCATGGAGTCTTACCCACTGGACCACCAGGGAAGTCCCTACTCATCATTTAGACCAGGGATTGGCAAACAATGGCCTCCCGGCCAAAACCACCTCCTTTTATAAATAAAGTTTTAGGGACCTTCCTGGTGGTCCAGTGATTAAGAATCCGCCTTCCAATGCAGGGGACGCAGGTTCAATCCCTGGTTGGGGAACTAGGATCCCACGTGTCGCGGGCCAAGTAAGCCCGCCCGCCACAACAAAGAGGCCGCGAGATCCGACGCAGCCAAAAATAAATAAATAGGGCTCCCCTGGTGGCACAGTGGTTAAGACTTTGCCAGCCAATGCAGGGGACACGGGTTTGGGTCCTGGTCCGGGAAGATCCCACATGCCGCGGAGCAACTAAGCCCGTGTGCCACAACTACTGAGCCTGCGCTCTAGAGCCTGCGAGCCACAACTACTGAGCCCGCACGCCATGACGCCTGTGTGCTTAGCCCGTGCTCTGCAACAAGAGAGGCCATTGCAATGAGAAGCCCGCGCACCACAACGAAAAGCAGACCCCGCTTGCCGCAACTAGAGAAAGCCTGCGTGCAGCAACAAAGACCCAATGCAGCCAAAAATAAATAAATAAATAAAATAAATAAATAGATAATTTAAAAAATAATAAAATAAATAAAGTTTTATTGGAATACGGCCCTCATTTATGTGTGAACTTGTGGCTTCTTTCGTGCTCTCATGGCAGAATTGAGTAGTTGTGCCAGAGACTGGCCCACAGAACTGAGACTATTCACAGAAAATGTTTGCTGACCCTTGATTTAGAGTTCAGATCAAGCATCACTCTCCTCTGTGAGACCTTCCCTGGGATTCCTCCTCTGGACTTTGACACGATCCACAGCTGGCCCCATTAAAGTACTTATCGGCCTTATATCCCGATGGTCTGTCTTCGTCTCCTTCCCAGATAAGGAACTTTGTGAGGACAGAATCATATCTGACATGGGTCCCCAGCTTTGCTCAGCACAGGGCTGAGCCCACAAAAGGCATATGTTGGCCAAATGAGTGAATAAAATGCACCTAATTCTCCACCTGGTGAACTCCTATCCATCTCTCGAAACACACTGCAAATATCCCCTCCTTGAGGAAGCCTTTGCTGACTTCATCAGACAGAGTCCTCACTCCTCCAAGGGCTTTCCTACCCCTGGCCTGGCTGTGACTTGTCCCAGTGGACACCAGGTGGCCCCTGCTTTCCCTCTGCACCCTCCCTTCATCCTCACTCCCACCCACAGCCCCCAAGGCTGGCCCCTGCTCCCTACCTTGCCCGCATAATGCAGGACACTGAAGTCGGCCTGATCCCGCAGAGTCCTTGGCCGCTGGAATTTGGGGTGACCACCCTGCTCTTGGGCCACCTTCTCCACAAAGGACTTGTCTGTGGCCTTTGGGAACCAGCACTCCTCATCCAGCAGAGCGAGGAGCCCAGGGGGGTTGGCCTGACCATTAACAGAGGAGGGCAGAAGAGTTAAGTCAGATCCCCAAATACTGGACGCTTAGGTTGCTGCTAATTTTTAGTTCTTGTGCCACTTGGGACCTACGAGCAAACACGAGAACAACCGTTATGGCCATCGATTAGCCCTTGGATTCGAGCCACGCCCCGTGGCAGGCATGTTCTGGGTTCTAATCGTCCAGCAGCCACACGGATCTATGCCGTTTTCCCCATTTGACCGATGGAGAGGCCTGAGGCCGGTGGGGTGAGGAGCTGGACCAAGGTCGCGCGGAGGGTGGAGCGGCCGTGGGCTCACCGGCCGCTCGATGAGGTCGATGCAGGGCTGCAGGTCGAGGCCGAAGTCGAGGAAGGCCCAGGGGATGCCCTCGCGCTGGTACTCCTCCTGCTCCAGCACGAACATCGTGTGGTTGAAGAGCTGCTGCAGCTTCTCGTTGGTGTAATTGATGCACAGCTGCTCGAAGGAGTTCAGCTGCGGGGGGAGGGACCTGTGAGAGAGGGGGACAGGGACCCGGAGAGAGGGGGGCAAGGCCAGCCCCCAGCCAGGCACAAAGCGCAGACCTGGAAGATCTCAAAGCCGGCGATGTCCAGGATGCCCAGGAAGGAGGCGCCTTGGCGGGGGCTACGGTCCAGGGCTCGGTTGAGGCGCAGGACCAGCCAGCGGAAGAGGCGCTCGTAGGTGGCCTTGGCCAGGGCCTCCAGCGCAAAGTCAGCCTGCAGGTCAGGGCACACAGTGAGGGCCCAGCCTGCACATTAGTGCCCCCCGACCCCGCCCTGCCGGCAAGGAGGCACTGGGTGCGGACGGAGCCCCATCGTGGTTCGTCAAGAGCAGTGACATTAACAACAGCAGATCATTAGTGACGCCCTACTGTGCGCCGGGCACTGTGTGAAGCGCTTGGGGGCACATTAGTTCATGAATATTCCACCCACCCCTTGAACCAGTTTCCACGGCAGAACAGGTAAGAGGGTGGAATCTGGAGACCAACATCTAGATTGGAATCCTAGCTCTGCTACTTAGAGGCTGTGTGACCTCAGGCATGTGAATAAACCTCTCTGTGCCTCAGTGTCTTCATCTGTAAAATGGATCCTATCAATAGTACCTTGACTGAGAGCAGAACCCAGGTCAGTGTGATCCCCAAGCTCATATCCCTCACTGTGCCTTCTCTGTCCTAGCACCTCGAGAGCCCAGCCTGGGGTCAGGCAGAGGCCTCTGCCCCAAAACTGGAATTCTGAAAACATCTAGTCTGTGTTCACCTCTCCCCACCCTCACTGCCACCACCCTTATCTGTGCTGCTGTCATCGCTTGCCGGGACTATGACAGCGGCCTCCTTGTGTCTCATTGCTTCCACTGGGGCCCCCGGACCCAATTCTCCACACAGTAGACAAGGGAATCTTTATAAAGACAAACTGAACCAAGTTATTCCCTGGCTTAAATCCTCACTGGCTTTCTGCTGCACTCTGCATAAAACTCACCTCCTTATTGTGGTTCCTAAGACCTCATGTGATCTGTCCCCTTCCAACCTCTCTGACTGCAGCTGCTACCACCCTCTCCCCCACTGTCTAGTCTCACTGATCTCCTTAATGCTCCCAACTTGCCAAGCTTGTTCCAGCCCCAGGGCCTTTACACATGCTATATTCCCTTTGTCTTGAACCATCCAAGTCTCAACTCAAATGTCACCCCTTCCGAGAAGACTTTCCCGAGCACCTCAATCCCTTCCTTTGAAGAAAGCACCCGTTTCTTCCTTTATTATCTGATTCCCTACTACAGCCTGAGCTCCCTGAAGGTGTGGTCTTTGCTTCCATGACTGCCTTTATTCTAGCACCTAGACCAGAGTCGGTAACTGAACAGACACTCAGCAAAAGTTTGTTGAGTGAGCGAGAAAAAACTGGCATAAGCTGCTTAAAAATCCAGGGCCCTCCCTGCGCCCACCTGCCGCCAGCCTTGCCCACCTGTTCCTTGGTCTGTGCTTTCTGCACGTAGTCCCGGCCAACTTTGATGCGGGGGGTGAGCAGGGCGCGGGAGAAATCTGTCACCCCCAGGCCCAGGAGGCGGCAGAGCTTCTGCGCAGCTGAGGGCGAGAGGCACCAAGATGCGATCAGCACTGGGAGGTGGGGACAGTGCAGAGTGGGGGAGGGGGGAGAGGGTGCCACCCCCCCACTGTTGGTGAAACACCAGCCTTTCCCGCTAGAGGTATTACGGGTCCTAAAGGTGTGTGCATTCTCCAGCCCAATAATTCTCCTCCTGGAACCCTAAGTTGGCAAAAATAATTCTGGATGTGGGCAAAAGCTGGACTAGGAGGATGTCCGTCACAGCACTGTTTACAATGGAGAAAACCAGGAAGCAACCTGAATGTCCAACAGCTAGGGATTGGTTAGAGAGTCAGGGTGCATCCATTTGAACAAATGTTCTGCAGTCACTAAATATTATTATAAATAATAATTATTTATAACATTATTATTACTAATAATATAAGCATTATAATTATTATTTAATAAATAATAATTATTATAAATTACATGGTACACTTAAGATGTGTACATTTCATGATTTGTATGTTTCACTTCAAGTCCATGAAAGAACTGTAAACAAATATTGGACGCCAGTAAATCATATACAGGCTGAAGGGTCTATACCAATATCTGAGATTTTGAAACGCGCCAGAAAAGGAGATGGATGAACAGAGGATGCAAAGATATTCGATAAAGCAAGTGTAGTAAAGTGTCAGTGGTAGAATCTTGGTGGTGGATCTGGGTGTTCGGTATAAAATTTTTTGAACTTTTCTATATGTTGGAAAGTGTCTCAATAAAATGCTGGGGGAAAACTCTTGGAATAAGAGTTCAGTGAGGTGGCCAAACCTAAAACAAATCTTTAAAAATTCACTGCTCTTCCCTATTTTTGTAGGAATAAAAAATTGCCAAAATGTTAATAGCTGTTTTGGCAGAAGATGGAGGAAGGGCTGTGTGGGCAGGTGTATTTCTTCTTTCGCCTCTGAATTAAAATGATCATTAAGAAGTGCTTTTGAGCCTCTATCACTTGCGTCACAGGAAGATACTTACTACAAACACTCAGCTCCAGCAAAAGAGAAAAACACTGAGGAAGAGACACATTAAAATGTCAACAGTGGTTATTTCTGAGAGGTGATGAGGATTTAAGTCAATCTCTCTCTCTCTCTCTCTCTCCCCCCCCCCTCCGATGCAATTGCAATTTCTAATTCTTCTACAGTGATTCTGCATTATATGGGAATATTTAAAAACTGAAAAAACAGCATGGAGCACTATGCTGTCAGTAACAGGGTGACTTAACAGGGTTCTAAGCCCTTGGTGTGTACTTGGCCAGCCGGTGGAGCCTGGGGGCTGCTTCTCCAATTAATGTTTGCAAATGCAGAAAAGGAAATACAAGGGATTCCAAAGGAGATTAATTATACTGACATACAGTTCTCCTCACAGAACCCAGGTGAAGCAACCCCAGTAGAGTTCTAGTTAATAACCTTGAAAAGTTACCCCCATTGCATTAAGGAGGTGGGGGGAAAGCAGGTTTCAAAACAGTTTATAAGGTCTGACCCCAATTTTGTAAATCAAACGAATGAGTATGTATGGCACACCTGCTGGGTGTGTGAACCTGGCCCCCAGATGTCACAGGGATAGCTCAGATCAGTGACATCGTGAGAGATGCCCCTTCCTTCGTATGTTCTGTGTTGTACAGCTTTTGAAAATAGCCCATAGGGTGTCATAATCAGGACAGAAATCTCTTCCCATCTCGAGGGGAAGGCGGTGTAAAGCAAGATTCCATTTCTGTGATAATTATTTCCACACTGATACAGACGTAGAACAAAGCCCAGAGAGAAATGCCCCCAAAAGTGTTAGCAGTAATTATGGGTAATTTCCCTGCCTTTATACTTCCCTGTCTTGCCATATTTTCTTCCCCATTCAGATTGTATTCTTTTATAATAATAAAGAAGCAAAGCTATTTCCATTTTGATAAAAAAAGGAATATCAACTATACTTCTGCTGAAAGGCAAAAAAACCCCAAAAGTATATATATGCAGAGCGCAGAGGCCAGGAGGAGATATGGCCAGTGCTAATGCTGGTCTTCTGGGAGGGGCTGGGATGATGGAGGGTCCTGCTGTCCGCGCCCCCTTCCACCTTGGCACACTGGTGTTGTTCAAATTTTCAGCAGAGCTCACACTTTTTATAATCAAGAAAAGAGTGGACGGTGTTATTTTGGTAAAGGTTCAGCAAAGGGCAGGAAATCAGGGTGGTCCTGGATGGGAGGTGGGTCTGGCTGGGAAGGGAGGATGCTCTGTACGTAGGTGGGTAGCAGGCCATGTGGTGGTACCTGTGTTGTCAGGCATGGAGGCTTGATCGGTGTTCCGTTCTCTCTTCAGGACAATGTTGCCAAACTGGAGAACGGCCGAGACCATCCGCAGCATGGCTAAGGGGCAGCAGAGACACAGATCAGCGAGGCTCAGGGTCCTGACATGTGGTCTGAACTAGCCCCTTAGAAATCTAGCTTAAACAAGGACCTGCTGTATAGCACAGGGAACTATACTCAATATCTTGTAATAACCTATAATGGAAAAGAATCAGAAAAAGAATAGATATATGTATATGTATGTATAACTGAATCACTTTGCTGTACACCTGAAACGAACACAACATTGTACATTAGCTATACTTCAGTTAAAAAAATAAGATAATAAAAAAAAGAAATCTAGCTTAAAAACCTTACGTCAAATTATACCACCACCTGACACCAAGCAGCTCTTAAATACATGAACGGATAAATGAATTCTGTATTTTATTTTATTTTTTGGCCACACTGCGTGGCACGAGAGATCTCAGTTCCCTGACCAGGGATTGAACCCGCGCCCCCTGCAGTGGAAGAGCGGAGTCATAACCACTAGACCTCCAGGGGAGTCCCTGAATTCTGTATTTTATATTCAAAGTTTGCTTTATCGTCATTTGGTGTCTGCTCATGTCCATTTTATAGAGCAATGCATAGAAGATTTAAAAGGATTTAGAGAAATGAATGAGGAAGATCTTTAGCAATATGGAAAGATTTCTAAAATATCGAGTAAAAAATTCGAGGTGCAGAATGGTATATATGGCAACCACTATCTATGCAAAAAAAAAAAGGCAGAAAATGTCAAGGTCAGTCAATTTTCCTTATTCTTGGTAATTATGTTCTATAGGGTCACCTGAAACACTGAATTATCGAATGTGAACAAGTGTTCCTATGGGGGAATACAGGTTTGGTTCCTGGGAGCCTCTGGTCACATTTTCATCAACTGATCAATGCATCACCTTGGTTTATGTGTGTTTCTGTTTAAAGACACCTTATCTGATGGGAATGTAAACTGGTGCATCACTAGCTAAAACAGTATAGAGGTTCCTCAAAAAACTAAAAATAGAATCGCAGCAATCCCACTCCTGGGCATATACCCAGACAAAATTCTAATTTGAAAAGATACAAGCACCCCTATGTTCACAGCAGCACTATTTACAAAAGCCAAGACATGGAAGCAACCTAAATGTCCATTGACAGATGACTGGATAAAGAAAATGTGGTACATATATACAATGGAATATTACTCAGCCATAAAAAAGAATGAAATAACGCCATTTGCAGCCACATGGATGGACCTAGAGATTATCATAGTAAGTGAAGTAGGTCAGAAAGAGAAAGACAAGTATCATATGATATCACTTATATGTGGAATCTAAAATACGACACAAATGAGCATATCAATGAAATTGAAACAGACTCCCAGACACGGCAAACAGACTTGTGGTTGCCAAGGAGTAGGGGGGTAGGGGAGGGAAGGAGTGGGAGTTTGGGATTAGCAGATGCAAACTAATGTATATAGGATGGATAAACAACAAGGTCCTACTGTAGAGCACAGGGAATTATATTCAATATCCTGTGATAAACCATAATGGAAAGGAATATGAAAAAATGCACACACACACACACACACATACCCAGTCACTTTGGTATACAGCAGAAATTAACACAACATTGTAAATCAACTATACTTCAATAAAATTTTTTAAAGACATATTATCTGATATACAGCATTGATTCACATTGAACTCACAACCAACATTCACTACAACTGGAGTCTGAAGGAAGCTCTTCTCACACACGTATTTTCTCTGTAAAGCACATCACAGCCTTCCTGCTCTTACGGACACTGGACAGCATTAAGCACTACATTTAGGGGGACATTTCAGACAGTGAAATCACCAACCAAAAAGCACCCCAAAAGTGAAAAGCGTGGCACTCAACAGACTGTAGAAAGGACAGTGGTTTACAGTATGGGCTGGAACAAGAAGGCTGAATGTCACCCCGTGGGCAACTCAAAACTTTCACTCCTCTATGCATGACAGCAATGACCACAAAAGCACCAGGATTGCTGGTTTGGGGGTTACGAATAAATGTCGTGTGTAGGTGAATTCTCCAACTCGGACATCGTAAAAGAAGATCGATTGTATTAATATTTGCACGTCTGCGCAAAGCGGCTAGAAATCTCGCCGTGAGTGGGCAGTGCTGCCCCCTAGAGGACGAGGACGTCTCGGGAACGTGCAGGGGTTGGTTAGCATAGGGATGGGGGCCACCCTGGCAACGTTTCTGGATGCCACAGAGACTGGGCAGGTGGGAACCAGAGGAGTTGCCCTTCTGTATCACAAAGAGTTGCCCACATTCCGTTTGATTGCGAAACGTCCCAGTGGACATTCACGTCTGTGAAATCATGGTTTGGGATGCTCTGAGACTAACCCCAGCAGTTTTATGTATACGCACAAAAGTGTTTTGTGTTTGGTTTTAATACACAGTGCATTTTCTAGGAGGATAGTCACTGAGGAATCCGAGGGAAGGCTGGTCTTGGTTTTGTTCAGAACTTATCAAGATTTGGTCATCGCGTCAAAGCCTCCTTGTCTCCACCCGCAAAGCTGCCCTCGGCTTGGAGTGGACCATATAACACGCCTACATTAGGCTGGGCTCCTGTCTGCTGCTTTCGCGGTGATGCTTCAGACCAGCGCCAACACCCAGCTACCTCATCCACGTTCCTCCTAGAACAGTCTTCACGATTTACGGATTGAAAAGGACACTGACCTATTTTCACTTACTCCAGGTCCTGTTCCAAACACTCACAAATGACCTCATGTCACCTTCGGAACAACTCACTGAGCCAAATCCTGCAATAGCATCTTGCGATGGGAAACAGTAAAACCCCCATTTGACAGACAGGGAAACCGAGGCACATTCAGGTAATCAACTTACCCAGGATCACCCAGCCCATAAGCGGCATGGCTGAGACACACCCGGCAGTCTGGCCCTGGAGTCTGTATTCTTAACAGCCGTGCAGCCCTTTCCGTCCCTCTTTTAGCATAAAATTCGGACGTTTGTACGAACGTAGAGCACACACACAGAAAAGCACACAAAGCACCTCCATGCAGCTCAGTGAGATCTTACAAAATGAACACACCAGTGGGCCAGCCCCTCAGAAGCCCCCTTCTGGCCACTCACCGAACTCGGACAGATTGCACACTCACAGGATTGCAAGGAAGAAGCCAGGTTCAAAAGTGCGGCTTCCCTGGTGGCGCAGTGGTTGAGAGTCCGCCTGCCGATGCAGGGGACACGGGTTCCTGCCCCGGTCCGGGAAGATCCCACATGCCGCGGAGCGGCTGGGCCCATGAGCCATGGCCGCTGAGCCTGTGCGTATGGAGCCTGTGCTCCGCAACGGGAGACGCCACAACAGTGAGAGGCCCGCGTACCGCAAAAAAAAAAAAAAAAAAAAAAAAAAAAAAAAAAGTGCACGGACTGTACGGGTCTGTTTGTTCCAAATTCAAGAGCGGGCGAAACAACTCCATGTTGTTAGATGCCAACATAATGGTGATGGGGGTTGCAGTGAGGGGAAGGGGCTTGAGGGGGCTTCGAGGTGCGGGTGATATGGGGTGTCACTTGCAGAAATTCCCCTGAGCTGGGTGCTTTGGCACCGCGCTCATTTTCCGGTGTCTATGCTACGTAAGCTTCTGTACAAAGTTTACTTAGGAAAAGGGAGTGGCGGAAGGTGGAGGGGGGAGCCCTTCTGGGAGACCCATGCCAAAAATGCGTAACCCGAATCTAATCACGAGGAAACACACGCATGTTGACAAAACAACTGGTCTGTAATCTCCCCAAGTGTCAAGGTCACGAACGATAAAGACTCAGGACCGGTTCCAGATGGATGGAGAGTAAAGTGTGACGACTAGATGCAACGTGTGTGATCCTGGACTGGGGAAGTGTGTGTGTGTGTGTGTGTGTGTGTGTGTTTAACTTAAAAAATTTTTTTTTTTGCTATAAAGGACATTATTGGGACAGTTGGCATAAGGTCTGTGGATTAGATAACAGTACTAATAGTGCCAATGTTAATTTCCTAATGATGATACTGTACTATGTTTGTGTCAGAGAATGTTCTTAGGAAATAAGCACAGACAGATTCGGGGGGGGGGTGGGCGGTAAGATGAGTAATGCCCCCTCTCCGCAAAATGTCCATGGTCTGAATCCTGTGAATGTTACCTTGCAGGGAAAAATAGACTTTACCGATGTGATGAAATTCAGGATCTTAAAACGGGAGATTAATCTTGCATTATCCAGGTGGATCCAAAACGTAATCATTAGCGTTCTTATAAGAGGGAGGCAGAGGGGGAAGGCCACATGAGCAGAGGTTAGAGTGATGCATTTTGTTTTTTTTTTCAATTTTTTTGGCCGCGCCGCGTACCTTTCGGGATCTTAGTTCCCCAACCAGGGATCGAACCCAGGCCCTGGCATGAAAGCACAGAGTCCTAACCACTGGACCACCAGGGGAGTCCCTAGAGTGATGCATTTTGAAGACGCAGAAAAAGGCCATGAGCTAAGGCATACGGGTGGCCTCTGAAAGCTGAAAAAGGCAAGAAAACGAATTCTTCCCAGAGCCTTCAGAAGGGACCAGCTCTGCTGACACCTTAACTTTAACCAGTAAGACTGATTTTTGACTTCTGACCTCCAGAACTGTGAGGGAATAAATGTGTGTTGTTATAAGCCACTACGTTTGTGGTCATTTGTGACAGTGGTCATCGGAAATATGAAGGGTGAAGGGATCCCTGGGCTACACCCCTACTCTCGAACAGCTCAGAACAAGTAATTAGAAAGACAGACAAGGATAAAGCAGATGTGGCAAGATGGTAATGTTTGAGGAATCTGGGAGAAGGTATGCAGCGATTTTGTGTACTCTAAAACTTTTCTGTAAATCTGAAACTATTCAAAATAAAGAGGTTAGGGACTTCCCTGGTGGTCCAGTGGTTGAGACTCGTGCTCCCAATGCAGGGGGCCCAGGTTCGATCCCTGGTCAGGGAACTAGATCCCACATGCTGCAACTAAGAGTTTGCATGCCGCAACTAA
Organism: Delphinapterus leucas; assembly: GCF_059928025.1. NCBI lineage: Eukaryota > Metazoa > Chordata > Mammalia > Artiodactyla > Monodontidae > Delphinapterus > Delphinapterus leucas. Next base: position 6,960,272 of record NC_143148.1, read on the forward strand.
AGATTCCCCATGCCACAACTAAAAGATCCTGCATGCCACAACTAAAAGGATCTCACATGCTGCAACAAAGATCCTGCGTGCCGCAACTAAGACCCAGCACAGCCAAATAAGTATTTTTTTTTAAAAAAAAGAGGTTAAAAAAATCCCTGAAAACAGAAGGGGGGGTGTGTTGGTCACTGGCCTGACAGCTTCAAGAAGCCTTACTCTGAAGGACACACAAGAAACAGCTAACAGAGGTTGCCTCCTGGGAGCCCGGGACACTGGAATGATCATAGACTTTTAGTTCTTTTTGAATTTCATACCCCTTGAAATGTAGTCAAAAAAAAGACCACTGCTGAGAAAAGACTCAGTTTCTGGAATTAGACAGTGAAATTGCAGTGATGATTCACACCACCTTGTGAATATATTACAAATACTGAACTGTATACTTGACAATGGCGAATTTTACGGTCCATGAATTCTAGTCCCCCAGGGAAAAAAGGTTTTGGTATAGTTTTCGGGGCACGCTGGGGTGTGCAACAAATCTGAATTTTTCCTTTCGATCTCCATCAGGATCGTAACTCCTTGTGGAAAGTATCTGTTCCTTATTCACCTTCTAACTGTATCCTCTGCACACAGTCAGCACTCCATAAATGTGTTCACGAATGAACTTCAGCTTGCCACTTTGGGGGGAAGAATTCCTTCCACAGTCCCCACTACTTTTGGGATTCAATCTTATCCCTTATCAAGGTCTTCGGCACCCTGTCCCCAATCCTCCCACCTGCTCCAGCCTCGGGTCCCCTCAGTTACTCCAACCAGCCAGGCCAACCTCTTTAATCCCCGCCAACACCTGACACTCTCTCTTGCCCCCAGGCTTTTGCCCTGGGAGTTCCCTCCCCATAGAGGCGGTCCAGAACCACCTACACCTGCTTAATTCCTGCCTGACCCTCAGGGCTCAGCCAAGCGCCGCCTCCTCCAGGGGCTGCCCCGCCCCTTCCGAGACCCCACCCCCCCACCCCCCTGACCCACAGTCACTGCTCCATGCACCTTCCAGCCATCACTCTTCCAGGGGATCAACTTTAATCCACTTGTGTGATTTGATGCTCCCTGGGTCTCAGCGCTCCAGGGGGCAGGGGCTTGTTCTGTCTTGGTCACGGTTCATTTCTCCCAGCGTCTGCAGGGGTCTGGCCCGCAGACTCTATCATGTTTTGAATGAATCGATATACGAATGAACAAATGGCCAAGAATTAACTAGTGGGGGGTACATTACTGAGGCGTGACCTGGGGCAAGCCAGTGGCCTCCTGGGCCTAGGTTTCCCCTGCTGGGCAGTGGGAGGGGCTGGGCGGGGGTGGGGGGGTCAGGGGGCTGGGGTGTCGGGAACAGCCCAGGGTCCCAGAAACGCTGGGAGGTTTTGCGGCAGGGCAGCGAGGTACCTCCCAAAAGATAAATAAATGAGCACATCTCCTGATAGACTCACAAAGGCATCATCACCCCTAACAAACTGGATGATTATTCATCCTAACCATCAAGCTCAGACCTGACCCAGACTCGAGTTCCCCCGGTGGCCTTTAAAATGGCCTTTTACGGTTGGCTTCGGAACCTGCGTGGGTTCCAAGCACCCGGTGAACCTGACGCCTGAGGGGTTGGCAGTCAGCTCTGGCTGGTGACTTCAACCCAGCCGGCGGTAAGCAAGCCCCAACCTGCATGGGCGGAGGCGTGGGGCTGGCGAGGCTACGACGGCCTCACGTGACAGGAGCTCACCTCCCTGCGTGCTAGGCTGCCTGTTCCACCTCCCTGGTGGCATTTACGGCGCCAACGTGGATGGGAAGTGAGGAGGGGCGTGGAGGTCCTGCTTCCACTGGCCCCGAACGCTCTCTGCCCTGGGCTTCCCGTGGGCGACCCAGAGGCGCCCACCTGCCTCTCTGGAAACGGATCACGGGCTGGCTTTGGAGTCAGACCCGGGTTCCACCACCACCTCATCAAAGGCAGTGAGTCCTATAGGGCAGACACCCCACCTCCCTGGACCTCTGTGTCCTTCTTTCTTTTTGGCCATGCCATGAGGCTTGTGGGAGCTTAGTTTCCCGACCAGGGATCGAACCCAGGGCCATCCCTAACCTACGAGTCCTAACCACTGGACCGCCAGGGAACTCCCCATCTCTGTCTCCTCTTTCTTCCAAAGGAGAGTCTAGAAAAAAGGTGACCGGCTGGCTCCACTCCTTGGAAGTGAGACACAAAATCACACTGTTATGAGACCCCATCCACCTGCCACACCAGCAAAAGCAAAAAAGCTGACAACAGTGGTTGCTGGCAACCACGTCGGGGGAACAGGTGCTCCAGACACAGGGTGGGAGAAACTGGAAACTAGCGCCACCTTCTGGACGGCGGCGAGGTCGATTCAGTACAATTTAAAAAAACAGAGTGGGGTTGGGGGAAGGGAAAGGGGCTGGGGGTTAGAGCTGAAAGCCAAGAAGTCATGAGCCCGTTAACTGCTGGATCTGGTGCCAGGTTCCTGGGGGAGGGGTGGGGGGTTCACGACCCTCTGCTCTCTACTTGCATACCTGTTTGAAAGGTTCCGTAAGAAAAAGGTAAAAAGCAAAATTATTCAGCAGTAAAAAGGAAGGAAGCACGGATACATACGACCACATGGATGAAACTTCAAACCATCATGCCGAGGGAAGAAAGCCAGCCACAGAGGATGATATATTGTATGATTCCATCTGTATGAAAGGTCCCGGATAAGCAAATCCATAGACACAGGAAGCAGATCTGTGGTTGCCAGGGGCTGGCATTGGAAAACCAGCAGACGACCGCAAAGGGGCGCAAGTTAGCTTCTTGGGTCACTGAAAATGTTCTAAAATTGATTGTGGGGATGGCTGCACAGCTCCGAAGGTACTAAAAGCCACTGGCTTCTATTTGGCCACGCCACAGGGCCTGCGGGATCTTAGTTCCCCAACCAGGGATCGAACCTGGGCCCTTGGCAGTCAAAGTGCGGAGTCCTAACCCCTGGACCGCCAGGGAATTCCCTGACATATACTTTGAATAGGTAAATGTTTTGGTATGTGAATGATATCTCAATAAGGCTGTTAGATTTCCGTGAAAGCTGGATAAAACCAAAAACTGCACCTCTCCTTGGACTCAGTATTTTGTGGCTTAAGAACTGATCCTGCAGTTCTGTTCGCCCACGAGCACAAAGATCTACTTATAAGGATATTCTTGGCACTTTTTGATTCCAACAGCAATAGGAGGCAGTCACCCGAAGGGTGTGTCTGCAAGGGACAGACAGGTTACAAGAATCACGGTTCATCTAAACAGTGAAACCTTCTGCAACCACAAAAAAACCTGAAATTCACCTATACCTACAAAACCAGAAAGACTGCCAAACACGCTGTTTGCTGGGAAAAGTAGGGGACAAAGCCCACGCTAGCACGGGGGGCGATGAGCTGAGCGTTCTACCCCAGTGCCGCCCAGGACCCAGGCCAGGGTGCGGGGCCTGATATGCCAGGTGTTTTCATTGTTACTTGGTGCCTCTGAGCGGGTACTGGGAGGAAGGTCAGGGAGGTGGGGCCCCATCTGGATCAACCACTGCGCAGGAACTTTTAAATCAGGAGAGAAATACAGTAACATTTTTTTTGGGGGGGGAGGGGGCGGGCAGCATGCAGGATCTCATTTCTCCCACCAGGGATTGAACCCATGCCCCCTGCAGTGGAAGCGCAGAGTCTTAACCACTGGACCGCCAGGGAAGTCTCAGAAATTCGGTAACATTTTGATCAACATTAGAGCTGAACATCAGCCCTGGGGCTGGAGAATAATGTGTGTCTTTTCTTACATGTCTGAAATATTTCTGGCAGGAGATGCAGGAAACTTAACAGTGGAAAACTGGGCTCAGAGGGGCCCAGGGCGACTCGGTTTTCACACGATGACCTTTGATCATATTCAGATTATGTCACTACACGCCGCCGGTGCTGCAAAATTTTTGTTTCGGGACTGGAGACACTGGAGCTGCTGCCCGCGCCCACCACACGGCAGGAGGGTTACTTGAGGTGACCTGTGTCAGGAGGGCAGGCGGTACCTGAGGGGCTCAGGCCCCCACTGTGGCCTCCATCTGAATTTGTTTGTCAGTTGCCCAGGGAGGAGCAGGGCAGTTACGCAACCCGTGGTTGGGAAATCTAGCAGGGAGGCCTGGGACCCTGTGTCAATATGCCTGAGGACGCTGGCCTGTTCGCTGCCTGGGTGGACAGCCAACCTGGCACTGGGTCTCCAGCCCTCCCTATTGGCCCTGGAGCCCACAGTGGCTCCCGAGGCCTTCCACAGCCCCAGAGACCAGAGGAGAATGAGACCCAGCCCCGGCCCCGCTCAGAACTAGAAATCAGGGTCTCCACGGGACTGGTGAAAGGAATCACAATTCATCCAGACAATGAAATGCCAGGTAGCCGGAAAAAAGACTGAGATTTTCCCCTCTATGTGTGCGTAATGGGTTGAATCGTGTCCCCCTACTCCCTCCAAAAATACATTAAAATCCTAATGCCTGGGACCTCTCAGAATGTGACCTGATTTGGGTATTGGGTCGTTGCAGCTGTAATTATTTAAGTTAAGATGAGATCACACGGGAGTGCGGTGGCCCCTAATCCAAAATGACGGGTGTCCCATAAAAGGGGAGATTTGCATACAGATGCTTGGGCAGGGAGGCGGGCGCACCGCATGAAGGTGAAGGCGGAGGTCAGGTGACGTTTCTAACAAGGAAGAAGTTAGGGGAGGGGAAGGCAACAGATTCTCCCAGGACCGACGAACCCCACCAACACCTCGATCTCGGACTTCTGGCCTCCAGACCTGGGACATGATCAATTTCACTTGTTTAAGGCACTCGGTTTATGGTGCTTTGTGATGGCAGCCCTGGCAAACGAATACAGTACTGCAACGGAACTACTGTCAAAAGGTACTGTTTGGTGAGAAAGGTGGGGGGCAAAGCAGCAGAACACGGATAATGAGCTGAGTATTTCACCCCAGTGCCCCCGAGCCCAGACCAACCAAGGAAGACCCTGGGCCAGGGGCAGGGTCTTCCCTGCACCCTCGCTTCAGCCTCCTCCTGCCCTCCAGTCCATCCTCCACACGGCCCAGAGCTGCTCCTCCACGGCTCCCAGCCCTCCCATGGCTCCCCAGTGCCCTCAGGACAAATCCCAGCCCCTCAGACTGGCATTTGAGACCCCACCTGCCTCTGTGGCTCCATCTCCCCACTCCCCTGGGTCACCCACTAATTGAATCCATTCGAGAAGTTTCAATTCCTCAAACATGCCACGCCTTTCCTGCCTCAGGGCTTTTGCACATGCTGTTTCCCCCTGCCTAGACCGCTCTTCCCAGATAGCACCAATGCTCACACCTTCGGCTCTCCAGGCCTTTGCGCAAACATCACCATCTCAGTGTGTCCTTCCCGATCCCCTGCTTAAAGCTTCCTCCTTCCTCCGTTCCCTGTTTTAGTTTTCAAACCAAGCAATGAATGGCCAGGTGTCCACCCCCATCCTTCATGGGGGGCTCTGGGCTCATGGCTCACTCACAGGTGATTTCCTCGTGGGTGAATCCCAGGACCCGCAGGGACTCCAGTGTCTCCTGGAGGAGCTCACGCTCCTGGCCAGGAGAGGATGATGGCCCGTTGGTCAGGAAGCGGTAGTGGGAGAACGGCTCCAGGAGGAGGTCGGCTGTAGGAATAACGGGGGGAGGCCAAGGTCAAGAATGAGCTGTAGAGTCAGACTCAAGTCCCGGCTTCCTCAATAGCCACCCCAGGAAGAGCATCACTTCCCCACTAGGAACCTCGGTCTCCTCCTCTGTCAAACGAGTGGGGATCCATTCTTCAAGGGTTTGGTGGGAAGGGCCAGGCGTGAAGTGGGTACTTAGCACATATTAGACCTTTCCTCTTCCCTCCTTCCATAATGATCCTCAAGTCGCAGAGTTGCCCAGAGAAGGCAGGAGCCGCCCACTGGCAGAAGCAACAGGGCTGCGGGTGCCTGAGTTAGCAGAAGCCATGGGACAGGAGGGGTCGATGGCACAGGGTTCGGAAGCCACCGTAAGCAGGAGGCTGGGTGCGGAGGGGCCAAGAGGCGGCCCAAGCTACGGGGTGGAAGAAGCCAGAATGACAGGGAGCCACAGGGCAGCGGGGCCACTGTAGACGAGACAGCCTTGGGGCGTTTCCACAGCCAGAGGGCCGGAGGAGCGCAGAGCAGGAGACAGAAGGAGTCTCAGGCAGGAGCCATGAGGCAGCAGGAGCCTACAAGCCACGCAAACCACGATCTTCGGGAACCACGAGATGGCAAAGCTGGAGTTGTTACAGCACCCGCTGGAGTAAGCAGAGCCCCGGAGTTTCAGGAGAGAAGTGAGTGTGGGCAGGAGACACGTGGCCACGTAGCTGGCATGAGCAAGACCCGGGAGACAGCGGGAACCAGAGGGCAGCAGAGTCTGGGGGTGGCAGGAGTCGAGAGGCGGCAGAAACCAGGGGCGGTGGGATCCGGGAGGCGAGAGAATCCACCACCCAGCAGGAGCCTGACACAAAGCAGGTGCTTGACAAAGGTTAGTGCCTCCCATGTCCTCCGCCCCAGGGGGTCCACACGCGGCCACCACCCAGACCCGCGGGAGGGGTGGGGAGCCATTGGACACTAACCCTTGAGCTGCTCCCCGGCGCCTCCCAGCAGCTGGTAGAAGATGTGGAAGCTGCATTCGTCCTTGGCCTGGCGGATAGCCCTCGACTTCTCCAGCAGGTCTGGGTGGGGGGTGAGTTAAGGTGCTACATGGAGGGGAACCCCCTGCTATCCCGTGGAACAGTGGAGTCACTCATAGCCCCGGCCGGCGACCTGGTCGCTAACTGGACCAGTGGCTTTGGACATGTGTCACTTAAGGCCTCAAGCCTTAGTTTCCTCATCTGTGCAAGGGGCCCGATACTAACACGCGTCCGTGAGTCTATGAGGTGCTGTCGGGGTAAATGAGTTACTATGTGACAAACACTGGAGCTGTGCCTGGTTTTTTGTTACCAAGGATAAGAATACCTCCTGCTGTCATGACCCTCTCAGCCTCAGTTTCCCCGTATGACTACTGGGGCTCTCAGCTTCTCCCTCTGGGAAAGCCACATGGCACGTTTACACACTGAAAATCGGTGAGACGCCTTAAAGGAAAATAAAACATCGGATAATTGGTGTAGCCGTCTGTGTCCTTCACTCATGGACCTCCGAGCACATATTTTGCACGACTGTCATAATGCAGGACCTGCCTTGGGGAGCCTCGCCCAAGATGGACTGCAAACCATTGACCCAAAACCCTGGGGCGCTAACCTGCTCGGGTGAGACAGGGAGGACCCACGGGAGGAGGTCCCACAGGGCAAGGTGGGGTGAAGGGAGCATGCGCGACCTGGGAGACCCTGGGTGATGACAGCCCCGAGCCTCGTTTTCCTCTTCTGTGAAATGGGATAACAGCATCTGCCTCACAGGGTTACAGAGACGAGGAGCTGAGTTAACACATGGAGGGTCCTCAAGACACTGCTAGGCACGCAGTAAACCCCCAAGAAATGTTGGACAGGCTGATGCTGGTGTGAGGGGTCAGGCCAAGCCCGGGATCCATCTGTTTGACCCCGGGGATGGCACCTGCCCCGCGAACACCAATGACCACAGGCTGGTCATTGGCCCCGAGGCAGAGACAGCCAGGAAGGAGAGCCGTGCCTGGTGGGGGCAGCCCCAACTGGATGGGGAGTGTGGATGGGAGAAAGTTAGCGTTTGGAAGCAGGCAGAGAAGATTCCGGGATCCGTGGAGGCCTGGGATGGCAGGATGGATGGGGCAGGGAGAGCCGTGAGCTCTAAGAAGTTGTGTGAGCAGGAACCATGATGCAGAGGGGTGACGGGCCGCAGGAACTGTGGGGATCAGAAGCTGGTGGCAGCAGGGGACATGAGGCCTTGAGCCCAAGGAAGAAGTTACCAGGTGACAGCAGAGTCCACGGGGCCCAGCTCCTTGACAGAGAGATCCCTGTTTCCTTACTCCCTAAGCCCTCTTAGGAAAAACCCTTCACCAACACACTGCTTCTCAACCCTCCCCCAGATTACCGGCGGGGTCCGGGGAGGGCAGTGAGCTTAGATACAGCGGGGATGGGGATGTGATTTGTTATGAATATCAACCACATTGCAATGAAGAATTATTAACAATATTAACATTATAAGGACACTGCTAATCTAATCATTCATTCCTAATAATGATAGCTCGTTCTTTTTTTTTTTTTTTTTTTTCCTCCGTGCCACACGGCTTGCGGGATCTTAGTTCCCCGACAAGGCAGGGACTGAACCCGGGCCCTCGGCAGTGAGAGCGCCGGGTCCTAACCACTGGGCCGCCAGGGAGTTCCCAGAGAGCTCATGCTTGAGTGCTTACGATGTGGCAGGGGCCACGCTAAGAACCTGCCTCACTTCAGACCCTTCCAGAGTAGGTTCAACGATCCGTCCCCTTCTACAGAGGGGAAAACTGAAGCCCGGAGAGGTCAAATCACGTGCTCAAGAGCCTCAAAGTGTCAGAGCTGGGATTCGAACGCGGGTGGGTGTGATTTCTTCGCTCATTCTCTTATGCTCTGCACTCTTGGAGCTTCTGGGTTTTATCTTTTAAATTCCTACCGAGCATGTGTGGGAAAGGTTTGACACAGCTGGCCTGAGTCAGCCGGCTTGCGAGGCCCGCCTCTGGCTGGTGTCTGGGAATCTGGATTTCGGGAGGGTTCCCAGCCTTCCTTGGCTGATAGGAGGGGCTCCCTGCACCTAAACTGTTTGTGCAAAACAACATGGTTTCTTCTGAACACCCGCTTTCCTTCAGGGACTCCGGAATTTGGGTACGTGCCAGGGAGAGGGTGCCTATGTGATCAGCCCCCAGTAAAAACCCTGGGCACGGAGTCTCTGATGAGCATGCCTGGTAGAAAACATTTCACACGTGTTGGCACACCTGGGAATTAAGCACATCCCGTGTGACTCCATGGGGCAAGGCCTCTGGAAGCTGGCGCTGCTTGCCCCCCTTACTCAGCCCCACACGCCTTCCCCTTTTGCTGCCTGCGCTCGCGACCCTTATGGTTAAGTCATAGCCGACCCTCCGCCCCATAGCGAGGCTGGGCTGGCCTTCTCCTAAAAGCTCCGGGAGGCCCTGCCCTCCTCCCTTCATGTGGAGATGCTGCCACTGCCCCTTCCTGAGGTTCTAGGATCCTTCCCCTTCTGCAGAGGGGGAAACTGAGGCACAGTTTCTGAGCTGCAGGGAGCCAGGTTTCCCGGCGAATGTGGACACCTGTTTTCCGTAAGCGGTGAGATCCCAAGAGCCACTCTCCTTGGCTGCCACCCCTCGTCCCCCCACCAGGCACCCCTCCAGGTGGTGAGAGGATACAAGTCTCGATGTTGGCGCCCACGATGTACCCGGCAACGTCGAAGTTGATGCGGATGAATTTGCCCTGCGAGGGAAGCAGGTGGAGGGACTTAGCCAAAGGTCCCGTGGGCCTAGAGAGCACCGCCAACCCACACTCACGCCTCCCAGAGCCAGGGCTGCCTCTTGCTTTCTCCCTCCACTGAACCCCACTCCAATCGTGAGGTTCCAGTTCGGGGGGCAGTTCCTAGGGGAATTCAAGGTCCAGGCCCCTTTGACTTCTTTCTTTGGGACCCAGGTCCCCAGCTCCTTCATCCCTCAGACCTAGGAGCCACGGCCCCCAGGCCCCTCCTCCTTCAACAGACCCATACATCCTGCCTCCCCTCCACCATTCTCCTAAGCTCCCAGCTCCTGTTTCACGGACTCAGGCCCAGGCACCGCCCTCCCCCAGCACTCACAAATCGGGAGGAGTTGTCATTCTTTACTGTCTTGGCGTTGCCAAAGGCCTCCAGGATGGGGTTAGCCTGAAGAAGCTGCCGCTCCAGCTCACCCTGCAGGGGCACGGGGGATGACCCGTCAGTGGGGGGAGGGGGGTTGGCCCAGCTGTAAGGGGGGTGGATCTGTGTCACAGCTGGCTGAGTGTCTGTGTGTGGGGGGCCTTTGTGTGTCCGGGTGTGTGCCCTCTTTCCCGCATCTGGGTCTTGCCCTTCAGTCTACTGTGAAGGGAACGAGGAAACATCTGAGGAAACATCTCCAGGATACATTGTTAGTGGAAACAAAACAAAACAAAAAGCAAGTTGCAGGAAAATACCTGGAGTGTGATCCCATTAATAAAAAATAAATTGAGGGAAAAGCACACCACAAAACAGGACTCCTATTTCTATAAGGATAGACACGTCAGTAAACATTTAGAGAAAGGCCTGCAAGGATACATGCCAAACTGTCAACAGCATAAGACACTCCAAGGAAGGAGGACTGAGAGAAGCAAAGAGGAATTTCACTTTATCTGATCGTTGTTGTTGTTACAGCGAATATGTACTCACGTATTACTTGTAGAATTAAAGAAAAACCTATACCATCTATGTAAAGTGCTTCAAACTGTTTGGCAGCTTGGTAGTTTCCTCCCCCAGTCGGGCTGATCCATGGGTAGGGATTTTTTATTTATTTATTTTTTTTAAGATAGGAACCTTTTTTTAAAATTGAAGTATAGTTGATTTATAATATTGTGTTAGTTTCAGGTATACAGCAGAATGATATGGTTATACATATATATGTATATACCTATGTTCTTCTTTTTCCGATTCTTATCCATTATAGTTCATTACAAGATATTAAATATAGTTCCCTGTTCTATACAGTAAATCCTTGGTGTTTATCTATTTTATACATGGTAATGTGCATCTTTTCATCCTCTACTCCCAGTTTATCCCTCCCCCCACCCCCACGGGTAGGGATCTTATTCTGAACTTCCCTACAGCCACCTCGCTGTCAGAGCCAGGAACATAGTACGTGCTCAGTCAACAGCAATCCCCTTCCCCTCTTTCCTAGCCAGGCTCTCAAGGACACCAACTATTTCTTCAAATGCCCTGTGAGCCCTCAGACACTAGCCTGAGCTGGGAGTACACATTACGCCTACCATAGCTGTCAGCGTGGGTCTGTGGGTTGTGTGAACTCGTGGTGTCTGTGGGCTCTGTTAGCAGATCAACAATAAATGGTAGTTTGGGCCTCTGGGTTGTTTCACATTGGGATCTGTGGCCAGTCTGCACAGACACAGTAGGGCTAACAGAAAGGGCTGTGTGGTTGGGGTCTGCACACGTGCGGTAGGACCACACTAAATGCCAGCATGGGCCCTAGGTGTGTGCATGCAGTAGGGCTGCCATAAGCAACAGTGGGGTGGGGGGGGCCTGTGTGCACACAGTAGGGTTGTATGAAATGACAGTGTGGGGCTGGGCGTGCACACAGCAGGACTGTCATAAGTGGCAATGTGGCTTCCTGGCAGGGGTGACCATCAGTGCCTGAGGGGGCCCTGTCTGCCAGGAAGACTGTGGTTTGGGGTGACCCAGGTGGTATGAGGGGTGACAGGACTCGAGGTGATTCCCCACTACTCACATAAGACACGGTGCCGGTGGAGGCCTGGGGAAGTCACAGGACACGAGACACGGACCGGGACACGGACCAGGACACAGCACATGGAACGTGGACAGACACACAGGTGAAATGGTGGTCTCAGGTGGCGGGTGGGGTGAGGCGGAGAGACGAGGGGCTGGGGAAACTGGCCATGTGGAGTGGGGTGGCATCGGGGGGCGGGGGTTACCCACAGCACCTGGGGTTTGAATCCAGGCTGGTCCTTCCTGGGTGTGCGGCCTCGGACAACCAATTCACCCCAGCTGTGACTCTTCCCGTCTTTAACGCAGGAAGACCACACCCACCTCACTGGCGTGTTATAGTAATAGAAGCAAAGGGACTAGCACTATATAAATGCTCACTTACAGAGCAAACCTGGGCATTGCCAGAACCTAAACAGGCCTGACACACAGTGGATGCTCTGGAATGTAAGCACCTACTGTGTGCCAGGTGCTGTTCCAAGGGCCAATGAGGCCAAGGACTGGCCTTCACATTTTTGTGTCTACCCTGCCTCTGCTCCCAGCACTGTATCAGGCACACAGTAGGGACGCAGGGGGCATGGGCAGCCAGGAGAAGGCCCACAACTGTGTCCCTCCATGAGGGAGGCAGGGAGTTAGCTATGGGGGGAAGCAGAACCTGAGATGGAGGGGGCCTTGCTGGTGGCAGGGTCCAGAGTACATCCCAAGGCAGGTCACTTACCGGGACACCCGGCTCCTTCCTGCCCTTTGGCGATGATGCCACGTGGGCGAGGTACTGGATGACTTTCTTGGTGTTTTCTGTCTTCCCAGCCCCAGACTCCCCGCTAAGGGGGGGCACAAAGGGAAACAAAAAGGGTCAGCAATGTTCCGAGGTAAGCCCCGCCCATTCCAAGCAGAGCCACTCCCAGCCGGGACCCCGCTTCCTCCAGGAAGTCCTTCAGGATTACTCACGTGCAGAGAATGGATTGATCCTCACGATCTGTAGGGGACAGAGAGGGACGTGTCACCTGGGAGGATTTCTCCAGCGAGACACTGGCCACCCTCTTTTCAAAATCCTTCCCAAGGGCTAAGGAAAAGCTTGGATTTTGACATGTGACCCTCCTGGATTCTAATACCTAACCCTAACTCAACCTCTCATTTGCTGTGTGACCCTGGGAAAGCAGCTACCCCTCTCTGAGCCTGTGTCCTCACCTGTAAAATGGAGACAACAAACTCCAACTGAACAGAATGTGATTCATTCAACGAACTTCAATTTGAGTCCCTACCGTGTGCTGCCTTGTGCGGAGTGTGTGAAATTCAAAGACATGAGAGTGAGATCCTGGACCCCAGGCTCAGCCTCTAATAGAAAACAGGCCACAGAATCATAGTTATGGTGACTGGTGGCCCATTGGTGGGTCATCTGCCCAACTTGAGGGCAGAGAGCACAGCTCAGTCACCACCATCTCCTCCTGCGCTCGCCCTGGGCTTGACACAACCCTTCAACAAATGCACACTGACCACCTACTAAGTGTCAGACACTGAGGGCAGTGGGAATTTGCAAGGTCCCTGCCCTCATGGAGTATCCGCTTGAGTGGGGGATAAAAGCACATGAACTAGGGGAGTTCCCTGGTGGCCTAGTGATTAGGACTCTGGGCTTTCACTGCCGTGGCCTGGGTTCAATCCCTGGTCTGGGAACTGAGATCCCCGCAGGCCATGCAGCACAGCAAAACAAACAAACAAACAAAACAACAACAACCCCCCCCCCCAAACTAAAAATGAAGATTTGACAGTTGGCAATGTCTGGAGACATTTTTGGTTGTCACAACCTGGGAGGGTTGTCCTACAAGTTTTAGGGGTAAAGCCCAGGGATGCTGCTTAATATCCGATGAAGCACAGGATGACCCCCCACTCCAAAGAGTCATCCAGCCCCAACGCCAACAGAGCCAGGGTTGAGAAGCCCTGGCCTGAAGTCATAAGAAGTGACTGAGGGGAGGGGTCGAGGGCCAGAAGGCGTCTCAGAAGAGGTGCTGTTTCAGCTCAGCCCTAAAGGTCGAGGAAGCAGGGAAAAAGCATTCCAGGCAGAGGGCACAACCAGTGCAAAGGCCCTGTGGTGGCACCAAGTTGGAGATGTTTGAGAGACAGCAAGGAGGCCGGTGAGGCTGGGGGAGGGGGCAGAGCTGGAGATGATGCAGATGGGTTTGGAGACCACGATTAAAGGGTCTGGATGGTTTTTAAGGAGGGCAGGAGGTCTCTGGGTGGTTTTTAGCCAGAGAGAGGGCTGCATTCAATAGGGCCTCAGAGTTAGCAGCCTGGTTTGGGAGCCTATGGACATGGGTTCAAGGCCCAGCCACCTCCCCGCCTTGCTGTGTGACCTTGCATCAGTCTCTGAGGTCTTCTGTGCCTTACTTTCCCCATCTGAAAAATGGGGCAGAGTGGTTAGGACTTGGTGCTTTCACTGCAGGGGCCCGGGTTTGGTCCCTGGTCGGGGAACTAAGATGCTGCGAGCTGCACCGCGTGGCCAGAAAAAAAAAAAGAATCTCGGAGATGAAACATGGGGCTCAAAACAGCCCCTACCTCACAGGGCCATAGTCAGAACTCAGAGAGAATCTTCAATGTTTTTTTAATATACCAGCTAGTATATAATACAGTTTTGTGGCCTGTTTTGTATCCAGGGCTGAACCTGGGATCCAGAATCTTGCTCTCATGTCTTTGAATTTTCACATGCTCAGCACAAGGAGGAATATGGTAGAGGCTCAAATTGAAGTTTCTTGAATGAATTACATTCTGTTCAGTTGGAGTTTATTGTCTCCATTTTACAGGTCGAGGAAACTGAAGCTTAGGGGGAATTGCTTGGAGGTCCAGTGGTTAGGACTCGGCACTTTCACTGCTGGGGCCCACGTTCAATCCCTGGTCGGGGAGCTAAGATCCTGCAAGCCTCATGGTGTGGCCAAAAAAAAAAAAAAAGAAACTGAGGCTCAGAGAGGGACAGCCACTTTCCCAGGGTTACACAGCAAGCAAGAGGCTGAGTCGGGGTTGGGTATTAGAATCCAGGAGGGTCACATGTCAAAACTCAACAGTGCCCAGCCCAGGACGAGGACATGATACAGTGTGACCTACACGCAAGCTGCAGCTGGGGGCCTTGGGTTCGAATCCTACCTCAGCCACTGACCCACCAGTGGGACGGTGGGCAGTGACTGTGCTGCTCTATGCCTCAGTTTCCCCATCTGGCAACCAGGGATAACGAGCACACCTCCTCCATAGGGTGGCTGTGATGTTAAATGTGTTCATCCCTGAAAAGTGTTTGACCCAGAGTAGGCACTCACTCTTATTTTCTTGAACATTTATTCCTGTTATATTAACTAGTATAAAAAATATGTAACAAATTAGATTATATAACCAAATAAAATGTTACCTCTGACTAAATACAAATTTATAATGTGACTATAAAAACATTATATATAAATGTTTGAGTGCATAATGCAGGTATTTGCAGGTATTTTATTATATATATATATATATATATATATGCATGTATGCATACATAATAAATATCTAATGAGTGTAGTATGAATACTACATGGGAATTATGGAATTTTGCCAGCACTGATCGACATTGTCATGGGGTGAATGGCAGCCCCTCTGACGAACATCCTTGCGCAGTGCTCAGCCTGCCCAGATGTACACAGCGACCCCATGCTGCCCATCGTCTAAGGGGCAGCCATTCACCCATGACAATGTAGATCATGTCAACAATATAAATGCTGAATGAATGAACAGTCTTAAGAATCACTGTTTCAAGAGGAATTTTTGCAAGAGCTGGCAACAGTGAGGTCCCAAATGAGACTTGTTGAGGGAAGGGGTGAACAGAGAGACAGATAAAAAGGGGCCTGTCTGGTAGGACCCAGAGCCTTGCCCACTCAGCCCTCCACTGGTGTTACCTCCTGCCCCACAAAGAAGCCTCACAGTGTCTGAAATCCTTGACCTGTCATCTGATCCTGACCCCCAGCCCAGTCCCCACTGAAGAGGCACCTCCAGCAGCCCAAGCCCCACACTCACCCTGGAGCATGCTTCGGTAGGCCCCTTCAGTCACTGCGTACACGTGGGGCGGCACTTCGTGGCGCTTTTTGCCCCGGTACATCTCCACAATCGCCTCCGTATAGATGGGAAGCTGCTTGTACGGGTTGATGACCACACAGAAAAGGCCGGAGTAGGTCTGCAGTGGGCAAGAAGGAGAGGGCCTCAGCTAGCTGCCTGCCTGTGGCCCAGAGGGTGGCATGGGGCTGCCGTGTACAGCTGGGCAGGTTGTGCACTGCACAAGGACATCTGGCAAAGGGGCTGCCATTCACACCATGACAATGTAGATTTGAACAGTTGTTACAGTTTCAGGCTGATGGTTGAAAAGAAGCTTTCCAAACTGCACAAAGGTGCTGAGGATTCACACACAGAGAGAGAATGTAGGCTCTGTAGCCCGGTCACTGCTTGGACTCGCACATGCGTGAAAGGACCATGTGCAAGTTCATCTGTAGCATCATTTTTAAAACAGCGACAGACTGGAGACAATCTGGATGCTCGGTCATACAATGGATTCCTATGATGCTTCTGGTGTACTGTATACAGGTAGAAAACTATCTCCAAAACATTATCATGGAAAGGAGACAAGGTAAGAACTGTTTGCACTGAAAGGGGTACAAGAAGAATATTTTTATGAATTTGCTTGAATACACAGAATATTTCTGGAAGGGTGCTCCCAGTATGTGCAGCAGCTGAAACGCAACAAGAGCATGTCTGCAGTTTCTGTTCACAACAGACTCACAGGACCTGCTGCCACGACCGTCTTGGTGGTTCCTTCCTATTGGAGGAAATGCTAAACAGGTTCTCAAGGTGAGTGAAAATAAAGATGTGATTTTTTTTTTTTTTTTTTTTTTTGCATCCAAGTTCATGGACACCCTGAATTTGTCCACACAGCTGTTGGGCCTGAGTGCAGGACCCTGTAACGGTTTAAGAACTGTTCCAGCTCGGACAGAGCCTCGGGTAGACAAGACGCACTTAGGATGGATAGAGGCAGTTAGACAGCTAGAGGGCTAGCTGATCACCTAGCTAAACCAACCCAGAGAGCTAACGAGCTAAGTTAGCTGGACTAAGCTAGCTAATCCAGCAGAGAGTTAGCTGCTTAGGGGCTTAGCTAGTTAACTATGAAACCAGTTAGCTACTTAGCCAGCTAGTTAGCTACTTAGCTAGTTGAATGGCTAGCCGGTTACTTGTTGGTTGGTAGCAGAACTGCTTTAAGCTCCCAGATGGCTAGAGCTTCTCAAGCAGAGCGAGGGTGTGGCCACCACAGGCTGCCCGGCTCCCAGGTGCCAAGCTTTTAAGGATGGGAGGGTGGGTGGAACAACCGGTTTGCTGGGTGTCTGCCCTCCCTGCCAGCAGCTCCCAGGAGCTCTCGAGGGCAGGGCGGCCGGACCACATTCCCAGGGAGGGTATCTCATGGCTGCTGGCGCCCAGGCCCCCACTCCTGGCTGACAGAGGAGCCTTCCCGACCCGTGGCACTCCCCATCTCAGCCCCCTCCTGCCAACCATACCTTGTGGCCAGGGCGACACCCCAGATGGAACCTGAGCTGGCTGCCAAGGCCAGGGGGCAAAGGGCAGAGGCTGCTGTGCCTAGAGAGGGTCGGGGACACCTGAGTGGCCGGGGCACAGCTGCGGAAAACCTGGCTGGAAGGGTCTGGGGTAGCTGCTCCAGCCCTCGGAGCTCTGAAGGCAGACCCACCAGGTGCAACTCCCTGCCTCCCCCTCTCCTCAGCCCCGTGGCTCTCCCCACAGTCTCGGTTTTCTCCCTGAGAAACCCTCCCCGTCTCATTACAGAGGCTGTGGGGATTAAGGATGATAATGAATAAAAACCAGCCAGCCCAAGGCGGGGCCCCATAAAAGGCACTCCAGCCATGGGTCCCAAGACGCTCACGTTCCCATCCCACTGGAAAGCTAAGAGTTCACTCAGACTCGGATGCCACGTCATCCTGGGTTTTGAGCCCTGTGTGACTTAGCACAAGGGGCTCGCCCTCTCTGAGCCTCCGTTGCCAGTCCTGGTAAAATGGAGCTGTAACACACACACACACAGTCTAGAAGGATTCTGAGAGTGGCACGCCACCATGCATCTTCCAGTGCCTCACGGAGCAGAGAACATGGCCAGTGTTCAGCAGATGGGTTCCCTTCCTGCCCTGAGCATCCCAGTGAAGGGACCGAGACCTTGAGCCACTCAAGGCCAAATAGCCTATTAGTGACAGAAACTGGGTTTCTAGAACCCCGGACGCCCCCCACTCCTTGCACTGGGAAGCGCTGTCTTCCCCATCACCAGTTGGCCAGTTAGTATTTATTAAGCAGGGCCCAAGAACGAACAAGGTGGAGTTTGAATCGAATCTTCTAGCTGCGTGGCCTGAGCAAGCACCTTAACTTTTCTGGGTCCCATTTTCTCATCACACAGGGACGGGAACAGCGCTTACACAGAGGGCTGCTGGGAGCCATCCACAAGTTCCCGTTGCAAGTACAGGGCTCAGCGTGGGCCCTGGAGCCCTGTGCACGCATATTTATTTATTTGTTTGTTTGTGTATTTATTGGCCGCGCGGCACGTGAGGATTTTAGTTCTCCGACCAGGGATCAAACCTGCACTGCCGCTGCAGCCTTAACCACTGGACCTCCAGGGAGCTCCCTGTGTGTGTTTAATATGTTAGCTGTTAGCTACTCCTGGGCTAATGGCTTCTCCTCTCCAAGTCGTGGACCAAGGAGGTGATAACCCCTACCTCACAGCCTTACGTGGAGAGGGGGTCAACAGATCATATTGGAAAGAAGTTTAGAAGAGCTCCTGATGGAGAAAGCAGGCCCTCACTAATTGCTAATAATTATTGTTAAGGCCCTATTTGCTTCCTGTCTGGGCTTCTGGAATCTTCTATCTCACTTTCATTTGTCAGGTCCCAATTCTCTGGCTCTTGGGCCATAGCCTTAGCTCAGGCCTTACCATTTTTTCCCCTGAACTTTCCCAATAATCTTCCTAATGCAGTGGATAGGATGTAGGGTCTGCAGTCAGAAGGCCTGGGTTCAAATCCCAGTTAAGCTGGTTTGTAGCTGGTGGGGCTTTGTCCAAATCCTGGCCCCTCTCTGAGGCTCAGTGTCCCCAGCTGCACAATGGGGATGATAGGAGATACCTTACAAAGTTGCCGTGAGAGTTCAGAGTGTTTATTAACAGGAAAAGGGTGGCTCAGTGTTTTGGGTGCCCCTCTGATCCCCTGTCTTTGGTGAGGTCCAGGGGAGTGGCCTAGACAGAGGTCTCTTTCCCAGGACTCGCAAAGGTTAGTGAGGAATCATAAGGGCCCAGTACAGCCTGGAGAAGCTGCCACCTCCATCCAGGGCCAGACAGCCCTCAGTTCAAATCCCACCCCTGCCACCAAAAGCTGAGGGTCCCTGAGCCAGCCACTGTCCCTCTCACAACCTCAGTCTCCTCCCCAAACAGGAATCAGATTTCATAAAAAATATTCTAACCTTGTGCTTGTGACCCTTAATGGGATGGATACTGGGGCCAGTTTATTTATCTTTATTTTTTGATACATCTCATCATTTATTGAAATATTCTTTTATTACTCTCATTAAAGTTTTGTGGTTTTTAAAAAAATATAAAACCAGCACTTTTCCTTTTAGGGTTTTAGCGAGGTATTTTGTAGTTTTTCTTGTGCGGTCACTTGAAATGAGTAAGGTAGTGAGGCTCTAAGTGAGCACTCTAAGCTAGTGTTTGGAGCACAACTCTGGGGCCAGCTGCCTGGGTTCAAATCCTTCATGTCCATGTGACCTGGGACCCAAGTCACTTAACATTCCTGAAACATCAGGTGATAAGGACAAGCTCCGCCCCAGAAGTGAGCTGATAACCCACAGGAAGCACTTAGTACAGTACTTGGCACATCACAAGTGCTTGATAAATATTTGCTAGCCACCCATGATCATTATTTCTCATTACTATTGTCCACATTCCTTGTCACTCTCTCTAATCCTGTTTGCTCTGAATAACGCTTTGGCTGTCCCTTAGAACCACCCTGGAAGCTTTTTAAAAAGACCAGTCACACCCTCAGAGAGCCTGATTTAAATGGGGTGAGGCGGGGCTTGAGTGTCGGTATTTAAAAAACATTCCTAACCTGATTCTAACGTGAAGGCAGAGTTAAGAACTGCTGCCCTACTCCACCTGTTTGCTTTTAATGTGAGACAGTGAATGCTTAACAGAGACTAGACCATAGTCAACCTCACTATCATCAATCCCGTCTTAACCCTAAGAGGCATCATAGCAAAGCGGTGGGGCCTGGAGCCAGACTACCCACGTCTGCCAAGTCCAACTGGGTGACCTTGGTCAAGGAACTTGACCTTTCTGTGCCTCAGTTTCTTTATCCGTAAAATGGGGACAAAATGCTTTATAATTGTGCAAATGTATTGAAACGATATATTTTAGAGTGCCTGGTACATGCTTAATAAACTTTAGTTTTTATTGTTATTAAATCTCTCTGGGCCTCAGTTTCCTTTCAGGTATAAAACACTCTACTATTTGTAAGATGAAAGGAAACAAATGCACAGAGCCAGGCATGCAGTTTTCCATACTCAGTGGCTCCCATTAATTATCACTACAGATCCATATCCCTTTCTCAAAACCTTTGGATGTGTTATATTTGAGGATTCAGAATTTTTTTAACTTAAGGAAAATAATAAGGAGCATCTACCCTATAATATTACAGGACGCCCCCAGTGGGGTCGGAGGCACTCTTTATGCAATAGTTTATCATTTGGCACGTAAGCGTAGGCAGGGTCATACGACATGGGATAAAGATTATACATAGCCTCAGGTTGGTTCAAGTTGTGGTGCTGACACCCAGACCCCGCACCCCGGGCAATGCCCTCCCGGGGAAGGAGGCCACTCACATAGATGAGGCCGGAGTAGTATCGCTCGCGGAGGTTGTGCAGCACGGAGGCCTCATTGAGGCAGGTCAGCTCAGCCATGTCCTCGGCCTTGCTGAACTTGGGTGGGTTCATGCGCTGGATCTGGTCCCGCGGCAGCCGCAGCCGCCGCCCACTCTCCGCCAGCTCCACCTCGGCTTCCTCCTCGCCCTCGTCCCGCAGGGCCGCCGCCTCGAAGCCGTGCAACTCCGAAGGCACCCACACCAGGCGCCGTGCCGTCCACTCCACCTGCGGGGACATGGCCGAGCCCCCGGGCACACTCCCCACGCCCGGCCCACGGGGCGCGAACAGGAACGGCTGGGCCGCCTCGGGCACTGGGCCAGGCCTGGGGGGTGCCTTCCGCCCGGGCACCGACACGGTCACTGCTGCCATGGTCTGCAGGGAGAGAGCAGAGGGCGAGGTTCAGGGAAGGGGGGGGCTCCATCCCCACCCCAGATCCCCCAGGCAGTCGCCACTGCCTTTCTCCACCAGACCTCGATTTACACGTCTGCAAAATAGATCCACAGATCTTCCTTTACTCATTCCACCCATTCACCTCTCTATCCATTCATTCATTAAATAATTCTGTTTGTGTGTGTGTGGCCACACTACGTGGCTTGTTGGATCTTAATTCCCTGACGAAGGATTGAACCCTGGCCACAGCAATGAAAGCTCCAAGTCACAACCACTGGACCCCCAGGGAATCCCTGATTCAATAATTCTTTAATAACAACCTAAATGTTCATCAACAGATGAATGGACAAAGATGTGGTACATATATACAGTGGAATGCTCCTCAGCCATTAAAAAAAGAATGAACTAATGCCATTGGCAGCAACATGGATGGACCTAGAGATTATCATACTAAGTGAAGTAAGTCAGACAAAGACAAATATTATGATATCGTTTATATGTGGAATCTAAAACATGACACAAACAAACTTATCCACGAAACTGAAACAGATTCACAGACATAGAGTACAGATTTGTGGTTGCCAAGGGGTGGGGGATGAGGGAGGGAAGGATTGGGAGTTTGGGATTAGCAGATGCCAACTATTATATATAGAATGGATAAACCACAAGGTCCTACTGTAGAGCACAGGGACACATATGCAATATCCTGTGATAAACCCTAATGGAAAAGAATAGGAAAAAGAATGTATATCTGTATAACTGAGTCACTTTGCTGTACAGCAGAAATTAACACCACATTGTAAACCAACTATACTTCAATAAAACAGATTTTTAAGAATTAATTCTCTAATAAGCCAAGCTGTGAGCCAGGCACTATTCAAGGCATCAGCCATATAGCCAAAGACCAGCCAGAAAAAGATCCCTGCCTTCCTAAGGTGTTTACATTCTAGCCCTGCTCTGGCTATTTCGGGAGCCATGGCCCTGTGTGGCTACTGGAAGGTTGAAACGGAGAATCCAAACTGAGGTGGGTTCTGAGCATAAGACACACACCCAGTTTCAAAGACAGTACAACAGAAAGCTCATTCGTGTTTTTTACATTGGATGACATATTGCACTGATAATATTTTGGATGTATTGGGTTAAATAAAATACATCATTAACATTCATGTCACTTGTTCCTTTTTACATTTTTATTTTGAAAGTGGCTAGAAATTTTTAAATTACACATTTGGCTTGCATTGTGTTTGTACGAGTTCGCACTGCTCTAATCCCAGGAGATGGATTCAAAGATAAATAAGTAAATTATATAGTACGTTAAATGATGATACATGCCAAGTAGAAAAATGAAACAGGGAACAGGAGATGTTAGGGGTTGAGGGGAGCTGAAGTTTTAATTGGGGTGGCCAGGGAAAGCCTCTTTGATGTGGCATCAGAATAAAGATCTGAGGGAGATGAAGGAAGCAAGCCATGGGAACGTCAGGAGGAAAAGCATTCCAGGCTGGGAGAATAGCTCCGTGCAAAGGCCCTGGGGCAGGTGTGTGCCTGTATGTCTGTGGCACTGTGAGAGGCCAGTGTGGCTGGTGCCAGGTGATCCAGGCAGAGAGGGCGGTAGGTAAGGTAAGATTAGGGACCAAAGGGGTCAGATTGTGTTGTGATGAGGACCTTGATCTCATAGATGTGAGCCCTAGGAGGGTGTCAATCTGATTTCTGTAACTCAGGTTCCCTGACCACCTCTGGTGTACCCCAGAACAGACCTGAATCTCATCCCTTGGTTAATGGCTTCCTTCCCTGTGACCTGACTTCCTTCTCTTTATAATGGGGAGACTGGCCCCATTCATTCACTTCTGCATTCACTCAACATTCCCTGAGGCTGTTCAAGTACCAGGCTCTGCCAAGAGTGAGTCTGGAGACCCAGAGATGAGTCAGACAGGGCCCTGCTTTGAGGAGCTCCTGGTCTGGGGGTGATCTAGCCTCGGACAGTTCTAGTCTCAGACAGTCAGAACCCAAGATGAGCTGTGAGCTGACAGCAGAGGCACTGGGGGAGCCAGCCTGTGCTAGACCCCTCCCCGCCCTTAAAGGGGCCGCAGACCAGTAGTGAACAGACCACGGCAATTCTACAGCAGTCTAAGCACAGGTCAGGAAAAAAGTTGGCCTCTATTCTCTCCTCAAACGGCCACCCCTGCCTGGCCACCGCCACCCCTGTCATAGGAACCCCCCAATGTTCTGTCTCTCCCACCTCGGTGCCTCTGCCTCTGCCCTCCAGGCCCCCCCAACCTCCGACATATGCCTGGAGAAGTCCCTCCAAACACCCAGCTCCTCTTGGGGCATCCCTAAATCTGGTCCCATCAGGCTCTTGTCTTTCCCTCACCCAGAAACTCAGCTCCAGGCCACATGTCCCTCTTCCCCCCAGACCCTCTCCTCACCACCAGCAGTCCCAGGCCCCCAGCCCACCCCGTGACGTTTGGCCCTGATGCTCTCATTTGGTCCTGATGCTCTCGGGACTCAAACCCAAGGCCCCTGCACTCCAACAGCAGGCTTCTCCCACCGTTGGATACCATTTCTCCACTTCCCAGGCCCCAAGTTGCCCAGGCTCACCCCAGGCCTCCTGTACGGCCCTGATCCATTCACAGCCAGCAGCCCTGATCCATTCATAGCCAAGGCCCATCCCTGGGACTTTACCCCCACCCTCACCCCACCCACTTCCTCTCCAGCCTGCGGCCTTTGACCAGGAAGGGTTTGGGAGTTTTTTGCAATCACCCAGCCCTATGCTTCCCCTCCCTAGAGCCAGGAATCTGGGCCCCCAGTCCCTCCTCCCTTGGACCCATGAGTCCGAGCCCCCTCACCTTACTGCAGGCGGGCTAGAGCTGAAGACGCCTGGGACATCCAGATTCTGAGGGCTGATAACAGCTCTGATGAGGTGGGCCTGCCCCTTTGGCAGCCCCACCCTCCCTAGCCTGCAGGAACACCTTTGCCAGGGCTCATTTCTGTCACCAGCGCAGGTGAAGGCACCTGCCCTGGGAGGGGCAGAGACTGCTGGGCTGGAAAGGAAAAGGAGCCAGGGATCGCCCCTGGGGCAGGGGCTGGGGCCCTTGCAATCTGGCCCTCTGACCTCAGTCTAGTGCTAGGATTCAGGGGTCTGCTCTGCCCCCAGACTCGGAAATCTGGGCCCCCAGACCCAGGAGTCCAGGTGCCCAGCCCCTTCCTCCTTCAAGACCCACAAATTCAGGCTCCCAGACACAGAGTCCTGGCACCAGTGCCTTCCTCCCTCCAGACCTAGGAGCCCAGACTCCCAGAGCAGTCCTTAATCGGACCTGGGATTCCTGACCCCCAGCCCCTCTCCTCAGATCTCGGAATCTCAGCACCCAACCCCCATCTCCCTGAGACCCAAGTGCCCGTGTAGCTGTCCCCTCAACCCGCGGATCCTCGGGGCTACCTGGGGGGCGCCGGCTTGGTACAGGAAGCGGGAAGATGGGGAGGAGGCACGGGAACCCAAGTCCTCTTCCGAGCTCTCAGGTGCGGCTACCTCCGCGGTCCAGCGCGGGGCGGGGCCACGTCACGTCACCGGGAGGGAGCCCGGCTCTGATGTCACCCAGCACCTGCCCGGCTTGGGAAGGGGGCGGGTCCTGGAGTTGCAAGGCTCTAGACAGGGGGACGGCGGGAGGCGGGGATAAGCCTGTTGCCAGGTGGGCGGCAGCGGCGGCAGCAGCAGCGCCAGGGGCCCCTCCTTCTTCTGGAGAGCAAAGGTCAAGGACCCGCGTCAGAGGGGGCTGAGGACTCCGGGGGTTCAAATCCCGCTCAAGCTTCCTGGGCATCGGCTTTCCTCTCCGCGAATTGAGGCCAATGAAATGAATAAGCCGATGTGGGAGAAAGTGCCCAGCCCAGCGCTTAAACAAGTAATGCCTCACGACGTCATTTAATCTCGCTGAACTTCAGTTTCCCCGACCCTGGAAATGGGACCACACAATCCACAGAAAGCACTAGGAGTAGCAAAGAAGACGACAAAATGTTTTTCTAGGTTCTGGAGCTTCAGTTCACTTCTCTCAGGGGTGAATTGAGGACTAAATAGTGGTAAGCGCACCTACTATGTGCCGGGTGTTTTCCTGCTTTTAGAACAGCTGTCCAAATTCATAGAATGATCTCAAAAACCAGTAAGATAGGGACAGTCAGAATCTCCACTTCTCTGATGGGGAAACTGAGGCATGGAGAGGTGAACGAAGTAAACTGCTCAAGGTCATACGGTCAGTAAAAGGGAGAAATGGGATTCAAGCCCAGACCATTTTCTGTCATTCTAAAGAGGGGATTTGAGAGCAACGTGTCCTCAAAGATGTCAATTTCCTCCTCCCAACTGGTAATTCCCTCAACCTGCTTCCCCATCTATTAGAGACTACAGCCTTCCTTGGGGGACTACTGTGGGATTAAAAAGGTAAAGGAACCCAGCACACAGTTGGTCTCTGAAGTGTTGTTCTCAACCCTGTCCCCCTGCAGTCACCGCCTCTGTCCAGCCTGTTTTACCCTCCCTGTAAAATGGGTGCAATATAACCCATCTCGAGTTAATATAATTAAAGGTAATTATTTAGTTATAAAAATAAAAGCACCCAAGTACACCGTGGGGGCTCAAAGATGTCCTTCCCCACCCCTCTGTTCCGCCAGTCATGATGATCCCTGTCTCTGGTCCGCAATTTTTACACGTGAAAATAGAGACACTGTCATCTGGGAGTGGGGGATTGAAGGCAATGACTAAGGTATTAAAGCGTCCAAGGTCCCAAAGCGAGCCTCAGTTTCCCCTTCTGCGGAGTAGGCCTGGGGCTCCGGCGAGGACCCCGACCCGGCCTCGCACATAGTAGGAGCTCGAGTTGGGGGAGTGTAGGCGCCCCGCCCCACCCCCCTCCCTTCGACCCCCGCTGCCGTCCGGCTGCTCGCCCGAGGTGACTGTCCGCGTCACCGCCCCTCCCCCGCAGCTCGCACCGGCCTCCGGAGCCCCGACCGGAGCCCCGAAGCTCCAGCCTCCCCGGGCCCAGTCCCACTTCGCCGCCTCAGGCGGGCATTTGGCCCCGGGCACTCACCGGCTTCCAGGGCCGTCCAGAGGCTTCGGCCTGGGGAGAAAGAGAGGCGGGCCAGTCAGGAAAGCCCCGCCCACACAAGCGCAGCAGGGGCCAATCGGCGCCCGCTGCGACAAGCTATGGACCCGCCCACGAGGGACGCTCCCGCCAATCAAGAGGAGCGGCTGGCGGGCGGGGCCAATCAGAAGTTGCCGGAGTGTGCCAGCCGTGGGAAAAGAACGGCGCCGGAGCGTGGAGCTAGGCGGCGCGGTCATAGGCGGGACCCAAAGTCTGACAGGCAAGGGGTGAGACCAATGGCGAGACTCGGGGGGCGGCCAGGGGCGGGAAGCCCAAGGGACCCGGGTGAATGGGCCGCTTTGTGCACGAGGCATGAATGAGGGCCTTTGTAAGGGTCGGCGTGGGGGGGGGCGGCCGGAGGCCGGAATGCCTGGGTCCCCCGGGAGCCGGCGGGCATGAAGGAAGGGAGAGAGAATTCACTTTTGTCGAACGCCGACCGCGTACCACCAGGCACTCTCCCAGGCTCTCACCCACCCAGAGGTGTGGGCATTACTGTCAATAATAATAATGATCATTTATTGAGTGCCCGATGTATGCCAGGAGCTGTGCTAAGCGCTTTACCTGCATGATCTCATTTAATCCTTACAACTACCTCTTGGAATTGGTGCTGTTAAGAGCTTCATCTTCCAGGTGAGATAAACCGAAGCTTAGAAAGAAGGTGTTTAATTGCGGAAAGTCATGGAGCTGGCAAGTGGCAGAGCAAGGACTCAGATCCCGCCAAATCTGACGCTAGAACTTGCGCTCTTAACCACAAGGCTACACCCAGACGTTAGTTAATGCTTCCCAAATTACAGATGGAAAAACTGAAGCTCGGGAGAGGTAGGCACCTTCCCAAGGTCACAGAGTGAAGGCTCCACTGAACCCCGAGGTGGTGTCCATGTCCGAAGCTAGCATGTCGCTGGAGAGCCCTGCACCACTGAGCTGTGTCCCCAGTTTACAGGTGTACATTGAGGCTCCAGGAGGAGTGAGCCTCTGGGCTGGCAGTGGGGGTGGCTGCTTGGGACTCAAGTCCCAGCCAGCCTGCCAACCTGGCTCTGCTGCTCAACAGCTGTGTGGGCTTGAGCCCGCTTTGCTGGCCTTTTGTGAGGGTCCATTTATTTCTGCATCTGTAAAATGGGGAGGATGGTCTCTCTGGCTCTACCTTCACCTCCCTCTCCCCCTCCCCCCACAGCCTATTGCCCATGGGATCCTGTCAGACTTTATTCAGATTGTGCCCCTCCTCTGCTCCAAACCTTTCATGGCTCCTTCTCAGAGTAAAAGCGAAAGTCCTCACTATGGCCCACAAAGCCCTGCATGATGTGGTCCCCAGGGGCCCCGTGTGATACTGTTTTCCCTTCATTCAGCTCCAGTGATACAGGCCTTCTGGCTGTTCCTCAATTCCTCAAACACTCCCCAGGCATGGTGCTGCCTCAGAGCCTTTGCACTGGCTGTTCCTTTCACCAGGAATCTTTCTTCCCCCAGGTTTCGCATGGCTGCCTCCCTCTCACGTCATCAGGTCAGATCCAATGTCACCTCCTTCAGCAGGTGTTTCCTAACCATTCTGTAGAAAACATTTCCCCTCATCACTCTCTCTCCCTTTGACTTTGCTTTGTTTTTTTTTCCTCATAGCACTAGTAGAGGTTTGTTTGGTGGTTGTTTTTTTTCTACTTGTTTACCTGTTTATCTTCTGTCTCCCCACTAGAACGTAAGCCCCACAAGGATGAGGATCTTTGTTTGGCTGCATGCTGGCTCCTCTGGGCCTGGCACACAGTAGGCGCTCAATACGTGTTTGTTGAATCAATAGTAACAAGTCCTTGTATTGTGTGAATTAAATGAGTTAATACATGCAAAGAGCTTAGAGCAGTCCTGGCCTCGGGGAAAGACTAAATAAACAAATTATGATTATGCTTACTGTTGTTATTTATTGCTCTACAAATGGCCTGCTGAGAGCATGCAGGAGAGAAACAAGAGAGAGAAAGTCCAGAGCAAGGGAAAGATGCCAGAGAAAGGGAAAAATAGACAGGTAAGAGATGGGAAATGAAGAGACAGAAGGAGAGAGCTGGAGTTGGTCTGAGAGCAGACAGAAGTGAGAGCATCCAACTCCCAACGCATTTGCTCAGCAATGGCAAAGGTGAGTCCTTGTAGGCAAGAAGCTTTGAGATTGCCATGGCCACTGCCCATTTCTTTGCAGACAGGGAAACTGAGTTCCAAGGAGGGGAGGACCTTTCCAAGGACATCCTCAGTGATAACACAGCTCACAGGTATGAAGCTTGACTGTGTGCTGGGAACATGACCCTCATGTCAATGCCTCCTCATGCCAGTCCTATGAGTTGGCACTGTCATTACCTCACTTTACAGTCCCGCAATGTGCCCAGGGTCTCCCACCTGCTCCTGATGGCAGATCTGGGCTCAGACTGCAGTAGGTCAGACTCCTGAGTCTGTGCTGTTAACCAAGACAGAGAGGAGAGCACCTGTTACTCTGGCCCGAGTGTCCGCCATGGAAGCCTCCTGCCGTGAGGCTAACAGGAGCTGCTGTTTATTGAGTGCCTACTGTGTGCTTGACATTGTGCCCTTCGTATGTATTTAACTCATTGGATTCTCTCAACAATCCTACGAGATTGATACTTTTATTATCTGCATTTGATTGATAGAAAACTGGGCTCAAATAGATGAAAATCTCATGTGCCCCAGGGAAGAGTGTGGCCTGGGACACAACAGAAGTTCAAACAGGAAGGAAGCCTCGGGCATGCACATTCTAACCATTTCCTGCCTTGTGACTGGTGATGTCATCAGCAACCTCTGGGATTAAATCTACCTGGCAACTAGTGATGTCATCCTTCCCACCGAGGGTCTAAACTGGAGATCTATATGGGTAACTGATGACCTCACCAAAGGATAATACTGAGCTTCCTTTTGCTGAGGGTTTTCTATGAGCTGGATGCCTGTACTAAGCACATTAATAGTTGCTGGTATTTACTGAGTGCCTACTGTGTGCCAGGCCCAGTTCTAAGCTCTTTATATGTATTAAGTCCCATAATCCTCCCAATAACTCTAAATGGTAGGTACCGGCGTCATA
Source organism: Delphinapterus leucas (assembly GCF_059928025.1). Classification (NCBI taxonomy): domain Eukaryota; kingdom Metazoa; phylum Chordata; class Mammalia; order Artiodactyla; family Monodontidae; genus Delphinapterus; species Delphinapterus leucas. Next base: position 6,989,231 of record NC_143148.1, read on the forward strand.
CTCATTTTATAGGTGAGGACACTGAGGGAAAACTGCCCAAGACTGCACAGCTAGAAAGCATGAGAGCTTGGATTTGAACCCAAGCAGTCTGGCCCCGGAGATTGCGTTGTGGATCCCTATGTGAAACCACCAGAATGTAGCCGAGACCCAGGAAACCAGGTCAGAAGGAGACACTTTGCTGCCTCAGAGCCCTCCATCTGGCCTCCATCCAAGTCTGCCAGACAGGGTCCTCAGGATAAAACTTCAAACTCATTCCCTTGACGGTCAAGGCATCCCCACCATGCATCCACCTCTTCACCCCAGGCACTGGGATTGTCTCCACTAAATTGTGAGTCCTTGGCTATGAGGGACCAGGTCTGATTCCTCTCTGGGTCCCGAGGGTGCAGGATAAACTGCAGTAGAGAGGGAACTCGGAAAATGGGGATGGATAGAATACTGGGATAAATGTGTATAAGAAGAAAGGGAAATAGGAGTGTGGGAGCTTTCTCAGTTCCCAGCGGGATTCCTTCCAGCTGAAACAGCCCCATTATTCGTAACTCATAACTACCTTGTTATGCAGGATCTTAGTAATGGGCAGCGCAAGTGTGGGGGGAAAAATAGCAGGGAGCTAAGTTCATGTACAGAAACGAAACGTTGGAGCTGAGACGGGAGGAGACAGGAGAGTCAGGGAGGGGGCTTCTCTATGGAAGAGGGTTAGGGGGATTTTTTAAGTGCGAAAAAAATGGGGGAGCAGTTTCCATGCCTGGCAGGGGTTAAGGAGCCCCAAGTCTTAATAGAGAAAAAGAAAGGGACAAAGAGTGTGTTAAGTTTCTCTGTGGGTCCTGACTGTATTCCTGCCTGGGCAATTCCTCTGTGGCAAAGATGTGATTGGTTCCAGTATTTTATTTTTGGTCCCTGGGCTGTTGTTTTCCTGCATGTGACTGGAACTGGCTTTGAGACAAGAGTAATCTGGCAGCCTTGTGTGGGTCACAGATGAGTGACAGGCTCAGTTATGCAACAACAAATATTTACTGAGTGCCTACTATGTGCCAGGGCTTGTTCCTGACCAGGGGTCTGCCCACGTTTTCTGTAAAAGCCAAACAGTAAATATTTGCAGCTTTGAGAGCCAGATGGTCTCTGCTATAACTACTCTACTTGGTGGCAGAGAAGGAAAGCAGCCATAGACAATATGTAAATGAATGGGTGTGGGTTTGTTTCAATAAAACTTTATTTATACAAACAGGAAGTGGGAGCATTTAGCCTGTGGGCTGTAGTTTGCAGACCCCTGTTCCGGAAGCCGAGGAGATGGAGTGAACAAAGATGTAGTCTCAGCCCTCAGAGAATTCAGATATTAATCTACTCCTATATGGCAGGCAGAGGAAAGCTGTTCACATCTAAGTTAGATCTTATCCCTCCTCTGCTCAGGGCCCACCTCTGGGTCCAGTCTCAAAGTTAAAGCAAAGTCCTCACCAGGTCCCACAGGCCCTATACCAACAGGCCCTCTTTGTCCCCTCTCTATCCACAGCTCCCACCCTCTCCCCCTTGATTACTTTGCTCCAGCCATGCTGGCCTCCTCAATGCTTCTCAAACACACAGGGCTCAGCCCTGCCTCAGGACTTCTGCACGTGCCATTCTCTCTCTACTAGAATGCACTTCCCTTAGAAAACCACTTGGCTCCCTCATCTCCTTCCAGTCTTTACTTAAATACCACCTCCTCCATGAGGACTTCTCTGAGCAACCTCTCCTCTGGACCCCTGATACCCCTCACCTGTTCTGCATTTTCTTTGACCACAGCACTCAGCATTCTCCAACCTGCCAGTAATTTACTTATTACACTTATTGTTTATTGTCTGAAGCCCCCGACTAGAATGTCAGCTCTGTGTGGGTGGGGATTTTTGTCTTGTCCCCTGCTGTGTTCCCAGTGCCTACAACAGAGCCTGGAACTCTGTAGATCCTCAACAAATACTTTCTGGGTGGTGGACACAGACACCAAACAAGTGAACACATAATTACAGAGCACAGTGACAAGTCAGGGTAAGTGCTACAAAGAAATAGCAATGGAAGGTAAGAGAGGGAAGGGGTTGGGTATGTTCTTTCAAAAAGGGGGTCAGGAAAGGCTCCCTGAGGAGGTGACATTTGGGGTGGAAATATCATATGACCGTGGATACTGATGAATAAACACATGAATGGATGGATGTGTAACTGGTGGAATAAATGAATGAATGAGGGCATAGATGTTTGTTTGAATGGATGGATTAATAAATGAATGCATGGAGGTATACACAATGAATAAATAAGTGGGCAGATGGATGGAAGAATCAATTCATGCATAAATGGTGGAACAGCTGGACAAATGGACAGAAGGACTGATGATGGAAGGATGGAAGGATGGATGGATGGATGGATGGTTGGATGGATAAGTGATCTTTCATGCCTCCATAACCTTTGCACATGTTGTGCCTTCTGCTCATTACTCCTTCTCTCCATCTCTTCACCCCAGGAAACTCCAGGTCAACTTCTCAAGGCCCCCTCTGTGCTCAGAGTGTGTAGAGGGCTTCCTGGTCTCACTCCACCCTATGCCCCACAAGAGTTTTCTCACTCTCTTGTTGATACTCTGATCACACTGGATTGGAATAATGTCTGCAGGTACCTTTATAGACCAGCATCCTCCATCTCATTTCCCTAGCCAGATGTACCCCTGGTAATATTTTGGTGTGTATTCACAAAAAGTTTACTATGTAATTTTATGAGTTTCCTGACCCACAGAAACTGTGAAATGATAAATATATGTTATTTTAAGTCACTAAATTTTTTGTTATGCAGCAATATAAAACTGTCTTGGGTATTAGGCTCAGAGAGGTGAAGCAACTTGCCCCAGATCAAGGGGCAATTCCTGCTCTGTCATCCAACGCCTGGTGTCCTTCCAGTATAGCCTCTTCCCCAGGTGAGGGCACTCAGCTGTCTATCTCCCCCGCTGGGCTGGAAACTCCTCAAGGACAGGGACCAGGGTCGGTTCCTCTCGGGCTCCTCGGAGCCCGACACAGCGGCCGGTGTCCCTCGGGCCTCCAGAACCATCTGCCAACCTGAACGAAACGCAGGCTGGGGGGGCAGATAAGGCAGGTGTATCATTAATGAATATATAGCAGGCTGTATATGATAATAGCCTGGTGACAGGGTGGAAACTATATATGCCAAGAGTCCCCATCTGGTTTCAACTTGCCTCCTGCCTCCTCGTCTCCCCCTCCCCTGCATTCCAGCCTCCTGGGGAAACACCTGTCCCAGGACCCACCTCTGAGCCCCAGCCTGAGCCCATGCAAGGACCTCTCCTTGGAATGTCCTTCTTTTCCTTTCTTCCATTCCCACTGTGACAGGTGATTCAGGCAATGCCCACACCTCACCCACGTGAGCTCACCTTTGCACACCAGACAAGCCTTCCTTTGTCGTGGATCCTTTCAGCATCTGATAAAACCTACGGACTCTTTCTCAGAATAATTAAGTTGCGTTATTCAAAAAAAAAAAACGCAGCACAGAATTCTGTAACACAAATGCATCGCGGCTCATTTTACACAGTCCCCAGTTGATGGGGTTGACGGACATTTACATTGATAGAACCCCTTAGATTGTCTCCAGCGTTTTGCTATTATAAATAAGGAAATGGGGGAATGGTGAATGTTCTCATATATGTCTCCTTATGAATACAGAGCAATTGTTTCTCCCTAGTGGATACTAGTACTAGTCCTGGTAGATCGTAGGGCACGTGCATTGTTCCCTAATTTTTATTATGAAACATTTCAAGCACGTAGAAACATTGAAAACAGGTATGCAATGAACACACAGTTAGATCCCACAGTTGTACCATTTTACTGTATGTGCTTTATTACAAATGTATCCCTTTTTCCTTCGCTCTATCTCAGTGGTTCTGGACCAGGAGCAACTTTGCTCCTGGGGGGACATCTGGCATTGTCTGGAAGCCTTTTTTTTTTAATTGTCGCAACCTGTGTGTGTGGGAGAGAATCTTATTAGCATCCTGCAACCCACAGGACGGTTCCCCACAACGAAGCATTCTCTGGCCCCAAATGTTAATAACGCTGAAGTTGAGAAACATGGCAGTCTGCCCATTCGCTAAAATAATTTGCAGACATTAGTCCAGTTCATCCTACACACTTCATCACACACATTATCAGCTAGAGTTTGTTATTTCTTCAATGGTTCTTTCTTTGAGGTAAAATGTATATACAGCAAAACGCACAAGTCCTAAAGATACCGTTCGATACGTTTTGACAAATATATACCCAACTATGAAAATATAGAGAACATTTTCATGCCCCAGAAAGTTACCACATGCTCCTTCCCTGTCAATCCCTGACTCCACCCCGCCCCTCACCCGACCCCAGGCAACTACTGCTCTGATTTTTATCACCATAGATTAAGTTTTATCTGTTCTAGACCTTTTCATGAACAGAAACCTACAGTTGGTAATATTTTGTGTCTGGTTTCCTTCACTCCGCAAAGTGCTTTTAATATTCATCCATGTTGTTGTAGGAATCCGTAGTCTCTTCCTTTTTATCAGTGTGTGGTATCCCACTGTATGGACGTACACATTTGTTGATCCCTTCTCCTGCTATTGGACACATATTTCCAGTTTGGGGTTGTTATGAATAAAGCTGCTATCAATACAGCTGCATAGCACAGGGAGATCAGCTCGGTGCTTTGTGACCACCTAGAGGGGTGGGATAGGGAGGGTGGGAGGGAGACACAAGAGGGAGGAGATATGAGGATATAGGTATATGTATAGCTGATTCACTTTGTTATAAAGCAGAAACTAACACACCATTGTAAAGCAATTATACGCCAATAAAGATGTTTAAAAAAAGATACCATAAAAAAATAAATAAAATTATTATAGAATTTACCCCCCCCAAAATATTCTTTTACCAGTCTTTTCTGTGGATACATGTTTTTATTTCCCTAGAATGGAATTTCTTAGTCACAGAGTGGATGTGGGTTTAATGTCTAAGAAAATGCCACATCTTTTCCTGAGGTGGCTGTATTAGCTTCCTATTGCTGCTATGACAAATTGCCACAATCTTAGTAGCTTAAAACAGCACAGATTATTTAGTTCTGGAGCTCAGATGTCTGAAATGGGTCTTACAGGTCTAAAATCAAGGTGTCAGAGGAATTGTGTCTCTTCTGGAGGCTCTAATCCATCCCTTAGACTGAGTTTTAGGATCATACCGCCCAGTATGGTGGCCCACTAGTCACATGAGTCTGCTTAAGCTTAAATGAATTAAAATGAAATAAGATTGAAAATTCAGTTCCTTAGTGTCACTAGCCATATTGCAAATGCTCAATAGCCACACGAGGCTTGTGGCTACCATGTCAGAAGCACAGATCTGGAACTTTAATTTCCAACCCTTCTCAAGGCTGCCTTCATTCCTTGGCTCCTGGCCTCATCACTCCAACCTCTGCTTCCATCTTCCTCTCTGACCCTGAGGCTCCTCCCTCCCTCTTACTAAGACCCTTGTGATGACATTCAGGACCCACCTGGATAATCCAGGATACTCTCCCCAACTCAAGATCCTGAATTTAACCATATCTGCCAAGTCCCTTTTGCCACGTAAGGTAATGTTCACAGGTCCTGGGGATCAGGATGTGGACATCTTTGGGGGATATTACTCTGCCTGCCGTTTACATTTCCACCATCAGTGAATGAGCATTCTGGTTGCTCCACCTCCTCACCAACATTTAACACTGTCAGTTATTTTAATATCAACCATCATGGCAGATGGGTTGTGCCTCATTACAGTTTCAATTTGCACTTCCCTGATGACGAATGATGTTGACCATTTCTCCAGGAGCTTATTGGCCATCTGTATTTTCTCCTTCATGAAGTGTCTGTTCAGATCTTTTGCCCATATTTGAATTGGGTTTTTTTGTCTTTTTCTTTCTGAGTTCCAGGAGGGATGTGTGCCTTTTTTATTTGACTGATTCAATTCACACTCCTGTCATCCACATAGAAAGTTCCCAATCTGTCCCTCTTTTTTATTCTTCTATCTCTCTTATCTCCCCTCCACTGCCACCTCAGAAGTCCTTGAGGCTCTCTGTGTCTTTGAGGAAAGCAGGGTATTTCTTTACACTTCCTGGGGAGTAGGTTTAGTTTTAGGACCACTTTGCCCAACATGGTCGCCAGTAGTCACATAAGTCTGTTTAAGTTTAAATGAATTAAAATTAAATAAGTTTGAAAATTCAGTTCCTCAGTCCTGCTAGCCATATTTCAAATGCTCAACAGCCACATGAGGCTGGTTGCTACCATGTTGGCAGCACAGACATGAAACATTTCCCTTTCGTGGAAAGTTCTAGAAGTATCTACAGGGAAATCAACCTGTCTCTTGCAGAAGTGACTGCCTTTCTTAAGATTACACAAATGTGTTATTATGCCAGACAACTGCCTTCCCACTGCAGGTGAAGAGAAGAAGAAATAAAGAAGTGGCAAGAATGAGAAAAAAATCCAAACATTCCACTCATTACATTAAAAAAAATACACACTTAATTACCATCTAATGATTATTTACTGAGTGCCAGGTGCTTTCTTGACTAGGTTATCTGACATACGTTTATTCCCAGAGACATAAAGGAGGGGCAAGAGAGAAGACACTCCAGCCAAGCCCTTTCTTTTCCAAATAGCAGAGGGGTTAACTCTTTAAATTCCACACCTCTTGGTGTCAGACATCCCGGAAGGAAGTCTCTCATAAATGTTCTGTGCACTTACCCTAAAACAAGACTCATTATCTTTCCTGCCAAACCTGCTCTAATACCTGTATTTTCTCTCTTGGTAAATGGCTTCTCCATACATCCAGTTGTCTAGGTTAGATAACAGAGGCACCATCATCACTGCCTCTCTCCTCCTTGCACCTCTCCCACAGCTGGGCCCTCTGGCTCCCATCTCTGCCCAAGCCTTTCTCTCCATCCCCATGGCTACAGCCTCAGTTCAGGCTCTTACCCCATCCTCCTCCCAGGCCTCCAGATTTCCCCTCTGGCCTGTCCCCCATGTGGTCCCAGGTCTTTCTACACCCAGAGCTCATCCTCTGCTCAGTTCTCCCAGGGCTCCCCAGTGCTTCTAGGACAACATCCCAGACCTTCAATTTTCATCTCTGCACAAGCACTGCCCCCTTTACCCAGAATTCCCTCCCCCTCTCTCCCTGGTGAACTCCTGTTCATCCTTTAACACCTAACTCAAATATCCCCTCTTTCAGGAGAAGAGATATGTGTCTGGAACTGAGAAGGAGGTTAAGTGTCCTAGAGATGCAAGGTTAAGATGTCTGGGTTAGGTGTCCTAGAGATGCAGCACCCTATAATACTGCATGCCACAGCCCCATAAAACTAACCTGTGCTTTCTTCTCTGTGTAAGCCCAGTGGTTTCCTGCCTCCTTACCTTTGCCCAGTCTGCTCCCTCACCTTGAATGCCCAACCTCTCTCTTCCACATATCTGAATTTCACCCATCTGTAGTAGTTTGCTAGGGATGACTAGAACAAAGTTCTACAAACTGAGTGGCTTAAACAACAGATGTATTGTCCCACAGTTCTGGAATGTAGAAGTTCAAAATCAAGGTGTAGGTTGGGTTGGTTCCTTGTGAGGGCTATGAGAATCTGTCCCAGGCCTCTCTCCTAGCTCCTTGTGGTCTCATGCATTCCTTGCCTTGTAGATAACGCTCTCCATGTCTTTATATCATCTGCCCCCTGTATGTGTCTGTGTCCAAGTTTCCCCATTTTTTTAATAAAGACATCGGTCATATTGGATTAGTGTCCACCCTAATGATCACAGCTTAACTTGAGCATCTGCAAAGATCCTGTTTCCAAATAAGATCACATTTACAGGTCCCTGGAGTCAGGACTCCAACATCTTTGGTGGGGCAGGGACATACTTCAACCTGTCAAGGCTTAGCTGAAATCCAGTTTCCTCCTTAAAGTGTTCCCTCATCGCCTAACCCTCACTGCCCTGTCTCTAAATCTCCAGAGCCTTGTCCTCCAGACTCATTTCATGCAGACTTGTCTAGTTATTTTTGTCTGTATTTTGTAATTGTCCTCTTAGGATGGGAGCTCACCAAGGGCAGCATCAATGCCTTAGACACCCTCTCTGTCCACGCAGTGCATTGATATAAAGAAAGTGCTCACTCTACGTTTTCAAAATTAATGAATTAATTGATTCAACAAATATTTATTGAGCACCTACTAATGACAATCTCTGTGCTAGTCCATGGTGATGCAGGAGTGGACAAGACAAACAAAAATCCTTACCTTCATGGATTTTACATCCCAGTGGGGAGAGAATAAACAAGGTAAATAAGTCAGATGGTAATGCACACTCTATTTGTTTTCTGGTGTGGCCATTAAAAAAATGACCACAGGGACTTCCCTGGTGGTCCAGTGGTTAAGACTCTGTGCTTCCACTGCAGGGGGCATGAGTTTGATCCCTGGTTGGGGAACTAAGATCTCACATGCCATGTGTATGGCCAATAAATAAATAAATAAATATTTAAAGAATAAATAAAAGTACCACAAACTGGATGGCTTAGAAACAATAGAAATGTACTGTCTCAGGACTTCACTGGTAGTCCAGTGAGTAAGAGTTTGCAGGGGGCCCGGGTTCGATCCCTGGTCAGGGAACTAGATCCCTCATGCATGCGGCAACTAAGACTTCACGTGCCACAACCAAGACCTAATGCAGACAAAATTAAATAAATAAATAAATAAATATTTTTTTAAAAAGCAGAAATTTACTGTCTCATGGTTCTGGAGGCCAGAAGCCTGAGATCAAATTGTCAGCAGGGCCATGTTCCCTCTGAAACCTGTAGGAAAGAATTCTTCCTTGTCTCTTCCTAGCCTCTGATGGCTGTCAGCAATCTTTGGCACTCCTTGGCTTGCAGTTGCGCCCCTCCAATCTCTAGTTTTGTTGTCACATGGCATTATCCCTGTGCATCTCTGTCCATACATGGTGTTCTCTTTATAAGGACACCGATCACATTGGATTAGGGGTCCACCCTGCTCCAGTATGAGCTCATTTTAACTAATTACATCTGCAATGGCCCTATTTCCAAATAAGGTCACATTCTGACCTACTGGAAGCTAGGACTACAACATACCCTTTTGAGGGGCACACAATTCAACCCCTCGCACACACTAAGGCAAAACACAAACAGAGAAGGGGGACAGGAAGTGGTGGGGTGAGGGGCTGCTCCCTTAGATAGAGTGGTCTGGGAAGGTCTCTCTGTCACTCGAGTCATAGCCTGAAGGAGAGGAGTTGACTGTTTTCTCCTATGAGTAACAAATATAAATTTCACCGCCTGGTGTTTATGACATTTCCCTTGGTATCTTGGAGGTGTTTAATTTGTTTTTTTCCTGCTCATTTCCTGGTCTGAAACTGGTGATATTAAAAGGGAGTAGACTCATGGGGGTGTGGTTCTCGTAAGAATCTGAGAATTTTTACACCGTGTCGAATTCACTCTGTCAGCAGTTCTGAGAAGCCCCAACAGCTGTGAGGCTGCGAAGCCGTCAGATCCCTATGCCACCGAGAGATCAGGGGCCTCTAGTGAGTCCCAGCTGCTGTATCCCAGCCAACGCCCCTGCCATCTTTATTTACAATAATATGCACACAAAAGGGGGGCTCACTCCACAGGTGTACAGCTCAATGAATTATCACAAAGCGAGCATGTCCAGGAAGCCAGATTAAAAAATCAGGATAGCTCTCCTTGTGTTCCTTCCCTCAAGGGTCACCTTTGTTCTCACTTCTATTGCCATAGATTAGTTCCTCCTGTTCTTTTTCTCTTTTCATCTCTCTCTCTTTTTTTTTTCTTTCGGTTCTTCCTGTTCTTGAATTTCATATAAATGGAATTGGACAGTCTGTACCCCTTTCATTTAACATAATGTATCAAGGTTCTATGTTGTGGATTGTTTATTCTCATTGCTGTATGGTGGGTGTTGGCAAACTACAGCCTGGGGGTCAGAGCCAGCTTGTTGACTGTTTGTATAAATAAAGTTTTATTGGAACACAGTCACTCCCATTCATCTACTGTTGTCAGTAGCTGTTTGCATGCCTCAATGGCTGTGCCAGAGCCCATATGGCCCAGAAAGCTGAAAATATTTACTATTTGGTCCTCAACAGAAAAAGTTTGTCAGCCCCTGCTGGATGACATTCCATTGTACGAATACAACACTGTCTATTTATTCATCCAACTGTGAATGGGTATTTGTGTAATTTCCAGTTGGGGGTATTACAATAAGGCTGCTAAGAACATTCTAGAACAAGAGTTGTCAAACTTTTTCTGATCTCTTTCTAATTAGATCAGTGATTCTCCACAGGGAGCAATTGTGTCACTCAGGAGACACTTGACAATGTCTGAAGACCATTTTGTTTGTTGCTAAGGTCTGAATGTTTGTGTACCTCCAAAATTCATATGTTGAAATCCTAATCCCCAAGGGATGGTACCTGGAGGTGGGGACTTTGGGGCGGTGATTAAGTCATGAAGATGGAGCCTTCACAATCGGGATTAGTGCCCTTCTGAAAGGGACCCCAAGAACCCCCTTACCCTTACAACCATGTTTGGATGCAATAAGAAGTCTGTGACCCTCACCCAACCGTGCTGATACTCTGATCTTCAACTTTAAGCCTCCAGAACTGTGATAAATGAATATCTGTTGTTTATAAGCTACCTATCTATGGTATTTTGTTATAGCAGCCCAAACAGACTAAGACAATTGTCATGACTGGTAAGGAGTGCTGCTGGGTAGAGCCCAGGGATGCTGCTACATCCTACAATGCACAGGGCTGCCCCACAACGAAGAATCATTGGCCCCAAATGTCAGTAGTGCAGAGGCTGAGAAACCCCACCCCAGAACTTTACTCTGGAAGTGCAATCCATGGACCGGCCGCATAGCAAATCTGAGAAGCTTGTTAGAAATGTAGACTCTCCAGCCCCATCCCAGACCTTGTAAATCAGAATCTGCCTTTGAACAGCCTCCCCACAGAGGAGTTATATGTTCATTAAAGTGTGAGACCCAGCCTACATAAAGAAGTAGCCAGGGCTTGCATGGATAACAATGTACGGATAACAATCAACATGAAAGCAACAGCTATAAGCCCAGCCTGACACGGGGATATGTATGAAGTCAAAAACCAGGAGATACTTTGCTGTCAGACGTGGGATTCTTTTCCAAAATTGCGGTCAACTCTCCTGATGATCTCAGAGTACAATGGAGCAAAATCTCTCAATTTACATGCCAGCCACACCCCTGGAACAGTTGGTATAACTCAAACTGAGCAAGAAGCATTTTGTGTTTATGGGCAAAACAGAGTTAAGTTCCAGGGTCAGATCATTATAAACAGGTTTTCCATCTACCCAAATTCTCTTCCCCTTGGCTACCAGGACCCAAGAAGCTGACGTTGCCTGACCGAAGCCACACAGCCAGGAGTCTAACCCTCCATTACTATCTTCAAAAGACAAGCACATGTCCTGGTTACTCCATTCCTGCACTTACTCGTTCTTTCATGCATTCATTCATCATTCATCCAATAAATATATATACTGGGTATCTATTGTGTGCCAGGCGCCGGGGATACAGCACTGAACAAAACAGAAGTCCCTGTGATCCCAGGTGGCCTCAGCCTGCAGCAGCTTGAAGCAGGATTTCGGTTCCCCAGCCAGAGATTGAAGTCAAACCATGGCAGTGAGAATGCTGAATCCTAGCCACTAGACCACCAGGGACCATTGGCCAGTGACAAGGCCCTGGCCCATCAGCTGTGTAGAAATGAATTCCCACAAAGAGACGAAAAATAGTGAAACAAGTAAATTGTTTATTAGGAGGAAAAAGGGTACGTGTGAATAGACTCAAATGAGTGGGCTCAGAGAGGGAGTCGCGCCCTCACGGTAGTTTGAATCACTTATATGGGGCAATTCTTCCGGGTTTCCTTGGTCAATCATCTTGCTTTGCCTGGCTCTGAGTCTGTATTTCGTATATCTCAGGGTCCTCCCCTGCGTGCGCGCACATCTCTTAGCCAAGATGGATTCTAGCAAAGAGGCCTATGGGTAGGTTGACAGCACCTACTATGGGAAGGCGCCCCCTCCCTTTTCGACCTCTGAGGAGCCTTTCTGTACATGTGTAGTTGGGAAGGTCTCCTTGACCTTGAGAATGAGAAATATGTGGTCTACTTATCTCTTATCTGGGCAGGGCTCAGCTCCTCTCTCCTGCTATTGTCTTCATCTTGGAGTATCTGTCCACAGAGGATAAATTCCAGCGGCTCAGCCTGCAGCCCATCTATCTCCTGCCTCACCTGCATGGTGCACCTTTCCTTACCTTGTGCCACAACTATTGAGCCTGCGCTCTAGAGCCCGCGAGCCACAACTACTGAACCCTCGAGCCACAACTACTGAAGCCCGCGCGCCTAGAGCCCGTGCTCCGCAACAAGAGAAGCCACCGCAGTGAGAAGCCCATGCACCGCAATGAAGAGCAGCCCCTGCTCGCTGCAACTAAAGCCTGCGCACAGCAACAAAGACCCAACACAGCCAAAAGTAAATAAATAAAAAATAATAAATTTTAAGAAAAAAGAAGAGTGAGAGGTAGCAACTGGCTGCCACATTGGACAGTGCAGCTTAAAAGTGGAGTCCTGGGGCTTCCCTGGTGGCGCAGTGGTTGAGAATCTGCCTGCTAATGCAGGGGACACGGGTTCGAGCCCTGGTATGGGAAGATCCCACGTGCCGCGGAGCAACTAGGCCCGTGAGCCACAACTACTGAGCCTGCACGTCTGGAGCCTGTGCTCCGCAACAAGAGAGGCCGCGATAGTGAGAGGCCCGCGCACCGCGATGAAGAGTGGTACCCGCTTGCCACAACTAGAGAAAGCCCTCGCACAGAAATGAAGACCCAACACAGCAAAAATAAATTAATTAATTAATAAACCCCTACCCCCAACATCTTTAATTAAAAAAAAGGGGGAGTCCCTTTAGGTCTGGACTAAGCTTCCACTCTCTTGGCTGGATTTCCTTCTCTCGGCCAAGGTTATTATCATTCTTTCTCTCCAAATCCGTCTCCTTCTCTCCCCTCACACCATCCCCAACCCATACTTCCTTTGCCACAGGGTTTACATTTATCCCTTCCTCTCTGAGTCCGTGGCTGTCAGTATGCATCCTTGTTATTTTTGTCATTCATACATTTGCTCATTCATTCACTCACCCAACAAATATTTACTGAGCACCTACTGTGTACCAGGTGCTGATCTAGATGCTCGGGGGTACAGCAGGCAGGAAGTGCTTGTCCTCTTAGAGCTTCCTTCTTATGTAGAATCCCCTCCCTGCTGACGGCTTCCATGGAAAGATGCATGATGCTCTGAGAATATACAACAGAGGGATCTGACCTTGTTGGGACCATCCAGAGTGCTTCCCTGAGGAGGTGTCCTTATTGAGCTTTGACTTGAAGAGTGAGTAGGAGTTATTAGGTAGAATGGGAGGGAAAGGTGGTCCAGGCAGAAGGAACAGCATAGGCAACGGTCCCGTAACAGGAAGATACAAGGTTCACGCAGAAAACAGAAAGGTCAGTGCAGCTGGAGAGAAGCAAGCAGGATGGAGTGTGAGGTGAGGCCGGAGATGTGGGCACGGCTCAGTGGTGAGGAATGTGGACTAAATCCTGAGCTCACAGGGAGCCTCCGGACACTTTAAGCAGAGAGGACAGGATGGGATTTTGTATCAGAAGGATCCCTACAACAAAGAATGGAGAATGGACTGGCGGGGGCAGGGTAGGGAGAGCAGATAGGGAGCCGTTGATCACTCTGGAGTGACCGAGATGACCTCATTCATTCATTTGTTCACAACAAGACCTCTCCTCTAAACCCCAGACTCACTTATCCTCCTGTCCACCTGACATTTCCCCATGGGTGTCAAAGAGACATTTCATCCTGTCCCGAGCCGAACTCCTAACCTCTCCCCCTCTGTCTTCGTCCCCTGTTGCTGCTGTAACCGATTCTCACACATTTCGTGGCTTCAAACAACACAAATTTATTTTCTTCCAGTTCTGGAGGCCAGAAGCCTGTCATCAGTCTCACTGGGCTAAAATCAAGGTGTCGACAGGGCTTGTTGGCTGGTTCCTCTGGAGGCTCTGAGGGGAGAATCTGTCTCCTGGCCTTTTCCCACCTTCTAGAGGCTGCCTGCACACCTTGGCTCATGGCCCACTGCAACCTCTGTTTCCATGGTTACATCTCATACTACTGCCTTTGGTCCTCCTGTGTCCCTCTTATAAGAACGCTTGTGATGATACTGGGCCCATTCAGGTCATCTAGAATCATCTTCCCGCCTCAAGATCCTTCATGTAACTCACCACTGCAAAGCCCCTTTTACCATGTAAAGTCACATACTCACAGATTCTGGTGATTAGGCCCTGGCCATCTATGGGGGGGGCATGTCATTATTCAGCCTACCCCACCATCCTTAGACCTCCTCCTCTCTGTCTCCCTGTGTCAGGGGGAGGAAGGTCCATCCTTCCAGGCCAAAACCTCTGGATTCCTCACTTTCTCTCACATCTCATAACCAACTTGTCAATAGATTCTGTAGCCTGTACCTTCAAAAATATGTTAAAAAAAAAATATGTTCCAGTTTCCACCACTCCCCATTACCCATCTGCCACCACCCTGGTCCAGCCCACCATCACCTCCTGATTTATCTATTGCCTCCTTGCTGGGCTCTCCCCTTCCATCCACAGTCTATTCCCCACCTGGCAGCCGAAAGAATCCTGTTAAAACCTCAGACAGATCTCATCCCTCCTCTGCTCAAAATTCTCCCAATATGGACTGAGTGTTTGTGTCCCTCCAAAACACATCTGTTGAAGCCCAAAACCCCCAGTGTGACAGTATTAGGAGGTGGGGTCTTTGGAGATAATTAGGTTTAGCTGAGTTCATTAGGCTGGAGCCCCCAGGATGGGATTAGTGTTGTGGCCCTATAAGAAGAGGAAGAGAAACCAGAGCTCGTGTTCTCTCTGCCGTAGGACAGAGGGAGAAGCCACTGTCTGCAAGCCGGGGAGACAGCTCTTACTGGGGAAAGTATCTACTGACACCTTGATCTTAGACTTCCCAGCCTCCGGACTGTGAGAAATAAATTCCTGTTGTTGGAGCCACCCAGTCTATGGTATTTTTTATGGCGGCCTGAGCAGACTAAGATACCACCCGGCTTCTACCTCACTCAGAGTAAAAGCAAACTTCTCACCATAAGGCTTTGTACAACCCACCCCATCTCCCCTCTGACCCTGTCTCAGATCTTCCACTCTTTCCATCATGCACTCAGTTGCTATCACACTGGTTTCTTTACTGCTCATTGAAAATGCCAGGCACGTTCGCACCCCAGGGCCTTTGCACTTGCTGTTCCCGCTGCCCAGAAAGCTTTCCCCTGGGACATTCCCATGACTCACTCCCTCATCTCCATCCAGACTTCACCTTCATCAATGAGTCCTCCCCTGGCAGAACTATGGAAATTATCAACACCCCACACACACACTCTCATTCTCTTTTCCTGCTTTATTTACTTCTCTGTGGTGCATAAGACCATCTAATAGGTTACATGTTTTAAGTGTTTATTTTATTTATGGTCTGTCTCCCCCTTTAGAACATAAGCTCCAGGGGTTTGTGTCTGTGTTGGTCACTGTTATAGCCTCAGTGTCTAGAACAGTGCCTGGCATGCTCTGTCTCTATGAACGAATGAATGAATGAATGAATGGATGAATTCAAAAAATATTTCTGCTGTGCTCCTAGGACAGGGGTGGAGGCTGGTTCTGGAGACCCACAGAGCTCAGATAAGGCTCCTGACCTGGGAGTTCAAGGTCTGGGCGTGGGGAGGGCTGACCCCTAAAGGGAAAGAGAAACCAATACCACAATATTGTCTGATAAAGACTGAGGGAAATGAGTTTGGAGGCTGGAGGGGCATACAAAGCCTGTAAAAATAAACAGTTGCCTCTTCTTCAATGCTAATACGTGGGTCAACTATGACCCATGGGCCAGCTGTCTGTTATATTAAATAAAGCTTTATTGGAACACAGCCTCGTCCATTCTTTGACGCATGGTGCTTTTGCACAATGATAACAGAGTTGAGTCAATGCAAGAGAGACCATATAGTCTGCAAAGCAAAAAATATTTACTAACTGACCCTTTACAGAAAAAGTTTGCCAACCTCTGCCCTAACGTTAAAAGTTCACATTTTCTGAATATTTATATTTATATATATGGTTCTCCCCCTCATGTTTTGTTATGTAATCTTCACCTCAACCTTTGAGATTATGAATATCCCATTTTATAGACGAGGAAATGGAGATTCAGAGAGGTGAGGTGATTTTCCCAAGCTCACACAGCGAGCGACGGAGGGGCAGGGCACAGAGTACGCTTGATTTTGCACCTTGTGTTTTTCCCTTAGTAACACATTTGAAGAGGATTCTGTTCGCAATTGTGGGCAGCTATCAAATTTGTTTATTTTACAGCCTCCTCCTGGAATCTATCTGAAGTCTCCTCCTGAAGAACATTTAGGTTATTTCCCCTCTAATCTGCTAGGATTAGCAGTGCTGAGGTGAATATCCATGTGCTTGGTTCTTCAAGTTCATGTGTGACTGTTATCTGAAGGCTGAATTCCTAGACTGGAATAGCTGGTCAAAGGGCACATGCCAGACTGTGACTCGGGCATGGAGTTGAGTCCACTGGGCAGGTGGGGAAGGAGAGAATGGGGAGGGCATTCTGGGCAGAGGGACCTGCCTGCACAAAGTCTGGAGGTGTGAGTCAGACTATCCCCGAGTGCCCGCATCTCGTGGGCATAGGTGATATAGACGTGCAAGAGAGGGTGATGCCAGGTGTCTCCAATGAAGGGCTGGGCGCTGTCCTGGGGCCACTGGGGAGCTATGAGAAGGCTGTGAGCAAAGGAGGGGCAGGATCAGCTCTGGGGTCCAGGAGGGAATGGGCTGGTTGGGGAGATTGGAGGCAGGGAGGCCAGGGAGGAGGCTAGGGGAGTGGACAGAGTCTGAGTCTTCCCCAATCAGAATTTCTGAATAGATCAATGAAATACCTCTCCTGCTGCTTTCAGCTTATGTTTATGGGGGTGATACTTGCATCTCGTGGATGGAACCCAGAGATGCAGCTGAACATCCTACAGTGCACGGACGGCCCCCACAAGATGAATCATACAGCCCCAAATGTCAGTAGTACCTCAGAAATTCTGATGTTTATTGATAAACATAACAGTTAATACTCTAGAAGTCTCATAGCTCAGGGTTAGGGGTCGGGCCAGGTGACCTGCATTCAAATTCTGGCCCCACCACTTACTCGCTGTTTGATTTTGGGCAAGTCTAGCCTGTAAACCTCAGTCTCCTCATCTGTAAACTGGGGGCAATACCTTACCTCCTTTATAGGGATACTGTGAGGGGTAAATGAATCATTATGTCTTAAATCTTAGCCCAGGGCTTGGCGCAGAGTTGCCAATGTTGGCTGTGATCTTGATTGAGCACCAGCTGTACACCAGATGCCCTTGGGACACGTGGTAACTCCCTCCAGCTTCACATCAGCCCTGCAAGTGCCGTGGTACAGATGAGAAACTGAGGCACAGAGAGGCAAAGGCTCTTGCTCAAGGTCACACAGCAAGTGTGTGGCTCCCTGAACAGAGGTTAAAGGACGGCAGGAAGGAAAGAAAAGAAAAAGTAAGCCAAGGAAAAGGAGAGACACAGGAAGATGGAGATCCAGAGATGGAAGACAGAGACCAGACAAAGGGAAAGACAAAAAGAGAGAAATACAGAGTGAGGGACAGAGCTTGAAGAACAGGAAGGACCTGGGGAAGGTGTGGGGCACTCTGGCCCCAGGAGCAGCCTCGGAGCCAAAGTCTGAACAGAAATGTCATAGCCCCCTGCCCAGCCTGGGTGACAAGAGTTGAGAGGAACCCGGACAGTGGGTGTGACAGTATTTGGAGCCTGGAGCTTGTGGGTGTAACAGTGCCCCACCCCGTGGGTGTGAGACTCACTGAGCCAGGGCAGAAGTGCCCCCAGAGATGCCCCAGGTGATGGGCCCCAGCCCTGCCTCGGGGCAACACCAAAAGGCCCAGGCCAGGATGTGTGTGTGTGTGTGTGTGTGTGTGAGAGAGAGAGAGACAGTGTGTACACTATTAATTCAGCAAATAGCACTGCACATTAATTTTAATTTTTAAATTGCGGTTCAGTTGATTTATAATGTGTTAATTTCTACTGTACAGCAAGGTGATTCAGTTTTACATATACATGTACACGTTCTTTTTCACAGTCTTTTCCACTATAGTTTATCACAGGATATTGAATAGTGCTTCCTGTGCTCTACAGTAGGACCTTGCTGCTTATCCCTTGTGTATATAATGGCTTGCATCTGCTAATCCTCAACTCCCAATCCTTCCTTCCCCCACCCCCTCCGCCTTGCCAACCACAAGTCTGTTCTCTATGTCTATGAGTCTGTTTCTGTTTCATAGATAAGTTCATGTGTGTCATACTTTAGATTCCACATATAAGTGATATCACATGGTATTTGTCTTTCTCTGTCTGACATACTTCACTTAGTATGATAATCTCTAGGTCCATCCATGTTGCTGCAAATGGCTTCGTTTCATTCTTTTTTATGGCTCAATTATATCCATATATATATGCCACATCTTCTTTATCCATTCATCTCTCGATGGACATTTAGGTTGTTTCCATGTCTTGGCTACTGTGAACAATGCTGCTATGAACATAGGGGTGCATGTATTTTTTTAATTGTACTTTTGTCTGGATATATGTCCAGAAGCGGGATTGCTGGATCATATGGCAACTCTACTTTTAGTTTTTTGATGCACATTATTTATTTATGAAGGTTTTTTATTGTGAAATATAACACACATCCAGAAAAGGACATAACACATAACGTCAAAGCAATCCACATGTTTGCTGATGGATGACCGTATACACAAAATGTGGTCTATCCAACCAATGTAATATCAATCAGCCTTAAAAAGGAAGAAGGGACTTCCCTGGCGGTCCAGTGGTTAAGACTCCACGCTTCCACTGCAGGGGACATGGGTTTGATCCCCGGTCGGGGAACTAAGATCCCACATGCTGCTGGGCACAGCCACAAAAGAAAAAAGGAAAAAAAGGAAGGAAATTCTGACACATACTGCAACGTGGATGAACCTTGAGGACATTAGTGAAATAAGCCAGTCCCAGAAATACAAGTATTGCGTGATTCCACTTATCTTAGATACTTAGAGTAGTTAAATTCATAGAGACAGAAAGTAGAATATTGGATACCAGCCGTTGAGGGGAGGGGGAAAACGGACTTAGTGTTTAATGGGTACTGAGTTTCAGTTTTGCAAGATGAAAACAGTTCTGGAAACAGATGGTGGTGATGACCGCACAACAATGCGAATGTACTAGATGCCACCACATTGTACACTTAAAAATGGTGAAAATGGGGCTTCCCTGGTGGCGCAGTGGTTGAGAGTCCGCCTGCCGATGCAGGGGACACGGGTTCGTGCCCCGGTCCGGGAAGATCCCACATGCCGCGGAGCGGCTGCGCCCGTGAGCCATGGCCGCTGAGCCTGCGTGTCCGGAGCCTGTGCTCTGCAACGGGAGAGGCCACAGCAGTGAGAGGCCCGCGTACCGCAAAAAAAAAAAAGAATACGGTATCTAAAATATTTTACAAAGACAATGTCAATGAAAAAAATAATAATAATAATTTTTCAATTAAAAAAATTTAAAAAAAAATTTTAAAAACCGTAAAGCGGCAACACCTGATATTTACACCGTTACTAGAAAACGAAGGGAAGCACTTATTAGTTTTAAATGAAAAAAAACCCATGAAAACAGGAATGCACCTTAATCTATCAATACAAAAAAACACAGTAGGTTTATCTAGTGAGTCTCCTGTTGACGGACATTTGGGTGGTTTCCGGCTTGGGATCCTCACAGAGTGGGGACTGTGGGCATTCGTGTCCCCTGGCGGCCGCGTGCACCCATTTCTCACCGGTACACACAGAGGGGACACGCAGACGGCCAGCTCTTGTAGATCCTGCCAGCTTTCCAAAGAGCTTGTCCCAATTTCTCCTCCCACGGCAGCGCTAGGGAACAGGCCACTCTTTCTGCAGCCACGCGATGTGGACTGGGGAGGGGGCTGGGCACGGACAGTGGATGGTGGGAAACAGCCCCCCTCCCCCATCCCCACCCCAGGCGCTGGCACAGCCTCTTCTAATTCCACCTCCTCCTCCACCGGGCTCAAAGCCAAATCCCTCCAACCGTTTCCCTGGCATTCTTTTCTGCCTGCCTCAGCCAACGCCAAACAGGGCCATTAGTGTTGCCCAGCGGGGCTCATGGTCAGGACCCCATCCTGGTTGCCCGGTCCGACTCCTGCTGCTGTCTCTACCTGCGCGACGCAGCACAAGTGGCTTGACCCCGCTAAGCCTCAGTTTCCACATCTGTCAAACGGTGATTTTTTTAAAAAAAAAGAGGCATGCCCATTAAATGTGTTAAGTCATGCCTTCATTTGGGCAATACACTATTTTATGTCAATTACTTTACAAGGTTCACGGAGCACAGTAAAACCTCTGAAAATATCTGAGCAGCGGGCACCACTTTTTACAATCACAATGTGCGCATAAAGTCTTTTCTTTATAATACAGAGTTGTGTTCTAGAGCCTGGACCCTGGAACCGGACTGCCCAGGTTCGAAGCCCAGCCCTCCCACTAACTAGCTGTGCCACCTTAGAATAGTTACTTAGCCTCTCTGATCCAGTTTCCTACTTATGAATGGGAGTCAGAACAGTACCTGTCTCACTGAGTCGTGAGATTAAATGAGTTGATACGTGTAAAGCACTTAGGACTGTGCCTGACACTTAGTAAGGGCTCAATAAATGTAAGGTATTGTTCTATGACCTCGTGTGGTTGTCCTGAGAATGACTTGAATTAACGTATATGAGTAGCTAGGAAGATGTGTGGTACTTAACGCATGCTCAAGGGGGGATCAGATTTTGGTGGCAACCAGCAGTCTCTACCCCATTTCCTTTGTGCCCCGGAGCCTATAGGACATTTATGGAGCTTTCTGATGGCCAAATGCACACACCACCATTCCAGCATACGGCTGCCAGCAGTCGTTTTAGAATATATCCACAAATTCTTTGACCCTCGTCCCTTCAAAAGGTGGAGGCTGATTCCCCTTCCTTTGAATGTGAGCCAGACTCAATGGCTTGCTTCTAACAGAATATACTAGAAGTATGTAGTGTGTATGGCTTGTGTATGGCTGGTGTATGTATGGCTTCGGAGGCTAGGTCAGTCACAAAAGACATGACGACTTCCTCCTGGCTTTCTCTTGGAATGTTCACTCTGTGGGAAGCCAGATACTATATCCTGTGGACCTTTGAGAAGCCTGTGGGGAGGCCCACATAGCAAGGACACGAGGCGTTCTGCCAAGAGCCAGGGCCAACTTGCCAGTGAGCCATCTTCGAAGCAGCTTCTCCAGCCTCAGTCTTGCCTTCTGATGGATGACTGCAGCCCAAGCTGACGTCATGAGACACTGAGCCAGAACAGTCCAGCTAAGCCACTTCCTAATTCCTGACCCGCAGAAACTGTGAGATAACAAACGCTTATTGTTGTGTCTTCTTTCTGAGCAAGCCCCAGACTTTCAGGATGAGTTTTCTCAGCTCTCAGGTCCCTAAGTTTAAAGAGGGTTTTGAGCTGGTCATTCAAGCTGCTCACAAATATTCCAACTCTCGATCCTTCTGGGTCCATAAAAGATCATTCTTCCTCACTCTTGTGAAGGGTGATGTGGCCTTGTGACTCAATTTGGCCAACAAGCAGGTGTCATTTGAGGGTGGAAGCATTTAAGAACAACTGTGGGTTCTCCTCTGTTTTCCCCGCCCCAGAGTTCTGACCAGCCAACCGTAATGACACAGCAAAAAAATAAGTTTGTTGTTTTAAGCCACTGAGATATTTGTGCTCTTTGTTACAGCAGCATAACCCAGCCCACACTGATACAGCATGCATCTTTCATGTCGTCTCACCTCTGCCAGACTCAGAAGGCCCCACATTCACATCCAAATTTTTTATTTTCCCTCTTTCTCGCATCTCTCTCCCCTCCAGCTCAGAGAGCCTCCCTTTTCCCTTACATTTCTAACAACCTCAGGGGCAGAAGATTAAGTAAATAATCTTCAGTTCATAAAATGTATAAAAAATAGCCGGCAGGTAATAGCACTTGCTATGTACTACGTAAACTCTTTATACATTTCATGTTATTTCATTTTTGTCTGGACGACCCCGTAATGTAATGTCAGCACTTCTGTTATCCCATTTTATGGATGAGGCAGCTGAGGCACAGAGAAATTACCTAATTTCACTGAGGGCCCCCAGTAATTAAGAGGCAGAGTTTAATTTTAATTAATTAATTAAAGTGGGCAGTCTGACCCCAGAGGCACACTTAACCACCTGGTTCACACAAAAGCCAGTGTTAGTTTTATTTATTTCTTATTCATTTACTCCATTTTGCCCTCACCACCTGCTTCCTTTTCCTTCCCAGCCAGAGTCACTATTTTATCATGTTTATTGTGGTTCTTTCGTTTGTAAGTGCTCTTACACGTTGTGTATTTTTGTTTGGGACATATAAATTTTACATTTATATCAACAGTATTGGGTTGTTTCTTACTATTTTCACTCAGATGCATTCTTGCTGTGTGCACAGCCTGGTCTGTTGCTTCGCACCCACAGACTCCTCCGTCCTGGCCCTCCACCCTCCCCTGCACCTCCTCCTCCCCAGTGATGGACACCAGCTTGCCTTTCACCCTCTCCCCCCGCCCCCACTATAAACAGCACTGGGATGAACATCTTTGCCCCTGATGGGCGAGCGTGAGAACTTCTTCAACCTCTTCACCAAAGACAGTGGAATTGCCAGGTTGTGAAATCCACAGGTAATCAAGTTAACGACGTTTTACCAAATGGCCCTTTAGCGTGGCTACATCATCAGAGAAACAAAACTGGTTCTGCTTCCAGATTCTTCCTGCCTCCCACCTGGACCTGAGGCTTTGGGGCTTAGAAGCGGAGGAATTTGCAGCCTTTGTTTCCCCACATTTATTTTCGGTCCCATTCTGACAACTCCTTACCTCGGGGCAAATAGCGCCTTGACTCACTGCCTGCCTGCGGCGTGGTAATGAGGGAAGGGGAAAGGACGAGCAAGTTCATATCTCGGTTCGTATCTCAAAGTATCATCTGCAGCGCATTAGCTATTATTATAAGCGGCTAATCCTGGGAAAGGTAGGCGAGGGCAGCAGGAAGCCAAGAGTGCGATTTCTCAGGTAGGAAAAAGAGAATTTCAGTGTGGTGTGAGCACCCCCTTGTGGTCTAATCTCCTCCTTACAACTTGAGTGATTCTCCCCGTTAACCCCAGCCCCAGTTACTTTAATCACACCTAATTCAATTCAAATGATACCTATTAGGCACCAGCGATGTCCAATTTAAATATAATTCGAGCCCCACATGTGATTTCAAACTTTCTGCTAGCCAAATTAAAAATGTAAAAAGAAACAGGTGACACTAATTATAATATTTTCTTTAACTCAATAGGCCCAAAGAGCTATCACTTCAACGTGCAACCAATATAAAAACTATCGAGATTTTTTTTAACCTTTTATTGTACTAAGCCTTCAAAATGTTCTCAGGACAGCCCAGGTCAATGCGGACACTAATTTTTTCACTAAAAGCACTTGATCTCTACTTAGATTTCATAACATTTACAGTAGAAGAGGTAGATTCCCAGACTTAAGTTGTTCCAAACATGTTTAAAGGGTTCCCAATAACTGAATTGAGGCTCCATTTTTTTTAATCTAAGTTTAAGTCTATTACAAATTCCCTCCTAGGGGTTGGGGACATACTGGTGAACAAGATACATGTGGTTTCTCGCCTCAAGGGGTTTATTGGATGATATAGGAGAAAGACAAAAAATGAATTATAAATTGTAATTAAAGCTAGGCAGAAACTAACAGGATAATTAGAGTTAATGGCAAACCATGACTCCTCAGCTGAAAATGACTTTTACATCTCTAAAGGGTTGAAAAAAGTCAAAAGAAGACTATTTTGTGACACGTGAAAATTATATGCAATTCAAATTTCAGTGTCTATAAATAAAGTTTTATTGGAACACAGCTGCATCTATTCATTTCCATATTGTCGGTGGCTGCTTTCCTGTTACAGTAGCAAGAGAACTATGGACCACAAAGCCGAAAATATTTACAACCTGGCTCCTTACAGAAAGTGTTTGCTGATCCCTAAAATAGAGAATAAAGAGGCAGGCATGCTTTACAGGGAGGGGGTAATCTGGGAGGACTTCTCAGAGGCGGTGATATTGAAGCAGAGAAGAGTCAGGAGGCATTTAAGAAAGTCTGAATATGGTTGAACCGATCAAGCCAATGTTAAATATCCTGAATGTGAATTTAATTACGCTAGGTACTCTCAATACCTCATATAAGTGGAATCATACAGTATTTACCTTTTGTGACTGGCTTTATTCCACTTAGCATAATGACCTCAAGGTTCATCCATGTTGTCGCATATGTCAGAATTTCCTTCCTTTTTAAGACTGAATAATATCCCATTGCATGTATATACCACATTTTGTTTACCGATTTGTTAATTGATAGGTTGTTTCCACATTTCAGTTTTTGTGAATAATGCTGCTAAGAACATAAGTGTGCAAAGATCTCTTCCAGTCCCTACTTTCAGTTCTTTTGGATGTATATCCAGAAGTGGAATTGCTTCATCATATAGTAATTCTACTTTTAATTATTTGAGGAATGTCCATATTGTTTTCCATAGTGGCGGTGCCATTTTACATTTCCACCAACAGTTCACAAGAGTTCCAATTTCTCCACATCTTTGCCAACACATTATTTTCTGTTTTTTAGATAGTAGCCATCTTCATGGGTGTGAAGTGGTAGCTCATTGTGGTTTTGACTTGCAGTCCCCTAATGCTCAGTGATGTTGAACATCTCTTCACGTACTTATTAGCCATTCTTATATCTTCTTTGGAGAAATATCTATTCAAATCCTTTGCCCATTTTTAATCGAAATTAACAATCTCTATATAATATATACATAGAGAGAGAGTGGATGCAAGTGTTAATAAGGCATATTCAAGTGTTTATTGTACTGTTCCTGCAGCTTTTCTCTAGGTTTGAAGATTTTTCCAAAAAAAAAAAAATCCAGGGAAAAAACAGGGTGCGTTTTCCTCTTCTGTGGATTCATTGAATTCAATAAATATTTATTGAGCACCTAGGACATGTCAGGCATTGGACAAGGGCAGGGAACACAAACCCTGACCTCCGGGCACTAGCGTACTGGGAACTCATGATATATCACATGGTTTATTTACTTCCCAGCACTTAATGCGGTTTGTCATGATCTTATTTACTAATCTGTTTACTAGGTTTTACATTTCTCTCCCGTGCACATCCTTGCACTCCTGCTAGAAGGAACCCCATGAGCAGGAACTGTGTCCATCTCATTCAGTCTGTCTCCAGCGCTCCGCTGGAGACAGTGGGTGCTCCATTGACAGGTCTTGAACTGTAAACTCCACGTGAGCAGAGACTCTGTCTGTTTGCCTCAGTGCTCCATCAGGCGCCTAGGACAGGGCCCGGTACACAGTAGGTGTTCAATAAATATTTGTTGGATTGAAGAATGTAAGTTTTGAAAAGAGCAGGGATCTCCTGTTTTTCTCAGCTCTAACCCTAGCTCCTGGAGCAGACCTGGCACATAGTAGGTGCTCAATCCACATAAGTTTAAAGAATGAATGTAAGATCCAAGAAGGCAGGGCAGACCTTTGGTTTTTGAGATTCGCTCCCAGCTCCACGCCTGGCACAAAGTAGGTGCTCAGCAAACACACGCCTGCGCACTCACGCACTCACGGAGTGTTCCCCCCCCCCCCCCCCCGGGCCTCCCTGACTCCGCCCCTGGCTGGGGGGCGGGGCCGACCGGGTTCTCTGTGAAGTCACAAAGGCCGTGCCATGCCTCTGACTTTAGCACTTCTGCTGCTCTTGGACCTGAGTGCCTGACGAGGCTGGGGCTGCCTGCAGTGTGACCACTCGGTGCGGGAAGCCCTGAGCCAGCTGCGCGTCGCCCTCATCCCCGACCGCTTCCATCAAAAGCAGCTGCAGGCCCGCGCTCGGGCCCTGCTGCTGGGCATGGAGGGGCCTTTCTTCCGGGACTATGCGCTGAACGCCTTTGTGGGGAGAGTGGGTGAGTGCTGGGGAGGGGAGGGTGCCTAGCACAGTGGAGAAAGGGACCAGTGGGGCAGCCCGAGGCTGGGCAGGGATACCGACCCTTTGGGGACCACGCCCCCAAGGGGGGAGGGCGGGGCCAATCTCGGAGGGAGCTGGAGGGGATCACTTGGCTCTCGCAGGGACCCCCTGGAATTTCCTCCCCTCTCGCCCCCAGGGATAGAGCACCTGGACTTTGTGGCATCCTTTATCAAGAATCAAACAACTTAATGGTTAATTCTCTTAGAGGTAGGAGCTAAGAGGGAAAGCCTTTTTCCAGCCCCTTTTCCCTTCCTCCCTTTCCACCGGTTCACCACGCCTTCTCTTGATGTAAAAATAAAAGCAAACACGCTGTACAGCCTTTACTGTGTCAGAGTTCTAGAAAAGTCTAGGACAGGTCATCAAGGTGGGCGGTATTGTGATCTGCCCTTTACAGAGGGGGAGGCTGAGGCTCAGAGAGGTTAGGCGACATACCCAAAGTCACACAGCTAGGAATAACAGAGCTGAGGATTTGAACCTGGGACATCCAGCTTAGACCCTTATATTCCTAACCATCACCCCATGAGGTGTCTCCTGGTTTTGTATTCAGCGGCTCCTGGGACGCCACTCTCAAGGTTGGTCCTTGGAAATCATTGTGGCCATTAAGACAGTTCCTAACGGGAGGGCAGTAGAGGGTCCTGTGGACTGGAGTGGGAGGACGGATCTAAGCCCCAGGAACCTCACCCCACTTTGAGGGATGGAGCAGGGAGAAGGGCACCACGGAAGAGGCCACCATTTTTTTTTTTTAAGATATGAAATGTTTGTGTGTGTGTAGTTTGTATAAAGCGAGCCCTGAAAGAGGAATGGGGGTGGGGAGGTGGGTAGATTCGCAGAATACTGATGTCGGTTGTCCTAGGATAAGGGAACAGAAGGTGATGTATGCTTTTCTTGCCTATGCTTGTCAAATTGCTGTGGATTTCCATTTCCTTTTCTTTTTCCCTCCCTCCCCTTTTTAATAACGAATATGCAGTAGTCACAGAATCAGGAGGAAATAACAATCATTTTAATTACATTAAAAAATTAAATTTTATCTCAATTTTTAGAATTGCCCTACCATTTAGTGAATATGAAACTTTAAAAAACAATGCATACTAAGGAGTGCAGGGCTTTTGCAGGGGCAGGGAGAGGTAATGAATATTCTAAAATTGTGGCGATGGTTACATAACTCTGGGAATAATCTAAAAGCCGTTAAATTGTGTACTTTAAATGGGTGAATTGTATAGTATGTGAGTTATGTCTCAGTAAAGCTGTCCAAAAAAAAAAATCCAAATGTGTATAGTCCCCTTTGACCAGGCCCCTTCCTGGGAACTTTAAACACTGGAAGGTCTGTTCTCAGCTGGCGGACAGGGAATGAGTTTGAGTTCTCATTCCAGACCTTTGAGAGAGGTGTAGAAATTACAGTGGAGGTCCTGAGGGTGGACTGCCCTGGAATCAAAGCCTGGCTAACCTTCAGCAAGCTATTTAACATCTTTGTGCCTCGGTTTCCTCATCTGTAAAATGGGAGTAATAGCACTCACCCCATAGTCACTGAGAACCATAAAGAGGTCTGTGAAGGTGCATTTAGCCCACAGTAAGTGCTCAATAAATGTTAGTTATTAAGATGATTATGCTGCATCTTGCGTCTCTGTCTAGAGCAGGAATTGGCAAAATATAGCCTGGGGGCCAAATCTGCAAATAAAGTTTTATTGGAACACAGCCACACCCATTCATGTATTTACTGTCTATGTTGCTTTTGCTCTCCAAGGCAGAGCTGAGTAGGGACAATGACCATATGGCCCTCAAAGCTGAAAATATTGACTGTCTGGACCTTCACAGAAAAAGCTTAGAGCAGGAGGTCTCAACTCAGGCTGCAGGTTGGAATCCCCTGGGGAACTTTTAAGACAATCCAGGAGCCCAGGCAGCAGCCCATGCCAATTAAATCAGAATATCAGGGGGTGGGGCCTGAACATCAGTAATTTTTAAACTCTCACTTTTTAAAAAAAGTGATTTTTATATTTTGAAAAAATTCAAATGGATAGAAAAGTGGCAAGAGTAGTACAATAAACACCTATACACCATTCTTAACATTTCACTATATGGTAACCATTGCCACATTTGGGGTGTGTGTGTGTGTGTGTGTGTGTGTGTGTGTGTGTGTACCATTTGAGACTTAGTGATACTTCAACCCTAAATTCTTCAGCAGGCAATCAGGCAATCTCCTAAAAACAAGGAAAGACATTCTCTTACACAGTGAGTGTACCTAGGAATTTAATCAATTCCATACTATCCTCTAATATTCAAACCTCATTAAAATGTCCCCAACTGTCTCAATCATGCCCTTCATGTCTAGTTTTCTTTCAGTGCTGGATCTGTTCTGGGATCATGCATTGCATTCAGTTGTCTTTTATGATGATGACATTTTTGAAGAGTCCAGGCCAATGATTTTACCAACTATTATTATATTATTGGGGTTGGTTACATAGGCAAGGAGCACCCAAGTGGCTTTTCTCAGTTATTCTGTCTCCAGCCCCACCAGAGGTCAAGCTGCTACTGTGTTGGCCCAAGGCCACCACCATGAATCACATTGTTAGCACAGACGGTGTGGTGTGACCCAAGGCTTCCAAGTAAAGAAAGACACACTTAACAGGCGGGTTATTCCAAGGACTTAGAGATTACCTCCCAGGAACGAGGCAAGAACCAAGACTTTTTTTTTTTGGAATGTGCAGGGTTTGGAAAACTCAGACCTGCTGAGTTAACCCTTTACTGTAAAATATAACATGTCAAATGGGGACAAATACTACAGAGGAAAAAAATAAAGCAGGGACCAGGGGATGGAGAGTACTGGGAATAGGGGCAGGGCTTGCAGGTTAAAATAGGACAGCCAAGAAGGATGTCACTGAAAGGTCAGCACGTGAGAAAAGATGTGGAGGAGAGGGGGAAGCAGCTGTGAAAGGGTAGAAGTCTAGGCTAGAAGGCTGTAGGCAGAAAGGACAGCGACTGCAGTGCCTGAGATGAGACTGTGATTGGCATATTCACAGAACCTTGAAGAGGCCAGGGAGGCTGGAGTGGAGAGAGAGGGAGAGATGTAGAAGCTGAGGTCCTAGAGGTAAGGGGAAGAGGATGGGTAGGTTGGTACCCATCAACTGGAAGGGACTTATAATGGTAAGGACTTTCCTCATCACTTCTCTTTTTTTATTTTTTTATTTTTTGGCTGCACCACAACCAGGGATTGAACCCACACCCTCGGCAATGAAAGCGTGGAGTCCTAACCACTGGACCACTGGACCACTGAAGAGATTATAGTCAAAAACTTCCCTAACATGGGAAAGGAAATAGTCAATCAAATCCAGGAAGCACAGAGAGTACCACACAGGATAAACCCAAAGAGAAACACACCAAGACACATATTAATCAAACTATCAAAAATTAAATACAAAGAAAAAATACTAAAAGCAGCAAGGGAAAAGCAACAAATAACACACAAGGTTATATGTTAACCCCATAAGATTAACAGCTGAGTTTTCAGCAGAAACTCTGCAAGCCAGAAGGGAGTGGCAGGACCTATTTAAAGTGATGAAAGGGAAAAAGCTACAACCAAGATTACTCTACACAGCAAGGATCTCATTCATGTTCGATGGAGAAATTAAAACCTTTACAGATAAGCAAAAGTTAAGAGAATTCAGCACCACCAAACCAACTTTACAACAAATGCTAAAGGAACTTCTCTAGGCAGGAAACACAAGAGAAGGAAAAGACCTACAGAAACAAACCCAAAACAATTAAGAAAATGGTAATAGGAACATACATATTGATAATTACCTTAAATGTAAATGGATTAAATGCTCCAACCAAAAGACATAGACCAGCCGAGTGGATACAAAAACAAGACCAGTACATATGCTGTCTACAAGAGACCTACTTCAGACATAGGGACACATACAGACTGAAAGTGAGGTGATAGAAAAAACATTCCATGCAAATAGAACTCAAAAGAAAGCTGGAGTAGCAAGTCTCATATCAGACAAAATAGACTTTAAAGACTATTACAAGAGACAAAGAAGGACACTACATAATGATCAAGGGATCAATCCAAGAAGAAGATATAGCAATTGTAAATATTTATGCACCCAACATAGGAGCACCTCAATTCATAAGGCAAATGCTAACAGCCATAAAAGGGGAAATTGACAGTAACACATTCATAGTAGGGGACTTTAACACCCCACTTTCACCAATGGACAGATCATCCAAAATGAAAATAAATAAGGAAACACAAGTTTTAAATGACACATTAAACAAGATGGACTTAATTAATATTTATAGGACATTCCATCCAAAAACAACAGGATACACTTTCTTCTCAAGTGTTCATGGAACATTCTCCAGGATAGACCATATCTTGGGTCTCAAATCAAGCCTTGGTATATTTAAGAAAATTGAAATCATATCAAGTGTCTTTTCTGACCACAAAGCTATGAGACTAGATATCAATTACAGGAAAAAAAACTGTAAAAAATACAAACACATGGAGGCTAAACAATACCCTACTAAACAACCAAGAGATCACTGAAGAAATCAAAGAGGAAATCAAAAAATACCTAGAAACAAATAACAATGAAAACACGATGACCCAAAACCTATGGGATGCAGCAAAAGCAGTTCTAAGAGGGAAGTTTATAACAACACAACCCTACCTCAAGAAACAAGAAAAATCTCAAATAAACAACCTAACCTTACACCTAAAGCAATTAGAGAAAGAACAAAAACACCCCAAAGTTAGCAGAAGGAAAGGAATCATAAAGATCAGATCAGAAATAAATGAAAAAGAAATGAAGGAAACAATAGCAAAGATCAATAAAACTGAAAGCTGGTTCTTTGAGAAAATAAACAAAATTGACAAATCATGAGCCAGGCTCATCAAGAAAAAAAGGGAGAAGACAAATCAACAGAATTAGAAATGAAAAAGAGAAGTAACAACTGACACTGCAGAAATACAAAGGATCATGAGAGATTACTAAAAGCAACTATATGCCAATAAAATGGACAACCTGGAAGAAATGGACAAATTCTTAGAAAAGCACAACCTTCCAAGACTGAACCAGGAAGAAACTGAAAATATAAACAGACTAATCTCAAGCACTGAAATCGAAACTGTCATTAAAAATCTTCGAACAAACAAAAGCCCAGGACCAGATGGCTTTACAGGTGAATTCTACCAAACATTTAGAGAAGAGTTAACACCTATCCTTCTCAAACTCTTCCAAAATATAGCACAGGGAGGAACACTCCCAAACTCATTCTACAAGGCCATCATCACACTCATACCAAAACCAGACAAAGATGTCACACAAAAAGAAAACTACAGGCCAATATCACTGATGAACATAGATGCAAAAATCCTCAACAAAATACTAGCAAACAGAATCCAACAGCACATTAAAAGGATCATACACCATGAGCAAGTGGGGTTTATCCCAGGAATGCAAGGATTCATCAATATACACAAATCAATCAATGTGATACACCATATTAACAAACTGAAGGATAAAAACCATATGATAATCTCAATAGATGCAGAAAAAGCTTTTGACAAAATTCCACACCCATTTATGATAAAAACTCTCCAGAAAGTAGGTATAGAGGGAAGCTACCTCAACATAATAAAGGCCATATGACAAACCCACAGCCAACATCATTCTCAATGGTGAAAAACTGAAACCATTTCCTCTAAGATCAGGAACAAGACAAGGTTGCCCACTCTCACCACTGTTACTAAATATAGTTTTGGAAGTTTTAGCCACAGCAGTCAAAGAAGAAAAAGAAACTAAAGGAATCCAAATCAGAAAAGAAGAAGTAAAACTGTCACTGGTTGCAGATGACATGATGCTATAGATAGATAATCCTAAAGATGCTACCAGAAAACTACTAGAGCTAATCAATGAATTTGGTAGAGTAGCAGGATACAAAATTAATGCACAGAAATCTCTTGCATTCCTATACACTAATGATGAAAAATCTGAAAGAGAAATTAAGGAAACATTCCCATTTACCATTGCAACAAAAAGAACCAAATAACCTAGGAATAAACCTACCTAAGGAGACAAGAGACCTGTAGGCAGAAAGCTGTAAGACACTGATGAAAGAAATTAAAGATGATACAAACAGATGGAGGGATATACCATGTCCTTGGATTGGAAGAATCAACATTGTGAAAATGACTATACTACGCAAAGCAATGTACAGATTCAATGCAATCCCTATCAAACTACCACTGGCATTTTTCACAGAACTAGAATAAAAAATTTCACAATTTGTATGGAAACACAAAAGACCCCGAATAGCCAAAGCAATCTTGAGAAAGAAAAACGGAGCAGGAGGAATCAGGTTCCCAGTCTTCAGACTATACTACAAAGCTACAGTAATCAAGACAGTATGGTACTGGTACAAAAACAGATATATAGATCAATGGAACAGGATAGAAAGCGCAGAGATAAACCCACACACATATGGTCACCTTACCTTTGATAAAGGAGGCAAGAGTATACAATGAGAAAAGACAACCTCTTCAATAAGTGGTGGTGGGAAAACTGGACAGCTACATTTAAAAGAATGAAATTAGAACACTTCCTAACACTGTACACAAAAATAAACTCAAAATGGATTAAAGACCTAAATGTAAGCCCAGACACTATAAAACTCTTAGAGGAAAACATAGGCAGAACACTCTATGACATAAATCACAGAAAGGTCCTTTTTGACCCACCTCCTAGAGAAATGGAAATAAAAACAAAAATAAACAAATGGTACCTAATGAAGCTTAAAACCTTTTGCACAGCAAACGACGCAACGACAAAGGATTAATCTCCAAAATATACAAGCAGCTCATGCAGCGCAATATCAAAAAAAAAAAAAAAAAAACCAATCCAAAGATGGGCAAAAGACCTAAATAGGTATTCCTCCAAAGAAGATATACAAACACATGAAAAGATGCTCAGCATCACTAATCATTAGAGAAATGCAAATCAAAACTTCAATGAGGTATCACCTCACACTGGTCAGAATGGCCATCATCAAAAAATCTACAAACAAATGCTGGAGAGGGTGTAGAGAAAAGGGAACCCTCTTGCATTGTTGGTGGGAATGTAAATTGATACAGCCACTATGGAGAACATTATGGAGGTTCCTTAAAAAACTAAAAATAGAACTACCGTATGACCCAGCAATTCCACTACTGGGCATATACCCTGAAAAAGCCATAATTCAAAAAGAGTCATGTACCACAATGTTCATTGCAGCACTATTTACAATAGCCAGGACATGGAAGCAAGCTAAGTGTCCATCGACAGATGAATGGATAAAGAAGATGTGGCACATATATACAATGGAATATTACTCAGCCATAAAAAGAAACGAAATTGAGTTATTTGTAGTGAGGTGGATGGACATAGAGTCTGTCATACAGAGTGAAGTAAATCAGAAAGAGAAAAACAAACACCGTATGCTAACACATATATATGGAATCTAAAAAAAAAAAAAAAGGTTCTGATGAACCTAGGGGCAGGATAGGAATAAAGACACAGACATAGAGAATGGACTTGAGGACACGGGGAGGGGGAAGGGTAAGCTGGGACGAAGTGAGAGAGTAACACTGACGTATATACACTACGAAATGTAAAATAGATAGCTAGTGGGAAGCAGCTGCATAGCACAGGGAGATCAGCTCGGTGCTTTGTGACCACCTAGAGGGGTGGCATAAGGAGGGTGGGAGGGAGACGCAAGAGGGAGGGGATATGGGAATATACGTATGCATATAGCTGATTCACTTTGTTATACAGCAGAAACTAACACAGCATTATAAAGCAATTATACTCCAATAAAGATGTTAAAAAAAAAAAAGTAGTTCCTTTGAAGCCAAATTCACCCCAATTTTAGGGAAAGGGAAATGGAGACAGGTGCATTTGTCAATATGATAGACCCAACCAGATTGAACATGTGACTGTCAATATAAAAATTATTATATTTTGGTGTGTGTAAGGGTTATAGAGTGACTCAGTTTATCTGAATTCAAAGAATTCATAAAAAGAGGTTTCATTTGTGTGATGCTTTATAGTTAACTGTTTTTAAAGTTGCAGCAATGTTCACAACTCTGTGAACATTATGTAATCCTTAATAAAAAGAGGAGAAAATGAAAATTAAAAAAAGTAGAGGTAGACTTCCCTGGTGGCGCAGTGGGTAAGAATCCGCCTGCCAATGCAAGGGACATCGGTTTGATCCCTGGTCCGGGAAGATCCCACATGCTATGGAGCAACTAAGCCCGTGTGTCACAACTACTGAGCCTGCGTTTCAGGGCCTGTGAGCCACAACTACTGAGCCCCACTTGCTGCAACTACTGAAGCCCACACGCCTAGAGCCGGTGCTTGGAAGCAAGAGAAGCCACCACAATGAGTAGCCTGCACACGGCAAGGAAGAGTAGCCCCATGCTCACCACACCTAGAGAAAGCCCACTCACAGCAACGAAGACCCAACGCAGCCAAAAATAAATAAATAAAATAAATAAATTTATTTAAAAAAAAAAAAGAACATAGACCCTAGACTGTTTGAAACCAGAAGACTGATGATGCTTGAAACTTCACTTTGATGCCAAGCAATCCGAGAATTGTCCACAAGCTGATCACTCCCTGCTCCTTGAACACTATAAAACTCCTCACTACCCACTCCAAGGTGGGTCACACAGTCTTGAGGGCATTAGCCCCCTGTGGCCCCTTTGCCTGGCAAAGCAATAAAAGCTACTCTTTTCTACTTCACCCAAAACTCTGACTCCGCGTTTCTATTCAGCACCGATGAACAGAGTCTGAGTTTCGGCAACAGGATTTTATTATTCTGATGTATTAACAGACGAATTTATAATAACCCAGCGCATCCTTGCATTCCTGGCCATCTCCAGCTCCCACTATAGGGGTTTATTTCCTTTACCACGCTGCCCTTTAAGAGGTGATGGATGAAACTGAGCCAAACAGGAAGGCGGTTGCCCAGGGAAATTGAATAATTAAGTAACAGAGTCTCGATTCATTCACCATCAGTTTAGGTGGTGTCTTGAAAACTTTTGCTTTGGTAGGAGAAATTTGAGTTAGATGGGTTAACTGGATTATGACGTCGCCTCCTGTGGAGGGCAGTGAAAAACTCTGGCTATAATGGAAATATTCACAGTGCCAGTACAGCCATACAGTTGCCAAATACCATGTTTCGGCCAGCTGCAAAGTAGCTGTTTACAGCATTCTTTCTCCCGCCCCACGTTCTACTGGAGGACTCCATTTCCCAGCATTCCCCTGCCCTCAGAGACCTTAGGCCTAGAGGAGCGTGAGCCGCAGTGGTTTCTGGGAAATACAGTCCAGCTGCGGAGCGCAGTTTAAAGAACGAGGACTTGAGGTTCCGAGACAGCGACCGCGCAGGCGCCTTCCGGGGCCCGAAGGAGGGCGGGAAGGCCTGGCCGCCGTGCACAACCCGCGGAGGCGCACAGGTGAGTTCCGAACTGGCGGACCCGAGAGGCTGCCGGTGGGTGTGGGCTGACTGAGGCAGGCGCGCAGGAGGCGGACCGAGTCTGACTGGGTGGGAGGGGAAGGGCGCTGTGGGCGGCGCCCCGCCCCCTCCTGTCACTCGTGAGGCTGCCCCAGAGCTCCACTGCCATCGACTCAACGCACAGAATTGGGAGCCCGCTGTTTTCCAGGAGTCTAGCCGAGTGCGATTCTGCGGCCATTTCCCAGGAGGGAGAATGTACCTTTTCGTCACTTAGCAGGTGAAGAACAGGCAAGGGAGATTCCATGGCTTCTTCCAGATCACAATGCCGATGAGTTGTCGACATGGTGTGAAACCAGGGATGTCTGACCCGAAAGCCCTAGCCCCTCTGGGTCTCATCTCCCCTCTCTAATCTCCCACCACCACCCCAACGCCCATTCTGCCTCTCTCTCTCTCCCTGTGTCTCTGCTTCTCTTTCTCTGTGTCTGTCCCCTTCTCTCTGGGCCTCTGCGTGCCCCCAGCCTCCATAAGTCTGTGTGTTTTTTCTAAAAACAGTCATTTTCTTCCAAAACCATTGCACTATGCTCACATCAGGAAATGAACATCCATACAATACTATTGATTAGCTAATCTGCAGGCCTTTTTCAGATTTTGCTAATTGTCCCAATAATGTCCTTAATAGCAAAAGAAAATCCCGTGTCATGCACTGCATTCGTTGTCGCCACTTTAGTCTCCGTTAACCTGGAACAGTTGTTCAGTCTTTCTTTGACCTTCATGATCTTAGCAATTCTGAAGATTGCAGACCATGTACTTCTAGAATGTCCCTCAGTTTGGATGTGTTGGTTGTTCCCTTGTGATTAGATTTAGGCTACATGCTTTTGGCAGAAATACCTTAGGAATGATGCTGTGTCCTTAACAGAGCAGGAGCCTGTGATGTCCGCTTGCCCATCACTGGTCACATTGGCCTCGATCACTTGGCTAAGGTGGCACCTGCCAAGTTTCTCCCCTTTAAAAAGTTATCCTCGGGCTTCCCTGGTGGCGCAGTGGTTAAGAATCCGCCTGCCAATGCAGGGGACATGGGTTCGAGCCCTGGTCTGGGAAGATCCCACATGCTGCAGAGCAACTAAGCCCTTGCGCCACAACTACTGAGTCTGCGCTCTAGAGCCCGGGAGCCACAACTACTGAAGCCTGCGTGCCTAGAGCTCGTGCTCCGCAACAAGAGAAGCCACCGCAATGAAAAGACCATGCACCGCAACGAAGAGTAGCCCCTGCTAGCCGCGACTGGAGAGAGCCCACGTGCAGCAATGAAGACCCAATACAGCCAAAAATAAATTAATTAATTAAATTAATTTTTTAAAAAAAGTTCTCTTCGTTTTGTAATTACAGTAGATCCCATTATCTTCGGAGGGTACATTCCAAGGCCCCCAGTGGATGGCTGAAATCTTGGATAGTACTGAACCCTCTATATACTGTTGTTAACCTAAAGAATAAAGCAGCGGGTTATTTTACCAGCAAAATGGGCTTATTCAGGAACACCGAAGAATTGCAATTCGGGACAAGCAGGCTATAGCAAAAGCCATAGGAAGTCCAACAAACAAGAGAGGAACTTTATCTTATATAGAAAAAAAAAAAACACAGGAAATTGAGAGGAGTTCTTTTGAATGAAAGTCCATTAGAGAAAAGTGAGAATTCAGAGTGGTGATGGTTTCTCATTGGCCTAGTTGCTGTGGTAGTTGATTTCTTGTAGGGGATGCAATGTACATCTTTTCTGGTTGGGGCCTATAATAGATGGTTCTTTCCTGCTGAAGCTTCTTCCATTAGGGCCTGTGATGGTTGTGGAGTGGTGCTGCTTGAGAACTCCCCCTCCTGGCCTTGCAGCTCCACTTTTTAAATAATCTGATCTAATCTAATCTAATTTAATTTTTGGCTGCGCCACGCGGCATATGGGATCTTACTTCCCTGAACAGGGATCAAACCCACGCCCCCTGCATTGGAAGCATGGAGTCTTAACCACTGGACCGCCAGGGAAGTCCCCCAACTCCACTTTAAATGAGGTTCACTTTTATTAATTTTCACACAGTTTTTTTCTAAACATTCGTACCTATGATAAAATTTCATTTACAAATTAGGCACAGTAAGAGATTAACAATAATAACTAATAATAAAATAGAACAACTTTAAGAATATACAGTAATAAAAGTTTTGTGAATGTGGGCTCTCTCAAAAAATCTCATTGTACAAATTTAATGCCTCTTCTGTAAAGCACTTATGCTTATGCGCTGTGGCTGTATGTAACTTTTGCAGTTTGTTGGGGGTGTTTTGTTTTTTTGTTTTTTTGGCCACGCGGCTTGTGGGATCTTCCCCGACCTGGGATTGGACCCGGGGCCATGGCAGTGAAAGCGCTGAGTCCTAACCACTGGACCACCAGCAAAGTCCTGAATTTCTTTTTCTTTCGTCACAATTTCACAGATAGAAGATTCATTCTTAACGTAGATCTTAGCAACCTCAGCATATGATTTTTTTTCTTTTGTTTTTAAAATTTTATTTATTTTTGGCTGTGTTGGGTCTTCGTTGCTGTGCGCAGGCTTTCTCTGGTTACGGCGAGCGGGGACTACTCTTCATTGCGGTGCGCTGGCTTCTCATTGCAGTGGCTTCTCTTGTTATGGAGCACGGGCTCTAGGCGCACGGGCTTCAGTAGCTGTGGCCCGTGAGCTCAGTAGTTGTGCCACATGGGCTCTAGAGCGCAGGCTCAGTAGTTGTGGCGCACAGGCTTAGTTGCTCTGTGGCATGTGGGGTCTTCCCGGACCAGGGCTCAAGCCCGTGTCCTCTGCATTGGCAGGCGGATTCTTAACCACTGCACCACCAGGGATGTCCCGGCAGACAGATTCTTGACCACTGCGCCACCAGGGAAGTCTGATATTTTTTTCTGTCTTTACTGAGATCTTTTACCTTTTCACTTAAAGGAAGCACTTTACAGCTTCTCTTTGGCATATTCGAATTATCAGCATCATTACTCTTGCACTTTGGGGCCATTACTAAGTAAAATAAGGGTTGCTTGAACACAAGCACTGTGATACCGCGACAGTCCATCGAGACAACTACTAAGTGACTATGGGGCAGGATACGCTGGACAAGGGGATGATTCATGCCCCAGGTGGGATAGAGCGGGACGGCGCAAGATTTTATCACGATACTCAGAATGGTGTGTGATTTAAAACTTGTGAATTGTTTCTTTATGGAACTTTCCATTCAGTGTTTTTGGACCACAGTTGACCTCAGGTAACTGAAACCGTGGAAAGCGAAGCTGCGGATAAGGGGGCACTACCGTAGTAAGTGACTCATGAGGAGGTGGTTAAGCCTCTGTTCCTCATCAAAATTTCACCCACTGGTTTCAGCCCTCAGGTGGGTGCGTTCCTGTGTAGCTGGGTGTACGTGCAGCTGTTAGCCTGGAAGCACGTGAGGCTCTGAGTCTTTATTTCTGGACCGTGTTAGTTTCCCATTTCTGCTCTAACAAATTACCAGAAACTTAGTGGCTTCAAACAATACAGATGTAATATTCTCTTACAGTTCTGGAGGCCAGAAGTCTGAACTGGTTTTCACTGGGCAGCAATCAAGGTGTCAGCAGAGCCATGCTTCCTTCAGAGGCTCTAGGGGAGAATCGGTTTCCTGGCCTTTAGCAGCTTCTAGAGGCTGCTTGCATCCCATGGCTCATGGCGCCTTCCTTCGGCTTCAAAGCCAGAGGCATAGTGCCTTGTCTCTCTGACTCTGCTCCTCTTTACTTCTGTCACATGGGCTTCCCCTCCGTGTCAGATCTCCCTCTGCCTCCCTCTTATAAGGACACTTGTCATTGCATTTAGAGTCCACCCAGATAATCCAGGATCATCTTCCCATCTCAAGATGCTTAACTTGAGAGGCAGTGTTCCAGGCTGGGGTTACAGTCCTGCCCAAAGACTCAAACCTAGTGTTTTTTATCTACCTTGCAGTGTATGGGGCTTTCCAGAACCCACAGATATCAATCCCTCCAGGCAGCCTGTGGAAAGGTCACATATTTAACTTGGTTTTTCTAAGAACTTGCTGGGGCTATGAGCTCACAGCCTGGCTCTGTTACAAATGTTACAAGTGGGGGTGGTCTGCACAGAGCCCGCTCTGCTCTGAGTCAGGAGAGGCTGGCTGCATTCAGGAACTCATCACCCCCCCAAAAAGGAAAAAAAAAGATGCTTAACTTAATCACATCAAAAGTTCATTCCAGGCCTTGCCTAGTGGCGCAGTGGTTAAGAATCCGCCCGCTAATTCAGGGTCCACGGGTTCAAGCCCTGGTCCGGGAAGATCCCACATGACGTGGAGCAACTAAGCCCCAGCGCCACAACTACTGAGCCTGTGCTCTAGAGCCTGTGAGCCACAACTACTGAGCCTGCGCCCTTAGAACCTGTGCTCCACAAGAGAAGCCACCACAATGAGAAGCCCGCGCATGCAACAAAGAGTAGCCCCCGCTCACCGCAACTAGAGAAAGCCTGAGCGCAGCAAAGAAGACCCAACGGCAGCCAAAAATTTAAAAATTAATTAATTAATTAATTGTTTTTAAAAGTTCATCCCAGGGATATCATTTTGTTTTTACATCTTTATTGGAGTATAATTGCTTTACAATGGTGTGTTAGTTTCTGCTTTATAACAAAGTGAATCAGTTATACATATACATATGTTCCCATATCTCTTCCCTCTTGCGTCTCCCCCCCTCCCACCCTCCCTATCCCACCCCTCTAGGTGGTCACAAAGCACCGAGCTGATCTCCCTGTGCTATGCGGCTGTTTCCCACTAGCTATCTATTTTACGTTTAGTAGTGTATATATGTCCATGCCACTCTCTCACTTTGTCACAGCTTACCCTTCCCCCTCCCCATATCCTCAAGTCCATTCTCTAGTAGGTCTGTGTCTTTTTTTTTTTTTTTTTTTTTTTGCGGTATGCGGTCCTCTCACTGTTGTGGCCTCTCCTGTCGCGGAGCACAGGCTCCGGACGCGCAGGCTCAGCGGCCATGGCTCACGGGCCCAGCCGCTCCATGGCATGCGGGATCCTCCCAGACCGGGGCATGAACCCGTGTCCCCTGCATCGTCAGGCGGACTCCCACCACTGCGCCACCAGGGAAGCCCCAGGTCTGTGTCTTTATTCCTGTCTTACCCCTAGGTCCTTCATGACATTTTTTTTCTTAAATTCCATATATATGTGTTAGCATACGGTATTTGTCTTTCTCTTTCTGACTTACTTCACTCTGTATGACAGACTCTGGGTCCATCCACCTCATTACAAATAGCTCAATTTCGTTTCTTTTTGTGGCTGAGTAATATTCCATTGTATATATGTGCCACATCTTCTTTATCCATTCATCCGATGCTGGACACTTAGGTTGTTTCCATCTCCAGGCTATTGTAAATAGAGCTGCAATGAACATTTTGGTACATGACTCTTTTTGAATTATGGTTTTCTCAGGGTATATGCCCAGTAGTGCATCCCAGGGATATCTTTTGGGACCATTATTCAGCCCACCAACTGGTCTATGTCCAGGCCTGTCTCCCTCACAGGCAGGAAGTCCCTCGAGGGCAGGATCACATCTCACTCATCTCTCTGCCCTCAGAACCCCAAATGGAGCCTGTTACTCACATGGGGCCCAGAGCATGTTTGACGAATGAATGGGGGTGACCACAGTCTGAGCACCAACTTCTCTTTGTAAAGGATTCTTCAACTTCATCTCAACAGCTGGAATCCTTCTTTAAATGACATCTTAAGCAGGAGTCCAGGATCCTTGGATACTGCTTGGATTTTAGGACAGATAGAAGGAGCTCTGCAAAATGTGGTTCATCCACACCAGGGAATATTATTCAGCCATAGAAAGGAATAAGACACTGATTACATGCTGTAGCATGGATGATCCTTGAACACGTTGTGCTGAATGAAAGAAGCCAGACACAAAATGTCACATATGGTATGGTTCCATTGATATGAAATGTCCAGAACAGGCAAATCCATTGAGACAGAAAGGTTAGTGGTTATGAGGAGGGACTGGCATGGGGGAAGGGAGATTCAGGGGTAACTGATTAAGTACAAGGTTTCCTTTTAGGATGATGATGAAAATGTCCTGCAACTAGATAGCAGTGATGGTTGCACACCGTTGTGACTGTATTAAATGCCACTGAATTGTATATATTCAAATGGTTAAAATGGTATATGTTCTGTGTTTTACCACAATTTAAAAATTATAAGACAGTACTGTATATAAGATAGATAACCAACAAGGACCTACTGTATAGTACAGGGAACTCTACTCAATATTCTGTAATGACCTATAAGATAAAAAAGAATGAATATATGTATATGTGTAACTGATTCACTTTGCTGTACACCTGAAACTGACACAACATTGCAAATCAATTCTACTCCAATAAAATTAAAAATTTTTTAAATAAATAAAATTTATAAGAAAAAAAAGGAGGGGTTGGCTCTGGGGGCAGACTTCTGGGTTTGAATCTCACTCTGACACTTGACATCTCTATGACCTTGAGCAATGGCCGTGGCCTCCTGTGCTTGGATTTCCTCATCTGGGGATAACTGTAGCTACTTCTCTGAGAGCTGCTGTTTGGGTGCAGTGAGCTGAGCCCCTTGATTACTAGTGGTGATCACTACAGAATGGGGGCCTCGGGACTTCCCTGTTGGCGCAGTGGTTAAGAATCCCCCTGCCAATGCAGAGGACATGGGTTCGAGCCCTGGTCCAGGAAGATCCCACGTGCCGCGGAGCAACTAAGCCCGCACGCCACAACTGCTGAGCCTGCGAGCCACAACTACTGAGCCCGCGTGCCTCAACTATCGAAGCCCACGCACCTAGAGCCCGTGCTCCACAACAAGAGAAGCCACCGCAATGAGAAGCCCGCTCACCGCAACGAAGAGTAGCCCCCGCTCGCCCCAACTAGAGAAAAGCCCGCGCACAGCAACAAAGACCCAATGCAGCCAAAAATAAATAAAATAAAATAAATTTATATATATAAAAAAAAAGAATGGGGGCCTCAGGCACCCTGCC
Organism: Delphinapterus leucas; assembly: GCF_059928025.1. NCBI lineage: Eukaryota > Metazoa > Chordata > Mammalia > Artiodactyla > Monodontidae > Delphinapterus > Delphinapterus leucas. Next base: position 7,032,094 of record NC_143148.1, read on the forward strand.
CTGAACCTTTGCTTTGGCTCTCAGGAGACCAGGGGCCCCTCTGTCATGAGGCATCTTTGGCAAAGTGTCTGTCTGTCTAGGCCAGAACTGACCCCCTCTCTGCTCCATCTTCCTCCTGTAGCTTTGCAGACTTAGGCCTGGTTCTTTCTTCTGGAGGTGCATGCCTGGGACCCAGCAATGGCCATCAGGACGCTGACGGGCAAAGGCCAGGTGAGTCTGGGCTCCCTCTTCCCCGAGATGACTTTGTGGACCCCACGGCTTTCCACATCTCTGCCTGTGCCAAGATCTTCTGCCCCTCCCAATACTGGGAGAGATACAGTGATGGGAGTTTCTCTGGGACTGGGAGGTGCGGGGTGTGGGGCAGAATTCTCTGAGATGGGACGTTATGACACGGTCTAAAAATCAGTCATCTGATGCTCAGCAGCCTTTTGGTTACCAGGCAAAGTGGACAGTGGATGGTTTTGCTTCATCCTGAGCCTTATTCTTGGAATCAGGAATGGGGGTTGGGATCAGAGTTGGAGTGTGGGATGGAGTGCGACTTAGGAGTAGCTCCGACATACCATGACTGGTAGTTTGTTTTTTATTTTGGCCGCGCCGCACAGCATGCAGAAATTCCCCAACTAGGGACTGAACCTGTGCCCCCCTGCACTGGAAAAGCGGAGTCTTAACCACTGGACCACCAGGGAAGTCCGGTAGTTTTTTAAAAGTGTTTCTCAGGGCTGTCATGTACAGGTGTGTAGGTTACGTACTGCACAAGGGTGCCTCATCTCAGTGGCATGATTTGCATCTTCCACCTCCTACATCGGTATATTGATTGTAGCAATTTACACGCAGATGGCAGTCAACTGTCACATGCTAGAAATAATTGGTGTATTATAACAATTTTCCAACAGATGGCAGTAAAGAGTCATGTGAATGCGGGGGGGCCTTGTTCTACTTTCTACCAAGGTGCCTGTGGGCTAACGGCTGCCCTACCTAGACATTTTACATTCCCATGGGCCGGTTTAATTCAGTCGTCCCAAATCTGCCAAGTCAGAACGTTCCAGCGCAAGGAACAAGTGGTAGGCTCTTGACACATGACCTGTCCCACCCCAGAGTTCTGGAAAGACGTGCCTGTCCATGATATAAAATTGGCCCTTGCAGGAATCGGTGACCTTCAAAGACGTGGCTGTGGACTTCACCCTGGAGGAGTGGGGCCAGCTGGGGCCTGGCCAGAGGGAGCTGTATCGGGATGTGATGCTGGAGAACTACCAGAACCTTCTATCGCTGGGTGAGGCCCTGCCCCCTGCCCTCCCAGGAAGAGGCAGGATGCCCCCTTCAGCCCTCATCTCCTCCATGCCCACCCGCTGCTTAACTGTGGGCATTCACGGGGGTCCTCTCTGCACCTCTCACCGGACCCTCCTGGGCGGCCCCTGTCCATCTCTCTGTCTCTCTGCTGGCTTCTCCCAGAGTCCCAGCATCCCCGAGGGCCCCAAGTCCTCTGCCTGTCCCACAAAATCTTCAGCCTGTGCCCCTGCCCTCTTCTTTTTTTTTTAAATTTTATTGAAGTATAGTTGATTTACAATGTGGTGTTAATTTCTTCTGTACAGCAAAGTAACTCAGGTATACATACATATGTATTCTTTTTCATGTTCTTTTCCATTATGATTTATCTCAGGATATAAATATATTATTGAATATATTTCCCTGTGCTATACAGTAGGACCTTGTTTAACCATCCTATGTATAATAGTTCGCCTCTGCTAATCCCAAGCTCCCAATCCATCCCTCCCCCACCCCTCCCCCTTGGCAACCACAAGTCTGTTCCCAATGTCTGTGAGTCTGTTTCTGTTTCGTAGATACGTTGATTTGTGTCATATTTTAGATTCCACATATAAGTATCATATGGTATTTGTCTTTCTCTTTCTGGCTTACTTCGCTTAGTATGAAAAACTCTAGGTCCATCCATGTTGCTGCAGACGGCATTATTTCATTCTTTTTTTATGGCCGAGTAGTATTCCATTGTATATATGTACCACATCTTCTTTATCCATTCATCTATTGATGGACACTTAGGTTGCTTCCATGTCTTGGCTATTGTGAATAGTGCTTCTATGCACATATGGGTGCATCTTTTTTTTTTTTTTTTTTTTTTTTTTTTTTTGCGGTACGCGGGCCTCTCACTGCTGTGGCCTCTCCCGTTGCGGAGCACAGGCTCCGGACGCGCAGGCTCAGCGGCCATGGCTCACGGGCCTAGCCGCTCAGCAGCATGTGGGATCTTCCCGGACCGGGGCACGAACCTGTGTCCCCTGCATCGGCAGGCAGACTCTCAACCACTGTGCCACCAGGGAAGCCCTTTTTTAAATTTATTTTTATTGGAGTATAATTGCTTTACAATGTTGTGTTCGTTTCTGCTGTACAGCAAAGTGAATCAGTTATACGTATACATACATCTACTCTTTTTTAGATTTCCTTCCCATTTAGGTGACCACAGAGCACTGGGTAGAGTTCCCTGTGCTAAACAATAGGTTCTCATTAGTTATCTATTTTATATATAGTAGGGTATGCGTGTATCTTTTTGAATTAGAGTGTTCTCTGGATATATGCCCAGGAGAGAAACCACATTGTTTTGAACAAACAGTTCGGGCACAGGGAGCCCCTCTTATCAGTTAGAGAGTTCTGGAACCCTCCTGAAACCCAGGTTCCCAGATGCCAGCAAGGGCAACCTTGCAAGCAGACCTTGCCAAGGAGAGCAGTCAGCCTGCTGTGTTAAACCCCTTTCTGCACAATCTGTGCATACAGATGAGGTCCCCTCAGTCTGCCCCCCGAGCTTCAATCTGTGCTGCTGGTGGCCTGCAGAATACCTCCCTGGGGAGATCCCATGCTCCCTGTCCCCACTGAGCTCCCCATATCCCCCTGGACCCACTCCTCCTCCGGTTCCCCCATCTCAGGGACAGTTTCCGCCCATCCAGTCACCAGGCCAGTCCTGGGCATGGCCTGTACCCACTCCTTCATACCCTTATGTGACCTGGCCCCTGCCTACCTCCTCAGTGTTACCCCCTTCCATTCTCTTCCTCCTCCCGCTTCTCCATTTAAGGTGGGAGTGATTTTTCAGCATGTTTGCTCACAGGAATGATCATTAGGGAGTATGTTTGTTTCCTAGGGCGGCTGTACCAAATTGTCACGAACCTGGGGACTCACAACAGCAGAAATGTATTCTCTCACAGTTCAGGAGGCCAGGAGCACAAAACCAAGGTGCAGGCAGGGCCGGGCTCCTTCTGAAGACTCCTGAGGAGAGTCCTTCCTGGATTTCTCCAGCGCCTGAAGACTCGTGGCATTCTTGGCATTCTTTGCCCTGTACCTGCATCACCACAATCTTTGCTTCCATCTTCACCTGGCCTTTTGCCCTCCAAATGTGTCTGTGTGTCTCTCCTCTTCTTATAAGGACACCAGTCATTGGATTTAGGGCCTACCCGAATCCAGTAGGACCCCATCTTAACCATTTACATCTGCAAAGCCCCTCTTTCCAAATCAGGCCACATGCTGAGGTTCCTGGGGGCGTAATATTCCCCCACTGCAGGAAGAGAGGAATTAGTGATCTCAAAGACAGCAGGCCTGAAAAAGTCAAAAGAAACAGATGAGATGAATTTTAGTAATCTGTTTTGTTGCACGCAGTCTAGCCAAAATATGATCATTTAGGCACATGTTGACATCATAATCAATCTATGAATTATTAGTGACATTGTTTCCTTTTTTCTCCATATCAAGTCCTTGAAATGCTATGTGTATTTTTCACTCAACTTTAACACAGAGCTGGAGCCTTAAACAGTGATGTCAGGGCTCAGGTTCTCTCTGGAATGTAGTAGGCACTCAATAAACGAGTCTTGCAGATCTTCTAATCATTAGGTGTCCAATGTATGCATCTCCCCTGCAGACCCAGGGCTTGGGGCCCAGCCCTGAGGCCTCCCTGTGACTGCGGCACCCATGGCCAAGTCTCACATTTTTTTCAGGGGCAGGGCTTCCTGGGTCCAAACCCGATGTGATCTGCCGTCTGGAGCGAGGGGAAGAGCCCAGGATGGAGAGGAGAGAAGCCTGGCGAGTTACCTGTTCAGGTGGGTGAGGATGTCCAGCAGATGCGAGCTGTCTTCCTACCCTCCATCTGTCATGATCAGTGATGGTCGTTTGAGAGTGAGGGAGTGTACCATACAGGCTATCACTGTGGGTGCTGGGTTCAAATCCCAGCTCCACCGCTTCCTGGCTGTGTGACCTTCAGGCAAGTCATTTAGCTCCTCTGTGCCTCAATTTCCTCATCTGCAAAATGGGGTCAATAATAGCACCTAGGGTTGGGAAGAATAAGTGAGTTAATACATACAGAGGGCACCCAGAACCCCCTGCTCAGAATAGGCTACGATGGGGAGTTCCATGGCAGACTCTGGGCTTTCACTGCTGTGGGCCCAGGTTCAATCCCTGGTCGGGTAACTAAGATCCCACAAGCCATGCAACGTGGCCAAAAAGAAAGAAGAGGCTACACTGGTTATCGTTATGATTATTTATTGGAAATCACTTGTGTAAGAGACCCAGAAGTGGGATCTGGCCTGACATGTTGGGGGACAGGAAGAGGCCAGATTTCTGCCCCTACTGGCCCGTGACCTCATCAGAGGAGGGAATTGAAGCATCCTTTTTTCCATCACTTGTCCATCCTGTTGTGGGGCCAGTACTTACCCCTTCCTACCCCCTCACCCACCATAGCCCATCAGGCCCCAGTCTTGTCCCTCCTGCCCACTCCCTTTCCCCATTCCCCACCCCACCCCCCGCCAACAGCCCTGGCTCAGCCCTCAACGACCCTCACCTGGACCCTCACCCCAGCCTCCTCCCTGGCCTCCCAGCCTCCAGTCTTCTGGTTCATCTCACACACAGCCCCAGATCCCGTCCCTCCCCTGCTCATAGCCCTCATGTGTCTCCCCAGTGCCCCTGAGACAAAGTCCTAGCCGCACACCTGGCACTCAAGGCCCTGTGTGATTCAGCCTACTCTGTCTCTGGCCTCATCTCTCATCACCATCCACCGGTGTTGGTACCTCACGCCCTGACCTCACTCCCTGAAGTGCCTGTTCCTCCCTGAACTTGAATGTGTGTTCCCACCTTTGGGCTTGTGCACATGCTGTTCCCTCTGCCTGGAACACCCTTCCCTGCTTTGTCTGCGTGGCAGACACCTTCACGATCCTCAAGGCTACAGGTCACCTCTTCCAGGAGGCCTTCCCTGACTTCCAGGCTGAGTGACCTGCCCCTTCTCGGTGCTTTCACAGCTCCTTGCTTGAGCTGCTATTACTGCACTTGTTCATGTGGCAGTTAAGAGTGTGGGCTCTGGAGCCAGACTCTCTGAGTTCAAATCCCAGCTCTGCCACTGTCAGGCCGTGTGACTGTGGGTAAGTGACTTAAGCTCTTGGTGCTTATCTGTCAAGTGGGGACATTGACTGGGGACACTGATAGTACCCGCTTCACTGAATTTCTTTTGGGGACTGAATTAGAGAACTCTAGGCTCTAAGACTCAAGTGGATTTCCCTGGGTGAAGACCTCTACCATGTGTCTCCGAAGTTCACATCAGTAGAGAAAAGCACATCCAAGTGACCCTTGCAGAGAGAGGCTGACATGGAAGCCCTCACATCATCTCTCTAGCCTTCACCTACACACGTATTTGTTACATACTTTGCTGTAAGAAATTTTAGCTGTGCATACAACTTGTTGTTGAGTCATGTAAATCCTTCCAGAAAAATCACCAAATTAGTGGATGGTTGTGGGATCACCCCAAACAGAGACATAGCAACTAAATGCTCTGCGGGATTTTGAAAATAATCCTGTTGTCATTGGATTAGGCAATGGTTCCTTAGATATGACATCAAAGGAACAAGCAAGAAAAGAAAAAATAAATTGGACATCATCAAAATTTAAAATTTTTGTGCTTCAAAAGACACTATAAAGAAAATGAAAAGGCAACCCACAGAAAGCAAGAAAAATTTTGTAAATTATATGTCTGATAAGGGACTGATCCTTCTTACAACTCAACAATAAAAGGACAAATAATCCAGTTAAAAATGGGCCAAAGATCTCAGTAGCCGTTTCTTCAAAGACACACAAATGATCAGTAAGCATATGAGAAGATGCTTGATATCATTAGCACATACCTGCTACATGACCAGCCGTGGTGAAGACCCCAAATCAGGCACCAGACGGGCATCATGAATCTTCCATTTACAGGAAACAATGCTGGGACTTCTCGGGCAGTCCACTGGTTAAGACTCCGCGCCTCCAATGCAAGGGGCGTGCGTTCAATCCCTGCTCCGGGAGCTAAAATCGCACATGCCACGTGGCCAAGAAAATATTGATTTTCTTTTTTAAATCCCAGCAAATTATACAGTAAACAATGCTGACAGCCTAGTACATTTTGACCCAGCGTCTTGAGCACACAGAAAAAGATCATCAACCAGTAATTATGTAAAATACCAGGAATTCAATTCTCAGAGCTTAGCTAAGGGTCATTGCCATGGTTACAGAGATAAAAACTGAGTAAAGTGGACCTTCTGTGTTAACTCTTTCCCTGCACGTGTCCACCAACATAGTGTGAGAATGCTTCTACCATGCTCGTTTGCCAACATTGGATATTTTTAATATTTTCCAATGTAAAAAGTGTCAAATGGCATCTGAGAAATTTGACTTTTTAGACTGTTACTTACGTTGAGCATCTTTTTCACATATTTATCAGCCACTTGTTTTTCTTCTGCAAAATGTCTATTCACATTCCTGCTTCACTATTTGATTAGATTGTTTCTCTTTTTCTTATCGATTTGTGAAAATGTATTACACATATGGCTAAGAAACCACTGTGCATATAAACTGCTTTGCAACTCATTTTTTTGCATGTTTAGAATATACTGAGACCATTCTTCCGTGTCACAACATGAATCTGTCTACCTCATGCCTTTAGAACTAGCAATATAAACTTTGAAATCTTTCTTTTTAAGATTACAATGTCAGGGAATTCCCTGGCGGTCCAGTGGTTAGGACCCTGCACTTCCACTGCAGGGGACACAGGTTCCATCCCTGGTTGGGGAACTAAGATCCCACAAGCCGCACAGCCAAAAAAAAAAAAAAAAAAAAAAATTACAATGCCAGATCTAAATAACCAGCTTCTTTTGTCCTGGGACAGATGAAGTTCATATTTTCCATTTCTTTCAGACTTGGAGACAAACTCTGAAACTACTCAGGAGGCACTTCCAAAAAAGAGTATTTCCAAAGACGTGGCTTCCCCAATGGGAAAGATAGAGGGCATTTTAAGGGCAGTGCTTGGAGACACCAAGTTGGGGGACTCCTGGACATGCGGCCGTCAACTGGAAGACCAGGGAAAGCAGGAGAGGCGTTTGAGATGGTTGTTTACTACTCCCGAGGAAAACACCCATGGCGAGTTGAGACACTTCAGGCAGACCTCAGCTTTCGTTGGGAAGCAAAGAGTGCCTGGGGGAGAGGATCCTCAGAAGTGGACCAGGTCAAGAAAGAGCCTGAAACACCAAAGGAAACCATTTAACTGCACGGAATGTGGGAAAGCCTTCATCTACCATTCGGATTATGTCCTACACCAGAGAATTCACACTGGAGAGAAGCCCTACAAGTGTAACGAGTGCGGGAAAGCATTCAGCAACAGCTCATATTTCATCCAGCACCACATCATCCACACAGGAGAGAAGCCCTACGCCTGCAACGAATGCGGCAAGACCTTTACCCAGAGCTCATCGCTCACTGAGCATCAGAGGATCCACACTGGAGAGAAACCCTACAAATGCAAGGAATGTGGGAAAGCCTTCACCCAGAGCTCCTCCCTCATCAAACACCAGCGATGCCATACTGGGGAGAAACCCTATAAATGCAACCAGTGTGGGAAGTTCTACTCCCAGGTGTCCCACCTCACCCGCCACCAGAAAATACACACAGGGGAGAAGCCCTACAAATGCAGTGAGTGTGGCAAGGCTTTCTGTCACACCTCCTCCCTGACTCAGCACCAGACAATCCACACTGGTGAGAAACCCTACAAGTGTAACGAGTGTGGGAAAACCTTCAGCCACAGCTCGTCACTGACCCAGCACCAGCGAGTCCACACTGGAGAGAAGCCTTACGAGTGCCCCGAGTGTGGCAAAGCCTTCAGCCACAGTTCATCCCTGACTCAGCATCAGAGAATTCATACTGGTGAGAAGCCCTATGAGTGTCATGAGTGTGGGAAGGCTTACACGCAGATCTCCCACCTCATGAGGCACCAGAGCATTCACGTGGGGGAGAAACCCTATATATGTAAAGAGTGTGGAAAGGCTTTCAGTCACACCTCCTCCTTTACTCAACACCAGACGATCCACACTGGTGAGAAACCCTACAAGTGTAACGAATGCGGGAAAACCTTCAGCCAGAACTCCTCACTTATGCGCCACCAGAGAATTCACACCGGGGAGAAGCCCTATGAGTGTACAATTTGCGGGAGAGCCTACACCCAGATTTCCCACCTCATCCAACACCAGAGGACTCACACCGGAGAGAAACCTTATGAGTGCAGTGAGTGTGGGAAAGCCTTCAGCCGGAGCGCCCATCTCATCGAGCATCAGAAGATCCACACAGGCGAGAAACCCTATAAGTGTAAGGAGTGTGGGAAAACATTCAGTCACAACTCATCCCTAACTCAACATCAGAGGATTCACACCGGCGAGAAACCCTACACCTGTAAGGAATGCGGGAAAGCCTTCAATCAAAGTATCCACCTCATTCAGCATCAGAGGATTCATACCGGGGAGAGGCCCTACAAATGTAAGAACTGTGGGAAAACCTATGCCCAGATTTCACACCTCATTCAACACCAGAAAGTTCATATGGGTGGCAAGCGCTATGCATGTAAAGAACGCGGAGAGGATTTCAGCTGGGGTTCACACCTGGCCGAACATCAGAGACTTCACACTGTGCATGATGGCTACGTCTGCGGTAATTTTGAGAAAGTCTTTGCTTGGAACATGCAGCTTAGTGATCATCAGAGAACTCATGCTGACTAGAGAGCCTGAGAATGAAACAAACTGGTGATTCTTCTGCTGGGTTCCGTTCAGCCTTCATCAGCAGTAGAAGCTTCTTCCCAGAGAGGAGCCATAACACTATATATTGAGAGAGTTGGTTCCTTTTTTGCCTCCTAGAAGGAGGATGGCGCTGTTTATCACCAGCAGAGACAGCTTCTGATCATTTAAAGGGCTCCCCCCTAAAATCTAAGCTTCCCCCCCATTTCTGAACCCTACAACGTCCCTGGATGGTGGTAGGTATGGGGTGGTCTACATAGGATGCAACTTCATCTGGGATCTTTAATAAGGTCTCTCTGAGCTTTTAAAATTTATTCATCATGTGTTAAATTGGAGCCTGGAAATTCAAGAAAAAACAAACACAGCTGGAAAGATTCATCTGTTAGAGTAAAAGTCACAAATATATGTAACTAAAGATAAATGCCAGGCGATTTTAGTTTCCTTTAAAACTTTAAGCTACAAATTTCACTGAAAAATCTGCAGTTGGCTTAAACATGGAATATGTTTCACATATTTCCAGCCATTTCTTATGTCCTATTGTTTCTGTCTTTTCCACTTCCAGGAATTGTGCTTTACAAAGTAATTGCCCTGTTAGACATCATTTTCTAATTTTAGTCATGCTCAAAAGGAGGTTTTTATTCTCTCATATATTTTTTTTTTTTTGCGGTACGCGGGCCTCTCACTGTTGTGGCCTCTCCCGTTGCGGAGCACAGGTTCCGGACGCGCAGGCTCAGCGGCCATGGCTCACGGGCCCAGCCGCTCCGCGGCATGTGGGATCCTCCTGGATCGGGGCACAAACCCGTGTCCCCTGCATTGGCAGGCGGACTCTCAACCACTGCGCCACCAGGGAAGCCCTTCTCTCAAATTTTTGAAACATAGTATTTTCTATTATAAAAATAATACATACACTTTTATAACAGGAAAAATTTTAAAGTAGAATAAGATAAGCTTATTTTAAAGGATAATTTGAAAAGTGTAGAGAAGTATGAACTAAAATACCAATTCCCCATAATCCCACAGGCCAGAGAGACCCACTAGTCATTTTTGGGTGTATGTCTTTCTGGTTTCATTTCACTCTGTATTCCATATCCATATTTCTTAATGTTGAAATTTTTGGATCATAAAACAAAAAGCTATATACTCACCTACAACTTGGCCATCCTCAGAAGTCAGGTTGTTTTGATTTTTTTTCATCTTTCCTTCTGAGTATCATTTTAAAATAAGTGTTACTTTATTTAATTGTAATCAGAAACAATTTTGGCTTCTCTGTTTTGCCCTCATTATACCATGACATTGTCCTTTGTCACCACGTAAACTCCATCCTCATCATTATTAGGGCTAATGATGTTTCATTGGTGGGCATAGAATAATCTATAAATCCATGCCCCCATTTAGACTTTGCTCTAAGCCCCAGATTGACACAGGTTATTCACCAATTTTCCCAATTATGAATCATGTAATAATGAGCATTTCCATGCTAACTTCCTCTCTCCTTTTGGGGGGATTATTTCTCTAAGTCAAATTCCCAGGATGGGAATAACAGAATCAAGACTCTAACCATTTTCTTGGTTCCTGGAACATATTGTTAAATTGCTTTCTAAAGGGGCTGGACCTAATCTACCTGGAGCAAGCTAGGAAGTGAGGACTACAGTTCTGTTACATTATAACCAACACTGAACATCAATCATATAATGTTTTCCCATGTCAAACATATAAAATGGCTAGTGATTTCAGTAACTTACCGTGTGCCAATTTTGTGCTAAGTCCTTGGTACGTGTGAACTCCTTTCATTCTTCAAACAACCACATATGTTCAGGGCTGTATTATCCCATTTCACAGATGAGGACACCGAGGCATGCTGATGATGTAGACAAAGCCCCACAGCTATGAGGTCATGGAGCCTGAACTCAAGTTCAAGCAGTCAAGCTCCAGGAGCTATGCACTGAACTTCTATTGGGATTGAACACATTTCACATATAACATTTCCTTCTTAAAATAATGTTTATTATCTTATTATAAAAACCAATACATGCTTTTTATAAAAAATTTACAAGATCCAAGAAATCCGGAAGATTTTACGCAAAGGCCAGTGCTACCCAGAGATAACTGTTAACATTTTGGTATACTTCTGCTATTTTTAAAACTTAATCACAGTATTATAACGCTTTAATAAATCTGGGACATAGTTAATATACAGTTTAGCATACTTCTGTGTTTACTTAACTTTATATCACAGGCCCCTATCATTAAATATGATTTACCGATATCATTAAATACCCACGTCATTAAATAATCTTTAACAACCTGATGTTTGGGGGCTTTGCATATTTTGTGTTTAGTAGTAGCCAGTCCCCTGTTGGATAATTTGGTTGCTTCCAGTTTTTGACTTTTATAAACATCCCTTCTACTGAAGTCTTAGGCTGAGCACCCTACCAGCTCCCAAGTAGAATTCTGGCAGGGAGTCTGTGGTGTCAAAGAGAGAACATTTTAATGACCCCGTGCACATAGTTAATGGCTTCCTGAAATTTCTGCATCTGATTGGCAGTGGATGGGACTGCATCTCACCAACATCATCACTGGTAGTTACCATGTTTAAAAGTCTTTGCTCAGGTATTTCTTCTGTGACTTCCTTCATGGTTGATGAAATACTCGTTTATTGTGAATAATTCAAACAACACAAAAATGAAGAACACAAAAAAAAAAAAAAAAATGAAGAACACTGTGGCTCTCTATAAATCTTCATTCCAAAGATTCTAGACTGTTTTCCGTTGTTTCTCCCTTTCTGTTGGTATGAAATATATATGTACATAAAATATTATTTATATGGCATAATCACAGACGTGATTTTAAGTGACTTTTTTCACTTGATATAATATTAATATTTTCCCATGACAATCAATCCAAAAAATATATATAGTACAAAAATATATACACATGTATATATGTATATATATGTGTATCATCATTTGCCACTTTTAACAGCTGCATAATAGTTCATGCTAGAGTTTCTTGAATTTATTTAACCAAATTCTATTAATGAGCATTTGGGTTGTTTTATTTTCTTTTCCATCATTGGACATATATTATTTGACACTTGTGCAAATTATCTCCATAAGATGAATTCCTAGAAGTAAGCTTGTGGGATCATAGAATGTCCATGTTTAAAATTTTGATAGTTATTGCTAAATAATCCTCCAAAAAAGGATGACCCAATTTACAAAACTCCTGAAAGTGTACATGAGTGCCTATTTCTTTCCTCCACTTCCTTCACAAATACTCGGTATTAGTCTTTTATTATTTTTAACGTTTCTCATCTAGTAAGTAAAAATGTCCTATTGGTAGGGAGATTAATGATCTTCTTATGCCTTTATTGATGTTTTGCCTTCTTCAAATTGCTTATTTGTATATTTTGCCCATTTTTAATTGGGCTGCCTTTTTGTATTGTTTTATAGGAGCAAGTCTATGTATTACATATACTAACTCTTTGGTATATACATTACTAATATTTTCTGCCAGTTTATTATTTCTCTTCCAGTTTTGTTTATGGTGTATTTTGCTATACAGAATTTTAAACTTTTTAGGTATTCAACTCTATCTGTATTTTCTTTTATAGTTCTTGGACCAGCTTCACACTAAGAAAAACCTGCCTCACCGCCCCCCCAGGATTATGAAGAAAGTTCTATATTTTATTCTAGTACTGTTACGATTTTTTAACAAGTAAATGTTTATTCCTTCTGCATTTTTATGGCTTATGGTATAAAATTTCAGTTCCTAGAGGCCACCTGCATTCCTTGGCTTGTGGCCCCTTCATCCTCAAAGCCAGCAGTGTAGCATCTTTAAATCACCCATCCTAATATATTCCACCATATATGTAAATTTCTCAGCACACTTGGTCCACTCCCTTCTCGAAGATTCACCCCTCCTGTACTAACATACTGACGTAGAATAATTGAATTCTTAGTCTAAGAGAACCTAATTTTGAATCTTGCCTTTGCCATTGCCTTGCTGTCTGATCCAGTTTCTTCATATTTTAAATGAGAATAATAAGCTATATTACAAAAGATGTTTTAGGTTTCAAATAACAGAAAACTTAAAAGAGTTCAAACAAGAAAGACAGTTTACTAGCTCAAGTAGCCAAAAGGACCAAAACAAGGCATTCATCTTGTTTATCCTAGTACTTCAGGATGCCTTCAGTGGCAAGTAAGAGAAAACCCCAACTCAACCTCACAAACACTAGGAAGAAGAAATCTACAGGTAAGGCAAGCTCCACCTGCTATACATTAATATTTCCCTACAATTTACTTGAGATTTATATGGTTTTATTTCACAATTATCTTCTCAAATAATTATATTGCCTGATCACCTTTTCATTCCTATCTCAGCCACTTCCCTGTTTACTTCATAGTACTTACCGTAATTTCCTATTATAGGTCCCCTATTTACTGCCTGCTCTGACTCCCTGAAGGCAGGTCCTTTGTGTCTGTCACCACTATATCTCCAGCGCCTAGAGCACTGCCTGGAACGTGGTAGGTTCTCAGAAAATAGTCACTGACTGATTGATTTATTTCAAGCCTGAGCCATTCCCATCCCCACTTGCACGGTAAGAGAATGTTAGTTTCCCCACTCCCTCAAGGTAAGTATATCATACAGCTTTAAATTTTGGCCAGATATATAAATAAAGATAGCATTTTTCCTTTTTCTCTTCCTGGCGCTCTCCTACACATCCCTCAAAGCCTTATTCAAGACCCCTCCCCTGAGAAACCTTCCTCACATCAACCCTTTCAGTCCCGCCCTACCCAGTTTTTCTCCCTTCTTTGTGCTGTAACACATTTTTCATTAACTTTTATGAGCAAAGCACGCTGTTTTGTTGAGCATCCCTACTACATAGAAACGCCTTTAAAGAAGACCCCTTGGGACTTCCTTGGTGGTGCAGTGGTGAAGAATCCGCCTGCCAATGCAGGGAACATGGGTTCGAGCCCTGGTCTGGGAAGATCACACATGCCGCGGAGCCCGTGCGCAACAACTACTGAGCCTGCGCTCTAGAGCCCGCGAGCCACAACTACTGAGCCCGCGTGCCACAACTACTGCAGCCCACGCGCCTAGAGCCCAAGCTCTGCAACAAGAGAAGCCACCGCAATGAGAAGCCCGCGCACGGCAAGGAAGAGTAGCCTCCACTCGCCGCAACTAGAGAAAGCCTGCGCAGCAACGAAGACCCAATGTAACCAAAAATAAATAAATTTATTTATTTTATAAAATAAATAAAGAGGGCCCCTCGCCTAGCGTCAGTGCTTAGACAGTTGTCATGAAGACAGGCTTCCGGAATTGACGGTTGCCCTGACAACGGACGCGCGGTGGTTAGCTTTCAGAACGCAGCCTGTGATTGGTCGAGAGGAAACGAACTGTGTAACCACCTTCTCCTTCACCACTCCGCCTACGGAAGATAGAAGAAGACTTTGACACCGCTGTACCCAAAGCGGAGGCCGCCCCGGAACTCCAGGGTTTCCTCCGCCTTTGCCCTCAGAGAACCGTCGCCCTGAGGAGCCGGAATCCCGCGAGGACCTGGGAAATGTAGTTAGGGAGCCTGCGCAGGCGCTGAGGCATTCACGGCACAGGCGCTGCGCACTCCGCGGCACCGCCTTCGTGGGGACTGTCTGTGGGGGACCCACTCTCAGTCCAAGACCAAATTGCCAGGTACTTCAGGATACGAGTGTCCATGACACTCATTGTGTCCTCCCCGTCTTTGGCCAGAAGAGAGGCTCGGAGCGGTCTCGGAGTCTTAGGCCATCTAGAGCAGGGGTTCCCAACCCTCTGGCCGGTGTACCCACCAGTCCATGGCCTGTTAGGAACCGGGCGGCACAACAGGAGGTGAACAGCGAGCGAGCAAAGCTTCATCTGGGGCTCCCCACTGCTCTCATTACCGCCTGAACCATACCCCACCGCCCGCCACAGGTCAGTAGAAAACTTGTCTTCCACGAAACCGGTCCCTGGTGCCAAAAAGGTTAGGGACCGCTGATCTAGAGGACAGAGGAGAATGAGAAGCTGGGCGAGGCTGGAGCATGCCGTCAAGGAGCCTGAGGCTGGAAGGGGGGCGGGCTTTGAGGCGAGGCGGTTGTAGGGGCGGGGTTATGAGGCGGGGTTATGAGCAGGACTAGAGCGGGAATTGGCTGGAATGGGCGTGGACGGGAGGGCGACCCTGGAAAAGAGGCGGGACCTCAGGTGGAATTGAGCCAATGAAGCTGGAGTAGGCGGAACTCGCTGACTGTCCTGAGAATCCTCCTATCCAATATCCTTCTTGAGTCCACGGGCGAAAGTGAGGCTCAGAGAAGAGTAGAGATTCGTCCAGGGCTGTTCACTGATCTTTCATTCTTGGTTTAGGGACTCATTGGCTGAATTAAATGGTGTTGAACCAGTTCAGTTTCTAAGCTAACTTTCTAAGGAAGGTAATTAGTAAATGTTTTGTAATAAGAAATTTATCGTTATTATTGTTTTATGAGTAATACACAACTGAAGCATGTGTCACTTTTTGGCTCTCACTCCTTGTCGTAACGGGTGTAAATGATCTCTCAGGAATGGAATGGCCCAAGCCTTGTGACGCCGTGTTTTCCTGGTGAGTTTATCAGGTCTTTCTGTCCCTCTGTAACAGCTGAAATTTATCAAGCACGGAAGTTTTCTGACTCAGTGGAGATCTGCTTTTATGCAGCTTATGGTACAAAGGGAACAACTTTTTTCTATCTTGTTGGGATTTGTTTCACCAGCAGATAGGTAGGCCTACACATAATTTTCAAAGCCAAGCAACGAAATGCTATTAGACAACAAAAAAAGTCCTCATGTAATAAAGAGTGACTCCATTATTTTTTTTTTACTTTTTCTTTTTAAGATTCTTTTTGATGTGGACCATTTTTTTTAAGTCTTTATTGGATTTGTTACAATATTGCTTCTGTTTTATGTTTTGGGTTGTTGGCCACAAGGCACGTGGGATCTTAGCTCCCCGACCAGGGATCAAACCCTCACTCCGTGCATTGGAAGACAAAGTCTTAACCACTGGACCGCCAGGGAGGTCCCGTTTTACTTTCTTCTTTTTTTTTTTTTTTTCCCACACCACGCAGCTTGCGGGATCTTAGCTCCCCGACCAGGGACCGAACCTGGGACCACAGGCAGTGAAAACACCAAGTCCTAACCACTGGACTGCCAGGGAATTCCCAACTCCGTTTTTTTCAATGTTTGCTGAAAGCATTGAGCCTCACCCCTCCCTTTTCCCGTGTCCCACATCTGGGGAAGCAGATTGGAAAGCCTGGCTGTGCCCTCTTTTGGTGCCAGTGGGAAGTTCAAACCAAAGGCAGGAACCCTCACCCTGGCCCCACCCATTAACCACTATACTAACCCCAAGCCGGTCCTTGCTCTCTTTCAAGCCACTTTCGAACCAGCTTGGGAAGCCTGCCTGCTCCCTAAAGAAAGTCACATTGTGTGACTAGTAAATCGTTTCATACCTTCTTGCTGTGTGTGTGTGCCGACACCAGTCTGGATGTTCAAAGCAAATTTGGTGGGGGGGGAAGGGGCATCCTGTTAGGCCATAGTTCTTCAGAAGCTCCGTACCTGTAACATGGTCCAGGAACAGGGAGCCTAAGATCATTATCAGATGGAGCACAGAAGTGTAATGTCCTGCATCCTCATGGGTTAGAGCTCAGGAAAGCTGAGCTGAATGACAGGTTGGATCATTGCTCACGTGGGGCTCATTTACACTTAATGGGTTCCCAGCCCTCTTTGCAGATGCTTGAGCAACCGAGGCTGTTATGTCCCACCTGCTGGCCCCAGCCCTGACCTGGCCCTTGTGAATTGGGTTCAGTCACAGTTCAGACAGTTGAGGGTTCAAAACGTGGGGCAAGATCTCCCACTTTGGAAGGGCTTTCTGGGGAAGATGACCCCCAGAGGCTGCCTCCAGGGTAACAAGCCTGCAGTGATGGAGGGTGAAGCACATTTCTTCACTCACAGCACAAATAATTAGTATATTCGCAGAGTTGTGCAACCATCACCACAAACAAGTTTAGAACTTTTTTTTTTTTTAACCACATCACGTGGCATGCGGGATCTTTAGTTCCCTGACCAGGGATTGAACCCATGCCCTCTGCAGTAAAAGCATTGAGTCTTAAGCACTGGACCACCAGGGAAGTCCCAAGTGTAGAACATTTTCATCACCCTAAAAAAGAAATCCCTTAGCCGGCCTCTCTCGATCCTCCCGTTCCCCAGCCCCTGGCAACCACTAATCTACTTCCTGTGTCTTGTGGATTTGCCTATTCCGGACATTTCATTTAAATGGAATCATACAATATGGGGCCTCTTATATCTGATCTTTTTACTTAGCATAATGTTTTCAAGGTTCATTCTTGTTGTAGCATCTATCGGTACTGGATTCCTTTTTATTGCAAAACACTATTCCATTGTATGGATTATACCACATTTTATTTATCAGTTCATCAGTTGATAGACATTAGTTTCCACTTGGAAGCTATTATAAATGATGGTGATATGAGCAATCATGTACACGTTTTTATGTGGACATGTGTTTTCTTTTCTCTTGGGAAATACCTAGGAGTATAGTTGCTGGGTCATAGGGTAAGTCTAGGTTTAACTTTTGGAGGAACTGCCAGACTGTTTTCCAAAGTGGCTGAACCATTTTACAAGTCCACCAGCAGAGTATGAAGTTCCAGTTTCTCTACATCCTCACCAATACTTGTCTTTTTGATTATAGCCATCCTAGTGGGTAGTATTTCATTGTGGTTTAGATTGTATTTCCCTAATGACGAATGATGTTGAACATCTTTTCATGTGCTTATTGGCCATTTGTGTATTTTCTTTGAAGAAATCTATATTCAGATCCCTTGCCATTTTTAAGTGGATTATTTGTCTTACTATTGAGCCGTAAGGGTTCCTTATATAGCCCAGCTACAGGTGCTATATCAGATATATGCTTTGCAACAATTTGTCCTCATTCTTTGTGTTATCTTTTCACTTTCTCCATGTTGTTCTTTGAAGCACAAAAGTTTTTAATTTTGATGAAGTCCAATTTATCTTTTTTGTCTTTTTTTGCTTGTGCTTTTGGTGTCATATCTAAGAATCAATTACCTAATTTAAGGTTATTAAAATTTATACCTATGTTTTCTTCTAAGAGTTTATAGTTTTAGCTCTTATATTTAGATATATCTCTGATCCATTTAATTTTGTCAATTTTTTATTGTGGATAAATACACATAAAATTTACCATCTTAACTATTTGTAAGTGTACAGATCAATGGTATTAAATACACTCATCACTTGTGTGGCCATCACCACCACCCATCCCCACAACTGTTTTCAGCTTGTAAAACTGCCCCTTTCTCCAGCTCCTTGCAACCACCATTCCTAGGTACGATTTTCCTAGAACAGTATCTTCTCAACATTAGGCATCCACATTCCACCTCCTTGGTTTATGCAGAGCGGCCCCTTTCCATCCTCCTAAGACGCCACTGCCTGTCCCAAGATTCTCCTATTTATTTCAATCCATCCCCTTTGAAACTTTCAACCGCAACTGTGACTGAACAATCGTTATCACTTGCCGTGAATGGAAGTTTGCTGTAAAAGTAAATGCAACGAAAACTACTATTTGCACATTTTCAGTGGATAGCATTGCCCACCCAAAGTGCAGAGTTTGGGGTCCTGGGGAGAGGCTAAGTGTTAAAGCTACTTTCTCATTGGGGTGACCAAGAGGGATCAACAGACTCAAAAAGGGAACACTGGTCTCTCGGGTTGGATAGAGTAAGATGCCAGCCCCACCCCATTCCCCACCCCTGCCAGCCCACAGTGGACGTGTAGCATGACATGAGGGAAATAAACAGCCACCAAAATCTGACACACAACTGTATGACCATAGCATAATCTAGTTCATCCTGATGGATACAATTAAGAGTCCATTGGCAGGATGCTAGGCCTTAGCCGAGTGTTCCCCAACCTCATTCGATGACATACCACCGTCAATTTGTTTTGCTGTAGTTGTGTGCCATGCATTTTCCTTTAAATCAGCTTAAAAACAAAACAAAACAGATCAATTTTTAAAGAGGACTTCCTACCACTACCATGAGTGAGAAACTGGTATCTCTTGTCAGTAGAGGAAAAAGGGGGAGAGGGGAAGTAAAATAAGTACCAGGAGAGCAAAACAATATTAAATTCTAGCAACAACTCTTGCCTGAGCCTGAGGCCTACTGTGTCTTTGTAACTAGAGAGGAATAAACATGCCGTCCACGCTTCCTCCTTGATCAAGTAGGATTGCATGAGAATGGAAAAGTGCCAGTTGATGATGTGCTGAGGACCAACTGAAATTGAGTGGTTCCCTGGTGGTCCTTGCCCCTCCCAGACTTTGGGAAAACAGATTTAACCACCTCATCGTGGGGTGGTTTTCACCATTAGGAGCCCTCCCATCCTAGAATGTGAGCACTTGGCAGGTAGTGACTGTGCATGCCCAGCCTCTGCCCAGGTGTGTGACACTGAGCTGAGAAAAGCAACCAACACTTAGAAACTCAAAACTTTAATCAGAGAACCAACACGCAAACATGAGGTCGGGCGTTTCTACACTGGCCCGCAGAACACAGGTCACTAGTTACATAGATGCCCCCCCGCGCCTCCCCCCACACACAATGGCTGCCAACTTTCTACAAGACCTCTGACCTCTATCTGTGGTGTCAAAACTCTTCGTTGAACACACTTATCAAGTTGAGTTTCTGCCCCAGCCCTGCCCTACCCCTTAGGTATCTATCAGGCCTGTTGCCCAGATACAACAGGTGGGGAGTTGGACGTTTCCGCCATTTGAAAACCAGTACACTCCCCACTGTGGTGTGAACGGTCAGCCAACAAGGTCCCAGTTTCAATGACAAAACCAACCAGCACAACTCAAGGTGCAAGGTTTGAAAATCCTAAGGGCCCAGAGCACATACTCCTGAACTTTTTTTAGCACCAAAAATATGAAAGAATATTAAAAGTGTCAAGAGTCCAATGTCTTTGTAAGATTGTACTTCAGCAAAGAGGTGACTGGGTCACTTAGCTGGTGGGACACAAAAGCTCAGGGCCGAGGAGGTGCCATCAAGAGAGTTGGTGGTGTGGTTCCCTGAGGTGAGACTCAGCTGTAGAACAAGCCTGGCCAAGGTGAGCAGTGAACTCTGGGGCTCCAACAGGAAGGACTGTGTCCTCACTGGGCTCGCCAACAATCCTCAGGGGAATTGCTGTGATATAAGAGAATGTGGTATTTTAAGACGTCACTTGGCAATGGAAACGAGGCCATCCATTTCCCTTTGATTCTAGAAGCTTCAAGGCAAGGGCAGGGATTACCGTATTGGTGTTCCCCACCCTGGAGCCTAGGGAAGTGCCTGGTGAGTGGCCACCTTGGACAACTGGTAAAGGAGGAACATTCCAGCAGTCGTTTCTGTGCATCACAGTTTTTGCTACCAAGCACATCTTCTGTATAAATGGTGTGAACTGTGTGGAGACAGCGACATCCAATGCAGCTTTCCTAACTGAATCCAGCTGTTTACGGTATTAACTCTCACGATAAACTGGGTCTCATCATTTAACCAACAACTTTAAGTAGGAGGAGATTATGGGAAGGGGTGGCATGTGGATATGGGAGGGGGTCCTTTTGAGTGAGAGGTTTGGGAGGTTAGAGTGGAAAGTTCTTGCCATGCAATGTTAGTTTACGTGTTCTTCTTGGCTTTTTGTGGGTTAAGAAAGTACTAGAACAGGGCTTCCCTGGTGGTGCAGTGGCTAAGAATCCACCTGCCAATGCAGGGGATGCAGGTTCGAGCCCTGGTCCAGGAAGATCCCACATGCCGCGGAGCAACTAAGCCCGTGCACCACAACTACTGAGCCTGTGCTCTAGAGCCCGTGAGCCACAACTACTGAGCCTGTGTGCCACAACTACTGAAGCCTGTGTGCCTAAAGCCCATGCTCCACAACAAGAGAAGTCACCGCAGTGAGAAGCCTGTGCATCGCAACAAGGAGTAGCCTCCACTCGCCGCAACCAGAGAAGAGCCCGTGTGCAGCAACGAAGACCCAATGCAGCCAAAAAAATAAATAAATAAAATAATTTAAAAAGAAAGAAAGTACTAGGACAGAGCTGAGAGATGGAGGGAAGAAAAAGGCTAGGCTTTTTTTTTTTTTTTTTAAGAGCAAAGTGTTGGGTTTTTGGATCCAATGAAGCCAAGGATATTTTGGTGGAAAACTTTAAAAATAAAAGCCATGCACATTATTAGTAATAACGTTAACTGCAGTGAAATAAAGATAGAGGGTTGCTTAATTTTCTCTTCCTTTTAACGTAAAAGTGTATATTTGTTATATCTGATGCGTGTTTGTAGCTCACACTTGGTGAGTACTTACTATGTGCTGGGCACTTAGTTCTAAAGTGCTTCACATCTCTTTATCCTCACAACAGCCCTATGAAGTAGGTAGCTATTATTTTGCCCACCTTACAGATGAGGACACCGAAGCCCTGAAAGGTTCCATGACTTTCCCTAGGTCACTTAGGTGGCAGATGGAAGAGCTGGGATTTAACTCAGCAGACTGGCTCCAGTCTAACTCTGACTTCGAAAGCTCCACAGCTTCTCAATGTTTGTGTTTTCATTGTTTTAATGAAACTCATGCATGCAAATTTTCTAATCAATCTTTATTAATAAAGAGATTTATTACTCTTGGGGGGAGGGGCTTACACTGGGATGGTTTCAACTTTAGGCCTCGGATGAACACATTCTCAGATGTCTGGGATCCTGCTGCCACCCAGCAGCCATGGGCAGAATTGCTACCTGCTACTTTGGAGTGTGAACTCACTGATGTCGGCTAAGACCTAAGCAGCAGCACAAGGCTTTCTGACAATGTGGACACTGATGTGGTTTCTCCTTGGTGTGAATTCTCTGATGCTGACTGAGATGGGCTCTAAGGCCAAAGGCTTTCCCACACACATCACAAGCATAAGGCTTCTCCCCAGTGTGAGTTCTCTGATGCTGCATCAGATTTGCTTTCTGGGTGAAGGCTTTCCCACATTCGGCACACACAAAAGGCTTCTCCCCACTGTGAACTCTCTGATGCTTAGAAAGGCATGAGCTCTGGTTGAAGGCTTTCCCACATTCCTGACAAACATAAGGCTTTTCTCCAGTATGAATCCTCCGGTGTCGGATGAGTGCAGCACCCAGGCTGAAGGTTTTCCCACAGTCGCCACATTCATAGGGTTTCTCACCTGTGTGAACTCTCTGATGCTTAGAAAAGCACGAGCTCTGGCTGAAGGCTTTCCCGCATTCCTGACAAACATAAGGCTTTTCTCCAGTGTGAACTCTCTGGTGTCGGATGAGTTGAGCGCCCAGGTTGAAGGTTTTCCCACAGTCACCACATTCATAGGGCTTCTCACCTGTGTGAATTCTCTGATGCTTGGAAAGGCACGAGCTCTGCTGTGATGTTTTCCCACATTCATTTTGCTCAAAGGGCTTCTTTCCTGCCTGAGTTCCCTGATGCTGAACAAGGTGGTTACTGTAGGCAAAGACTTCGTCACACTTGTTAGGTTTAAAGGGCTCCTCCGCAGTTTGGATTAACTGATGTTCTGAGAGACATGCACTTTGGCTGAAGGTCTTTCCACTTTTGTTACATTGAAAGGGGTGCTCACTCTTATGGGTGGACTGATGTTTGGCAAGGGAGGCACTATGAACGAAGGCCTTCCCGCAGTCCCTACATTCATACGGCCTCACTCCAGAGTGGATCCTCTGGTGGCGGATGAGCTGTGAACTTTGGCTAAAGGCCTTCCCACACTGGTTACACTCAAAGGGCTTCACCCTGGCATGAATCCGCTCATGCTGAGTCAGGTATTTGCTGCAGCTGAAGGTTTTCTCACATTTGTTACACTTAAAGCGCTTCTCACTGACCCTTGGAGGCTCTCTGTGCTCTGGGTTCTCATTCAAGATCTTCCTGCTCTCGTCGAGTCCTTGTTTTTCTTTGGTGTGAATGCTCTGGTGGCAAGTTAGGGTCGAGTGGCAAATGAAGCGCTCACCACACTCCTGACATTCGTAGGGGGTTTCCACAGCGTGGATTTTCTGGTGCTGAACAAGGTGTTCATTGTGGCTGAAGGTCTCCTTGCATTCTGCACAGCTGTAGGGCTTTTCTATGGCGTGAATGGATAGGTGTCGATTTAGGTGGGAGGGCCGGGTGAAACTCTTGATGCATTGGTGGCACTTGTGGGGCCTGTAGCCCGTGTGAACCCTCTGGTGTTCATTAAGGTGAGTGTTCCGGTAAAAGTCTTTCCCACATGTGTTGCATTCGTAAGGCTTCTCGCCCCTGTGAACCCTCTGGTGGGTCTTTAAGGTCAGGATATGGCTGAAGCGTTTCCCGCACTCGTCGCACTTATAAGGTTTTTCTCCAGTGTGAACAGACTGGTGTTTGACAAGCAAGGAGTTTCGCCTGAAGGCCTTCCCGCACTCCTGACACACAGCGGTCTTTTCTGCAGCATGAATTTTCTGATGTTGGAGGAGGTATTTGTTAAAGTTGAAGATTGCCTTACATCTGGCACATTCGTAGAGTTTCCGAGTGTGGGTTTTCTGATACCGGGTGAGATGAAAGGTTTGGCTGAAACTCTCACCATATTCATTACATTTGTAGGATTTGCCACCTGGGGGTGGTTTGTGACACTCAACAGGCTGTGAGTCTTGACCTGCTGGACCATCACTGTCTTGACTCTGACGTGGTTCTTCTTCACTGTGAATGTTCTGATGCCACAGGAGGTATGTATTCTGACTAGAAGTCTTCCCGCACTTGTTATCCACATAGGATTTGGAGCCTGTGTGAGACACTGACTGCACAAAAAGGCAAGAACTCTGGTTGACATCTTTCTCATTCTCTTGAGGCACGGTGGGGTCCTCCCTAGTGTGAAGAATCCAGTGCTGGATCAGATGGTAGCTCTGGCTGAAGCTCTTCTCACACTGACCACATTTATAAGGTTTCTCCCCTCCCTGGATGTTATCCTGCTGGCTCTGGTCTGAGTAGCACCCAAAGTCATTCCCACTTTCCTGAGACTTAGCGGGTGTCAGGCTCCTTTCAGGAAGATCAGGAGTCACAGAACCTGCTCCTGGGAAAGGGAGGGACTTGGGACCAAGGCCTCTCTTGAGTTTGTGGCTCTCGAGTTCGTGGCTCTTGCATTCTGTGGGACTTTCCTTGCTGGTAACAACATCGGACTTCAGAAGACTTTCCGGATCTCCAAGCAAACTATCTAACCAGCTCTGATCTATGTAGGCTTCTTCCAGATGGGAGTTCCAGAGGCCATCCTTGGAAAACATCTCAGTAATCTCCTGGAAGAGTCCTTCTTCCAAGAAGTCCTGTGGCAGAGGAGAGGTCTTGGCCTCAGCAGTGTCTGAAAGAGAGGGCAAGAGCAAATGTCTCCTGTGCCCTGGGGGTTAAAGACGGGAGCTGCACGCTGAGAGCAGACAAAAGGGAGAACAGGTGATGGGTCCTGAGTCAGGCCTATCTGGGAAGGAGATGAAGAAGGAGACGGGGCCAGAGTGGTGATCCAGCTGGAACTGGCATCACAGGAAACAGAGCCCATTCCCAGGAGGATTAAGAGGGAAGCTGGGCAACCTCGAGGGTTCCACAGAGAAGTGGAGGCTCTCAGTGGATACTCTCCACCATCACCCCCATCAGCTAAGGCCCACTTCCTAGAGAAGTGCACTCAATGGAAAAGAGGTATAAATGATAACAATGCAATATGATTGTTACCACGTGGTTATCATTGTAACCACACCCAAAGGTGGTTTGCACATGGTTACACATGCTTGGAACCAGCCTGGATGTTAAGGTGGCAGAAACAGAAATCCACGGTTGCAGGAGCCTGGGCCTATGTGAAAACACCTGTGTGCTCCACGGGAGGCTACAGAAGGTCCATGTTCACAAGCTCATGAGAGGTGAGCAGAGAATGGAGCTCCAGGCTGACGGCTGGGGTGCAGGCTGAGACTGAGCCATGCAGCCTCCACTCCGTGGCCTCTGGTTCACGGGTCCTTCTCCTCATGTTAACAGCCTAACAATGAGAAAAGCCTCCAGTGTCCCAGGCAGGGCCCTGCCTCTGCTTTTTCCTCCTGGGGATGTCTCAACCAGTGTTAACACCTAGGAATCCTCACTGCTTGACTGGATCCCCTGGAGAAACCGTGGCCTGGAAGAGGGCAGACCGAAGGCTCTTGGCAGCATTTAGGCCCAGGCTTGAGTTACTAACAGATGGGCCATCTGCTAGGCCCTGTGGACCAGGAAGGAAGGATGGGCCTGAATGAAAGGAGGGTGAAACAGGTAGACAGGGGGTCCACAGTGCTCAAGGGGCACAAGGCAAGAAGGTGGAGAGACCAACTCAGGGAATGGAAGGCCAACCCCTGCTGAGTCTGGAAGGATGTGGAGGGGACAGAGGAAGGGCAACAGGACAACCATGTGCTAAACACAGAGTCAGGCAGAGATAAGGCATGCTGGGTGAGGGTCCTGGACCTAAAGCCAGTGCAAGGCAGAGTGAAGCCCGGAAGCAGGGAATCAAGCTGTCTGGGTAGACAAACCGGGTGGGATGGAGGTCCCAAAGATGGAGGGCCCACAAAGGGCCACACCCCACGACCCCTCCACCCTCCTGCTCGCTGGGTGCTGGTGGGCCCTCTCTGCCCACTCACCAGGGCCTGTTGACTCTGGGCTTCCTTTCGCCAGGGCCGCCAGCTCTTCCCCATCATCTGGATGGGAGGTCAGGTTGGGTCTGGGGGGATCTGAAGGGAGAGAAAAGCATTGTCACCAACCAGATGACAGCAGCATGGAGGGCCATCCAGCCACTGAGTGGGAACCTCCCAGCTCTCCTGACTATTCAGCACCTTATCCAGTGCACGGCTCCCAAGGACCAGATGCAGCACTGGGTGACTCCAGGAACACCTGCCCTACAGGGTTTCCAGTCCAGTGGAGGAGAGGGACCTGGACAGTCACAATCCAGAATGATCAGAGCTGTGACAACTGGGCCAGGGAACACAAAGGATCTGTAACAGCTCTTGAGGAATGAGCAGAGTGGCCAGGGAGAGGCAGGTACTTCCTCGGCCACCTGAGATTCATTCATTCACCCATGGACCACACACGGCCAGAGGCCTCCGTGGTCTAGGCCCCATGAAGTGTGTTGGGGTCCCAGAGCTCAATCCCACACTCTACCCCCTGCAAACTTTCTCAAGGAAGGGAGCACAGAGTTGTAATCCCTGGGGAAATGTGCTACAGTGGGGAGAAAGCCACTGCTAACTTCAAAGATGAGAGGTCATGAGCCCAGCAAGCAGGCTTCATCTTTTAGCTGAAAGAGGGCAAGGAAAGAGATTCTCCCCTACAGCCTCCAGAAGGAACCAGCCATGCCCACACCTGGATTTCAGCCAAGGCAGACCCACTTCAAACTTCTGACCTCCATGGGGCTTCCCTGGTGGCGCAGTGGTTAAGAATCCGCCTGCCAATGCAGGGGACACAGGTTCGAGCCCTGGTCTGGGGAGATCCCACATGCCACGGAGCAACTAAGCCCGTGCGCCACAACTACTGAGCCTGCGCTTTAGAGCCCGCAAGGCACAACTACTGAGCCTGCGTGCCACAACTACTGAAGCCCACGCACCTAGAGCCCGTACTCTGCAACAAGAGAAGCCACTGCAATGAGAAGGCCGCGCACCACAACGAAGAGTAACCCCGCTCGCTGCAACTAGAGAAAGCCCGTGCTCAGCAATGAAGACCCAGCTCAGCCAAAAATAAAATAAAACAAATAAATTAAAAACAACCACAGAAAACAAAAAACTTCTGACCTCCAGAACCATCAGTCAGTGTGTGCTGTTTTCAGCCACATTTGTGGCATCTGCAAGAGCGCCATAGCAAACGATTACAACACTCATATATATAGACACACAAACGTGTGCCAGGGAGTCAAGGGAAACACATTTCTACCATGGATTGTAATTTAAAAATTGCAGACACTGAGATTTGACCTCCCACAAGCTGCTTCTGTAGCGTACATTGAGCAGTTTAGAGAAAATCTGCCCCAATGCAATAAAATTACATGAAATGATATTTTTCAGTGTGTAATCCTTTTTTTCCTTTTTAAAAATCTTTTGGAATAAATTATTTTTTCTGCTTTTGGAAAAGAAAGAAGCAAGGAACTTGAGAAGGGGAAATGAGCTGATCAGGATGAGGTGACATGGATGAAGAGAAGCACAGGCTCCACCTAGTGTCTCAGCCCTGCCGCTCCCTCCCTGGGTGACGCTGCTGTTCACAGCCCAGGGAAAACGGTTAGCGCCGCAGGCTGCCTGCTCTCCTTGGAAAGGCCTGCTCGCAAGGCTGGCCCTTGGCTGGTGTCTGGGAACCTGGATTTCGGGAGTGGGGGGTTCCAGCATTCCCTAACCAATAAGAGGGGCTCCCTGTGCCCAAACGCCTGCTTCCCTTCGGGGAGTCTAGGATTTGGGTATGTGGCAGGCAGAGGGTGCCTATGCGACCAGCCCCCGGTAAAGAACCTGGGTGCTGGGTCTCTAATGAGCATCCTCGTAGACATTTCATATGTGTTGGCGCACCTGGTCGCTGGGGGAATTAAGCAATGGCCGTGAGTAGGACCATTCGCTGAGTCCCGAGAGTCCTCCTAGTCAATCACCAAATGTCGGGGTGCTCCTGGGGACTCCCACAGAGCTGGGAAGGTGAATTCCCCTCTCTGAACCTCGATTTCAGGAGGATCAAGAAAACAGGGAGCCAGACTTCCTTGCACGGTGACTGGAAGATGGGAGGAGAGGATTGTAAGCGCTTGCCCAGCACAAGACCCAGCTCCTGACACAGCGGCTCTTGCTGCTCACTCATCTATTCGTTGAGCCCCCAAAGCGGGTACTGTCCGTTCCGGACACGGGGGCTGCACCAGGGAGCAGCACGAGTCCCTGTCCGCAGGAAGCTCCCATCCTAGCAGAGGGAGACAGACCATAAAATGAGCGGTCAGAACATGAAGGAGCAGTGGGCAACCCGGGCAGGGGAAAAGCAGGGAGTGCTCATGGGGTTGCAGTTTGTCTTAAAAAAGGGAAGCCCCATGGTGGTGCAGTGGTTAAGAATCCGCCTGCCAAAGTGGGATCCCAATGTCGGCTCTTCCCAGACCAGGGATCGAACCTGGTCCGGGAAGATCCCACATGCCACGGAGCAACTAGGCCTGTGTGCCACAACCACTGAGCCCGCGAGACACAACTACTGAGCCCACGTGCCACAACTACTGAAGCCCACGCACCTAGAGCCCACGTTCTGCAACAAGAGAAGTCACCACAATGAGAAGCCTGTACAGCGCAACGAAGAGTAGCCCCCGCTCGCCGCAACTAGAGAAAGCCCGCGCATAGCAACAAAGTCCCAACACAGCCATAAATAAATAAATAAATATATATATATATATATATATATATTTTTTTTTTTTAAGGGAAAAAAGAAAAAAGGGGAAGCCCTGAGTCAGGGAGGGGACAGAGGACAGCAAATGCAAAGATCCCTAAGTGTCAGCTGGAGGAATTCTTCTACCATGATAACAGGAAAGGCAGGGGCAAGATCAGGGTTTCTCAACCTGGGCACTACTGCCATTTGGGGTCGGATAATCCCTGCATTCTGGGATATGTGGCAGCACCTCTGGGCTCCACCTACTGGATTCCAGGAGCACACCCACCACTGCCAACTGGTGACAATCAAAAAGGTCGCCAGGCGTTGCCAATGTTGCAGAATCGGCCAGCTGAGTACGCTGGTCTGAGGCGCTCAGGAGGCAGGGGCCCCTTCCATGGGTGACAAGAGAGCCACGGGTGATCACCAAGCAAGGCAGTGACAGACCCCTGGGGCTGAGGTGGACACTCACTCAGCAGGAAGAGGTTCTGGTAGTTGTCCAGTGCTGTGTCCCAGAACAGGTCGCCCTGGTCCAGCCCCAGCTGCTCCCAGTCCTCCAAGGTGAAGTCCATGGCTACGTCCTCGAGGGTCGCAAATTCCTGGAATGCAACACACTGTCAGTGATTACTGCGGGGCTGGGGTCAGGGAGGGGCCAACGGCTTACTCAGCACCCCCAGCCCCCCATGCGCCAGGCCTTTGGCAAAGGTCGTCTTGTGAGAACCTTCAGATGTAAGACACTGGGCATCCCCGTATTTTCTAGAAAAGGACAGGAGTCTTGAAGAGGAGATGTGAGGTTCCCTCAAGGTCACAGAGGTGGGTCTGCCTGATCCTGACATCCATCTACCTTGGCTTTTGTTTTTCTCAGTGTTTGTTCAAGATTTTAAGTTTTTTTAATTAAAAAAAAAATTTAAAATTATAGTTGATTTACAATGTTAATTTCTGCTGTACAGCAAAGTCATTCAGTTATACATATACATTCTTTTTCACATTCTTTTCCCTTATGGTTTATCACAGGATACTGAATATAGTTCCCTGTAGGGCCTTGTTGTTTATCTAGTCTATATATAATAGTTTGCATCTGCTAATCCCAAACTCCCAATCCTTCCCTCCCCCACCCCCTCCCACTTGGTAACCACAAGTCTGTTCTGTGTCTGTGAGCCTGTTTCTGTTTCATTTACTCATTCCACAAACACCTTGAGGAACTTCCCTGGTGGCGCAGTGGATAAGACTCCGCACTCCCAGTGCAGGGGGCCCAGGTTCCATCCCTGGTCAGGGAACTAGATCCCACATGCGTGCCACAACTAAGGAGCTGCCAAGCAGCAGCTAAGGAGCCCATCTGCCACAACTCAGACCCAGCGCAAACAAATAAATATTAAAATACAAACAAACAAACAACATCTTGAGGCTTCCTGTGTGCCAAACCGGTGATGGTCCCTGGGGACCCAGAGATGAGTCCCAATCAGTACTTGTACCCGTGGAGCGCCAAGTCTGGTGGGGCTGACAGATATATATAGTCAGGGACACCCCATCCGGGTGGATTTGTGCTACAGCTGAGGCAGCAGGGGTGATATGGGAGACCAGAGCGGGGAGGAGATGACGCTGCCCAGGGAAAGTGGGGGGAATGAGCTGGGTCTTGAAGGCTGTGGAAGACTCACCAGCCAGAGATGGTGGGCGGGGTATATTCTAGCAGAGGGAGGAGCCTGACCAAAGGCGGGAAGCTGGAAAGTACAGAGTAACATTTTACCACCAGGCCAAGGAGGGAGTACGGCGTGTGTGGGGACACGGAGAAGACAGTGTGGAGGGGGGCAGGACCCAGGTCACGCAGGGATGGGCTCAGAAACCCGGATTTTATCCTACAGGCAATAAGGATTCCTGGAAGGATACTGAGCAGGAGAGCGACAGTGTGAGGGCTTTCCTTTAAGAAGATCGAGTTGGGGGACTTCCCTGATGGTGCAGTGTAAGAATCCACCTGCCAATGCAGGGGACACGGGTTCAATCCCTGGTCTGGGAAGATCCCACATGCCGCGGAGCCCGCGAGCCCCAACTACTGAAGCCTGCGCGCCTAGAGCCCGTGCTCTGCAACAAAGAAAAGCCATCGCAATGAGAAGGCCGCGCACCGCATCGAAGAGTAGCCCCCGCTCGCTGCAACTAGAGAAAGCCTGCGCACAGCAACGAAGACCCAACGCAGCCAAAAATAAATAAATTAATTTAAAAAAAAAAAAGATCGAGTTGGGGACCATGATAAGACAGTGAGCCAGAACAAGGCAGGCCAGCTGTGCAGCCTTTGGGGACGATGGGTTAGGATAGGGAGGGACCCTCGACTCACCTCAGTCATAGCCAATGGGGGCCCAGCAGCCGAGTCCTCCTTTAAGCTCCCCCTCCTGGGAGAAAGTGTCCCTTCCTCGTAGGGCTGACTCTGGCCACACTGGAGGAGTCCCCAAAACTTCCAGAAGCAGGAGGAGGAGTCAGAACATAAGTCTCCCTGCAGGAACCACAACAATTCTGTTTACTGAAATCACCCAGCCCCATGTTTCTCCTGTGCTTCAGAGCCCTCAAGGCCACTTCACAACCCTTCTTGGCACTCACAGTCAGTAAATACAGCCAGTAAATACCCACTTGGGAGAGGTGGAGATTCAGATCTATCACCTTGGCGGAACCTTCTGTCTTGCTTCCCACTGTGTGCACAGTGCCTGGCACACAGTAGGGATTTTTAAAATATTTGTTGACAGAACACATGTGTCTCTAACTGAACCCCTGGGACGATGCTTCTGATATTTCTGATTCTCATCTCTAAGACTTGAGTCCAGGTGAGCCTCCAAGACTGTTGATGTTTCTTCAACCTTTTTTTTTAAACCATGACCCACAGTAACACAGACAATATATACCATGACTACTCATTTGCATACATAACTGAACAAAAGCTTCATGAAACAATACTTCATCTTACAAAGTAGGATGGACTGGGATGTTTACCATTCTGGTTGTTTTTAATTTTACTTCATTAAAAAAAATTATGGTCACTGCCCCCCGAGTTATTTTCATGACCCATAGTATGCAAAACACTGTACCACTGGTGCGGCCACTGTGTATTTCCTAAGTAGCATATACCTATGGGGTGTCAAAAGCATTCCATATCATGAATCAGCAACGACACAGGTCCACAATTCTTAAGTCTCTGGGGCCAGGTATGCTTTGAATTCATAAATTTTCAGACTTTAAAAAGATAATCCAGGGGCTTCCTTGGTGGCGCAGTAGTTGGGAGTCCGCTTGCCGATGCAGGTGACACGGGTTCGTGCCCTGGTCCAGGAAGATCCCACATGCCGCTGATCAGCCATGGCTGCTGAGCCTGCGCATCCGGAGCCTGTGCTCCGCCACAACAGTGAGAGACCCGCGTACCGCAAAAAATAAATAAATAAATAAAGAGCTATGGGTATTCGTTTAAAAAAAAAAAAGAAAGATAATCCAGGGACTTCCCTGGCTGTCCAATGGTTAAGACTTCGCCTTCCAATGCAGGGGGTGTGGGTTCGATCCCTGGTTGGGGAACTAAGATCCCACATGCCTCATGGCCAAAAAACCAAAACATAAAACGGAAGCAATATGGTAACAAATTCAATAAAAACTTTAAAAAATGGTCCACATCCAAAAAAAAAAACTCTTATAAAAAAAAAAAAAAAGGTGATCCACCATATATATGGTGTATTTCATTAGAATCCCAATGCAGTGGGGTGGGGGGAGGGCGCTGGCGGGAGCATTTCATAATTGAATACTTTGATATTTCTAGAACAGAGATATCAATATTCACTCTAGGTAGGATAAGTAAAAGTAATAAATCACAGCAGTTCTAATCAGTTGCGGGCACCAAATCCATAGAAAATAATGTTTGGTTTTCAGAGCTTTCTAGATTTTGTGACTGCAGATAAGGGAATGTGGTAGACCTATAATAAGTGCTAACATTTTACCCAACGAGGATTTCCCTCACAACAGAGGTTAAGCCGTGACTTTTTAGTATAATTTGATCCACAGATTTTTAAAACTTTATTTTATTGAAGTAAAGTTGATTTACAATGTTGTGTTAGTTTCTGGTATACAGCAAAGTGATTCCATTATTTATATATATATGTACATACAGTATATGTGTGTATATATATATATATTCTTTTTCATATTCTTTTCTATTATGGTTTACTACAGGATATTGAATGTAGTTCCCTGTGCTACATAGTAGGACCTTGTTGTTTATCCAGTCTATATATAATAGTTTGCATCTGCTAATCCCAAACTCCCAATCTGTCCCTCCCCCAGCCCCCATCTCCCTTGGCCACCAGAAGTCTGTTCCCTATGTCCAATCCACAGATGTTTTTTGTTTGGGGGTCTTTTTTTTTGCGGTACGCGGGCCTCTCACTGTTGTGGCCTCTCCCGTTTTGGAGCACAGGCTCCGGATGCGCAGGTTCAGCGGCCATGGCTCACGGGCCCAGCCGCCCCGCGGCATGTGGGATCTTCCCGGACCGGGGCACGAACCCATGTCCCCTGCATCGGCAGGCGGACTCTCGACCACTGCGCCACCAGGGAAGCCCCACAGATGTTTTATCTGGCCTGAGTTGGCACTGAGTGTTTTGACAGAAAATTCTTTTAAATAATCCCAAACTTAAAAGCTGGGAGATTTCACCTAAAACTTGATTTCCAGCTACTGAAAAATCCTAGGATTTGGCCACATGGGGTCTGCATTCCCATGAAGCTAGTTTGTTGGAGGCCGTTTAGAGCTACCCCCGCACCCCGCTTTAGATGGGGTGAGCCCTCCCAGATGCCCCACAGCCCTCACCCAGACCTCTTCTCTCCTTTTCCTTATCTGCCTGACGCTTATAGACATCTGAGTTTGAGAACTCTACGTACAGTTTCCAGATCCCGTTCTGTCCACATCTCATACACTCTCAGCCCTGGGAGGGAAGAAACTGGAGCCCTGATGCGAAGCTCAAGGTCACCCAGCCTGTCATAATAACTTGAGACAAATAGGACTGGAAAACCTTAGGCCCTGGAGTCAGGGAATCTTGCCTCTTCCTGGTGTGGGACCATGGCCAGATCATTCACCCTTTCTGTGCCTGTTTCTTCATGTACAAAATGGGGCAGATACAACTCATCCACAATCTCTTGTCTACAATTCTGAAAACGTAAGGCTCTGAAAACCAGAACTTTATTCAAAAATTGGCAGCCAATCTGAACCCGAATTGCCACAGGCTATGTATATTCTTTATTCCCCTTTAGTGTGGGTATTCATGCCTTTTCCGGCAGAAATACTCGATTTCCAAGAATTGCCCCAGATCTCGCTTGGGGGTGTTGCCTAGTTATGAAACATGCACCCTACTAACTCTCTAAATTCTGAAAAATTCTGATTCCCGAGATGATCCTGGTGGCTGCGGAGCTGACAAGAGAAAATGCGAGGACAGAGCGGCGCCTGGCACACAGGTAGCGCCCAAATAAATGGTAAATATCTTGACTTTCTAAGGAACTGCCATTCATTCATCCCTCAAGATCCGACCCAGCTCTGCCAAAGACTTCAGGTAACTCACCCCCTCCTTCAGCCTCAGTTTCCAAACCCAAGAATAAAATAAAATAGAATCGATCCTCTCTGGGCTGCCGGTGAGAGTTGGAAACCACTCAGCAAGATCCTGGCTTGTAACTCTGAACAAGGGCTCAAGACTCCACCTAGATACCCACAGCCCAAGGCGACTCGCCCAGTGCCGAAGTCTCCCCAAAAGCATTCCGTCACCTCTCGTCTTCAGCGATCCCAGCCCCGGCGTCTCCTCACCTCGAGACTGCGGTCAGCCAGGTTAAAAGACTCGACCCCAAACGGGTGGGAGCCGGAGACCCAACTCCTCGGACACGCGCCTCCCCGCAGCCATTTCCGTTACCGGGAGAATCTCTTCAGAGTTACTCCCCACCCAGGATCCTCCGCGCCAGCCCCAGGACCCCGTTTCCCAGAGAGCTATGCGGACGCCTTTTCTTGTCTTCCCATCTCCACCCTCTTCTTCGTCCTTAGAGGCCCCGCTGAGCACACTGGGAAATAGAGTAGAAAGAGACTCGGCATCAGGTGGCATCTGGGTATTGTAGTCCAGCTTTTGAAGGACAACCTAGTCAGTCTTCGTAGTTCATCCCTCCTTACGATTGGCTCCACGTTGGCATATGCGCAATAGAACGAGGAAGCGTTCCACAGAATGTGGAATGGGGTTGGGCGATGAGGGAATAATCCCTCCCCCAGCCGTGAGTCAGAGGGCTGGTCTGCCGCGAAGGTGCCTGGGAAATGGAGTTCTCAGGAAGGCACAGCCCGCGGGCAATTCGGAGGTCTGCGTAGGCTGCGCGGCCGCAGTTCTTCCGCGAGGGAGAGGGTGCGCGCGCAGCGCCTTCCGCCCAAGCGGAAGTTTTCGCGGGGCAACTGAGAAGGTGAGTCACAGTTCCCCTGGCGGGTTCGAGGGTCTGGCTGCAAATATGTGTCTCCCCACTCCCCTCACCAAATCTAGAGGTGAGGGGAAGGAGAAGCGGAGCAGGGGGAGGTCTCTTGATACCCTAGCCAGAGTTCGGTCGTGGTGCCTGTGACGTGAGCGCGACTCTTTGTGGGAGGCGGAGCCCCTGGGAGCGGGCGTCGGGGGTCGGGATAAAAGAAGCTTCTGGTCTCCGAAATAACCTGCCGGCTCCAAGTGTCCCCAGCTTCTTCGGGCTCTTGGTGATAGGCGTGGCTACGACGGAGAGGGGCGGAGCTAATGGGGAGTTCGACAGACGCCCCGCCGTGGTACTACGTCATCCCTGGTTTCCGCGGAGGACGGGGCCGAGGCGAATCCTGTCACCTAGGTGATTAGCCCTCCTGCCCTAAGTTAGGGTCTAATCTTTAGCTCTTCCAGGAGGGGCACAGTATTTAACACATAGCAGATGTTCAGTAAGTGTTTGTTGAGTAAGTAATGAAAATGGGTGAATGAATGATAAAGACTGGCCTGAATGTTGGAGCCTTGACTCTGAGTCCTGAGCTAGCCATATGACCTTGGACCGGCGACGTCAACACTGAGACTCCCTTGTTTCTTCCATACATATTTATTGAGAGTTTAGTATAGCTGTACTTCCACGTGACGTATTAAACAGTTGCTTTCTTATTTATTAAACTTGTCTTCCCCCACTAGAATGAGCTTTGTCGGGTCAGGAGCCTTGTTTGTTTCCTTTGCTGCTGTATCCCCAGTAGCAAGCACATATTAGGAGTTCAGTGAATAATTGTTGTTGTTGTTGTTGTTTTGCGCTACGCGGGCCTCTCACTGTTGTGGCCTCTCCCGTTGCGGAGCACAGGCTCTGGACGCACAGGCTCAGCGGCCATGGCTCACGGGCCCAGCCACTCCGCGGCATGTGGGACCCTACATCGGCAGGCGGACTCTCAACCACTGCGCCACCAGGGAAGCCCAGTGAATAATTATTGAGCGAATGAGTGAATGAACAAACTTAGCACATGTTGGCTGCATAGCCAATGCTCAATAAACATTAACCATTATCTTTTTTAAAAATAAATATTTATTTATTTATTTATTTGCCTGCGTTGGGTCTTCGTTGCTGCACGCAGGCTTTCTCTAGTTGTGGCGAGCAGGGGCTACTCTTCTTTGAGGTACGCGGGCTTCTCGTTGGGTGGCTTCTCTTGTTGTGGATCAGAGGCTCTAGGCGCGCGGGCTTCAGTAGTTGTGGTTTGTGGGCTCTAGAGCGCAGTCTCAGTAGTTGCAGCGCATGGGCTTAGTTGCTCCGTGGCATATGGGATCTTCCCGGACCAGGGCTCGAACCCATGTCCCCTGCACTGGCAGGCGGATTCTTAACCACTGCGCCACCAGGGAAGTCCCAACCGTTATCTTTTACTTACATGTGCAGCAAACCTGAGTCAGCCTCTCCACCTCTTTTCACTTACAGGACACAGTTAAGATGGAGTTTCCAGCCCAGTGAGTCTGAGGGCCAGACCGTGACCCCATAAAGGTACCATCCCCTGGGACGTATGCCCCTTAAGTCCTATTCCCCACCAACAGCCTGCTCCTGCTGCATCTCCTGTGTGTTACTGCTCGCAGACTTCACTCCCAGGAGAAAGGTTATCAGTGGCGTGGCAGTGGTCCAGGCACTTACCCATTCCTAAAAGCTGTCTTTATCTGACGGCACTTGGCACCTGGGGAAATTCCACTGAGACCGCCTCAAATTTTCAAACTTTTATTTACATAAGTAACCTAGCAGTCTTGAGTGTATTAGTCAGACTAGGCTAGACCATGCTGCAGTAACAATTGACCCCCAAATCTCAGTAGATTAACCCAGACACCAGTTTCTCACTAATACAAGGTCTGGAGCAACTCTCCAGGGTAGCTGTCCTCTAGACAGTTTTGATCTTGTGGCTCCAACATCACACAAGGGTTTCTGGTTTGTCATGGCCTGAAGGGAGAAGTGATGGTGACTCTTCTAGCTTAAAAAAATGCTCACCAGTATTTATATCTTCGAAAAGCTAGGGATGTCCATTTAAATGTTATTACCAGGAAAGCAAATGATTAAGTCACATGACCAATCAGGATTACAACCTTCTTAGAGGCTAAAGAACACTTGGCGGCAGTTTTGAAATCATATGTCTTACACAACTTGTGTAAAATAACAGAAAGGCAGTTTTATGCCACAGCGTGGTTTGTGCTCTTCTGCAGGCCAAGGGGAAGAGGAACCCTTTTCTCCTCTGGTTGAGATTTCTTTCATGGGCTGTTTGGACGGCCTGTGTGTTTCAAGGGCAAGCACTGGAATTCCATGAGTTAGCACCAAGAGGAAATGGAGAGACCTGAGAGGCTCAGAACTTAGGATATGGAAAGAGAAAAGGGAGGAATAGAAACGTTAACAAATGCAAGATGATAAGTGGGATACAGGGCATGATAGGGTAATAACAACCACTAACTTAAAAGGCTTTCTGTGGGCCGGGCCCCTGTTCTTAGCAACTGATAGAAATGTATTGCATTTAGGCCACCAGCCACTCTGTCAGACAGGAATTGTTAAAAGCCCCGTTTTACCATTGGGCAGACTGAGGCACAGAGAGGTTAAGTAACATGCCCAGCAAGGAGCACATCTGGAATTCAAATCCAGGCAGCCTGGGACCAGAGCCTGTGATTTTAAGGACTCTACTGTTTGCATTCTCAACAGAAACCAGTCTTTACAGCGAATAAAGGAAAAGGTTTTAATTAGACTGAGCCAGACACAGAAAGATAAATATGGCATGATCTGACATATATGTGGAATCTAAAAAAAAATTGTCAAACTCATAGTAACAGTGAGTGGAACGGTGCTTACCAGAGGCTGTGGGGGAAAAGAGATATTGATCAAAGGGTATAAACTTCCCATTATAAGATGAATAAGTTCTGGAGACCTAATGTATAGCATGGCAGCTATAGTAAATAATAACTAATTGTATACTTGAAATTTGCTGAGAGTAGATCTCAAGTGTCCTTACCCCCCCCACACACACACACAAATTGGAGCTATAAGAGGTGATGGATATGTTAATTAGTTTGATTGTGGTGATCGTTTCATAATGTATACTGTTAACCAGACTTTCAGAAACGGAGACTGACTGAAATAAAGAGGGATTTATTTGGGGTTTGTTAGGACTGCAGCCCAGGAGACCCAGATTCAAGAAGTACTTGAGGGCATCCTAATAAAGAAATACATATACACGTATTACAATTAAAAAAAAAAAAAGAAGCAGCAACTTGAATTGTGTTCCACTGGACTACAAATGAAGGAAGCTTCTAAAGGCAAAAACTGCAAAGCCACAATTAGTTACATTAGTTGTTTATCAAGAATTATAATTAGATGATACAGCCACTATGGAGAACAGCATGGAGGTTCCTTAAAAAACTAAAAACAGGACTACCATGTGACCCAGCAATCCCACTACTGGGCACATACCCTGAGAAAACCATAATTCAAAAAGAGTCATGTACCACAGTGTTCATTGCAGCACTATTTACAATAGCCAGATATGGAAGCAACCTAAGTGTCCATCGACAGGTGAATGGATAAAGAAGATGTGGCACATATATGCAGTGGAATATTACTCAGCCATAAAAAGAAACAAAACTGAGTTATTTGTAGTGAGGTGGATGGACCTAGAGTCTGTCATACAGAGTGAAGTAAGTCAGAAAGAGAAAAGCAAATACCATATGCTAACACATATATATGGAATCTAAAAATAAAAAAAATGGTTCTGAAGGGGCAGGACAGGAATAAAGATGCAGACGTAGAGAATGAAATTGAGGACATGGGGAGTGGGAAGGGTAAGCCGGGATGAAGAGAGTGGCATGGACATATATACACTACCAAATGTAAAATAGATAGGTAGTGGGAAGCAGCCGCATAGCACAGGGATACCAGCTTTGTGATCACCTAGAGGAGTGGGATAGGGAGGGTGGGAGGGAGATGCAAGAGGGAGGAGATACGGGGATATATGTATATGTATAGCTGATTCACTTTGTTATGAAGCAGAAACTAACACACCATTGTAAAGCAATTATATTCCAATAAAGATGTTAAAAAAAAAAATGAAGCTGGCAAGAAGTAGGGTGTTTGTTAAGCAAGGATTGGTTGGGGTCAGAATGGTTGCATCTATACAAGGGGGAGCAGCCCTGAGACACAAGGTTCCAGGCGGCAGATGTTGTTTTAAAAATGGCTGGTGTCCTGGGGTTAGGTATAGTTCACAGAAAGTTCAAGTTCTCAGTGTCGCAGGAAAGTCCTGAGACCAGATCCTCAATGGCTGCCCAGTTCCATTTTTGTATGTCTAAACTATGATCACTCCATTATAATTTTAATTTGTCATATATACATATATGGCAAATTAGAATTATTTATATATATATACACACACATATATAAACAAGTTGTACACTTTAAATATAGACAGTTGTTATTTGTCAAAGATAAATAAATGAAAGTAAAAAGAAAAGAACTTTGTCTTGCAAGGCAAAATGAAGTCTCGAGCACAAGTTTATTTTGACTTCTATTTTGATATCCCAGCTTATAACTGGGACTGTACACTGAATCTTAGAATAAAAAACAAAATAATTTTGCTTTTTTCTTTTGCTATTTAAAATATATTCATTGGAAATGCCTATTGCACTGTCATCCCTGTTGAGTTTCTCTGCTTCATTTATGAACTAGTTTCATCCTGCTCTTACGGGCTAAGTTGTATCCCGCAAAAATTCATATTTTTAGGAAACTCTAACCCTGAGTATCTCAGAATGCATCTGTATTTGGAGATAGGGCCTTTAAAGAGGTAATTAAAGCGAGGTCTTTAGGGTGGGCCTGCTGTGGTCTGAACATTTGTGTCCCCCCGCAAAACTCATATGTTGAAATGAAATGCCCAATGTGACGGCATTAGGAGGTGGGGCCTTTGGGAGGTGGGTAGGTCGGAAGGGTGGAGCTCTCATGAATGGGATTAGTGCCCTTAAAAAGAGACCCAGAGAGTTCCCCAGCCCCTTCCTCCATGTGAGGACACAG
This sequence comes from Delphinapterus leucas, assembly GCF_059928025.1. Lineage (NCBI taxonomy): Eukaryota > Metazoa > Chordata > Mammalia > Artiodactyla > Monodontidae > Delphinapterus > Delphinapterus leucas. The sequence continues at coordinate 7,072,098 of NC_143148.1, forward strand.
GGTGAAGTTGTCAGTCTGTAGCCCAGAAGAGGGCCTTTACCATAACCCAGCCACGGTGGCACCTTGATCTTGGACATCCCGGTCTCCAGAACTGTGAGAAATAAACTTTTGTTGATTGTAAGCCACCCAGTAGTCTGTGATATTTTATTATAGCCACTCAAACAGACTACGATAGCCCCTAATCCAATAAGAAGAGGGGATTAGAACACAGAGGGACAACCGTGTGAGGACACAGTGAGAAGGCAGCCATCTGCAAGCCAAGGAGAGAGGCCTCAGAAGAAGCCAAACTTGCTGATACCTCGATCCCGGACTTCTAGCCTCCAAAATTGTGAGAAAATAAATTCCTGTTGTTTAAGCCACCTAGTCCATGGTATTGAGTTGTGGCTGCCCAAGCAAATGAATACACCTGCTGTATCCTCATTTGTTGTAGGCTCTATGTGTGATTTTGCCTTTGATTTTTTAAAGTATTAGGAAGTATTGCAGAAATACACAAGGCTTAGAGGATAATGTAGTGAACACCCGTTACCCCTCTAAGTTAGTCAGGATAGGGTAGGATGTGCTGTAGTAACAAGTAAACCCTGAAATCTTAGTGGCTTAATACAATGTAAGTTTATTTGCCCATCATGAGATTGCGACATGGACCAGGCAGCCCTGCTTCATCTTGTACCTATGCCATCTGGAGTATGGACCATCTGGGCCATCCCTGAAGAGGATGGGTGGACAGAGGAGGTACTTGGGCTCTTAACTGCCTCAGCTGGGAAGTAACTTCCATTCACACCCCATTGGCCAGAAGTAGCCAAAACTAGTGGCCCCAATCTCACTGCAGAGGATCCTGGGAAGTGAAGGGGAGGATGTGGATATCTGGTAAGCACTAATGGTCTCTACCTTCCCCATAACATGGTTCAAGAAATGAGCATCACAATTACAGCTGAAGACCCTCAATGCTTCCGTGATTGGAGCAGTTCTGCAGAACTTTTATTGACCTCAAGCCATTCTCATATCTTTTGTGAGTGCTGCAGTTTCACTCTGCATTTGTTCTTCTTTGTACCTGCCCTGGGCCATTAGGGAGAGACAGGTGGCTAGAGGCTGGACACGGAGCGAGAACTCACTTTTTTTCCCCCCCTTGGCCGCGGCACGTGGGATCTTAGTTCCCTGACCAGGGATCAGACCCGTGCCCCCTGCAGTGGAAGTGCAGAGTCTTAACCTCTGGACCACCAGGAAGTCCCTGAGAACTCATTTTACGAGTGGCCACTTTCTGGGAATTCCCTGGCGGTCCAGTGGTTAAGATGCTGTACTTCCACTGCAGGGGGGCACAGGTTCGATCCCTGGCCAGGGAACTAAGATCGCACATGCCGTGCAGTGCAGCCAAAAAAGAAAAAAAAAGGAGTGGCCACTTTGTGAGAGAGGGTATTCCAGGTATGATAACTTTTCTTCTTTCTGTAATCTCATCATCATGGGGAACTCAGGTGACTGCTCATCGGCAGTGGATTAAGTTTTCTTCCAGCTTCCTGTCCCCCGACCCCGCTTCTGTTTTCTAGCATGATCTCCTGTCCAGGCTGTGGCAAAGGTGTTGAAGCAACTTTCAAATTCTGCCCCTACTGCGGAAAACCTCTGCCTACAGAGGAGCACGAGGGGTCCCAGACCTTTGTCAAGCCGTCTGTGTCATCCTCCCAAGGTAAGAACCGGGGCTTTATGCTTCTCCCTTTAGGAGGGGTGATGTGTGTGCGTGCGTGTGTGCGTTTGGGAAGGAAGGACAGACACCTTTGCAGTCTGCCTGACCCTGCATGGATACCGGAGAAGCCCAGAGCTCAGGCTCTCCCCATACAGAGTTTCTTGGCATTTTATCGGGCTCGTGGCTCTGAAGTTGACAGCTCATGCATTTCTGTCTCCAGCTTGGACTCTTCCCCTGAAATCTACATTCATATATATCAGACTCCCTGCTTGACATCTATTGGATGTCCCATAAGTGTCTCCGCATGCCCAGAACTAAGCTCCTGATATGACTGCCACGCCCCACCTGCCCCTTCCATAGACTATCCCATCGAGGTAACAGCAGTTCAGCTTATTCAGTTTCTCAGACCATGGAGTCATCCTCGAGTCCTCTTTCTCTCCCACCCCATGACTGCAGCCCTCCAGCAGATCTCATCAGCTCTCCCTTTAAAAGTCAATGCCGAGGACTTCCCTGATGGCACAGTGGTTAAGAATCCACCTGCCAATGCAGGGGACACAGGTTCGATCCCTGGTCCGGGAAGATCCCACGTGCCACGGAGCAACTAAGCCCGTGTGCCGCAACTACTGAGCCTGCGCTCTAGAGCCCACAAGCCACACCTACTGAGACCATGTGCCACAACTACTGAAGGCTTTGTGCCTTAGAGCCCCGTGCTCTGCAACAAGAGAAGCCAGTGCAGTGAGAAGCCCGTGCATCACAATGAAGAGTAGCCCCCACTCGCCTCAACTAGAGAAAGCCTGTGAGCAGCAACGAAGACCCAATGCAGCCAAAAATAAATAAATAAATTTATTTTTTAAAAAACTCAATGCTGAATTGGACCACTTCCTGCCACCACCCTGATCCATCTCACCCTCACCTCACCAATATTGTAGAAGCTTTCTTCCCCTGGTCTCCCTGCTTCTTCTCTGTTCCCTGCAGCTCTCTTCAAGTGGCAGCCTGATGGACCCTGTTAAAACGAAGTCAGACCCTGTCATTCCCCTGCTCACTACCTTCCCAGGTTAAGCCTGACATGATCAGGTCCCTGTTGTCTCTCAGAGCTCATCTCCTAACCCTGGACCTCTAAGCTGTTGCACTTGCTGTTCTCTCTCTCTGGGTGGTTCTTCCCTCATCTGGTGCATGACCCCCTCTCTCACTTTATTCAGGTCTTTATGCAATTGTTGCCTGCTCAGAGAGGCCTTCCCTGACACCTCTAATTAAATTGCATCCTCCTACATGTGACAGCCCCTGTCCCCTGCCCCTGCTTTATCTTGCCTTTCAGTACTTGTAAGTATCAACTGTATTAAATATATTATTTTACTCATTTATATTGCTCCTCATCTTTAAGCTCTGTAAGGATAGAAGTTTCTCGTGGTTTGTAAGCTCTGTTGTTTGCACAGCATCCAGGACTGTGCCTGATACAGAGTTGGGTGCTGAGAAATCTTACTGATTGGTTGACTGAATGAATGAAATATCAGCAGTAGGTCCCGGCCAATGGAAAGCCCAAGCACAGATCCTACATTGGTAAATCGAAGTGGATTTGCTTATCTGAAGGCCACAGAAGGAAGTTGGCATACGTGGCAGAAAGTTCAGCAACGTTCGTTTTATCATTTAGGAGTGTGTTTGGCTGCAAGTAACAGAAAACACTACTTCAAGAGTTTAAACAAATGAGGTTTGTTTTTCTTTCTAACAAAAAGTCTGGAGGGGACAGTCCAGTGTACAGATGGTGTCCCCATGATGCCGTAAGGGACCCAGGCTCCGCCTGTCTTTCTCCTCATCCTTAGTGTATGGTTTTGGTTCCCATTCTCATTTTATATTGGAGTATAGTTGATTTACAATGTTGTGTTAGTTTCAGGTGTACAGCAAAGTAATTCAGTTATACATATAGATATCCATTCTTTTTCAGATTCTTTTCCCATATAGGTTATTACAGAATATTGAGTAGCGTTCCCTGTGCTGTACAGTAGGTCCTTGTTGATTATCTATTTATATATAGTGATGTGTATGTTAATCCCAAACTCCTAATTTATCCTTCCCCGACACATTTCCCCTTTGGTAACCGTAAGTTTGTTTTTGAAGACTGTGAATCTGTTTCTGTTTTGTAAATAAGTTCATTTGTATCATGTTTTTATATAAATTTATTTATTTATTTTTGGCTGTGTTGGGTCTTCGTTGCTGCACACGGGCTTTCTCTAGTTGCGGCAAGTGGGGGCTACTCTTCCTGTGGTGTGCGGGCTTCTCATTGGCTTGTCTTGTGGAGCTCGGGCTCTAGGCGTGCAGGCTTCGGTAGTTGTGGCACACGGCTCAGTAGTTGTGGCTCGCGGGCTCTAGAGCGCAGGCTCAGTAGTTGTGGCACACGGGCTTAGTTGCTCCACGGCATGTGGGATCTTCCCGGACCAGGGCTCGAACCCATGTCCCCTGCATTGGCAGGTGGATTCTTAACCACTGCACCACCAGGGAAGTCCTGTATCATTTTTTTTTAGATTCCACATGTGTGATACTATATGATATTTGTTTTTCTCTGTCTGACTTACTTCATTTAGTATGATAATCTCTAGGTCCATCCATCAGAGCCTGAGTCCTTAACCCCAGCCTTCCCTAATGCCAGCCTTGGGCCTCACTCATTGTTCATTCACCCAGTCATCAGGCAACAAACATACTTGGACTGCCTATTGTGTACTTAGGTGCTGTGTTTTTGTGCCCAGGGATGTAGTAACAGGTGAGATGGACCTGGTTTCTGCTCTCTCAGAGATTTTGGTGGCTGGTAAGGCAAACAGACATTGAATAAACAATTATTAGTTGAGTGCATGATAACAGAAGGGCAATGGATGGACCACAGAACACACATAAAGGAGATGTGTTTCTGGGAGGGTCAGGGAAGGCCTCCCTAGGTGGGTAATGTTTGAGCCGAGATCTAGAGATGATAAGAGTTAGCCAAGTGAAGACTGGGGGCAAGGTGAGGGGGTCGGAACAGGAATTCAGGCATCGAGGCATGGTATGGGGAAGAGCCATACATGTTGGAGAAGTAAAGAAGGACAGCTGTACTGGGGGCAGACACGTGGGGCCTTGTAGACCATGGGTAAGGAGTTTAGTAATCACTGATGTGGTGAGGAGCCATGGAAGAATTTCCGCCAAATGGGAAACACAGTATGATTTGCATTTTGAAGAGACCTCTCTGAATGCTACGTGTGGAAAGTAGATTGGAGGCATGGAAACCAGTTAGGAGGCCATTCCAGGAGTCCAGAGACCAAGTATGCCGGCTGAGGTAGTGTCAACTGAAAGAAGACTTCTGGTTTTAGTAATACGGCAGACTAGATGATAAGGAAAAGTCCCTTATGGCTCAGCACATCACAAAATGCTGGATAAAATATAAAGAATATCTTTATATTCATAGGGCTGAATGGTAGGAAAGTAAGGTAATTACAGGGAAGTGAGCAATAAGATAACACAGGGACTTCCCTGGTGGTCTAGTGGTTAACAATCCGTCTTGCAATGCAGGGGACGCTGGTTCGATCCCTGGTCAGGGAACTAAGATCCCACATGCCACGGGGCAACTAAGCCCACGCACCCCAACGATAGAGCCCATGTGCTCTGGAGCCCTCACGCACGACTAGAGAGCCCGCTTGCTCTGGAGCCCCTGCGTCACAACTAGAGAGAAGCCCGCGCGCTGCAACAAAAGATCCTGCTTGCCACAACTAAGACCGAATGCAGGCAATAAATAAATAGATAAATAGGGAGGGAGGGAGGGAGAGAGAGAGAGAGACAGAGACAGAGAAAGGAAAGAAAGAAGGAAGGAAAGAAAGAAAGAAAAGGAAGAAAGGAAGGAAGAAAGAAAAGAAAGAAAAACACAGACCCACAGGGCTGAGCAAATGCTATAGGGGGTACTGGTCCTGGGCTGTGTGCTGGTCATTATGGAGTACAGGAGACAAAGCATAGGGCCTGAGCAGCACAGGGGTGAGATTGGAAACCTCCTCTAAAATCTGGGACTTTTCAGTGGTAGAAAAAATTGCTCCACAGAGAAAATATGTGGAGACATTTGTCTGTCTCAGCCTTGATTGTGAGTGAAAAATGTCCTCTCTGAGAACTCCTAACCAAGAACTCACATCCTTAACCAGTTTGGGGCCAGAATTCATACTGATCTGTGTGGCCCCCAAAAAATACAAGCAGAAAAGTTAGTATAAAGTGATGAGTGGTGGGTGCCCTCCGCCCCAGCAGAGGCAAATCTTTTCTTGTGGAACATCTTTTAAAGACAGACCTTAGACTTCCAACAGGCACATCAGCTCCCAACCAATTAACAAAGATACCAGGAAACAAGCCACTGCCAGGAGAAACACAAACTATAGAATCAGACCTGCAATGACCAGAGACCTTGGAATTAACAGACGAGAATATGTACAAAGCACATTTATTATGTTTACAGAAATAAAAGAAGTAATTGAAGGTACAGTGAAGGAACGAAAGCTAGTTAGGGTTGATTAGGCCGATTTTAAAAGAACCAAATAAAATCTCTGATGATAAAAATAAATATCATCGTGGCAATCAGAAACTCATTGGATGGTTTAAACTCCAGACTAGACACTCTCTGAAGGAGAACAGTGAACTGGAAGACAGATCTGAAGAAGTTACCTAAAGGAGACCACACTGTGATAAAGTGCTTGAGGATATAAAAGAGAGGCTAAGCCTCTCTTAGGAAAGAATAACTAAAACAAAGGAAAGTTTGTTCAGATTATTCAGGTGGTAGTAGTAAAACTTGGCTGTGAGGGTCAACGGGAAGAGAGTGGTGAATATGACCTCAGGTTTCTGGTTTAATGGTTCCTGGAAAGGACTTCTGTAACTCCAGTCTGCGTTCGGTCTTCCTTTCTCTAGGCTCAAGGAAAAGGAGGAACACCAGTTCCGAAATATCTCCCAAGAAAGTGAAATGGCCCAGCTGCGCTTCCTCTCCCCCATCATCCCTTCTCTCAGAAGGTGACAGTTCTGAATCTGAAGATACCTTCAGTACCTGTGAGAAACCCAAAGATGAGAGTTATGCTCAATATGGGGAAAAGGAGGGTCATCTGACAATGTTTGAGGCATCATGCCTCTGCTCAGGCATCACATACTCCTGCTTGGACCCTCCTCCCAGGATCCTCCCCCACCTTCCAGCCCACAGGCTCCCCCTCCAGTCCATCCCTACATGGCCAGAGGTGACCCCACCCCTCCCTGCTCACAGCCCCCTACCGTCCCCATCGCCCCACTGTCTGGGCTCTTCAGCCTGACCTCTGAGACCATGGTCTGGTTCCTCCTTTAGCTCTCACCACAACCCTGTACACAGAAAACTCACTTTTGGAAATACTTTTTAGGGTTTTCAGCTTCTGGTCTTGGCTAAGTCTGTTCCTTCAGCCCTAGGGCCTCTCCTCTTTCCAGCACTCAGGGTCAGATCTCTAGGAAGCCTTTCCTGAATGCCATAGGCTGGATCAAGTCCACCTCATCTCCCTCCAGAGCCTCTCTTTGTCCTCTTTGGGCTCCCACAGTGCCAGTGATGTCCTCATTTGAGGTCATGTCTCCTCCAGGCTCCATGTCCCTTTCTGCCTTGCTTGCTGGACTGAGAGTCCCTCGTGGACAGGGACTAGGTGGACTCATTTGTGTATGCCCTGTGCCAGCCAGTGAGCAGGGAAGGGTGAGGACCATATGCCCATCTCCTTCTTACCGGGTCTTCGGATCTCAAGTCACAGCCCTTCGGTGTCTCCTCTTTCTCCCTTGTTATTCTCTGGGCCCCACGGCCTCATCCCATCTGTGCCTTGGGTGGATGGCGGCTGGGAGGAGTGAAGCAGGGAATATCTTTTCCCGTGTCCCTATCTCACCACACCGCCCGCATTGTCTTGCCAGTCTAGGAGCCCCTCAAAGGCAGGGCCTCAGTCTAACAAATGTCTGGTCCCTCTTCATGCTCAGCACAAAACCAGGTCCTGTTTTAGGATGTTTTGGGTTGAATGTCTGGAATGGTTTTTCTTTTCCTCCCTGGCAAACTTCTACTCGTCCAATAGGACCCAACTCAAATGTCCCCTCCTCCATGAAGCCTCCCCTGACTTTTGCAGGCACAGTCAGTCTCTTTCTCATATTCCTCTGTACCGCCCTGTCTCAGACTCAGTTCTGACCAGCTGTGTCCAGGTCAGTCTCCCCCACCAAATTAGAGGCTCCCGAGGGAAGGGTCCAGATCCAACTCACGTCCAGGTCCCCGGCTTCAGCACACAGGATCCGTGAAAGGTCCGAGGAAGCTTTTGTTGAATGGACAAATGAATAAATGAACAGTATTATAAGCGCCGTCTGATTACCCACCCAACTCTTCTCTCCCAGATGCTGTCTTTTCTTTATTCTCACCATCCTCCTGCAGGGTGCTGGAGCAGATCCCCAACCTCCCAGAGCAGCCCTCAGACGACCAGGCAGAGCCCTCAGGCACTGAAGCGGAGCCGGGTGACCACCTCGCTCAAGGCTTTGCCAGAGAGGACGGTGCTGATAGACAAGAGTGGGCGGCACTGGAAGCTGAGATGCCTCCAGAGCAGGGATGGCCAGGGCATTCTCTATGAAGGTACACTCTGTCCACAGGTGGGCAGGGGCTGGGCTGGGCTGGGTCGGGCCATCTTGGAGCCAAGGCAAAGGGGAGGGAACCACTTTCTGAGAATGGAGATGGAGCCGTATCCCAGCTGCAGACCTGCCTCAAGGCAGCTTTCTCTTAGAGCTGGGACTGCAAACCTATGCACCTACAGCGGCTGGGAAGGTAGAGTAAATGAGTGCAGGAGGCTGGGAGTCAGGCGATTGGGAGTGGTGGGGACTGTGGCCAACCAAAGCGCATGTGCCCTGGATAAAGAGGACACTCTTCTCCACCGCCACCTACTGTTGTCACGTGGGAGTGCAGGCCCCGTGTGGCCAGAAGATAAGGACAGTGATCACTGTCTGTCTGTCCTGCAGAGATAGGATGGACCCTCCCTCCAAATTTGGTTTGAATGTTGAGACCGATGAGGATATGAAAGGTTTACTGCTTGCGTAATTGAGATCTCTGGTGGGGGGAGAAGCTCTGTGAGAACAAGGAAGAGCACCTAGCCCCGGTTTTTACTGTGGTTAAGGGGCAGGGCTGGGGTGAGGGTTCTGCCCGGGGCAGGGCCTCATGTGGTTTGAATCTCTGCCATCACCAAAAGAGGGAGCTCCAGGCTTTCTTATCAGTGGGATGGGAAGAAGCAGGGCTGGGCTTTAAAGTTAAACAAAACAACAGTTAAACAAAAAATGCAGCAAGACAACTTGTTACAATGAAGGAAAAAATAACTGCACTGGAAATGTTAGTATTAATCAACCTAGCATTAACTGAATGCTTACTCCAGGCCAGGCCTTGTTCTAAGCACGTTATGTGGTTTTATGAGGTTTTTTGCATTTTTTAAAATTGAGATAAAATTCATATAACATAAGATTCACCATTTTAAAGTCTACAGTTCAGTGGGTTTTAGTAGATTCACGATGGTGCGCATCCGTCACCACCATCTAGTTCCAGAGTATTTCTGTCACCCCAAAAGGAAACCCTGTACCTTTGCCAGTTACTCTCCTCCTCCTCCCACCCCCCCCCCCCAGCCCCTGGCAACCACTGATCTACTTTATGTCTCTGGATTTGCCTATTCTGGACATTTCAGGTAAATGGAGCGATACTCTCTGTGGCCTTTTTTGTCTGGCTTCTTCCCCTCAGCACGATGCTTTCAAGGTCCAACCATGTTGTCGCCTTTGTCAGAACTTCCTTCTGTTTTATGGCCGAATAAGATTGCAGGGTGTGTATATATCACATCTGGTTGATTCATTTATCAGTTGGTGGATGTTTGGACTGTGTCCACTTCGGGCCATGATGAATAATGCTGCTGTGATCGTGCGTGTACAGGTTTTCACGTGGACATATGTTTGCTTTATACTTCTTAACCCGTTTAATTCTCGTGACAGCCTCATGACGTCAGCAAGGTCATTATCCCCATTTTCTAGATAAGGAAAATGAAGCCCAGGGGTGTTAACGACTAGACAGAGATCTGGCTCCAGAGAGCTTCCAAGCTTGCAGGAAAAGCCAGAGATGGGATTTTGAGAGGAAATCTCTGATTTGGAAGCACCGGCCAGCCAGACACGGGTGCCGGCAATTTCGAGCCTCAGGTTGGCCATCCTGCCTTAGAGCCTGGGCAGGAGGGCAGGGCAGCCACATTTGAGACAGACCCAGGTGGGGACTTCCCTGGTGGTCCAGTGGCTTCCACTGCAGAGGACCTGGGTTCGATCCCTGGTCAGGGAGGTAAGATCCCACGTGCCGTGCGGTAAGGCCAAAAAAAAGAAAAAACAGACCCAGGTGGAGTCGTGACTGGGCTCTAGCACACTGAGTGAGCCTGGGCGAGCAGCTCTGCCTTGATGTCCCAGTTGGGAAAGTGAGAGGTGGTGTCCTGCCCACCTCCTGGGGCTTTGGTCCCAAATGGTGAGAAGGGACAGAGGCAATGAGCTTGGAAAACGGTAAAGGGATCTTCTCAGGCGGAGGTAGGTAGCATTAGTCATGGAGGGACAGAGGGCGAGGGAGGGAGAGAGGAGAGCATAAAGGGACACTAGGGAGCGCTCACTCCATGCCAGGCGCTGTTCTAGGGCCCATTTAATGCTCCCAGCCACGCTAGGAGGGAGGCACTCATGTTACTTCTTCTTATAGCTGGAACACAGAGAGGGGAAGCCACTCGCCCAAGGTCACACAGCCTCAAAGTGACAGAGCTGGGATTTGAACCTAGGTGTAATTCGTAACCATTACACCACAAGAGAGGGAGGGAGGGAGGGAGGAGGAGGGAATCGGGGTGAGAAGGAATGAGAGGAAGAGAAAGGATAGAGGGGCAGAACCAACAACAAGAAAGGCTGGGGAGAGAGAAGGATGGGGAGAGGCCCAGAGGACCGAGAAGGAAGAGGGAGAAGAAAGACAAACAAGGCAGGAGGCATCTGAAGGAAAAAAAAAACCAGCTGTGTCCTCACATCAGAAACCCACAGTGGAAGGTTAGGAAGGAAATGCTCTGGGCCGTGTGTCTTCACCTTTTGTGTCTCGGGTTGTTTGACCAGACCCCTTCCCAGCCCAGTGCGAGGCCCGGGTGCTGGCTCCGGCACAGTGGGGAGGGGGCTGCGTGTGGATGTGCCTCAGGGCGTCGTTACCCCAGGACAGGTTGCCTTTGGCTTCTGCCAGTTTGCACCAGTCGGGAAGATGTAGTTGAAAACAGTGAGAGTACAACAACAGCAGCAACCAGAACGGTGATTTTTATTATAGCAGCTGACGCTTCCAGCCCGCTCTGGGCGCCCACCCCCCGCTAAGTTCTCTATGTCTGTTAGCTCACCTGATTCCCATAGCAGCTGACGCTTCCAGCCCGCTCTGCGCCCCCCACCCCCACTAAGTTCTCTCTGTCTGTTAGCTCACCTGATTCCCATAGCAGCTGACACTTCCAGCCCACCCTGGGCGCCCCACCCCCCGCTAAGTTCTCTATGTCTGTTAGCTCACCTGCTTCCCATAACAGCCCTGTGAGCTGGCACGCGCTCTTACTTTGTGAAACACTGAGTTATAACGTCATCCTCCCTGGTCTCTCTGGCCCAGTTTGGGAGACCTGTCACCGAGGCAACCATGTAAATCCCTGCAGCTGCGGTATGCGTGGAGAATTGTTTCTGAGAAGCAACTGGGATTCAAGTCCTGGCCTGCCCCCCTGTGGATGGAGGTTCGGGGCTTGTATTCATTTCCTGTGGCCACCATCACAAATCACCACAGACTTAGTGGCTGAAGACAGCACACATTTATTCTCTTCTAGTTGTGGAAGTCACAAGACTGAAATCAGTCTCACGGAGCTAAAGTTAAGATATGGGCGAAGGGACTTCCCTGGTGGTCCAGCGGTTAAGACTCCGCACTTCCACCGCAGGGGGCACGGGTTCGATCCCTGGTCAGGGAACTAAGAACCTGCATGCCGCGTGGCACGGCCAAAAAAATAAAATTAAAAAAAAAAAAAGATATGGGTAGGGCTAGTCCTTCCAAGAGGCTCCAGAGGCAAATCCGTTTCCTTGCCTGTTAAGCTCCCAGAGGCCACCTGCATCCCTCGGCTTGTGGCCCCTTCCTCCATCCTCAAAGCACATCACCCCAGGCTCTGCTTCTACCATCACATCGCCTTCTCCTCTTCCGTGGTCAAATCTCCCTCTGCCTCCCTCTTTATAAGGACCCTTGTAGGATTACATTAGGGCCCCCTGGATCATCCAGGACAGTCCCCACAGCACAGGACCCTTAATTTAATCACACCTACAAAGACTCGCCATTGGTTCTCTCTACCTGCAGCCTCTTAACACGACGTATTTCTCCCAGTGGCTGCCCTGAGCCTCCCCCTGGTCCTCGGTTTCAGCTGCTCTGGGAGAATGGTTGCCTCCCTTTTCGAGGGGTCCTTTAGGGCTTGTTTTAAGTACACAGTTAACTCTCAGCCCCGGCACCCTTGGCATTCATTGTGGGGGCCGTCCTGTGCACGATAGGGTGTTTGGCAGCATCCTCGACCTTTACCCATCCTCTCTCCCAGTCCTGACAACCAAAACTGTCTCCAGACATGGCCAGATGCCCACTGGGGGGCAGAATCGCCCACGGTTGAGAACCACTGAGTCAGGCCGTCCCAGACGTGCCCTCCAAAGACAGAGAGACCCTGTCAGCTGGTAACTGTCGGGTGGAATCACTATTCTTTTATTAAGCGCCTTTCAGCTGTGCCCACAACAAAGGTTGGGCCAGAGAAGGGCAGGCCGGGCAGAGGCACGGCACAGGCAAAGACTCGGAGGCTGGAAACCCGCGCAGGAAGCGTCAGGATCCTGGTGTTGCTGACGGTGGGGCATGGGATGCCCGGAGTCCCCAGCCAGGTTTGAGGAGGCGGGAAAGCATAGGCAGACCAGTTGAGTTAGCCTTCTGCCTCTGCCGGCAGCTCGTTGTCTGATCTTCCTTGAGGGATGTCATGACCATGCGCCTCAGTTTCCTCACCTGCAAAATGGAGAGTGTAATAACACCGACCTCACGGGGTTGTCGCTGAGAGAGTTAAATGAGTAGAACGATGAGCAGGAAAATAGCAAAAGCACCGTATAAACGCTTCCTGTTGTTATTCTGGTTATGATGGATCCCAGCGCAGCATTGTTGCTCCAAGTTCAATGTCGCCTGTCTGTTGGCCATCAGAGGCTCCCACCTGCCTGCCTGCCACAGCCCTGTCTGCATTTGTCATACGTAGGGACTTTCCATACATGTATCAGGTTTGCATCAAGCAGGGGTCTCCCAGGTCGCAGGGTCTGGAGCCAGGTTTACAGCCCGGCGCTGCTGAGGCCCTCGGCCAAGCCCACTGCCCTTCCTCCTCTGTCGCTTCCTCTCTGTAATGGGAATTGCCCAGCGTCGGCGGGAGGGCCAGGGAGAAGAGTGGAGGGGAAAAGCCCTTCATAATCTGCAGAGCAGGGCAGGAAAAGCATATTTCAATTACCAGCTGTTCTGCCTGCTCCCGAGTGCCAGGCATGTGGTTCGTTGACTGGTGCTTTTCCTCGGACCCTGAGGTAACTCTGAGGCAGGTACTGTTTTTATGCCTGAGAGGTGCCCCGGCCATTTCCAGCATGCCCCTCAAAGATCCCCCCCAAACCCCCTCCGCACAGGTGGGAAGGACGCCTCTCTCCCCCAAGATCCATGATCTTTCCACATTTCCCTCCTTTAGGCTGGGCTCAGGTCACCTTTGGCCTTAAATCTGTAAGCCCTGGTTCCTGCCCGGCTCCAGCTGGAGCTTCTTGAAGGCAAGGGTGGGTTCTAGGTAGCTTTGTCACCTCCCTGCCCCTTAGCTCAGTGTCTCAGACAACACCAGCCTGGATGGTTAGGAAGGGTGGGAAAGAAGAGAGAAAAGGAAGGAGGATGCAGAGAGCTAGCTGGGATGGATGGCGATGGTTCGGTTCATGAGCTCCTGGGGGTGAGCTAGACCTAGGCCAGTGCCGCTCTGCCACCTACCAGCTGTGGGCCCTCGGCTGATTATATTTTAAAAGCTGCCACACACTGAGTGCTCCCGGAGTGCCCGGTGTGATGCTGGGCTGTGGTGGGTGCATCATTGAGCAGCTCATACAAAGGGTGAAGCTGGGGTTGTTCCCTGGCGGTCCAGTGGTTAGGACTCCATGCTTTCACTGCCAAGGGCCCAGGTTCAGTCACTGGTCAGGGAACTAAGATCCCACAAGCCACGCGGCATGGCCAAAACCAAAAACGGGTGAAGCTGGCTATGATTCCTGCTCAGCTGGTACTGTTGTTATTCCTACCGACCCCTCTGAATCCTTGCATCCAGTCTCAGGGGTGGGCTTCATTAGTCCTACTTTACTGACATGGGGCGGAGGCCCAGAGAGGTTTAGCACCTCACACCAAGTCACGGAGTTGATGGAGGGGCTGGGCTTGAGCCCAGATCTACGTGGCACAAAGCCTCCCGTGTCACTTGGCCTCAGTAAGCTTCGGCTTTCTCGTCTCGTCCGTCAAGTGGAGCTAACGGAACAGTTCTTAGAGCTTTCTGAGATGATTTTCCCAGGTTATAATCCTCAAATTTGGCTCTAATAAAATTTTCCATTTCTCTCTTAAAAAAAAAAATGGAGCTAACAACGACAGCCGCCATAATAGTAATAACAATAACATTGTATTAGACCTTCCTAGGGCTGTCCTGAGCATTAGAGGAAACAATGTGCGTAAAGCCCACACTTAGCACGGGGCAGTAGACTTTGCAGGGTTTGTAATTAAGCAGAATGGGGCAAGCATGCAGGTGTTTATGAGGAAGTGCCCCAGGGATCAGCACCTGCAGAGGGGAGGGGGAGGAAGTGGTGGGGCAGAGGGGAGACATAGAGCGCTGGAGCAGCCCAGGGATCTCGGCTGGCCCCATGGGGACTCTGGAGCAGAAGCGGTCCTTCAGTGTGGTTCTGAGTTAGGCCAACACGGCTGGGCCTTTATATCCCCCTCCATCGGCCTTTGGCTATGGGCCGCCCTGGGACTTGCAGCTGAGGGCATCCCTGAGGGACTGAAGGCTGCTGCAGTGGCCTCTCCAGGTTGCGTGGGGCTAGGGGAACAGGTCCTCCTCCAAGGGGATCTGCGTCCATCACACGGTACTTATGCATTGTTCAAAGACGGGGATATTGAATAGTATCCCCTGAGCTGAGAAGGAACTTGGAGATCGAAGAAAACGAAGTGGACAGCTCCATAAAGTCCAGTTACGAAGTTTATTGTGGGAACCTTACATATGGGTAGGACCCTGCGGACAGCGATCTGGAAGCATTTGCAGCTGCTCTCTGTGCTGCCAGAAGGGGCACAGGGGATTTAAAGGGGCCAAAGCTAAAGATAGAATCTGACTTCTAAGGGGGAGGCACGTCTGCGCCAGCAGGAGCCGGGTTTTTCCTTCCCCTGGGGGGTCTCATAACCATTATTCCTCGTGGACCGTGAACCATCTGTGTCAGCAAAAGTCATTCTTCCAGTTTTCAGAGGAAGGCTTATAGTTAATCAGGAACTTATCTGGTTTGGGTGCGTTCCTCATGCGTAGGCTAGAGCTCTGTCATGCAGAAAGGGGAGGGGGTAGGACAGTGGGCCTAAGATGACCCTGACAAGACGGAGTCGGTGTGGTTCAGCCACACACCCATATGTGCAGACAAATGCATACAGCTGCTGAGTCAGGGGCCCCAGAACCACCCCCGGGTTCAGTGATTCACTGGGGGGACCCACAGGCCTCAGCCTATAGTCATACTCATGTCATAATTTATTATAGCAGAAGGATACAGCACAGTCAGCAAAGGGATAAAGCACATGGGGTAAGTCCAGGGGAACCAGCGCCAGCTTCCAGAGTCCCCTCCCCTTGGAGTCACACGGGATGCATAACAAGGTGGGACATCACACATGAAATGCTCATTAGAGGGACGCTCATTAGAGACTCAGTGCCCAGGGTTTTTATTGGATGCTGGTCCCACAGGCACTGTCTGCCTGGCAGGCACCAAAATTCTACTCGCAGAAGGAAAGCAGGTGTTCAGCATAATGGTTTGGGCACCGGGAGCCCCTTTTATTGGTTAGGAATCCTAGAACCTTCCCAGCTGATTCGCAGACACCAGCCGAGGTTCAGCCTTGCGCGCAGGCCTTTCCGAGGAGAGCGGTCTCATGGTTAATTACCCTTTGTGCACAGCTGTGTATTAACAGAGAGAGAAAGAAAGAAGCTGTTGAAAATAGGAAGGAGCAGGTCATGAAAGTCGAGAATGCGCTTGACCCTGTTGGGAATCCGTTAACCGCAGCTGCTGCTCATTACTCTGAGGACACTGACCCTGACCTTCCCTCTAGATGATAACCTTGCTCCTTTCGTCCATCCACAGCTGAGCCAGACTCCACCTTTGACTGCGAGTCAAGTCTCCGAAAACAAAGATTCTCACTTAAACTAGTGAGTGGCCCCGGGGGGAGAGGCACTGAGGGGATGGCCTGGGGCTTTAGCAAATGCACCACTGACCTCCAAGCCCCTCTGTGGGCTGGGCAAGCCGGAGAGCACAGCCTTGGCCTTCGAGGAGCAGTGGGACCTTGGGTGGGGCACGTTTCCCTCTGGGCCTTGGGTTCTTCTACATGGGGCCCCTCAGAAACCGCAGTCGGGTCCACCCATGAGCCCTGGCTCTGATGCTTTCTGGCTGTGTGTCTGGGCAAGTGCCCGAAACCTGGGACGGCTGGGTTGGGTGCCCTCCCTTGGCCCTAGATGGAGGCCGTGTGAGTGGTTCAGAGCCAGTGCTCCTGAACCAGGCTCGCAGATGAGTGATAGCACCTGCTTGCTGAGAGCCTGTCCTGCGCCCAACCCTGGGCTAAGAGTTTCATAATCAAACCTGTGGGGTGGTTACTGTGTTTCTCATTTAACAGATGAGGAAATAAAGGCTCCGTCGCTTGCCCAGGGACGCCCATTATGAAAATTGCTTTGTTCACTGCTGTATTGACAATGCCCAGAACAATACTAGGCACATAATAGGTGCTTTATAGAAAGAATGAGTGAATGGCAGAGCTGAGATTTGAACCCAGTTCTTTTTGACCCTGTGCCCTGAAGAACCCAGCTGTACTAGTTGTGTTTAATTAAAATATTTGGTTTGACTGCTTGGGAAAAAATGACCCAATGTTAGTTATGGCTTAAACAAGTATATTTTATTGCTTTTCCATTTAACAGTCTGGGGGCAGTGGTCCAGGGCTGATATGATAGTTCCATAAACCAGGGGCTTACTTTCCTTCTCTCTTGTTGCTCCAGGCCTCTCAATCTATAAGGTTCATCTCATGGGCTGAGATGGCTGCTCCACCTCCTACCATCTCATCTGCATTCCAGCCAATTGGAACTGGAAAAGAGGAAGGGGCGTGCCTGCCCTAGCCCTTTAAGGGCATGGCATAACCTGGAAGTTGCCCGAGTCTCATCTGCTCACGTCCCCATTGGCCAGAACTTGGTCATGTGGGCATTCCTCACTGCAAGGGAGACTGGGAAATGTAGTTTTTAGCTGAAGGGCATGTGTCTAGGGAAAACTTGTAGATCCTATTGTAAAAGTAAAGGAACCTGGGCAGTGACTCAAAGTCTCTGATATATGTTCACATGGAGCACCCTAGGGAATTTGGTTCTGATGTGCAGGACTTGGGGAACCTGGGTTATTGCTGGCATTACCCTGGGGTAATCCATGGCCAGTGATGACCTTGGAGCCCTTGCCTAAGAGATTCCAGTGTGACAGCCTTTTCCCCTCTCCTCCTCCACTAGGATGCCAAGGACGGGCGCTTGTTCAACGAGCAGAACTTCTTCCAGCGGGCCGCCAAGCCTTTGCAAGGTATTCCTCAGGGAAGTGGGCAAGTGGGGGAAGAGTTGGGGGTACCGGCTTGGTCAAAACAACTGGCTTCTCGCTGAAGGTGTGGGAAGGGTGGGGATTAAATTAAAGGCCCAGGTTTGCTCCCATCACCCCTCGGGCCTCAGGCCCCAGAGGACAGACAGCGGACAATGGGCTGAGGCTGGCTTGTCATTACCAGCTCTTGAGTGCCAAGTATTAAATTTTCACAAATACTGCAAGCCAGTTATTAAAACATAGCCATCGGACTTCCCTGGTGGTCCAGTGGGTAAAACTCCGTGCTCCCAACGCAGGGGGCCTGGGTTCAGTCCCTGGTCAGAGAACTAGATCCCGCATGCCACAACGAAGATCCTGCGTGCTGCAACTAAGACCCAGCACAGCCAAATAAATAAATAAATCATTTTTAAAATAATAAAATTGCCCTGCAAGCTTTCAGTCATAGCCATCTTAAATAAATAAATAAAACATAGTCATCATAAATTTTATCAATTTACAGTCAAATTAAGAGCAAGGGTAATAAATACTCAAAGCTCATCCCTTCCTAATTATTTGTCTACATTTTCTATCATCTAGACTGTTTTTTTTTTTTTTTGGCCACGCCTCTTGGCATGTGGGATCTTAGTTCCCCGACCAGGAATTGAACCCATGCCCCCTGCAGCGGAAGCGCAGAGTCCTAACCACTGGACCGCCAGGGAAGTCCCTACTATCTATATTCTTGAGGTTGTTTACATTCACTGTATCTGTGTGGTGGAAATACCATGTAAGGGCACGCTACTGCCTCTCTTTCCACCTCAGTCTTCCATGATACCACATTGGTAGCTTGAAACTGGCCATACTGGGAAGTATTTACACCACAGAAATCAGCAAACACGACAGATCAAAGCTATCTTTCCCCAGACAACCAGCTGTTATCTTTTATCAGCACACCGCTGGATCTGTACCATCCAACTGAGATCCTGGAAGGTGGGCGGACATGTAGTGACACCTTGACCAGTTTAGACACTCCCCAATCTCATTAGCTCTACATGGGAATTCAGAGGTTACGCTGTCGCTCTTACCGCTTCCACTCACTCCAGATTTGTCAGTGCTTTCTCCCATGTTCACACCCCCTATCGTCACCCGCCTCGCTGTCATGCACCCACAGAGGCGACATCACCAACCAGGAGACCCAGTGTGTGGCCTGCGCTCGGGCGCGCTCTGCTTCTGGTCTGGGAACGGGCTGCTGTCCATTGTGGGTGCAGGGCCAGGTGGGCCCTAACCTCTCAGGCCCCTGCCTCCCACAGTGAACAAGTGGAAAAAGCTGCACTCGACCCCCCAGCTGGCCATCCCCACCTGCGTCGGTTTTGGCATTCACCAGAACAAGTACAGGTGAGTCACTTCACTTGCCACTCGCCTCACTGGCCCCTTCCTTTCTCTCCCTGTCACATGCCCAGGCATGGCTGGGACCCTGGAGCCATTGGCCAGATAGTTGCTTCCTTCCTTCCCCCAGCCTTGAGGCAGGCTGGTCCCCCACCAATCCGAGCCCTTCATCTCACCCAGGACCGGGATCTGGTAGCCCCCAGCCACACCCCATCCTTGGTGGCTTGTATTCCATCCCCTCCCCTAGTCATCTCTCCCACTTGCTGGGACACTCATGTCTTCCAGGTTCTTGGTGTTCCCCATCCTGGGGAGGAGCCTTCAGTCAATCCTGGATGACTACCCGAAGCATGTGATGTCAGTGAGGTCTGTGTTCCAGATGGCCTGCCGGCTGGTAAGTCCCTGAGAGTTGCAGGCTCCCATCCAGAGGATGGCCCCCCGGGTCCTAGTTTATCCATCTGTTTGCTCATTGACACGTTCAGCCCGCACCTCCCTCTGCTGGGCACTGGGGCGAGCACGGTGACCAACATAGCTGAACACCAGGCTGTTAGAACCAGAGTGATAAGTGGGACTTCCCTGGCGGTCCAGTGGCTAAGACCCTGCACTTCCAGTGCAGGGGGCGCAGGTTCAATCCCTGGTTGGGGCACTAAGATCCTGCATGCCATGCAACGCGGCCAGAAAAAAAAAACAGAGTGATAAGTATTGTCAGGAGACCATAGCAGTTGGAGGAAGGGTCCCAGCCTAAATTGAGGGGTTCAGTTGAACTTCCTGGTAGAGGTCATTTCTAAGTCAAGAGTGGGATATAGCAAGGTGCTGGGTAGAGTAGGAGTGGAGATGCATGGGAGAACATTCCAGGCCAAGGATATAGCTTAGGCAAAGGCTGGTGTGGGAGAGAGAGCACAAGACTTTTGTTCATTCATTCCTTCCTTCATCCATCATTTCATTAAATATTTATCAGGTCCCTGCTGGGAATCAGACACTGTCCCAGGGGCTGAGAGTACCATGGGGGGCAGCACAGTCATGGTTTTTATGTCTAGTGGGAGAGGATGATATTAAATCACAGTTGCACAAATTGTGAAAAGTGCTTTGACTAGAAGTGATGGAGCATAAGAGGACCCAGTGTAAATTGCTGGAGGGATGGAAGTGGCAAGGGAGTGACACATCAGGTGAGTCCCGAAGGTCATTACGCTCAGAGTGTCTGCAGTGTGACGTGTAGAGGGGAAAGGTAACAGCTGAGGTTGGTGTGGAGAGCTCAGCAGTGACCAGATCACGCAGGACCTTGAACACCAACCTGGGGGACCGGGACTCTGTCCCGAGGGCGCTGGGGAGCCACGCGAGGATTGGGAATAGGGGAAGGGCAGGGTCAGCTCTGGGTGTAGAAAGACCCTGTGGGCGGTGTGGGGATGGGCCGGAGGGGTGAGATGGAGGCTGGGTGAGGTCAGCACAGAGAGGACCAGGCCTGAGGAGGAGCTGGGCTGTGGGGATGGAGAGTTTGAACAAGCAGAACTTGGTGGGCAGTAGAGCCTTGGAGTCGACGGGGGCTTGGGTTGTAATCAAGATGTAAGGAGTACCTGGGCAGTTCAATATATGAGCTCAATGGAAAAGTCAGAGCTAGAGATCAGAATATAAATTACTTAGCTAAATGTATTTCTGCTCCCTAGGGCAAATGAGAAAAAACCTCTTTGATGTACATGAGTGCTGGGTTTTCTTTCTTGCGGGGGGTCAATAAGTAACCAGCTTCTTCCCCTCCTGAGATCAGCTAAGAGATAGGCATAAGAGGTCAATGGAAAACCAAATATCAGCTTTAATGCTGAATTTTTCAAAAACCTAATTAGAAGACATGCTGAGGTGTGCTGTCAGGGTGGGCTTCCTGATGCTTCACTTAGGAGTAGTCAGGCTTGGACCACCACCGCCGCCACCACAGCAGCACCACGTGACCCCAGGCCCAACAGTGGGGGTTCCCTCCGGAGCTTTGCATCAGAGCCTCTTTGTGTTAGCCTGCTGCTCATGGAGATGCTTGCTTTCTTCCCCCCAGCTGGATGCCCTGGAGTTCCTCCATGAGAATGAGTATGTTCACGGCAATGTGACAGCTGAGAATATCTTTGTGAATCCAGAGGACTTGTGCCAGGTAATAGCCAGGTCCTCCTCCATCCTGGGGGCTCTCTGGGCTCAGGATCTCACCTGTCTCAAAACCTGCGTTTATTTCACAATGCTTATTGCAGACAAAGAATTGCTATCCATCATGTATAAAGAGTTCCTTCAAATAAATAAGAAGAGATAAGTGACTTAGTAGAAAAATAGACAAAGGATAGGAAAAGCAGTTCGTAGAAAAAGAAATCCACAGGTTAAATGTATGAAAAGATGCTTAACCTCCCTAATAGTCACAGCAATTACTCTTAAAATACACTATTTTTACCCTTTGGGTGGACAAAATTAAAAAGAAAAATAATATCTCCTGCTGATAAGGATGTAAGGAACTAGGAATTCTTTACATACTATTGGAAGTATGAAATGGGCAACCTTTTTGGAAGGTAATTTGAATATAGCAGTCAAAATTCAAATGCATATGTTTTTTGATCTACTGGGTCCACTTTTAGGAACGTATCTTATCCATATATTCGAAGATACATGTACAAAATGTTCCTGACAACACTGATTGTGACAGTAAAATTGGAAAACCTCAAATATATACTCCCAGTAGAGTACTAATTAGTATTTTAAAGTAAATTCTAATTACTCCTGCTAATGACAGAAACCCAATTTAACATGCCTTAAGCAAAAACGAAAAAGGAAAAAAAGTTTAAAAAGGGCCAAGTGCAATTTATTGCTCCATGGAGTGGAAAAATCTAGGACTTCACTGGCTTCAAGCATGGCTGAATCTAAGAACTCAGACCCAGTCATTGGGAAGCTGGGTCTTCCATTTCTGGGCTCTTCTTGTGTTTGCATTGCTCATAATCAGGCAAACTGTCTTCCCTGTGGTGACAAAATAACCACCAGCAAATGAGGCTCGAATCCCCTCAGTTTAGCAACCCCAGTGGAAATAGATCAGGTGAGCCCCACCTCAGACACATGGACTGAGAATTGGAGAGGGGTGATCCCAGAGAAAAACCCTGGAACCATACTGGTCAGAGCTGTCTAAAGAAACAGAACCAATAGAATGTGTATGTGTGTGTGTGTGTGCGCGTATATATATAAGGGAGAGAGAGAAAGAGATTTATTATAAGGAGCTGCCCCAAACAATTATGGAAGCTGATCTAGGGACCTCGATCTGCAGTCGGCAGGCTGGAGACTGGGAGAGCTGATAATGTGTCTCGTCAGATCCAAAGGCCTGGAAACTAGAAGAGGTGATTGTGTGATTTCCAGTCTGAAAGCTGGCAGGCCCGAGACCCAAGAAGAGCCAATATTTCTGTTCAAATCTAAAGGCAAGAGAAGGCTGATGTTCGGCTCATGTGGTCAGGCAGGAGGCATTCATTCCCTTTCACTCAGCCTTTGTGTTCTATTCAACTGATTGGGTGAGGCCCATGCACACTAGAGAGGGCAGTCTGTTTTATTCAGCCTACTGATTTAAATATTCATCTCATCCAGACACACCCTCACAGACACACCCAGAATAACCTTTGGCTACATGTCTGGGTACCCTGTGGCCCAGTCAGGCTGACACATAAAGTTAACCATCACAAACTGTGACCAGAAGAAAAAGATGTAGGCCTCACATGGACAAAGCCAACAGTTGTCTACTCTCCATTCGGCAGAATAAGATGCAGCCATTAGGGACTTCCCTGGTGGCGCAGTGGTTAAGAATCCGCCTGCCAATGCAGGGGACACGGGTTTGAGCCCTGGTCCGGGAAGATCCCACATGCCGTGGAGCAGTTAAGCCTGTGCGCCACAACTACTGAGCCTGCGTGCCTAGAGCCCGTGCTCTGCAACAAGAGAAGCCACTGCAGTGAGAAGCCGTGCGCTACAGTGAAGAGTAGCCCCCGCGCGCCACAACTAGAGAGAAAGCCCGCGCGCAACGAAGACCCAACGCAGACATTAATTAATTAATTAAATTTTCTTTTAAATGCAGCCATTAAAAAGCTGATGTGGCTAACTTTGTGTGTCTAGTAGATAAGGGCTTTTTGTTTTAAACTCAGTTAAGCCTCCTAACAGCCCTGCAAGGTGAGGACTGTCATATCTTCATTTTACAAATGGAGGAATCAAAGCACAGAGACGTTTCATAATTTGTCCAAAGTTGTATGGCCACTAAAGGGCCAAGCTGGCATTGGAACCTGGCCTGTCTGGCTCTAGAGTTAATACACTGTTGAAGTGCAGTAAGCTGTGTGTCCAGCAGGAGGTAGAGTGTGATCCATGTGTGGGAAACTAGAGCCCCCTCCCGGACCACATGTGTTTACTGATTATTTAAAGAAAATGATTTGAAATAACGCATAAGAATCTATATTAGTGGTTACTTCTGGACAGTGGGTTTAGGGGGGCTGAGCAGTGATGGGGACAGTTAGTTTGTGTTCTTTTCACACCCTTGCGTACTGTTTGGCATTATGTTTCAAATTGCACCCACGATTGAAGTCTCTGACTCCAGGATCCAAGCTCCTAACCTTCAAACTGTATGGCTTCTCCCCACGTCCACACAGGTGACCCTGGCAGGCTACGGCTTCACCTTCCGCTATTCGCCAGGTGGCAGACACGTGGCCTACAACGAAGGCAGCAGGAGCCCACATGAGGGGGACCTTGAGTTCATTAGCATGGACCTGCACAAGGGATGTGGTAAGAGGCCAGAGAAGGGATTCGGGACCATGGAGACATGCTTCTCGGACAAGGGCAGTTGTAGGTTTTCACAGCCACGGACAGCAGATGGCCAAACACAGGAGTCAGGCTGAGCCAGGGAGCCACAGTAGGGATTCAGGACCATGGATAGCGCCCACACACACACATGAGGTCATCGTGGGGCAGTAGTCCAGCGCCAAGGGCAGTGAGCAGTTGACTGCAAGGAAGCCCTGCGGCTCCAGAGGTTCACATTCAGGATCTCTGTAGACTTGGAACGTGAGAGTTGCCCAGGAGTCATCTAGGAGGGGCTGTTGAGTAAGCAGTTGGCTGTCCACGTCAGCAGCACAGGAGCGAGGTCTGGATGGAGACTCAGATGTCAGCAGTATCTCAGGAGTTGTCAGTTGAAGCCCAGGGATGGGAATGAAATTATCCAAGGAAGGTGTATGGGGAGAGAAGAGAGCACTCTGAGAAGAAGATTCCTTGAGGAGGTCTCGGCCTCTCCTTTCCCAACCCCTTGATATGACCATCCATGTACCTGCCCGCACCCTCCCACTACACTAAGCTCCCCCAGGGAAGTGATGGTACCTGTGCCTCCAGCACCAAAGGGCAAAGGTCTGGCACAGTCAACTCTCAGTGTTTGTTGAATGCTTATATGGAGTGTTGTCTACATCGTGTGATTTAGGAAGCATAAGAAAAATCATGCTGCTGTCTCCTTTGCCTTCCCCTACTGAGTGAGGCTGAGTTCAATGCCCATCGTTCCGCGTTCCCTCATGCGCCGTTCTGTCTCCTCTATAACCCAGATGATCCCACGCTATAACTGTCTCTCCACTGGACTGTCAAGGGCTGGGACCCAACCAAACTCTTATCTGTCTTTTAAGAATGTGGGAAGGGGCCTGGCACACAGGGCTCTGAGGACTCATTGAATAAATAGGTGCATGAATGAAAGACAAGTAGATGAGGGAGTGAGCTAGTGAAAGCGGGGATGAAGGGATGGCTGAGGGAGTGAATGAGTAATCGAGAGACCCATGAGGGACTGAGAGTAGGTGAGTGAGAAGTGAATGAACAGATGAGAGCCTGTATGTTTGGGTGGCTGAGTGTGTGAGCCCATGCTTGAGTCCGTGAGAGAAAGGAAGGGGGGGGCGTGTCAGTGAGCAGGACATCTGGACTGAGCCGCCACCTCCTCCCCTCCCTCCCCAGGGCCCTCCCGCCGCAGTGACCTCCAGACCCTGGGCTACTGTCTGCTGAAGTGGCTCTATGGGACCCTGCCATGGACGAACTGCCTTCCCAACACCGAGGATATCATGAAGCTGAAACAGAAGTGAGTCTGGGGGTCAGCAGAGCCCATCACTGCCCAGCACCCCTGCAGGGGGGACTGAAGCTCAGAACCCAATAGGGAACAGAAAAGAGGGGGAGGCGGCATCTGGCAGGATCAAGGCCTCTGCAGTTCTCGGGCATCTGCTTTACCGTCCATTCCAGCAGACAGGAGCGTGGGATCTGGAGCCACACTGCCTGGGGTCAGACTCCAGCCCCACTGCTGCAGGGTGTTGGGTGAGCAGCTTAACCTCCACAAGCCTCAGTGTCCTCCGTCAGGTGGGATCCTATTAGCACCCACCTCAGGGGGCTGTGGAAGGATTCGGGGGAGTCAGGTACGCAGCACTCAGCACAGAGCCTGGCCTGTAGAAAATGCTCACAGTGTACAGGACACCATGAGTCATTCACTCCCACGGGGACCCACAGGCAACCTGAACATTTTGGCCTGGGCCCTGCCTCGGCATCTGGCAACACTGGCCTCTTTTACATGCTTCCATCCCCTCTGCATGTAAAAGCGCCGGGTCCTGCTGGTTCTGTTTTAGATGCTCAGCACCAAGGACAGAGGGCACCTCGGTGCCAAGGGAGGTGCTGCTGAGTGCGCGGTTCAGCACCAAGGACAGAGGGCAGCTGGGCTCAGAGGGAAGCAAGCACAGGGGCTTTGGTCTTCAGCACCAAGGACAGTAGACGGCTAGATACAGGGAAGCTCTGCAGGTCCACACGTTGGGATTCAAGATCTGGTATAGGCTTGGGGCATGAGAGTTGCCCCAAGAGGAGTCATCCAGGAGGGGCCATCCAGGAGATGGTTGGCTCTCCCATCTGAAGTGCAGGAATGAAGTCCAGACGGAGCCTTAGACCCCAGCAATGTCTCAGGAATTGTCAGCAGAGGCCCTGGGAGAGGATGAGAGATTATCCAGGAAAAGTGTGCAGAGTGGGAAGAGGGAAAACTCTCGAGTGAACAGCATTGAGTCTGTCGTACTTTTCAGTTCTCAGTATGCTGTGTTGTTGGTTCCTGTTGAGCCTCTGTCTCATTTTATTTTGCCCCCTTTATTATCCCCCAACTCCCTTCTCTCAACTGTGGACACACATACTTGCTGAATATATGTCCTACCGATATGCTTGCGTAAATGTACTTGTATCCTTAAACTTGCATGACGGTGGTGGCACTGTGTGTATTTGACTTGCATAAATGGTATTCTGTTCTGAATCTCACCTGTTTCTGGCTTTTTTCACTCAACACTTTAACCCCATCATTACACGTGCATCAACTTTACCGCTTCTGACTACTGCTCTCAGATAAGTTTGTATAGACACGTCTGTGTCCTTAAACAACATATGATGAGTGTGTTTAACTTGCATAAATGGTACTGTGCTCTGAATTTCATTCTCTTTCTTTCTTTCACTCAATGCTTTATTTTTTAAACTTTACATTGTTAAAGAAGCTCAGTGCTTCTCCTCAATTAATTTTAGGTGTAGCTGTGTCCTTGAAAAATATGTTGTGTTTGAAATGTGTTATGTTTGATTTATGCTGATCGAACGCACACCCAGATGCCATGCCCCAAATCTCACCCTCCTTCAGGTTTCGGCTTAGTCGTCAGTCCCCGGGGAGCCCTTCCCTCGCCCCCACTGCATCAGGTCTCCTGCTTGTTCACGCTCAGAGGAAGGGACGCCTGTCAACGTTGGCCTGCCCGTAATGACCTGTTCAAGGCTGACCTTTATTGTATACTTTCCTGTGCCGGGCAGTGTGCCCAATGCTCCCCTGTGTCATCCTCAGAGCAGCTCTGAGGCAAGTGCTCTCAAGATCTGAAAGCACAGAGAGCTTAGGTAATCAGCCTGGGTCACACAGCTGATTAGAGTTGCTCCCAGGTCATTTGACTCCAGAGGAGGCCCTTTCACCTGGAAGCTAGTGTCTCCCAAGTATGGGCGGCCCATCGCACGTGGCTTGGTGGTGTTTGGTTGTTACCATCCTCCACTCACCAAATACTCAGTGAGCACCTCCCATGCACCAGGCTCTATTCCAGGGCCTGGGGATACAGGAGTAACTAAGGACAAACATCCCTGCCCTCAGGGAACTCACATTCTAATGGGGGAGATAGACAGTACAGAGATCGTGAAACACACAGCATGGCAGAGGTCAGGCGGTGGGGGCCATCGGGTCGGAACCCTGGGTAGCCATCAGGGGGGCTGTCAGGGTGTGGGCATGCCTGCTCTTTTAGATTTAAAGGCCAGGGCAGGTCTCATGGCAGTGGTGACAGATGAATCACCTCCAGAAAGGCAGTGAGGCAAGTAGGAGGTCCCACTTCGGTGCTAATATGCCCCAACATCTCTGCTGAAGGACGAAGAGACAGAGAAAGAGAGAGCAGCCTTCAGCTCCCAGGTTTCCTCTGCATCAGAACCTGCCAGAACATGAGCCCATTTCCCTGCTTTCTTCATTTCTTTCTGCACTTATTTTCTGGTTTTCCAGTAGTTTTCCATTTTTGCATTGAAGTCAGGTGAAAACGAGTCACAGAATTAGCAACACAAGTAGTCGGAGCCCACAGCCCAGCCGCTAAAGCGGTTAAGTGAGGCTGAAGTTTGTGAACTGCTCCTTGAAGCGCTCTGCTGTGTTAGTGACGAGGCTGAGTTGCTCTTACGAGGAGACCCCGAAAGACTGCGGCCCAAACGAGGTAGATCTTTACTTCCTTCTCACTAACAGCCCCAAGGTAGGAGACCAAGGGTTGTGGGGTACCTCGGCCCCCCTCATACTGGGTGCGAGCTCTAGTGCCACTGACACCCGTTGCTTTTAGAGGGCAGGACCGGAATTGACATGTCTCTTGGTCACGTGGCCACCCCAAGCTGCAGTGGGGGCTGGGAAATGTCTCCAGCCTGTGGCTGCCGACCCCTGGGATTCTGCCATCACAGGGGAGAAGTGACACTGGGCGCCAGGTAGCGGACCCCTCCGCAGTGCCCCCTTTAGTCGGATTTCTCTGAAGGCAGGGACCGCGTCAGCTCTCTTGTCACTGTGTTGTTCGCAGTACAGCGCTTGGCACGTTGTGGGTGCTCATGAGATAGTTGCAGGATGGATGAACGACTAAGGAAAGAAGGCGTGAACCTTCTTCACACCAGGCCTGGGCTTCCGTGTGGGCACACGGGTCAGGCAGAGGCAGCCCCAGCCTTGGAGGTTCCCAGGCCGGGAGGAGACGCGCAGGCAGGAAGTGAGCGGTGCCTGTGAGGGTGGAGGCAGCCCCGGGGCATTTTGGGAGCAGAGGGGAGGCACGTGACCTGGCCTCGGGCCCCTGGGAGCCCTTACCCAAGAGCCGCCTGACCCGGTCTGCCGAGGAGTTTCCCAGGCAGACAAAGGGGAGGCAAGATTTCTGGATAGACAGCATGTCACATGTGTGAACTCTCTGTTCGTTCATTCGTGCATTCTGAACCTGCTTCCTGAGGCTCCACTGGGTTGGATCCTCCCTCCGCCTACCTCCTCTAACTCCTAAGAACAGTCGTATCTCCCTTTTCACCGCTCTCCCACCTTCCCCTTCACAGGAGTTAAACAAATGTGACTGTGACATGCTTCACTAAGAGGCTCCGCCCTTGCCAAGTCGGACGCAGAGTAAATAAAATAGGTCTTAGTAATCACTTTCATATCAATGACTTCAGAATAAGTAAGAGTTCCTTCCAGAACCCCAGTTCCCAGCCACGATCACAGAGGGAGGGCGGGGAACATGAAGATACTCCACAGGGAGCATCAGTGTTGATGTGGGACTCATTCTAAACACCCCCAGCCCAGCCTCTGTCGGTTGACTTGAGGCAGTAACCAAAGGGCCCACAAGGGGGCAGTGTTGCCACATGCACGTTTTCCGGAGCCCTAGCCTGTCCTCTCCGACGTCTTACTGGTGTGCGTGGCTTTTTTCCATTCACTCAGCAAATATGTATTCATTTTTTTGAAAGTTCTAGTTCATGACAGAATGAATGAATAAAAGAAAGAGGAGAGGCAATTTGATTCCCCATGGCTTTCTGTTGTGCAAGGCCCGCAGCAGGGAAAGCACAGACTCCGGTTGCAGTTGGTCCCTGCTCTCAAGGCTGCCACTGGGCGGGGAGGTCCCACGAACACAGTGACAGCCTGTGATGGGAGAATTGCTCACACAATTTACAATGTCCTGAGGCTGGCACAGCCCGTTTCTGCCATCACTCGCTCGCTCAGTCATTTACCACATACATCCTGAGGCTGCTGGGGAGAGACAAGGGTCAGACCCAGCCCTTCTTGTGCACATATGAGAGTTGCTGTAGGGGATCCGTGGACCTATGCGCAGGGTGTGCAGACACTCGGCAGGGATCTGTTTCCTCAACCTGCAGGGGTCCAGGGGAAGCTTCCACGGTACCAGCCCTCAAGCCATGTCCAGAAGGGAGAGCAGCCACTCACGGGGGGTCAAGGTGGGGAAAGGCTGCCAAAGGCAGAGGAGCAATATGTATAGAGGCCAGGGGATGTGGGTGGATGTGTGACCTGGTTGGGCTAGAAGGAGTTTGGTGTGACTGGAGTATGAGATGTAGGGAGGAAGCCAGGGAGGCAAAGCCACAGGGGCTGGTGTCTTTGCTGCCAGAGGTTTCCCAACAGGGCACTGGGGAACCACAGGAGGGCTGCGAGCAGGGAGGGGCAGGGTCCACTCTGGGCATAGAAAGACTCTCTGGGGCTGTGTGGGGGGGGGGTGCATGGAAAGCTAGGGAGGAAGCTGGGGTCCAGGGAGAAAGGGTGAGGCCTGAGCTGGGCTTAGAGCCATGGACAGAGCGGGGAATGGGGCAGAGAGTGCTAGGGAGCAGGAGGGTGGGGCTTGGGGACTTGTGGGCTGTGGGGCGGGGAAGGGGAGGACAGCACCCCATGCCTGGGTGGACAGTGGGGAGCCAGCCCGGTGGTGCAGGCCAGAGGAGGATACAGGAGGCCAGAACTCTGAGGATGGAGCCAAGGAAGTGGATGAACTTTCATTTCTCTTTCTTGCTTTTTTTTTTTAATTGAGGTAGGTTTACAATAGCATGTTAGTTGTTTTTTTTTTAAATAAATTTATTTTATTTATTTATTTTTGACTGCGTTGGGTCTTTGTGGCCGCATGCGGGCTTTTTCTAGTTGCGGAGAGCAGGGCTACTCCTCGTTGCAGTGTGCGGGCTTCTCATTGCGGTGGCTTCTCTTGTTGCGGAGCACGGGCTTTAGGTGCGCGGGCTTCAGTAGTTGTGGCACGAGGGCTCAGCTGTCGTGGCTCACAGGTTCTAGAGCGCAGGCTCAATAGTTGTGGCGCACGGGCTTAGTTGCTCCGTGGCATGTGGGATCTTCCCGGACCAGGGCTCGAACCCGTGTCTCCTGCATTGGCAGGAGGGTTCTTAACCGCTGTGCCACCAGGAAGGTCCCCAGCATGTTAGTTTCATTATACAGCACAGTAATTCAGTTATATGTATATGGATATATATATGAATATATATATATTCTATTTCAGATTCTTTTCCCTTATAGATTATTACAAAATATTGAGTAGAGTTTCCTGTGCTATACAGTAGGTCCTTGTTGGTTATCTTTTTTTTTTTTTTTTTTTTTTTTGCGGTACGCGGGCCTCTCACTGTTGCGGAGCACAGGCTCCGGACGCGCAGGCTCAGCCGCTCCGCGGCATGTGGGATCTTCCCAGACCGGGGCACGAACCCATGTCCCCTGCATCGGCAGGCAGACTCTCAACCACTGCGCCACCAGGGAAGCCCTGGTTATCTATTTTATATATAGTAGTGTGTATATGTTAATCCCAACCTCCTAGTTTATCCCTCCCCCACAACTTTCATTTTTCTTGAGTGGTCCAAGAGGGTGTGTGTGTGTGTGTGTGTGTGTGTGTGTGTGTGTGTCTGTGTATTTATACATGTATATGTATACAAATATGTGTGTGGATAGACAGATAGATAGTTGATCCTCATTATTCACAGATTCTGTATTTGTGAATTGACCTCTTCACTAAAATGTATTTGTAACCCCAAAATCAATACTTTGAATGGCTTTCAAAGTCATTCTCAGACACGCAGAGTGGAGAAAATTGAGTTGCCCGATGCACATGATCCTAGCCGAGGCTGAACAAGGCGACACTCTGCCTTCTTGTTTCAGCTCACAAGTGTCCTTCATGTGGTCTGTTTAGTGCCACATTTTCCACACTTTTATGCTTTTGGGGGGGGATTTTGCTGTTTAAAATGGCCCCAAGCATAGTGATGAAGTGCTAAGCACAAGGAAATACGTGTGTGAGATGAGCATCCTTCAGTGCTGTTGGACCAGAGATCCATGTGAATGGATCAACATTATATTAAATAAGATGTCTTTAGGCACACAGGTAAAACCAGGTGATGTATTGATCAGTTGGTAAAAATGTTGCGATTGGAAGCTGTGCTTCTGGTAAACTCCTAGCTCAGAATTTGCTCCTTCAGTGTCCAAGGCCTAACTACCGTGAATAATGAGAACTAGGGCACATCTACCAGACATCCTGTTTCAGAAGGTTGCTCTCCTTCCCTAAAAGGCCTTTCACATGTACCTCTGTCCTCTCAGGTTTCTTGACAACCCAGAAGGCCTCGTGGGACAGTACAGTCACTGGATCAATACCTCAGGTATGTCCCAAGGGGAGGGAGCAGGCAGGGGCCTTGGAGGGACCCGGGGCTCAGGCCCATCCCGGGGATGCCTCTCTTTACACCAGTCTATTTTCCTTCTTTGAGTTTTCCAAATCACACATGTATTTGTGCCCCTTGCAGAAAAACAGAAATCTTCCCCCAAATTTCAGAAGTGTGTCTGAACAATAACAACAGCAACACACACACACATGCAACCACACACACATAATGTGTGGGGTTTTTTAATGGAATCATATTACGTATATTGGTCTCTGACTTACTTTTTCATTTAAGAAGGTGATACCTTAGAGATTTCTGTGTCAGTACTTGTAGAATTTTATGGGTTTTTTTTTTTTAATTGTGGTATAATACACTTAACGTCAGTTAAAACTACAGTTCTGACTCATTAGTCCTGAAATCCGTTTAACAGGTCAAAAACAGGATTTTTAAAAATTAAAAAACAGAAAAATATGAATGCCTTACAGAAGTTAAGGAAATGCCATATCTTCAGTGATACATATTTATACTGATATATATGTATGTGAGTAATGGGTTATAGTTAGAAACACATCTTATATTTGTATTTTATATTATAAAATGTATTTCTAATTATATCTCTATTTCTGTCT
Organism: Delphinapterus leucas; assembly: GCF_059928025.1. Lineage (NCBI taxonomy): Eukaryota > Metazoa > Chordata > Mammalia > Artiodactyla > Monodontidae > Delphinapterus > Delphinapterus leucas. The sequence goes on from NC_143148.1 coordinate 7,104,294, forward strand.
TATTTATAATTTCATTTGTTTTTTTGTTTGTTTTTAGATTCCTCATGTAAGTGATATCATATGATACTTGTCTTTCTCTGTCTGGCTGACTTCACTTAGCTTGATAATCCATGTTGCTGCAAATGGCATTATCTCATTCTTTTTTTGGCTGAGTAATATTCCATTGTATATATATATGTATATATATATATATATATATATATATATATGCCACGTCTTCTTTATTCATTCATCTGTCAATGGTCATTTACGTTGCTCCCCTGTCTTGCCTACTTTAAATAGTGATGCTATGGATACTGGGGTGTGTGTATGATTTTGAATTAGAGGTTTCTATGGGTATATGCCCAGAAGTGGGATTGCTGGTTTATATGGTAGCTCTATTTTCAGTTTTCTGCGGAACCTCCATACTGTTCTCCATAGTGGCTGCACCACTTTACATTCCCACCCACAGTGTAGGAGGGTTCCCTTTTCTTCACACCCTCTCCAGCATGTATTGTTTGTAGACTTTTCACTGAGGGCCGTTCTGACCGGAGTGAGGTGATAACCTCACTGTAGTTTCGATTTGCACTTCTCTAATGATTAGCGCTGTTGAGCATCTTTTCATGTGAACCATCATTTTTAAAGCCAATTCCTCTTACTGGAGATTGAGGCTGTTTTTGTTTTGTTTTGGGGGAGTGGTTTTTCCCAGCGTGCCTGCTGTAGGACATCTACATTGCTCTCTAAACATGAGGCAGAGAGACAGCCGGGAAAGGATAGTTTATCCCCTCCAGTCTGTAAGGACTCTTTTCCGGTACGCGGGCCTCTCACTGCTGTGGCCTCTCCCGTTGCGGAGCACAGGCTCCGGATGCGCAGGCTCAGCGGCCATGGCTCACGGGCCCAGCCGCTCCGCGGCATGTGGGATCTTCCCGGACTGGGGCACGAACCCACGTCCCTTGCATCAGCAGGCGGACTCTCAACCACTACGCCACCAGGGAAGCCCAGGACTCATTTTTAAATTACCTGAAATCCCTGGATTCAGATCATGTCTCTGCTGCCCAAGTCACTCTCCCCTCCAGCCTCGGGCTCTTGCTCCGTAAGAATGAGCCCCATTGGCAGTTCCCTGGTGGTCTAGTGGTTAGGATGCCAGGCTTTTACTGCCGAGGGCCCGGCCAGGTTCAATCCGTGGTCGGGGAACTGAGATTATGCAAGCTGCGCCAGCATGACCAAAAAAAAAACAAGGAGCCCCACGGTTAGTTTATTGCAGTTCTGCTGATTCTAAGGCAGTCACGGGGAAGTGGAACTGGTGGTGCCAGTGGGGCTGGTGGGACCCGGGCTTGGGGTGGGCGGGGCCAGAAGGAAGTTCAGCCCCAGGTTTACCAGCCTCTCTGAGCCTCCGCTTCCCCACGTGTAAAATAGGGCGAATAATAGCCCTCACCTCCCGAGGGTTGTCCTGAGAATTCAGTGTAGAGCTGGGCCCAGGGGTGCTGCCTTAGCTTCTGCCGCAGCCCTAATTAAACGTGCTCAGAGCCAGCCTGAGACAGACATTGCTCAAGTGGGAGCTATTATGATTACTGTATTGGTTTCATAATTGGCACTTTTAAAAAGTGTAATAATGGCATTGTGCTATTTAGGGAAAACGAACAACAAAAAGGCTTTATCTTTTAAAACAGCCTCTATCTTTTAAACTCCATCCCTGGGGCAGCCAGCCTGGCTTTGTAAGCCAGTGAACTAAGTTTTTGTGGGGTTTTTTTGGCCTCATACCCTGACTTGCGGGATCTTAGTTCCCTGACCAGGGATCCAACCCGTGCCCCCTGCAGTGGAAGCGCGGAGTCATAACCACAGGACTGCAAGGGAAGTCCCCTAAGAATTGTTTTACAGTTTGAAATGGCTGGGGAAAAAAGTCAAGAGAAGAACGCGTTGTGACGCGTGAAACCTGTCTGACGTTCAAGCTGCAGAGTCCATAAATAAAGTAGTCTTGGTGCATAGCTACGCCCATCGGCTTCCTGCCTTCCGTGGGCCTTTTGTGGGAGAACAGCTGAGCTGGGTCCTGGCCACAGAGATTCCCGGCGTACAAGCTTGCTGGCTCCCATTTAGAGATACCCACCAAATAGTCGGAGATAAAATTGTATAATCAGCCTGGGTTTGCTTTAAAACAATACAGGATGGGGAAGGGGCAGGGGTTCTGATGAAACAAGGTGGGCGTGAGTTGACAGCTGACGAGACTGGGTGACGGATATGCTGCTGTTCATGGTACCGCTCTCCTGTTGCTTATGTTTGATGTTTTCCAAAAAAAACAATTTAAATCTAAGTGGTCGTGGCAGTGCCGGGCACAGAGGAAGCACCGAGCAAATGGGCACCACGGCTGAGACCCTCTAGGCAGAGCCCCTCAGGCTCTGGGTTGGGTACCCCTCTCAGGCTCCTCCCGTGTCTTGACCACAGAGACCCTGCAGAAGTATCTGAAGGTGGTGATGGCCCTCAAGTACGAGGAGAAGCCGCCCTACACTGCCCTGAGGAACAATCTGAAAGCCCTGCTTCAGGATCTGCGGGTGTCGGCCTACGACCCCTTGGACCTCCAGGTGGTACCCTAGGTGCGTTCCAGTGGGAAGAGTTTGTGAGGCTTAACCCTCTCCCCAGCTCCCACCGCTGTTTCCACCGATGCCATTTGATGTTTATACTCCAGGGGCCAACTTCCCAGTGAGCTGCTGCCTTTTTCCACAGGATTCTTGAACCTTCCAGACCCCAGGCATCACAAGTAGCACAAGTAGCAGGAACTCGACTCAAACTGGCTTTAAGGAAAAGGGCAATTGATTGGCCCTTGTCACTAGAATATTCCGAGGGGGAAGCTTTAGGTGTGACTGGATTCGGGGCCTGGAAGTTAGCACCGAGATGTTGTCAGTCTCTCTGTCTTTCTCTGTCCCTTTTCTCATCCCTCCATCCCTCTACCCATCCACCTGCAGTCTCTGCTTTCCTTTGGGTCACCCCCCAAAAAACCCCATCTGTCCCCCACCAAAACCCCTGGCTCTGTGTCCAGTGCCTCACCTTGCTCGTGTGTGTGTGTGTGTGTGTGTGTGTGTGTGTGTGAGATGACTCTAAAGTTTGACTACAGTAAGCATACACATAGGGAAGTAGGGGAGCTAACGCCCAGGAACTAGAAAGGCCACACGGTACAACACGTGGACGAACACATTGACAAAACATTCCACATCTTTATAAAAGGGGCTGTATTGGTCCTTTTGCCTTTTTCGTTGTTGTTCCACTGAGCCCATATGGCCATTCCTTGGGATAATGGGGAAGGGCAATTCATACTGTTTGGTTCCTTCCCCCACAGTCTTGCAGCTCTTCGATGGTGGAGATGAAGGATGCTCTTTATAACGCCAGTGGCTGGGTGTTTGCTTGCTTTGCCAGGGTTTTGTTTTCCAGACAGAACACCTTGAACACCCGTGTGCACACAGGCCTGAGGATGGATTTCTTTTGAAGGAGATAAGCAGATCGCTCTTCCCCGGGGGCCGTGCTCACTCACTCACGCTCCCCTTAGCACTGAGTGAGAGCTTACGGGAATCTGTGGAAGGCCAAAATTATAAACTCAGTTCACTTGACGGTTCATTTTGGTGAGGCAGCATGGATGGGTTCTGAGGAGCAGCTTCCCCAAGGCCCTCCCCTGTATGTGGGGTTGTCATTTCTCTCACACGTCTGTCTGGATTCAAAGCTCAGTGTCTGTCCAACTCAGCGGCTCTCAGACGGAGGCAGTGTTCCCCCGGGGGCCATTTGGCAGTGTCTGGAGACATTTTTGGTGCTCACGCCTGGGGAGAGGTGCTGCTGGCATCTCAGGGGTCGAGGCCGGGGATGCTGCTCCCTGTTGTGCGACACACAGGCCGCCCTGCTATCAGCAGCGCCATGGCCGAGGAAGCAGGCCCGCGTGCGTCTTGAGGAGCATCCTTGTGGGTGGCAGCCTGTCTCCCACAGTGTGGTCTTCTTCTCTTGGCACCTTGACGACAGGTGCTTCTTCAGCCCTGCAACCCTTACTCTCATCCCAGAGCTGAAACCACGAGGTAACATGTGTGTCCGGCTCTTCACACAGTGCCTGGGTGCAGAGCGCTCCAAAAATGCCAGGTTGTTTGTTCGTTCAGTAACCTAGCAGGCTCCCTGCCTTAATCACAGACACTCTCCAAAAGTGAAGGCGTGACCTCCACCCAGCTCGCCACCCTCCCAGTCTCTGTCCCCCCAACCCCCAGCTGTCCTGAGAGACCTCTGGGTCCTCCCACACCCCTCTCTGCCCCCAGCCCTCTCCCTGCAGGCGGCTGCTAAGCCTCTTCTAGCCCTCTCCTTCAGGGCTCTGCCTCTGCCCGGACCTCCCAGAGTTTGGTCACCTGCTGGCGGTGAGCTCCGGGAGGGCGGGGTCACGTCTGTTTCTGCATCTCTGTGCTTCCCACTCACATCACTGGCCTGGCTCATAAATATTCCACCCATATTTACCGAGTGGGTGAGTCCAGCCTTCCCGTCAGTGCTGGCCTGTCTTACAGTACCTCCCTGTCCCCCACCCCCAGTACCATGGAAATTTAAAAGCTAAAGACCGAACGGCCCCTTTCAGGATCATTACAGCTCACTCTCTGGGGACCACTTACTCACTGCCAAGTTTGTCCCTTCGTTAGGAACTTAATGAAGAGATGCTCCTTAAGGAGCCTGGGGACTTTGGAGTAACTTGAGGATCATCTTGCCTCTGCCTTGGCCCGAGCGCCCAACCACCCCTCAGATTCTAGGCCAGGCCAAGCTCAATCCTACCTCAGAACCTTTGCACTTAACCATTCGCATGGTCTGTGACGATTTTCCCCTTCTTTTTTAATTTATTTATTTATTTATTATTTTTGGCTGCGTTGGGTCTTCGTTGCTGTGCGCGGGCTTTCTCTAGTTGCGGTGAGCGGGGGCTACTCTTCCTTGCAGTGTGCGGGCTTCTCATTGCGGTGGCTTCTCTTGTTGCGGAGCACGGGCTCTAGGTGCACGGGCTTCAGTAGTTGTGGCTCACAGGCTCAGTTGTGGCACGCGGGCTGTAGAGCGCAGGCTTCAGTAGTTGTGGCACACGGGCTCAGTAGTTGTGTTGCGGGCTGTAGAGCGCAGGCTCAGTAGTTGTGGTGCACGGGCTTAGTTGCTCCGCAGCATGTGGGATCTTCCGAGACCAGCGCTCGAACCCGTGTCCCCTGCACTGGCAGGCGGATTCTTAACCACTGCGCCACCAGGGAAGCCCCTCCCCTTCGGTGTGCATGACCGGCTCCTTCTCATCACTGCCTCTCAGATCCCGAGGCCTCCCCTTGTCGCCTTCTGGAGGGAAACATGTGTTTAATCTGTCGTGTCTCCACGCTTCTCTCCTCCAGATTGTAAGCCCAGCAAAGTCTTCTTGTTCCTCTTGTTCGTGGTGGTATCTCGCATCCCTAGAAAGTAGAAAGCCCCTATCACACAGTAGGGGCGTAAAGGGTGCTCTTTGAATGAATGACACTGACAGCCATTTTTATCGTCTTCTAGAACTTTCAGCCTGCAGTTTGAAATAGAAAAAAAAAAAAGAAGATGTGTGACTCAAGGACTGCTATAGAATCACAGACAAGCTGCTAGAAAGATCCCTCGAATGTGCATTCCTGCCACTTCTTTAGATCATCCGTCTAGATCAGCCTCAGGGAACCCGGAAGTTAGGCTCAGATACTGTGAACTCCCTCCTTTGACCATCCCTCTCTTCAGCCGTTGTCTCCCACCAGCCACTGGCGTTTTGGACTAAGACCCCCAGTTCACAGATGGGGGTTGGGCTGGTCCTCTCAGTAAGGACGCGGCCATTGGCACCACTATGCTGTAGCAATAAATTGTTTCATTGGAGCTTGGAGGGTTGAGTGTCTGCAAAAGAAGTTCCTTTTGGAAAACTTTAGCTCATTTTTTCCCCGTGTTTTTTTTTTTGCGGTACGCGGGCCTCTCACTGTTGTGGCCTCTCCCGTTGCGGAGCACAGGCTCCGGACGCGCAGGCTCAGCGGCCATGGCTCACGGACCCAGCCGCTGCGCGGAATGTGGGATCTTCCCGGACCGGGGCATGAACCCGCGTCCCCTGCATCGGCAGGCGGACTCCCAACCACTGCGCCACCAGGGAAGCCCTAGCTCATTTTTTTTTTTTTCCTCCCACCCACCCATCCCTTCAAGCTTTCACCCAGCCATCTACTCTTTCATACATCTATTCACACTTTCAGGCAGACACTCATCCATCCATTCTTTCACTTATCTATCCATCCCTCCATCCATCCCTCCATCCAACCCTCCATCCATCCCTCCATATACTTGTCCATCCATCCCTCCATCCACTCACCCTTTCATCCATCCATTCATTTACTACTCATTCTCCCATCCACTTACCCTTCTTCTCTTCCATACATTCACCCTTCCTTTCATTCGAGAAATATTCAGCAGGCATTTCTTGAGCACATGCTATATGACATGCATCATGCTGCACAGAGGATCCCGATGAACCAAATACACCTGCCAAGGTCCTTGAGCTGATGGAGCCTACAGTCAAGCGGGAGGAGACGGTGACGACTTCACGTGGTGATTGGCACTCTGAAGACAAAGCTCGGGCTGTGATGGAGAGGGAGAGGCCTCGGGACAGGAGGGCGCCTTTGGGGGGAGCCTGGACTCAGAGGGACCAGGGAGGAAGCTGTGGGAGGGTAGTTAGAGGAAAGGAGGGCCTGGGGAGAGATGTCAAAGGCAGGCTGGCCGGCAGCACGTGGCAAATGATTAGACTGGGAGAGGCTCAGGAGGAGGAGGGGATAAACCCGCCTCCCCGAATTGGACCTTGGATGTCTTACACCATCCACCCTGCTTTGAGATGGGGAGGATCAGAGGCCGGATGGGGAAGAAACTGCTCTGAGACGCCCTGATCCTCTCCCTGCTCAGGAGAGGAACGGAGGTTAGCGGACTGATGATCGTTTCCTGCCTGAAAGGAAGTGTGTATAATCCTTTCCAGAAGGGGGCAGTCCTTAAGGAGAGAGAAAACCCATCAGAAAATCTCCTACTTACAGCCCCTCTGTGTTTATGAGTCCACAAAAGAAGAGGGACGTCAGCCACCCTTCAGGGCCCCAGATCAGGCAAGGGGGACGGTCATAGTCAACACCTGCCCGTCCCGTCATCCTGCCCTCGGTGCACTTGGCCAGTCCAGCATCAAAGTCCGGCAGGCCCCTGTCCTCCACCCTTCTCTCTGAGCGAGCAAAGGCAGCGAGACCCAGCGCTGCTCCGACAATGGGAGAGTCCCACGTCCGTCCTGGCAGAGCAGCGAGAATGTGGGCAGTTTCCCTCCCTGTCAGTGAGCCCGCTTTAATCTGTCTCCAGAGCCCAGGTTTTGGCAGCTCATCCCCCAACCTCTGAAAGAGGAGGGTGTGGTCATCGGCATTAGATGAGAATCACAGGGTCCAGGGGAGTGGCAGTGACTCACAGGCCACCATGTGGCCGACAGTGGCTGGAACCTGTCCTCTGTCCCCTCCACCCCACCTCTGCCCCAAAATGAAACCCTGGCTCAAGGTTAGTGAGACATTTGTGGTGCTGGGGGTGTGAGTTTTTAAATAATTTTTACTGCAGGGCACCTCTGAGCCTTCAGTAAACTCAAGTTGTTACCGGAAGGGGTCCCCTTCCAGGGCCCGAGAGTGAGGTCTAACACTCAGAAATGACTTGTCCGAGGAGACACATGTGCTGACAAAGCAAGAGACCTTATTGGGAAGGGGCGCCCCAGCAGAGAGCAGCAGGGTAAGGGAACCCAGGAGAACGGCTCTGTCACGTGGCTCGCAGTCTCAAGGTTTATGGTGATGGGGTTAGTTTCGGGTTGTTTCTGGCCAAGCATCTTGCTTGTGCCCATATTTGGGCTGGCTCAGGGTCCTTCCTGGTGGTGCACGCATCTCTCCGCCAAGATGGATTCTAGCATGAGGATTTGTGGGAGGTTGGCAGGACATATTACCGACTGGCGTCTCCTCCCTCGTTTTGGCCCCTCCTGAATTCTCCCGCAAGCACCATGTTGTTTATCAGGACCTCCTGTCATGAGACAACTCATGCAAGTGGTTATTATCGTGCTTGGCAAAGGCGAGCAGTTTCGGTCAGTGGTTCCCTAACAAGGTGTGGGGTTTCATCTCCAAGAGGGGCCGCCCAGTAGGCAGCTGGGAAGGACAAATCACTTCCCTTCCCTTGTGAAATATTTTTCTTATGAAAAAGGATTGCTTCTAAGGCTATTGCAAGTAAAATTCCTTCTGGATGAGACCTCAGAAACGATAGCAAATGTTTGCAGAGACTTCCTTATGGATGTTAAAATTCAGCTGAGTACCTTTTACAGATCTAATTGGCTCTGTTCAGTGATTCCTGAACTGAGCAGCATCCTGTCGAGCAGACAGAACAGATGTTGAAAGACTTTTTAGAGGCAGAAGGAAGCAGGAACAAGAAAGTTCTGCTGGGCTTCCCCGGTGGCGCAGTGGTTGAGAGTCCGCCTGCCGATGCGGGGGACGCAGGTTCGTGCCCTGGTCCGGGAGGATCCCACGTGCTGCGGAGCGGCTGGGCCCGTGAGCCATGGCCGCTGAGCCTGCGTGTCCGGAGCCTGTGCTCCGCAAAGGGAGAGGCCACAACAGTGAGAGGCCCGCGTACCGCACAAAAAAAGAAAAAAAGTTCTACTAGGCAAAAAAAGCAGGTTGCTTATTGCAAACTTGCTTTTCTTCAGGGGACTGCAGGGGTCTGTCAGGCATATTGCTTAACTAATTCTGATCAGATGATTCCTGATTGATGGTTTAAGATGCCATTTCTGGAAGAGCCAACACTGTCATGGAGTCTCTGTTTGGTGACGTGGGGCTTAGCATAAGCAACTCCATTTTGGGCCTGTTGTCATATTTTTAACACCCAGTTGGAAGTTAATGGGAAAATTTTTACTGCTTTGGTGGAGAGTCTACAAATGCAAATTATGTTGGGTGTTCGTGAAATGTTTCACATCTACGTTGTGAGATGTAGATGTTTCACATCTACGTTGTGAAACGTAGATGATATATTTTTTAAACTGAATTGCTATTAGTTTATTTTTTTAATTTATTTTATTTATTTTTGGCTGCGTTGGGTCTTCGTTGCTGGGTGGGCTTTCTCTAGTTGCAGTGACTACTAAGCCCACGTGCTGCAACTACTGAAGCCCCCGCGCCTAGAGCCCATGCTCCACAACAAGAGAAGCCACCGCAATGAGAAGCCCGCACACCACAGCAAAGAGTAGCCCCCGCTTGCCGCAACTAAATAAAGCCTGTGCGCAGCAACAAAGACCCAGTGCAGCCAAAAATAATAAATAAATAAATAAATAAAATTTATAGAAGAAGATAATAATAATCCATGGGAATTCCCTGGCAGTCCAGTGGTTAGGAATCGGTGCTTTCACTGTTGAGAGTGCGGGTTCAATCCCTGGTTGGGAAACTAAGATCCCACAGGCCACACAGCACGGCCAAAATAAAAATAAAAATAATAAAATAATCCATGGGGGGAAGCATGTTTCATTGCTTACTTATAATTTCCAGGGTTTGTTTAGCCATAGAATTATGCAAATTAAAAGAACAGAGGACTTCCCTGGTGGCGCAGCGGTTAAGAATCTGCCTGCCAATGCAGGGGACACGGGTTCGAGCCCTGGCCCAGGAAGATCCCACATGCCGCGAAGCAACTAAGCCCGTGCACCACAACTACTGAGCCTGTGCTCTAGAGCACGCAAGCCAAAACTACTGAGCCCGCATGCCACAACTACTGAAGCCCGCACGTCTAGAGCCCGTGCTCCACAACAGGAGAAGCTACCTCAATGAGAAGCTGTCGCACCGCAATGAAGAGTAGCCCCCGCTCGCTGCAACTAGAGAAAGCCTGCACGCAGCAACCAAGACCCAAGGCAGCCAAAAATAAATATATAAAAAGAACAGAAAACAATGTTAAGTGCTCTGTTGTTTAAAGAATTGATGGAAAATTTCTTTGAGTGTCAAGGCTATTCTTAAAAGAGACATGACTTAGAACAGGAAAAGAAATTCTTTTTTTTAATTTGAAGTATAGTTGATTTACAATGTTGTGTTAGTTTCAGGTATACAGCAAAGTAATTCAGTTATACATATATACATATAGATTCTTTTTCAGATTTTTTTCCCTTATTAGTTATTACAAGATAATGAATATGGTTCCCTGAGCTATGCAGTAGGTCCTTGTTGTTTATCTCTTTTATATATAGTAGTGTGTATCTGTTAATCCCAAACTCCTAATTTATCCCTCCCTGCCTCCTTTCCTCTTTGGTAACCATCTGTTTGTTTTCAACGTCTGTGAGAAGAAATTCTGACTTGAAGTGGATAATTACTGTGGCATTCCCATGATGATATTTTCAAAAAGACTTCATCCCTTGGAGAATGTGATTCTCTTACACAGATGTTACCAAATACTCTGCCAGCATGAGAGCACATGGAACCATCTTGTGTCATGTTGAGGAAGGGGGTAAAAAGTGGCAACCATGCTCTTGTTTTGTCGGTAGACACCATTTTTAAAGGTCATTGATCAAGAGATGCAACGTGATCCTGAAAAATGGCAAAGCAAAATCTGCTATGAAAGATGGAATTACATGCTTCAACACCTCCAATCTGAAGAACAGTCATCAGCATGAAGTTATTAACTTTATGCCCAAAACACATTCCCTATCTTGGCCCATAATGCTGGTGTTGGGCATGTTTCCTCATGAATGGAAACAATGGAAAAAATTAAATGGACACTCAATGGAAAAAAGAACAAAATCAGTTGGATGTGACCCCCGTTAAAAACTATATTACAATGTAAATGGACACAGACTGGAAGTGCAAGGAATTTTATAAGCAGATTCTGCAAAACCAGAAACTTAAGGAGAACCAAAATATCAAGGACACAAAATTCAAGAGGTACCCTTGAATCATTGATTTCAGATAATCAGTGAATGATTTTTTTTGTCTGAGAAAATACACAAATTGAGTTTCCAGGAAGCAGGCTCAGAGAGAGGCCAGTATGCAACGTGTTGGGAGGAGGAAGTGCCCCAGGGGTGGGTCCCTGTGGAGGGGAGGGGGAGGGGGAGGGGCAGGTGGGGCAGAGGGATGAGATGCAGCCCAACGACAGCCTCAGCCGAGAGTCTTTGGGGAGCTCTGGTGGGGGGGAGGTCTCCAGAGCTGGGGGTCATCATTTATGGATCTTGATCTCAGCATATTCGGTGGTGCTGCTGGCGGCCTCCTGGTCCTGAGGCTCCCAGGGCTTCAGCATGTAGAAACTGAGGGAGGCGTAATGGAGCTCCCGTTCCACCCCAGAAGTGGGGGCGGCCACCACTGGTAGGGGGAGGTCCCGGGGGCTGCCTGGAGGACACTCCTGCTGGTAACCCTGAGTGGAGGGAAAGAAGGGGGTCATATCAGGATAACAGGGCTGGAAGAGAGCAAGTGGGGTCCATAAGTAAACCTGAAAACTGAACATTCAGTCTTTCATCCATTCATTCCAGACATTGGCTGAGGCCCCCATTCATTCATTCATTCATTCATTCAACAAATGCTTGAGCGTAATAATGCCTGGCCCTTAGTAATTAGTTGCCAGTCTCCTGGATTCCTCACAACAATCTACTTGGGAGACACTATTATCCCCATTTATCGGTGGAGAAATTGAAGCTAAGTAAATATCCCCAAATCACACATTTAGTCATTGGTAAGGCCAAGATTCATGCTAGATCTTTCTGACTCCAGTGCTGCCTTATGGAAGAGCTCCCCTGGTGCCAGGCTCTGGATATTCAGTGAGGAACAAAGAAGACACCATTCCTGACCTCCTGCAACTTGCTGGGGTGGGGGTGGGGGGATGGCGGGGAGCAGGCATTAAAGCAGTAGTCAATTGTATTACTATATAATTGCAAATTAAGATGGGACAAAAATGGGATGGATGGTGTGAGGACGGGGATTTGCTCAGACCTGGATGGCCCTTCAGGGACCACTCAGCATTTCAGAGGTTCAGGCAAACACAATCACCCAATTGCATTATGAACCCTAAAATCAAAGGATCTTGTGCCAGAAAGGGTTAACCTTGCCCAAAGAAAATGTGACCCTTTGCCCCAGCACCTGGGAGGGAACCTCTAAGCCCTTGAAATATCTTGACTGATTAGAGTGTCTTTGTTCACCCGGGTCTTGGCCCACACTAGATGGTGTAACATGTGACAGATGGTGGGGGCCTTGGGTCACACAGTATCACACCTCTGCAGACACTGGACACTAAGTTAAGCCATGTGGGCAGTCAGCCATGCCAACGTAACCAACTCCCAATAAAAATGCTGGGTATGGGAGAATTTCTTGGCCGTCCAGTGGTTAGGCCTCCTTATTTCCACTGCAGGGACATGAGTTTGATGCCTCGTCGGGGAACTGAGATCCCACAAGCTGCTCAGTGTGGCCAAAAAAAAGAAGAAACACTCTGGATGTGAAGGCTCAGGTGTGCTTCCCTGTCTGGCAATAGCCCATACATGTTACCACACATCATTGCTGGGAGAATTAAGCACCTTCTGCACAATTCCACTTGAAAGAGGCAACTGGGGACTCATGCCTGGCCTCCCCCAGACTCTGCCCCATGTGCCTTTTCCCTTAGCTGATTTTAATCTCTATCCTTGTCCTGTGATATAACCATGAGTATAAAAGCTTTCAGTGAGTTTTGTGAGTCCTTCTGGTGAGTTATTGAAATTGAGCTTGTCTTGGGGACCCCCAAACTTGATAGTAGACAATAATTACTTTGGGGAGAGCCTTGTGGCATCCTGTCTTGAGGAGGTGAGGTAGGAAGCGGGGGTGGGGGGGGGAAGTGGGTCAGCAGTCCAGAGAGAAAGGAGGAGGTGGGGGTAGGGAGGGCCCAGTTGGAACTGAATATAGTCAGTAAGATGGCTGGGTGGTCCTTGGCTCTGAGAGAGGAGACAGAGAGCAGAGGGAAGGGTGACTCCCAGGTCACTGGGCTGGGTGACTGTGTTGATAGGGTCCAAGAGGAAAAGCCTGTGTGGGTCATGATGAGCGTCTAAGTCATCGAGAGGACTGCAGCCATGGCCATGCTGGGGAGATAGCCAGATGGGATCCCGAGGGACAGAGCGCCCATCACTCACCTGGGAGGTGGGACCCAGCATGGAGGGCGCATCCTTCTCACTGGGGGCCTTCCTGAAGGTCTTCACTCTGAAAGGGGAAGCCAGGACCTTTCAGCAGCCCAGCTGGCTCAGAGCTTGGAGGGCGACTACTGTCCTCCCTGCTTAAGAGCCTAGAAGGGCTGGGACTTCCCTGGCAGCCCAGTAGTTAAGACTCCAAGCTTCCACTGCAGGGGGCATGGGTTCGATCCCTGGTCGGGGAACTAAGATCCCAAGTGCCACACGGTGTGGCCAAAAAATAAGAAAAATTAAAAAAAAAAAAAAAAAGAGGCTAGAAGGGCTGACCAAGGCCAGGGGGTAGGGGGTGCGCCTCACCTTATTGACCTTCATAATGAGAACGGGCGCCCTTCAATGGATAGCTGGGATGGAGGGGTGGGGACAGACCCTGCTCTGATTCCCTGACTCAAGGCCCAGTTCTCCAAAGCCCTGCACCACCCAGATTCCTCCAGGGGGGGCTGCCTGGGATTCCAGGGCTCAGACCCCTTCCCGTCCCCTGCACTCGCCTCCCTCCCCCAAGAGATGACACTCACGTGAAGAAGATGAGGCAGGAACAGAGACTGAGCAGGCCAGCGATGCCAGCTCCTCCGACGGCCCCCAGAACGAATTCTCCTCCAAGCTTGGGCTTCCCTGTAGATGATCGGGGTGTAGGGTGATTCCCCTCCAAGCCCCAGGACCCTCGTGCCCCTTCCTCCCACAGAATTTGAGCTCTCCTCTTCTGCAGCCCCCAACCAGCCAAAGAACAGAACTCTGCTCCCACCCCTGTCTCTCATCCCCTCCCGTCCAGGCCCCTCTCCCCACAAGTTCCATCTTCAAAGGATGGAGACTCCTTTCCCCCTAAGCCTCTGCCCTCAACAGGTCCCCTGACCTGGCAGCAGCAGAACAGTGGCGCTCTGGGCCCCGTGGACGTTCTGGGCCTCGCAGCCGAGTCTGAGGCCAGAGCTGAGCCCCTCGCGGAGGCACAGGGAGCTGTTGGCCCAGGGCCCAGCCGAGCTGGAGGTGACCCTGAAGGAGGCGTTGCTGAAATTCCCCTCCAGCAGCCCCTCCCCCAGCCGCCAGCGCAGGGAGGGGGCCGGCTGGGCTCGGGAGGAACAGTCGCAGTGCAGACCCTCATCCTCCTGGGAGCAGGAGGGTCCCAGCAGCTGCGGGGCGTCTGTGGGGAACGAGAAGTGTCAGCGTGCCCCTCCCCTCCCCTGGACCTGAGTGTCCTCTCCCTGGGTGTTCTCCCTCCTCCCAGCTCACTCTGCACGGAGAGACGCACGGAGGTCCGCAGGGAGCCCTGAGGATGCTGAGCTAGGCAGGTGAATTCGCCTTCATGGCCCGACACCACCCGGGGCACCTGCAGGACCCCAGGGTTCGAGGGATGTGAGGGGCTCAGGGTCCGGCTCCCCCAGGACCAGCTCAGTGTGGCTGGGGGGTTGCTGTCGGTGACACAGGCCAGGCGCAGAGATTCTCCTTCCAGGACAGGAAGAGATGAGCCGTTCCCCAGGTATTTCAGCTCTGGAGAGAGAGAGAGACAGAGACAGAGACACAGAGAGAGACAGACAGAGAGAAAGAGAGAGCTGAGCGCAGGCTATGAAGCCCTGTTTCTATGTCTCTCTCCTTTCTACTTTTTTTTTTTTTTTTTAAGTTGGGAAGGAATCCCACAAGTAGTTTTTTAAGCAGCTTTATTGAGATATAATTCACATACCATGCAACTCCATTTACATACCACCTAAAAGTCATGCGATAACTATCACTGCAATCAATTTTAGAACATTTTCATGACCCCCCACAATACTCTGCACCCCTTAGCCACCACCCGCAATCCTCCCATCACCCCAGCCCTACGCAACCACTAATTTCTGTCTCTATGGATCTGTCTCTTCCGGCCATGGCGTGTAAATATCCAGCTTCTTCCCCTCAGCATGATGTTTCCAAGGTTCATCTACGTGTATCAGTGCCTCATTCCTTTTCGTGGCTGAATCTCATCCATTGTCTGAATAGACCATGTTTTGTTCATCTGTCCATCTGTGGATGGACACGGGTTGCCCCTTAACTTCTCTGAGGCATTTGCCCTCATCCACGTTTCTCTCCTTACTTCCTGAACTGCTCACCATTAGCCGTTCAAGTATCCAAAATTCAAGTCCCAGATCCTTCAAGGCTCTTCAGGACCTGGTCTCTACCTCCTCACCTCCTTTGCCCCGGTTATCTCAGGATAAATAGGGCGTTCACATCTCGCATTCTAAAATTCACAGAGGAAGGAAGGGGTGTCCAGAATGAAGTCCCTCCCACACTGACTCCCCAAGTGACAAATTCCTCTTGTCCCAGGCAACATTCATTGCCAGTTTCTCGTGTGGCCACTCCAGAGCTATTCTGTCATAGCCTCATCTAGTGGCATCGATAATAGACATCCCTGAGGGACCTCCCTGGTGGTCCAGAGGTTAAGACTCCGTGCTCCCAAGGCAGGGGGCCCAGGTTCGATCCGTGGTCAGGGAACTAGAGCAGGCATGCCACGACTAAAAAATAAATAAAAGATCCTGCATGCCGCAGCTAAGACCCAGCACAGCCAAATAAATTAATTAATTAAAAAATAATATATATATATATACATCCCTGAGGCCCCACAATTATGCTCCTGGCCCTAAAACTTATAATCTCATAACTCAGAGTAGGGACTGTGACCCAGTAGATCAGCACCCTTCAGGAGCTGGTTAGAAATGCAGATTTGCAGGCCTCGCTGGGCCTCCAGAGTAAGAATCTTCATTGTCACAAGATCGTTGAGAAATGTGTGTGCTCAATCAAGCTTTAGAAGTATTGCCCAAAAGAAAGGCTATTCTGTTTGCCCAGGGAATGGGGAATGTTTGAAGGGACATTCCCAGGAAAACTAAAATCAGTGAACTCAAACGCTTGTCAAAAGTAGAATGGATAGGGCTTCCCTGGTGGCACAGTGGTTGAGAGTCCGCCTGCCGATGCAGGGGACACGGGTTCGCACCCCGGTCCGGGAAGATCCCACATGCCGTGGAGCGGCTGGGCCCGTGGGCCATGGCCGCTGAGCCTGCGCGTCCAGAGCCTGTGCTCTGCAACGGGAGAGGCCACAACAGTGAGAGGCCCGCGTACCGCTAAAAAAAAAAAAAAAAAAAAAAGTAGAATGGAAAAGAGAAAAACAAAAACAAAAATGGAATGGAAAACTAAGTTCCGCAGTGGAATGGTCTGTCGACAAGGAGACATGGTCATTACAGCTCCAAGCACTGCGGGTGAAGGTCAAGATCATGAGATGTTGCCACACCAAAGTCAAGGCAGCTCTGCCACAGAAAATCCACTCCCAGGTACAGACTCAAAAGAATCGACATCAGGGACTCAAACAGTTACTTGTCCAGGAATGTTCAGAGAAGCACCATTCACAACGGCCACAAGGTAGAAACAACCCAAATGCCCATCAGCAGATGGATGGAGAAACAGATGGTGGTCCATCCACACAGTGGAATATTATTCAGCCGTAAAAAGGAGGGAAGTTCTGATCAATGCTAAAATGTGGATGAACCTTGAAAACATCACATTAAGTGAAAGAAGCCAGACACAAAAGTCCACATATGGTATAATTCCATTTCTGTAAATGTCCAGAATTCATAGCAAATTCACAGAGACAGAAAGTAGATGAGTAGTTGCCTGGGGCTGGAGAGAGGGGAGAAGAGGACTTGAGTACTTAACAGGTACAGGGCTTTCTTTCTGGGTGATGGGAAAGTTTTGGAATTAGGTTGAGCTGGGTAGTTGCACCACATTGTGAATGTCCTAATGTGGACAGTGGTTAAGAATCCACCTGCCAATGCAGGGGACACGGGTTCAAGCCCTGGTCCGGGAAGATCCCACCCAAGTACCGCGGAGCAACTAAGCCCATGTGCCGCAACTAGCAAGCCTGCGCTCTAGAGCACGCCAGCCACAATTACTGAGCCCACGCGCCACAACTACCGAAGCCCGCGCGCCTAGAGCCCGTGCTCCGCAGCAAGAGAAGCCCGCGCACCGAGACGAAGAGCAGGCCCCTCTCGCCACAACTAGAGAAAGCCCGTGTGCAGCAGCAAAGACCCAAGGCAGCCAAAAATAAAGAAATACATATTTTTTAAATAAATAAAGTAAAATGAAATCAATAAAAAGAAGAATCACACAAAATTCAGTGTAGTGGCTTTCTCCGAGGCCAGAAGGGAGGGGCTAAAATCGGGTGCTCCAAAGGTGGAGATGATCTTCTAGTTCTTACCCAGGGTGGTAAGTACCACCCGGGTCTTCCTTTTTTTTTTTTTTTTTTTTTTTTGTGGTACACGGTCCTCTCACTGCTGTGGCCTCTCCCGTTGCGGAGCACAGGCTCCGGATGCGCAGGCTCAGCGGCCATGGCTCACGGGCCCAGCCGCTCCGCGGCATGTGGGATCTTCCCAAATCGGGGCACGAACTCGTGTCCCCTGCATCGGCAGGCGGACTCTCAACCACTGCGCCACCAGGGAAACCCCGGGTCTTCCTTTTATGGTGTTTCCTCATAATTTGCATATGTTTGAAAAATCGTCTTCGCACGAAATGAATAGTAAATAAAAAACAATCTGTCTGGGAGTGAATGGGGGCTCTCCCGTCTCTCCCATCCCCGCTGTATCCCCACGGCCCTCCCTTCCTACCTGTGCCATTTCCTCGGGAGATGCTGATGGTCAGGTTCTGGGGGGCGTCTAGGGCAGAGAGACGCAGTGAGGAAGAGAGTCAGAGCTGACCCTTCCGCGCCCCCCACCCCCCAGGAGGCACAGAACTGGAAGCACAGCAGAACAGGGCCTACATCCTTCCGGCAGACCCTCCCAGCCCCCGGCCTCCGGGTCACCGGCGCCGATTCCCCGCCCCGCGAGCACCCCGCCATCCTGATTCCGCGCTCACAGGACACGTTGAGCATGACGGTCCTCTCCGTGCTCACGCCAGCCCTGCGGAAGGTCACCCGGCAGGTGAGGTTGGTGCCGTGGTCCTGCGGGCCGGGGGTGAGCAGGATCTCCGAGGAGTTATAGGCCCCCTTCGAGTCCAGTCCCGGAGGGCGGAGGGCAGCCCCGGTCCAGGAGATGGTGGGCGGCGTGGCCCGGTCACAGGCCCCTGGCACGGAGCACGCCACGTGGCTGCTAGAGCCGGACTCCAGGGGCTTCTTGATGTAGATATCGGGGGTCCGTGTCAGCGCTGGAGAGGAGAGAGGGAGAAGCCAGACCGCAGAGGGGACCCCTGTGTGTGCCCAGCCCTGATGTGACCATGCGCCAGTGTCCCCCTTAGAGGTGGAGGGACAGGGGGGTCCGTCCTTCCCCCCCATCCCTGTTATCTGTTCCTGGGGACGCTTCCGTGCCTGTCACGTTCACAATGAGCAGGTTATTTTTGTAACTATGTTTCACATCACTTCTCATCAGCTGAAAATAATAGTTTCCACTGTCCCCCTTCCGGGCGTCTGTGATGCCCAGGGAGCAGTTGTTCGCCCCAGGGTCCCCAAGGAGGTGGAATGGGATTTTTCTCTTCTTTTTTACTCCCCTGCCTGGGTTGTTTGTGGCCATGGGAAGGTCCATTTGGGATGGTCTATCCACTTTCCGGAACCATTCACCATAAATGGGTGTAGAGTCGGTCCGGCCAAGCGAGGGATAGGAGACGGTGCAGGGCACAAGGACACACAAACCCTCCTGCACTGTCACCGATTCCTGCACTTGCAGCTGGTACCATGGATCCTGCTGCAGGGACCCTGGGGGGACACAGAGGCTCAGCTGCAGCTCCAGCCCCAGCCCTGTCCCGGCCGGGACCCTGCTCTCCCCACCATCCACGCACTCACCCTCCCGTAGCAGGGGCAGCAGCAGCAGCAGCAACCTGTTCATGTCCAAGGGGCCAGGAGTTTCCAGGACTGTCCAGTTTCTGGACCTGCCTGTCTGTCCGGGGAGGAAGCCCCAACAGGAAGCTTCTGGGGGAGAAGGGGGCAGTGACCATCCACAGATGAGTAAAAGAGGAAGCTCGGAACTGCAAATGTCTGGAAGACATCTCTTCTGACTTCTCCTTTCATAGATGGAAGCATCAGAGCAGAGAGAGGATACAGGGCTGCTCTAAACCCTGACCCCAGGAAGCAGCCACCCTGGGTCAGCCTAGGGGAAGGGCGGTGCCTGGAGCGGGGCTCTCCCAGGAAACAAGCGGGGAAAGGCTCCAGGTGAGGTGCTGGAGGCAGGGATTCATTCATTCATTCATTTATTCATTCATTCATTCATTTGCCAGGCAAACATCTACTGCACGCAGGGGCTGCGGGCAGTGGAGGGTATGACCTCACAAATCCTGCCTCACTTTTGCGTGACCCCAAACCCAGTGCCCCCACCCAGGCTCTCCAAAGTCTACTCACCTCCCTGCCTGTCTTGGGACCGTGTATGTGTCCACACAAGGATCCCAGCTCCACAGTACGAAGTGGAATATTTGCACATGGCTTCATGCTCAGAAGGGCTTCCCACCTGGGGTTTGATGCTCTGAGGTTGCCATCTTGAAATTCCTAATAATTTTATCTTTGAGTTTGCATTTTGTAAGTGAAGTCTAATGGATAAGGAGCGCATGCCAGGGGGATTGGAACTTTGAATCACACAGGGTCAATCCGGGGACGTCCTGGATCTGGAGACAGCTTCTGGGCCCACCCTCGCACCCCCATCCCACCACTTGGGCACAGAGAGGGTCTGGAGTGTGCTGAGTTGAGTGGGTGCCTGTGAGTGTCTGCACTGCCCATCCCCCCAGTCAAGCCCAAGGGATTGGACGTTAACTAGCAAATATAAACACTATGAACAGGGACTTCCCTGGTGGCCCAGTGGTTAAGAATCCATCTTGCGATGCAGGGGATGCCAGTTCGATCCCTGGTTGGGGAACTAAGATCCCATGTGCCATGGGGCAACTAAACTCGCGCACTGCAACTACAGAGCCCAAGTGCTGCAACTACAGAACCCACGCGCTCTGGAGCCCACGCCACAACGAGAGAGAAACCCGTGCACTGCAACAAAAGATCCTGCATGCCACAACTAAGACCCATTGCAGCCAAAAATAAATAAATAATAAATCTATTTTAAAAATGGTTAAAATGGTAAATTTTATGTTATGGGTATTTTAAGACAATTTTTTTTAATAGTAAGAGAAAAACAAAACATGACTGATAGAGAGTCCGTGGAAAAAAGGAAAAAGGTTTTTCCTGCTTTTTTTTTTTGTCAAAGGGACCTCACATTTTCATTTTGCTCAGGGGCCTGCAAAAGATTTAGGCAGCACTTGTAAGAAGCTTCCAGACTCAGACCTGCCCTAAGAGGAGAGTGTGGTCAGCACTGCCCAGGGGCTGGGTTGATGAGCATCTGTCCCTCTCCTTAGGGTCGGGACAACATAGGAATGAAGGACTCATATCTGGCACCACTCTGCTGGCATCTAACCCAACTTCTCAAGTGACTGGCAATACATGTAGTAAAGAATTAACCTCATCCAAAGAGAGGCGTGGGCTTTACCCAGCTCCTGGGAGGGAATCCTAAGCCCTTGGCATGTGTGTCTCAGTGTCCACATTTCCTTTTTATTTTTTAATAAGAATACTGGTCATATCGGATTAGGCCCACCCTAATGACCTCACCTTAACTTGATCACCTGCAAAGACCCTGTTTCCAAATAAGGTCACATTCACAGGTACTGGGGGTTAGGTCTTGAACATCTTTTTTGGAGGGACACAATTCAACCCATAACAGACCCCCAGTAAAAACGCTGGACACCAAGGTTTATACTCCACAAATGCTGTCACACATCGTTGCTGGGTGTATTGGTCAGCTTTGAGTTGCCATAAGATACCACACACTGGGCAGCTTAAACAACAGAAATGTATCAACACTTTCTCACAGTTCTGGAGGCCAGAAGTCCAAGATCCAGGTGTTAGTTTGGCGAGGGTCTGCTTCCTGGCTGGCAGATAGCTGCCTTCTCACTGTGCCCTCACATGTCAGAGACAGAGAGAGGGAGAGAGAGAGAATTCTGGTGTCTCTGTGTCTCTTCCTATAAGGGTACTAATCCTATTGCATAAGGGTCCCACCCTTATGACCTCATTTAACCTTAATTACCCCCTTGTTCCTATCTCCAAATACAGTCACATTGAGGGGGTTAGGGCTTCAACATAGGAATTGGGGATGGGGGGATTCAGTCCGTAGCACTCAGACAATTAAGCACTGTCCACATGACTCCACTGGGAGAGACCACCAGAACCTTGTGCCTGGCCTCCCCTGGACCCTATTCTATTCCATTCTAAATTTTTTTCTTTGGGTGTGCAGCGTGACTTACAGGATCTTTGTTCCTCCACCAGGGATGGAAGCCGGGGCCCCAGCAGTGAGAGTGCGGAGTCCTAACCACTGGATGGCCAGGGAATTCCTTCCTTGGCAAATTGTAATCTGTGTCCTTTTGTTGTAACAAATCCTGAGTATAACAGTTTCTCTGAATTCTTTAAGTCCTTCCAATGAATCATCAAACTTCAGGGCGGTCTTGAGGATCCCCAGAACAGTCTGTTTCCGTCCTCCTCCTCAGACTGTGGTGCAGAAAGCCACCGTTTATCTAAGTGGGGGCGACGGTGCCCACCTGCCTGGGTCTGCCCATCCTGGGGACCAGCGCTCGCCTTTTCGAGCGCCCTCTGGTGGACCTGCAGTGGTCAGCTCTCAAAGAGCCCAGAACTTGTCTAGGATGGGAAGTTGCTGACCGGGAAAATTGCTGAGTTTATCACAAATACATAAAAAGGAAATGGGATAAATGCAGCCTGAAAAGCACAGAAAATGCACAGAGGAAACCCTCAGTTCCTCTTCATCTACAACCAGTTTCTCACTTTACTTCCCTATCGCTTGTCTCTCAAACAGGAGGCAACATCACTTTTTTTTTTTAATATTCATTTTTTTTATTTGGCTGTGTGGGGTCTTAGTTGTGGTACACGGATCTTCGATCTTTGTTGCGACATGTTTTTGTTTTGTTTTTAACTGAGGCACGCAAGATCTTCGACCTTCCTTGCGACGTTTTTGTTTTGGTTTGGTTTGGTTTTAGTTGCAAGATGCGAACTCCTAGTTGAAGCATATGGGATCCAGCTCCCTGACCAGGGATCAAACCAGGGCCCCCTGCACTGGGAGTACAGAGTCTTAGCCACTGGACCAACATGGAAGTCCCTGGAGGCAACATCACTTTTAACTAAATGGTCCCAGCTGGTACCGTGGTGCCCATCCCTCCTCTTGCACTTGCTACACTGTCGTCTACAGCCCGGCCTGGACCCCACGGAGAGCAGGCCTTGGGGGCAGGCTCTGAGGAGAAGGGAAACCAGGATCTCTGCCTCTGACTCGATCGCTCTGCCTTGTCTTGGTTTGAGTCAGTTTTCCAATTTCTACAGAATTGCAAAACAGGCCCCGAAAACTTCCCTTCTTTCAAATCAAGTAGACTATTCATTGCTTTCCCAATAGATGGCCAGAAAGAATGGGGGTGGGGAGGTCAGCCACTGGTAGGATTTCTGGGAGACTCAGGACCACATGGCATGGACACAGTGCTGAGGACCAAGCTGTCACCCAAAGTCAGGAGCACTATTCTTTCTCTTCCATGGGAGATGTCATTGCCTCTGGGCCTCCTTGGCCTGAAAACTAGGTCCAGTTGCCTGGATATAGAGCTCCACCATTCCCGGGAGAAATAGTAGGGTGGAGAGTTTACCCCAGGACTCACAATGAATAACCCAAATGGGTGTGTGTCAGCTTGTGTATGTGTGCAAGTGTGTTTGGGGCCCAGAGCAGGCCATCTCAAAATGTGCTTCAATGGCATATTGATTATTTTGCATTATAGTTACTCAAGAAACTGCCAGGACTTCCCTGGTGGTGCAGTGGTTAAGAATCTGCCTGCCAATGCAGGGGACACCGGTTCGAGCCCTGTTCCGGGAAAAATGGAGCAACTAAGCCTGTGCGCCACAACTACTGAGCCTGTGCTGTACAGCCCGCGAGCCACAACTACTGAGCCCGCAAGCCACAACTACTGAAGCCCACGCACCTAGAGCCTGTGCTCCGCAACAAGAGAAGCCTCCGCAGTGAGAAGCCCGCGCACCACAGCAAAGAGTAGCCCCCGCTCCCCACAACTAGAGAAAGCCCATGCGCAGCAACAAAGACTCAGCACAGCCATAAATAAATATAAATAAATAAATAAATAATAAATAAATAGAAACGGCCAACTCAAGAGGACACTCTGACCCACCTTTCTGCTTCCCTGAGAGCAGGACATAAATCTCTCAAGTGAAAGGTGCCCTCCCCACATCTGGAGGGAGAAGGACACCCTTATCAGCAGACCTAGGGAATTCGAGGCGAGAAGCCTGTGTAAACAAACCTCGTTACTTCTTTAATTTACTACCCCAAGCCTAAATTCTCACTAGATTCTTCACTAATTGGGCACCCAAAGCCCAAGTCTCTTTGTCCTGTCAATTCCTCACAGATTTGTTTCTTTGCCTAAAAAGCATAAAACCTGCCCAATTTGGCCACTTCTTAGGTCCCATTCCAGGTGGAGGGTTCCAGAAGACAGTGTATGTGATCGGCTGAATAATGGCCCCCAGAGACATCCCCGTCTTAATCCCCGGAACGTGTGAATACGTGTTACCTTGCAGGGCAAAAGACCTTTGCAGGTGTGATCACATTAAAGCTCTTGGGGTGGAGAGATTCTCCAGGTGGAGCCTCGTTGTGATCACAAGTTTTTAAGACAGAGGCAGAGGGAGCATGGACCACAGCAGAGGTAAATGATAGATGATGATCAAAGAGATTGTAGTGATGCCAGAACCTGCAAGAAGCAAGAAAGAGATTCACCTCGAGATCCTCCAGGAACCAACCCTGCTGACACCTTGATTTATCTCCCTGAGACTCTGTTTGGACTTTTAGACTCCAGAACCGTAAGAGAATGCATTTGGGTTGTTTTAAGTTGAAGTTGAAGCCCTACTCCCTTGAGAGGCTCTAGAGGAGAATCCATCCCCTTGCCTCAAGGCCCCTTCCGCCATCTGCAAAGCCAATGGCGTAGCATCTTCTCTGTCTGCCTCTGCTTTCATCTGCTTTTCCATCACACGGGCTTCTCTTCTGTGTTCAACTCTCCCTCCACCTCCCTCTTAGGAGAATGCTTGTGGTTACATTTAGGGCCAATGCAGGGAATCCAGGATAATTGCCCCATCTCAAAATGCTTAATTTAATCACATAGGCTAAATCATTTCTGCCATAGAAATTAACATTCACAGGTTTCCAAAGATTACGAACTGGATATCTTTGAGGGCTCTGTTCTTGCACATAAATATTGCATGATTCCTTTTATATGAAGTATTCGGACTGGGCAAAGCCACAGGGACAGAAAGCAGATTAATGGTTTCCAGGAGCTGGGGGGAGAGTGGTTTTGGGGGTGATTGCTTAACGGGTCCAGGCTTCCTGTTTGGGGTGGGGGAGGGGATGAAAAAGTTCGGGAGCGAGATAGTGGTGATGGTTGCACAGCACTGTGAATGTGCTCAATGCCACTGAAATGTACAGTTTAAGATGGTTAAAATTGTAAACGTCATGTTATGTATGTTTTTATTGAAGTATAGTTGATTTACAATGTTGTGTTAGTTTCAGGTATACAGCAAAGTGATTCAGTTAGACATATATATCTATCCTTTATCAGATTCTTTTCCATTATAGGTTACTACAAGATATTGAATATAGTTCCCTGTGCTATACAATAGGTCCTACTTTATATATAGTAGTGTATATCTGCTAATTACCAATTCCAAATTTATCCCTACCCCGCTTTCCCCTTTGGTAACCATAAGTTTGTTTTCCATGTCTGTGAGTCTATTTCTGGTTTGTAAATAAGGTCATTTGTATCATTTTTTTAGATTCTACAAATAAGTGCTATCGTATGATATCTTCCTCTGTCTGACTTACTTCACTTAGTATTATAATCTCTAGGTCCATCCATGTTGCTGCAAATGGCATTATTTCATTCTTTTTTATGGATGAGTAATATTCCATTGTGTGTGTGTATATATACATATCACATCTTCTTTACCCATTCTTCTGTCGATGGAAATTTAGGTTGCTTCCCTGTCTTGCTACTGTAAACAGCACTGCTATATATTTTGTATTTTTAACACAATTTTTTTAAGTCCTCAGGGCCACTAATACAGAAACAGCACATTTCTGGCTATTATCAACATAGTAATTCAAATCAGCTATGAAACAGGACTGAGTCATTTACCCCCTGGTGGATTGTTTTCCTAGCACTACCGTAATAAAGCACCACAAACTGTGGTGCTTAAAATAACAGAAATGTATTTTCTCACAGTTCTGGAGGCTAGAAGTCCAAAATCATGGTGTTGGCAGGGCTCTCCTCTCTCTGAAGTCTCTAGGGAAGGACCCTTCCTTGCCTCTTCCAGCTTCTGGTGGCTGCTGGCAATCTCTGGCATCCCTTGGCTTGTGGATGCATCCCTGCCTCTGTCTTCACCTGGCCTTCTCCCTGCATCTCTGTGTTTCTTTTCTTCTTGTAAGGACATCAGTTATATGGGATGAATGACCCACCCTACGGTAATGTGACCTCATCTTAACCAATTACATCTGCAATGACACTATTTCCAAACAAAGTCACATTCTGGGGCTCTGGGAAGAACATAAATGTGGAGGAGACACTATCCAACCCAGTACACTTGGTCAGATGGTCATTGGGAACTCCAGGTGGAACTTGAACATGGTTGAACATTCAGGGCAAGACCACAGAGCAGCATACGTAGGTGATACAGGAATCTCGGGACCTGTTAATGTAACTGGCCTTTGCCTTCTAGCCCTGTTAGATCCCTTCCCCTGAAGGAGGGTTAATGCCACGCCCAACCTTACTTCATAATTCATCACGGTTCAGTACTGAAGAGGCAGTGTAGCTCCATAACACTTACTGACCAGCTCACATTACTTTCTCTTTATGTCTTTACTGCAATCTGGATGTCGCTCATTGTAAGAAAATGATTTATTTACTTGTCTGGCTATTCCACTGACCCAGAGACAGGGCCCCACGCTAGATTCAGCTGTGACTCCAGTACTAACTGTTGTCTAGTTGGACCCTGGGCTCCTTTGCAGTATTTCACTGGCTTGGGCAGCTCCCCGCCCCCCGCCAACTATGCCAAGGGAACTGGGTTTACTTCTACCGCAAGCACAATGCCGAGGAAAAACTCTGGTCGTGGAATCAAGGTCACTGGACTCAACTCAGAGATCTCCCTAGGTGGGGAAATGTGGCTTTGGTGATTCACTCCCCTACTGTGATCCTCAGTTTTCTCTTCCGTAAAGTGGGAATTTTTAGCAATTGGTTTAACAAACACACCAGGCCCTTCAAAGTGATTTACAAATATTAACTCATTTAATGTTCAGACAGCCCTATCAAGTAGGTGCTATTAGTCCCATTTTAGAGCAGAGAAAACTGAGGCACAGAGAGGCTAAGCGAGCTGCCCAAGGTCACACAGCCGCCTGGATTCCACCCCGGGTTGTCCCGCGCCAGACTAGGCGGGGAGGCCTTCCTGTATCGGCAGGGTGGTGAATTTGAGGTCTCGTCCGTCCTCCCATACAGGGATGTGAGCTCTGGGAGGCGCACAGAGGCATTTAATGAACACTGTGGAATGAAGGGATGAGTGGCTATTTTAGGATGGCCACATCCCTTCGTGACCGCCTGCACCCTCCTGCCGCTCTCTGTTCTGGGAATTCTGTTCGTGGTCAGGGCTTCTAGTCCCAGTAAACCGGATCCTCGGGGCGAGAGAAGACCCCAAGGAAATCACGGGCTTGGGCTGAGTCAAGGTTGGAGGTTAACCCACTCACAGCGGGGCACAGGCGCCACCTGGCGGCGGAGTCCTGCTAAGACAGAGACGCTGGGAGACCAGGAACGTTTGCTTTGGGTGTGGTTGAATCGGCAGCTTTGAAAGGGAGTTGATAGCGGGTGGGCAGTTGTCTGAAAATCAGTATTTGATAGTGGGTGCTTCATAACTTTGGCTTCCAAACTTTTCTGACCGTGATGCAAAGTAAGATATGATTTCACATCAACATAGTTTCACAAAATACCACTCTGTGATACATGGTATTTTGTATTCTGTTCTATTCATATCTTTAAACACTGGTCAAAATCCTTTAAATTGATATCCGACTCTATAATGGGTGCCCATCTGCACCATTATTTTCAGCTCACGAAGAAAGATTATGATGGAGAAAGGGTTAGCTCCCAGGTCCAACTCTTTCCAAATTCCTCGTGATTTCTCTCCACATTTGTGCTACCTCTCAGGTCCAGCACTGCCATCCCTGACTTCAAGATAAGGAACCTAGGCTCAGAGAGGCAAAGACGCCTGTTTTTCTGGAGGAGAAAAAGCACTAAGTTCTCCTAATTTCACTGTTATTAAGTCAAGTTTAATTTAGTTCTTTCTCCTTCTTTGCTGATAAGATTGAGCCACACTGGCCTGTGGTTTTCTTGTCATGTACGATGTAAATTATTGACATTCCAGAACTCGGGCTTTTCTTTTTTTTTTTTCTTTCTGGGCTTAAAATTGCAAGTTTTCATAGGTAACAAAACGAATCAGAGATGGAGATCAAGAGTCTGTGCCTATTCTAGATTGTTCAAACAAACCATCCTTCTTAAATATGCATAAAGGTGACAGATCAAATATGAAAATCATCTTCTGAGCAACAATTGTCAAGGACCTCCCAAGCCAAAATCCACAGGAGTGCCAGAGGAGAGTTAGCACTAAAGATCATTTGGGGCTTCCCTGGTGGCGCAGTGGTTGAGAGTCCGCCTGCCGATGCAGGGGACACGGGTTCATGCCCCGGTCCGGGAAGATCCCACATGCCGCGGAGCGGCTGGGCCCGTGTGCCACAACTACTGAGCCTGCGCTCTAGAGCCCGCAAACCACAACTACTGAAGCCCGCGTGCCTAGAACCCATGCTCCGCAACAAGAGAAGCCACCACAAT
Source organism: Delphinapterus leucas (assembly GCF_059928025.1). Lineage (NCBI taxonomy): Eukaryota > Metazoa > Chordata > Mammalia > Artiodactyla > Monodontidae > Delphinapterus > Delphinapterus leucas. The sequence goes on from NC_143148.1 coordinate 7,132,390, forward strand.
GAGAAGCCCGCGCACCACAAGGAAGAGTAGCCCCCACTTCCCGCAACTACAGAAAGCCCGCACGCACCAACGAAGACCCAACGCAGCCAAAAATAAATAAATAAATAACTTAAAAAAAAAAAAATTGGAGGGAGAGCGTGCATGTGAAGTAACTGCTTAAAGGGCATGGGGCTATATTTTGGCATGATGGAAATGTTTTGGAACTAGATAGAGGTGGTGGTTGTGCAACATTGTGTGAACTAAATGTCACTGAATTGTTCACTTTTAAATGGTTAATTACATGTTATGTGAATTTCACCTCAATGAAAAACAATTCAGACTTGGTAAAGAAAGACTTTCTTCAAAAGGATTATTGCAAAGCAGAGGAGGGGCTATTGCAATGGGAGAGGCACTATTATAATCAGGAAAACCGTAAGATTTGCAAGCTGCACAAGGGTCAGACAGCAGAGTTTTTCTTTTATAGGGAGGAGTAAACAAGGCTAAAAAGAATGAGATGTGGGGAAGTGGGATGACAAGGTAGCTTGCTAGAACAGTAGATCAGAGAGAATGGTTTATCCTGAGGCCACCCTATTCAGAGGTTGTATTAGGGCTCAGGCTAAGGATGGACCAAAATTCTGGAAGGGATGTGGTGGGAGACTTAACTTAGGTTTGGTTAACAAGCATTTTGTGCCGACTGATCCATGGTGGGCAAAACAGCTAATCGTTTATGAGTCCAAAAAATGGAAATTTGGAGGATCTGTGTGTTGCCTTGTCTTAGGTCAACAAGGGGCTCATCCATGGGTCTTATCTAAGTCATATGGGGAAGGGTGCTTCTTGGCAGTAAGCCATTTCCTGGAAAGCAGAAGTTGGGGGGTAGGGTGCAGGGCAGGGGATTTCTTCTCTGTTGTCCAGACGCATAAGGCTCAGGTAAATGTCAGCACTGTCACAAATATGTTTTACTGTCGAGTGGAGAAGGGCAAAACCTGCCCCTTTGGCCAGGTCAGCCCTCAGGTGGAATTTCAGCCCCAGTTCACAACACCTGGCTGGCCCAAGTGTCGAGACTTGAATTTAAGTAGAAATAAATACGAACATAGCAGTTCTCACGCTTTTTGGTCTCAGGGACCCCTTTGCACTCTTAAATAAATAACAGAGACCCCAAAGAACTTTTGTTTGCATGGGTTATATCTATCAATATTTATAGTCCCACGTGCCACGACTCAAACCGAGCCAGAACTCAGATTGGGACTTGAATCCACAGTCTTTTAATTGAGATCACACACCTGGTCTCAGGACTTAATGAAGCTCAGTTTCTTGATGTCTCGCTTCAGAAAAAATTCAGTGAGAGACAAAGTGATAGGTAGGAAGTGGATTTATTTAGAGAGAAACACACTCCACCAACAAAATGTGGGCCATCTCAGAAGGCAAGAAGACCTGAAGTATGGGGTGGTTAATTTTTATGGGCTGGGTAATTTCACAGGCTAATGAGTGGCAGGATTATTCCAACTATTTGGGGGAAGAGGCGGAGATTTCCAGGAATTGGGCCACTGCCCACTTTTTGGCCTTTTATGGTTAGCCTCTGAACTGTCATGGCCCTGGTGGGTGTGTTATTTAGCATATGCTAATGTATTACAATGAGCATAGAATGAGGCTCAAGGTCCACTGGAAGTCAAATCTTCTGCCATCTCGGACCTAGTTAGTTCTAACCAGTTTTTGTCATGTCCTATGGTTATGTCATTCTTTTAAAGGCTGTGCCCTGTCCCTTTCCTTCCTGTTTCGGTTTTAGCAATTAAAATTACAAAACTTTTAAATTGAGAATACAAAAACACATATTCCATTAGCCATCAGAGTAACGATGTCATACATCACATAACCTCTGGAAAATTCCAGAGAGAGAGAGAGGGAGAGGGAGAGGGAGAGGGAGAGGGAGAGAGGGAGGCAAATAACATCTTACTATTACTCTGAAAATAGTTTTAACTTTGTAAAATACCTGAAAGTGCCTTGGGGACCCTGAGGTCCCCAGACAACATTGGGAACTGCTGGCCTAGAAGCCCCTGCATCCCTGTATTCCTGACCCCGGCTGACTCTCTTAGTTCTATCTTAATGACCAGACTCCCTAACATCCAGTTTCCCCTTTTCCTTTTGGTAATAGGACCACCTAGGCTCTGGCTGAGAAAATGACCACCCATCTAGAGACTATATTTCCCAGGCTACTTTGCAGGTAGGTGTTCCCACGTGACAAATTTCAGCCAAAGGAAGGGAGCAGAAAAGATGTGGAAAACTCCCAGCTCACATCCTTAAAAGGAGGGTCCTTAAAAGGAAGCTGCTTGCTCTCCAGTATCTCTTTGCCCTTTCCTGCTTTCCATAACAAAGTTATAGCGATGATGACTTGGCTTCAAATGTCTTGAAGAGGCTGACACTTTAGGAGAATGGTTCCCAAATTGTGGTCCCCAGACCAGCTGTAGCTGCAGCAGTGGCACCTGGGGCTTTGTGAGAGAGGCAAATTCTCAGGCCCCATCCAAGACCTGCTGAATCAGAAACTCTGGGGCATGGGGCCCAGGACTGTGTTTCCAAAAACCGTCCAGGGGATTCTCATGCACAATCAAGTTTGAGGACCAGAGCTGGGAGATGTGGAGCAACAAGGTAGAAGGAAACTGGGTCCATGGATCACCTCAGCAGGTAGGGCCGACCTACTCCCTGCCCCACCTACCAGTGTGGATATTTACATGAGAAAATCAATCCATCTCACTAAAGCCTCTGTTATGTGGTCTTTGGTACATCGATACCTTCATCGACAGTACATTTAAACACACTCCTTGATTCTTCTTGAATTAAACATCTTAGGCATATGCCACACAACCATCAGAAATGGCTACTATTGGGTTGGCCAAAAAGTTCGTTCGGGTTTTTTCCATAATGAACCTTTTGGCCAACTCAATTTTTTTTTTTTTTTTTTTTTTTTTGCTGTACGCGGGCCTCTCACCGTTGTGGCCTCTCCCGTTGCGGAGCACAGGCTCCGGACGCGCAGGCTCAGCGGCCATGGCTCACGGGCCCAGCCGCTCTACGGCATGTGGGATCTTCCCAGATGCACGAACCCGCGTCCCCTGCATCGGCAGGCGGATTCTCAACCACTGCACCACCAGGGAAGCCCTGGCCAACTCAATATTAAACAAAAAAATTTTTTTTAAAAAAAGGAAAAGACTAAGTTGGCAAGGATTGGAGAAACTGGAACACTTGCGTACTGGTGGTGGGAACGTAAAATGGTGCCGCCACTGTGGAACACAGCTGGGCAGTTCCTCAAAAAATTAAAAATAGAATTACCATTTGATTCAACAATTCTACTTCTGGTTGAAACTTGAGGACCTTGAACAGTACCTCATATAAGTGGAATCATACACTATCTTTTGTGACTGCCTTATTTCACTTAGCATAATGTCCTCAAGGTTCATCCACGTTGTAGCATGTGTTAAAACTTCCTTCCTTTTTAAGGCTGAATCATATTCCATTCCTACAGCTAGGAGTACCCATGTAACATAGCTCTAGACAATGAGATGTAAGCAGAAATCTACCAGAGTCAGCTAAGAAAGATTTGACCTCCTGCCTCAAATTTAGATACAATGCCTGGAGCTGTGGCCTCCATCCCGTGACCATGATGTAAAAGCCAAGAGAATCAGAGAGACTTCAGTTAACAGCAGCAGCCTCCCTCTAGACTTCTGTGGGAAAAAACTTACGTGCACACCACTGATGGGCAGGTCTGCTGTTACTTGCAGCCAAAAGCATTTGTAACTAATACACTTGGTCAAGTTATATCACCTCTGTCTCCCCAACCGGAATGTAGGTTCCACAGTGGCAGAAAACATGACTTTGTTCACCACTGTGTGACCAGCCCTTCCTCTCCCAGCCAGTGCTCGGCAGAGACCACACAGATGGAATGAGTGTTTGTGGTTATTCATCCAAAACCTAACAATACCTTCCTTTGGGGTTGACTGAAATAATCATGCAAAATGCTTAAAATAGCACTCGGTACACAGTAAGCCTTCAAAAAACAGATATAGCTGAATGTCTCCGCCATGGCTACCAGGCCACCTCCCACTTCCTCCCGACTTCCCCTGGGAAGCTTTGCTCAGACGGCTGGCTCTTCATCACAGGGTACCCCACAACTGTGCTGCAGCCATCTAGCCCCTTTTGGTGTCACCCTTTTTGGTGACAAGGACCACGTGGAGCTCGCACCTTTGGCTATTCTCTCTTTTCCCTGTCTACGTAAGTAACAAATTGAAGCTAAAGTGGGTCTTGTACATTTACCCGTTCAGTCAGTCCCGTCTTGGCCTTGACTGTGTGTCGGTGTGTGTGCTTGACCGTAAGTATTATGTTATTTCCATTATTATCATTATCGTCTTTGGTCTAAGACTGCCCTCCGAGCAACTTCTCCTCTCAAAGACAAGACGCACAGCCAGAGGAAATTCTTCATTTTATTTCCACTCACAACCCCCAGAAAGGATCAGTCCCCGCCCTCCCTCACCTAGAGGCAGCCCCTCCCCCAACACCTTCACAAAACACTGATTTCCTCCCAGAGCTAAAATGAACACCCAGTCACCCATTATGGCCATTCCCCCCCACCCGCCCACCTCCCCAGCTGCCCACTTATCCACCTGCTCTGTGAACTCGGCCACCTTTTGGTTCCACCCCCAAATGTAGTTCCCCAAGGTCACTTGGCTTATTTTGCTTGTATTCTACGGGCAGCTTTCTTAAAGCCCTCCCTGACGTAGTCTCCAGATGGCTTCCCTGTCCTCCTTTGCATAGATGTTCTGCAGATTCCTGGCCTCACTTCCCTGCTTGAGAGACCAGGTTTCCAAGCTCTCCCCTGCCCCCCCAATTTCCCATGGGCCTCTGTTCCTCAGCTGTTAGTTGAAGGGTATAGATGTTGACTAAGGCCAAACATTCCATGATTCTGGGGAGGGAGGAGGGGAGCAAATTCAGAATGGACAGGAAAGGAGGCAAGGATAAAAGGGGAGGGGGAGGGGAAGTTTGGACGGCAGCTAGAGGCAGGGGGATGATGGGCGACCTCCCAGCTCAGCCCCAGAAACAGAAGTGAGCCACAGCCGAAGAGCAGCATGGCAGCTATGGCCTGAAGACCCGGCCCAGCTAGCTGGGCCGGGTCCTCTGGCTTCGAGCCTTGTACACTTCGATAAGCAGATCCTTGACGTACTGGATCTCCCGCTCCACCGACTCAGCCCTCTCCCTCAGCTCCCGGTTCCGGGCCTCCAGCCCCTGGCACTCGCCCTCCAGGGCCTCGCCCTCTGCACGCTTCCTCTGGCGGTACCTCAGAGCTGCTGACTTGTTCTGGTCTCTCTTCTTTTGCTTGCGGTCCCCTCGGGTGGCGGCAGGATTGGGATAGGGGGTGGGGCGGGAGGGTTGAGGGGGAGGAGAAGGGGGTTGCTGTGGGGGGCACAGGGGCGCCAACCCCGAGTCCCCCTGCTCGGCCTCACTGCGGCAGTAGATGGCCAACAAGTCGAGGGTGTCCGGGGCCGGGGTCGGGGGGAGGTCAAAGGTGGGCAGGGGGAGGGGAAGGGAGAGAGCGGGTGCCGTTGCTGGCTGTGTCGGAGGTGGGGAGGATGGTGGGAGGAGTGGGGCATCAAGGAAGTCTTCCATCTGCTCCAGCTCCTTCTTGAGGAGGGAGGCCATAGCTTCCAGGTCAGGTGGGGGTGGGGAAGGTGGGGGGAGGGCACCTGAGGGCAAGGGGGGCTCCAGAGGGAGGAGGGCTGTAAAGTCCACCCTCTCGGTCATCCAGTCAGAGAAGCCGTCGCCTGGAGGATTGGAGAGGGACAGAAAGCTCCTTGAGTTCCTAAGCCTCCACCCAACCAGGTCCCACTCACGACTACTTCATTCGTCCCATTCGTTGAGTAAAACCACCAACCAGCCAATCAGTCAACCAACCAATCAAGGAATCATCAAACCAGTCAACAGACCAACAGACCAGCCAACTAACCGACCAATTAGCCAAACAATCAATGAACCAGTCAACCAACCAATGACCCAAACAACAAAACAGTCAACCAGCCATTTCTTCAACCATTCTAACATCCTCTTTACCGATTAGCCTACATCTGTGGTTTCTTGATTTACCCTCTAGTTTACTCGTAAACGGCAAACTAAATCACACATAAACACACCCTGTTTCATCTTTAATTAATTATTGAAAACCCACTATGTACCAAGCATTTGGGATACACTAATGAATAAAACACTTCCTGCCTCAAGAGCTCTGCCTATGCTGTTTCCTCCACCTGAAAAGCTCTTCCCTTTTTTTTTTTTTTTTTTTTGCAGTACACGGGCCCAGCCGCTCCACGGCATGTGAGATCTTCCCGGACCGGGGCACGAACCCGTGTCCCCTGCATCGGCAGGCGGACTCTCAACCACTGCACCACCAGGGAAGCCCAGTTCTTCCCTTTTCATGGCTCATTCCTTACCATTCTTTAGGTCTCAGCCAAAATGTTACTGACTTGGAGAGGGTTTCCTGGTTCCCCGCTCTAAACGTGTCCTTGTTGTCATTTTTAAAAAATATATTTATTTATATATTTATTTATTTTTATTTATTTAGTTGCGCCGGGTCTTAGTTGAGGCAGGCAGGCTCCTTAGTTGCAGCATGCGGACTCTTAGTTGCGGCATGCGTGTGGGATCTAGTTCCCTGACCAGGGATCGAACCTGGGCCCCCTGCATTGGGAGTCTTAACCACTGCGCCACCAGGAAAATCCCCCTTGTCATTTTTAAGCTCAGCTACTAAGTGTTTCCCACTTATCCCCATGCATCATGGTTTAATATGTCTCTTGTCTGTCTCCCCAGTAAAGTGTGAGCTCCAAGAGGGCAGGGATCATGTCAGTCTTGTTTCCAGCTGTATCCCCAGCACCTAAGACAGTGCCTGACATATTATACATGCTCAATAAATACTTATTGAATGAATGAAAAGTGAATGAATGAATTCTTCTCCCCTGCCCCCCACAGCCCAGCTCACCCCACCTCCATTCTTTGCCTGCCCTTACCTGCCAGGGGCTCTCCCCCCGCTGGAAGCCCGCCCTCTAGGGCTCCCCCAAGGACCTCATAGGGGCCCAGGGGGGCAGGGGCCAGGGGGAGTTTCCCATAGTCTACGAGCCAGCCCAGCCCGCTAGCTGGGAGCAGGGTCCTGTCCAGCTCCAGCCCCAGGGTCGCCAGGAGTGACATGGCTGCAGCACGGGCGTTGGGCACGGATGGCAATGGAGAAGGCTGCACCAACAAGTGGCAGGAGGCTCTGGCGGTTACTCAGCTGGACGAAGACAGGCACCAAGGCAAAAGCGGAGTACCTACGAGTGTGACACAAAAGTGAGTGGGTCAGGGGCCAGCCTAACCTACTGCCAAAGCCACGGGGAAACCAAGCCATACCCCCAGGGCCCCGGGATTCCATGCCCTTTCAGAATTCTAAATCTGCCCTTTCTTTCCCCAAATCTGAGCCCCACCCATTCCCAAGGGAATTCTCTTTACGTCCGACTTACTTTTCTTCAGAATTCCCCAGACCCAATCCTTCCAATACAGAAACCTATGGTCTCCCAGGGGAATTTCCTTAAGTCCCTCCCACCTACCGCATAATATTCCGTTTCATTAAAAAAAAACACTCAATCCCAGGGGAATTTTCTTGCAGCCACGCCTCTTCCTCTAAAATACATCCTTTAGGCCCCAGCTCCTCCCTAGATTCCATCTCAAATCTCTTCCCAGGGGAATTCCCCCCTGTCCCGCCCCTTCATCAATGTCATCCGTTCGAATCCCACCCTTCCCTTTGAATTTTGCGGTGATTGCCACTGTCCCTCCAAATCCCGCCCCCACGGTTTATTTTAGCTCCACCCCTCCCCGACGATTCCCCAGAGGCCTCGCCTCTTTCTCAGATAGAAACACCATCCCCTCAGCTAACGGTTTTCTTAGTCCCGCCCCTTCTCACCGTGGGTTACCCCCCCCAAGCCCCACCCCCCGTGACGCCTCTTATCCTAGCTCCATCCCCTTAAACGGGTCGTTTCTAAGTCCCGCCTTCTCCCCTGTCAATCTAAACCAACCCCCCCCCCCCGCCCCCCGGAGGTGCCTGAATGAAACGGAGGGAAGATGTGCTTTGCGCCTGAGCAAAGTGGAGGCGGGCGGGTGGAGGCTGCAGGCGGAGAACAGCTCCTCACTCTCCGCCATCCACACGCGGCTCTCTCGCCGAGGGCTAAAGCGCATGCTCCACCGCCGTAGCGGCCCCATTGCTCCCTCAGGCCTCCGCCCTCCTGGGGGTCAGTGCGCACGTGCGGCTGCTTACTGCCCGCCCTTTGCATAGAAATACTACCGCTGGTGGACAGATGCGCATGAGCAATCGCTCGCAGACTCATTCAGGGCGGGGGCGAACCACCACCCTCTCTGGGAACTAGTGCGCAGGCGCAAACGCACATGTGCTGTCTTTAAACACCAACGTTGTCTGGAAGAACGCACCCTCCCCCCATCGGGCCGAGTGCGCATGCTCAACCGCGCGCGCGACCGACCCGTCTTCCCTCTTCTGCGCCTGCGCGACCGTGATTCCTCAGTCTCGTCTCCCTACGCCCCAGACTCGGTTGTGAGGGCCGCGAGCTTCGAAAGGGCGGGAAAGGCCGTTGGAGAGGGAGAGGCGAGCGGTTACTCACTCCATGGCTGCGCAAAGGAGAGGCGGCGGCAGCCTCGGCTGAAGAAAGAAGGTAGGAGCGGAGAGCGCAGGCGCGGTGAGCGCGGAGACTGGCCGGGGGCACAGAGGGGTCGCGGCTACAGAGCCATGGCCGGGGCTACGCGGGCTGAGGTGGCGTCGCGGTAGTGTGAGGAGAAATCATGATCTGAGGGTGGGGAATGAGGTGACCCCGTGGACTGGGGACAGATATACCGGAGGTGGCGCAGCACGGCCTGCCCGGATCCTTCCGCGCCCCGCCCCGCGCGGCCTCAACCGTGAGGCGGGCCTGACCGCCCGCGCTCGGGGATCCCGGGATCCGGCCCCCTCATCCTTCCCACCCCGGGAATTCAGGCCTCTCCTTTCTCTGACCTGTAGATCTAGCCCCGCTTTCCTCCCAGCTTCGGGGGTGCCGACCCTTCTTTCCCTCTGACTCTGGGGTCCGCGGTCCGGCTCTCTGCTCCCTCTGATTTGGTGACTCGGCCCTTCCTCTTCCCTGAGACCCGCACTAGTTCATTTCGCCTTTCTTTTCCCCTGCTTCGCGAATTTCCGGTCAGCCACATGTTGATCTCTTTATCCTTAATTGCCGTTCCACTCTGAGAACACTTTTTGTGGCTTAGAGTCTGGCGTGGGTCACAGAGCACGCTCCGTTCAAATCAGAGACCGGCGAGGGTGGCCTTGGACAAATAAATTCTCTAGCCTCTCAGATAGGGGATTATTTGTAAAGTAAGGAGAATAATCAAGTGTACCTGGTGGGGTCGTTTGTGAGAAATAAGTCCATTCCTGTGAAACCCAGATCCCACCTCCTACATGCTCGCTCAGCGTCTTTTATGATCAGTAGGAGGGAACTCTGAGCCCCGCGTCAACCCTTCCGACCCCCGTGGCCGGAGCCCCAGACACTTAACCATGCAACACTTGCTAATAGGTCGTTCTTGTGTTTCCTTCACTCCTCCAAGGTGATTTCCAGCCATCCCTGCCCGCTCCCATTCAAATGATGGACGCTCAGCCCCATCTTGATGCAGGGAGTCGGTCATCGCCCCCAGTCTTATCTTTTCTCCATCCCCTGCCCACCTCTCCTCAGCCCATATCCTTAGCACTCCTTTCAGGCCCGTTGGTTCATTCTTCTGTCCCTGCCCCTCCCCTAGACTTCCTTTCGAAGGATCCTCTGCCTCGGCTGCGCCCCCGCCCCCGCCACTAGATCAGTCTTCACACTCTGCCAGAAAGAGGGAGATCTGTACTTGCATCGCTAAAAGAGATCGGGCTTCCTAGCCATCCCCTCCCCCTGCACTGGACCCTCCACCAGCCCCAAGTGGATGTGGGTCTTCCCTCCTTTTCCCACCCTGCGTTCATCCACATCAGGACATTACACCTGGAGTTCAGCTTTTCATCACTTTTGTGGTGCTTATGAGACTGAATCAAGATCCAAAGAAGGTGGGGGACCCTGATCTTGAGAGTTAGCTGGGAGTGAATACACACAGGCTTCTTCTTTCCTCCCAAATGCATGTGCTCTTTTCTTCTCCCGGTTTTATTGAGATATAATTGACGTGTAGCACTGTATAAGTTTAAGGTGTACGACATAATGATTTGACTTACGTACCTCGTGAATTGATTACCACAATAAGTTTAGTGAACATCCGTCACCTCCTGCAATTGCAACACTAAAGAAATAGAAGAAATACATACGTTTTTCCTTGTGATGAGAGCTTTAGGATTTATACTCTTAACAACTTTCATATACAACATATAGCAGAGTTAATTATATTTACGTATTGTACATTACATCCCTCGTACAGGCTGCTGCTGCATACAGGAAGTCTTTCCTGGGATCTGGCCATGTTCCCTTATGATACTTTGCTGTCCGCTCTGCCAGCTCTTGCCCTATAGGGGCTGTGTTGTTACCAAGGCAGCATAGAGTAGTGGTTAAGAGCACAGTCTCTGGAGCCACGTTGTTGGGTTCAAACGCTGAGTACACCCCACTTACTAGCTTACTGGCAATTTCCCTTCCCTGTGCCTCGGTTACCATTAACAGTGCCAGAATAAAGCATGGAGTTAACAGAAACGTACTGAGGTACGTGGCCGTTAATAGTACCTGCTTCTTAGTACTGTTTTGAGGATTAAATGAGTTAATCCGGGTCAAGTGCGCTTAGACTAGTGCCTGGCACACAGTAGGTGCTACATAAGGGGGTTTTATTATTACTCTTATTGAGTTGGATATGTTTTATCTCCATTGCTAAGCAGTAGTGCTTTTAAAGTTCTTCTAAGTAAGAAGGACCGACTTCCACTCCTCAGTGTAGATATTTGAGCGATAGCAGGTGGGATTAGGGGAGTCTGTTGGACAGGCCGCTGGCAGTGAGGGGGCACAATCACTCCCCAGTCTTCTTCGAAAAGACCTTCTAGATTATAACCGGTGGACTAGGTATTTTTCTTTAAATAAACTTTTTATTTTGGAATAATTGTAGATGTACTGCAAAGACAGTGCAGAGAGTCCCCTTATACCCTCATCCAGTCTCTGTCACTGGACATCTTGCATTATGCTCGTACATTTGTCACAACTCAGGAGCCAACATCAGTACGTTTCTATTACCTAGACTCCACCTTGTCTTCTGATTTCACCAGTTGTTCGTTAACGCCCTTCCTTTGTTCCAGGATCCCCTCCAGGATGCCGTCTTACACTTTAGTCGTCCGTCTCTTCAGCCACCTCTGCTCTGCAAAGACTTTTTAGACTTTCCTTGTCTCTCATGACCCTGACAGTTTTGAAGAGTGCAGGTTGGATATTCTATGGAATGTCCCTCCATTTGGTTTTGTCTCAGACGGGGATTATGGGGTTTTGAGAGGATGACCAGGTAGGATATTTTTTAATACCTGGAAATGAACTTAGTGTGGGAATCTTGCTGCTTGTAGATTGCGGCGTTTGCTGACTGAGAAGACCCTGGTCCCCCTGTCCCAGCCCCTTGTGCCTTTTTCTCTCTCCATCTGATGGGTCCCATAGAGTTGAGTTCTGGTGCCAGTTACCCCACCCACGCGGCCTGACTCAGTCCTGCAGAACTGGTGCCAGCTTGCACACTGAGCTCCCTAGCCCTTCAGGGCATATTCGAATTTATGGGCGGTGGGCCATCAGTGGTGCCTGTGAGCCCAGGTCTTGGCACCCTGAGCCCTCTCCCCACACCCACCTCTGGACCTGTTGCCCATCCAGGACTCAGATGCCTGGGTCTCCCCCAACTTCACAAAGTCCTCTGGGGTCCAGCTGCCCCAGGCCCTTCAACTCCTGAGCTGGGGCTGGAAGCATGGGTGGGGCTGCTGGGGACTCTTTTTCAGTGCGGAGGAGCCAGGCTTGGGGAGTGAGGTGGCAAAATTGCAGGCAGGTTGCATCACCCTGGCTGTTTGACAGGGAGGGGGAGTGGGGGGATTCTCTGGGGGCCCCCCTGCGCACCAGGAAACCGTTCCTGGTTAGTGAAGCCCTGGATTGGAGAGAGGCTCCAGCACAGCAAGGGAAGGGTTTGGGGAGGGGGAGGGAGAGCAACCTGTGCAGAACCCTGAGAATCAGGCTCGATGCCAAGAACTACCAAGAACAGACTCAGATCACAGAGGCTGACCCGCTCAGCTTGCAGGGGGCAAGGTGTCGTGTACAGTCACACTGCTGGTTAGAGCCCGGGCCTCCGCCATACAGCTTCCAAGGCCCTGCTGGTCCCAGGGAGAGCCTGTCCTCTCTCAGACGTGTGGGGTCCCTGACCCCCAGCTCAGGATGTAGCCTGCTGGGAGGCCACCAAACCTGGACCTTCACCTCGGGTCTGCTGCTGCTCACAATTGCCAAATTCCATTGATTGTGACCTGCCCCTCCCCATCCCCTGTCCCAGAGGAGGCCCTCCTCACCTGTCCTATCGCAGAACCCCGAACTGGTCTCCCAGTCAAGGTGACGGGCCTGCAGTGATGGAAGAGGCACCGAGTTTTCCATCAGATGGACCCAGGTTTCAATCCCAAGCCCATACCACCTAGTCCTGGCCAAGGGTGCACACGAGGCCCTTACTCTGCCTTGGCCTCAGCTGCCTTCTGAAAAGTGGCCCAGATCGTTTCTCAACCTTTTGGCTAAGATCAAATGAAAAGTGGCTCAGAGCCTTGACTCTGGAGCCAGCCTGCTAGGTTCACATCCCAACACCACTTATTTGACCCTCGGCAAGTGACATCTTCTCTCTGTGATTCAGTTTCCTCCTCCATAAAATGGGGATAAGATGACCCACCTCCTAGGATTATTGTGAGGATTAAATAGGTAAATGTATGTAAAATTCCTAGAACAGAGCCTGCCTAATTATGAGCATTGATTATTTCTCTTTAAAGCTTAGGTGCTGAGGGGATTATATGAAATGATGTAGGTAAAGCCCAGCACTTACTAGGAACTCAAGGTCAACCCATGTTTGTTTCTCTTCGTATTCGTACCCCACTTTGTTCTGCTTTCAGAGCCGCCTTGAAGGCAGATGTCTGTGTATGTGACTGTTTCCCTGAGCACTAGAGGGTAAGTCAGGACCCTCCTCATTCCCAAGAATCATTCCTCACAGCCCCTAGCCCTGTGCTGTAGCCTCACTAGGCATCAGTTCTTTTTCTTTGGCTGTGCTGTGGGGCATGCGGGGATCTCAATTCCCCAACCAGGGATCAAACCCGTGGAGTGGAAGCACGGAGTCCCAACTGCTGGGCCACCAGGGAAGTCCCGCATCAGTTTATTTTTAAATGAGTTGCTCAGGCACAGAGACTGGGGAATTCAGTCCTGTGGCCTCTGAAGGGGCACTAGGGCAGGTGTCTGCGTCATGCAGGCCAGGAGGGCAGAGGTTGGGAGTGGGCGTCTTGGCAAACAAGGGCAGGAAGGCCAAGGCCAGTTCAGCTGGGGAAAGGACAGTGCAGGGGCCAGGCACACAGAACACAGGTCTGCCACGTGGCCCAGTGGCTCAGAGTCCTCCAGAGTCCCTTCCCTCCCCTTGCTCCCGCTACATCTTCCTCAGCAGAGGCAACCACAGCTCTCAGAGCCTGGCGAGGCCCCATAGTGCTGCACCAGCTCCAGCACGCTCGATGGTCATCTTCTCTTTTCATTTCCTGTGGCCACTGTAACAAATTGCTGCAGACTTAGTGGCTTAAAACAACATGCACTTATTCCCTTTCAGTTCTGGAGACGAGAAGTCTAAAAGGGGTCCTTCTCGAGGCTCTAGGGGAGAATCCATTCCCTGGCCTTTTCCAGCTTCGAGAGGCTGCCTGCATTCCTTGGCTCGTGGCCCTTTCCTTGAATCACTTCTACCTCTGCTTCCATTATCATGTCCCCTATCTCCTCCTTTGATACTCTTGCCCTCTCTCTTATAAAGACCCTTGTGATTACGGTAGGGCACACCCCAAAAACCCAGTATAGTGCCTCCATCTCAAGATCCTTAATTTAACAACATCTGTAAAGTCCCTTTTGCCTATAGGGTAGCGTTCACAGATTCTGAGCACTAGGATGTGGATGTGTTTGGGAGCGTCATCCATCCTGCCACGCCTCCCCTCTCGGGACCTCCATTTCCTCATCTGGGAGCTAAAGGCTAGCGCCAGCCCTGGCATACCCCTCCCTCATGTGCCCACAGGGAGTGGACAGGGTAAACTGAAGGTAATTGACAGCATGGTGTCCTGGAGCTCAGGACACATCACTTATCACCGTGTGGCCTTCAGCAAGGTGCTGGGCCCCCACGTGCTACATCAGAAGAGCAGGGACAATAGCAGAGGGCAGTGGTGAGGACCAGAGATAACGTGTGAAAAGACCTAGAACGATGCCTGGCTCTGCCAGCGAGCTGTCCCTGCAGGCACGGTGCTGCTCAGGGCCAGCCCATGTGCCCTGCAACAGTGCCGGCCTGGCAGCGCAGAGCTTCGGGTTTCATAGAAGTGAGAAATCCAGACTTTTCCATGAGATCCAAGTTTTAAAAGGTTGGTGAGTCACTCAGAGAAACCTCAACAAACCTCGAGTGTGGATAGGCTGGGGCCGAGGGCCCTCCCTGACCTTTGTGTGCGGTGATTCCTACACCCCTGCTCCCAACCCCACATCTGTCATCCTCTGCCCAGAGCAGAGAACTAAAGGAACTGAGGACTTCTCGGTGCAGGGCCACACATACCCCTGAGCTGTTCCCCCCACCCACCGCCGGACTGACCCAGCTTGAAAGGGTGCCGGTCTCACTTAGACTCTGCCCAGCCTATGCGCGGCTGGGGAGGGCATTGTTTGTGGGGAGCAGGGAAGGGGGTCTCTAGGGAATCATTCGGGAAGGTTGGGTTCCTGCTGAAGGGGGGCTGGTGTCCTTCATCAGCCATCCATGCCCCCAGGACCACCAGTACATGTAGTCAAACCATTTGGGTTTCTTGCTTGTCACAGCTGTGGGGCCACCCACCTTGGGGGCCCATGGGGCATCTCAGGAAGGGGGTGTCAGAGGGGACTTTTAGGGGCTGGGCTGGGTTAGGTGACTGGGGAGGGTTCAGGGAAGAGGGGTTTTGCTCTGGATTGGAGGCCGGCAGGGAGCAGGGGCAAGGCTGTGACCAGCGTCCTTTGTCAGTGGAGCTGACGCTGTGCTTAGTTAAGAAGCAGCCATCAGCTCTGAGCCAGGAGAGTGATGTTTGGTCATTTTTGTGCTTCGGACAGTGTGTTTCTGTCTGTGTTGAGACGTGTCAAGATCCATCACAATCAGGGTGGCCTTGCCTGATGTGTTGTGTTCAGTTGTTTATGCCCAGCAGGAGAGTACAGGGCCACTCTTCCCTTTCTCACAGCAAACCTGCTCCTCGTGCCCAATGGGGGATGGCAGGTGGAGGGCAGCTGCAGCGCAGCCTGTACCCCTGCCTTGAGGCGGGCCTTGGATGCACCATACCCCCAGGTTTGCTTGGGCACAAAGGAAAGTAGCAAGGCCTGAATGAACGCAGTTGGCACCCACTGGGATCGCCAGTCATAGGGGGAGCCAAGGGAGAAAGAGAGAGGGGGTTTGAGGCAGAGGCAGGGGACCATAACAGGAACACCTCACAGGCCTGAGAGGTCCCCCAGGACTTCCCCAGGGGGGGCTTTGAGGGCCAGCAGTCAGCAGGGCCCCAGACCTCAGAGCTGTTAGGTTTGTTCAGTAGCCCTTTGCCCTTCTTCTCCTGCCCGCCCCCACCCAGAGCAGGAACAGATGCCGGCGGGGGCCGGGGGGACGCAGGGCAGGAAAGGGCATCTGAGGCCCCCGCTTCACTCCAAGCCGTCAGGAGTTTAGCCTGCAGTGAGGGAAAGCAGACAGCACCGAGTTGGATTTGAGAGTGAAACCTGAACCACTAAACTAGTCTGGAAGGTGACAGAGGTGACCTGGGATGTCATTAGGGAACAGGAAGGGGGTGCTGGACATGGCACGCAATGGGGGGGGGGGCGTAGTGGTGAACAGGGTCACACTGGAGAGGCTCCTGATGCCCCAGCTTAGCTCTGGGGCCAGACAGCCTCGGTCAGTCCTAACCACCTGGGTGACTTTGGGCAAGTTACTGAAGTTCTCTTGGCTTCAGTTTGCTCATCTGTAAAATGGGAACGCTGGTAGTTCCTGCCTCTTTGGGTTGTAGTCAGTACAGGTAAAGCACTACAAACAGGGCACAGCACATAATAAATGTCCAGAAGTGTTAGTGCGGTGGTTGATACCCAGGGATAGGTAGGGGCTGTGATTGGTTCTAATCTCAGAATCAAAGCCACCCTGCCCCCCACCTCTGGTGGTTTTCACCTGGTTCCCAGAGAAACCATCTCCATGGCAACTGCCTCTGCCACAACCTGGACCGTTGCCTCCCTCCCCCACTGACATCACTGCCTCTCCACTGGGACACTGGTGTTGATTGCAAGAGAGGCTGGGGAGGGAGCACGGGTGTGTGTGGTTCTGTCTGCACACACACACACACACACACACACACACACACACACACACACACACACACACACACACACACACGTGTCCACCTGTGGTGCTCTTAAAGTCCCTTGGCCCTGGTGCTTTAGCCCCTCGCTGAGTCTTGTATCTGTGGTGTATCTGTGCCAAGCTGCGTTTCCACTGGAGCCCCTTGTTGGCCTCAGCTGACTGGAGCATTTCAACTACAGTCTCCTCCCCAGCCCATTCTCAATCAGCTGTACTCATCCCCACAAGAAAGTGTGATCCCATCTTTAGAAATAGCTCTGCCCAGCCCCTGCCTTCTCGGCCCCTCCCTGGCATCCCATGCTTGGTTGGTTTGTTTAATGGCTTTATTGAAATACTGCAAAAAAAAAAAGCATGATTCACATCCATTTATTCAAGTGTACAATTCAGTGTTTTTTATACATTCAGAGTTGTGTACTTATTACCACAATCTAATTTTAGAACATATTTATCACTCCAGAGAGAAACCCCATACCTCTTAGTGGTCATTCTCCATGCTCCCGTCCCTCGGCAGCCACTAACCTGCTTTCTCTCTCTGTAGATTTGCCTATTCTGGACATTTCATATGAATGGAATCATACAATAGGTGGCCCTTTGTGTCTAGTTTTCTAGGTTCATCTGTTTTGTAGCATATGTCAATACTTTATTCCTTTTTAAAGCTGCGTAACATTTCATTTTATCCATTCATCAATTGATGGACGTTTGGGTTGTTTCTACTTTTTGGCTGTTACGGAGTATGTGTGTACTAGTTTTGTATGGACAGATGTTTTCATTTCTCTTGGGAGATACCTAGGAGTAGAATTGCTGGATCATTGGGTAACTGTGTTTAACCTTTTGAGGAACTGCTGTACTGTTTTCCACAGTGGCTGCACGATCTTACGTTCCCACTAGCGATGAGGGTTCGAGTTTCTCCACATCCCAACCAGCGCTTGATACTGTCCACCTTTTTTGTTATTGTAATCCTAGTGGCACCAGTGAACTGGTATCTCATTGTGGTTTTGATTTGCATTTCCCAACAGCTAACAGTGCTTTTCCCATGCTTATCACCCATTTGTGTATCTTCTTTGGCATCTTGTGGTTTTCACACACTTTCACACATTTAACACTGTTCTTCAAGGCAGCCCTTGCCCATCTGAGCTTTTGCCTGGAATGAGCCGTTGCTCTAACCCCTTCCCACCTTGACTAACTCCTCCACATCCTTCAAAACAGGCTTAAACATCCCTTCCTTCTCTAGGACAGTGTCCTTGCCCCTCCCCTGGGCTTCCAGTAGGTTCTAACCAAAGCTCTTTTCACAGTGTCTACCTGTTGTCCAACAATTTATCTCTTTGTTACCCTCAGTAAACTCTGAATTATTTAAGGACAGGAACCTTGTCATATCCTGACTTTGACATTTATGTTGACATTGAGCAAGTTACTTAACTCTAAAAGGGAGATGCTAATGGTACCTACCCTGTGGTAGAAGCAGCGAGAACTAAACCAGTTAGTACATGGAAAGCACGTAGACTAGTACCTGGCACAAAGCAACCTGGATCTGTTTATTGGGTTAACAAGCATTTGCTGAGTGCCCCCAGTGACCAGCAACTGTCACAGATATTGGGGTACAGCAGTGGAGATCACGGACCAAAATCCTGCCCTTCATGGATCCGTTGTTCTAATGGGGAGACAGACAACAAACGAGGTCTGTAAATGGAATATATTGTATTTCAGATGATGCTGGGTCCTAAGGATAGCTGGGGAAGACCTCACTGAGTAGGTGACATTTTAACAAAGACCTGAAGGAGGTAAGGGAGTGAGCTATGGGGCCATCAGAGTGTTCCAGAAAGAGAAAACAGCAAGTGCAAAGACCCTGAGACAGGAGTGCTTTAGGCGTGTGTGCAGAACAGCAGGAAGGCCTGTAGGGCTGGAGTGGAGTGATGGAGGCAAAGGGTGGTTAGAGATGGGGGCATCTTTTGGCTGTTGGGAATAATGCTGCTGTGAATGTTTGTGCACAAGTTTTTGTCTGACTACCTGTTTTCAATTCTGGTAGCTTTTCCTTCATCACATTTATAACACTGGGTTTTTGAGGACGGGTGGCCATGCCATATTGTCTTTGTTTGCCCAGCCCAAGGCCTGTCCTGTCCTAAGTCTCAGTGGATGTTTGTTGACTGAATGAATGAGGTATGTTTGTGAATTACCCAACACGTGCTGGCATACAGTGGCGCTGAATGGTTGGTGCTTTTATCATTATTTTTTTTAATGCAGTTCATATATCAGGTTGGCAATACTTTCCTAATTTCAGGTGCTGGCAGGTTGTAGGGAAATGGTTGCCTCAGGCACCACCAGTTAGAATAAAAGCACATACAGGCAAGTTGGAGGGCAGTTTGGTTGTCCCTAGCAAAACCAGAATGCAAGTACCTGTGGCCAGCAGTTGTTCTGGGATCTGCCCTGGAAGAGTGTCTGTGCCTGTGCCTGAGAAAGCATGAGTGAGTATGCTTGTTGCAGTATTGTTTATAATAAAGAAAAAATCAGGAGCATTCTAAATGTCCATCAGTAGAGGCACGGATAAATAAAATGTGGTCTAGTCACACTGCGGACTGGTTTACAGCAGCTAGAAGGAGAGGAAAACCTGTTGAAAACGCTACAAATTGTGGAGTGACACATGCAGTATGATCCCCTGTGTAGTAGAGAAAACATATGTATAAAATCATTTCCTCTGGCTATGAACGTACACATAAGCACGTAGATAACAGATACACAGCGACTTTTAACCGGGCTACCTCATGGGTGTGGGGACCAGGATCAAGGATAGTGATCAGGGGATGCTTAGCTTTGTTGGTGGTGGCCAAAACAATATTTTAAAGAGAGGACTGATGTATTGATTGTGTAGTTAAAATTTAAATGTTAAAAATGCAGTTAGGGGGACTTCCTTGGTGGTCCAGTGGAAAAGACTCTGCTGCGCCTTCACTGCAGGGGGCACGGGTTCCATCCCTGGTCAGAGAACTAAGATCCCACATGCAGCACGGCCACACACACACACACACACACACACACACACAAAATGCGGTTAGGTAGAGGGGGGAAAAATATCTTTCAGCACAAGAGAAGGAAACAAAACAGTTTTTGGCAAAAAAGGTAAGGGATCCAGTACCTGAGTAATCCTCAGAGCTCGTCCAGTCCTATTATTTTATATTAAGAGTGGTTCTAGAATCTTCCTTAAAAATCTACTCCTCTGGTTGTTTCCTGACTTTTCCACACACGTCTAACCTGATTCGTTTTCCCCATGGGGAAATTTGCTGTTTGTCCCACCACCTGAGCTCCTTCAGGTGCAGGTTTGGACCTCAGGAGTGAGAAGGAGAATGTAATTGCTCGTTAGCCGTGAGGTGAGTTCTTGGGGTAGAGAGAGTATTTTCCAGTGAAGGAAGGAAGAAGAGGGATGGCTGAGAACCTCTGAGTCCAAGAAATATTTAGGTACCAGCTGGAGGCAACCCCGAGGAGCAAACAGCTGAGGGGTGCAAGGCAGTTCCCCTGTGAGAGCATTTCCTCCTCCATCCAATGAGGACGATAAGCGTACTTAAAATGACTTCTACAGTATAGTCAGTGAAGAAAGAAGAGTGCAGAATAGTGCTCCTGGCACATGCAGCCTTTTGTGTACAACGGGGAGATTGCAAGCTGCATTTACTTAAACACATTGAAAAAAAAAAAAAATCTCTGGAAAGGGACTTCCCCGGTGGCATAGTGGTTAAGAATCCGCCTGCCAGTGCAGGGGACACGGGTTCAAGCCCTGGTCTGGGAAGATCCCACAGGCCGCGGAGCTACTAAGCCCATGTGCCACAGCTACTGAGCCTGCGCTCTAGAGCCTGCGAGCCACAGCTACTGAGCCTGTGCGCCTAGAGCCCTTGCTCTGCAACAAGAGAAGCCACAGCAATGAGAAACCCGCGCACCGCAACAGAGAGTAGTCCCAGCTCACCGCAACTAGAGAAAACCCACACGCAGCAATGAAGACCCAACAGAGCGAAAAAATTAATTATTTATTTATTTATTTTTAAAAAGAAAAAAAGAAAATCTCTGGAAAGAGGCACAAGAAACTTAAAAGCTTGTCTCCAGGTAAGAAAGATAGCTGTGCGGAGCAGGGGAGGATCACAGAGACCGTGGAATTCCCTCTTGTACCTTTGGAACATAGAACCATGTGAACAAACTATCTTTTCACAAAAAGAATTTAATTTTCATTTTAAAAAATGACCAGTATGTCATTGGGTGGGTTGGGAAATGAAACACGTGTGACACTGTCTCTTGGGCAGTTAGTATGCAGGGACATTTAGGGATCAGTTCATGTGACCAGGACAGGCAGTGAGGCTTTCCATATCCTTTTCCCTCCCCACAGCAGACAGACAGACACGCCTCCTGTTTGTCTGTCCAGACAGGTCTCTAATGCTTAACATAGGTTCGTTATATTGATACCTGGGAAGGTGAGAAGCCTGCAGTGTGCCCGTCCACAGGGAGGAACAGGCCCGAGGAAATTAGGACCAGAACCCCAGGCAGCTTAAGGAGGTGAGAGAGCAGTTGAAAACTGCATCTACCTGGTCTCTGTCCCACCCTCCCAGTTGGGGATGCCTTGTGCTGTGGAAGAGAGATGGCCTTTACATGGAGGGGAGCACTGAGGTTTCCCTGCTGCAGACTGGCTTAGAAAAGCCTTTCTGCCCCTCTCTGGGGCTCCGTTTCCTGCACCTGGGGTTGGCTGGGCCCACCAGGCAGGGTAGTTGTGTAAGAGCCAGACAGAGTGGCCCAGGTCACCACCAGCCCCCGCCAGGCGACTGCTGGCGTCTTGCCCCACCCCACCTCCCAGCAACCTGGGCGAGTCTTTCAAAACGTAAATCAGATCCTGGAACTTAAGAACTCTATCGTGGCTTCACACTGCACACTGGTCTGGCCACACTGGCCTCCTCGCTGCTCTGGAGCCTGAGACTCTGCCTTGTCTAAGGTCTGGTTGGCAAGCTGCTCGTCGCTGATCAGTTGATTTCCATTCTTTTTTTTTTTTGCGGTACGCAGGCCTCTCACTCTTGTGGCCTCTCCCATTGAGGTGCACAGGCTCTGGACGCGCAGGCTCAGCGGACATGGCTCACGGGACCAGCCGCTCTGCGGCATGTGGGCTCTTCCCGGACCGGGGCACGAACCCGTGTCCCCTGCATCGGCAGGCGGACTCTCAACCACTGCACCACCAGGGAAGCCCTGATTTCCATTCTTGAAGGGCAGGCTCTCTGGGCTTATCCGTTCCCTGAGGTTTAGAGGGGTTTTCTTTGACTCAAAGGAGAGTAGGGGATCCGATTCAAGAGAGATTTAAGAAGCAAGAGTCAGGGTCTCACATGTTGGTGAGACAACCTAGAGGAGATGATGGTGGGGGACAGGGAGTTCCTGCACTGACACAGCAAAGGTACCGGCTGGGCCGGGCCGGGCCGGGCCTTTGAGCCTCAGCGGGCATCACATTTCCCCAGGCAGGGCCGCGTTCAGCAGCGCTGGGCTGGGCTGATGACGACCAGGGGCAGCGGTTCCCTCAGTCTCTGATTTCCTGCCTTGTCTCTCCCATGTCTTCTCCCCTCCTCTGGTCTCTCTGAGCCCGTGGCCACACTTCCTCCAAGTCTTAAATAAATAGCTAATTCCAAAGGGAAAACGTAGTTGGTACAGACAGTTCCTGTCCTTCCTGGGTACTGTCTGGGCTCAGCGTTGTTGGCAGCCACCAGGTGGCTGTGCAGAATGCTGGGAGCGGTTGCTCCCGTCACTTCCCAGAACAGCATTAATAAGTTAACATTTCCTGGGTCCCGAGAATACACCAGACATGGTGCTAAGTGCTTGACACGGATTAGACCATTTTATCTTCACAGAGACCGTATGATTCTGGAGCCGTCATCCCCTTTTTTCAGATGAGGAAACTGAGGCCCGGGGGATGAATTTAGAACTAAGATCCCAGGGCTAGGAGTGGAGGAGTGGGCGCTCGGGCTGACAGGCTGCAGCGCCCACTTCTCGTTGCTGGGCTGTGTCCTGCCGGGCGACTGGCAGAAGAGGTTGGGCAAAGTCCTCTGTCCGCAGAGCTCACGGAAGTGCGTGGGCTGGACTTCTCGTGACCGCTGCAGGCCTGCGGCCCTCCTCCCGGCCCATCAGTGGACTAGACAGACCTGGGCCCCATTAAGGAGCTGTGGGACATGGAGTCCTTTGGCTGGACTCGTTGCTGCCCCAAATGAAACAGAGTTTCTGTTATGAAGGAAGCGGGTGGATGTGGGGCAGCTGCCTCTGCCCCGGGGGATGAGCCTCGTGGTGGGAGAGTCACTTCTGAGGTGAGAAGGTGAAGGGCCGTGGTGGGGATGGGAGGGAAGTGGGGTCCCGGCTTTGTGTCCGGTGGGTGGACTGGCTGCCAGTCTGCTTCTGTGACCCGGCCCTCGACCCCACTCCCCGTCAGCCTGCTGCTCCAGCCGTAGCTGTGCAGAAGCTGCCCTGGAGGTGTGTCACTCCCTCGGCTTCTCAGCCACATGTCTGCCCAGAGCACCCCACTCCTCCATTAAGACTTAATTCTGACATCTCCCCCTCCGCTGCCCCAGAAGGAGCTCGATTCCTTTCTTGGGACTAGTGTTCGCCGCTGTGTGACCTTGAAGAAGTCACATTAACTCTCTGAGCTTGTTTCCCATCCAGGAAGGGTTTAGTGTGCTGCTTGCTCCCTAGTGCTCCTGGCCAGGTACCGCTTACATAGGTGGCACTCAGCAAATGTAGTTAGTATCGGTTCTCAGGCCATCGGTCAGCCACAGTTATTTATTGGGCGCCTGCTGCATGCCAGGCACTGCTCTGCGTGCTGGGGGTACAGCCATTAACAAAACAGGGAAATCCTGCCCTTTGGGGCTGACACCATCACAACCACAAGCCCTCCTTGGTGCTCCCAGGCCACCCTGTCCCTCCCCTCCGTCATACACGGCCTCTTGTTGCTGGGTGTCACACACATCCACACCCCGATGAGGTCACCCCAGTGGCCGGGGATGTCTGGATTTTCAGGATCACAGCTGTTCTTTCCCCAGTAGCTCCGCAGCTGCTAGGGTCCCGCGATCGCGCCCCGACGCACAGAGGCAGGCCTGCCCTGGCCCCGTCGCCCCTCACTCCTGCCCCTTTCTCAACCCCAACTCCAGGATGTGTTTCCCATCCATTTCTCTGTATTGAGTTCCATCCTGTTCTTTCTTTGTCCCCCACCCCAGTTTCCTATTGCTGTTGTAACAGGTTACCACGAACTTAGCCGTTTAAGACAACACAAATATTTCCTCTTACAGTTCTGGAGGTCAGAAGTCTGAAATGGGTGCACAGGGCTGTGTTCCTTCTGGACACTGGGGGAGACTCTGGGTTTTTCCTTTTCCAGCTCCTAGAGGCCACCTGCTTTCCTTGGCTCATCGCCCCTTCCTCTGTCTTCAGAGCAGCAGTGTAGCAGCTCTCGGAACGTTCTTCCATGGTCACGGTCCCTCTGGCTGTCCTCTTCTGCCTCCTGTTCCAATAAGAACCCTCGTGATTACATTGAAAGCCCATGCAGATAATCCAGGATCATTTCCCCATCTCAGGATCCTTAATCACATCTGTGAAGTCCCTTTTTGCCATGTGAGGTCACGTATTCACAGGTTCTGCGATGATGGTGTGGACATGTCTTAGGGCTGTTGTTCTGTCCACCACACACAACCCCTCCCCCATACCCTTCTTAATCTTTCTTTTCCTCTTGGTCCAAGGCTGAGGTCCCCCCATATTAATTCCCAAACACCCCTGTTCCTGGTGTCTAAGAAAAGGGGCTGGGGTAGGGAGGGAGGGAAAGGAGAGCCCAGGGCTCAGTAACAGTGCCGCCTGCCTGCCCTCCAGCCACACCGGCCTCCTGCTGTCCTGGTCCCACCCCAGGGCTTTGTTCTGGCTCCTCCCCCTGGTCTCAGATGCACTTCCCTCTGGCCGCCTCTGTTAATCCCCTCACCCCTGTGCAGCGTCCCCTCTTCCCCTTCCCTTGCCCCACTTGGTCTTTTCTCCGTGACGCTGAGCCTCTTCTAACATGCCATGTAATTGCTCTGTTGTGTCTTGTTTTCCTGTCTGTCTCCCCCGCTGGAATGTAGCTCCACGAGAGCAGAGACTCCTCTGTCTCATCTACAGCCGTATTTTCGGGGCCTTGAATAGCGTCTGTACATAGCAGGTGATCAAAAATACCTGTTGGGGCTTCCCTGGTGGCGCAGTGGTTGAGAGTCCGCCTGCCGATGCAGGGGACGCCGGTTCATGCCCCGGTCCGGGATGATCCCACATGCCGCGGAGCGGCTGGGCCCGTGAGCCATGGCCGCTGAGCCTGCGTGTCCGGAGCCTGTGCTCCGCAACGGGAGAGGCCACAAGAGTGAGAGGCCCACATACCGCAAAAAAAAAAACCAAAAAAAACCTGTTGTACGAATGACTGTTGTACTGCAAAGAATTTGTGTGCTCTCTGTGACTCCCCCCGGGGACGGGCCATTTTCCCTCTCTGTGTTGCCATCACTGTACACAGGGTAGGGCTGAGTAAATGCCAGAGTGAAGAAAGTAGATGAAGTTCGGGTCTGGAGAGGCAGAAGAACTGAAGGTCGGTGGACCTGAGCAAAGGTGGAGGTGATGGCAGAGAGCCCTGGTCCTTGAAGCTGGGGGTGAGTTGTGTCTGTAGGTGGGAGTCCCAGGCGCCCCGGGGCCGTGCAGGTGGCCGGATGTGGTTTGGAAAATGAGGGCAAATGCGGGGCTGGTGGCTCTGCCAGTAACACCCTCAGTGATCTCAAGGCAGCCCCTTTCACTCGGGGCCTGGGTCCTACGTGGACCAACTATCCCGGCCGCGGCTGCCCAGTTCCGAGCAGCTGGCCCGGGCACACCCTCCCCTCTTCCCAGGGAGAGGCACCACTTCAGTTTTTGTGCCTCCCCGCTTGCCCCCAAGCAGCGTCAGCTTCTCTGTTAGGAAAGCTCACCCCTTTGGTAAAAGTAGAAAAGCCCTCAGAGGGCAGAGGGCTTTTTTTCCTTCTCTTTTTTTCACAGCTCACAATAGTGTGTATTTGTTCAGCCATGTTTTATGAGAAACACCCAAAGTTCTGGTCTTCAGTGGCTTTGTTAACCGGGACAGACCCTGCAGAACTATCACTTTGTTTCATTTTGGTGCAGATGTATACATGTCCCAACCTGGGATTCTCTCTCCTCCATCCCCAGGGTCCTGGCTCAGGCCTTGGGCTCTTGGCCTAGACCGTCCCCCAGCCTCCTCCCAGCTGCCCCACCTCCAGCCTCTACTGCTCCAATCCATCCCCCACCATGTTAGTCCCCCCCTCCCCCTGCCTTAAAGTCCCTCTGTGGCTCCCTCAGGATAAGGTCTGGCCATTCACGTGACATCGGTGGCTCTGCCAGCTTCTCCCATCACATCACATGGCACCATACATGAACGTGGTCACAGGTCCCCAAGACCACCCTCAGCTTCTGTGATTTGCTGGAAGGACAGATCACAACTCAGCAAAGCTGTTATAGTTATGGTTTATTACAGCAAAACCAAAACAGGGTAAAATCAGTAAGGGGAGAAGGTATTCGGGGCAGAGTCCAGGAGAGACCAGGTGGAAGCTTCCAGTTGTCTTCTCCCAGGGGAGTCACACAGACAGGGCTTAATCCTCCAGCAGCAATGTGAGCACACACGGGATGTTGCCCACCAGGGAAGCCTTGCTGTCCAGGGTGGTTTTAGCTACAGTCATGCAGGCACCGTGTCACCTTCGTTATTCAGTCTCTAGCCCCCTCACAGGGCAAGCTGATGCCGTGTGGCCCAAGGCCCACCTTAGAGACACTCTGTCAGGCAGGATGCTCCAAGGGCTTGGAGGTTCCCTCCGCAGAGCCGGGCAAGGGCCAGTCCTTTCTTTGGAATGTGCAGGGTTCAGCCCTGCCCCGCGCAAGTTATCCCTCCAGCCCATGCCGACAGCGTACTCAGGCCCCAGAGCCACACCTGCTGGTCAGCCTCTCTCTGCCTCCACCTGGACCCTCCTCCCTGTCTCCGGGCTGACCCCTCGTCCTTCAACGCTCAGCTCAGGCATCCGCTCCCACTACCTGTGACCCAGCCTTGCCCCTGCCTGCAGCCCTGGTACTGAAAACCCGACGTTTGCCGCGTCTCTGGCTGCCTTCAGGGTTTAGGTCATCTCCCTGGGCCTCACTCTCCTTGTTCATCAGATGGACCTGCTCTCAGGAATAAGTGAGCCGTAACACACAGGGTGGGCTGGATCAGGACGTGTTCACCACTCCTTAGTAGGTCCCTGGCATCCAAGGTGTTGGAAACAGATGAGGCATTTAATAAATACAGAACCGTTAAACCAGACAAGGCCCCATGGGAGATTGTTTTTCTTGTGGTATAAAAAGCAAAGAACTTTCTATAAATGCTTTTCTGAAAAATTTTAGCTGCAGCTTATAAATAGCAGAAGCTCTCTCGAGTGAGGTCTTGGGAACTGAGACACGTGGGTGTAACAGTTCAGATGCTTCTGGCTGCTGGTAGCAGACCCAGCTCGAGGTGGCTCTGCAGTGAGCCGGGGGGTGTGAGCGTCTCTCGAGCAAGAAGGGAACTGGTGCAGGGCCGGGTGCCGGTGGTCCCAGAGGCTAAGGCACTTGCTGTGGCGAGAGTGAAGAGAGGCCTTTGTCAGAAGCCCCCAGAAGAGCTTTGTAAAAAGGCCAAGGTCATGATCCCGCCCCTGGAGAGAGACTGATGTTGGTGGCCTGATCAGCTTACATTTTGAGTGTATGTCCCAGGAGGTGGTGGGTCGGAGGCAGCCAGTTGAGGTCTGCTGGCTCAGACCAGGCAGGCGCACCGGGAGGGCGGGCGGCCCCGGGCCCCTCTCCCCAGAAGCACATGGCTGTGTGGAGGAGACTGAACAAAACCAGGGGTCTGCGGTGGAAGGTGGAGGGGCAGCTACCTATGCAGAGGGAAGAGGAGACAGGACTGGCGGATGCCTTCTCTGGGCCAGGCATGCAGCCCCTGTCATGACCGTGTTTATTCTTCAACGTGTGAGGGGAGTATCGTCATTACAGGTGGGAAAACTGAGGCACAGGGCGGTTCAGGAGACACCTGCGCTGGGCCCCACAGCTAGTGAGTGGCAGGAGCAGAGTTCAAGCCCAGGTCTTTTCTTCATGCTCGGAGACCAACTTCGTGTCTGGAAACAGGGAGCCGTCTTGCAGCTGCTTTTAAATGGAAGGAAAATAAGCACATGAGGTTGTGGGGTGGAAGCTGGGGTGCAGAATAGCCGCCATGCCCCCAAAGCAGGGCTGCTTGCCCTGTAACCAGGATGGCGGGGGGTGCCCATTTGATGAAGTAGAGATGAAGAGGGCTTTTCAGTGCAGGGGCGGGGCTCTAGGGCCCACCGTGGGTTACTTCCGTCTGAGCCTCTCCTCCCCCATCTGTGCGCTGTGGCCATCATCCCGAGGACCTCGTAGGACAGGTGTGAAGTTGGCTGAGGAGGGGGTACGTATCACAGTGCTGTCGGGGCTGCCCCAGAACCACTCTCATTTTGACGCTGGAATGGGTCAGGCAGCCTGAGGCCCGCTCAAGAGTGGCAGCTGACCGTGAGTTCGTGTTAAACTTGAGGTCAGCCACAACCTCCAGGTCTTTTTCCTAAGCACTTCACAGCTGGATTCACACCCACCCCCGGCCTCCCTCCCTTCCTCACCAGCTTCCAGGGGCTCGCCCCAGAGTGACGGTGCAGCGTGTGCCTGTGTGCAGCGACCGAGGTCATTAACACCATACCCACCTCCCTCCCGACTTGGCCATACTTCAGTGTCGTAGGGGCCACTCCCACTTCCCTGATGAGGGAGCTGAGTCTCAGGGAGCCCTGGGGAGTCACGGGGTCCCCCTTCATATCCGTCAGACACTTTCTACTCCCCAACTGTATTCGTGTCTTATATGGCTGTTCGCACAAATTATCACAAACTTATTAGCAGCTTAAAACAATGCATATTTATTCTCTGTATTTACGGACATCAGAGTCCAAAATCATTCTCACTGGGCTGAAATCAAGGAGAGCTGGTTCCTACTGGAGACTCCAGGGGAGATTCCTTTTCCTTGCCTTTTCCAGCTTCTAAAGGCCACCTGCATTCCTTGGCTTATGGCACCTTCCTCTATCTCCAAGTTAAAAATGCGTTACTCCAGTCTCTGCTTCCATCTTCAGATGGTCTCTTCTCTAGTCAAATCTCTTTCTGCCTCAATTTTATAAGGACACTCATGGTGACATTTAGGGCCCACTGTTTAACCCAGGATTATCTCCCCGTTTCAAGATCCTTAATTTAATCACATCTGAAAATTCCTTCTGCCGCATACGGTAGTATATTCCCGGGTTCCAGGGAGTAGAACATGGGTATCTTTATTTTATATATATATATATATATATAAATTTATTTATTTGTTTTTGGCCGCGTTGGGTCTTTGTTGCTGCGCACAGGCTTTCTCTAGTTGCGGCGAGCGGGGGCTACTCTTCGTTGTGGTGCGCGGGCTTCTCGTTGCGGAGCATGGGCTCTAGGTGCGCGAGCTTCAGAAATGGTGGCACATGGGCTCAGTAGTTGTGGCTTGTGGACTCTAGAGTGCAGGCTCAGTAGTTGTGGCGCACGGGCTTAGTTGCTCTGCAGCATGTGGGATCTTCCCAGACCAGGGCTCGAACCCGTGTTCCCTGCATTGGCAGGCGGATTCTTAACCACTGTGCCACCAGGGAAGTCTGACATGGGTGTCTTTAGAGGACCACATCTTTGGTCCTGACCTGGCATGGTGTTATTTACACATGCCGACTCCCCTGCTTCCTTCAGCCCAGCCTGTGGTGTCCATCCCCTCCCCACACCCAAGTCACCTTTGGGGCAAGACAAGGTGTGATTGAGCACCAGCCTAGGGGAGGTTTGTTTAATTCAGTCACCCTATCTGTCCCACTCGAACTGTGATTCTAGAATCTGGCTACACAAGTTCGCTGATTCTTCAGAGTATATTTACACCCTGTAATATGAAGGTCTCTTTCAAAAACCAAACTTATCAATTATGTGTCTATTATACAGATGGAATGAACATTTGGAAGCTACTGCAAATTAGCAAGGAGACCATCCACCTGTACTCCCACCAGCCAAAGACAGCCCCCAGTCACATGTCGGTGTATTTCTTTCCAACCCTCTTTGTTCAGAGTAGTCCTGTTTTTCCACAGCTAAGATCACACTGCAGTAGTAAATTTGCATTCTGCTTCCCTTTGTTGTCATTTCCTGCGTTTCTTTAATATAGTTAGAGGCCGTGTCAGTGGGTATAATGCAGATCTTCCCGTATATCTGATACCTAATTGATCCCCTAATTCGGTGCAGGGAAACGCCCTGTCATCTGGTGCCCGCGCTGGGTGAGGAGCTTCGTGGATCAGGCCCATGGCCTGGGGTCAGCTCCTGATAGGTCACCGCAGCCCTCTGAGCCCAGTTTCCTCATCTTGGACGTGGGGACATAACCCCTCCCGCCAGACAGTAGTGAGAGATCGTGTCCCTGAGCAGCCCGCCTGATGGTTGGTGCTCAGCGTGTGATCACTCAGGCCCACTGACCTTTTCCTCTCCAAGTCACCTTTGACTTTCCAGCTAACAGATGGCTCTGCTCAGAGCTTTTTCAGTTAGAAATTACGGAACTCAGTCAGCTTAAACTGAACAGGGCGTGCTGGCTCATGGCACTTCTGAGGAAGACAGAGTGGGGCTGCTGAGCAGGACTGGATTTTCTGGGTCTCGCGCTCTCTCCCCTCCCTCCCTCCTGTGCTCTCTCTGGTGGCAGCTCATCACCTCCCGGTGCTCATCCTCTGTGCCCTGCACCTGCAGGTGGAGGAGGCCCCTCTGTAGCACCTGGAGAGAAACCCGGGGGAGATCTCTTGGCCGACTCGTGTCTCCGTGTCCCCTTGAACCAGTCTCTGCGGCCGGGGACGCCAAGCGCACTGATTGAGCACTCGGGTCTCATGCCCACCCCTGAGTTAGAAGGAGGGCGAGGGACTGCGCCAGCATGCCCTGCATCCTCCTAAATGGTGTGGGGTGTGCGTAGGGGGGCCTTTGGCACCCAAGGCCCTGACGTACGGCTCAGCTTCCCGGGGCCCGTCTCTCTGTGAGGTCCAGAGGGCATGTGGGGGGTGGCACTGTGCGTAATCAGCCTACCCCCACCCACCTGCAGTCAGCAGGGAGGCCTGCGGAGCAGGTCCCAAAGGCGCTTGTGGGCCTCTAGCCCCGCTCGCCAGAAGTGCCTCGAATCCGACCTCCTCCTCAGGGGCTGAGGTCGGTTCAGGCGCCCGCTCTTCGGCCTTCCCCTCCTTGGCAGCAGGGCTCCCGCTGGTGCTGGCTGTGGCCGTGAGCGGCCCAAGCACCTCCAGCTCCTAGTGCCTGACCCCCGGGACGGGCTGTGCATCCCGATCCTTCTTTACTAGTTTAGCAGGGCCTGGTTAGGCTACACATTGAGAAGAGGATGGGTGGCTGCTTGATCAGAATTATCGAGTCCTGCCACCCTGCAGACGGATCCATCATACCGCTGAGGTTGCCTTTCCAAAACTGTCATCTGATCATGTCACTTCCTCTGCTTTGAAAAATCTTTCCAAGGTTGCAGACACCGGTGGATTTGCTTTGGGAGCCGGAGTAGCTGCTGCCACCAGAGTCTGGAGCCATGAGCGGGTTTAATTTTGGAGGCACTGGGGCCCCCACAGGCGGGTTCACCTTTGGCGCTGCAAAGACAGCAACAACCACGCCTGCTACGGGGTTTTCTTTCTCCACGCCTGGCACCGGCGGGTTTAATTTTGGGACTCCCTCCCAGCCAGCCGCGAGCGCCGCTTCCACCAGCCTGTTCTCACTCACCACCCAGGCTCCGGCGACACAGACCCCAGGATTCAGTTTTGGAACCACAACTCCTACAGCAGGAGCAACCGGGTTTTCCTTAGGGATCAACAGCCCAAAGCTAAACTTGAGTGGCACAGCTGCCACCCCAGCCACGACGCAGCCCAGCGGCTTTGGGCTCGGCGGCAGCACCCTCACCAATGCCATCTCGAGCGCCGTCACGTCAGCCCAGGGCACGGCGCCCACCGGCTTTGTGTTTGGCCCTACCACCGCGTCTGCTGCTCCGTCCACCACACCTGGGGGCTTCTCGTTCACGGGTGGAGGCACGTCCCAGACCGGGACCTCCGGCTTCAACATTGGCTCCATGGGGAGTTCGGCCCAGCCCACGGCCCTCACCGGGCTGCCCTTCACGCCGGCCACGCCAGTGGCCACTGGAGCAGGGGCCACACAGCCGGCTGCTTCCGCACCCACCGCCACTACCGCCAGTGCTGGGCCGTCGCTCTTTGCCTCGCTGGCAAACGCTCCAGTCTCGTCTGCTGCCACCGGGCTCTCCCTTTGTGCCCCAGCCACCACGGCAGGGACGCCCGGAGTGGGGACGTTGGGCTTCAGCCTGAAGGCCCCTGGAGCAGCTTCCACCACCTCCACGGCGACGACCACCACCTCCACCACTGCCACCAGCGGCTTCTCCTTGAATATAAAACCACTGGCTCCAGCTGGGATCCCCAGCAACACAGCGGCCTCCGGGACCGCCCCAGCCGGCCCCAGTGCAGCCACCGGGGTGTCCGCCAGCCCCGTGATGACCTACGCCCAGCTGGAGAGTCTGATCAACAAGTGGAGCCTGGAGCTGGAGGACCAGGAACGGCACTTCTTACAGCAGGCCACGCAGGTCAACGCCTGGGACCGCACGCTGATCGAGAACGGGGAGAAGATCACCACCCTCCACCGCGAGGTCGAGAAGGTGAAGCTGGACCAGAAGAGGCTGGACCAGGAGCTTGACTTCATCCTGTCTCAGCAGAAGGAGCTGGAGGACCTGCTGAGCCCGCTGGAGGAGTCGGTCAAGGAGCAGAGCGGGACGGTGTACCTGCAGCACGCCGACGAGGAGCGAGAGAAGACCTACAAGCTGGCCGAGAACATCGACGCACAGCTGAAGCGCATGGCCCAGGACCTCAAGGACATCATCGAGCATCTGAACACGTCAGGGGGCCCCGCCGACACCAGCGACCCGCTGCAGCAGATCTGCAAGATCCTCAATGCGCATATGGACTCGCTGCAGTGGATCGACCAGAACTCGGCCCTGCTGCAGAGGAAGGTGGAGGAGGCGACCAAGGTGTGTGAGGGCCGCCGCAAGGAGCAGGAGCGCAGCTTCCGCATCACCTTCGACTGAGCCACTGCCCGGAGGGTGCACAGCGGGGCTGGGGACATGCAGTTACTGTCCCGTTTGGGGTTGCAGTGAAATACATGTTTGTTTCTTTCTTTCTTTCAAACAGTCGTGCTGTTGAGAGAACTGTTCTGTGGTTAGACTTTCCACCTTAGCGAATAGAAAGGATTCTCAGAGCTCCGGTCCAGGCAGCAGCCTCGCAGGTGTGGTGTTTGTGTGTCCTAGACTCTCTCCATCTACTACAACCACCCACCTCCAAGAGCTGGAGAAGCACTGAGCTGCCTGAGAACCACTTGTCTCCCAGCCGGGGTGCCACGTGGCCACCCTGTCCAACACACAGTCATAGGTGCAGGGAGAAAAGACTACGGTTGAAGAATCTCCATCCTCAAGGAGCCAGCAGCCTGGTATAAGTGTAACCAGTATAGAGAAGTGACTTGTGAATGGAACGGACGGTGGGACATAGAATTTCAAAGGAGGAGAGATAGGTCAGATGAGGGACTTGAATGAGGTGTTGAGAAAAGAGGTCTCACCTTGCCTGGCTGACACACCTCCTCGTCCTAATCTCCTTATCTCAGGCTTCTCCTCCGGGAAGCCCTCTCAGCCACCCTGAAGCTGGGTCAGGTGGCCGCCCTGCATCCTACGGGCCCCACACCGCACTGAGCTTGCGAGCTCACATCTTCGGTTACACTCGTCACACTGTATTGTGCCGACTGTTTACTTCTGTGCCTCGCCATTAGGTTGTGAGCCCCTGGGGGCAGGGACTGTTTCTTGTTCCCCTTGTGTCACACTTGTCAAACAGGTGAACAGTAGAGATGAAACCAGCATAAAACATTAGTCCACAGGATGCCTGTTAAGTGGCCAGGGTGCCAGAGGTGGCCACAGACTTGATTCTGAACCTCCCAAAGCCAAAGCAAACCTAGTCAGTTGCAGTGAGATAGACCCACGGTGTGCAGAAGGCAGAAGCCAGCCAGCTGTATCCCAGGTGTCTTTTGTATTTGTCTCTACGCTCTGCTGCACTGAAATACCTACGGCTGTCTGTTGCGTTTCTAAATAAAATAAAGTTTATAGTGGAATAAAAAAGCTGCTGTTAATGTGGATAACTTAGAAGAAGGTTGGGAAAAGAGCAGGTTCCAGATCAAGTGGGATGCCATTTGTCTGAAATTCAGAAGCAAGCAAACCTAAATGCACTGCCGAGGCGTGCACACACGTACACACACACATACACGTGTTCACAACGTGGCTTCCTCTGGTGCTGATGGCAGGAGAGGAGCAGGGGGGGAAACCCGTTATAGCTGGGTCATATCTTCCAGTACATGGAAATATCCAGTCATCTGCCACCATCCCCAAGGCGTGTCATCAGCGGCACTCCTCTCCCTGTTACCTGGGGCTGGCCGGAGGGTTCTAGTTGTGCTTCAACAGTGGGCAACAGGTAAAGCTGGGCTGCAGCTTTGTGTCAGGTGATTTCCAGATACTGGCCTGACGTTCTCCCTCTGACCCTGGCCCCTGTAGGCGCTAGTGATGCCGAGCGCTCAGATCTTGCTCCTGGTTCAGGGCGTTGGAAGTCTGCCCTCCAGCCTCCCTCAGCCTGTGCCACACTAAGCCGTGTTTTGGCTAAGGAGGGCCCAAGGACACTGGACATGTATGGGCCAGTTTCCCAAAGTCATGATCATGAGTCATTTCCTCAGGCCATCTTGGGCTTCTAAGAACGACTGTCCCATCCCAGCAGAAGCCATGGAAGAGGGAGGGGAACGAGCTAGAGGAGGGAGACCCCGGCAGCCGCAGTTGCTTCTCTCTGAAGGCTCCGGCCCCTGCAACAGTGGCCCTTTGTGCCATCTGTGAGCCGTGACTTCATCCGGGACCCGTATCTGACTCCCTCACCTAAGCTGAGGAGAGATAGGGAGGCCTTGAGTCCCCTTAGAAAGTAGGAAGTAGTGTTTTACCTACATGTATTCATTCAGCATCCATCTTTGGAGCACCTACTACCTACCAGATCCTGATCTAGCATTGGGGTTTCAAAAATGGAACAACAGGGCTTCCCTGGTGGCACAGTGCAACGTTGAGAGTCCGCCTGCCGATGCAGGGGACACAGGTTCGTGCCCCGGTCTGGGAGGATCCCACATGCCGCGGAGCGGCTGGGCCCGTGAGCCATGGCCGCTGAGCCTGCGTGTCCGGAGCCTGTGCTCCGCAACGGGAGAGGCCCGCGTACTGCAAAAAAAAAAAATAAATGGAACGATAATTCTCTGCGCATGAGGTCACTGGCAGGGGCCACACAATCTCGATAAGAAAAAAGAAATTCCTTGAGCTTGCATTTCCAATGCATATACCTGTTACTTTGCATATTAAACATTAGTGGAGCTTAATTGCTTTCTTATAGTTGTATTTTTTTAAATAAAAACAAATTGAAGTTCTAGTATTTTCCTCCCACACCCCAAGGGATCTCGGCACCCCACTTTGAAGAACACAAGCGATTATAATAATTCGACACAACAGCTGTGTCAGAGTGGGAGCTCCCGTGCTTGGGCACCATGGGGGGAATGGCTCCAGTGGCTTCCTGGGGGAGCCAGGGGCGTTCCCAAGATTGCAATAGGGTCAGCAGCTGACTGGGTACCACCCCGCGGATGCTGGCTTCATTGTAATTGCAGTTTCCCTTTCTAGGAAGAAAACAGATGCATTCCCTTGTCAGTCCAGACAAATGGCCTCTCCTTAAGTTCCTCTTCATTAATTAACATGAAGACAAGCGTGGTGACTAAATTCGCAGTCAGAGGCTTTTAAAGGTGAATCTCTCCCTCAGTAAGCTGTTATGGCATTTCTTCTCCCTGTTTAGGGGTAAGAGTGGCAACTGTGGGTTTATGGTTACGGCTCGCTTTTCATCTCCAAGACACCCTCAAACAACTGCCTCCGTTATGGCCCGGCCCTTTCCCCAGGATGATGCCCCTGCCCCATCTGGCACAGGTGGGGATCAAAGAGTCAGATGTTGGGGCTTCCCTGGTGGCGCAGTGGTTGAGAGTCCGCCTGCCGATCCAGGGGACACGGGTTCGTGCCCCAGTCCGGGAAGATCCCACATGCCGTGGAGCGGCTGGGCCGGTGAGCCACGGCCGCTGAGCCTGCGCGTCCGGAACCTGTGCTCCGCAACGGGAGAGGCCACAACAGTGAGAGGCCCGCGTACCGCCAAAAAAAAAAGGAGTCAGATGTTTGAAACAACCAGAGATTTCCAGAGGTCGAGCAGCCTTGATCTCCAAAGGGAAGTTGAAACAAATGAGTCTCAAGCAGTGGTGTGCTGGTAGCAGTCAGCCCTCCAGGGTCAGGGAAAGCCCTGACCGATAGCATATGCCCATTCCCATGGTGTAAATTCTCCCACTATGGCTGATTTCAAGCCACCAAGATGAAGTCACCAAACACAAATTTGGGAAATTGACACACACTGTGTAGATGCAACTAATTCACCTCAAGAGTATATATATAATAGTAAAAGGTAATCAGATAATT
Source organism: Delphinapterus leucas (assembly GCF_059928025.1). Lineage (NCBI taxonomy): Eukaryota > Metazoa > Chordata > Mammalia > Artiodactyla > Monodontidae > Delphinapterus > Delphinapterus leucas. The sequence continues at coordinate 7,168,628 of NC_143148.1, forward strand.
AAGGGATGAATTTTGAGTAAATAAAATTAATAAATAAAATTAATTGTAAATATTTTAATAATGGCTCGCAAAACAAAACCAAAAAAGAGATCCGAAAATTAAATGGTCGGCTCTCGTGAATAGGTGTGAGCCAGCTCCAGCACACCACTGCTCCCAGGGTTTTCAGTCGACCTCAAAATTGCCTTGGTGCTTTAAAAGTCTGCCCTCAGACCAGCAGCTCTCTGCAGAACTTCCCAGGAACAAAATCCCTCACCCTCAGAAGTCAGGTTTGCTTGTGGACACCAGCCAACCCCCAGCCAGACATAGCTGTCCTGAGCCGCCCCTGGGCCTCTCCCACAGCCCTCACACACCTTGGCACTGGTCACTTCACACTCCAGAGACCCACCTGGGCGCTACCCACACCTTACCTCCAGACACCATCCTGGTTCAACCCCATGACCTGCTGAGATTTCCCCGAGGCAGAGCCCAGGTGTGCTGCTCTGCTAGGCTCAGGCCTAGCCTGGGGCCATGGGGCCACATCAGACCCCACCCCTGGGTTATAAGAACATAGACCCCCAAATCCACTGAACTGAAAGTGACACTTCCTGTCAAAGATACTCAGTATCACTCAGGTGCAGTGTGGGCTCTGTGAATGTTGATTCAAACCAACTGTTAAAAGAAAAAAAAGTTTTGATGGGACTTCCCTGGTGGTCCAGTGGTTGAGACTACGCGCTACCAGTGCAGGGGACACAGGTTCGATCCCTGGTCGGGGAACTAAGATCCTGCATGCCGCATGGCGTGGCCCAAAGAAAAAAAAAACATGTTTTGAGATAATCAGGGAAGTGTAATCATTGATTTAATATCATTTTTAAATATGATAATGGTATTGGAGTTTTATTTTTGAAAAGGCAAATAAGTTCTTATCTTTTTTTAGTTAATTTGTATTGGAGTATAGTTGATTTACAATGTTGTGTTATTTTCTGTTATACAGCAAAGTGAATCAGTTTTACATATACATAAATCCACTCTTTTAGATTCTATTCACATACGTCATTACAGAGTACTGAGTTCCCTGTGCCATACAGTAGGTCCTTATTAGTTATCTATTTTATATATAGCAGTGTATATATGTCAGTCCCAAACTCCCAATTTATCCCTCCCACCAAGTTCTGTTCTTTTAGCGCAGAGGTTGGCAAACTGTGACCCCACTTCCCGTTTTTGTAAGTAAAGTTTTATTGGAACACAGCCACACCCATCCATTTACATGCTGTGACTGCTGCGAGGACAGAGTTGAGTAGGCGAGGTGGAGACCACGTGGCCCCAAAAGCCTCAGATGTTTATAGAAAAAGTTTGCCAACTTCTGTCTTACAGAAACATCCTCAAGTATTCACCTACAAAAATGATAATATGTCTGGGGTTTGCTGTAAAATAATCAGTGGGGGAGGGAGAAAGTGTAAATGAAACAAGATAGGCTATGAGGCGATGAATGCACCTGGCTTCATCATCCTAGTCTGTTTTTATATATGTTTGAAATTTTCCGTAATAAAAAACTTTCGAGAAGGGGGCATCTGCGCTCCACAGCCTCCCAACTGCTCTGATCCCACACCAGGGCCCTGGCATCTCTGGTCTAACAAGGGAATCGGGACAGAGCCAGCACCACTCAGCCCGGTTTCGCATATGCCCAACGATGACTTCTGTCCCGGGCTAACCAGAAAGGCCATGGGCGCTGAGAGAGCCCGCCAGAGCCAGCCATGCAGTGAGTGCCCCCCCATCAGAGCCCTGGGGTTCTGGAAACTGGGGAAGGAGGGGCAAGGGGGCTCTGAGGGAAGGGGGCCCCTGTCTAGGGGTCAGGCCAGAGATCAGGGCCTCAAGTAGGTCTGTCCTCTGCCCTCTGCACCCCTCCCCATCCAGGTCTGGACCCCCGACTTCTGTCTGGGGCCCTTGGCATCCCCTGGGTAGGCCCTGCCCTCCTCTGAGACTCGGTGAAAGTTTTAATACTGACCACTCAGGGTCTTTGGACTGACTCAGAGGAAAGAATATATATAAGGCACTAGCCCTGTCCGTTGCCCATCTCTGTGGCCAGCATCACTAGTAGCTGCCCTGAGGGGCCACAGAGGGCCCCCCGGGGGGGGCAGGAGCGGGGCCAGGTCTCTGGCTGCTTCAGATGTGACCTAACCCCGTTAGAACTGTCATTGTGGTTCTAGAAGCCAGCCAAATAAGGTAGGGTTTTCTCCCTAGAGACAATTTTTACCTGAAAGGGTTGAAAAAGCCCCAGGTCTTTCCCACCATCTGCCCCCACCCTCAGTTCTCGCTGTGTGTCCTGTATCTCCTACTCACAAGCTTAGGAAACCTAACCTAATCCAAACCACTCTCATGACCCTAAGTCATACCCTAATACCGTAAATTCAACCCTAACACGAATCTCTGATTTTATCAGGAATGAGTCTGGAAGATCCAGTTATTTCTACCAAAGCAACCCCCAAATTACTCATAATCTCTTGACCCCAAAACAACCTTTGGTGTACGGCCTTCCAGCATGTCTTTTCCTGCCAACTGTACCGTGGACCGTATCTGGCCACTCTTGGGTGTTCCACCCAGCATCAACCAAACCCTAAGCTGGGGCGATTCTGCCTCCCCTTCCTCTGGGAATGGTTGGCGATGTCTAGAGACATTTGTAGCTGTTAAGCCTTGAGGGGCAAGTGCTACTGGTATCTAGTGGGTAGAGGCCAGTGATGCTATTCAACATCCTACAATGCACAGGACCTTCCTCACAAAAACGGTCCCAACTGCATAGCACTGACACGGAGAGCCCCTACCCGGGCCCCATCCCCGGTCCACGAGCCTGAGCTAACCAAGTGTTAGCCATCCTGGAGCCGGGCTGCTGGGATCAAACACAGGTTGTGCCCCTTCTTAGCTGGTGCCTGATCTGGGCCCCAGTTTTCTCCACTGTAAAATGGGGACAGCTCAACCCACCCTGTCAGAGTTGTCACTGGAGTCAATGAAGTAGAACGTGTAGCGTGTCGGGCACGCGGTACTCAGCAGGACCCACCGTCACTTTATCAGCATCCAGGAGGCCGAGCAGGCCTTGCCCTCGTAGCCTCCAAGAGTCCTGCTCGCCTCCCCACCTGACTCTTTGCATGGGGTCTTGGGTAAGGCTGCACGCCTTCCACAGAGTCCAGGGGGTGAACTGGGGGTGTGCCCGGAGCCGGGGGGACTGAACAGAGACCCTGTGCAGGAGAGACCAGGGGGTCAACCCAGGGACCCCAGGAGGGCCCCCCTAGATGCTCTGCGGACCAACACTCCTTGCCCAGACATGCCCTGGGAGCCCCTTGGCTCTGCCCTTTCTGCTTCCATATTCTTGCTGCTCCCTTTCTCTGTGTGGGACATTGCCATGAGGCCGTAGAGCAGAGGGGCCTCTGGGAAGGGGACGGAGTGGGGGCAGGGACCTGGGATCAGGTGGACTCCCAGCTCTGCTGTTTCCCACTGTGGGACCCGGGGCAAGTGCCTTCCCCGCCGCAGGCCAGGTTCCCCTCCCTCACAAGGTGTGTAAGGTCCTGACGAGATGGCACGCCAACCCTCCACGTCATTGTGAATAAAGCAGGCGGGGTCTGTGATGGGAAGGCCTGCCAGCTCTGAGGCCTGTGCAAGTCCTGGGGTCCGCCCCTGCCCAGCCCCTGGCCACCTCTGAGCCTCAGATTCCTCCTCTACCCAGGGCAGAGCTCTGAGCACAGGCCACCTCAGAGAGCGGCAACCCTCCCGCTGCTGGTTTTTGCTGACTCGCGCCCTTGGCTCTCTCTCAGTGTCCAGCTCACTGATTTTGTTTCCTTCTTGGTCACCGCCTTCCCACCCACATCAGATGTTTTCTGACTCACTGGTATGCACCCCCTCCAACCCCGTACCTCCATCAAACCACATCCCTCTTTGATTTACTGTTTGGATTTTCCCAACTGGTTGCTGCAGAGGACCTGCCGCCCTCTGGCTTTTCTCCTTACCACTCGCCTGGTGCTCTCTCCTCCAACCCCAAGAAAAATCCCCAAGATTGCCTCTCCCCACCCCCTTCAAGGGACCCACCATATGTCCCCTTGGCTAAAGTCCCGAAGCCATGAGCCCCGCAGGGGCTCCTTGGAGCCGGGTCACCCGGTTCTCAGCGCAGGGGGGACGGGCTCCTTGTGCAGGGCTGGGGTTGAGGGGGCCTTCACTGAATCCCTCTAGCACCCCCGCAGCGGCAGCAGCTGGCATCTCCTAAGAAGCAGCTTCTAGTACTGACCCGGCTGCTGTTGCCAGGGCCCCGACCTGGATTCACTGCCTATTCCCACCAGCACAGGAGCGGCCCCCCCTTGACAGATGACACCGGAGCCAAAGAGAGGGGAAGGCCTGCTCCAAGTCCCTCCTGGCAGGTGCCAGACTCAGGACCCAGGCAGGCTGGCCCAGAGCTCGTGCCACCAACCACGAGCTGCTGCCTGCGAGTCCCCTGCTGTGCCCGTTTCACTGAGCTCAGAGCGGCCATGTGGCGGGGGCCAGCGAGGGCCCTCCAGAGCACAGGGACGGCTGACACAGAGAAGGACTCAGAGGCTGTCGCAGGGCACACGCAGTCCCAAGGCCAGAGGCCGCCTCTCCCCCTGCTCTGAGAATGAAAGAGGCAGAGAGGGCAGAGAAGAGGGCAGACACAGGGGCCCTGCGATCAGATCAGGGGGACCAAGAGCTCGGTCAGGCCAGACTGATTTGCTTCCTCCCGACCCCTTCCCCCGCTGCCGCGCCCCCTCCAGCCTCAACTAGACTCTGAGCATCTGACCCGCCCCCAAGAAAAGGAGTTTCATTTCCCACAGCTCGATTTCCCAAAAGGGAGGGGAGGGCGGGGCTCGGCTCAGTTTAAGGGCCGAGACAGGGGACACGGCAGACAGGTGGAGGGGACAGAGGAGAGATGAGGTGCTAATGCCTGCGGAGGCCGAGGTAGCGAGGAGGCTGCAGAGAGACTGGGCCCCACGGAAACAGACGGGGAGACAGGGCTGAGCAGGGCAGATAAGGGAGAAACAGGGAGACCCAGAGGAGGTGAGAGAAAGGGGGGACAGAGAAGAGAGACAGGAGAGGAGGGCAGACAGGTGAGCAGAGACCAGGAGCCGGCTAGCCCGGGATCAGGGGACACACACGTGTAGAGAGACCAGGGCCATAGTGGGGAGGGCTGAGGTGGGCGCGGGGCAGCCCACAGTGGGCCAGGCTGGGGGGGACACAGGCTTCTGTCACAGTGGCCCTGCTTCCCCTCCAACCCAGACAACATCTCCCCCAGAGAGACATGGACTCCTTGGGTAAGTAAGCAGTGGAGGGGGCAGAACCCGCTTTTCTCTCCCCACATACCCGCTGAGCTGCCCGCTGACCCTGTCCTCCTTCCCCCCAGCCTGCCGCCTCCTCGCCCTGGTCCCCATCCTCCTCAGCCTGGCGGCCTCCCTGGACTGGCAAACTGCCCAGAGCCACGACCCCTTCGAGAAGTGTATGCGGGACCCCGACTATGAGCAGCTGCTCAGAGTCCTGACCTTGGGCCTCAATCGGACCTCGAAGCCCCAGAGGGTGACTGTGGTTGGTGCAGGCGTGGCTGGGTTGTTGGCCGCCAAGGTGCTCAGCGATGCTGGACACAAGGTGAGAAGTGCTGCTTGCTGTCTACCTTGAGTCTTTCCTGCTGCGGCTGGGAGTCCTGGGTACAGGGACCTGGCCACGTCCCTGTTGAGGGGTGGGGGTGATGGGAGGCGGAGAGAGGGAGCTATGCTTTCCTTGTGGTCAGGGGAGCGAGGCCTGGAACCCTCTGCTCTAACATGAAACCCAGAGGGAACATGTGTCTGTGCTGAGGGCTTTGACTTTCCCTGCCCCACTCTCATCCTGGAGGAAAGTCCCTTGAAACCTCTTCCAACTTCCTGGGGGGAATTTGTGTTGGTGGAGATGGAAACTCCACACAAGGGGAAGTGCCCCCTGAAGTCTAACCACTGTCCCTCTCACTGAAATCCAAGAATGAGTATGGGCCAGGCCAGTGGCTTCAGTACACACAAGAAATCTCCCCACTCCCTGAGCTGGGAAGTCCCTCTGAAATCTGGCCAGCGGCCTTCCTGCTGCAGTCTGGAAATTGTCACATTGTACATGTTCACTATGACTTTCTGTTCTCCCACCAGCCCCTCCCACCTCCCCATAAAAAAAAGATCCTTCTTTCATCTCCATCTGTGCTGCTGTGGGGATGGAAGATTGGGTGGGTGCGGGGTGGGGGCTGCGACAGGGTGGAGATGGGGAGTCAGTGGGAGGAGCTAAAGCACCTGCTTGCTGCCCATCGTCCCTCAGGTCACCATCCTGGAGGCAGACAACAGGATTGGGGGCCGAATCTTCACCTACCGGGACCGGAAGTCCGGCTGGATTGGGGAGCTGGGAGCCATGCGCATGCCCAGCTCGCACAGGTGGGGCCTGACCTGGGGGCCAGGCAGGCGCAGGGCCACCCCAGCCTCTACCTCTGAGCCCAGTCTCAACCAGATTCCCAACTCAATCACTGCTCCAGTGCCAGCACGAACCTCAACTCTGACCCCAAACCTGGCGCCCCAGTAAAGTCAGGCCTAGACCCAACCTCCAGCTCTGTCCTTTTCCTGACTGACACTTCCGGGCCTCCCGGCTCCAGCCCCACCACTGAACCCCTGAAGTGCTCAGGCCACTGCGTCCAGCCCTTCCAGACCCCCAGCTCTATCTTCCCCGACCCTGGTCCTTTCCCCATCCCCAGCTCCCACCCCCATCCAACACAGCTCTGTCCCCATTCCTACTTGATCCCCAGTGAAAGCCACCTCCCCCTCCAAACCCAGTCCTGAAGTGCGCCGCCCTCAGCCTTCCAGCCTTGTTCCCCTTTCATTCCCGTCCCTGGCACTGAGGACCCCCAGTCTAGCCCGGCTCCAGCCTCATGCCCAGCCCCAAGCCCCGTCCCCAGCTGCCCCACCCCCCCTTCCCTTCTCCAAGCCCCACTGGGGAGAGGGGCCCTCACCTCCCCCGCCCGACCCTCACCAGCGGCTCCCACTCCCTCAGGATCCTCCATGCGCTCTGCAAGAGCCTGGGACTCAATCTGACCAAATTCACCCAGTACGACGAGAACACGTGGACGGAGGTGAATGAGGTGAAGCTGCGGAACTACGTGGTGGAGAAGATGCCTGAGAAGCTGGGCTACAAGCTGCATCCCAAGGAGAAGGGCCACTCGCCCGAAGAAATCTACCAGATGGCTCTCAACAGGGTAGGCGCGTCCGCGAGCCCTGCAGCCCTGTCCCCCTGCCCCTGTCCTCCACGCTGTGGTGTCCCATGCCCTTTCCTCCTCCTGGCCTAGCTTTCCTTTTCCCATTCCTTCTGGTTTCCCATCACTGGCTCTTCCATCTTTAGTTTCCCCATAAGCCCTGCTGATCCCCATCTCCCATCCCCTTCTCACTCACACACTGGCCAGAACAACCTCACCTTTCTACACCTTTGGGGTTTTTTGTTGGTTTGTTTTGGGTTTTTTTAGGCTGCGTCATTCGGCCCGTGGGATGTGGGATCTTAGTTCCCCGACTAGGGATTGAATCCATGACCCCTGCATTGGGAGCTCAGAGTCTTAACCACTGGACCGCCAGGGAAGTCCCTCTACACCTTTGGTTTAAACTATGATCTGTGGGCTTGTTTTCCAAGTCCATCTCCTGAGACCCAGACCTATGTCTGTCTCCCCCTGGCCATCCCCCAGGACCCTCCAGCTGCCACTGAGCTCGGCGGCAGCTTCCCTGAACCCACTCGGATTCCTGGGTTCCCCATCTCACAACAGTGCCATCATCACCACCCCCAGTCACGAAGCAGAACTCCAGGGGCCATCCTTGCTTCCTGCCTTCCCTGTCAGGTCCCAGCTCCATCCGTCCTGCCCTCGACTGTCTCACACTGTTCCTACCTCTCTGTCCCCCCAGCTCCAGCCCCAGCTCAGGCCTGGACCTCTCCCTGCATCCTCACCCTGGCCCACCCTGCTCACAGCCCCCTGTGCTCCCTAGCACCTCAGCCTCAGTTTGAAGCCCTGAGCAGTCTGGTCTCTCCCACTCCTTTAGCCCCATCTTCTCTCCAAGAAATTTTTATTGCCCACCCCAAACTCTCATGGTGGCCCAAACACCTTCGGCTCTGTACTCCTTTGTTTGCACTATGCTTGTCCACCGTCCCACACCCATGCCACTGACCCTGCCTGGAAGGCCTTTTCCTTTTCCCACCCAGGGAACCCTTTTCATCCCTCAAGAACCAGCTCCAGTGTCCCCTCCTCCAGGCAGCCTTCCCTGATGCCCTCAGGGAGGAGCCAGCCTAAGCCTCCTATGGGAGCTCCTAATTGTCCATCTCCTCTCGTGGACCAGGGTGGGCACTTAGTCCAGGCCACTTCTGTGCCCTGGCAGTGCCCAGTTTAAGGAGCCTAGGGAAATGTGAGGGGAAGGGTGAGTGAGTGAGTGAGTGAGTGAAGGGACACCTCCTTTGGGGAGTTCCCTGGCCACAAGAGAGAAGCCAGGTGGACAAAGGAGAGGGCTGAAAACAGAGGGCAGCGAGGCTTCCGGGAGGGGATGAGGCTTGAACAAAGTGGTGAATGATGACCAGTTGGGTGCCCGGCAAAGATGAGGGGGGTGAGCAGGTGCAGGGGCGTGGAGGTGGGGGAGACCCGAGGGTGGTCTGGGCACTGGACACTGTGCTGTAGACCTGAAGCTGCCCTAAAAGATGGTGACCGAGGGGCTGGCAGGGGCCTTGAACGGCAGGCTGAGGGCTAGAACTCTGCGGCTCCAGGCACTGGGGAGCCACAGAAGGCTGTGGGCAGGCGAGGCACCGTGAACAAACCCCCGTGAGCAGTCATGCCCTGTCAGGGCTGATGGGTGGGTGGCAGAAGGGACTCCACTTCCGTCTGCGCCCACAACGATCCAGGCGACAGATAATTACCGTCCATAAGGACACAGCGCTGACTGAGACAAATAATTACTGTCCATAAGGACACAGCGCATGGAGCGCACAGGCTGGGACAGAGGCAGACAAAATAACACCCAACCAGGATGAGTGTGACATTGTCCGGTGGACCGAACGCCCGGGGAATGAGGGGTAGGAATGACTCAGGAGGACTTCCCAGGGTAGTGACATAGTTGCAGTGGAGGGCAAGGCTGAGGGCCGAGCACGGGCAACATCCTGGCAGCTTGAACAAGAGAGGTAAATGGCCGGCCGTGGGCAGGAGCAGGAAGAGAAGCCAGGTTTGGACCCCAGGTGGGGCCTCCCCGGTCCTGTCCCCACAGCTCAGCGCCACTGCTTGTCCCTCCACAGGCCATCGAAGATCTCAGGACACTGGGCTGCAGAAAGGCAATGATGAAGTTTGAAAGGCACACGCTCCTGGTGAGTGAGGGCCTCGGTGTCGCTGTCTGAGAAACGACGACAAGGAGGGTGTCCATGGGGCCTTGGGCGGGGAGTCAGAAGGCAGGAAACTGGGACCCCAGGCCTGCCACCTACTCCCTGCCTGACGGGGCTGGACACGCCCCTCTTGGGGCTTCGGTTTCCCTCATCTGTCACAAGGTGGGGGGGGCCGTATTGCTGAGGTCCAGGGAACCGCACTAAGCACGGCTGTGTCACTGAACTAAGTAAGAGGCTCCGCAGGGAGCGGCCCCGTGGGAGGGGGTACGGAGCCGGCAGGTGCAGCCTGCCTGGGCCCTGACCTGGGTGGGCCACGCCATCCCCCAGGAATACCTCCTCGGGGAGGGGAACCTGAGCCAGCCTGCCGTTCGGCTCCTGGGAGACGTGATGTCCAAGGACGGCTTCTTCTATCTCAGCTTCGCTGAGGCCCTGCGGGCTCACAGCTGCCTCAGCGACCGGCTCCGGTGAGGCGGCGGGCTGGACAGACGCCGGGGGCCGATGGGGCGAGTACGGAGTGGGCGGGGCTGGCGGGGGGGGCGTGGCCTGTAGAGATGGGGGCAGGGGCCCAGGGGGCGGAGAGAGGCGCGCTGGGTCCCGCCACACTCGCCCCCGCATCCCGGTTCCTCCAGGGGAAGAAAGGTACCTGGAGAGTGGCGTGGCCCTGAGGGGACAAGGCGGGGTTCCCGGGTCACACCGCTCTGCTCCCGGGCCTCGGGGGCCATCGGGGACTGACGAGGGCGGGGGTAGATGAAGGGGTGGGATTAGAGGCAACCGGCAAGTGAGAACTGGAGCGGGGAGCGGGGAGTGTCTGGGGAGGGGCCGCTGCGGAGATGCAGGGCCCGAGAGCCCGTCACGCACCCGCCCCGCCGCAGGTACAGCCGTATCGCGGGCGGCTGGGACCTGTTGCCGCGTGCGCTGCTGAGCTCGCTGTCGGGGCCTGTGCTGCTGCACACGCCCGTCGTGGCGATTAAGCAGGGGACGCACGAGGTGACCGTGTACTTCGAGCCCTCGCGCCGGGCCCGGAATCTGAAGTCCTTGACGGCCGACGTGGTGCTGCTGACGGTGAGCGGGCCCGCGCTGCAGCGCATCACCTTCACGCCGCCGCTGACGCTCAAGTGGCAGGAGGCGGTGCGCGCGCTGCATTACATGCCGGCCACCAAGGTGTTCCTGAGCTTCCGCCGGCCCTTCTGGCACGACGAGCATATCGAAGGCGGCCACTCGAGCACCGACCGACCGTCGCGCGTGATATTCTATCCGCCGCCTGGCGAGGGCGCGCTGCTGCTCGCCTCGTACACGTGGTCGGACGCGGCTGCCACGTTCGCTGGCCTGAGCCTGTCCGAAGCCCTGCGCTTGGCGCTCGACGACGTGGCGGCGCTTCACGGGCCCATCGTGTACCGGCTCTGGGACGGCAGCGGCATCGTCAAGCGCTGGGCGGAGGACCCGCACAGCCAGGGCGGCTTCGTGGTGCAGCCCCCGATGCTCTGGCGAACCGACAAGGACGAGGGTCACGAGTACGATTGGGCGGTCCCCCACAGCCGCATTTACTTCGCCGGCGAGCACACGGCCTACCCGCACGGCTGGGTGGAGACGGCCGTCAAGTCGGCACTGCGGGCCGCGGTCTTGATCAACGGCCGGACCAGCAGCTGGAACGACCCCCGGACCATCAACAGCATGGGGCATGTGCACGTGGCGCCCGCCCACCACCACCCGCGCAGCCTCGAAAGGGGGCGGGACACCCACTCTCCAGCCTTACATGCCGTCACCGCTCCGCACACGACCCAAAAGAGGACCCAATATTAAAGTATTTTTGGAAACAGCAGTGTGGTCCCGCCCCCTCCCTGGCTCAGTCGCTTCCCCAATTTGCAGGGAGCAAAACCATTAGCCCTCGCGGTAGAAGGGGCTGCGCCTATCCTGGAGCCCCAGAAGCTGTCCTACTTCTTCCTGGGCCGCGGGCTCCGTTTGGGGGAGTAGGAGGTACAGGATGGACACTGCTTTGCGCCACTGGTAAACGTTAATCACAGTGCCCACAACGGCTGTCACGACACAGTGGGATCCTTAAGCAAGTAACAAAAAGCCCAGCCGACACTGGGTTAAACACGAGTTTATTTTTCTCATAACAAGAAGCTGGTAAGTAGGGCCCCAGAGGGAGCAGCCCCGCAGGCCCTTCCATCTCGGTTATGTCCGGGATGTGCCCCTGCACCCCATCCTCACTCCTCCAAAAGCCCCAGACTCAAGCAGGTAAGGGAGCCCTGCCTCCACAAACCGCCACCACTCACCCCCAAGGGGCCTCGTCTTAGGCCTCACTGGCCAGGTCAGGGTCACAGTGGTCAGACGTCGACTCTGCAGAGTGGTCAGAGGAGACCACGAGTCACCACCCCCTCTCGATCCAGAGCCAAGCCGGTGTGGTGGCCTCCCCGCTCCACCTACTCGAGGCCAACCAGATAGGAAAGTGTCAGTTTCAAGAAACCAGCTAAGAGAAGGGAGGCCTGGTGGAGAGCCCCGCCCCTCTTTGCGCCTCCCCTCCCCAGCATCCGGGAGGGGCGGGGTCGTGGGAGGGAGCTGGATAAAGTGTCTGGTGCTGAGCAGGCCGCCTCGCCCAGCACGGTTAAGAGTCCGCACATTCCTCCTCCTCCTCCTCCTCCGGCAGGATTTCCAGGCTGCTGTCAGGCTGCGGGACTGTGTCCGCGGGGGGCGGCGGAGCCGGTGGGGCGCGGGTGGGCGACAGCGGCAGTGGGGAGGCAGGTGGCGATGGGCTCTGGGGCTCTGCGGGAGGCGCCAGGCCTAGGATCTCCTGCACGTTGTGGGGCAGCTCCTGGCGGGTTGGCGGGTAGGGAGCGAGAAGTCAGAGGTTTGCTGGGGGTTGGGGGGCTATCGGGAGGGGTCAGGGACTCACCCGGCAGGCGGTCAGCTGCCGGTAGAGGGCCTCGGCCCGCGTCAGCACGTCCTCCACGCTCAGCTTCATGGTCAGCTCGTTGATGTGCTGCGGGCGGGGGTGGGTCAGGCCTGCCTGCCTGCAAGCACCCAGCCACCACCGCCCCAGCACCTACTCTGTGCCTCGTGCTGGGGTACAACTGAGGGAAGACAGACCGGGCTGGCCCTCTTGGGGCTCACAGTGGAGCTGGGGGATCAGGAGAGGTCATGTTCTCTCCGGCTGCTTGCCAGGTGCAGTATTCAAGGAAGAAAAAGGGCACCGAGCCCCACTGCCGCGGCCCCGCCCCACATTAATGCACTGGGGCAGGGGCAGGTGGCCCACTCATGCATGGGCCACATGCTCTGTGAGGACACTGCAGGAAGCCAGGGATAATGGGGTAGGAGACAGACAGACCCCGTCTCCTGGCCACCGTGCTCACAGCTTAGCCAATCATACTTTCCACAATCCTATTTTGAGTACCTACTACCGAAAGGTACTGTGGCACAGGGGCAGGGCCAGCCTCCACGGAGTTCACACCCAGGTGATGTGTCTTCTCCACACAGGTCAGGATGGGCAGGGGGAGGGAGGGGACTGGGAGGGAGCCAGGGTCTCACCTTGAGGATCTCATTGGACCCGAAGCCTGAAAGCATGAGGGTGTCCCGCTCCATGTCCAGGATGGCGCAGGCCACCAGCAGGTGCAGATTGGGGCCAGGGAGCCCCGTCCACAGCACCTAGCAGTGCCCAGGGGAGGGGTCACTGCAAAGCCTCTGCCTCAGGTCCCACCCAGGTCTGCCCCACGCCCTGCCCACCTCCCACCAACCTCCCTGCCCCATCCACTGGCAGTACAGCCAATCCATTTCTCCTTCTCGGCCCTCCCACCCCAACTGGCTGGCTCACCTCCCACAGCCGAAGGACATCCGGGAAGGGGAATTCCCTCTTGAACCAGATAAGCAGCCACCGGAAGCAAAAGCAGAGAGAGCCAGAGTCCTGGGAGTCTAGGAGAGGACAGCGGTGGGAGGGGCGGCACTCAGCTGAGAGCAAGCTCAGAATCAACTCCAATCCCGCTCTAATTCACAGGGCGCCCGGGGGTCGGACTGGACTCTAAGAAGTCACCCTGGCTGTAAGAACCCACACGAGTCTACACAAGTGGAGGGACAGCTTCAGAGCGGGGACAGGGACGCTCAGCGCCAGCAGGAACCTTCCCATCCTGCCATCCGGGCTCCAGATGAGGTGAGCTAGCCCCGTGGTCTCTGCTCTCATGTGCAAGGGAGGCAGTAAGACCAGTCCACTCAGGGAAAAAATCTATTCAACATCCAAAGCTGGGGGAGGTGTGAGGAAACTGGCCCTCGTGTACACTGCTAGCAAAAACGTAAGCTGGTAGAACTTTCTGGGAAAGCAGTGATGAAGACAAATGTTTCAAAAGATGTAAAAATATGTACTGCACTGGATACAATATCAGTTCTTGGAATTTAACCTAAAAAACTAATCCACGAATATAGATTCATCACGGTGAAAAACTACAAATAACCTAAAAGTCCAGCAGGTCAGGTTAAATCTATTCTTATACATCATTAAGATGGACAGAACACCATGTAGTCGATAAGACTGATGATGTAGGGCTTCCCTGGTGGCTCAGTGGTTGGGAACCTGCCTGTCAATGCAGGGGACACGCCAGGGGACACGGGTTCGAGCCCTGGTCCAGAAAGATCCCACATGCCGCAGAACAACTAAGCCCGTGCACCACAACTACTGAGCCTGCACTCTAGAGACCACATGCCACAACTACTGAACCCGCGTGCCACAACTACTGAAGCCCACGCACCTAGAGCCTGTGCTCTGCAACAAAAGAAGCAATGAGAAGCCCCGCACACCACAATGAAGAGTAGCCCCCAGGGGCTTCCCTGGTGGTGCAGTGGTTGAGAATCTGCCTGCCAGTGCAGGAGACACAGGTTCGAGCCCTGGTCTGGGAAGATCCCATATGCCACGGAGCAACTGGACCCGTGAGCCACAGCTACTGAGCCTGTGCGTCTGGACCCTGTGCTCCGCAACAAGAGAGGCCGCGACAGTGAGAAGCTGCACACCGCGATGAGTGGCCCCCGCTTGCCACAACTACAGAAAGCTCTCGCACAGAAACGAAGACCCAACACAGCCAAAAAATCAATCAATTTTTAAAAAACTGTTAAAAAAAAAAACAGAGTAGCCCCCATTCGCCACAACTAGAGAAAGCCCGCGCACAGCAACGAAGACCCAACACAGCCAAAAATAAAAAATAAATTAGCTTATCAACATCTGCATTCAAAAAAATAGTACGAGCAACAGCAACTTTAACTTTCTTTTCTTTACGTGAATTCCCTGCATTTTTTATATCGAACAAGCAATGCAGTCAAATTTAAAAGCTGAAATGCAGCAGTCCCCGCCCCAGCAGCCCAGAGAACCAGTTTCCAATCCAGGCTCAGGGGTGACTGGAGATGAGAGCTGGTTGGAGATGAGGAGTGTGAGGAGCTGCGCCCAGGTCCTTCGTCTGAAAAGTCTGACAGCACACGAAGGAGCCACCTCAGCAGGCAGCAGGGGCGCGTTTGGCAGGGGTAGGGGGCCCACGTCTGCATTTGTTGAGGTTTTGCTCCAAACCGCAGTCCTGCTTTTACATATCAATTCTGGGTTCTGTGGGGATGTTTCTCTTGTTTGCACCACGTCCAAACATCCTGGACATTGTCTGTGGCCACCCCCAGAGACTCTGCAGCAAGGTGTGTGGGCCCACCATCATCCCCTGCCTACCCGCCGAGACACGTACCCAGGAAGTCGCAGAGCGGAGGGTCCAGCACCCTCAAGAGGAGCAGGAGTTGCCCGAGTTGCCGCTTCATCGTCTCCTGACTCTCCTCAAAGTTCCCATGCTGTGGGAGGGAGGGCCACGTGAGGAGCCAGACCCCAGCTTTTGAGGGGGCCTGTCTCCCAGCCCTGCCGAGCCTCACCACGAGCTCCATGAAGCCACAGAAACACCAGAAGGCATCCACCTCGTTCTGAGTGACGTAGAGGATCGGGGAGAGAAGGTCACTCATGCCCTGGACGTAGCCTGGGGGGACATGGGGTCAGGGCCCAGCCGAGGCCTGCAGCGTGCTCCCCCCACAAGGCCAGCCCCAAGCAACTGCCCCCGGGCTGTGCCGCACCAAGGTCAAAGTGGTACATGCAGTAGGTAAGGAGGATGTCATTCAGCAGGCCCAGCCCCGGGTTCTCGGGGCCCTCGTAGAATTTGTTGTTCCTATCGGTGCGGCTCACATCTCTCTCTGTGGGGACAGGGGGCAAAGCGCAAAGGCGTGAAAGGTGAGCCCTGTCCCTGCCGGCCGGCCGCCAGCACACCTAGGCAGGTGTGGGTCATCCAGAAACCATCTTGAACGCTCTCACGTGAGGTGCCGTGCTTCACGCTCACCAGCTCGCCACGCTCACCAGCTCGCCCACTCTCCCAGCAACTGACAGTTACTAAACCATCAACAGATGGGGAGACTGAGGCCCAGGGAGGTAGAATCACTTGCCAAGATCCCACAGTGAGTAGGTGGTAGATTTGAACCCACGGAGCCTGGCTCCCCTCCCGTGCTCCCCCATCCCCGACCCCAGGGCCACTCACCCCTGCTCACCCCTGTCTCACTCCCCTCCATCCCTACAGATGGCCTTGCTCCTGCTCTTAGGGAGACAGGGGGCTCCCTCGGGCCCCTCCCGGCTGTTTCTGGTCTCACCATCCCACCCTTGCCCCCCACCAACCAATGAGGCTGCGGTATCCGCGCAGCAGTGAGTTCCTCCGCTCCTGCTCCGGGCTCACAGATTTCCACTGCAGCTTCATTCGGAAATACTCGTCCCTGAGGGGAGCAGAGGGGGTGACATGTAGGGACACCCCCCGCCGCCTCATCCTACAGGGCTCAGCCTAGCTCACCGCCCCTGTGCTTCCCCTTCCCCACATCTCTCATGACACACAACACCCTTGTGGGGTTTTTTTGCTGTTGTTCAAAGTCTGTCACCCCCACTGGACAGAGAGCAGCAGGGGCAGGGACCGGGACACACGGCAGAGGCACAAGATATACCAGGAACGACGAGAGGTGGCCCCATGGGGTTAGGAAGCCCGCTGCAAAGCGGTGACCACTGAAACAGCACGGCGCCAGAATGAAAACGGCATCGGGGATGGGCTCTGGGCCCTACAGGGGCAGGGCCTGGCCCACTGCCTCTGTCCCCGCTGTGCTCAGGTCGATGGCCCGTCTGTGCACGCGTAGCGCGCCGGTGCCGGGCCGCCCACTGGGATATGCTGTTGATCAAAAACCTCCAGTCGACTCAGGAGGCCAGAGGCTGGAGCGCAGCAGGGCAGGAGCCACGGCGTCTCACTCACGTTTTCTTGCGCACGTGGGCCTTGTGCTCCTCGGCTGAGCCCTCCCAGCTCAGGTACCCGAGGAGGAACTTCCAGGCCTCGCGTCTCAGGCTGGGGCTCAGACCCTGGAGGGCAGAGGGCAGCTCAGACGGGCCTCCCCTTGGCTGCCCACCGACCCTGCCCACCCGCTCGGCTCCTCACCCCTGAGAAGATGCGGGCTTTCAGCTCAGGGACCTGCTGCAGGCGGCCCTCAGGGCCCATGCGGCGGGCCCACTCCTCCTCCGTGACCGGAGGCGCCCGCTCCACAGCCGGCCTCGGCCCTAGCTCCACCTGGGGGACACAGGACGAGTGAGCCCAGGGCCTCGGCCCAACAGCGCTCCCCAGCCCACCGTGGGCCACTCTGAGTCAGCTCAGAGCCCTTCTAAGCTGCACGGACGGACAGAACGTTTGGGGCAGGAAGCATCTCCTTGGCTGGGTCAGTGAAAAAGTCACCCCCCAAGTCAGGAAAGCCCCCCAGTAATAGTAGGCACCAGGTGCACAGGCTACAAGCACCTTCCACCAAGTCACTCATGATACCCGATGAGGGCGGTGCTGTTATTATCCCCATCTCACTGGGGAAACAGAGGCCCAGGGAAATGCAGTCCCATGCCCACGGTGACCGCCAAAGAGCAGCAGCATCCACCCTGATACTCACACAGGAAATGACCTCAAACCCGGGCTCAGGTTCGTCATCGGGGGCTGGAGGCAGGTCAGGGGAGGCCCCCTCCTGGTGCGGCTGCAGGGCTCCCCGGAAGAAGTTGGTCACACGGGAGAAACTGCTGAAGGTGGTGGAGTAGGGGTCCTGGAAGAAGCGCTGGGGACAGGGCCGAGGGGCGGTCACTGTCCACCCTCCCTGCCTGGCCTGCACGGCCCGCCCTTCCCTGCCCACACCGGCCAGCCTGGCGCTGGGGACTCACAGACACCACGTTGGAGCTGTCCTGGTCAAACAGCTGGAGGTGGTGGAAGGAGTTGGAGAGGGCCGAGGAGTCATGGGGGAAGACAAGGTAGAGGCGGGAGTCCTGCGGGGAGCTGTGGGCAGGGCATCTGGGTGACACACAGGCAGGGTGCCCACTTTTTTCTTTTTTTCTCAGTGTCCCGACTGCCCATGGGGAATCCCTCATCTCAGGCCTGAGACCCCAGCTGGACCCCAGGGATGGCAGAGGCCCCAGGGCTGGTCAACAAGGGCCTTCCACCTCCCTGGCCAGGGTGACTGACTCAGGGACAGGCCAACGAGAAGCAGCCCCAAGATGCTGCTGGAATGTGGGAAAGAGGTGCTTTCTACCCACCGGGGCCCCCAGAGAATGACAGCAAACTCAGAAAGAAAAAGAGCAACTCTTTCTGCACTCTGGGACCCGGGTCCCACCTGATGTCAAACTGCCCTTTGATGTTGCAGTTACACGCGCCACTCAAGTCTCTATTTCCTGCCTTTAAATCAGTCTGGGTTGTATTACTTTCACAGCCCTGAGGGAGTCAGGCTGCATCCCTGGAGGGGTGGGGCCTGGGACAAGGCTCACCTGGCCAACAGCAGGTAACGGCTGAGGACACGGAGCAGGGCGCGGGTGCCCCCGCGGTGGAAGTGCAGGGCGGGCAGGGAGCCTCCGGCCTGCGTGACCAGGACCAGGTATGCCCAGCTGAGGCCCGGCTTGGAACGGCGGATGGACTTGAGCTCCCCCAGACTCACGGAGAAGGCCCAGGATCCCCGGGGGGAGCTGGGCTCTGCACCTAGGGGGACAGCAGCGTCGGGAGCAGGTGGGGGTCGGGAGGCGGGGGCGTGTGGAGTCAGAGGTGGCTCAGGCATCTCCTGAGAGCCCACTGCGAGCCAGCCCCAGGCCCTCTGGGAAAGGAACCCAGTAAAACTGGAGGGGAGCCTGGGGGATGCCTGCCTGCCCCCAAATCTCCCCAGGCTCCCCACGTCTGTCCCCTGCCCGCCCCAACCCTGCCAGTCTCACCTCTGACCCTCTCTTCACTCTAGACCCCTCTCAAGCCACAGCAAAAAGGCTGTGGTTTCCTAAACACACCCAGTGCCCCACACCTCTGGCCTTACCCCCGCTGCTCTCTCTGCAGGGAGAGAAAACTCTCAAGCATCCTTCAGAGCTAGGCTGTGGCACCACCTCTTCCTGGAAGACTTCTCTGCCCCCTAGGGGGTTAGATACCTCCTCTGGTGCCCCCAGCACCCTGTGCGACTCCAGGATGGCCCGAATTACCCTGTCACCCTGCAACCGTCACCGCCACAGCCTGGAAAATTCCATGGGCAGGACTTACGTGGACGTGCCCACAGCCAATCAGGGAGCCCGGCCTGATGAGCAAGGCTGCAAACCTCAGAGACGCTGGCCACACTGGACCGGGGCTGGGGACCGCCCTGCACCCCCCACCCACTCTCCTGGGACTGGAGGCCACTGTGGGTGGCCATCTTGACTGTGGGCAGCACAGCCCACGGAGCCATGACCACTGAGGGTAAGTTGTGTCTCCGCCTGCCCCCCCCCAGGGGCAACAGCTTAGTCTACCTCTCGTGGGCTCTGAGTGGCGGTGCCGTGGCCGCACGGTGCTGATGACGGCCCAGTCGGGTTCATAGCCGGGGTCAAAGGTTGGTTCCTCCTCAGAGGTGCAGGAGTCTCCCCCACTGGTGTCCTTGGGGGAAGACAGGAAAACAGACTGAGGGACTGTGGATTCAGTGTTTCCAGATCTGAGCCTCGAGGCCACCCTGGGAGGTAGCCCCATTGAACAAAGAGGGAAACTGAGGCACAAAGAGGGCACAGCACTTGCTCTCAGGGTCGGTCACCCAATGCAGCCAGGGAATGGGCCAGGACTTGAAGCCAAGTCTCACGGTGGCTGTAACCAAAGCATCCCCACATAAAAAGCAGACAGCTAGGTAGGGGTTGGGGTGCTTTGCAGTCAGACTGCCAGAGGTCGCTGTGCTTAAAATAAGTAGGTAGGAGTTACTAGAGTAACTCAAATAAGGACCAAATCAGATATGACTTCACACCCACTAGAATAGCTAGAATAAAAAAAGAGGCCATAGCAAGTGTTGGTGAGGATGTGGAGAAACTGGAACCTCTTACACTGCTGGTAGAATTGTAAGATGGTGCAGCCACTGTAGAAAACAGTCTGGCAGGTCCTCAAAAGGTTAAACGTGGAATTACCATATGACCCAGCAATTCCGCTCCTAGGTATACACCCCAGAGAAATAAACATGAACACCCACACAAAGACCTACACATGAACGTTCACAGCAGCATTATTCGTGACTGTCAAGAAGTGGAAACAACCCACTGTCCATCAAACTGATAAATTAACAAAATGGGTAGATCCATACAATAGAATTTTATTCAGCAATAAAAAGGAAGGACGTTCCGATAGATGCTACAATATGGATGAACCTTGAAAGCAACTTAAATAAAAGAAGCCAGTCACGAAGAACCACATAGAGTATGATTTCATTTATATGAAATATCCAGAAAAGGCAAATTTATAGAGACAGAAAGCAGGTTAGTGGTTGCCAGGAGCTGCAGGAGGGGAGTACAGGTACAGGGTTTCTTTCAGGGATGACGAAATGTTCCAGAATCACACAGTGGTGATGGTTGCAAATGTGTGTGAATACTAAAAACCACTGAATTACGCACTTTGACAATTTTAAGTTTTCATAAAGCTTGAATTTTTTTGAGTCTGATGGTAAGTGAATTCTATCTGATTAAAAGAAAAAAATAGCTGGCTCGTATTGTTATGAAAATAACATGAAGTGCCCAGCATGGGGCCAGCTGGTGGCTGCTTTTATTGACATGAGCTCAGGGGCCTGTTGGGCAGATTCAGGGAAACCATGCAGAGCAGGGCCATGCTGAGGGCCAGAGTGCAGTAAAAGCCAATGATGCTGGCCATGAGCCATGGAGGAGGGCAGGGAGGGGACAAAATGTGTGAGGATTGCAGCAACTGTGAGAGAATTCACAGCTCATGTGTCTTCTTCCTCTATGGGAAAGGCTAGAAAGGTAAAACATTTCCCAGGCTCCCCTGAAGTTGCGTTCCAGGCACAAGAGCCTACCAGTCAGATGCACTCAGATCTACAAAGTGGAAATTGGATAAGGGCAACTTCCTGCCACTCTGGCTGGTGTTTGGCTGACAAGGAAAAAGGAGGAGTCTTATCTCTGTCTTCATCTTCCTGCACACAGAGCGGTAACTGGGGTAGCAGTGGGGCCGATTAGCAGCTCTGATGGTAGTATTCTCGAACTTGACAACTCCAATGACAGTCCCATTCCCTACAGCCCTGCCCTCACTGGATCGCAGCTCCCCTGGCAGGTCAGCTCTGCAGTGTCAGTCCTATTCCTCTAGCTTTTGTAAAAATTCTATAAGCCTCCACGTCTTTGCATTTAACCCCTTGCTGCTTAAAGTAACTGGAGTGTTTTGTGACTCTTGCAGTAAAACCCTGCATGATTAGAAGGACTCAGACTGTGGGTCTACCCAACAGCCATTTCTGCTGGATATTCCAGACTGACAAGCCACTCCCACAACAGAAGCTGAAATATCCCAATATCCACTTTCCCAGCCTTCCCTGCATTTCTGAATGGCCTAGGGACCCAACTCTGGCCAGTGGAAGCTGAGGGTACATCCGTGGGGAGTTTGAAGAAGGGAATTCCTGATAAAAAGGCACCTACAGGAGTGAACACCCTATTCAGGTTAGCCTCTATGTGCTGTCAAGGGAGGACATGGTGTTTGGAACTGTGGCAGCCAACCAGGGCCATGAAAGGAAGACCAAGGAATGGCAGGGACACCTGTCCACAAGCTGCCAAACCAGCCCCTGGCAAAGCCATCTGTGCCCTCCCTGTTTTGTGACATGAAGAATTTGATAATTTTGCCAGTGTTTACACAAAATAATGATAATTAGTGTGCTGTTTGTCAAATGTTTGCAGCTCTCCACCCCTCGGGCATACAGTAGGATTACAGCTCATTGAACTCTACTGGCTGAGTGGAGACATGCAACTCGTTCTGGCCAAACGGCTGGGATATATCACTTCCAAGATGGACTGTTTAACTGCCAGGGAAAAACTTCTAGAGATCTCTTTCCCTCTGCCACAAGGAATGAGACCTTTAAGATGCTGGCTGCTCTAGCAGCATGCTTCCTTGAATAATCATGATGAGCACAGCTCTTTTGCCAACCTGAGATACACATACAGAGTGAACAAAAACAGTTAAAAAGGCTGGAGCTCCAGCAGCCCTTCTGGACCAGAAGGCAGCCTTAAGGACAGATGCCACATGTTGAGGATTACAGAGCAAAGTTGGAAGGAAGCTGAGTCATTGATAACATATGAACCTATACTGCTGACTTCTGGGCTTTGTAAAAAGAGAGAAATGAGCTGTTATCTTGTTTAGGTCGCTGGTATTCCTGTTTCTATTACATACAACCAAATGCAACTCCTAACTGACGCAAAGCTTTCTGGAAAACCTCTTGTTTTTACTGATAAAAAGGACAGATATGATTGGTACCCTGCTGGCCCCTTTTTCCTGCCTTAAAAGGCAGATGCAATGGCTGCAGCTGAAGTGGTCATTTAAACACCACTAGAGCAAGCACAGTAGGCTCTCAGCAATCCAAGCCTTGATGTCACTAACCAAGGACAGCAGCCTCATACCTTTTGGAGTCTTATGAGGTAAAAGAAACAAACTTGTTTGCTCACTGTGTTGTCAGCTCAGTTTTGTGTTCCTTGGAGCTGAATGTATCCTGAATTTATATGTGTCCTTCCCATTGATGCCCGTCTCAGTGGGTTTCTGTTATTTGAAAATAAGAGCGCCAAGGAGGACAGCAATATTCTCAAGAAAGGCACTCAGACTGCCTGTGAGGTTGGTGAAAATGCAAAATCCTGGTTGCTGCTACTTCAACTTCTATAGGGGAGGAATCTCCATTTGAAACCCCATGGCCCCAGCTGAGGCTTCATCCTCTCTTCCTGGCCCGTCACACTGGCCTCCTCCCCGACCTCCCAGCCCCCAATCTCCCTCCACCTGGTCCTTCCGTCCATCTCCCACATGACCCCACAGATGGGGCTTTCCATACCCATATCTTTCCCCTCCCAAGGCTAACCTTGGCCCCCAGGACAGGGTCCAAGCTTCTCAGCCTGGCATTTCAGGCCCAACCATCTTTCCAGCAAAACCCTCTACAGAGACATCCCACGTTCCGTTCTGCCCTGAAACACCCTTCTTCCTTCTGTCCCTGAAATATATTGTTTTCTGGGTTTTTTTTTGGCCATGCTGTGTGGCATGTGGGATCTTAGTTCCCCAACCAGGGATTGAACCCATGCCCCATGCAGTAGAAGCGCAGAGTCTTAACCACTAGACCACCAGGGAAGTCCCCGCTGAAATATATTCTTGCCTGCTTCTCATCTTTAGAGTCCTAGCCCAAATGTCTGCTCCCCAGAAGGGGACGTGCTCTGGAGTCAGTATGTCTGGGTTCAAATCCAAGTTCCAGTACTTCCTAGCTTTTCTGACCTCAGGAGAGGATGAGAGGATGAGGTTTCCTCTCATCGTGCCTCAATTTCTCAAAAACAGAATGAGGGGTGAGGGAGGACTTAGGTAGTGTCTGGGTTGGATTCATCTCTGGGTCCCAGCACCGTCCAGCACAAGGGCCTGACAAGGAGACATCTGGAAATGAGAAGGGCGAGGTCTTGCACCCGGGGAAGGAAGGAATCCTGGCGAAGTGGATGAGTAGCCTCTGTCAGGTCTTGTTCCCTCTCTGGACACGATGGCAAGACTGCCCAAGAAAAAATGCCACACTCCGTCAAGTCCTTATGGGCTGAGAGCCCGTGGAACCTGAATCCACAGGCTGAGTTGTCCTCTTGCACCCTGGCAGAGCTCTCCCAAGAAGCAAAGGGGGTGAGGAGGCAGGCAGCTACCCCCATGGCCACAAATCTCATAGTGTCTACCTTCTTTCCGTGAATGGACATCTTCAGCCCCATTTCACAGAGAAGACGAAAGTGAGGGACAGAGAGAACTTAGGTCCCAACCAGGACCACACATGCTCCTAGGGTAGGTCTGGAATTGTATTCAAGTCCTTCAAATGCTTTCCACTGCCCCGACCTAGAAAAAAAGCAAGTGGAGAAAGGGGAAGCAAAGGTAGCCTACCTTCTTGGAGAAGAAGATTTGGGTGGAATCTCCAGCCTCCTCTACAGGAGCCCAGTGCAGCAGGACGTCATTGTCCTGAGGGAAAAAAGGAGGGGTTGGGAGTGCTTCCCTCCAAACTCCCCAAACCATATTTCCAAACTTCCTCCCAGTTCTGGACCCTCAGCCTTAGAAAGCCACCTCTCCTTCCTAACCTCCCGTTGCTGACCTCCACACTATACTCCTACAGACGCCGCATCCCTCCCGCTCTAGGCCTGCCCGAGCCCTGCTCTCTCCCGGTCTACCTTCTCCACAACACGGATGACGCCGGCGATGAGGGAGTCCGGGTCTTGGTGCTTCTTGGCACTGGTGTGCAGGTACACACCTCCTTTCTCAAATACCACCTAAGAACGGGAACCATTGAGGGGCGGGGCCCAAGCGTGGGAAGACACTCAGGGGGCGGGGCTCAAAAGAGAGCCAATGGGAGCAGACCCGGGGGAGGAGCTATTCACCTTGGGGGCGGGGCCCAGGGTACTTTACCTAGGGGATGGGGCCCGGAATGAAGCCTGTATAGCGCCAGGCTTCTCTGGCACTCCGGAGGATGGGGAGGGGAGAAAGGGGGAGTGCATTACAAACTGGGCGAGCCCCGGGGGGCGGGGCTAAACGATATGGGTCTCCCTAGGGCAGGGGAAGGAAGGGTGACAGCGTGTTTATTAAGGGAATGGTATGCTTGTTAAGGAGGTGCTGGGCTCCCAAAGTCCCTGCAAGTCCTGAGAAAGAAGCAGACCACCGGAGGGCGGCGTTTCGCATAGACGGAAGCAAAAGAACGCGTCTTCAGTGCTTACCCTGTAACCGGCGCCCTCCATAGCCGCGGCCGAGACCTCACTGCCCCGGCTCCCTCCTTTTCCGGGTCAGCGTGCTGTCACATCCGGATAGGAGACTCCCCTCAAGCGCAGACAGTGGTGGCGTCCCCATGTGTTCTAGAATAGGAATGGGTGTAACCATTTTTCAGAATGGGGTGGTTAAACTTGAACCACGAGGTTTCAAGTCACGTCACAGACGCTAAAGGTGGAACGGCCAGTGCGCAGGCGCAGCGAAACAGTCCTAACGAAGAAGTAAACAAGGGGGCGGGTCCAAGAGCTCCACCCCCTCGCTCAAACTGGCTTGGAAAGGCCTACTCCTTTCTCCATATTGTGTACTGGCATCGAAGCCAAAAAGATGCCATTTTGCTCGAGGGCACGGGCAAGGCCGGTCAACTGCGGCCATGTTAATGCGGGGCAGTCCCATCTCTCTGCGGGGCGCGAAAGCAAGGTCCTAGAAGAGAGAAACGGTTAAAGAAAAAGGTGAGAGGAGCTGTACATCACACGAGGCCCCGAAGGACTCGGGTTAACGGGATGAAGCCGTCAGTATCCTCGGGGACGAAGCGGTCCCAGACGAATTCCTGAGTCACCGTCGAGAGAAAGCGTTCTGAGCCGCCATATTGAAGCTGGGCAAACCGAAGCAAGAAAGGATGCCATGTTGGATCTTTGCCAGCCTTGGTGCTGAGGGGTATAGGCTGGAGAACCCATATATACATTATGGGCAAATGATGCCAGGCTGGTTGCCATGTCATTAACGGGCCCTGCTTGCCACCAGTTCTGTGGAAGAGGTTATTATGGGGGAGGGACGTTAGGTCGCTTGCATTAGTATACTGTGGTCCTGAGTGTGCGTGTGCATTTTCCCCATATTTCTTGGGGAAATGTTTCCGAGCAAGCTGAAGCTTTTTTTTCACCATCTTTCTTATGGGCACCCTGCCGTCGCCATTGCTCCACTGTGATCCGGCGAAGCCCCCGTGGCCGCCATGTTGGTCTCGGGCGGCCGAGATAAGGGAGGCGGAGTGTGAAAAGTGGAGGCGGGCCAACCATGCGGAAGTGACGCAAGGCACCGCCATGTCTTTTGAGGGCGGCGACGGTGCCGGGCCGGCCATGCTGGCTACGGGCACGTGAGTGGAGGCGGCGTTGTGAACCGCGGTGTGGGGAGAATTTGGCCGTCCGGAGGAGAGGGGTGCTGGGAGGGCGAGCCGCTCGCGGGAGGAGTATAGCCAGCGTAGGTCAGAGGGCAGAAATCGCCCAGTGACCCTACGCTGAGCGCTGGAAAGGTGTCGCCCGCGGGAACCGTCGTGTCTGACCCGAGGCAACGCTTAGACAGCCTTATCCTCCGGTCTCTAGACCCACTAGGATCTTTACTTTGGCCGTGGACCATGTCCACAGGGTCGGGGGGTTACTTGGTGGGGCTTCGGGGCGCCCCTCACCCGTCCAAAGGCGGGACTTCCGGTCCTGGCCCCCACCTGGGCGGGCTTTCCTGTTTTCTTCCTAGAGAAGTGGGTCTTTCTCTGGACCCCCTGGCGAAGTGGGGACTCTGAGCGGTAGAGAAGGACCCCGGACATTCACCTGCCCCCGGCCACTGGGTGCATCCTCGAGTTCCTCCCACCTTGGGGCGGGGGAGGGGTTTACTTCCAGTTTGACAGGTGGTTGGAGGGGACTTCGCTAGCATCCCTCATTCCTTGGGGGGCTTTTCCTCTTTCCTCATCTCTTTCTGGAGTCACTTTCCTCACTTCATCTCCTCACCTCATCCTAAAAGGCCAATCACCTTACCTGTCCCTTCCTCCTCCTGTGGAGGACAGGTCTTACCTCCTTCTCTCCCTAATCTTAAACACCTCCATTTGGGGGGAGGGGGGATCTTCCATCTCTAAGCTCCTTGGAGATACAGAACTTCCTCCGGAAGCTGAAGGAGTGGGAGACCCTCCTGTGAGGTACTTGGCTTGGCTACTCTCCTGTTGGTCCTGGCAACTCTCCTGTTGGGTAACCGACGCCAGAGAGCTCCCAAGCCTTGGCAGAGAGGTCTGCGTGAATCACCCTTCTCCTCTTTGAGGTGTGTGGGACCCTCATGACCCACCCACTCCCACTTCACTCTTTTCAGCTATTCTAAGCTATAGGAGTTTGATCTACTCTTAGAGATGTTGTCTAAGAAAGGAGTTGAATCTTGGTGTCCCAAGGGAGTGAGAGCCCCCTGGCCTAGCACTACAAGGCTTTGTGACATTGGACCAGTCATTTCCCTGCCCTGAGCCTCAGTTTCCTCCATCAGATGGGGCTGACCCAAGGAGTGGCTGTGAGATCCTGTGCAGCTCCCAGTTCTGTTGGCTTTTGGAGTCAGGCAGACAGCAGTCTCACCCACTTCTGCCCTTTCTAGCTGTGTGCCTTCTGGTCAGTGCCTTAAGCTCTCTGAGCCTCACTTTTCCCATCTGGACTAGGAGATCATAAATCTTTCCCCATAAGGTAGGCAGGATGGCATTTGGGATTAAGAGCAGGTTGCCAGATCTAGGTCCCAGCTGTCCATCTCTCTAGCTAAATGACCCCGGGCAAGATACTGAATCTCCCCAGGCCTCCATTTGCAACTGTAAAGTGGGGTGATCATAGCCCCTCCCTCATAGGGGTGGTGGGAGGGTGGAATGAGATTGTTGATGACACGCTGGGGTCCCTGCCTAGCCTGTGGGAGGTGTGGTATAAACCTGCTTCAGGGTCTGTCAGGACTGGTACTGGTTGTGCCTCATTGCAAGGGCTTTGTACTCGGTGAGCTTCAACTGTCTCATATGTAAGGTAACAGCTCCCACCTTTGTGGGTCAGGTAGGAGGGGAGATGACAGGTGCAGAGTCCCTGCACAGAGTAGGTGCTTAGGAAACACTGGCTTCTATGATCTTGAGTCACAAAGGGCCTGCGAATTGAAATCAAACTTCTATGACCCTAGAGGGCTAGATCACAGCCCTGCTTGAATCCCTGCAGTGACGGGGAGCTTGCTGCCTCTCTGCGGAGGCTCCTCAGCGGCCCAGCAGGCCTAGCTCAACCACTGGTTTACAGGGAGAAGACAGGCACAGAGAAGGCCATTCAGTGGTGCAAGGTCACACAGCAGTCAGGGCAGGAAGCCAGGCCCCTTGTCCCTTGTCCCTGTCACCTTGTAAGGAGATGCATCCAAGCAGATTGTCTGCTTAGGGCTGACCTGTCCTGAGGCCACAGATCACTGACCTCGGGTTGCTCATATTCTGATGGAGGAGGCAGCCAGAGGTACAGCTGTCAAAAGCTCGTGTGACATGAGCTATAGTGGAGGTAGCCCAGGGCATTGTGGGTCTAGGGAAGGCATCTGATCCATCCTGCGGGTCAGGGAAGACTTCCAGAGGACCTGCCGGAACAGTCTTGTAGGAAGTGCGAGAGCTTTGTGGGCAGAGGACAGCTGGCACCCCATTTTCTGCTCAACTCCCGCTCTCTGAGACCTACCATGTGCTGGGCAAGGCTGGTGTCTCAGAGATGAATCTGACGCCCACACTGGCTGGGGAAATGGATGTGGATCCAGGCAGTGCTCCCCAGAGGGATATGTGCTAGAACGGGGGTCACTCAGACATTGTGGGAGCTCACAGGTGGGGAGGGGCCAACCTGAGCTCCGGGTGAGTGCAGGAGTGACAAGTACATGGAGGACAAGTGGTCCAGGTAGAGGGGGTTCACCTTGACTGAAGGAGCGTGTAAGGCTATGAGGCCGGGGGCAGGCCCTCCAGCGCCGGGCTAAGGGGCTGTGACCTTGTCCTGGGGATGCGGGGGAGGAGCAGAGGCAGCTCCAGGGGTAGAAGGACCCCCTGGGGGGCTGTGTGCCAGCTGGACTGGAGGCTGGGGCAATGGTCCAGGGCAGCACCGTCCATCAGAAATATGATCTGAGCCACCTGTATAATTTCAAATCTTGTATGAGCCACATTAAAAAAGTGGAAAGAAAACAGATGAAATTCACTTTCACCCTATATTTTATTTAGTCAGCATAAATAAATGTGATCATTTCAACATTTAATCAACTTCAGATTGCTCATGAGATATCTTACATCCTACCTTTTTGTGCTAAGTCTTGCAAACCCCGTGTGGATTTCACACTCGTGGCACCTCTCACTTTGGATCGGTTACATCTCAAGTGCTCCCTAGTCACGTGTAGCTGATGGCTTCCATGTTGGACAGGGCAGGGCCAAGAGGAGAGAGCTGGGCTGCGGGGATGAGGGATGGGCCTGGGGGGAAGATGCGGAGCTCAGCTGGGATCAGGTGGAGAGGAGAGGTGGGGGTGGAGTCCAGGGACTGGGGGACACACGGGGCTGGGTGTGGACGGCGAAGTCGCGAAGCCTCAGCCCACTGTGTCGTGCTCTGCCCCGCAGGGCGCGGATGGCGTCGGGGCGCCCCGAGGAGCTGTGGGAGGCCGTGGTGGGGGCTGCCGAGCGCTTCCGGGCCCGGACGGGCACGGAGCTGGTGCTGCTGACGGCTGCGCCCCCCCCGCCCCCCCGTCCGGGCCCCTGCGCCTATGCAGCCCACGGTCGAGGGGCCCTGGCCGAGGCTGCCCGCCGCTGCCTCCACGACATCGCCCTGGCCCACCGGGCAGCCGCCGCCGCCCGGCCCCCCATGCCCCCACCAGCACCGCAGCCGCCCAGCCCTGCACGGAGCCCACCTCGGCCTACCCTGGCCAGGGAGGAAGATGAGGAGGATGAGGACGAGCCAACGGAGACAGAGACCTCTGGGGAGCGGCTGGGTGTCAGCGATAATGGAGGTGAGAAGGACAGGGGCAGGGGCCGGGGGGGTTCCTGGTAAGTTGCCTCCTCAGTGGGTTTTTCTGGAGGGGTACAGCTGGCCTGTCTCTGAGCCCTAATGTTCATGGAAGCTGCAGGCTTGCCTGTGACTCACTCTGTGACCTTGAGCAAGTCATTTCTCTTCTCTGAGCTTCAGTTTCCTTCCATCATGTCTGAGAGCCAGCTCTGTGCTGGGAGACGCTGGGCACAGAGAAAGCCAACTTGGGGTCTTTTCTCTAGGGACTCTGGGTCTGGCCAAGGAATTGGAGTCCTGACATGAAGCAGTGCCCTGTGGAGGCCATGGCGGGGGAGGGAGCCTCCTGAGCCAGGAGCATGAGTAGAACAGAATTGTTTCCAAATCTGGGGTGCCTAATGCCTGTGAGAGCAAAGACAGGAGTTAAAGAGGAGTCAGGGGTACAAGCAACAGCTGAAGAAGCAACTGGCTGCATTGGGGGAAACGTGGAGGTTGGATGCTTCCCAGAGACTGGGCTGTAACATTAGGGCTTTGAAGAGTGAGTAGGAGTTCTCCGGCAGTGGGTGGGTGGGGGACTCAATAAGTAGTTACTCATTTGTTACTGTTACTATCAACGGCTGACTTCCTCACTGTTGCTGGAGAAACCCTCATAGGGTTAAGGGCACAGACTCTGGAGCCAGGTGGCCTGGGTTCAAATCCTGGTGACACCACTTACTAGATTTGGGACTAAGTGCAAGTGAGTTAATCTCTCTGTGCCTCCAGGTCCCCGTTTGTCAAACAGGGATCATAATCATCTCATATTTCTCTCAGCCTGTATTTTGAGTCGGTTCATCCCAAACAGATCTTACAGATTTCATGTTCGTCCAGCCAGTTGCTTTCACCTGGGGATGTACCAGATAGAGAGAAACTGGATTTATTTCTGCCGAAGGCCAGTCAGATAACCAGGGGAAAGGTGTTCGTGGCAGAGGGAATAATTATTCCAGAGGCCCCGAGGCTTGCAAGGGCCTGGCCAGTGCAGGGAACAGAGAGGCGGTGGCAGTGGCCGGAGTCTAGAGCGCATGGAGTCCAGCGGGACTCAACTGGTCCGGGCCTCTAATGCCATCCACAGGACTCTTTGTGATGGATGAGGATACCACGCTCCAGGACCTGCCCCCCTTCTGCGAGTCAGACCCTGAGAGCACGGATGGTGAGTGTCACAGGCTGTCCCCATCCCTGGAGAGGGGGGTGGGGAGCTGGGAGGAAGGCAGCTGAAGACAGAGGCTGAAGTCCGCCTTCTCTCCCAGATGGCAGCCTGAGCGAGGAGACCCCCGCTGGGCCCCCAGCCTACTCAGTGCCCCCAGCCTCAGCCCTGCCCACACAGCAGTACGCCAAGTCCCTGCCTGTGTCCGTGCCCGTCTGGGCCTTCAAGGAGAAGAGGACAGAAGCTCGGTCATCTGATGAGGAGAACGGGCCGGTGAGGGGCAAATGGGAGGTGGGGAGGAGGGTGTCAGGAAGGGCTCAGAGCTCTCTCCTCCAGGAAGCCCTCGGACGTGGATGCCATGTTTCTCAGGATTGATCCTCCCCTCCTACTCATAAGGCTGGCTCTTGGGCTAGAGCGCTGCAGTTTTAACTATCACAGCCTTGTAATGTGCCCCAGTGCCTTGTAGAGAAAGCAGCCTCTAATTTCCAGGAACAGTACCGTTTATAGGATACGTGGTCTGCGCAGGGCACATGTATTTTAGTATCCCCTCCAGATTGGGAAACTGAGGCTCAGAGGGGTCAGATCACCTTCCACCCTCACCCCACGTATTCCTGGCCCCTCCTGGAATTTGTGCCACCTCCCTTGTCCTCTGTTCCTCCCTCCCACACTGTCCTACACATGGAGTTCCTGGGCTGGCCTGGGTGGGTCCTTATCTCCCATCACTAAAGCTCCCTGAAGCAGAGGGGAAACTGAGGCACTGAGAATACACATGACTTCCTGAAACTCAGCCCGTAAGGGGCAGCGCTGGGATTGGAACCTAGCTTACTTCTGGAAAAGAGCTATGGACTTGCAGGGAGGAGGCCTTGCATCCCATGGTCCCCCCTCCCTATGACGCCTCACAGTGTCCTCATTTATAGACTGGCAGGGTCCGTCAGCTGCTGCTGTCCTTGTTTATCACTGGTGGAAACACAGTTAATTAACTGAACCTTTGAGGCCTGAGTGCTGGGTCCTGGGCTGGCCTCTGAGAGGACCCGGGTCCAGCTTCTGTTCATGGCCTCTCCCATTCCACTGGGCGTTAGGCCCAGCTCAGGGTGACAGGGGCCTTAAGGGAGGTAGTGCTAGGTGCTGGGGCTGCAGGCAGAATGACAGGACCCCTCCTCAGTGGAGACTGACAGTGAGAGGGCTCCTTTCTCTACAGCGCTGGTGACATGGTCGTTCACCCTTCTTTAGCAATCACTGCTGATTATCTCAGAGCCTGTTATCAGCCCCGTTTTTCCGAGGGGAGACTGAAACCTAAGGAGGTAAAATCCCTGTTGACAGCTAGTGGGTGGCAGAAGCCTGATTAGAACCTGACTGAATCCCGAACCCGGATCCTTAGACGTGAGACCCTCTGGGTGCACACAGCCGTGATGGTCAGCAGACAGGCAGCACTTCCACTATGTGGAAGGACGGCGGTGAGACAGGCCTTTGTGTGTGCACATAGGAGGCGGAGAATGGGGGGGAGGAGAGGGGCAGGAAGGCTCTTTGAGGAGATGGTGTTTTGAGTTGGGTGGCAGAGCCCTAAATGGAGCAGGACAGGGTGAAGGGCCTTCCTGGCCGTAGGCATCGAAGGGGCAAAAGTGCTAGGAGAGGACCTGGAGCCCAGGGTGTAGGCTCTGACCCCGGCCGTATCGCCGTTCCCGCAGCCGTCCTCGCCGGACCTGGACCGTATCGCGGCGAGCATGCGCGCGCTGGTGTTGCGGGAGGCCGAGGACACTCAGGTCTTCGGGGACCTGCCGCGGCCACGGCTCAACACCAGCGACTTCCAGAAGCTGAAGCGGAAATACTGAGGTCCAGGGAGCTTCCCGGCCTGGCGTCCGCCCCACCCCAACACTACACCCTGCCCCGCCCCCGGGGCCCGCCAATCCGAGTCAGATCCGGGACCGGCCTCCCGGGCCACCAGGATTGACCAGCCCCTGCCAACACCCGCCGCCCTTCCAGCCCACGACCGCTGGATGAGCTCATCCCCGCGCGGATGAGCGATGCCTGTGCAGTTTCCCGATTGGGTCTGTTTTCTCTCTGCCCAGCGACAGATTCTTTCTATTAAGGGATTGTCTCGCTCCCCGATCGGGACGTGGCTAGTTGGCCAACTTCGTCGTTTTCTGCCTAGCAACAAGGGCTTTGCTCGCACGGCATTGGCTCCATTCCTGAAAGAGCACAGTCAAGCTCCAGGATTGGGTAGTGGCCCTCGACTTCAGCACGGTGAATGGGCAGCTCCTTCACTTGATTGGCTCGAACACTGTAAAGGGCTTGACCAATCTCCCGAGAGAGCCATCACCCTTCCTGAGTTCCCCCACC
Organism: Delphinapterus leucas; assembly: GCF_059928025.1. Classification (NCBI taxonomy): domain Eukaryota; kingdom Metazoa; phylum Chordata; class Mammalia; order Artiodactyla; family Monodontidae; genus Delphinapterus; species Delphinapterus leucas. The sequence continues at coordinate 7,201,480 of NC_143148.1, forward strand.
TGATTGGCTCCACTTCTGGGGGCATGGCCAACCCTCTTCCTGTGCCCAGGATTGGCCTGTGGCCTTAAATTTACGTTCTTTACACTACTGGGCTGGGGTCGTCTTTTGCCGAAGTCCTGACAATTGTCCCTCTGGCCCCCTCAGGGATGGCCCGATCCTGTTCCTGCGTCTGACACCCTCTCATTGGTTCCATCCCACAACAGCCTGCCAATCAAACCCGTCCTTGCATCCAGGACGTTACCAGCTCCCGCCCCTCTCCCCCCACCCCCACAGGTGCCTTAAAGGGCCCTCGTCCACCCAAGGTGGGGGGCAGGGGGCCTCACTCTCCGGCCCTGGTGTGGGGGAGAGAGTGGGGGGTCGGGATCGGGAGTTGGGAGGGGCGCTCTGAGATTAAAGAGTTTTACCTCTGACAAATGAGTCTGAGGTGTGTTGTGGGTATTCATTTAACATTTTCTGAAGCCAAATTAGCAGCGTCTCATTGCTTCTCAGTGCAACGCTGGGAATTGGACTCGTCCCCATTTTACGGACAAGAAAAGAGAGGTTCATGGGGTGGGAGGAAGGATTCCATTCCTTCCTCGTATGATCGTGGAGTCCCAATCTTCAGGGCTTTGAGTGTTGGGATCGGAATAGTTTAATGAGTCAGTCTCCTGAGCCCACATAGTGCCCAGGAAAGCCAGGAACCTCCAGCTGCGGCCGGGAGTTTTCTGACTAACGTAAGACAGCTGGAGGTTAGAGAACAAATGGCTCCTGGTCCGAAGATGTAAACGCGGAATCCCCATGTCCCATCAGACCACCACCAATGGAATGCTAACAACAGACAAAACTTAGGGCAAACTATCACCTAGACACTTTTATAAGTTATTTACATGTACTAACTCATTTAATCTTCCTAGTAACCCCACAAAGTGGAAACGATTATCCCCACACTGTAGTTGAGAAAACTGCAGCATCCAGGGTAGGGTTGCTGTCGGGGCGGGGTTTCTTCGACTGACAATAATCGTAACGAGAATCTCCTCCCGATAACTGTCTCCGGCAAAGGGAATGAAAATTAGAGTTCAACGTGGAAAGAGGAAAAAATGTGTGAACAGGGAATCTACCCCCCCCTACTGGCCTGCGTCTCATACTGCATCAGGAGAGATGAAGGTCAGAACAGCGGAGGGACCTTAGGAGCACCGTGTCTGGGAAGGGGCGGGGCTTATGGCCAGGCGGAGCCAATGCCCCGCCCACTTTGGTAGGACGAGCCATTTCCGTCTGCGGAGAAACAGAGGCAGCAGCCGGCCGAGTTGCGAGCAGAGCGTCTCCGGCAGGCCCTCCCTGGTCGGAAGCGGCGAGTGAGCCAAGCGGCGGGCAAGGGTGAGCGTGGGGCCGAAGCGAGTGCGCGAGAGTTTCTCGGCCTTTGCCGTGGGAAGTTGGAGTCCGGGGTCCCGGAGGGAAGGAGTGGGGCGTCGTCGCCTGGGAAACGGCGCGAGCCCCAGGCCGACGAGTGGGTGGGATTTCCGGAGCCTTTAGCTGATGAAGGGAATTCCTGGTGCGGAGGGGGAGAGGAGGCGGGACTTCCTTTAGCAACTGAGGGCTGCCACTCAAACCTATTTACCTACTTTCCTTTAGGCCGGCTCCCAGGATGGCCAGGGTGGAGGCCCAGGGCCGCCTGTGGCTGGAGAGCCCCCCTGGGGGAGCGCCTCCCATCTTCCTGCCCTTGGGTGGGCAAGCCCTGGTGCTGGGCCGAGGACCCTTGACGCAGGTTACCGACCGGAAGTGCTCCAGAAACCAAGGTGGGCAGGGAGGAGCCTGAGCTGGAGGGGGTGTGGTCCGCTTCAGGAGCGGGAACACAGTCAATGGGAAAGGTAGTCCAGGAATTGCGTGGTGCAACCAGTCCTGAAGTTGGTAGGTGGCATGTGGGGAGCACAGGAAGAAAAAGGTTGTGCCTGACCTGAAACTAGCCAGACACCTTGGGCGGGAGCGGATGGAGTCAATCCCGAGACACTTTGTCACTGGGCAGAGGATACTCACAGGCCACCGGGAGGGCTTGAATCAGGCCACGACCCTTGTCAAGGAGAGAGCCGATCCTATGGAGAAAAGTGCATATTGCTAAGCAGAGATGGGTGGTAGAGGGCCAAGCCCAGAACCTGCATCTTGCCAAGGTCTGCGTTGTCAAGGAGAAGCCAATTCTATACGGAAAAATACCTGCCCTGACCCTAGGCGAGGACCAGTGACACAGGCAGTCGTTAAGGCCTTTATCTGGGTACTGCATGTCAAGGAGTGAGCCAATTCTACTTAGAAATAAACTGATTCCTCCTGCCGGATGGGTGCTGTAGCCCCATACTGTGGTCTGAAGCTGGCCATGCTCCCCAGTAAGGAGGGAAGCAGTCACACAAGGATTCAAATCGTGACTCCACCCCCTCAATCCTCAGTGGAGCTGGTCGCTGACCCTGAGACTCGGACGGTGGCAGTGAAACAGGTACCAGTTCGTTAGCAAGGGGCCTGGGGGCGGAGTGGGGGTGGGGGGGTGTGGAGAATCGCTACCCAGCGGGGAACAGGCCCAATTGGGAAAATCTGATTCTGGGAGGGGAACAGGTGTGCCTGTTTCAATGGGGTAAACACCCATACCTATTTAAATTGGGTAAGACTGGATGCCTATAACCTTCCCAGAGTCCTGATTGGTGGTAGAAGGTGAGGAGGCGGGACTTAGGGGTCTGATTGGCCGGTGGAGAAAGGCGAGTCTTTTTCCGGGTTATTTGATTGGAGGAGGTTGCCGCTGGGGGTGGAGCCAGTTCCAGTCCTCCCTCTCTCTCTACAGCTGGGAGTTAACCCCTCAACTGCCGGGACTCAGGAGCTGAGAACAGGGTTGGAGGGTTCTCTGGGGGTGGGGGACACGCTGTATTTGGTCAATGGCCTCCACCCGCTGACCCTGCGCTGGGAAGAGGCTCACACGCCAGAATCCCAGCCAGACACTCCACCAGGCACCCCTCCTGTGGCCCCGGAGGAGGAGGAGGAGGATGAACAGCAGAAAAAGCGGATAAGGAAGTCATCCCCTGGCTGGGAGAGCTTCCAGAAGCTGCTAGTGTTCACGGCCCCTGGTGTGAAGCCCCGGGGCAAGGTGAGGCCCAAGCTGAGCACTGAGGGAGCACAGCCCCTTATATGCGGTTAACACCCAAACAAAACTTAGCTCCTGTTTGGATTTTCATGGCTCTTAGCCGTCCGAGGTGAAAAAGGCCAGGGGAAGAGGCTGGGTCGGATATGAAACCCATTTTAAAGATTGGAATACTGAGGGGCTCCGGAGGAATAGGAGATAGTAGAGTGAAGATTTCACTCTCAACTCAGTGTCCGAGATACATCTTTGCTGTGCCTTGTCCTTACATAAGATGTGTAGGCCCGCTGTGACTCAGTTTCTCCATCTGTAAGGGGTGGGTGGTAATAGTCCCCAGCTTGCAGGGTTGATGTGAACCAGCCTGTGAGTGAGGGGGATCAGAAGTGTAACAGTGCCGTTCTTCCTCTTTTCTGGGTAACGCCAGGTGGCCGGTTTTGATCTGGATGGGACCCTCATCACCACACGTTCTGGGAAGGTCTTTCCCACTGGCCCCAGTGACTGGAGGTGATAAGAGACAGGAGGAGGGGGTGGGTGAGGTGCACTCCGGGCCCCATGTCACGTTGCTCTTCCATGCCTGCCCTAGGATCTTGTACCGAGAGATTCCACAGAAGCTCCGGGAACTGGCCGCCGAGGGTTACAAGGTGTGTGTGCGCGTGTGCGCGTGGTGGCGGGTTCACAGGGCAGGTCCGGGCCTGATGAGGAGGGCGCCGGCTGACACCTGTCCGCTTCCCAGCTGGTGATCTTCACCAACCAGATGGGCATTGGACGCGGAAAGCTGCCAGCGGAGGAGTTCAAGGCCAAGGTGGAGGCTGTGGTGGAGAAGCTGGGGGTCCCCTTTCAGGTATGGCTGTAAGGGAGGCTGAAGGGCTATGTGGAGGGACAGAGACTCTGAGACGGGGGCGGTGGGGGGGGAACCTGGTAGGTGAAGGGGGCAGGCACAGGGACCCAGAGAGAGGGGAACAGAGACAGTGAGATGGGACAGAGGAGGGAACAGAGACCCAGGGAGAAGGTATGACATGGTGAGCCAGTTGGAGAGGTGGGGGGAACAGAGACCCTGGGTGAGTGGGGTGTGGGCCCCAGGTGGGGTTATGCTGACAAACCCATTGTAAGTGGCAAGTTCCAGGGCACCGGGCGCTCTCCTTGGATTGGTGAGGGTTGGGGTAGCATCATCCTTGGGACCCATGTGCCCTTGAAGGACTCTGGGTGCTGGAGGAGGAGCCAAGGATGGTGTCTAACCTCTGCCCCACCCACAGGTCTTGGTGGCCACGCACGCAGGCTTGTACCGGAAGCCGGTGATCGGCATGTGGGACCACCTGCAGGGGCAGGTGAGCTTCGGACTCCCAGTGGCTATCCTCCCTCTGCGGCCCCTTGCTCTCTGCCCTGCCTCCCCACTCTGGGTCTCTGGTGCATGACCTTCCTCTCATCCCCTACCCTAGCCTGGCCTTCTCAGTTCCTTTGCTATCGTGTCCTAGTGTTGACACGATATCGTAGTGATATCGTTGTCCTAGTGTTGATATGTGAGGCCGGTGCTCACAAACTGTGAAAAACAGTGGTGGAGAGAGAAGTCGCTCATGGATCCATTCATTCGTTTGGGTGTGCGTTTGTTCTGAAGTTCAACAGCTTCTTGAGCTGAAAATATTAGTGAACAAGACAAACCTGCCTGCTGCCAGATCAGGGAAGGTGCAGACTATAAATGCATTGACAGATATGTAGAATAGCAGAGTGAGGATAAGGCAGGGTGTTGCTTTATCTACGGAGCTCAGCGAAATCCTCTCTGAGGTGCCCTTGAGTAAAGATATAAAGCTGCTGAGGGAGGGAGCCGTGTGTGTATCTGAGGGAAGAGTGGTCCAGGTAGGAGTAACGCCAAGTGCAAGGGTCCTGAGGTGGGACCGAGCCTGGTGTGCTCATGGGCAGTGAGGAGACCCGTGTGGCTGTACCTGAGCGGGTGAGGGGGAAAGTGAGGGGTATGAGGTCAGAGAGCAGGGGTCAGGCTCTCAGGCTTCGTGGGCCACAGCGAGGTGGCCACCGAGAGGATTGGGAGGAGAGCGTCCGGAGCCGCGGTAAGTGGGAACTTGCGCCCTCTGGCGGCCGTTTGGGGAACAAACGGGCGAAAGTGGAAGCCGGGAGACCCGGAAGGAGTGACCGAATATTCTAGAGACGTGCTGGTGGCCAGGATCGAGTTGGTGGTGCCGGCAAAGGGGGTGAGAAGTGGCCGGAGGGCGGGGCCGACAGGATTCACTAATGGATTGGGTGTGGAGCATGAGAGGTTAGAGATAGGCCTCATGTGGGGCACAGACCAAGCTGAGCATCCGGCTAGTGCCCTGGGGGGACAGATGTGTGAATAGGTTCTTTACTGCCTGTTGTCTATCACCTGTCCCTCCCCAGGCCAACCAGGGCGTGCCCATCTCCATCGGGGACAGCGTCTTTGTGGGAGGTAAGGGCCTGGGTGTGGGGAAATGTGTGGGTCTGCAGGGCTGATGCAGGTAGGCTGGGGACCCCTGTCCCCAAGGTTCCTGGTGGAGACGGGTTTGTATCCTCCATGTGTTCCAGATGCAGCTGGACGCCCAGCCAACTGGGCCCCTGGGCGCAAGAAGAAAGACTTCTCTTGCGCTGACCGCCTGGTGAGGCCCGCTCTACCCTGTCCCTGCCCACCCCACCCCTCAGCCCAGCCACTACCCAGTCTGATGTGTGCCCTTGCCCCCAGTTTGCCCTCAACCTGGGCCTGCCCTTCGCCACGCCAGAGGAGTTCTTTCTGAAATGGCCCATGGCCCGCTTCGAGCTCCCAGCCTTTGACCCGGTGAGGCCCGAGGGGCGGGCTGGGGGCAGAGTGGGGGACATGCAGGGATGGGGAGGGCGTCTCGCTCATCATGTCTGCCCCTCCCAGAGGACCGTCTCCTGCTCTGGGCCTCTCTGCCTCCCTGAGTCCAGCTCCCTCTTAAGCTCAGACCCTGAGGTGGTTGTCGCCGTGGGATTTCCTGGGGGTGAGACTCCTGCCCCTCAAAAGCCCCAGCTCTGCTCCGATTTCTCAGGCCCCCACTAATGCTGCACCCTTCACAGCTGGGAAGTCCACCTTCCTCCAGGAGCATCTCGTGTCGGCCGGATACGTCCACGTGAACAGGGTAGGACCTCATCTGCAGCCCCTCCGCCCCCACCTCCAAGAGCTGTCCTCTAGGTCTCTGCTCCCCCCGCCAATCTGTCCTTCTCTTTCCGGCTCTGCCGCCTGCCCCCAGGTCTTCTCTCCAGGTCCCTGCCCTCCTCTCCCTGCCTTTTCCCCCTACCCTGGATCCCTAATCTTCTGTCTCTGGGTCTTCCTCTCTGGTTCTCTGTCCCCCTGGGTCTCCTGGCCCCCATCCCTGGCCTCTTTCTGGGTCCCCCAGGACACTCTGGGCTCGTGGCAGCGCTGCGTGACCACGTGCGAGGCGGCCCTGAAGCAAAGGAAACGGGTCGTGATTGACAACACGAACCCAGACATCCAGAGCCGAGCCAGGTACCGGGGTCCCAGGGGCGGCCTCTGTAGGGTGGGCCCCGGGCCCTTTGCCAGCCCCCCACTTCCCCGGCCCCCACAGGTACATCAAGTGTGCCCGAGACGCAGGCGTCCCCTGCCGCTGCTTCCTCTTCAGAGCCACCCTGGAGCAGGCACGCCACAACAACCGGGTGAGCCGGCCTCTGCCTCCCCAGCCCCCCCCCAACATCCTGCCCGCCCCCCCCCCCCCCACCGCCGCCCCGGCCTGGCCAGCCTGACCTCCGCCCCCCGCAGTTCCGGGACATGACGGACTCCTCTCACGTCCCCGTGACCGACATCGTCATTTACGGCTACAGGTAGGCGCCGCAGGCGGGGAGGGCCGCTAGGTTGAGCCTGTACGTTGGGCCTCACCTCCACCCCCCACCCTCTGCCGCCAGGAAGCAGCTCGAGGCCCCCACGCTGGCCGAAGGCTTCTCCGCCGTCCTGGAGATCCCGTTCCGGATCCACGTGGCGCCGCAGCTCGAGCGGCTGTACCGCCAGTTCTCAGAGGGCTGAGCCAACGCCCACCCCCACCTGCTCCCCACCCCACAATAAATGCTGTTTTTCTTCATGTTTGACCAGCATTTTGCTCCCAGCCGGGCTGGGAGCACAGACCCACCGGCCTGGTCTCCCAGGAAGGCACTGCTGGCAACTTTGCCTCAAACTAAACCCTCAGCCCACCTTGGGGACAAGTGCCTCTCGCGGACGGGGGTTTTGGCTTCTCCAGCCTGCGGCTGCTGGCGCTCCAAATGGACGCCAGGGCATCCTGGCTGGCAGGGCCTGAGTGGAGTTCGCTGCAAGCAGCTGCCAGCTGCAGAGCAAGCCCAGAGTCTTAGCGAGACTGACCCAGGGCCAAGAGTTCGCGCTCCGGTTCCGTGAGAAATGAGGTGCTCTGCGTGCTGGACTTGAACCCCAGGGCTATGGCCTGGACCTGCAGCCGCGAGGGGCGCCTGAGAGCCCGGCCAGGCCTGCCGCATGCCACCAGTGCCAGAGGACTGGAACCGGCCTGGCATTGCCTTGTGTTTGCTTCCAGCTAAGTGAGGCTTGTGGAACCCACAGGGCAAGGAGGGCAGCCTGGCAACGCCGGGAGTCGGGGGCTGGACCCCAGGAGCAGCCGGCCAGCTGTGGAAAGACTGGAAGACACGGCTCAGCAAGCACCTTGCAGACCTGGCAGCTCCATGAACTGCAGCTTCTCCTCCTGGCTCAGGTAACAGTGATCTCAGAGGTGACCCCTCTCCTGCGAATGGTAGAAATGCACACTCCCAGGCCTCAGCCCTGTCCACACTCGGGGGTGGGCCCAGCCTTCAGCCCCTGGGGACGGCACTCAGGTCTGAGGACAGCTGCTGTTGGGAGGGGCCTGGCCTCTCCCGAGCCAGGGTGTCTGGACAGAGCACAGTGACCAGAGGGCTTTTAAAAGGTTTTATTGGGGAAACGTACAAGGGTGGGGACTGTCCTTGGAGATATCTCAGGACGCTGTCCTCCATCTCACTGGGCAGTTGCAGTCCCCACAGGCCTCTGCTCAGAAGCATCTGACCTGGGGGCAGGGGGCATAGTGGGAGGGACTGGACAGGTGAGGCTCCAGGGCCCCGGGCACGAGAAGAGCCTCTCCCTGCCCTCCCTGCCCCTGACTGGAAACCCCTGCTCCTGTCGCCGCCTGGTGGGGAGCGGGGCTGGAGTTTCCCAGGAGGCCTGGGACCACGGGGGATGTGCGTGCCTCTCTCTCTGCTCTGGTCTTCTCAAGGCCAGGGTCACACTACTTCCCGAACCCCAGGCAGTTCCCAGGGTCCATCCTGTCCTTGGCCCAGCTTCCACTCACCAGTCTCGGCGGGGCCTCGTCTGTGGCTCCTGGAGAGGCCCAGCCCGGCGGGGTGGCCCCTACCCCCCCATCTGTGCAGGAGGAAGCCAGGGAGGAGTCAGCGGGGGGTGGGGTGGGGTGGGGGGAGGGGACCGAGGCCCTGGCAGCGGCGCTCACCCCACGCTGCTGCTGCTCCTGCTCCAGGTTCCGCTGCAGGACCTGCTGCTGATTGGCGATGACGCGCCGGATGCCGTTGACGAAGTTGCTCTGGTCGTGGGGGATGAGGCCGATGAAGATCTTCTTCTCAGAGGAGTACAGGAGCATGAGCACGCGGATCTCGCACGAGGCCTTGTAGGAAAAGTGCACGCAGCCGGCCTGGCGGTGTGGAGCACGGTGTCACGGGCGGGCCCTCAGCGCAGACGCTCCTCCCCATTGAGACACGGGCGCAAACCGCACGGGTCAGCGCCCTGGCAGACGGGCACCACAGAGCACGCCGGGCCTTCCCAGCCGCCGTCCTCAGCCCTGTCAACACTCCCACAGGACACCAGAGGTGCCTGCGCAAGGACCAGCGGGCTCTACAGCTGAGCCCAGGAGGCTGCCTGACGAGCTCCAGCGAGACTGTGGCCCCCACGCCGGCCAGCCAGTACCCAGGATGCCCACGGGACCAGCCACGGCCGTGACCGCGACCACGCAGGAGGGCCGCGGCGGGGGAGAAACACCAGGGGCCAATCTGGCCCCAGGAGGCCGGGCACCAGGGCTCCGTCCACTCTGCGAGCCCCGGGCCAGCCGAGGGCGGGGAGGCTGGGCGGCGCTGATCCACGGCGATGCCGCCGTCACCGCGGCTTGGGACATGGCTCAGCGTCACAGCGACTGCAGTGCCGACAGGCACCAATCGCTCCCTGACGCCTTTCACAGGATCCTCTCTCCAGGGCCCAGGGGTCACCGTCCCCATCTTACAGGGGAGCAAACCCAGGCTGAGAGCTCGAGGACTCACAGGCCCCCAGAGCCAGAAGGGGTTATGCCTGCCCTCGGGCCTGTGTGCCACTGCAGGGGACAGTGGTGACAGGCATCGAGGAGGAAGCCCTTCACAGCACCCCCGAGCCAACAGCCTGAGGGAAGCCCGAGTGCGCCGAGGGAGCACCAGCCATGGTCCTCGAGGCCTTAGTTTCCCTGAGGGAATCCTGCTTTTAAACTCTTAAATAACCAGCCCCTCAAACGCACAGTGGCACAGCCACGATGACTTCGGCTGACTTAGAAACATTACGCTAATTCGAGGACAGCTCTGACCTGGTACAGCAAACACCCACAAAGCGGACACAGACAGACAGCTGAGGCTTCAGGAGCACGAGGGCCAAGCTCCTCACTTCACAGATGGAGAGACCGAGGCCCGCAGAGAGGGAAGAACTGGCCAAGGCCCACCAGCAGGTGAGCACCGGGGGCTTTCAGAGCTCGCTCCGGCTGGAGGCAGACAGATGCCCTGCCCTGCCTGGTGAGGGCCTTTGGGAGCCTCAGGTTTTCCACCCTGTCCCCGGGGAAAGGAGCAAGAGGAAGGCGGCAGGTAAGAACCTGGGAGCAGAGTCGATGCATGGGGTGGCGTCAGCCTCCTCAGCTAAAGAAACCCAGACAGAGCAGGGGAGGACAGCCCCGGGGGCCCGGACCAGACTTGGTCCAAGTTCCCGCCCAGCATTTGCCGGCACAGCCTCTGGGCCTCTGTTTCCCCATCTGTAAAATGGGGTCAGGATGGTCCAGAGCCCCAGGGGAGCCAATGTCCAGGCACAGAGCTAACACGCCTTCCCCACGGCTACCATCACGCCCGGCCAGTTTTGGGGAATCGTCCGCTCTTAATCTCATTTCAGTTTTTAAACACCGAGCGGCTCTGGCTCTGTCTGTCTGGGCTCACCATCAGCCCAGCCCTGGGCCCCGCCAGCCCACTCACAAAGCCGTTGTCCATGATCCGGCACAGGCTCTTCAGCGTCTCCAGGTCCTTGGTGAAGTGGAACTGCACCAGGCGGGAGTTCCGGAAGAGCGGCACCAGGGTGGTCTGCAGGGAGGCCCCGAGGTGGCTGGGCCAGGCGCCAGGGCCCCGCCGCCCCTCATGCCCACACGTCAGCAGGCCCCGCCCCGCCTACCGCCACTTGCTGGACAGGCAGCCTCCCCCAGGGCCCCAAGGTCGAGGCAAGCCGAGTGCCCCCTTCCCCGCTCACCAGTAGCTGCTGCGGGATGAGCTGCATGTACAGCTTCCGCGGCCACTGCTCGGTCCTCCTGCAGGGGTGCGGGGACGAGGGTCAGGAGGCCAGGCCTCACCGAGATGCCGCCCCCCGCCCCCTGCCCGACACTCACAGGATCTCCCCTTGGTTCACGTAGATGTGCGACGGCAGCCACCTCTTAGACCGACTGTTAGGCTCAGGCCTGGGCTTTTGGGGGATAAGAAGAGGGGAGCCGTCAGGAGTGGGAGGATGCCCTGGTCCTGAGGTCACCCAGGCCCGCCCAGGGCTCACCTCCTGCCACTCCATGACTCCACTCCATGCCAGGAACTTGTTGTTGACCATCTGGACAGGGCCCGCGACGCCACCAGGTCCCACTGCCTGGGGAGGAGACAGGTGGGCTGGTGCCCCAAGAGTTCCCCAGAGAACGCTGCCCAGACCCCTCCACGCCCCCAGTCCGTCAGTCCCAAGCTTATCTACCTGCTGCCCCCAGGGCCCGGCCTGGCCCAGCCCGGCCTCCAGTCTGCCCACAGGCCCAGAGGATTCCCCAGAGCGGGCCCTGCCCCTCACAGCACCCCCCGTGCCCTGGGCCAAGCCCCCACCATCAGCCTGGGGGACATGGCTCACAGGGTCTGCCTCTAAGAACTGGGCGGCTGTGTAACTTGCCGCACAAACGGGGACACTTTTGGGTGAAGGGGTCACTGAACAGCTGGTAAGGCGCGAGCCAGGATTTGAGGTCACCCTCCTGCCACGAGTGTGCCCGCCTGCCCATCCGCCTCCCTGCTCCCCATGGGCACCCCTCCTGCCGGGAACCACCCTGTCAGACCCCTCGACCCCCTCACCCTTCAAAGCCTCAGACACGTGTGGCGGCCGGGCCCAAGGGCACACCTGTTTGCGGGTGGTGATGACCTGCCGGATGGCATTGACGAAGCCGCTCTGGTCGTAGGGGATGAGGCCCATGAAGATCTTCTTCTTGGACGAGTACAGGAGCATGAGCACGCGCACCTCGCAGGGGGAGATGTGGGGGAAGAGCATGCAGCCCGCCTGTGGGTGGGGGTGGGGAGGGAACGATCATCACGGGACAGAAATCCCCAAGGTTAACACCAGGACCCTAAATGACTGGTGTGTAGCCAGAACGTGTCGTTCTGGGAGCCTGTGAACGTGCACCCTGGTGTCCCCCCCCCCCCCCACCGTGACTCTGGGGTCAGGGCTGGGGCCCCATGTGCCAGGTGAGGGTCCTGAGAGGGCTCCACCTGCCGCCCACATGCCCCGAGGTCATTCCCTGTCCTGTGGAGTCTGCTGCTGGGCCCCGCTGACGGAGGCCACCAGGCCCGGGGGTTAAGAGCACAAACGCAGGACCAGGCTGCCTGGGAGTAACCCTGGCTCTGCTACCTCCTAGCTGTGTGACCTAAGGCAGGTCACCTCTGGACCTCAGTTTCCCCACGTGTAAAACAGCACAACAACGGCGCACAGAGTAAGTGCCACATAAACGCTCATTACACAAGATGCTACTGCCTCCTTGGTGGGACTGCGGGAGAGCCTGAGCCTCACAGACGTCCCCACCCAGGGTGTCTAGACAGTGGGGCATGCGCGTTCTCAGCCCCGGGGTCCGCTGGCTCAGGGACCCCACCCCTGGCCTTCCTGGACCCACGTGCGGTCGGCCCTCCCGGAGCATAACTGGACAGGCCATGGAGGGCGCATGCTGACGTCCACCTTCCCTGCAGCCTGTGAGCCCCAGGCTCCAAGCAAACGGTGCTGAATGAAGGGGTGACCGGGCAGGCAAGAGACCCCACACCAATCACAACCCAGAAGAAAAGGGGATCGCCCAGGCATCGAAGGGCAGCACACAGCACCCCCCGGAGGCAGCAGCCAGGAGCTGGAGGGTGGTCTGTCCCAAAGGGGACCAGGAAAGGGAGAGGACCCCAGAGCTGAGTCCTCCAGGCAGACGACCTCCTCCCACCTCAACCCAACCCTTGCCCAGTACCTGCCATCCCACAGCTGGAGCCCTGGGGGGTGGGGGCAGCGGCTGAAGCCTGGGCCCAGACACGTGGGTGCTGTGCCAGACCTGAGAGGCTTGCAGGGACCACGCCCACCGCGTCCTGTGTCTGAATCCCCAACTCTAACAATCTCGCCAGCTTGCATTTACTAGCACTCACAACGCCCTCAAATCACCGCCTCAAGTGCTTTACTCACTCCTCCCAGTGGCCCCAGGACCGCAGGTGAGGAAACTGAGTCCCAGCAGACCATCTCCACTGCTGGCTCCCTCTTTCCTCCTGGCCACCCCAAAATGCCAAGTCCCTGCCATGTGCTATGGCCCCAACAAGCTCCTGGGTCCCAGGAGGGCTGGCCCAGGCCCCTCCCTTCGCTCCCGTGCCCGGGGGTGGCTCCAGCTTGGCCCCGAGGCTGGCTGGGCTCCTCTGCTCTCCAGGGACAGGGATGCCCCCAGGAGAGGTCACCCAGACCCTGCCACCTGCCTTGGGTTGTCCCAGCAGAGCTCTGCCTCCCGCCGTACTTGGTCACCACGGTACTTCCAAGGGGCCCTTCTCGCCCTGTCCCCGCCCGCCCGCCCCCAGCACCCCCGCCCCACTCACAAAGCCGTTGCCCATGACGCGGCAGAGGCCCTTGAGAGAGTCGCAGTCTCTGTTGGTGAAGTGGAACTGCGCCAGCTGGGAGTTGCGGAACAGGGGGCCCAGGGTGGTCTGGGGGCGACAAGGGGACAGCGGGTCAGGGCCAGGCAGGTGCTCTGGGGCCAGGGTGGGCAGCAGAGGGCGGGGCCTCACCAGCAGCTGCTGCGGGATGAGCTGCATGATCAGCTTCTGCGGCCACTGGTCGGTCTCCCTGCGGGAGGAAGAGGGTCAGGGGGGCGCCCCTGCCGCCCGCCTGCCCGCCCCTGCCCACCACTCACAGGTTCTCGCCCTGGTTCACGTAGGCCTGGCAGGGGAGGGCCCGCTTCAGCTTCGCCGTGGAGTCCGAGTAGGGCCTGCGCTTCTGTGGTGGGAGCGGAGGGGTCACTGGACACAGCCCGGGTGCCCAGGCCTGCCCCCACCTGCAGGGGCAGAAGGGAGCCCGGGGCCAGCCCCCAGCCCCCCGCAGACTCACAAGGGGACCTGACGCGGACGCTCACCTCCTGCCACTCGAGGACGCCGCTCCAGGCCAGCAGCTTGTTGCTGAGCCGGTGCTCACCCACAGCCAGGCCCCCGAGGGCGAGCCCGGGCGAGGAGGGCCCGATGGGACCCAGGGCCCCGAAGACCCGAGCACCTTGCTGTGGCAGAGGGGGTAGGGAAACTGAGGCTGAGGGGCCCGCTAGGGGAGCTGTCCCCCACATACCCCAGAAGGGACATCCCAACATTGAGACCCCGATCCCCAGCTGCGAAACCCCCAGGGCCATTTCCAACCCCTTTCTCCCAGGGTTGAGACCCTGAGTGGCTGACCCCCCGTGTCCTTTTCCTGCTGCCACCCCAGGACGCTTCCCCGCCCCAAGGCTACTTGTCACCTCAACACTGGCCTATGCAGGGTCCCTGAAAGCTACCAGTTGCTTCCCCTTCCAGCCTTTGCTCCAGCTGTGCTCTCATCCTAGCGGGCCATCCCCCCCCCCCGCTACCTTCCTCAGGAGATGCTCCCCACTCATCCTCCCAGTGCTGATCAATTTTTGATTCCTCTATTGAGATAACTCAGAAGCAGCTCTCTGGGGGTCCAGAGCCTCCCTGAAGCTCCCCCCACGACGCACAAGCCAGCCTGGGCTGTGTCTGTCTGTCTGGCACACTGGTTTGCCCCATCCCATCCAAGCTCAAAACCCTTCCAAAGCTCCCCCAGGCCCTCAAGAGAAAATCCAGGGACTCTCCTGGTGGTCCCGTGGTAAAGAATCTGCCTTCCAATGCAGGGGACGCGGGTTCGATCCCTGGTCGGCGAACTAAGATCCAACATGCTGCGGGTCAACTAAACCTGCGTGCCACACCTGCTGCGCACGCGTGCCTCAAACTACAGAGCCCATGCACTCTGGAGCCCGTGCACAACTAGAGAAGCCCGCGTGCCGCAACAAAATACCCCGCGTGCTGTGACTAAGACCCGATGCAGCCGTAAAAATAAATAAGTAATTTAATTAAATTTTTAAAAAAATAAAAAAAGGAGAGAGAAAATCCAGACTCTCCTCTCTGGCTCCCGCCAACCTCCCCAGCCAGTTGCCCGCCTCCCCTAGCGCAGCCCAGGCTGCAGCCACATCAGGCTGACCACGGGGAGGCGGGAAGGAACCAGAACTCTCCAGGGAGGTGGGGACACATTTACAACAGGGAGCCTGACAACACCTGGAAGGGTCTCTCAAACACAATGTCTTGAGAGCATCTGCAAAACTCCAGAAGTTCCAGCAATAAAGCCAAGGAAAGCTACACAATTTACTCACAAGGCACTCTCCAGTTATCTTTTTTTTAAACCCAAAACATCTCAAAGCAAACAAGGGAAGGCTTTGAAACAGCCTGACAGCAGGAAACCGGTGAAAACCTTCCTAATAAGTGCCTCCAGGCAGCAGGAAAAAAATGGTTGTTACTTTTCATTTCATTACCAATCAGTATTTTCCAAATTTCCTATAAAGCACACAGGTGTCTTCTGCCCCAGAATAACAACAGGCAGGAAAAACTGTATTTTGTAGGGGCTTAAAAAGCAAAATAAAAACCTGAGCAAGCATACTCTCCACCTGGGCAGGAGATTCTGGGATTCAGGCAACCACAAGGGATCAGGAAGAAAAGCAGAGAGCATCCTGGTGTAAGAACATGGTCGGAGCGTCTGAGACGGAGAAAGACTGTTGTAGCCCTGGGTGTGTAGGTTACGACAGCCAGAGCCCATAACGTCTGAGAAAACCAGTTAAATCACACACCTGGAGGAGACTTTGGGATCCAGGTGAACTCACTTTAGGGCCCAGTTAACGTGTGCACCAGGGACACCTGTTTAAACTCTGCTTGTGTCTGGAGATCACTCTGACTACGTTTTAACCTGAGTGTAAAAACCAGCGATGCTTAAGCTCAGGTCTCCCCGAAAGCAGGATGCGTGTCAAGGTGGAGAACCACGTTTAAGGGCTAGACCTACGTGCAATCCTAACGGAAATCTCACATCTGGGCAGGTGTGTGTAAAATGCCTCCCACACCTGTTCTGTTGCTCACTGCATAGGAAGCCTATTTAGTACCTGAAAGAAGAATGAAAGCTTTAAGATGTACGTTTAAGGACCCAGGAGGCGCTTCTGAACAAGCAGACATGAACGCTAAGGAACGGAGAAGGCAATGGAGTGAAGGATGATGTTTAAGCTTAGGGAGGTGTTCCGAGTCCGGGTACCTGAATATAAGATCCGAGAAAACCTGTTTAAGGCTAGTGTGGAGCTGCCACAGCTCCCCGATACACACAATGTTGGGGCAAGATATTTAAGAAGGAAGCTTGAGCGCCAGGTTAGGGTAAAACGCGCATCTGGGCAAGCGTATCATGGCTTGGCTGTGCGTGAAACGTCGGGATATGTAGATTTACAGCTCCAGAAAAACCTTAAGAGTTTTGACAAGTATGTGCATCTTTTAGGTCTCGGGAAGCATGCGTAACTTCGCGTACCTGCAAAGCTGGATGTTTATGTTTAAGATCTGGACTTACTTGGCCTACTGCCATCAGTAAGGGTATCCAACATCTGGGCGAGCGTGCAAATAAACCCTGGGCGCACACGCCACGGGCGCCGTACAGACGCGTGCGGGCCCGGGGAGAACGCCCCCGGGGGCAACACCTGGGCGCGCCAGTGCGAGACGCGGGGCCCTCTCGCCGCCGTCCCCCCAGCCCCCTCCCCCATTTCCAGATTTCCTGCCCGGAAAGCGAGCAACTTTCCAATTGGAAAAACAACAACGCACGTCGGCCGTCCGCCCGCCCCCCACCCCGCGTTTAAATCGGGTCGCGGAGTCAGCAGTAATTTGAGCCCTTCCCGCCCCCGTACCCCACCCCCGCCACCCCATCCCGAATGCGAAACAAAGGGGAGAGCCCGGCGCGTACCACCCAGGGGGGTTCACGGGGAAGCCGGCCCCAGGCGGGACCACCCTTCGGGTCACCGGAGAAACCCCCGAGGGGGGAGGCCGCGGACAAAGACGCCAGTCCAGGAAAGGGGCCGGCGGGGGCGGTGCTGTGGAAAGCTCTGGAAAAAGGGCGGGGGGCTCACCATGGGAGGGGCCGAGCGAGCCCGGATCCGCGGCGGCTGCGGGCCCCGGGGGCTGGCCGGCCAGGAGCGCGAGCGGGCGGCGCGCACCGTGAGGTGCCGCAGGGGGCGGCCGCGACCCCCGAGGGGGCCCCCAGCGCCGGAGCGGTGTGGGGCACGGCGCGGACGGACCATGGCTGGTGCAGGCCGAACGAGCTGGGGGTTCCACCGACTGAGAGGCGCGGGCGCGCGGCTTAGGGGGAGACAGGCTGGGCTGTACCAAGCGTGGGGGACGCACCGCCGGAGATGGTCGCCGTGGCCAAACCACTGCGGCGAGCAGGGGAGTGCGGCGCGTACCAATAGCGTCCGCAAGGGGGCGTGGCCGGGGTGTACCAAAATAGGGCTGGGGGAGCCCCGGGAAAAGGGTGTGTGGGGCGGAGAATACGGCAATTGGAAGATACTATGGGCCGCTCGAGCACGGAGGGGAGGAACTGAGAGGACGTGAGAGAAACCGCTTCAGGGGGTCGCGGCTGGAAACACCAGACCGAAGGGTGACCGGAGGAGATGAACGTAGAGGGTGATACCAAGTGGGCTGGGGGGGTGGCAGGGGAGACCGTGCCCCGAGACCCAGACCTGCGGAGCCGGGAGCATCAAGACATGTAAGGAAAAGGAGGAATAATAGGCCTAGGGGGCCAGGGAACCTACCTAGAAGTTCGGGAATACGGGTCGTACAAGGCCTAAGGAGAGGACTTAGGGTTTGAAGGCAGTGACGTGGCTAGGTGGGCAGGGGACCACAACTCCCAGCGGCCGCCGGGCGGCCTGGGCGGAGCCAGAGACCCCAGGAGACGCCGCCGGTCACAGCTGCGTGCCCATTGGTCCCCGGGCCCTAGGCTCCGCCTGCCTCCCGCTGCATCTCCTTGCCACTCGCCTCTCGGGGCCATTCATTGATTCGCTCATTCACTCAACGATTAAAGGACTGCGTATTCACTTACTAGTAGTTGTGTAAGATTTCCTGCTTCAATTTCCTTGTTTCTTAAATGTGGATAATAGCTAACCCTAAGATGGTTATGAGGATCATATGAGTTAATAAAGTATTAGGATCGGTATCTGGCACAGTAACGACCTAAATGGTAGTTTTTCTCCTTTTAAAATCATTATTAGTACCATTTCCAGTTCTGTGCTGGGCAACGAGTATACCGTGGTGACCAAACAGACCAGGTCCACTGGAGAAAATAAACAATCGCAGTTTGTGATAAATGTTATAGAGAAAATGCACAGAAGGGTGGGATGGTGACCGTGAGAAGTCAGGAAAGTGACCTTTAGGCAGCCTGCAACTCCACATAGGCTGGAAGAGTGTGCTAAGATGAGGGAACAGCCAGGGCACAAATCCTGAAAGTGGAAGGAAAACAAGGGGGGCCAGTATGGCTGGAGCAGAGTGAGAGTGGAGGAGAGCTGTGGAAGTGTAGAGTGGCCAGGTGCCACAAGCAGGGTCCTATAGCCTTGGGACGGAATTTGGATTTTAGTCTCACTTTGCTGGGGAACCAGCAAAAGGTTTTTTTACCAAGGAAGGGACATAGTCTCATTTACATTTTAAACAAATCGTTCACAGGATGCATGGAGTTATGCACACAATGTCTCTACAAGTCTACAGAAGCAGCTGGGATCCAGAGTCACCTCTGAGGAGAGAAGGCAGCAGACGGAGTGGGGAAGGGGTCACAGGAGTGGAAAGGAGACTCAGTTTATTCTTTTAGACTATTTGGAATTCTTACCATATACAAATGTTGCCTATTGAAAAATAATTTTTGATATATTAACATCTTGTTTTAAGGATCCCTCTGGCTGTGTCGAATATAAGATTGTAGGGGATAGTGGAGCAGGAGGGCAGGGAAGAGACTATGGCAATAATCCAGGTGAGAGGCACAGGTGGGCTGGATCGCAGGCAGGGTGGCCGCAGTAGAAGTGGTCACTTTCACAATTTATTTTCAAGCTGGAGCCGAAAGGACTTGTGCAGAGAGTGAATGAAAGAGAGGGGTGAAGAGATGCCAAGGTTTTTGCTTGTACAGAAGTGTCATTTTGTGAAAGGGAAATGACTATGGGAGGAGAGGGTGGGAGTGGGGGGGGGAGATGGAAATATCACTTGTTTCTATGAGGTACATTTAAGATGTTGACTGAACAATTTGGATAGGGGAGTCTGGAGATATAATTTCGGGAGCCTTCAGTGTTGGAATTGATGAGAATGAATGAGAGATCACGAGGAGGTGTGTGCGGACAAAGACTGGGACACTCCATCCCTTTAGAGGTCAGATCTATGAGGGGCAATTAGCAAATGAGAGGACAGACGCATGAAATTTGAGGAGAAGCCCCAGGCAAGGTCATATTTCTCATCCTTGCTTGCCTGACCCACTAAGCTGCTTGCCCAAGGGTTTCCCAGGGCTGATGGTGCCCCAACCTGAGCCCCAAATCTGGCCTGGATTGTGGCCAAATAGGGAACCGGTGCTCACTGGACCCAGACTGCAAGTTTGATATCAACAGTTACCTCCAGAGCCCTGACAATGTCAGGACACCCCGCCGCTGGCAGCAGGAAGGAGAAAGAACTGTAGGGACAGAAGCCTCCTTCTCTTCCTTAATCTCCCTAAATCCTCAGTTCTCACCATTCTTAGCGGTCCAAGCCATTGTGATCTCTTGCCTAGGTAACAGCCTCCTAATTCTTGCCACCTTGACTCTCATTCCGCTGATCAAAACACTCCAATGGCTTCCCAATGCCCTTAGAATTAAATACAAACTCTTTCTCTAAAGCCCTGCATGCTGGGACCCCTACTGCTCTCTTCAGGCTGATCTCTTCTGTGCCCTTTCTGTCCTCCACCTAGTTGATGCCTTCCCATCCCTCAGATCCCATCAGGACACATGTGTTGGTATGAATTCCTAGGATTGTCTAAGCATGGAGAAAGGGGTGCCAGGATACACTCCAGCATGAGCAAAATGGCAACATGTCAGAATGTGAAATGAAAACACAGGCTGAAATTCTATTAGTAATATTACAGTACAGCTCTCTGAAACCATCTAGCTTACCCAATTTGCCAGTTTGCAAGCCACTGTTCATTTATCTGTAAAACCTACCCAGCCTAGCTGGCTACTATTATGACAAAGCAATTCTGCTCCCATCTGTTAAGCTGTACACTTCCTGAGGAGTAGCTGCTACCAAACCTGTTTATGCCAGCTATGCTTAAGTTAATAACTTAACCCTATCAGATAAATGAAATATTAATGCAAGAGAGTTGTTTGTATGCAAAGCAGGTTGCCTGCATTGGAAAGAATAAAAGTGAGCTACTTAAAAAAAAATAAAATGCTGCCAAATTAGATGCAAGCAAAGCAACCGTAAATGATTAAACGGAAAAGCTCATAAAAACCTAGGAAGGTCCAGCCTTCAGTTTGCTTGATAAGTGTCTTTAGGTTCTCAAGTCACTTTTTTAAAAAAATAAATTTATTTATTTTTGGCTGCGTTGGGTCTTCATTGCAGTGCATGGGCTTTCTCTAGCTGCGGCGAGCGGGGGCTACTCTTCGTTGCATTGCGCAGGCTTCTCATTGTGGTGGCTTCTCTTGTTGCAGAGCTCGGGCTCTAGGCACGCGGGCGCAGTAGTTGTGGTGCACGGGCTTAGTTGCTCCGCGGCATATAGGATCTTCCTGGACCAGGGATCGAACCCTTGTCCCCTGCATTGGCAGGTGGATTCTTAACCACTGCACCACCAGGGAAGTCCCTCTCAGGTCAGTTTTTAAAAAGAACTGGAAATGATAAATGACTTTGTGGTTTATGGGTGCAGTTTATACAAGCATGTGACGTTGTATGAGAACTGGGAGACGTATACTTAAAGAAAAGGTCTTGGGTACTTCCCTGGTGGCACAGTGGTTAAGAATCTGCCTGCCAATGCAGGGGACACGGGTTCGATCCCTGGTCCGGGAAGATGCCACATGCCACGGAGCAACTAAGCCCATGTGCCACAACTACTAAAGCCCGCGCGCTCTAGGGCCCGTGTGCCGCAACTACTGAGCCTGCGTGCTGCAACTACTGAAGCCCACGCACCTAGAGCCTGTGCTCCGCAACAAGAGAAGCCACCGCAATGAGAAGCCCGCACACCTCAACGAAGAGTAGCCCCCACTGGCCGCAACTAGAGAAAGCCCACACACAGCAACGAAGACCCAGTGCAGCGAAAAAACAACAACAAAAAGGTCTTGGTTCTACATAGAGGGAAGAGATGAATGTCTTTCTAAAATGTTCTTGATGAAAATAAAACATTTAAAGTGTTTAGACGTTCATTAATGCTATCTGCCATATTTTTCTAACTCCCCACTGGCCCAGCAATTGAAAGGATTGCACTTCCTGACCCCACTACATTTGAGTGGGGCCATGTAATTAATTCTGGCTAACGAGGTATGGGCAAAAATGACACATGTGAATTCAGTCTGGAGCATTTAATTACTGGTGCCAGACCAGAGCACTCTATGCCTTTCCCATGCCACTGGGCAATGTTTAAGATCTCTCAGCATGGGCTCCAAGCTGATCCTCCATGTAGCGAGAGTGAGAATATCCACCTTTTCTATTTCAAGCCACTGCAGTTTGGGGGTTGTTTGTTATTGCAGCATAACCCAGCCTATCCTGACATAGAAATGTCCTTTTCAAATAATCCTGTTTAACCAATCTGATTGCTTTTACTGAAAGGGCAAGCTAGGAGTACAAATAGATGTGTATGTGGCATAGACAAGGACATGAAGACAACATGGACAAATAACACTTTATACTACAAAGTGGGAGTAAGGTGATCTCTACCTTGAAGTTTCTCTTTTGTTTTTGCAATTACAAAATAGTGTTCTTAAAAAAAAAAGGGTCTGCCTAATACATACTCTTCAAGCTCTATACATTCTTCCTTAAGCTTTCTCATCATGATTTGTAATTATTTGTGTCTCCCACATTTGACTGGGAGCTTCTTAAGGACAAAGACCATGTCTGGCGTATTCACAGCTATATTCCAAGAACCCAGCACACAGCTCTCTGGGTCTAAGTGTACAACCCCCTAGAACACCCTCCACACCTCTAGAGAGGTTATGTAATGTGTTTACTCTCCCGTTTCCCCTTCCGGGGCGCACCAGGAAGTCACCTGTCCCAGCTTTCCCTGCAGTAGGAGGGGAAGATTGAGTTCTCACCTGTGGGAGCGTATGCATGAGCATCATGACGTCACGAGCGAGCGTCACTTCCGGTCCCAGGCCGGTAAGAGCCAGTGTTCGCTCCCCGTGCCCTTGCTCTATTGCTCTTTCCAGTGTTGGAGACTAAGGAAGGTTTGGTTATTGGATGGAAGCAGCAGGACCCCCGAGTCACTGTTGGAGAAGAGCCACCAGAGGGAACAGCCTGACCCAGGCTATCATGGTGGGGCAGTCGGAGGGAGGTAAACCCTCCGTTAAACCAGTGAGATTTAAGAATTTGTTAACATAACATAGTCTGATCTGACCACACACACACACACACACACACACACACACACACACACACACGGCTCTTTAATCCTATTTGTCAACCCACCACATGTGCTCTGTAGTCTGTAGCCTCCAGGCCTTCATCTACACTGTCCCCTCTACCTACTGTGCCCTTCCCTTTAGTTGTACCTATCAAAGGATGACCCATAATAGCATGTACTTTTCATTAAGCATGAAACTGGGAGTTCTCATTTAATTCCCACAAGGACCCTTCAAGGTTGGCTTATGAGAGCCTCAACTTACAGATATGAGAGAACAGGGTCTGCAAGGTGAGCTCCCTGATTTCTTCCTGCCAACTACAGGAAGGCAGGGACCACACCTTTTCCCTGCCACAGCCCTAACCCCTACCAGGCATCCAGTAAATATTTCCCAAACAAATGAACTGCAAATTTTCGACCTCCAATGTCAACTGGCCCCTGCTTCCTGCCTGGTATTGTATAAAGTTCCTTGATTACCTCCTAGAGTTTGGTTGATCCTCAGCCATACACACCAGAGTGGGTCAGAATGGTTGTTAGAGCTGGTGCCAGCCTGTATCACTTAATTTAAAAACATATCATTCTTGGAGGGACTTCCCTGGCGGTCCAGTGGTTAAGACTCTGCATTTCCACTGCAGGGGGCGTGGGTTCTATCCCTGGTCAGGGAATTAAGATCCCACAAGCCACGCAGTGAGGCCAAAAAAATAAAATTAAAAATATATCACTCTTGGAAAAGCAATAATAATAAACATGTCTTAGACACTGCTAAGCACTTCATGTCTGAGCTCACCGAAGACTTACACACCAGGCCATGAGGGTGACAATCTTATTATCCCATTCTACAGATAGGGAAACCAAGGACCAGTAAGGCAGGAGCCTGAGGTCACAGGCCAAGGAGAGGCAGAGAGAGATCACAAGCCCAGGTTTGTTCTTTTTTTTTTTTAAAGATTTTTTGGATGTGGACCATTTTAAAAGTCTTTATTGAATTTGTTACAATATTGCTTCTGTTTTATGTTTTGGTTTTTTGGCTGTGAGGCATGTGGGATCTTAGCTCCCCGACCAGGGATCAAACCTGCACTACCTGTATTGGAAGGCAAAGTCTTAACCACTGGACTGCCAGGAAAGTCCCCCAGGTTCGTTCTTAATCTCAGCAGAAGCCCTTGGTCCCTAGTTGGTGGAAAAAATGAGGGGCATTAGGCGTGAACACCTTAACTTTCTGTCGCTCCTGCCCAAGGCCCACCCAGGGCCATCAACTAGGGGCTGGGACCCTCCCGTCCTCGTCACTGGGACACCTCTCATGTCTGCCTCTCAGCCACCACCTACCCCCGCAACATGCACTGTTCCAAACGCTCCCAGATTGGAAAAACCCGGACCTCACCCACCTCTAAGCCCAGAGGCCTTTCTCCTCACCTTCAGAGGCAAGGTGCCTTGAGATGGCCATGTCCTGCCCAGCCTCTTCCAGTACAGTATGATCCACACTGGTTAATTGGCAAGATACGAGTTGGTACAATCACTGATGTGCCAGATATTTTTTGGAGGGAGTAATTGGGCAGTTCTGTTGCAGTTTAAAATGGGCACCCCACTAAAAAATAAAAATAAAATGGGCACCCCAAAAGGTCAGAAACATTCTACATGGCCAACAATAGGGGACTGATTTGAGAAAGCTGTGGTATTCCAAGGGGGAATACCATGCGGCCATGAAAACGGACAGAGGGGGACTTGCCTGGTGGTCCAGTGGTTGACTCCTCACTTCCAATGCAGTGGGCGTGGGTTCGATCACTGATCGGGGAACTATGATCCCACATGCCGTAGGGCATGGCCAAATGAAAGGGACAGAGGGCTTTTTGGCCCGGGTATAACCTGCAAGATACGCTGTCAGATGAAAAGGGTAATCTACAGAATAAAGCAGACTAAGTTCTAGAGCTCTTCTGTAGAACGAAGTGCCCATAATTCCTGACACTCTATTGTGTGCTTAAATTTAAGAGGACAAATCTGTTAAGTGTCCTTACTACCCACCCCCCACAAACACACACAAAACAAAGGGACACAAGGAAACTTCTGGAGGTGATGGATGCCGACTACCTTAACTGTAGTGATGCTTTCATGAGGGTATGCATATATCCAAACTCAATCATACCTCAATAAAGCTGTTTACAAAAATATAAAGCAGGCTGCCACTGGAGAAAAGAGCCAGAAAATGAATATACTTCTCTGTTTGCTTCTACCTGCTCGTTCAGATCTCTGAAAGAATACACAAGAAATTGGTTACTGGTCTCCAGAGGGGGCTGGGAGAGACCATGCATTGGGTTGATTTTGGAGCCTCTAAAAGTGTGAACCATAGAAGGTTTTTTTATGCAAAAAATAAGTTCAATCTTTAAAACGGCAAATAAACAGAACTGGCATACTCCTCAATTTTGAAATTTTCCAGCTGGGACTGTATCACACAGGAATCCCTGCACAAATGAGGGGTTAAAGATGTATGTATATGCTGATTCTCTGCGGCATTTTTGATAATAGTGGAAAACTACACAGTTACCCAAAGACAGCCCCCGTGACCCCCGCCTCCTGGTATTATAATCCTTGTATTACCCTCTCAGCCTCAGTGTGGGCTGGACCTAGCAATAGCTGTAATGAACAGAATACGGCAAAAGCGATAGGCCATCACTTCCACCATTGAGTTACGAAAAGACTGTGGGTTCCATCTTGGGTGCCCTATGAAGAGGCCCACATGGCGAGAAACCAAGGGAGACCTCCAGCCAAGAGCAAGCAAGGAACTGAGGCTCTGTGTCCAGGCACCTGCAAGGAACCAGATCTGGCCAGCAGACATGTGAGTGACCTTGGAAGTGGGGCTTCCCCCAGTGGAGCCTTCAGATGAGGCCACAGCCCCAGCCCACTTGACAGCAACCTTGAGAGACCTTGGGCCAGAGGCCCGAGCTAAGCTGGGCCTGGATTCCTGACCCAGAGCAACTGCAGGACAATAAACGCTTATTGTTTTAAGCCACTGAGTGATGGGGTTTGTTACATATCAACAGACAGACAGCTTATGCCGCCGGGATGGTCTGTGGGATTGGAATTTGTCCACTTAATGGACTAGGGAAAGCAACCATTTAATAACAGGACATAAAGCCTCATGTAACGAATGATGTGGACAAATGGTCATGACTCAAGTGAAAGAAAAGCAAGATAAAGAACATATAGAAACTGACCTCATTTACATAAAACATTTAAGAAACTATAAACGTGTCTACAACCACATGCATGTAAACCCAACACCAAACTGACGTATCTGCCCCTGGGGAGGATGCTGCTTCGCTCAGTGTTTGGGGTGAGAGGGGAGAATAAGATGTGAAAGGGTACTTCACTTTTTATTCTACACATTTCAGTGGTTTTTCACCTTTATGAAACTAGAATCCTGTGTATCGCAATAAATTTTTAAGGTTAACTTTTTAAAAACCCAAGATGGTGGGAAAATATGTATTAGTGAGTATTGTGTACCTTGAAACAAATATACCTTTTTTAGAAGGTGTCGTTTTTCTCATAAATTTTCTTTATAGAGGTAGTAGGTGGGCATGCTCTCACCCAAGACAGGTTTCTAACCATTAATGTGTCGGTGTTTTTTTGTTTGGTTTTTTTTTCAGTTATGTTCTGCCACTTTTGCCAGATCTGTTCCTGTGGAAGAATTCTCAATTCCCAGTCTTGCTTCCAGCTCTAAATGCATGGTCCAAAAGCAAATTGGTCAAAAATGAAATGTTTCCAACCAGTCACTCATCCAATTACAACCTTCATGGATGCCCTGGTGGTACTGACAAACAGGCATGCATTTTTAGAAGCAGTTTTGCCCTCTAAGAGCGCGTTCTGGCCAGTGATAACAACGATGGCTAATAGCAGCTCTCCTGAGGGGAGGGCTGTGCTGAGCCCGCCAGGTACTCAATCCTACGAGGAAGTCACTACTTGCCATGTGGGGAGACTGAGGCTCACAGAGGGGTGGGGACCTGCCCAAAGCCACACAGCTCATTGGTTCAGGACCTGGAGTCTAAACACTGAGGTGCTAAGGTTTGCACCATTTCTTCTACACTTCAGCAGCTTTATAACAGTACCTCGTGCTCAGAGAAAAATGTTCCAGAAAGATTTGCTCTATTCGTTTTGGCCGGTTCTCGGGGGTACTTTAAAGGCTGTTGTCTACACCCCGGCTGTGAAGTGTGGAGGTGAGTCCTCCGTGTCTAGACCTCCACTCTCCGGGCCCACCCGTAACCAAGGGCTTTCTTCTGCCTCACCCTGTGTATGATATCCACCCATGATGACACTGTGACAGTCCCTTTGGTTCCTCTAATTGGGTGCTGAGGTCAAGAGGGCCTCATAGGCCCACAACGGCCAAACCAGTGACTGGAAACATTTCTTTGTCTGATCAATTTGTCCCAGATGGACTCGAGCCTGTGTTTCCCTGCAGGGCAACGTCCACCCTGGTGGGAATGGCACGGGCTGCTCCCCGCTAGTCTTCTTTCCTTTTAGCGGCTTTGGACACAGTCGATCCCTCTCTCCTCAGAAACTCGGCTTCCAGAACACACGTGCCTGCCTGCTCCTCCTGTCTCCCGGCCCCCACCCAACTCTCACACGTGGGTCCTTCTCTGGCCTCTGTCCTTTGTCCTCGCGTCTTCTTCTTCCAGAGGTCACAAAATGGCGGCCCGGTGGCCTCGTGAGACCCACCAGCGGATTTTGTTTGGTCCTCACAGTGTTTTTTGGTTTTAATTTGAATGCAGTTAGGCGGGGCAAGCACTCCCCAAGTTCGCCACAGTCCCCATCAATCCTTGTCGTCTTACACCCGTCCGCGTCACACATTTCCATCACCTGCCTGGTCCCTGGAGCCATCTGAGTTTTCAGAAACCCCTGCTATGCACGCTGCCTGGGAAACCTCACCCGCTTTTCCCTCCTTCGACCGCCACTGGGATCTCCTGCTCCATCTCTCATCTGCGTCAGAATCGCCGAGGGAGCTTGTTCCAAATGCCGATGCCCAGCCTCCCTCCCGCCCCCGGATGGATTTGCTTCGACAGTTCTAGATGGTTCTAGATGGTTCTAGGGCAGGGATCGTAAACTCAAATGCCGGCAGGAGCCAGGTGGGCCACATAAATGAGTGCACTTGCCAGGTATAAGAAAAGTCGACGGCCAGAAATATAATCAAATGGAATCTTTACTGAACTCTGGTGAATGCATGGAACATAATACAAACATGTGTGATACTGGAGTTTATATTTCAAATCCAAAATTGAAAAAATACAAATTGAAAAATAGAAATATTTAATTACTAAAATTTTTTTTCTCTGTCGTAACTCTTCTGCTCCCTGACTTGAAGCAGGGAGGCCGACATCATCCTTGCCGCCCCCAGATGTCAACGTCAGGCCTTGGATGTCATGGTGGGATGGGTGGTTGAGAATTCAACCTGGACTCCTGAAGCTGGGAGCGATATTGAACTTGACTCAGTTTTGTAACGGAAAACGGCTGTTCACAAGTGTGGCCGCTTCCAAACGCAGAGATTCAGGACAACTACTGGAGAGTGGTGTAGGACTGTCATCTTCCGATGGAACCCACTTAGGACAGCAGCTTATTGCCCTGTAGTTCGTTCAATAACTACTATTTGCGGTCTGCATTCACACGATCGACATTAACCAACAAAGGCAAAGTGGACAGTGTTAGTTTTCATCAAGTCTGGATGTGGAGAGCCCTTGGGGGAATTTGGTCTTTAACCCCACGAGTTGGGTGAACGTGGTCTGGGCCATGTCTTTCGTTTCTGGAAACCAACTGCAGCAACGAAAGGGAGTCAGAATATTCCCTGCCAACGACTTCCCCATTTTTGCCAGGACTGGGTGAACACGATCATACATTCAAGTAGCTGTTTGTGTATGTCCTTGCAGAGAAAAGAGAGTGTTCAGAAGGGTTGGAACCTCGATCAAAAGTCTCTGACTGACCTTCTCAGGGGAACCAAGGTGTGGCTTCTGCCTCATCTGAAATGAACCAAGTGTATGGACTGCAACGGTTCAGACTGCTTCCACACATCCTGTGACAACCAGGTCACAGAGCTTCTATAAAACACATTGGGTCAAGTTCATCGCCAGCCTGCCCGTGGTTAAGGTACACGAGCCTGTCACGGACGTCGTGTCCTGTGTTCCGTTGACTTTCTTAGTAAGGTCAGTGCCTGGTGATTGATGCAACGATCTGAGTCCTCAGATCAAGGCGTCCCCTGTCGGTCCCGTGTGACACTGATCGTTTGATCACTACCACGGTCTGTAGCTGTGCTCAGGCATTTTGACCAGTCTCCGTGAAACTGTGCATTTCTCTCAACACACAGAAAACAGGTCACTTCCCAGTGTCGGGCCTGCCTTGGCACCGTGTCACAGGTTTCTTCGGTCACATCGAGATTCTCCACACCACAAATAAATAAAGCTAACTGGGTGGTAACAGTTCATGAGCAGCGATAGAAAAGGCCACGATTGATTTGACTCATTCAAGCAACCGGACTTGTCAGTCTTCGGATTTCTCTTCACCTCCCCATGGGATGCAGACGCCTGCTAGACTTAAAGGATGGTCCAGACAGACATGAGTTTCTGTTCGGGAGGCGTCATTTCTGCTCCCTTATAAACTCGCTGTCGGTAGGCTGGAATGCCCAGGTGACTCTTTTCACGTGATTCCGGAACCGTGCGTGGCAGCCGTGCCACTGCTCCCGTCCGCTTCCCAAAACCAGCCCTACTGACACTTGAGGCCCTTCTTCAGTTCATTGAGTATTGCATCTCGCGTCTGCTCTGTGTACTGGTCGAAGCTCTTACTGTGCTTGGATTCATAGTGACGCCTCAGGTTGTATTCTTTCAACACAGACACGATTTTTTTGCATATTAAGCACGTAGGCATGCTCTTCACCTCCACAAAGAAATAGGCTCGCTCCCATTTCTCTCGAAACACGTGGCCCTCTCGTTCTCTCTTTCGTTTTGCCACTTTTGGTAGAGACATGGGTACAAGAAAGATTTCACTGTCTCCGAACGCTACCACAGGAACAACAACAGTGCAAGCCCCGTGCCAAAGGCAACAGCCTCCTGCCTCGTGGTAGGGGAGTCAAGAGGGAGTGGTGGGGACTGTGGCGAACCAGAGAGCACACGCCCCATGGAAAGGGGCAGCTCCAGCCCGTTGTTTGCTAGGCAGAAGGGCGGGCCCAGGGGTGCCAGATCTTCTGACTTGTCAAGAGAATCCAAGACTGCAGATTTTGTGTGTGTGTGTGTTTGTGTGTGTGTGTGTGTGCGTGTGTGTGAATTATCCTGATTTTTACAACTAACTTGTTAGGGAAAAAAATGCCACATATGCAAACACAGGGAAGGCCAAACAAAACTCATCTGTAGAGTGGCCCACGGGCCACCAGATTGCAACCTCTCTCCTGGGACGGGGCCCGGGAATCTGATGTTAACCGGCATCTCAAACAATGCAGATGCTGGTGGTCCAGCCGTGGACCACGCTCTGAGCAACACTGCTCTAGGGTCTGACAACGGACAACTAATTTTCTGCCCCCAGGCCAGAGCACCCCTGTGCTCCAGCCACGTGTCTGTATCCAGCCGTCCCCTGGACGTCTCTCTAAGGACGACCTGAGGCCCCTTGCCTCATTACATCCCAAACCTGTACATCCTCCTTACATTCCTGCTGGGTTTCCCATCACCAGGATGGCTCCACTGTCCACCCTGTCCAAAGCCCTGGAAGGTAGGTCTCTGCCTGGGACCTGGATGGAGCCTGCCCTCTCCACATGAGACCTCATCCATTCTGGTGTCTTCAACCACCAAACATATACTGTCGCTAAGGACACACATCCTGAGCTCCCAACACGGCCTTGGTCACTTGGATGTCCCTGGACCATCACACTCACTACTGGCTCCTTCTCCCAGCTCCCTGCCTCAGGGAGGCCCACTGTCTACCACACACCCAGGCCAGGCCCTGGGCACCGCCCTCAACCCCGCCCGTACACCCCCAGCTTTCTTCGCACAGCACACTAGTCTCTAGCCTCACCCCTCCTGCCCCCCGACTCGGCCCAGCCCCTCCTCTGGCCTCTCCTCTCCCCAGGGAAACTGCCCCAGACCCCTACCTGCCTTCCGTCCTGCCCCATCACATCCCATAGCCCAGAGGGGGCTTTCTGAGAGCCAGCCGACCCAGGCCTGGCCCCTGCTCGTGGCCTCCTGCAGCTCTTCTGCATCCCCTGGACAAGCCTCCAGCTGCTTGGTTTGGAATCTGAGCCCCGTCCCAGCCTGGCGCTTGCCCACCTCTCTAGGCCCCCCTCCCTTATGCTCGTGCTCCAGAAGGATGAACTCGCTCCTCTGACCACCCCAAGCTTCCTCCTGCCCCCACACGTTCATTTCTGTGGTCTCCACACCTAGACCGCCAGCGCCTGCCTTCCCAGCCTCCCTGACTCCTGCTTCTCACAGATGCTGCCAAGCCCAGCTGGCTCAGAGGCCTCCTCCGGGCCCACCTGGTACCCTCTCTAGCTCCACGAGTGCACGTGGTCCTGGGGGCCCTGCCTGCTGCCTCCACATCTCCCTGGAGCCAGGCTGCACCAGACTGCCTGACTCGCCGCCAAGGCCCTGGCCTCACCACCCCGGGGCCTCAGGGACGTCTGCTGAAGCGAGAACAAGGACAGAGGTGTCTCCCCCCGTCTCCTCCTGCCCAGTCCTGGGGGATGTCAGTGACGGGAGCCGGGGCGTGTGTTAAAAGGAACTTTATTGGGTGTCGGGGGTTCAGATGAGGTCCATGAGGATGTCGTCCTCCATGACGCTGGGCTGCAGGCCCGGCTGGGGGACCGGGCCCCGGGGACCCCCGCTGAGCAGCATCTGACCTGGGGGGCAGTGGGGAAGGGACTGCATCTCCCAGTAGTCCCTGGGGCCCTGGAGGGCCCTGGACCTGCTTCCTCCCTCCTCCTCTGGGAGCCCAAGGCACTGAGTGGTCTAGGAAGACCTGGGGGGACCCACAGAGACGCCTTCTGACGCCGTGTGACCACAGATAGTCTGTTTCCCGTTAAGCCTTTGGGAGCCCATCCCCCAACATACCTCTCTGGCCCTAAGACTACGTTTCCCAGCAACCCCAGGAAGACACGCAGGAGGGGAATGGTGGGGAGAGCTCCTGCCTCCTTGGTCCCCCAGGAGCCCTTAGAGCCCCAAGAGCCACGGGGGACCCGCTATTCTTCAATCCCAGAACTTTACTTCCCAGAAGTCACTGGTCTTGGGGCTCCGGTCCAGGGGCTGTTGGGATCCTCAGTCCAGGACCCTGGCCGCCCCCGAACCCCCTTACCTGGCAGTGGAGCCCTTGGGGGAAGCTGTGCAGGCCAAGACTGGGCCGGCGGCGGCGGGTGCAGGAGCGGAGGCCCCAGCTGGGGCTGCCCCAGGCCCTGGTGCGGTGGGGGCAGCAGTGCAGGGGCCCCTGGTGGCTGCAGGTGGTGGAGGGAGGCCTGAGGCGGGGGCACCCCAGTCTGGGGCTGGGAGAACAAGGAAAGCAGCTCAGAGGGCCCTGGTGGGGAGCCCCCACCTCCCCCAGCCCCTCGGGTAGCTTCTGGTCTTTCTTCCAAGGAATCTTATCAGAAGCCCACGTAAGACACATGGGGAGGAGCCAGGCGGGCCGCCAGTCACACCCTCCGATCAAACCAACCTCCCGCCTCCAAGATGAGAGGAATCAAACTGTCAAGGCCCAGGACCCACAGCTCCCATCTGCCCCCCGCCCCCAAATCTCACCGGTGGTGGGTTGAGGAGGAGGCTCCGCAGTTGGGGGTTGGCCCCGGGGTTCTGGGGCCGAAGGATGGGTCCGGGAGGGGGCGGGCCGGGGGCCGCTCCGGGAGGGCCTTGTGGGGCGCCCGGGGGCGCCTGGGCAGCACCCTGGGGCTGTGGCTGCCCCGCGGCCGTAGAGGCCCCCACGGTACCCTGTGGCTGGGGCTGCGGCGGGCGGAGCTGGAGCTGACGGGAAGAGACGGGGGTGAGGGCAGAGCCCCCAGACACCTTGACCTCTGCGGTGGGGTCAGAATCACAGCCTCCTCTGGGGCCGCCCCCGCCCGGGCCCTGACCCCACTGGCCCTGTCCTCACCAGGTTCTGCGAGGGCCTTGCCTGGTCCTCCAGAATGGGGCCCAGCCCCGGGGGTGCCTGCTGTGCCCCCATCTGTGTGGGGAGAGAGGGAGCAGATCAGTGGCTGGCGGGGCGTCCCCATGTCGGGGAGGGTCTGCGCCCGAGAGGGAACCTGTCAGGAGCTGGGGACCTTTTCTGCAGCGGGTGGGCAGGTCTGGGAGGTAAACCTTACGTTCCCAGGTCCCCAAGAGGGGGCTGTGTCTTGGAGATCCGATAAGAACACTAAAAAAGGAGAGCAATGGTGCATGGCAACATGGGGACGGGACTGAACTTGGCAGGAGTAAGTGCCCAGCGCTGGAGCCCCAGGAGGGCCCTGCGGGGTCTGGCCGTGAGCTCTGGGGCCGGGAGCCGCGGCGCTCACCCCACGCTGCTGCTCCAGCTTCTGTTGCTGGACCTGCTTGTGGTTGGTGATGACCTGCCGGATGCCGTTAACGAAGCCGCTCTGGTCGTAGGGGATGAGGCCCATGAAGATCTTCTTCTTGGACGAGTACAGGAGCATGAGCACGCGCACCTCGCAGGGGGCCGTGTGTGGGAAGTGCACGCAGCCCGCCTGTTGGAGAGGATCGCAACTGGTCACACCCTGGAGAAGGAGGCCTCCCACCCTTCCGGGTTTCCGATGGTTCTAGAGGCCCCACAGGCCGGGAGTGGCAAGCTTCCTGCTCTGAAAGGTGGAGGAGACTCAAGGTTTGGCTTGAGGCTGCTCCAGAGAGCTGGGTGCCCAAAGGAACAGGGCGAGGCTGGGCACCTGTTCACTTGGGCACTTGCTGACCACCGGGCAGGAGAGCAGAGAGGAAGTCCCCCCAACTTTGCCACACCGCGGGAGGCTGGGAGGGCTCACGGCTGAGAGGGAGGGGCTTCAACAGAGAGCTGACACTGGAATCATGTGATCAAAGGTGGTGGCGGATACGTGACTGACTGGGAATCCAAGAGGCCCTTGGGGGCGCCACACCCTCCCAGCCTCAGTACCCACAGTGAGAACCGCGGGTAGCAGCGCTAACACCACAGGGGATGTGACTCCGGGATGTGACGACACACATCAGGCAGCCTGCCCATGGCTGGACGCACGGAAGTACCCGGAAAACATTAGCGAATGTCAGGTAAGGCCGTAATACGCAGGGTATTCAGGAGGTGGGCTCTTGGGGGAGGAGGGGCTGATAAGACTGAGGTCCCCCCTGTAGAACCTTGGCCAAGTAAGCCTTGCTTTCTCACGTGAGGCAGACCCTGCTAGTTGTCTACCATCTGCCCTTCTCCCCTGGGTAGAGAACCCCGATTCCGTTTGGGTAGCAACATGTCTGGGTCCCAGTGCACTCATGGGTGCCTCCTATGCAGCCAGGGGTGGCCCAGTGGCCTGGGTCTGGCCCAGGACGTGAAGGGAAGCCTGCCCACGAGTGTGGGAAAGTGCTTTCCTAAAGAAAGGGAAATACACGGCTGATGCCACGCCTCCTTCCTGCCTTCCAACATCAAGTCAAACAAGAGTCCTCGAGCTTCGAAAGCCATCTTACAACCACTAGAGAGAAGCCAAGAGAACCCCAGAGATCCTGGCCCTGATGTCATGGGGCTACATAACTAACCCCGAGAGCTGCTCACCTCTGGATGTCCTGTTACGTGTCACAAATGAATGCCTGCTTGTACAATGCTCGCTTTGGGGACATACCTCTCAGAACCCAGCTGCCATGCTTTGAAGAAGCCCAAGCCAAACGGGGAGGCCACACGTGGGCACCCGGATGGCCAGGTCCAGCTGAACCCCACTGACCGCACCATGTGAGTGGGCCATCTTGCACCTCCAGCCCAGGTGAGCTTTCAGATGACCACAGTCTCAGCCGCCACCTGACAGTAACCCCCACAAGAGTCCCCAAGCAAGACCAGCCCCGCTGAGCCCAGCTGACACACACGGGACTAGGAGAAAGCGTGAACTGTTGTTGTAAGCCTCCACCCCAATCACCTATCTGCTCTAAAAACTCTGCTGGTTGGGTATATTGCTATCTGCAGTTGGAGGTATTCCCAACTCTCAGGATCACCTTTGTAGAACTTTCCTGAGGATTCCATGAGGTAATCCACCAAAAGTCCCCTCTCCTAGAAAAGTGCCAGGTCCACAGGATGTACTCATTAACTGGTTCTGCTCTATTTAGAGAGCCTCCCTCAGTGTTAGGAGTTGAACTGTATCCTGCAAAAAGACATGCTGAAGTGCCAAACCCCAGCACCTGTCAATGTGACCTTACTTGGAAATAGGGTGTTTGCAGATGTAACAAGTTAGGATGAGATCATTAAAGCAGACCCCAGTCCAATGACTGGTGTCCTCGTAAGACAACAGAGACACACACAGAGGGAAGAAACACACAGAGGGAAGACAGCCATGTGACAACGGAAACAGAGACTGGAGTTTTGCTGCCTAAAGCCAACCCCGCCGGGGGCTACCAGCTGTAGGAGGCAAGGAAGGGTCTTCCCCTAGAGGCTTCAGAGAGTACGGCCCTGCTGACACCCTGATTTCATTCAGACTCCTCTTTTCCGGAAGTGCGAGAGAATACATTTCTGTCATTCTTGGCCCCAGGAAGCCAGCCCAGCAAACCCCCGTCAGAGCCAAGGGTTTTAACATGGAACGGACCTCAATCTGGTGCTTGTTGTAATTATAAAAACAAAAGCTAAGGCTGAGGAACCCGAGGTCACAAAGGCAGCCCCACCATCAAAAGTGGCTCCCTTGGGCCCACAAGGATGGGGAGTGGCCACCTGCCCCCCCACCCGCCCACCCCACTCACAAAGCCGTTGCCCATGATGCGGTAGAGGCCTTTGAGGGAGTCCAGGTCCTTGTTGGTGAAGTGGAACTGGACCATCCTTGAGTTCCGGAACAAAGGGCCCAGGGTGGTCTGCGGGAGACACTGACGTGAGCCAGCGAGCGGAGCAGGGGCATGAGGACGGGGCGGGAGGGGTGGGCGGCTGTCCTCTCCCGCCGCTCACCAGCAGCTGCTGCGGGATGAGCTGCATGATCAGCTTCTGAGGCCACTGCTCTGTTTTCCTGGGGCGACAACGGAAGGGCCGTCAGGGAGTGCACACCCCAGCTCGCCGCCCACCCCAGCCCCAGCAGGCACCTACAGGTTCTCGCCGTGATTCACGTAGACCTGACAGGGCAGTGACCGAGTTAGCTTGGTGTTGGCATCCACGGAGGCAGGTTTGGGCTTCTGAGGGGAAGAAGGGCATGTCACAGTGAGAAAGGCCCTGAGCCTCCACCCCCTTGGCCTCTCCTGCCCTACCCTGGGAGCCCCGAAACTCAGGACCCCCACCCCAGTTTAAGTCCCACAAGCCCTGGGACCCTCCGCCAGACCATCAATCCCGCAATCCTCTAGCTTTCAAATTCCACAAACGCTGGGGCTCCTCCTCTTGCCCCCGAATCCCACAGCCCTCTGTCCCCTGGATGCTACCATCCCCCGGATCTTCCTTGGACCGAGAATCCAAGACCTCTCTCCTCTCTTAATCCTGAATTCCGGGCTATAAATCCCACGTGTCCTTGGGACCATCCTCAGGACTACAAGTCCCACGACCCCATGGGGGCCCCGGCCTAACCCCGCACCCCACCAGGCCTGGCCCTATGGATCCACTCACCTCCTGCCACTCGAGGACCCCGCTCCAGGCCAGGAGTTTGTTGGAGACTGACTGCTGCCCGCCGAGGGCCGGGGCCCCGAGCTGGGCCGGAGAAGGGCCACTCACCCCGCCTGGGGCCACGGTGCCCGCCTGACAGAGGGGAGGAAGGAGGGCCATGGGGCAGGGTCAGACCATCTTCTGGGGGGGAGTGTCCTGAGACAGGGACAAACCAACAAGCAGAACGGGACGGAGGTCCCTTCCTCTGCACCCCCAGGCCCAGAACACCACTGGGCCATGCCTGGGACCATAAATGCTCTAACCCTGTAGGATTCAAAGACTCTCAAGGCCCTGATGTCTTGCACTCCCGGGAGCCCTCGGGCTCCTGAGAACAGTCTTCACCCACCCGGAACCACAAACCCCATGATTCTGCCCCCGGACCCTGTAGTCTCAGTGTTGCCTATAGCACAAGCTCCATGAGCCCCTGAGGACGCCGAACAACAAGACCCCCGTGCCCTTGGGCCTCCTCAGAAAGGCCAACTGCTCCTCCCCTGCACTGTGTTAGCAGCCAGGAGGCAGGTACCTACCATGGATGGTGCCCCTGGCTGTGCAGGGGGGGCCAGGCCCGGGCCAGAGGCCACAGTGGAGACCAGGCTGGGCTGGGAAGCAGGAGGTGGCTTGGGGGCGCCGGGGGGCCCTGGGGGCAGCGGGGGGGCCTGGGCCTGGCTGTAGGGGGGACCGACTCCCGGAGCGGCTTGCTGAAGGGGGCTGATGGGCGAGACTGCGGGAGAGACCAAGGGAAGCGGTGGGGGCAGGTGTGTGGCGAGTGGCCCGGCTGCCCCCACCCCGCCCTGCCACATCCCCGCCCAAGACTCACAGCGAGGGCCCAGCCCAGCCTTCTGGTTCTTGGCGGCCTCCACTGCGTTCTGGGCAGCGACCTGGGCTGCACTCAGGTTCCCAGGGACCTGGCGGTAGAGGGCAGGGGCTGGTGAGGACCACCCTCCCCAGCCCCAATATCGCAGGAGCTCGTGACTCCCATCACCCCACAGGGAGGGACATGATTCCCCAGCCCTAAAAGTTCTACTCTCCAGGTGTCTCAAGGGAGACGCCCATCACCCCCAAGGCCCAACATCCAGCTAGGTCTCTCCCAAGGGGCCAGGGCTCCCTCAAGGCCCCAGGAGCGTGTCCCTTCCCCGGTGATGTTCGCACCTGGTACTGCTGGGGGACAGGGGGCAGAGGCTGCTGGGGGGCTGCTGAGAGCGTGGCCCCCGAGGGTGGTGCTGGAGGCAGGGGCACAGGCTGCTTCGGCTGCAGGGGGCCGGGGGCCGAGCCACCTCCGACTGAGAGCCAAGGATGGGTGATCGAGCCCCACGAGAAGGGGATTGAGAGACGGGAAGAAAATCCAAGTCAGAAGAAGCCGGGGAGGACGCCCCTCCCACCCCCGTCCCCCCAGCAGCACCCGGGCCTCACCTGGCAGCACAAGCCCCCGCACGAGCACCATGTGCCGCGGGTCCTGGCTCACGTCTGCTGGCGGCTGCAGCGGCTCCAGCATGGCCGGGGGAGCTGCCTTCTCGAACAGAAGCCGCAAGGCAGGCAGCTTCCGGGGAGACACGATGGAGAAGTAGATTCCTCGCTACAGGAGAGGAGACAAGCAGTGAGGACAAAGCCACCAGGCCAAGCCCTGGCTGTCACACCTGCTGGGCCCTAAAACCAAATCCCATCGGGCTTTGGGACAGGAGACCCCAAGACCTGTATTAGCTGCCCCAGAGAATTCTGGGGCATAGTTCTTCCCACAGGAGCCAGCAGAGCTGGCCACGGGGTCTGTGGCGATCCTGTGGCCCAAGGCAGCAGGCCCCAGCCCTCCTCCCTCAGACCCAGGAGCCCTCACCTCCCCAATCTTCTGCACGAGGGTCTCCGTCGTGCACCCAGAGTATGTGGTGCTCTCGACAGCAGGCAGCAGGTACGGGGGCGAGTTACAGATAAGGAGGCAGACTCGGTGTGTCTGGCCGCTGCCGAGGACAAGGAAAGATGTGGAGCGCGTGGCAACAGGGGCCCTGAGAAAAGACCCAGAGCCGGCACCAGCAGAGGTGCAAGTCCTCCGGCCCACAGGAAGTCAGGAGTCAGGCCCCTATTTCACAGCTGAGAGCACTGAGGCCCGGAAGATGCCCGGCAAGCAGGGCAGGCAGGAAGCAGACCCAGAGCTGGCTCCCCTTTGATGAGGACACCGAGACTGGGCACGGGCCAGGCGTCCTCATAACACCGTCTGGACACCGCCTGCTTCCCAGCCCCGTGTCCAGCACGCAGAGCCCACCCACCTCCCCACAGTGAGGCCGGGGGTGGAGCCCCACGACAGGCAAAGCAGGCTACGTGCCCGGCGGACAGAGACCGGCGTGGGCCACTCACATCTGCTCCCGCATCTTCCTGAAGTCATCGAACAGCTGCAGGGCTGTGCTGAGGCCTTCCGCGATGAGGCTGCAGCTCTCGCCACCCCCGCCCATGAACCTGCAGGGGGCCAGGCGGTCAGCCCCTGGGGGGCCCTGCGGCTCCAGCCCCCAGCCCCTGGGCCACCCTGGAAGGGCCCGAACCTGTGCCATCCCTCCTTATAGACTGTGCACCTTGGGACGGGGACACTGCCGAGTTTCCTGCTCTATCCCCAGTGCTGGCGCGAGGACAGGGGACATTTGTCATCTCCTGCAAGGCAGTCCCTCTGGCAAGAGCCCCCATCAGAGGATGGAACAGAGAAAGGGCCCAGGACTCTAAGCCCAGGATCCTGTGCTGTGTCCCAGTCCCTGTGCACCTTGCCCTCTCTGGGCCATCTGCCCTGGCCTCACCCGAGCTTCCCAGCCTGGTGCAGGGGCCTCCTCTGTCTTCCCACAGTGTTATGGGTTGAATTGGGTCCCCCAAAACAGGTATGCTTAAGTCCTAGCCCTCCACCACACCTTAGGATGTGACCTGGTTTGGAAACAGAGTCTTTACAGAGGTAAACAGGCTACAATGAGGTCCTTAGGGTGGCCTTAATCCAATATGACCGGTGTCCTTATAAGAAGAGGGACTCGGGACACAGAGACAGACACACTCAGAAGAAAGGCAATGTGGATGTGACGAGACACAGGGAGAATGCCACGTGGAGATCAGAATGTCACTGCCACAGGGCAAGGAACGTCTGGGGCGACCAGAAGGTGGAAGAGGCAAGGAAGGAACCCTCCCCTAAAGTTCCAGAGGGAGCACGGCCCTGTCCCCCCCGATCTCAGACTCCTGGACCAGAACTGCGAGACAATAACCTTCTGTTGCTGTAAGCCACCTTGTTTCTAGTACTGTTACAGCAGCCCCAGGAAACAACTACACACAGATCTGGGTTTCTCCCCCAGCTGATCTACAGAGGGGTCCCCAGTGTCTGTCCCCGTGTGGCCTGTGGCAGGCCTCTGCTAGACTGCAGCTGTTGTCACCATGATTCTTCGGGTCATGTGGTCACAAGGCTGAACCTTTGCCGCAGGGGACATCTGTGCAGACTAGGACCCACTCTGGGAGCCCTAAGGGCCCTGTTGCTCTGAACCGTGGCCCCTGTGTCTGTGTCGGCACCTGTCTCCCCGACAAGGCAGGGACGGGGTCTCTGACCTCCCTTGTCGCCAGCCTCACCGACCCCACCCCACCAAGCCTGGCACAAGGGAGGCCTTGGGAACTGTGTGTTACATAAACAAATGGCTTCAAATCCAACCCTGGCCATCAAGGCCAGAATAGAGCCAAGCCCTCAGCTGGGCATCTGGGGCCCTTTCCACCTTCCACTCCATCCTCTCTGGGTGCAAGTCCTCCAGAGCTTCTTGGGTGTCCCTGGACTCCGTGATCAACCACGCACCCAGGCCTCTGCCTGTGCTGTCCACCCCAAGACCATGTACCACTGCCCCTTCTGGCACAGGTAGAAACCCTGCTTACCTAACCAGACACCCAGCCCAGTGTCATCCTCCTCCAGGAAGCCTTCCTCACCTGCCACCTGATCTCAGGGCCCACCCTCGATCACATCACGTGTCCCCCAATACTGCGAATGTCAAGCTTCCTTCCACAGCCCACCTCCCCTCCAGATGGTGCAGCCCTCAGTAAGGGAGACCCAGTGGTCTGAGCCAGCTCTAAAAGTACACACAGAGTCTCGGGAAATGCCTGCTGAGTAAGTGAGCCACCGAAGCATGACCCCTCTGTGCCCTACCTGAATGCTTTCCCGGTGTAGACTCCTGCCCTCTGCTCCCACTCTCAGGGTGCTCAGGCCACACCACTGTTCCTCCCCACGACCCACTGCCCAGCCATCCTCTTCCTCACCACCGAGACTCCGGTTTGCACAGGAATTTGAATGGCACAGAGTTGGGGGAGACCCCGATAAATGAACCAACTCTGGATCCACCCTACTGCCAGCTTCCTGTGCTGGAAGAAATCAAGCCATCTTCATGGCTGGGGCTAAGGAGACAGGGGTGAGGGCGCAGGGGGAGAGACAGGAAGCAACTGCTTCAAGCATTCGGGGTCTCCTTTTAGGGTGATGAAAATGTTCCAGAACTAAACAGAGAAGGTGGCTGCACAACATTTTGAATGTACTAAACGTCACTGAATTGTTCACTTTAAAATAACTGCCTGTTGGGCTTCCCTGGTGGCACAGTGGTTAAGCATCCGCCTGCCAATGCAGGGGACATGGGTTCGAGCCCTGGTCCGGGAAGATCCCACAGGCCGCGAAGCAACTAAGCCCGTGCACCACAAATACTGAGCCTGCGCTCTAGAGCCCGCGAGCCCCAACTACTGAAGCCTGCGCGCCTAGAGCCCGTGCTCCACAACAAGAGAAGCCACTGCAGTGAGAATCCCGCGCACCGCAACAGAGAGTAGCCCCCGCTCGCTGCAACTAAAGAAAGCTGGCGCGCAGCAATGAAGACCCAACGCAGCAAAAAATAAATCAATATTTAAAAATAAATAAAATAAAAGGACTGTGTGTTACGTGAATTTCACCTCAATTTCTAAAAAAAATAATTTACAAGGGAAAGTGCGATTGACCACTTTGAGATCCCAAAGCTGGCTTTTTTTCTTATTGAACAGTAAGCATAAGCCATCTTTTACCAACTCAGAGAGAGACACGTAACAAATATTTTGTCCAAGAAATGAGAAAAACTCAAAAATGGGCAGTGGGAGAGGGAATTCCCTGGCAGTCCAGTGGTTAGGACCCCACGCTCTCACTGCCGAGGGCCCAGGTTCCATCCCTGGTCGGGGAACTAAGATCCCACAAGCTGTGTGGCACGGCCAAAAAAAAAAAAAAATGGGGAATGGGAGAAAGCATGACCAGTTGCAAAACATGTTTTAAATATCATAAAGTTTCAAATAAACCCCTCAAGTAATAAACATAAAGTAAAAATAAAATGATTCCTCATCCTCATGCCTCTGCCCCCAATTGTTCCGCCCGATGTCACACCACTGAGTCCTCACCACCCACTTTCATGGGCTAACAGGCCCCGGGAGCCCCCCAGAGGGACTGAAGGAACATGAACAGCAGCCAGCTCTGACCAGGGACTTCCTACTGCCAGACCCCTGCCCAGCCCATCACCCCAGGGAAACACTGGCTCCAAGAGGGCGAGAACTTTGCCTGCCTCATACCCCCTGACTCCTCGGTGCCTGGAACAATTTGCCCCACAAACATCTGTTGAATGAATGAAGGCACAGATGAATGAATGAATGCACAAACGCACTGTCACAACGCTATGGGGAAGACACTTGGGCTATTTTCCTTCTACCCTATCCTTTTTTTTTTTTTTAATCTTTTTTTATTATTATTAATTTATTTATTGGCTGCAATCGGTCTTCGTTGCTGCGTGTAGGCTTTCTCTAGTTGCGGCAAGTGGGGGCTACTCTTTGTTGCGGTGCGCGGGCTTCTCGTTGCAGTGGCTTCTCTTGTGGAGCACAGGCTCTAGGCACACAGGCTTCAGTAGTTGTGGCGCACGGGCTTAGCTGCTCCGTGCCACGTGGGATCTTCCCGGACCAGGGCTTGAACTCATGTCCCCTGCGTTGGCAGGCGGATTCTTAACCACCGAGCCACCAAGGAAGTCCCTACCCTAGCTTTTCTGATGCTGGGTCACTAGCTGTAGGGGAGAGGGCCAACCACCCCTCTTGTCAGAAAGGAAAATGTAACATCAGAAATGAACCTCTCCAAAGCAAGGACATTTCAAAAATCACACTGCCGGGCTTCCCTGGTGGCGCAGTGGTTGAGAGTCCGCCTGCCGATGCTGGGGACACGGGTTCGTGTCCCTGTCCAGGAAGATCCCACATGCTGCGGAGCGGCTGGGCCCGTGAGCCATGGCCGCTGAGCCTGCGCGTCTGGAGCCTGTGCTCCACAACGGGAGAGGCCACAACAGTGAGAGGTCCGCGTACCGCAAAAAAGAAAAACGAAAAAAAAAAAAATCACACTGCCTGCTTTGTTCCATAAGTGATGGATGTTCCAGGAAAAGATAAGATTTCTCCAAGCGTGAACAAAACTTGCTGACTTTCTTCGTGATCTCTGTTACAGAATGGCCCTGAATGCCACAGAAACTGAATTTAGATAGTTACATAGGACTTGATAAAACAGTGACAACTGTGACTATTAAATAATGGCTTAAAATGTTTATCAGCTGATTGGGAGGATTCTGGTGAGCATACAGCACACAAAGCTTTTTTATTTGGTTATAGGTACAGTGTATTCTAGGTTGGTTAAAGGGGAGGGTGAATATGGGATGAAAGTATTCAGAAAGCATTTCCCTCTTATCTTCCCAGTGCCCTTGACATTTTTAAATAAGGGGGTTTAACTGCTTTCCCTGACACCCACCAGAAGGTTTGGTTTCCTGGTAATTATCTTCCCCACAGCTTTCACTCGTTCATTTATTCAGCAAAGGTCTCCTAAGGCCTCTTGGGTCCCAGGCCCCAGCTGGAAGCAAACAGCAGGAGAAACACCAAGTCCTGGACATTCACAGTCCAGAGGTGTGAAGCTGTGACAGGGAAACACCTGGGAGCAATGGGGTCAGAGGAGAGAGCAACTGGTTGCTTGCCAGAATCAGGGAAAGGACATTTGAGTCGGGTCTTGATGTTTATATAGGAGTTTACCAGGGGGGAAACCAGATTATGAAGCGCATTCTGGGCATTCATTCATTTACTCACTTGTTCAACAAAGTTTTCCTTAGGCCTCCTTTGTGCCAGGCCCTGTGCTGGGTGCTAGAGACTTGAGGAACATCAGACTTGGACTTGGGCCTCAAGGAGCCCCCCATTCAACATTATTCAAGTCTTACCACAATCTAGTCCAAAGGTTCTTAAATGGGGTGGATTCTGCCCCCAAGGAGATATCTGACAACGTCTGGAGACATTTTTGTTTGTCAGACTGGGGGAGGGAAGTAGCCACTGGCATCTGGGGGGTAGGGGCCGGAGATGCTACTGAACACCTTACAATGTATAGTACGGCCCCCCAATAACGAAGAATCATTCGGCCCAAAGGGTCAACAGTGCTGACACTGAGAAACCCTGCTCTACCCTGACCATGAATTCTAAAGACCATGAGGGGGAAACTTAAGAGTCAACTTTGCAGTGAACATGCAGCACCCAGTCCAGCGCATACAGCCTGGAACAAAGCAGGTGTTCAACAAACATTTGCTGCAGGGACGTACAAAGGTAACAGCGAACTGGTGTTATTTAATGAACTCTGACCAGATCCTGAGCTGAACACAGTATGAAAATCAGGTCCTGTGATCCTCCCAAGAGTGCTGAGACGTGGACTACCATCATCCATCTGCAATCCAAGAAACCAAAACACGAAACAACAGCAAAAGCTTAGATAGCACTTAATACGTGTCAGGCACTGTTTTAAAGAGGCATCAACTCGTTTAATTCACAAAGTATCCCTACAAAGTCACGGTAACCATGTCTCCAATGATCCTCGTCTCCTAGTATTCACGCCCCCTCAGACACTGGACAGGACTGACTCATGTACTAAACAGAATGTGATAGAAGAGATGGTGTGTGACTTCCAAGATTTGATCATAAAAAGCTCTGTGGTTTCCTCTTTGCTCTTTCTGTTGGATTGCTCAGGCGGAGGAAAGCCAGCTGTTGGAGGAC
This sequence comes from Delphinapterus leucas, assembly GCF_059928025.1. Lineage (NCBI taxonomy): Eukaryota > Metazoa > Chordata > Mammalia > Artiodactyla > Monodontidae > Delphinapterus > Delphinapterus leucas. The sequence goes on from NC_143148.1 coordinate 7,245,513, forward strand.
ACTCAAGCAGCCCCACGGCTAACATCTGGCAAGGAATCGAGGCCTCTAGCCAATAGCCATAGGGTGAGCCACCCTGTAAATGGACCCTCCGGTCGCAATCAAACTGTTGGATGACTGCAGCCCGAAGTCATGGTAACTGCAATCCCACAAGAGACCCTGAGCTAGAACAACCCATCGAAGCCACCCCTGAACTCCTTACGTACAGAAACCACATGAGATAATAAATGTCTGTTGTCTTAGGCCGGTTGTGTTTTTTTTTTTTTTTGGCCGCGCCTCCAGGCATGTGGGATCTTAGTTCCCAACCAGATATCAACCTGTACCCCCTGCAGGGGCAGTGTGGAGTCCCAACCACTGGGCTGCCAGGGAAGTCCCAAGCTGCTAAGTTTTAATCTGTTACCCAACAGTGAATAAGTAACACGATATCTATAAGTACTACTAACCTTCCCGTTTTAGAGACAAATTATATTAGACACAGGGGACAGAGAGTTCTGTTGTGGCAGAGCCACGCTGTGGCCCCAGTCTGTCTGCACCTGCAAGAGCCTGCAATGTGAACTATCACAGTTCACTCCAAAGCACAGAGGCCTAGCTTATCTTGGCCTAGCCCCACCCCTCTTGCACTCAGGCTTCAATGCCTCCATCTGAAAATGGAGAACTAGAGTAGAAATGAGAAGCAACAGGCAGAAAAGGGAGGAATCACACGTGGGTGCTGGAGTTCCACAGGCCTCCTTGACTGGGAAGTTCTTTCTACTTCCGAGCCAGACAGCAACATCAGCTAAGCACACAGAACCGACCACAGAAGTGACTTAGGGATAAAGCCACAATCCCCATCACAATCCTTTTCAGCCAACTAATGTGAGGGGATGGATCCTGCAGCTCAAATCCAAGCCACCATTCCTCCGCGGTCCGTCACAGGGTCCCCCAACCCTTCCCAAAGCCCAGAAAAGAGCTCACTTAATGCCATCGAGCCAGGTGACAAACTCATAGGCGCTGCTGGTGGGAGCGTGACATTGTACGTAGGACTCTGGGGCGCAGTCCACCGTGTTGAACACCACGAGGCTGTACTGGGTCCCCCCATACTGGAAGGGGAGGACAGAAAAATTTTTTATCTGGGACCCCAGCTCCCTTTTCCCTCAGGGGAGTTGGGGCTCCCAGCTCCCCGTCCCTTAGACCCAGGAGTCCAGACCCCAGCCCCTCCCACCTCAGACCCAGGAGTCCAGGTCCCCGCCCCCTCCTCTCTCAGACCCAGGAGTCCGGATTCCCAGCTTCCCTCTTCCCTCAAACTCAGGAGTCCCAAGACTCACGTCTCCCCCGAAGTCCGTCTCGGCAGGAGGACCACCATTAAAATACCTGTGAAGGTCGGAGGTGAAAGGTCGGGGTGAGGCAAAAGACTGTGGAAAACTAAAGTCGGAGGGCGGGGTTGGAGTCGCGGAAACGGCACTCACTCGATGGCCGGGAGCAGGTAGTGCTTGCGGAGCCCCTCGAAGTAGGGCCCCAGGTTGGCCGTGCCCTCAATTACAAACACCACGTCAGCTACGAGGCCCCCGGCGCGGGCCGGGCCCTCCGACCCGGGGACCATGCCCCGCGCCGCAGCCGTCACCGCCGCCGTAGCCACTGCGGGATGAGCGGAAATGCGCTTGCGCTGCACGCGCAGCCGCGCCGGACGGCCTTGCGTCGCTGTTGACGCTCTAGTGGCCATGTTTGTGCGGGGCACCCAGGGCTGGTGGGTTTATCTCCATCCTCCTTCGCACCCAGTGTGTGCAAGACTCAAAAAGGACCTAGCGAACCCCTTCGGGGGCCTGATGAGGAAGACTGAATTATTGGCAGAACTGTCGAGAGCGAAATATATTGAAAGCGGTGCGTCAGCCGCCATTTTTGAGCGGGGCGACGATTCCGACACTAGTTTCAATGGGAGGGTCTGGAGACCTGGTTGCTACGCAACGCGTACGCTGCCCTTGTTTTCTAAAAGAGAGATTAGGTTTCTAGTTAAGTTCTTTCTGGCTTGGGGGGATGGGGGGGTCGTGTGAAGGGTCCAATCACAGCATCCGAAACGGGGTTACTAGGCAACGCGTTAAGGTTGCAATCAACTCTGAAGGGAGTGCAGCTGTTTTTCCCACCCTGAAAAGAAGCCGAACTCCAACCCAAGTGGAGGTTGCTAAGCAACACCTGCTAGTTGTTTTCCGGGAGAAGAACCAGAAACTGGCCTAGAACATAAATACGTTCCAGGTGGATTAAAAATGTAAATGTAACAAATGAAAGCATAACCCTGTATAATCCTGAAGACTGGAAAAAGAGTTTCTTATCATTACAGCAAAGCCGGAGAACGTAAAATATTGAACTGTTTGCATAAGACTCCATGAACCAAGCTGAAAACGATACTGTAAACTGGGAAAGTCATTGTAACTACATAAATACATGTTACTAATCAATAAAAACTAAGGAAAATAGAAATACTTGATTTTTTTAATGGGGAAGGAAACTAAGCAGGCTTTTCTCACACGCAAAAAATATTAAAAATAGCAAATATCTGAAAGCCGTTCATCTTCACCAATTAAAAAGTGCTAACAGTCCAATGACATAGCATTTTACCTTTGTCATGTTAATTAAAGTTGGAAATAATAAGTCCATTAGGGTGGGAGGGTTTGGGTGAAATGAGCCGGCTCAGAGGTGATCTAGTGGGGGTGAAAACCAAAACGACTTGCTCCAATGCAGTTTGTCAATATATTTCAAGGTAAAAGAGTGCATTGCTTTGCACTCAGCAGTATCACCATTTTGTCACATGTACTTTATCGATCCCTTTTTTCTTCTTTCTTTGATGAACCCTTTTAAAGAAAATCCCAACATATCATTTTACTTTTACATTCTTGACAGGCATCTCTAAAAAGATGGAAATTTTTGCACATAACCACTATGCCATTAACACCCCTAACAAAATTGTGTTATTTCTTGGTATCATTGAACATTTAAATCCATAATCAAATTTTCCCAATTCTCTCAAAATGCCTTTTTACAATTGTTTTATTTGTATCAAGATCCAAACAATGACCAAACACGTATTTAGATGGCTTAAATTTCTTTTAATCTAAAGCAGCTCCCTTCTTTTTTATGCTAGTGTAATTAAATTTTAAAAAATTATAAGGAAGATAAAAGTAAGTTGGAGAAAGGCAAAATGATAAATAGGTAAGGAGATTAAAATGGTACCTAAAATTCCCTCCTAACCATAAGGAAACTTTTTTTAGATAAGCTGAATGCGTGATTGGCTCCATTAACTGATTTTTAACCATTTCCATTAATGTATTACAAACGATAAGTTAAACAATGAGATATTTTAGCCTGGACTTCAGCTTCTGGCATTATGATACATTAGGTGATATGACATTGTTTTTGTGACATTGGTGGTTTCATAAGAGGTATGGGTAGCCTTCAAGTATCTTCCCTCCCCCACAAAGGAAACAAATTTAAAAAAAGATGCAGTTGGAATCGAACTTCCTGCCCCAGATGGGACTGCACTGGCATTACCAAGAGCCTGAAGCCAGCTGTGATTTGTAAAACTTCAGTGTAGTTCCCCAGCTAAGCAAGAGCCGTCCAGGGCAGCTGATCTAGTTCCAGGATAGTAACACTCCTGACAACCTGCAGAAGTAGAAGTGAATCCTCCCTAGAGGACTCTGATCAATATCACAAAGACCACCAGCACAGAAGCAAAGATTGAAATTAGAGTCCACAGAAACAACAGTTAACAGATGAAGGTTCCCCACCTCCAGGTACTGGAATTGTCAGGTTCATAATGAACCACAATATGCAAAATAATAGGATAAATAAAGGTCATTAAGTTGTCTCCTGCTGTGTAACAAATTACCCCAAAATTTAGTGGATTGAAACAACAACATTGTTACTTCGCAGTTTCTGTAGATCAGGAATCCAGGCATGGCTTAGCTGGGTCCCCTGCTTCAGAGACTATAATCAAAGTGTCAGCCAGGGCTGTAATCACCTCGAGGCACAACTAGAAAGGATCTTCTCCCATACTCATTCTTTTTTTTTTTTTTTTTTTTTTTTTTCCCATACTCATTCTTGTCATTGTTACCAGGGTTCAGTTCTTCACAGGCTATTGGCCAGAGGTTTCATGCGTCACCCACCAGGGTCCTTGGACTCTTTTTTTTAAAAAATAATTTTTAAAACTTTATTTTATTTTTAGCTGCATTGGTTCTTCATTGCTGTGCGCTGGCTTTCTCTACTTGCGGCGAGCAGGGGCTACTCTTCGTTTCGGTGCGTGGGCTTCTCATTGCGGTGGCTTCTCTTGTGGAGCACAGGCTCTCGGCGTGCGGTCTTCAGTAATTGTAGCACATGGGCTTAGTAGTTGTGGCTCATGGGTTCTAGAGTGCAGGCTCAGTAGTTGTGGCACACGGGCTTAGTTGCTCCGCGGCATGTGGGATCTTCCCGGACCAGGGCTCGAACCCATGTCCCCTGCACTGGCAGGCAGATTCTTAACCACTGCGCCACCAGGGAAGCCCCCTTGGACTCTTTAATCAATAAAAATTGATAAAAGGCCAGACAAGAAATTCAGGCAAGCCTTTATTGGGACTCTTGCTGCAGCAGGAGGGAGCGAAAACAAGAAAGAGGTGCCCTTGTTTGCTCCGTGAGGGGGAGCAAGCCGGTTCCTTAAATGGGGTGAGGGGAGAAACAGTTTTTCGGTAGGAAGTACTTCAGGCAGTAGGAAAATTTTAAATTAACCTGGAAAGATTATCTGAGAGACAAGAAGGAAGAGGGAAAGCAACATGAGTCATAAACATTTACGTAATTACAAATAAATATTGCCTGCATAAAATAAGAGATATATTCAACGAGGGCATAAAAAAAGTAAAACTAAAATGCTGACAACACTAGTTGGTTAGTCTGGGAGGGAGCTTAACGGAGTTAAGGTGTTATATTCTCTTTGTATTATTTGAGAGAGGGTTTAAGATCTTTAACTTTTTGCTGAATTAGATGTGTAAGGTAAAGTTTCAAGGATAACCAATAAAAATAAAAGAGAATTCGTGTATAAATTTGAAACCAGAAGAAAGAGAAAATAATGAACTGAGGAAACAAACAAAAAATCCAGTAAAAGACAAGAATGGAGGAAAAAAGCGTTGAAAAGGCAGAACAAGAAATATAAAAATAAAACAATAGAAATAAATCTAAATATATCTAGAAAATAAATATAAGTGGACTAAAGAAAAAATTCATAGAACTACCGGGAGAAATTGATATTTTAGTTCATTTGTTATTTTATGCAGCTTTTCCTCTAGTTTAATGTAATTTAATGTGCAGGGTAAATGTTTTAATATTTCTTATCAACTATTAGAAATCAAATCCAGAGTGCAGACAAAACATGTTTAAAAGAAACAAATGTGGGCTTCCCTGGTGGCACAGTGGTTAAGAATCTGCCTGCCAATGCAGCGGACACAGGTTCCCTTCCTGGTTCGGGAAGATCCCACATGCCGCGGAGTAGCTAAGCCTATGCAGCACAACTACTGAGCCTTAGCTCTAGAGCCTGCCAGCCACAATTACTGAGCCCACGTGCCACAACTACTGAAGCCTGCGTGCCTAGAGCCCGTGCTCTGCAACAGAGAAGCGACAACAATGAGAAGCCCGCGCACTGCAACGAGGAGTAGCCCCCGCTCACCGCAACTAGAGAAAGTCCGCGCACAGCAACGAAGACCCAACACAGCCAAAAATAAATAAATAAATTTTAAAAAATAAATAAAACAAACAAATGTTTTTTTAATATTGCTATATATTTTGTAAATATATTTGGATAAATGAGGGCAACTGTTCTCACAAAAGAGAAAAGATCTAGAAAACCATAATTCAAAAAGTCATGTGCCACAATGTTCATTGCAGCACTATTTACGATAGACAGAACATGTAAGCAACCTAAGTGTCCATCGACAGACGAATGGATAAAGAAGATGTGGCACATTTATACAATGGAATATTACTCAGCCATACAAAGAAACGAAATTGAGTTATTTGTAGTGAGGTGGATGGACTGTCATACAGAGTGAAGTCAGAAAGAGAAAAACAAATACGGTATGCTAACACATACATATGGAATCTAAATGGTTCTGTTGAACCTAGGGGCAGGACAGGAATAAAGACACAGACATAGAGAATGGATTTGAGGTCGCGGGGAGGGGGAAGGGTAAGCTGGGACAAAGTGACAGAGTACCATTGACATATATACACTACCAAATGTAAAATAGCTAGTGGGAAGCAGCTGTATAGTACAGGGAGATCAGCTCGGTGCTTTGCGACCACCTAGAGGGGTGGGATAAGGAGGGTGGGAGGGAGGCGCAAGAGGGAGGGGATATGGGGATGTAGCTATGCATGTAGCTGATGCACTTCGTTATACAGCAGAAACTAACACAACATTGTAAAGCAATTATACTCCAATAAAGATGTTTAAAAAAAAAGAGAGAAAAGATCTAGCTGACTAAATTGATAACTTAATGAAGATTTACTTCATCACTTTAAACACACAGAGGTGAGAACCTAACGCATATCAGAATAGGATAGGCTAAATCTATTTTGTTACATCTATAATATAGGTTAGAATAGGACATTCAAAAAAGACGAAGTGGGGTTTCCCTGGTGGCGCAGTGGTTGAGAGTCCGCCTGCCGATGCAGGGGACACGGGTTCGTGCTCCGGTCCGGGAAGATCCCACATGCCGCGGAGCGGCTGGGCCTGTGACCCATGGCCGCTGAGCCTGCGCGTCCGGAGCCTGCGCGTCCGGAGCCTGTGCTCCGCAACGGGAGAGGCCACAACAGTGAGAGGCCAGAGTACCGCAAAAAAAAAAAAAAAAAAAAAAGACGAATTGCATTTATACGGTTTCATGAGAAAAAGAAAGTTTGAAAACAACATTAACACAGTAATCATATTTGTGAAAACGTGAATATTCTGTGTTAAACTGTAAAGATTTTATTTTCGGGAAAGGATTTTGGGACGAGTATTTTCACATTCTGCACAATACACTATCATGTATAAATTCATTACAAATAATATTATTTTCCGATTCTGGAAAATAAAGGATTTCATCTTTCTTTTTCTAACAGCAAAAACAACCATGCCATTTGTGGGTTACTAGGCAACGCTCGCCGGACCAAACCATCCTCGAGGGTGAGGGGGGAGATTTTGCTCTAAGGAAGTGCTCGAGATTCGTCATGCGGCCATCTTTGAGAGGGGCACAGCTGTTTCTAGCCTTGGAAGAGAACGAGGACTGAATGGTGGTTGCTAGGCAACGCCTAGGCACTGTCGCCATCATTGAGTATGGCATAGTGCTGCCACTACAAAACGGAAAGCTAAGCCAAAGCGGTTGCTAGGCAACGCCTCGGCACCGTCGCCATCTTTGAGTGTGGCACGGCTCTTTGTCAATTTAGAATGTGAAACGTATTAGTTTACGTGATGGTTACTAGGCAACGCCTTGGCGCAGTCCCTACCTTCGAGTCGGGCTCTTCATACTCTTAAATAGAGTCAAACCGCTTCAAGGAGCGACTACGAAGCTTCGCAAATAAAATTAGCCGCCATCTTTGTTAGGGGTATTGTGACTTCCGGCTGGGGCGGAAGAGAGCGTAACGGGGCTTCGGGGAGGTGCTGGAATAGGAGTTGATGGGGGTTTGAGTTGGATGAAGAAGGCGGGAATCCAGTCCTCTTCCAGTTAGCTCCCCATCTCGCCCTCTGTCGGCTTCGGACCGCAGCCTGACTTCGTGTGACTACCGGCATGCTCCAAGGCGGGCATTGACTGTCCCCACGGAGGGACTGGGAAGCGGGGGTTCCAAATGGGGGAGGAGGGGACCGAAGGCACCGTACATCTGCTGTGCCTCGCGGCATCCAGCGGGGTCCCTCTGTTTTGCAGGAGCAGCCGCGGCGGCGCCCCCGCCCGCCAACAGGTGGGGCCCCGGGCGCCTGGATCTCCGAAATGGAAGGGGTTTAGATGCTTGGACTCTGGGTCTTCAAGGGAGTAGGGGCTGGGGAAGTTTCAGAATTGAGTTTGGAGGGTCGAGGGTGCAATTGACCAGTGATCCTGGTTCCCCGAAGAGGAGGGGCCAGGAGATCTAGAGAGAGGAGGGGGTTGGGGACCTGAGTCATTGGTTCCAATAGAGGACGGGATTTGGGGGCTCCTGTCTAAAATCCCCAATCTTTCCCCAGCTCCCATTCTCTGTCATCGGCTCCCTCAATGGAGTCCATATGTTTGGGCAGAATCTCGAGGTGCAGCTGAGCTCTGCGAAGACGGAGAACACAACCGTGGTGTGGAAGAGCTTCCATGACAGGTCTCCAAGGGTAGCTTGGGGGCAGGGCCAGGGTGATAGCCCCTGTTGAAGACGACCCTGAGGCCATCCAGCTGTCCAACGCCAGCTGTTTACCTGGCTGTGGGATCTTTGACAAGTCAGTTACCCTCTCTGATCCCTGAGTTTCTCTGAATGAAAAGCAGGTTGTGCTCGGGCATGGATGTAGCTGGCATCCAGGATCAAGGGCAGACCCTACTCTCCTCCCTGCCTTGTTTCCTTGGCCTGGACTCATTCTTCCTTCTCACCTTCCTTTCTCACAGCATCACCCTCATTGTTCTGTCATCTGAGGAGGGCACCTCGGAGCTGAGGCTGGAGAGACTACTCCAGATGGTGTTTGGGGCCATGGTGAGACTCCCCAGCCCTCTTTTCCAATCCCAGGAACCTGAACTCTCAGCATCCCTCTCCCTCAGGACCCAGGAATCCTAGAACTCAGTCCCTCCTGCCTCGGACTAAGGAGTCCAGATCCCCAGTTTCCTCCTCCTGCAGACACAGGAGTCTGAGTCCCAGCCCCTCCTGTCTTATAACCAGTTATCCAGGTCCCCTGCTCTCCTATATGGTTCTTCTAGGTTCTTCTTGTGGGACTTGAAGAGCTGACCAATATCCGCAATGTAGAGAGACTGAAGAAGGAGCTGAGGGTGAGGCTGCAGGACGTGAGGATGGGAAGTTAGGATACCTGGTTACTGATATTTGGGAACTACAGTTCCCAGAAGCCCCCGGGGCAGCCTGACCCAGTGGGTTCAGGGGGCAGCTTGGTTGTCTGACACCCCTCAGCAAGGCCCAGTAGGGCCAGTTTTCTGAGGAGGAGGCAGCAGATCTGGGTACCACCTGGGTCCTAGGCTTCATTTTCCCTCTGCTAGGCCAGTTACCGCCTCATCGACAGCTTCCTTGGGGACTCAGAGCTCATCGGGGACCTGACCCAGTGTGTGGACTGTGTGGTTCCTCCAGAGGGGTCCCTGCTGCAGGTATTGGGAATGCCTTGTAAAGTCTTAAAACTGTCCCTCTGGCCCTGGCTCAGTCCCCATCCTCTTACCCTTGGACCATTGCCTCAACCTCTTCCTATCCTTTTGGCTTCTAGTCCAACCCCCGCCTTGACCCCGGAAGGATCTTTCTACACCGAGAGCTGCCCCTGCCCCTCCCCTGGTCACAGCCCGCCCGTGGCTTTCCATCACCCCCAGGACAAGGTCTCAGCCCCTCAGCCTGGTGTTGAGGACCTGAGGAATCTGACGCCCGCCAGCCTGCTCGCCCTAATCTCTACTAACTCCACAGTCCACCCTCTCCCAGCTGCCTCATAAGTCTCACAAATCCCCACAGCTTCCCAGCTTCCCTGCCCTGGCACATCCTGTTCCTTCTACCTAGGAGATCTCTATCTCCCCTTCCTTAAATATTGCTCTGGATTCATCTGGCATGACTTGCCTCCCAGCATTGTGACTCTCGGCAGGTGACTTGACCTCTCTGAGCTTCAGTAGGTTGTAGATTGCGCCTACCTGGCATATAATACAACGCGATAAACCGTAGCTGCTGCTGTTACAAGTATTAGCTTCAGTAGGACGTGTCAGGCTATGTAGCAATCACCCTACCTGTTTAATTTCGCACTGTGACTTGGGATGGTACCTGCATGTGAAGGTGAAGGAACTCAGGCCCAGGGAGGGTGGGACACATGAGCATGGCCACCAAGCAAGCTTTGAATTGTATGGCCGTCTCTTCCCACTCCTTACGCACCTGGGAAGTCACTGTCGGCCCTGCTCAGGTCTCCTGACCCGCAGCCGGCCTGCCTCCCTTACCCAGGAAGCCCTTTCTGGGTTCGCCGAGGCTGCGGGCACGGCCTTCGTCAGCCTGGTCGTGTCGGGCCGGGTGGTGGCAGCGACAGAGAGCTGGTGGCGGCTGGGGATGCCGGAAGCCGTGCTGCTCCCCTGGCTGGTGGGATCCCTGCCGCCGCAGGCCGCTCGCGACTACCCGGTGTATCTGCCTCACGGGAGCCCCACGGTGAGTGAGTGGATGGGGCGGGCAGGGGGAAGGTGGGGGCGGGGAGGAGCGCGCAAGGGGTGGTACCTGGAGGCTGTCTCGAGGAGGCGGGGCTTGCGATGAGAAGGGGAGGAGCTCCGGCCAGCCCACTCTGCGGGCTGCCTCAGGTGCCGCACCGGCTTCTGACCCTGACGCTCCTGCCGGGCTTGGAGCTGTGTCTGCTCTGCGGGCCGCGCCCTCCCCTCAGCCAGCTGGATGCACAGGTGAATCTGGGCTACGTCCCGCTCTTCCCCTATTTCACCCGCTACCCGCGAGCCCCGGCCCTTCTCCGAGCACCCTGACCCGCCGAGTGCGCTCTTTACGCTTGACTCGCCCTTGGTCCCGCCCCCGCCCCTCGTAGGCCCCGCCCCCTTCGGGCTGTGCTCCAATCACCGTCCCCGCAGCTCGGCCCCTCTTTCCCTCTTACAGCGTCCTTCCGGGCCTCGCCCCTTCCACGGTCCCCTCTGCCCTCTGCCCTTGTGTTCTCCTCCCCTGCCCTGGCCAAACCGCCTTCTCTTGGTATTCCCCCGACCTCACCCACCGGCCCCGCCTCTCTCGCTGGCCACGCCCCCTGCAGCTTCTGGAGCGCTGGTGGCAGCCACTGCTGGACCCCCTGCGGGCCTGCCTGCCTTTGGGATCCCGAGCGCTGCCCGCGGGCTTCCCCCTGCACACGGACATCCTCGGGTAGGGCTCAGACCGGGGAGTGGGTTGGGGGTGGGGAGTGGGTTGGGGGTCCTCAACCCCTCTTTTCTGGCCGTGACACCTCTTTTCCCACAGGCTGCTGCTCCTCCACCTGGAACTGAAACGTTGCCTCTTCACGGTGGAGCCCTCGGGGGATCAAGGTGACTGAGAGGAGGGCGGGGCCGGGAGGGGCGTGGGTTGGGGAGGGGCTCTCTGTTACCCTGTGCCTCTTCCCCCTTCAGAACCGTCTTCTGAGCAGCGTCGGCGCCTCTTCCGCTCCTTCTACACCCTGGTCACCGCCACGCACTTTCCACCAGGTCAGCGGCGGGCACAGTGCCCCCTTTGCACAGGCTGGGACACTTGAGTCCCAGCTCCCACAAGCTGCTGGTGGGGAAACTGGTAGGGGAAGCCAGCTGCGAAGTGGGCGCGGCTGTCTGTGAGGACTGGGCAGTGCACACTGACAGGAAGGCAAGAGAGGGGCAGGAAGGTCCCAATCGGTAGGTTTCAGGACCTCCTGGCTAATCCTAATAGCTAACACTGAGGCCTCATGTCCTGCCAAGTGCTTTTCTGTGTACTGACTCACTTCATCCTCATAGGTGAGGGCTATCTCCTGTTACGTCATCATTTCCATATTACGGATGAGGAAACAGGCTCAGCTAATAAGCAGCAGAGCCACGATTCAGCCAGGCAAGCCTGGCTCCCACATCCACACACTCCTGCTCCAGCGCTGCAAGTACGCGCTTTGCCGATAGTCTTGGGTGGAGTAGGGGTGGTAGATTCCACGGAGCCCAGGTCCGGAAGGAAAAGTTGTCACATACGACCTGTGAGGCTCAGAGAGACAAAGGAGGGGACCTGGAGTGACACTACCACCCCAGCGAAGACCCTGATGGATGTAACAAAACGGTAAAAAGCTCCACCTGGAAGGGGCAGACGACTGTCCCTTCCTAGCTATGCGACTCCACCTCCCAACCTGCTTCCCACCTGTAAGTGGGGCAGGGTCCTCAGAAGGGTTACGGGAGGTCTTCCCTGGAGCCCAGCGCCCGGCACCTGGGAAACATCTCCTGCGTGTTTATGCTCTGTATTGCTAAGCAGATTACCTAGGGCTGCACACGCAGTGTACCCACGAAAGTGGGGGATTGAGGCTGGGTGGGAAGAGGGGGAGAAAGTCCGTGATCTTCTCAGGTCCTGACAGCTGGCTGGAGCTGTAAGGCTCTCCTCTGTCAGGAGTCAAACTTAGGCCCAGGATGGGGGTGGCCCCCGCAGGTTGGCATCCTACTTGTCCAGGCCCCACTGGTCACCTCGGCCCTCCCTGTCCTTCCTTCAGAGGCGGGGCAGCCAGAGGAGAAGGCGGAGGAGGTGGTCCATCGGGCGCAGGTGCCGAGAGCCTGCTACCTGGTGTCGGGGGCTGAGGAGCCAGGCACAGGATGGCGACTGGTGGCCCTGCAGCTGGGGCCACGGCGGTTGCTGCTGCTGCTGTCTGCTCAGAGCCCCATGCATGGGCTGCGGGGCCTAGCTACCCACACTCTGCATGCCCTCACCCCACTCCTCTGACCGCTGGGCGTGAGCGCCAGACACAGACAAGGACATGGGGCTGTTAGCGTCTCTCTGTTTATTCGCTCACAATAATACACAGCCCCTGGACAGGGAGGGGGCAGGAGGGGCTACGACAGGGTGGGGTGGGAGGGGAGGACATTCCCACTTCCCTGGCCCCTCTCCCCTCTGTGCTTCGGTGGGGGGAAAGGGAGGGAGGGGGCTCCCCCTTACCCCCCAGAATGTAAACAGCAGCAGATGAACAAAAATAAAAATACAAAAGGCTGGAGGAAGGTCCTAGGCACCCCCCGACCCCGGGGTCTTCCCTGTCACCAGCAGAGGTCCCCTCACTGCCCCATCCACCACGGCTGCCTCAGTCCTGGTGGCTGCCCAGTGCCGGCCACATCCCCGGGGGCACAGTCCAGGGCTCAGAACTGCTGGGCCAGCAGCTCACAGAGGTGACGGGAGACGGGCTCCTTACTGGTGCGCAGGGTCAGCCGGTACATCTGGGGGGATGGGGGGACTCAGGGAGGAGGCAGAGAGGATGGAGAGCCCGGGGTGGGGGGTTGGGGGGGGAGGGGGATACAGGGCAGATAAATGATGAGAGGAGAGAAAAAGGATCAAGGGATCAGAAAGGTGACAGAAGGGCCAGGGAAGACAGAGGTAAAGGATGAAAGAGAAAAAAGAGGCCACAAAGGGTGGAAGGGATATGGAGAGATGAAAGTCAGGGAGGGAAAGGGAGAGGAAGACCAGAGGATGGAGAGACAGGAGGGAGGCAGGAGAGGGAGGAGACAGGGCCACAGAGCAGAGGCATGTGATTGAAAGAACATAGTGAGGCAGGAGGGGGCCGGGTGCAGAGAATGCACACGAAGTGGGGAGCCTCGCAGAGCACCACTCACCTGAGCCTGGGCATTGGGCTCCAGCCGGAGCAGACAGCCCACCTGCAGGGCTTTCGTCTGGATGATTCCAGCCCCCACGAAGTTCTCCGGGTTGGGGTCCACATTGTCCAGGAGAGCAGAGCCAAACCCCAGGAGCTGAGGAGGAAGGGGGGGAGCCGTCAGAGGGTGCCCGATCTCTGTTAGCTCCCAGACAGTGGCACACCAGTTCCCCCAAACCCTTTGGAGTGGAAATTGGCCCCACTTTACAGATGGGAAAACAGAGGCTCAGAAGTGGAGCAGCCACTGCTCCCCAAATCCCAGAGTTGGAGAGAGAGGCAGGGCTGGGAAACTAGCCCCGGTGCATCTCCTGTCTAGCCTGTCTCACCTTGGCCTTAGTGACCTCCGCGTCCATGGGGTGGTTGGCTTTGAAGATTTTCTGTGCCTCCTGTTGGGGCCTAGGGGCCGGGAAAGGTTCAAGTCAGGGACCTGGAAGCCCCAGCCCCGCCCACCCTGAGGGCGGTTTTGGCTCCGTCCCCCCCCCGCGGCTCACAGGCTCAGCTGCTTCCAACGCTGGAAGAAGTCCTGGGCCGCCATCTCCGTCGGCTGGAAGAACTTGTTGATGGTCACCGGGAGCTTCAGGGTGAGGGATTGGGGGGCGCCCCCGTACCTGGCGGGAGAGGAGGGAGGGCTCGGTCGGACCACACCCTCGCCCCGGAACCCCCGCCCACCCGGCAGCGCCCCGCCTCCTGACTCACCGGAAGCGCACGGACAGGAGGGGGGGCGTCAGGAAGTCCCGCAGACACTCGATGTTGAGCACCTGCTGTACCTGTGCCCCACCGTCCACCTGCGAGGCCACCCGCTTGGTCTGCACGGCCAGCTGTGCCCGCCCGTGGTCAAGGAAGCCAGAAACAGGAGCGGCTCGGGGGGCGGGGTGGTGGTGATGGGGAAGGGACTTGACCATCCACCTGATGGTTCAGAACTTTCCTGGAAGCCCCAGCCTGCCGGCCCTTCAGGGGCTTGGCGCTGCCGTCCAGGGCTCATCGTACAAGGCCTAGCTCCAAAGTCCTTCCTAAGCCAAACCTCTGACCTAGGTGCCTCCTCTGGCCTTCCACAGTGGGCTCAGCCACCTCCATTATGGTACAGGTCACACCATGGCTCCGAAGGCTGACCTGGGTTTGAATCCCAGCTCTTAGCACCTCGGTTACTATGGGCAAGTCACTTAACCTCTCTTAGCCTCATCTGCGAAATGGACATAGTGTCCTCAGCAGTCAATGAAATCATCCAGCACAAGTACTTGTCAGTGTGTGTGGCACACGGTAGGTTCACCAAAATGGTGGCCTTTGCGTCAACAACCCACTGGCAAGGACGGGGTCTTATGTCTCTCTCCCCCGGGCCCTGCCCAGCACAGAGCTGAGCCTACAGAAGGCCTCTGGAAATGTTGAATGAACCAAAGAACTGAAAAGGTCCTCAGTTTTAGGGTCTAACCACTCTAATTTCCAAGTTGTGCAAACTGAGGCCCAGAGAAGGGGGACAGGGGACTGACGACACTGCTCAAGCAGTTCCTTTATGCCAGCCACCCTTCCAGGGTCTTCGAACCACACTGATATTCAAAACAAGCCTGTGAAAAGGAGGAGGAGGATCTACACTTCACAGAAGGGATAGCAAGGCTCAGAGAGGCCAAGTGACTGGCCCAGGTCACACAGGAGAAGGCCGTGGTTGGCAACAAGACCCCCAGGCCTGGCTTTCGAGGGCAGGAGGCACTGGAATCGGGTGTCGAGCCCGATGGAAGACAAGGTCAGGACACGGGAGGGGCTTCACAGGGACCAACTGAGGCCCAGAGCAGCTGTGATTCTGGAAGTAACACCTCCTGCATCCCTATCACATCATGTCACTATCATCTCCTGTCCTGTTAAAGAGGCCCACCCCATCTTACAGATGACGCTAAATCACGGGCTCAGGCTTTCAAGCAAGAGGGCCAAACAGGGGTCTGGACCTGGGTCCATCTCCTTCCCAGCTGCCAGGAAGGTGGACCTGGAGGGGTGGGGCTGGGCCAGGCCGACAGGATATGAGTCTGGAGGTCTCCAGGGTGGACCACGGTGGGAGAGAAGTTCTGGAACTGCACTGAAGTCTTGTTGCCATAGAAGAGATACATGCGCCCTGTGGGGGGTGAGGAGAGGTAGGGCTCCATCTGAGTTCCTTCCACGCCCTCCTGAAGCCAAGGTCTCCCCGAGACTTCACCCCATCGTCCCCTGGACTCACCCAAGTTCTGCCGGAACTCTGACTTGACTCCAATCTGCAGCAGCTGGTTCTCAAACAGGACCCCGTTGTTCCTGCACACGAACCTGGGTGGGGGCGGTGGGAGCTCAAGGTGACGGGGGCCTGCCTGGCTCCTGCTCTGTGCTTCCCACTGGTCCCCACTGCCCTCCCCAACCTCACCCACGACTCACTTATTCAGCAGCTCATCGGCTTCCGGGATGGGTGGGCCAATGTCCTCAGGACCTGGGCTGCAGGTGGGAAAGGAGAGAGATGGGAAGGGGCTTGGGGGGCTAGAGGTAAAGGCCCAGAGCTAGTGGTGGGAGATTGCAAGCCCTGAAGGAACAGAAGCCCAGAATCCATATACCCAGATTCCCCAAAGAGCCCCAGAATCAGACTGGCAATCGCCTCTAGTGGGAATAGGACCCTGGCAGGTACCGTCAGCACCCCCCTACCCTGTATCAGACGGCCCTGATTTCACTCCCTTCCAATTCCTTGCAGCTCATCAGGAGAGCTTAACGAGAGCTCCCAGTCCCCTAACCCTCCCTGGGGACACGGGAGTCTGCCCCCCAACCCCCTGAGGCCACCCCTTACTCAGCAGCTGGAGCTGGGTCAGCCAGCAAAGCCATGGGGCTCTCAGGGGCAGGCGGCTCCAGCTCGCTGGGCCATCCAATCCCAGAGCAGACAAGAGAAGACAGGCGTGGCAGCAGCCAATCCCAGAGAGGCAGCAAGAGGGCAAAGAGAGGGAGTGGGGAGAAGGGAAGGAGAGAAGGAAGAGCAGGCTGAGACGTGATGACGGGAAAGGACAACACAGGGTGGCCAGGGTCAGCCGAGAGTCCAGAGTGGCCCAGAGGGAGGCAGGAGGCCGGGGGAGGTGGCAGCCAGGGCGACAGAGGCTCAGGGACAGGGAGGGAGGGGGGAGTTGGGAGGGGGCAGATGGAAAGGGGGCAGCCCTGGGCCCAAGGCGGGCGGTACCTGAGGAAGGCCTCCTCGGGGGTGGGGCCCAAGCTAGGCTGGGCGGCCGGGCCGTCGGAGAATACGTCCACCAGGAGGTTGCCCGCACCCGAGGGAGCTGGGGGTGCCGCTGGGGGAGGGGCTGCCCGCAGCCCCAGGAGGTCGGCGGAGGGTGAGGGCGTGGACTGCAGGGAATGCAGGCACAGGTGAAAAGAGAGGACGGCATGGCTGGGCCCAGCCCCGGCAGCCCAGCCCCACGGGACTCACCACGGTGCTGGGGGTGGGCTCCACACCCCCATTGATGTCGTGGCTGCTGGGCTCCCTCCGGCCATCATCCAGGGCACTGCCGGCCCCTGGCCCTTTCTTGCGTTTCAGCTTGGCCAGGATGGACGACTCGCGCTCAGGGAAGGGTGGCATCTCCTCCAGCACCGTGGCCTGCGGGTTCGGGGCGGGGGGGTGGGGGGTGTTGGGGGGAAGGAGCAGGTCAGGGACGGGCGTCCCGGGGAGGAGGAGGGGACAGAGGTGCAGAGGAGGGGCGCATGGGGACTGGGGCTCTGACCAGGACGTCCGTGCTGGCCACCGAGCTAAGGGTGAGGTACTCGACGGCGCGCTGCTGCAGCTCCACATCGGCGTTGCGCAGCTGGGAGCCGGCCCGCAGGACACCCTGGATGGTGGCCTTGGTCTCCGGGAAGAGGTTGATGAACTTGATGTAGGTGGACAGCAGCAGGGCCCGGGTGGCCACGCTGCACAGGTGGAACTTGGAGTGCAGCAGGGAGAACTGCACTGGGGGGCTGCAGGGGGCGGGGCCGGGGGTGCGCGTCAGCAGGTGGCCAGCTCCACCACCCTCTCCCAGAAGCCCCCATGAGAGGTGCCGCCTCCCTCAGGGAGACCTTTCCCGGGATCGCAGGCGGACCCCAGGGCCCCAGACCCCTCAGGAGTTTGTGTGCATTCACCCCCTCACCTGGAGCGAGGGTCCCCAGCAATCAGGTTCCCAAACTCCCCAAGGATGTAGCCGCCAACTTTCACCATGTTCTCATGGCAGGCGGGGGCCTGGAGCGCCTGGGGGGCGGGGACACCGGTGAGTGGCACCATCCTGACTCAGGAGCGCTCAGCATGTGCCAGGCGCGGCGCTGAGCCCTCGACTCCTATTAACTGCAGAAGCCTCCTGACTCTGCTGTGGGTGGTTTTATAGATGGGGAAAGTGAGGCACAGAGCAGTTAAGTGACTGGCCGGAGCTCACACAGGGAGTAAAACGGGGCAGAATGGGCCCTCTTTTCTGGGGCAGAGGGAGTGAGAAACTGCCGGGACCTGGGGACTGGTGGCTACACATTAGGCACCCCACGCCCTGCTGACCCTCATATATATGAGCCCGTGGAGGCCCGGCCCCTGTGTCCCTGGAAGGCCCCAGGAGGCCAAGGCCCCTCTGAGGAGGAGGAAGCAGGATGGAGGCCCAGGCCACCTGGCCCACCGCCCCAGCTGTCCTTGCTCTGCCTTGTTGCCCCTTTGTGGGGGTGAGACGGGGGTGCTGACCTCGAAGACGGTCTTGGCAGCGTAGCCCTGGACGTCGTCACGGTTGGTGACAATCTGTAGCACGCGGTACCACACCTCCTCGCTCACGTAGTCGCCCGCGATGCGGATGAGGTTGAGGATGGTGTCCACGTACCAGCTGTAGTCCACGGCGTACTTCTCAGCCAGGATGGCCACCTTTAGGACCTGCCAGCCAGGAGGGAGGTCGGGCGTGCGAGTGTGCCCACGGCGGGGAGTTGGGGTGTGGACTCACCCCATCTGGGCTCAGCGCATCCCGATCTGGAGACCCAGGAGTCTGGGCGTCCTGCCCCTGCCAGGACTCACGATCTCTTCGCGGATGGCGTAGTCGGCCGTCTCCAGGTACCGCAGCATCTCTGACACAATCTGCTTGGCATTGCTCCGGTCGCACATGGCATAGAGGAGGTCGGCCGCCCGCTGTCGCACACTGACGTCCCGCTCCGTCTGAGGAAGGAGAGCAGGTAGGGTGTGTTCTAGGCTCCCTCCTGGCATGGGCCGGCCACCCCAGGGCCTCTGACCCCCAGAGCTTCTCTGAGGGAGCAGAGGAGACACAGGCCAGGTCAGTGTGGCCGGGGGCAGGCTCCCAAAGGTCACACCTTGAGGGCGTTGATGACGGTGTCAATGTGGGTCTTGACCGCCTCGTGGGAGAACTCAGAGCTGGCCAGTGTGCACATGCTCTCCAGGGCCAGGTAGCGCAGGTTGGTCTCCCGGTGCTGCAGGAACTGGCCTAGCTGGTTACAGGCCCGGACCAGGAGGTTGGGCTCACTGCCGGCAAAAGAGGAAGAGACCGGGGTGGGGGCAGGGAAGACACCCAAGATGACATGAGGAGATGGAGGACCGGGCCTCAGCTGATTCAGCTCTTAACTCCTGCCCTCTGTCCCAGTCATGACGGCTCCTGGGGACCCAGACACCTGGGCATCCAGCCCAAATACAGATATTCGGGAATTCTGCCCCTCAAGAGGGGCCCAGTGCCAATCTGGCAGGGCAGTGTTTCACACTCCCATCCTCCTCCTAGCTAGAAGTCACATTCCCAGGCCCTCAGCCCTCCCTTCCCAGGCCAGGCTCCCCGCCCCCCAGCCCCCCTCCTCCCTCAGGCCCCCGGCCCTCCCTTCCCAGGCCAGGCTCCCCGCCCCCCAGCAGGCAGGCACCTGTCGTAGTGGATGATGAGGCTGATGGTCTCAAAGAGGATGGCATTCTTGGCGTTGGAGTGCTGGACCTTCTTGGACTTGGGCGGCTCCTGGGCCTTGTTGAGCACGGTCTCCAGACACTCCACCAGCCGCCCCTTCACGGCCGCGTCCTCTGGGGAACCAGAGGGCACGCCCTGGGCTGAGCTCTCTGCCGGCCCGGCCCGCATGCCAGGGGCAGGGGCCACGCCATGGCTCCCATCCTCCAGAGGAAGAGTGCGGGCCCTGCAGCTTCAGGCTGGGGCCTCTACTCCCCCAAGTCCTTCCTGGGTCCCCAGGTGACCAGGGGAGGTGGACAGAGGACATGACTCCAGACCTGAGCTCTCGTCCTGCTCTGTTCTAACTCTGCTGGGCCAGAGGCTCCACCCTTGGGAGGCCCTGTTTCCCCTTCCGCAGCACTCATGCACTTTAGGAGTCTCACAGAACGAGGAAAGCTGCAGGAACCTTCCCCAGAGGCACGCCTAAACCCGGCTCTTCCCAAGGAGGGGTCTGAGTGCCTGAGACAGTTGCCATCTAGGAGCTCACACAAACCCTGGGAACTGCCATTCCCTCACCTGTGAGGCAACACCAAGTGGACAGAACAACTGTCAAGTGTTCTAGCAAAGAATGTTGTACCCAAATCTATCGGGAAATTCACAAGATAGAGAACCAGCTAAAGGACACAGGCAGCGATCAGCCCAATCCAAAACATGGTACACACCGCAACCCAAAACCTCCCCGTTTCTTCAAAAACTGGGAGTGGGGGTGGGGCTATTCCAGATGGAAAAAAAGAATGACAAAGACGTAATCAGTTAATTTGTGGTCCTAGGCTGTATTTTTTAAGCCATAAAAATAATGCTATGGACAATTAGGGCAGTTTGCTGCCTGGGTAGCTGATGACCCCAAGGTTATTCTAAATCTGCTTAGGCGTGATAAGAGCATTGTGGTTTTGTAGCGTTCTTGATTCTAAGAAACGTTTGTGGAAATATTTTGGGGTGAGGGGGAGTGTTATGATGTCTGCCGCTTTTTTTTTTAATAAATTTATTTTATTTATTTTATTTATTTATTTTTGGCTGTGTTGGGTCTTTGTTGGTGCGCGCGGGCTTTCTCTAGTTGTGGTGAGCGGGGGCTACTCTTCGTTGCAGTGACAGGCTACTCATTGTGGTGGCTTCTCTTGTTGTGGAGCACGGGCTCTAGGCGCACGGGCTTCAGTAGTTGTGGCATGTGGGCTCAGTAGTGTGGCTCGCTGGCTCTAGAGCACAGGTTCAGTAGTTGTGGCGCACCGGCCTAGTTGCTCCGCGGCCTGTGGGATCTTCCCAGACCAGGGCTCGAACCCGTGTCCCCTGCTTTGGCAGGAGGATTCTCAACCAATGAGCCACCAGGGAAGTCCCTGCCACTTACTTTCAAGGAATTCAGCAACTGGATGTCCGAGACAGTGAGGGAACAAGGGAGCAAATCCAGCAAAGTGGTAAAGCTCCACTGAGTCTGGGTCAGGGGCATCTGGGTGTGGCCATTTTACTGTTCTCCCAAGTTATCCTTATGTCCAAAATTTTTCTTAACCAAAGGTTGCAGTGAAGGCCAGTGTCATGGAATGAAGGGGGAATTCTTCGAGATTAAAAGAGACTTATGGGACTTCCCTGGTGGCACAGTGGATAGGACTCTGCGCTCCCAATGCAGGGGGCCCGGGTTCGATCCCTGGTCAGGGATCCCACATGCATGCCGCAACTAAGAGTTTGCGTGCCACACCTAAGGAGCCCACTAGCTGCAACTAAGAAGCCCGCCTGCTGCAAGTAGGGAGCCCACGTGCTGCCACTAAGGAGCCTGCCTGCTACAACTAAGACCTGGTGCAACTGAATAAAAAATAAATTACTTGGAAACAAATTGGAGCAGCCCCTCCCTGCCCAGCACTGGGTGGGGGTGGGGTGGGGGAATGGCTGCAATTCTCACAGGGCAGGGGATCAGAGTTGGTGAGGTGCTTGCCCAGGGCACACCCCAAAATTATGAGGCGGGGCTTCTAGATGCAAGAGGGCTTAGGTTCTAGCTATGCCCTTCCTTACAGGATGAGAAAAGAGGCCCAGAGTGGGGACGAGGCTTCCCCAGGGCCTCATGACAAAATTCATCCCTGGCTTTCACCGGCTGGGAGGGGCCTTGGGTGTCACCTACATCATACACTCCATTACAGTGTGTGCGTGTGTGCACGCAGCTGGCTGTGAAGATGTGGGGCTGCACACCAGCTGGCTGTGAAGATGTGGGGCTGCACACCAGCTGGCTGTGAAGATGTGGGGCTGCACGCAGCTGGCTGTGAAGATGTGGGGCTGCACACCAGCTGGCTGTGAAGATGTGGGGCTGCACGCAGCTGGCTGTGAAGATGTGGGGCTGCACACCAGCTGGCTGTGAAGATGTGGGGCTGCACACCAGCTGGCTGTGAAGATGTGGGGCTGCACGCAGCTGGCTGTGAAGATGTGGGGCTGCACACCAGCTGGCTGTGAAGATGTGGGGCTGCACGCAGCTGGCTGTGAAGATGTGGGGCTGCACACCAGCTGGCTGTGAAGATGTGGGGCTGCACACCAGCTGGCTGTGAAGATGTGGGGCTGCACGCAGCTGGCTGTGAAGATGTGGGGCTGCACGCAGCTGGCTGTGAAGATGTGGGGCTGCACACCA
Source organism: Delphinapterus leucas (assembly GCF_059928025.1). NCBI lineage: Eukaryota > Metazoa > Chordata > Mammalia > Artiodactyla > Monodontidae > Delphinapterus > Delphinapterus leucas. The sequence continues at coordinate 7,267,498 of NC_143148.1, forward strand.
GCTGGCTGTGAAGATGTGGGGCTGCACACCAGCTGGCTGTGAAGATGTGGGGCTGCACACCAGCTCCCTGGCCCCCAGCAGATGCTTACCACCCCGGTTGAATCGAAGGGCACTGGTTTATCAAGCGCCTACTGTGTGCTGAGCACCTCAGCGCAGCATCCCTCAAAACTGCTCTGTGAGGTCAGACAGCCGAGGATACAGAAGCCCAGGGGGAGCCACGGCCCACGTGGCAGAGGGAAAGGGTTTAGAGCAGGGATTCAGGAGTCAGGCTCTGCTCTTCCTTCGCTGCCCTGAAAAGGCAATGTCTTCTCTCCAAGCCTCAGTTGCCCGGTGTGTCTATTTCAGGGACAGCTGCCCCTCGCCAGCTCTGCTGGGGGCACCTGGACACCCCGGTGCAGTACCAGCTCACTGCAGTACCCTCCGTCCACACCAGCGGTCATGACCATGAGCAACGAGGGCATGAAAACCCCTAGCAGAGCTATGCTAACTCCCACTGCATGGCCTGGAATTGCCCCTTGACCTGCTGGGTGACCTTGGACAAGGCCCTCCCCTCTCCAAGCCCTGGTTTCCTCATCTGTAACAGATGCGATGACAGCACCGACATTCCAGGGCTGGAGCATTCAGGGCTGGAGCGTGAGTCTGGTTTTGCAGGGACCCAGGCCCACAGCAGGGGAGTCAACAAACAAGCGATTTGTCCCATTGTCTGTGCTGAGCCGGGAGGATGCCCTGCTCTCTGCTGCCCACCCTCCCCCAACCCGTCTCCAACAGCCTCATACAACATTCTCATCCGGGGCCTCCCAGCGTGGGCCCTGGGCCTCCCAGCGTGGGCCCTGGGCTCAGCGCTGCCCCCACTGCAGCCTCGGAACAGGGGCTAGAGGTACCAGCCCAGCCTCAGAGGACTCCTGACACAGACCCCCAGCACCCGGCCCCGCTGCCCAGCCATGGGGTTGGAGGCCCCAGACCCCAGTCCGGGTGGGCTTGGCAGTACCTGGCGGGGGGTAGCACTGCAGCAGCCGCAGGAGCTTCACCGAGAGCCAGGGCGCCGGGACGAAGTAGTAGGTGTAGTCCTGGAGGTCGGTAGAGGCCGAGGAGACGATCTGGGGGCAGAGGAGGGGGGCGAGGCATGGGTGGGGGCACGGGGAGGGGTGGCTGTGACCTGACAGTTTTATGGTGCAGAAACCTGAGCCTCAGGGAGGGTGGTGAGGAAGCCTTGGGCACACAGCGAGTGACTGGCTGGATCTGGGACTGGTCGGTTTTTCCAAGTAAAGCTGGCGTTGGGTGGGCAGGAAATCTCGGCCAACCCGATCCCCTTCTGTGAAGGGGACTCCAACTCTGCGCCTCACAATGCCCTGGGCTGTCTTCACTAGAACCTGGACCCCACGGCTCCCTGGAGAGTGCTTCCTTGTGGCCCTCCCCCAACACCCGAAGATACACAGGGGCAGGAACTGGGTCTGACCCATTCCTGGGTCCCCGGGCCTACTACAAGGTCAGACACGAGAAGGGATCAGGGAAGAGGTGGGGGAATTAGCAACTTTTTTTCCTCAGGACAAACTCCTACGCCACCTTGAAAACCCCTTCTCCAGGAAGCAAGCCCCATCCTGCTCTGAGCCACCTCCATGACAGTAGGTGCCCCGCCCCCGCTGTTACTGTCTGTGTCTCCCCCACCAAGCCTGGCCCACGAGAGAATTCGGATGTGTGGTGAATGAATGAAAATACGAATGAGTAAGCTGGTGTGTTGTTCTCTTTGGTTGAAAACACAGGCCTCTCTTGACCTCCTCAGGAAACATTTATATTTATTCCAAGTCTCAACTCAGGAAAGGATCACCTCCACCAGGAAGCCTTCCCAGACTTCTAGGCTGGGTGAAGTGCCTCCTTTGGAGGGCCTGCAACGTCCTTGCCACCTCCACGACTGCACACACCGCCCCTTTTATGATAATCTGTGCCTGAGTTGGCCCTGCCGTACATCCCTCCCCTCAACAGGACAGGGAGCTCCTTGAGGGCAGGCTCGGGTCTGACTCATCCGTGTCCCCAGGTGTCAGCCTGCACAGAGATGGGCCCACAGGAGGCCTCAGGGCATGTTCCCAGGACAGGGGCGAAGGTGGTGAGAGGAGCAGAAGAGGGAAGGAAAGGCAGGAGAAGCAGGAAGAAGAAAGAGAGGGGGACGAGAGGGAGACAGACAGGAGAGCAACCTCACTTCCTGGGTGTTCATCATGTGCCCGGCCCTGTGCTCTTTAAACAGATTAATTCACAGCAGGTATGCTGTGAGGCAGGCACTGGAATAATCCCCTTTGAACACATGAGGCAAACGAGGCCCAGAGGGGTGAAGCCACTTGCCTAGGGCCACACAGCCAGGAAGTGACGGAGCTGGGATGAACCCAGCTCTGACCCTGAGTCCTTAACCACTGAGCTAGATGGTCTCTCTGGGAAAGTGAGGACCAGAGAGGTGCCCAGGGGACAGGGACGCTGCAGCTGGCGCTGATACGACACCCACCCGGCTCAGGCGAGACACAGCCAGGGAGATGCATGTCTTGAAGTCATCTGGGTTCTTCTTGCAGAGACAAGTGATGAGGCTGACAGCGGCTGTGACCACGCCCTGTAGGGGCAGACAAGTGGCAGGTCAGGGCCCTCGGGGGAGGGTCAGACTGGGGACAAGTGTCCAGGCTGTGGTTCTGAGAGGAGAGGCGCAGGAGCACTTGGGGCTGAGGTGGCCTGAGGGGTGCGCTTGGGTTTGTACAGGTGTCCTGGTGGCTGTTTCACGGCTTGGGGACCATGAGGGACTGGAGCACTGTGGGTGGCGACAGAGGTCAGTGTCTCTGTGCTGGTTGGGCAGGCGATGGGGGAATCTCTGGGTGTCGGAAACAGAGGCTGGGATTTTTCTGAGGGGCTGGGTGAGTGACGGGTGTTGGGGACACTGGACAGGAACCCCGGGCATCCAGGTGGGTGTCAGTGACAGAAGTGGGGGGCCCTGGGCATTCAGGTAAGAATCAGGGCAGAGGAGGGGTCCCCAGGCATCCAGGTGGGAATCAGGGCAGAGGTGGGGGGCCCCAGGCGTCAGGTGGCTGCCAAGGGCGGTGGGTCTTCGGTCCAGGGTCCCTGGGCACCAGGCAGGGGTCTCACCATGTGCTGGTCGTTGAGCAGGTGTACCACGCGGGCCGTCCACTCGCCCATGGGCACCAGGTCGGGTGAGGCCTTGTAGAGCCGCAGCAGGCACAGGGCTGCACTCTGCTTCACACTGTCCATGCTGTCCCTGCCGGGACACAATGTGGGGTGGGAGTGGGGGTTCAGCGTGACCACGGCCCTGCACACCTCCCCGCTCCTCTCTCGCTCCTCCCAGGAAGGGTGTCCAACAAGAGGCGGAAAAAGCTCGGCAGACCCAGGAACCCATCTGGTGCTGCCCTCACTGCCCATCGGGCCTCAGTTTCTTCATCTGCAAAATGGGTTGCATCCCAGTAACCTCATGGGGTCATGGGCAGGGCCGAGCAAAATGCCAAGCGTGGCTCTGCACCTTCATTCAGTTACCGTCCACTTATTGAGCACCTACTGGGAACCAGGCACTGCTGTCGGCTCTGTGGACAGAGTGGTGGACAAACTGGTCCAAAGTGTGTCCTCACAGGGACTTCCCTGGTTGTCCAGTGGTTAAGAATCCGACTTCCAATGCAGGGTACACGGGTTTGATCCCTGCTCGGGGAACTAAGATCCCACAGGCTGCAGGGCAACTAAGCCCGCACGCTGCAACTACTGAGCCCACGTGCTCTGGAACCCACGTGCCACAACTAGAGAGAAGCCCTTGCGCCGCAACGAAGAGTCCGCGCACTGCGACGAAAGATCCCGCATACTGCAACTAAGACTTGATGCAGCCAAAATAAATAAATAATCCACAGAGTATCAGATAAAGTTGTCCTTTCTTAAAAAAAAAAACAAATACAGTGTGTCCTCACAGAGCGTACTTCTCACCAGGGCAGCCGGCATCCTACAACAGATACTGTCCAGGTTCAGTGCTACAGAGCAAACTAGGGCAGGCACTCCGGGGATGCTATTTTGGGGTTTTGTTTTTGTTTTTTTAATTTTTTATTTTAATTAATTAATTTTTTGGCTGCGCTGAGTCTTCGTTGCTGCACGCGGGCTTTCTCTAGTTGTGGCGCGAGGGCTACTCTTCGTTGCGGTGCACGGGCTTCTCATTGCGGTGGCTTCTTTTCTTGCAGAGCACTGGCTCTAGGTGCGCGGGCTTCGGTAGTTGCAGCACATGGGCTCAGTAGTTGTGGCTCGAGGGCTCCAGAGCGCAGGCTCAGTAGTTGTGGCGCACGGGCTTAGTTGCTCCGTGGCATGTGGGATCTTCCCGGACCAGGGCTCGAACCCGTGTCCCTTGCATTGGCAGGCGGATTCTTAACCACTGCACCACCAGGGAAGTCCCTGGGGACGCTATTTTGGATGAAGGCCTCACTAACAAGGCACCAGGTAAACAGAAAACTGAGAGAAAAGACTAAAACTCTGCACAGAATGTTCCCAGCAGACAGAAGAGCCTGTGGAGGCCTCAAGGCAGGCAGGCCTGTGTGTGGAAGGAGCCTGGAGGAGTCTTGTGTGGCTGGAGACAGGACAGAGCAGGGGCTGAGGGCCACACCGTGTGGGGCCTTGCAGGCCATGGTGAGGACTATGCTTTTACCCAGCGGGAGATGGAGCCGCTGCAGGTGACAAGCAGGGAAGCTATGATACTAAGGCGACAGCAGTAAAAGCTACCACCCAGGGCCCTTCCGATCTGCTCGGCCCTGGTACAGGCACTAGCTCATTCATTTTATCTCCACAACAAACCGAGAAAATAGGTACTACTATGGACCACTGTCCCCAGATCTGACTTGCTTTTTTTTCTTTTTTTGCGGTACGCGGGCCTCTCCCAACCACTGCGCCACCAGGGAAGCCCTGACTTATGTTTTTAAAAGGTCCCTCTGCTGCTGTGTGGAGAAGAGACTGTGGGAGGCCGGGGCGGGGGCGGGGGGGAGGTGACAGCAATAGTCCAGGCAGGAGATGACAGGAGACCACAGTGCCTCAGACCCCGCTGCAGCCATGCAGGTGAGAAGTGGCTCTGATACATTTTTACTATGAGGCGGTGGAGACAGAAGAGGGGACAAGGCGGCCCTCAAGTTTCTGGCCTGAGGGACCTGGCGAGTGGTGAGACCATTTGTTGTGTGGGGACCTGGGGCAAGATGGCTGGTGGGGCGCTGAATGAGACCCACGTTTGATACTGAACAGATACAAAATTGACATGCTAACGAGACACCCAGTGCGGCCCTGGACCCACAGGGCTGTGTGGCCTCTGGCAAGTGCCCTTCCCTCTCTGAGCCTCCATAATGTCCTTCATAAAATGGGACCCCTACTCCCCTCTTCAGAGGAGAGGAAGCCTGTCAAACACTGTGGTGGGCTGAATAATGCCCCCCCCGACAGGTCCACATCCTAATGTCCAGACCCTGTGAATGTGTTCCCTTACATTCAAAGGGGACTTTGCAGATATGGGCTTCCCTGGTGGCGCAGTGGTTGAGAGTCCGCCTGCCGATGCAGGGGACTCGGGTTCGTGCCCCGGTCTGGGAAGATCCCACATGCCGCGGAGTGGCTGGGCCCGTAAGCCATGGCCGCTGGGCCTGCGCGTCCGGAGCCTGTGCTCCGCAACGGGAGAGGCCACAACAGTGAGAGGCCCACGTACTGCAAAAAAACAAAAACAAATAAAAAAACAAAAACAAAGGGGACTTTGCAGATACGATGAAATCACGGATCTTGAGATGATCCTGGATTACCCAGGTGAGCCCTAAATGTAATCACAAGGTCCTTAGAAGAGAGGAGGAGGAGGATCAGAGTTAGAGAGATGCAAGGCCAGATACAGAGATCAGAGAGAAGATGCTACCCTGCTGATTAAAGATGGAAGGGGCCATGAGCCACGGGATGCAGGCAGCCTCTAGAAGCTGGAAAAGACCTGGAAACACCTTGATTTTAGCCCAGTGAGCCTCACTGTGGACTTCTGACCTCCAGAACTGTGAGAGAATCAATGTGTGTTTTAAGCCCCTAACTTGTGGTCATGGGTTACAGTGGCCACAGGAAACTGAACAGGCACTGGGTTAGCACAGAGCCTGGCAGCCAGCAGTGTCCCATCCCAGAGGGCTGAGTTCATGGCCCGGTCAGTACCCAGGTCCCAGCATCACGAAGAGTGTGAAGTGTAACAGTGTTCTAGAAAGCACTCCCCGGTCTCTGGGGTCAGACACGCCTGCTTGTGGGGCGTGATTTGGGGACAAGGCATTGACCCTCTCTGACTGGCAATTTCCTCCTGGGGAAAATGAGGACCCCCCACAGATTGGGGGATGAAGAAGTGAACCTGGGTATCGCGGCCTCAAGCACAGAATGGGTCCTAGGAGCTGTCTCGACCGCCCAGACGGGGCCTTACAGTGACATTTCCCCAGAAAGGACTCAACAGAAGCACAGGGGAGGGTCCCAGGAAGGGTGGGTGAAACTGCAGGAGTCAAAGGCCAGGTGAAAAGATGTTTTACGGGATGTGTAGGAGAAACATGAATTGCATGGACATGCTGGCTCCGTTTTCTCCCATCAGCTAGGCAGACTCGTGTGTGTCGGCCAGGCTGGGGAGACGGGAGCCTTCGGGTGCCGTGGCCACGGGTGGACACAGACACAGGCCGTGAGAAAAGGAGCTGGGCTACCCCTGGTCAGGTAGCTGCTGTAAGGCATGCGGACCTAGACCAGCAATTCTGCTCCCAGACACCTGCCCTGGGGAAAGGCACACACACGTGCTCAAGGTCATGGCATAGGAAAGATCATATTAAAACCAGAAGCCAGCAGAAGGTCTGCCCACAGCGGAGCTCCATGAATGGTGGTCTTTCCACCATCATCATCATAGCTCACACCCCATGAGGCCTGCCTCTGGCCCAGGCTCTAAGAGCTTCTACATATTAACGTTTAATCCTCAGCACAGCCCTCTGAGGAGGTGGGCTCTATTATCATCTCCGTGACAGGTAAGGAAACGTCCAGGAGAATCCCAAATAAAAGAATAAGAGCGGGGACTTCCCTGGCGGTCCAGTGGTTGAGAATCTGTCTTCCAATACAGGGGACGCGGGTTCGATCCCTGGCCAGGGAACTAGGATCCTACATGCCGTGGGGCAACTGGGCCCGTGCAGCAACTACTGAGCCCGCGCACCACAACTAGACAGAAACCCGCGTGCTGCAACGAAGATCCCGCGTGCTGCAACTAAGACCCAATGCAGCCAAATAAATTAAATAAATAAATATTTAAATATTTTTTTTAAAAAAGAATAAGAGCGATTGATCAACTTGGTTAAGTTACACAGAGATTGTGATACTATGTAGGTAAAGTTGAAAGCTACATAATATAGGGGGGTGTGCCTGGGTGTAAAAGGACAAAACGTACATGGGAATAAGCACCATCAGACTCAGGGCACCGGGAGGAAGGCCACATGGAGAGATGATATGAGGGACCCGAAGGGAAATTCAACCGCAGCTGTTTTCTTTCTTTCTTTCTTTCTTTTTTTTTTTTGAAACAGGTGTAATACCTTATGACCCAGCAATTTCATGCCCAGGCAGCTCCGCAACAGAACCGAAAACAGAGTTCACACAAATGCGTGCATTATTCATCACAGCCGAAAGGTGGAAACTTGGTGATGAACGGAGAAATAAATTGTGGTCCATCCATACAGTGGAATGTTAATTGGCTCATAAAAAAGGAATGAAGCCCTGACACATACTACAACAGGGATGAACCTCAAAAACATTATGCCAAGAGAAAAGAAGCCGGACACAAAGGCCGCATACTGTGTGATTCCATTTATCTGAAATGTCCAGAACAGGCAAATCTTTAGAGACACAGAGCATATTAGAGATGGCCTGGGGCTGGGAAGAGAGGGTCTGGGGAATGACTGCTGATGGGCACAGGGCTTCTTTTTTGGGTGATGGAAATGTTCTGCAATTAGATAGTGGGGATGCTTGAACAACACTGTGAATGGACTGAAGACCACCGAACTGTATACTTTAAAGTGCTTAAAATGGTGACCTTTATGTTATGTAAATTTTACCTCAAATTAAAAAAAAAAAAAACCACCTAAGAAAATAGTAACCCAGAGTTCCCTGGTGGTCTAGTGGTTAGGATTCTGGGCTTTCACTGCCGTGGCCCAGGTTCAGTCCCCGGCCAGGGAATATCCACAAGCCACGTGGTGCAGCCCAAACCAGAACAAAACAAAAAATCAAAAACATAAAAACAGTTCCTCTGTGCCCCAGTCACTATCAAGGTCAAGTTTCCAGTGCTGAGAGCCCAGCCTATAGTCAGACAAGCCCAGCGTGGCCTGTGACTTTGGCAGGGCCCTGCCCTTGTGTGAAACGGGGACATCACCTGTGCTCATATATGTTTGTCACACTGGCTTCTTTCTCAGCCCTCAGAGGTGCCAAGTTCTCCCCAATCAGGGTGACTGGCCACCTGACTCACCCAAGCCAATGCCAGCTGCCTGTCCTGATCTTAAAGAAACTGTCAGCGGCATTCACCATGGCTGACCACTCCCTCCTCCGCGAAAGTTTCTTCTCCAAGCTCCAAGCCACAGTCCATTCTGCATTTTCCTCCCTCTCCCTGGCCAGACTTCCACACGCTGGATCACCCCAGCCTTTGGTCTCTTCTCTTCTCTGGTCACATCCTGCCTGAGGGACCTCATCCGGCCGTGGCTTTCATTACCATCCACCCTGCGCTGTCCCGTCTGGTGGCCCCCAGCGACACGAAGCTACGGAGCACTTGAATGGAGTGAGTCCAGACTGAAATGCCATGTGTGTAAATTACACAGTGGTTTCAAAGACTTAACGCAAAAAATATTGGATAATGTGTATGTTGATCCAATGTCAAAATGATTCTGGATGGATCAGGTGAGATTAAAATATTAAAATTAGATGGGGAATTCCCCTGGCGGTCCAGCGGTTAGGACCCTGAGCTTCCACTGCAGGGGGCACAGGTTCAATGCCTGGTGGGGAAACTAAAATCTCACGTGCCGCACAGTGCAACCAAAAATTAAAAAAAAAAAAAAGAAATTAGTTTTACTTTTTTTTTTTAAATTAATTTATTTATTTTTGGCTGCACTGGGTCTTCATCGCTGCACGCGGGCTCTTCTCTGGTTGCATTGAGCAGGGGCTACTCTTTGTTGCAGTTGGCGGGCTTCTCATTGCAGTGGCTTCTCTCGTTGCGGAGCACGGGCTCTAGGCGTGCAGGCTTCAGTATTTGTGGCGCACAGGCTCAGTAGTTGTGGCTCACAGGCTCTAGAGCATGGGCTCAGTAGTTGTGGTGCACAGGGTTAGTTGCTCTGCAGCATGTGGGATCTTCCCGGACCAGGGCTCGAACCCGTGTCCTCTGCATTGGCAGGCGGATTCTTAACCACTGCACCACCAGGGAAGTCCCTACTTATTTGTTTTGACTTTGTCTACTAGGCATCTCAGATTCAACATGGCCAAACCCAGCTCTGGATCCTCCCCCTCCTTCACTTGGTTCTCCCCCACTCCCTCCTTCATCATTCATCCACCTGTTCAACTTCACTCCTCTCTCTCTCTTACACCATATACAATCAGTACTGTCGTCTTTCCTTCCAAAACATACAGCTCTAGTAACGATTTTCTGCAACAACCCTGCTCCCAGCCACCATCAGCTCTGCCCAGGACGGCAACAGACATCTCAATGGTCTCCCTGCTACCACGCTTGGCGCCCCCGACAGTCTCTAGGCTACTAGAATCTAAGGATCATGTTCTTTCATTGGTTCTGGTATATTCTTAGCCATAATCTGTTCAAACACTGTGTCATGTTATGAGTCTCTCCCTTCTCTCTTTCTAGAACTCTAAAGAGTGCTGTTAGATTTTATCTCCCTTGACTCTTAACCTCTCTTTTAAATTTTTCCATCTCTTTGTTTCTCTGGGCTGCATTCTGATTAATTTCTCCAGTTCTTCTGCCTATTTACAATCCTTGCTTTGGTTCTGTCTACTCTGCTGCTAAACTAGACCACTTAATTTTTTTTTTAAATCTAAATGTTGTCCATTTCTTTTTAAAAAATGCTTACACTTCGTTCCATTTTTAAATTGTTCTCTTTTTTCTTGAAACATATTAAGCATACTCATCTTACATTCTGTATGGAAACTCCAATCCAACTGTTATTTTCCATTTTCTTTCTGCTGGTTCTCCCTCATGGTGCCTTGCGTCTTGTGCTTAGTGATTTTCGACTGTGAGCTACTCATGTAACGTGGAGCTTCATCTGTGGAAATCATTGAGGCCTATGGTGAAAGTGGGTTTCTCCCAAAAAGATCTGTTTGCTTCTGTCAGGCACTGGGGTACTAGCAGTTTGTGTCACTTAAGCTGAAGTTTGGTTTAAGTTTCTATGGATGACCCAGGAAGGGGAAAATCGGACTGAACACCAGTGTGTGGGCTGTTCCATGCCAAAGTTCAAAAAGGATACTTTTGCTTATAGACCTTAAGGGGATTTATTTCTAGGTCACCCTCACTTTGAAGTGTGGTCTCTGGAGCCCTTGCTTGAACCAGCTTGTCTTCTGCTCCCAGAGGCTATAGGGCCCCAAAACCAATACCTAAGTTCATCCAGGTCAGCAAATGCTCTAAGCAAAATCCAGCTTAGGCACTCTGCTCATCTCCCTGGGTGTCAGGCTCCTCTTGGCTTGTGGCCTGTGTGTCTCCTTATTTTCTTGCTAGCTCATGAATACATTGAAGAATATTTCATTTCCTTTTTTAACCCACATTGATAACTGCGTTTTGGGGAGACCCTCAGGCAGGAATCTAGCCCACAAGCTGCCAGAAATACAAGTCCTACCTTCTCCCACACCAGGTTCAGTGACCTTTTAAAAATACAGAGGCTTCATAAATAAATAAATAAATAAATAAATAAATAAATAATAAAGCAGCCAAAAAAAACAGGGGCAGGCTTCCCTGGTGGCGCAGTGGTTGAGAATCTGCCTGCCAATGCAGGGGACACGGGTTCGAGCCATGGTCTGGGAAGACCCCACATGCCGCAGAGCAACTAGGCCCGTGAGCCACAACTACTGAACCTGCGTGTCGAGCTTGTGCTCCGCAACAAGAGAGGCCACGACAGTGAGAGGCCCGCGCACCGCGATGAAGAGTGGCCCCCACTCGCCACAACTAGAGAAAGCCCATGCACAGAAACAAAGACCCAACACAGCCATAAATAAATAAATAAAATTTTAAAACATTAAAAAAAAAAAAACAAAAACAGGGGCTTCCCTGGTGGCATAGTGGTTAAGAATCCGCCTGCCAATGCAGGGGGCACGGGTTCGAGCCGTGGTCCGGGAAGATCTCACATGCCGCGGAGTAACTAAGCCCGTGCGCCACAACTACTGAGCCTGCACTCTAGAGCCCATGAGCCACAACTACTGAAGCCCGCGCGCCTAGAGCCCATGCTCTGCAACAAGAGAGGCCACCACAATGAGAAGCCCAAGTCCTGCAATGAAGAGTAGTCCCCACTCACCGCAACTAGAGAAAGCCCATGTGCAGCAACAAAAACCCAATGCAGCCAAAAATTAAAAATAAATAAATAAAAATTAAAAAGATAAAATAAAATAAAAAAACAAAGCCAAGCATGTCATTTATCTGCTCAAAACACACCTACTGCCTCCCAATTTCAATTAGAATAAATCCATACTCCCCTTATTCTCTCGCTTGTTCACCACAGTCAAGCCAGAGACACTATCTCTTGGTTCCTTGAATGTACAAAGCTCATGCCTACCTCAGGACCTTTGTACTTGCTGCTCCTTTTGCTTGGAGCACTACTCCAACCTTTTTTTTTTTTTTTTACATCTTTATTGGAGTATAATTGCTCTACATTGTTGTGTTAGTTGCTGCTGTATAACAAAGTGAATCAGCTATACGTATACATATATCCCCATATCCCCTCCCTCTTGCGTCTCCCTCCCACCCTCCCCATCCCACCTTTCTAGATGGTCACAAAGCACCGAGCTGATCTCCCTGTGCTATGCAGCTATTTCCCACTAGCTATCTATTTTACATTTGGTAGTCTATATATGTCAATGCCACTCTCTCACTTCGTCCCAGCTTACCCTTCCCCCTCCCCGTGTCCTCAAGTCCATTCTCTGCACCTGCGTCTTTATTCCTGTCCCGTCCCTAGGTTCTTCAGAGCCACTTTTTTTTTTGATTCCATATATATGTGTTTTCATACAGTATTTGTTTTTCTCTTTCTGACTTACTTCACTCTGTATGACAGACTCTAGGTCCATCCACCTCACTACAAATAACTCAATTTCGTTTCTTTTTATGGATGAGTAATATTCCATTGTATATATGTGCCACATCTTCTTTATCCATTCATCTGTCGATGGACACTTAGGTTGCTTCCATATCCTGGCTAATGTAAATAGAGCTGCAATGAACATTATGGTACATGACTCTTTTTGAATTATGGTTTTCTCAGGGTATATGCCCAGGAGTGGGATTGCTGGGTCGTATGGTAGTTTTATTTTTAGTTTTTTAAGGAACTGCCATACTGTTGTCCATAGTGGCTGTATCAATTTACATTCCCACCAACAGCGCAAGAGGGTTGGTTCCCTTTTCTCCACACCCTCTTCAGCATTTATTGTTTGTAGATTTTTTGGTGACGACCATTCTGACTGGTGTGAGGAGATACCTTCCAACATTTCTGAATGACTGTCTTCTCCTCATCATTCCAGTCTCAAATTACATGTCACCTTTTGCAGAGACCCTCCCTGATGAGTCTGACTTAAGCAGCCTTCCCCACCATCTCTGCTGCCCCCCACTACCCTGTTTTGTTTTCTTCAGAGGAACTGTGACTATCCGAACTCGACTCACTTCTTTGCCTATGTGTTTGCTCTTTGGATTCCCCCCGAGATGTAAGCTCCCCGAGGATGGGCATGACCGCCTCCGCTGCTCCCTCCTGCCTTCCCATGCCCGGAACAGTGCCCGGCACATTGCAGGTGCTCAAGAAGTGTTTGCTGAACAACCTCCTGCTTCAGAAAGGTCACACAGGCTGATCCACCACCCTTCACGCCTTTCCCTGTTCCACAGGCAACTCCTCCTACTCACCCAGGTCTCAGCCTGATCCCACGTCCTCTGAGAAGCCCTCCCTGATCCCCCAGGCTAGGTCAGGCATGCCTACTACATGCCCTATGGGCTTCTGCACCCCACAGCATGGTTCTGAGAGGAAATATATGTTTCATCCTGAAATTATTCAGTCGATGTTTATCCCCCACTCTAGACCGTGAACACTGGGAGGAGGATGACCATGTCCGTTTCTGGTCATGGCTACATCCCCAGCAATCAGCATGGTGCCCCGCACATATATGCTCAACAGATGTTTGTTGAATGAATGAATGGAGAAGAGGCAGAAGCTCTGGAGGGCTGTCACCGACATAACTTAAGGTTATCACCTCTTCTTTACTAGATGTTAAAGGTTGATCAGATAGACATCCCACTGGCTTTGCTGGGAAGCTGCCTTACACTGTCGAGTCACTTTGGTGAGATGACAAGAGGCAACCATGGGGCTGCCACCGGAATCACGGTGGTGCCAAGCCTGGCTGGGAGACCTTGGGCAGGTGACAGAGCCTCTCTGACCCTCAAACTGGGTTGGGTCTTGTCTACCCCATCCCCCCACCTGGGTCCCCAACGCCTCACCCAGCCACCAAGATGCGAGGGATGTCAGCGGCAAAGGCCTCGCCCATCTCACGGCTGCCCACGTTGGCGATGCAGTGCAGGGCCAGGCACATGAAGGTGGGGTTGCGGCTGGCCAGGTCGTTCTTGATGGCGTTGTTGATGAGCCGGATCAGCTCCGAGTTGGAGTTCACCAGCACCGAGATGAACAGGTAACCCTGGGTTGCGGAGGGAGGTGGTGGGCTTGAAGCATTGTGGTTAACTGGCCCTAGGCCCCAACCCTCAACCCTGGAGTCTGCACTTCCGGCCCCTACTCCCTCAGCCCCAGGAGTCCAGGCCCCCGGCCCCTCCCACCTCAGACCCAGGATCCAGGCCCCCAGCCCTTCCTCCCTCAGACCCAGGAGTCCAGGCCCCCGGCCCCTTCCACCTCAGACCCAGGATCCAGGCCCCCAGCCCTTCCTCCCTCAGACCCAGGAGTCCAGGCCCCCGGCCCCTCCCACCTCAGACCCAGGAGTCCAGGCCCCCGGCCCCTCCCACCTCAGCCCCAGGAGTCCAGGCCCCCGGCCCCTCCCACCTCAGCCCCAGGATCCAGGCCCGCAGCCCTTCCTCCCTCAGACCCAGGAGTCCAGGCCCCCGGCCCCTCCCACCTCAGACCCAGGAGTCCAGGCCCCCGGCCCCTCCCACCTCAGGCCCAGGATCCAGGCCCCCGGCCCCTCCCACCTCAGCCCCAGGATCCAGGCCCCCGGCCCCTCCCACCTCAGCCCCAGGAGTCCAGGCCCCCGGCCCCTCCCACCTCAGACCCAGGAGTCCCCGCCCCTAATCCCTCCTCCCTCAGCCCCAGGAGTCCAGGCCGCCGGCCCCTCCCCCCTCAGCCCCAGGAGTCCCCGCCCCTAATCCCTCCCCCCTCAGCCCCAGGAGTCCCCGCCCCTAACCCCTCCCCCCTCAGCCCCAGGATCCAGGCCCCCGGCCCCTCCCCGCGCAGACTCACTATCTGCTTCTCCGTGTACTTGTTGGAGCTCAGCAGGTTCACGGCCTCCATGTGCCCAAAGTCGATGTCGTGGCCGAGCAGGAAAATGAAGAGCAGTTTACACACATACTTTTTCTTGCTGTAGCCGTCCAAGGCTTTGTCCCCTGGGGCCAGAGGAAGGAAGAAAGGGGAGGCAAAAATGAGGAAGGATCAAACCTACAAGTCCCAGGTATCCCAGCCCCAGCGCACAGCGCGCTCCTCCCACAGACCCAGGAGCCTGGGCCCCCAGCATACCCTTGAACTTGGAGCGGATGTTGGCCAGTTCCTTGTTGATTCTCTTAATCTCCGCCTCCTTGCTCTTACCTGGAAGGGAGAAGGCAGGACAGGTCAGGAGGGTCCCAGAGAGTTGAGCCGCCTGCCCTCACTTTGCTGGGCAAGGTCCTTCCGGCTGGAAGGGCAGACTCTCCCCACCCTGGGGCTCCAGGCCCAGGGGGCTGAGGCAAGGCCTGGGCCCTGTCTCTAGCTGGGAGCTTCCGGGAGGTGGGAACCTTGGCTCTGGGTCCCTACCACCCAGAGGAGGAGCCCAGCACACACTTTGGGGCACTCCCTGCCTCCCTCCCTCCTCCAGCTCCTGTCCCACCCATGGCTCCGGTTACCACTGCACCAGCCCCCAGCTGAAATATGCCCCTGGCAGGAAATATGTAATGAATGAATGAATGCAGAGATAGGCTGCCTTCGAGCTGGCCCCCTGGACCCTCACTCTGACCACACCCCCAGAGCTGTCTCCTGAAAACTGCTGGGCCTGCACCTTCCCAATTCCAGCCAGTTGCCAGGCATTGGGTCCTGAGCTCCCGGCTCCCCACCTCCGCCTGCCCAGCCAGATCACTGTGGCAGCCTCCTTTCTGGCATCCTTGCTTCCCACTGGGGGGATTCTACCCCGTGGCTACCAAGCCCTCTGGCCCTGCCCTGGCCACCCCACCAGTGTCACCCCTCACCATCTTGCTGTGTGTCCCCACCTCGCAGGCCTCTGTCAGTTCCAGGGACAATTCACACTCCTTCCCACCTCCAGGGCCTTTGCACGTGCTGTGCCCTCCACCTGCCCATCTATCCAGTTTTCTTCTCATCACTTGGGTCTCAGCTCTTGTCACCTCCTCCAAGAGGCCTTTCTTGGTCAATTCTCTATTTATTTATTATTGTTATTTTTTGGCCGTGCCGCACGGCTTGTGGGATCTTAGTTCCCCAACCAGATATCGAACTGGGGGCCCTGGCAGTGCAAGTGCAGAGTCCTAACCACTGAACTGCCAGGAAATTCCCTCTTGGCCAGTTCTTTAAAGTCAGTGCCTTCTTCTTCTGTTTCCATCATTTTAAAAAAATGTCCTGGGACTTCCCTGGTGGTCCAGCGGTTAAGACTCCGGGCTCCCGGGCTTCCCTGGTGGCACAGTGGTTAAGAATCCGCCTGACAATGCAGGGGACATGGGTTCGATCCCTGGTCCGGGAAGATCCCACATGCCGCAGAGCAACTAAGCCTGTGTGCCACAACTACTCAGCCTGCGCTCTAGAGCCTGCGAGCCACAACTACTGAGCCTGAGTGCCTACAGCCCGTTCTCCACAACAAGAGAGGCCACTGCCATGAGAAGCCCCTGCTCACCGCAACTAGAGAAAGCCCACGCACAGAAATGAAGACCCCAATGCAGCCAAAAATAAAATAAATAAAATAAATTTCTAAAAAATAAATTTAAAAAAGAAAAGAAAAAGAAGACTCCATGCTCCCAATGCAGGGCGCCCGGGTTTCATCCCTGGTAAGGGAACTAGACCCTGCATGCCACAACTAAAGACCTAGTGCAGCCAAATAAATAAATATTAACAAAAAAAAGTCTTCCCTGGCTCATTTCACACCATGTAACTATTTTATTTACCTTTACTGTCAAACCTCGGCTCCCCCTTCAGATTATAAGCATCACAGGGGAGCTTCTAGAACAGTGCCCAGCATATAGCAGGTGCTTAATAAATGTCTGGTCATCTGAATGGTGGAGCCTGTTCTAACCCATGGCTGTGTCATCAGGCAACTGGGAGGTTCAAATGAATGAGTGAATGAAGGAGAAAGCGAGGGTATGTGCTCTTTTTCTCTTTAGAAATCCTGCCTCACCACCTACTCCCAACTTCCTGGGAAGCTCCCATAAGCCTCACTTCAGCTATCACCTCCTCTAGGAAGCCCCTTCTGATTAGCACCTCCTGATCAGTTCCAAATAGACGCTAGAGCTGCCGTGTCCAATACGGCAGCCATCAGCCAGGTGGCTCTCAAGCACCTAAAACGTTGCTGCTCCCAACTGAGATGGGCAGTAAGTGGCAAAGACACACGGGATTTAGAAGATTGAGTGTGGGAAAAAAAAAAAAGAAATGTAGGGACTTCCCTGGTGGCACAGTGGTTAAGACTTTGTGCTCCCAATGCAGGGGGCCTGGGTTCAATCCCTGGTCAGGGAACTAGATCCCACATGCATGCCACAACTATGGAGCCTGCCTGCCGCAAGTAAGACCCAGCACAACCAAATTAATTAATTAAAAAAAAGAAATGTAAACTATCTCATTACAAAGTTAAAAATATAATTAATTAGTTGTTTAAAATTTTTTTAATCAAAAAAATTTTTAAATACTGAATACATGTTGAAATGAGAATATTTAGTTGCCCGCATGCCACAACTAAAAAGATCCCACGTGCCACAACTAAGACTTGGGGCAGCCAAAATAAAATAAATAAATAAATAAATATTTAAAAAAGAATACTGGGGGTGTATCAGATTATACAAACATATTATTAAAATTAATTTGGCCCATTCCGTTCTACTTTCTACTAACAAAAAAGTGTTTACTGAAGAAGTTAAAAACCACACATGCGGCTTACACTCTGGGTAACGCTGCTCTTGGGCCTTTCCTGGGCTCCCACACTGCCCGGGTCACCTCCCTCAACGCTGCTGTGCGTGTCTGGGTCTGCTGCTGTCCCCAGATCACACCAGAGCCCCGAGGGTAGGGCCAGCGTCTGCCACTTTTCTGGGTAGTGACTCCACGTTCCACAGGCTTACTGAGTGCCTGAGCTCAGGAAAGGCATGAAGATGTGAACAAAAAAAGGGGCTGAAGAGGTACAGAGTGACCCACTCCCAGGCCTCAGGGAGGGTGGGAGGTCTCTGGGACCCAGGCGATGAAGGGCCAGTACCTCAGTGATGAGGCTGAATTGGCCTGTGTGGCCCAGAGGCTATCTGATGCTTCATTTATTAATTACACGTTTCCTAAGCCCTGTGGGCCAGGCCTGAGTGGGGCGACGCTGGGCACCCAGGACCCACGCAGATCTGGCACTTTTGATCCTCCCCCAGGGACTCCTGGCTTGGTGAGGCGCAGGCAGCGGGGCCCTGTCCCCACACCTGAGCGAGATGGGCACGATTGGAGGTCACCCAGACACCCCCGGGGGCCTTGCTGGTGGCTGCCAAGAATAGGGGACATTTGAGGAGGGCCGTGAAAGATGAGGAGGGTTCAGGCGCAGTTCACCAGCGAGAACTAAGCCAGAACCACGTCACACTGTTGAGGTGTGCCCACCGGAGGGTGGCCAGGGGGTCAGGACAGCACCTCCCTCTGGGGGCAGGGCAGGGGCGGTGACCAGCACGGCAGCTCCTCAAAACTGGTGCGCACGTTCCGTTCTCCTCCTAACCTGAGGATAACCACACAATTGCTCTAATCTAAAGCTATTCTGTAGGGACGAGAAAAAACAACCAAACAGCTTTTATAAATGGACCATATAGCGCACAGTGGCTGCCTAACTTTTACCACAGATAGACGGGTATCTGAACGGCAATTAAATTACTGAGCCTAGAGCTCTCTCTGGCCTTCGTTTACCTCTATTAAAAGCTTCAAGAAGCAGGCAAAACTAACCTATGGTGTTGGATGACTGAGCAGTGGGGAGGGGGGTGCCAGGGAGCTAGGGATGTTGTTTCTGCCCCTGGGGGCCAGTTACGCAGCTGTGTTCAGTTGGGGAAAATTCATCAGATTTTGATGATGAATTCATCAAAATTCATCACTTCTGATCTGTGAGCTTTTTTTTATAGATACGCTATATATGTATATGTGAATATACAAGTTAATATATTTGTATACAAATATATATTAATATATTTGTATAGTGAAGTATATCAATGATGTAGAAGAGAATATAAAACAGATATGGACAATTTAAAGAATATGCAGGAATTCCCTGGCAGTTCAGTGGTTAGGACGCGGCACTTTGGCTCTGGTTCGATCCCTGGTGACGGAACTAAGATCCTGCAAGCCGCGGGTTGTGGCCCAAAAAAAAAAAATTCAAAGATAACATAAGCACATGACAGAGAATATGGAAAAGAAAAATAATGGCCATAGTTCATAAATTTTGGCTAATTTGAAGTGTTCTTCAATACACCTCTTTATAGCTAAATGATAACACTATGTAATTTGTTTTTAGAATTAAGTCCTGGAAATAAAGTTCTTAGAGCAACGAGTATGCCCATTTTCAAATTTTTCTGATATATGAAGGCAAATGGCTCTCTCATAATGAACCAGTTTATATCCCACCATCATGGTATGAGAATCTGTTTCCTAATTAAAGAATTTATGATAGCTGAGTGAATTATCCCGTAATTTATTTAATTATTATGGTATAGTTGGACATTTCGCTCACTTAATAAAAAAATATTATTAGTGCCTGCTATGTGTAAAAATTAAAAATAAATTTTTAGGGCTTCCCTGGTGGTGCAGTGGTTAAGAATCCGCCTGCCAGTGCTGGGGACACAGGGTTCGAGTCCTGGTCTGGGAAGAGCCCACATGCTGTGAAGCAATGAAGCCAGCGTACCACAACTACTGAGCCTGCGCTCTAGAGCCCGCGAGCCACAACTACTTAAGCCTGCGCACCTAAAGCCCGTGCTCCGCGACAAGAGAAACCACCGGAAGGAGAAGGCTGCGCACCGCAAAGGAGAGTAGCCCTCCAATCGCCACAACTAGAGAAAGCCTGCGCGCAGCAACAAAGACCCAACGCAGCCATAAATAAATAAATAAATAAATAAAATTTAAAGGAATATTCAAAGAATATATGTTTGTGTGTGTATATGTTTTTTCCTTAGTCTTTAAATTGTCCACGTCTATTTGATATTGTCTTCTGCACCACCAATATACTTTGCTACAAAAAAGAATTCACAGAAAGAACAAAGCATCAGGTCTCCAAAAGAGAATGCTCTGTGGCCCTAGAGGAAATGCGTCCCAGCAGAGCACACAACCTCTGCAAATATCTAGAGCCTGGGTGCCCAGAGACAGCACCTGGGTGCTGCTGAGGGTAACGCATGGGAGAAAGGGGCTGAAGGCAGCTGTGACAGAACTGGGCTCGTGGAAGAAACTTTCCATCACTCGGCCAGCCTGCGACAGGGGGACAAGCTCCCCGTCACAGGAGGCATGCAAGCATTTCAGGTTGTTTTAAAGAGATTCCTTTATCTTCAAACATTCCCTGGGCCAAGCTCAGGGATGAGTCACACCTGCTCTGCCCTGGGTATGCTCCTTGATTGGAGAGGCTGACAGGGACAATGGGGAAAACTTTCACAGAGGCAAACACAGTGGGGGTTGGGACGCTGGAATCAGATGGGGGGAGGAAGGCTCCCTGGTACCCAGTTCCTGGGACTTTTTTTTTTTTTTGGCCAGCTCCTGGGACTTTTTTTGTTTTTTTTTTTCCTTTTTGGCCACGCTGCAGCATGTGGGATCTTAGTTCCCTAACAGCGATAGAACCCATGCCCCCTGCAGTGGAAGCATGCATGGAGCCCTAACCACTGGACCGCCAGGGAATTCCCCCGCTCCTGGGATTTCAGGCTCAAAAGACGAGGCTGAAATGGACCAAGCAGAAATAAGGGGAGGTGTGCTCTGGGCATGAGGACCCGCTTGTGCAAAGGCCTTGGGGCTAGCACAGCAGGCGGGAACAGACCGTGCAACCTCTTGGCTTTTCTGAGGGTGCTGGGGAGCCATGGGAGGGCAGGGGGTCCCATTCTGCCTGCAGCTGTTGCTGTGAGGGCCGTGCAGGTGGAAAAGAGGCCACCCCCTTGCTACAGGCCAAGGCAGGTTACTGCTGACCGCTCCAGAAGGACCTTGGGGCTTCTGGGTAGGGGAAATAAGCCTCCCTAAGCATTTAACTTGGGGCATCGGGGTGGGGCTGTCACTGCCACAAAAGGCCTTCTAACAAACCTGGACTACCATGAAGGGATTGACATGCTTTTATGGCGGTAACCCAGGCACTGGCTGGCACCTCACTGCAAGACCCTTCACTGCCTTCCAGACAACTGTTTACAATACAAAGCAACAAAAGTTTCTCTCTACTAGGATGTGCTCCAATGTCTCCCACACAAGTCCCAACAGCCCTGAGTCCTCAAAGAGGGCTCTGGGAGATGATGCTTGTTGACTCTGGACCCCTATAAAGTTCAGAACATGTTGGCCCACGCGGTCCACCACCGGAGCCACTGGCTACATACGGCCACTGGACATTTGAAAATTGGCTGGTGCTACGGAGGGACTGAATTCCTAATTTTATTTAATTGTAATAAGTTAAAAATTAAAAACCAATCCTCCACTCAGTCACTGGAAAAGTATGTTTGGAACGACTTGGACCCTTTGTGAATCTTCTTTTTTAACCATAAGTTTTATGAACTCTTAAGACAGAGAAAATATTTCCAAAGAAACTGTAGCCTCCGAGTTGAGAAAGGAACATAAACTGTCTTGTTAATCATTGAAAAAATATCGATTACACATTCAGATAGTATTTGGGGCATACTGGGGTAAAGGAAATAAATCATATTAAAGTTAATTTCCCTGGTTTTACTTTTTTAATGTGACTACGGAAAGTTTGAATGTACATATGTGGATGGACCTAGAGATTATCATATTAAGTGAAGTAACAAATATCATATGATATCACTTATCTGTGGAACGTAAAAAAAGGATACAAATAAATTGACTTACAGAACAGAAATAGACTCATGGACACAGAAAATAAATTTATGTTTACCAAAGGGGAAACTGCAGGGGTGGGGGGGAGGGGGGGAGATAAATTTGGAGTTTGAGATTAACATACACACACTACTATACATAAGAGATAAACAACAAGGATCTACTGTATAGCACAGGGAAATATACTCAATACCTTGCAATAACCTCAAATGGAAAAGAACCTGAAAAAGAATATATATACATACGTATATGTATTTAATATATATACGTATAACTGAATCACTTTGCTGTGTACTTGAAACTAACATAACACGGTAAATTAACCATACCTCAATTTTTAAAAAATGTACGTATGTGTGGTTGTACGCATGACAACCCTGGGTTAGATGTTATCAAAATTGTCAACATCTCTGAGAGAAAATATTCTCCTTGAGCAACCAAGTCACACCCTGTCATTCCCCTACTTGAACGCAGCTGCAAAGACCTCCCTGAGCTGCCGCCTAACATATTACGGGGGCACATGTTGCTCTGTAAGCCCTCGGCTTCTGGCTGGGAATGCCAGCTCCCCAAGGGCAGGGGTGGGTGGCTGCGTCCCGTGTAGCATCCTGACACAGAGTCCAGAGCAGTCCTGACACGGGGGAGGTGCTGAATGCGATTGTGGACCGAGGTCACTAGATGACACACAGGTAGAGAGGGACGGAGCTCAGGCCTGGATCTGTCTGTTGCCAGCATCTGGATGCCACTCACAACCTAAAGCCAGTTCCTTTAAGTGCCCTGGGCAGGGGTGTGGGCGGAGGGGCGCTGTCCCCAACGGCACACTGATGTTGGAGCATCACCAAAGTGGGACTCATTCCTTCTGCTCTCTCCACAGCGGCCAGAGGGATTCTGTGAAAACCTGAGTCAAATCCTGTCCCTTCTCTGCACTGAATCTCTCCCTGGCTTCCATCTGGCTCAGTGTAAAAACAAGTCGTCACTGGATCCACTAGTTCCCTCTCTGACCACAACTCCCACCCTCTCCCCGCATTCCTCCTACACCTCAAGCACAGTCCTGCCTCAGGGCCTTTGCACAGGCTGTCTGCGCTGCCAAAAATGTCTTCTCCCAGATTCTGCAGGCCAATTCACCCACCAAATTTTTCTTTGCTCAAATGTCACCTGCTCAGTGAGAGACGCTCCGGGCAGCCTATATAAGAGCGCCATCCCTACACCCCTACACCCCTTCCCTGCTTTATTTCCTCCCAACACTCACTGCTACCTGTCTGAACACCTGAACACTACATATTTACCTGTATATTGGTCCATTTCCCCGCTAGAATGTGAGCACCATTGGAAGGGGACTTTTGCTCACCGTTTTAGTCCCATCACCTAGAAAGTGTCTAGCACTCAATCAGTGCTCAGTAAAGATTGATTTGTCCATTCATTCATTCATTCAATCAGCAAACACCTCCCAAGGACTCTTGCGGGCCAGGCCCTGCAGAAGGTGGAAGTGGGGACCCGGGGAGGGATCAGACCAGGGCTTGCACTCCAGGGGCTGAGGGAGATGCCACAAACAGAATGGGTCACAGTTTGGAGTGGGATGTGCCCTCATGGAGGCACTGTGGCAGCCCAGCAACCCCCTTCCCATTCATTCACTCACACTGTCCTTGGGCTTGGGGGGAGCTGGGCCCTAGAGAGGTGGCAACCCCAGCTCCTGCCTTAGGGAGCTCCCAGTCAGATAAGCGTCTGGGAGGCTGACTCCCCTCCAGACAGGACAGGACTACGCCCTCAGGCTGGGCCCAGCCTCACCTCTCCCTTTCTTATCTGCAGAATTTGCCCTTCCTGGCTCTCCTTCTCAAAGCCTGCCTTTTATCTCCTTCTAGTTCCTTCCCCCTAAATTCCACTATGCCCTTCAGATCCTCCAGCAGGATGGCTCCACACTCCTCGCTGTCCTCCACCTGCTCAGCTCTGAGCACGGCCTCATCCATGTCCCTCATCCCTTCTTTTGCCCTCACTCCAGCTTGAAACCCTCTCCGGTGCTCTCGGGACAAACACCAACCTGGCCTCTGCCCACCTCCCCAGTGTCAGATCCCATCCCTCTCTGTACCAGCCACATAGGCCTTAGCACAGAGTCTCGACAGGGCCTCAGGACCTTTGCACTTGCTGTTCCTCTGCCTTCACAGTTCTTTTCCCCTTCCCTTGGCCTGGCTAACCCTCCCCATTGTCTGGGCAACGCAAGCAGACAGAGGCCCCGTTCTCTCATCATTGTGGCCCTCTACCTCACTGGACTTAGGACAGCTACGGTTTTTTTCCGCTTTAAAAAAAACTTGATGCAAACAAGAAAGGAGCCAGGATAGGGCTTTTAAACAAGCAGATCTAATTTTGAAAGTAAATTTCAGGTAATTTTCTGAGGGGCAACAAAACATACCTCCCTGAATGCCCTGTAATATATTTAGATTTGATTTTAGGTTTCTTCCTCAATTTAGGTAAAGAAAATAAAATTAATATATCATCTAACAGTGGCATATATGAAACAGATAAACAACCAGGATTTGCACAGGAAACTATATTCAACATCCTGTAATAAACCATGATGGAAAAGAATATGAGTAAAAAAATATATATATATGTATAACGGATTCACTTTGCTGTACACCTGAAACTAACACAATATTGTAAATCAACTATACTTCAATTAAAAAACAATTGAGATAAATTCACATACCACACAGCTCACCATTTGATAGTGCGATTCTGTGGTCTTTAGCAGATCCACAGTGTTGTTCAGCTATCACCACCATCGAATTCCAGAACATTCTCATTACCCCCCAAAGAAACCCTGTTCTCATTAGCGGTCATTCCACATTCCACCACCCCCTAGCCCTAGGCAACCACTCAACTACTTTCTGTTTCTCTGGATTTGCCTATTCTGGACACCTCATAGAAATGGAATCCTACAATATGTAGCCTTTTGTGTCTGTCTTCTTTCACTTAAAATGATGTTTTCGAGCTTCATCCGTGCTGTAGCCTCTACGGTAGTTCATTCCTTTTTAATGGCTGAATACTATTCCATCGTGTGGGTGTCCACATTGTGTTTCGCCATCCATCCGTTGGCAGACATTTGGGTTTGTTTCCGCTCTTTGGCTATGTATCATGAACGATGCTGTATGAACATCCATATACAAGTGCTTGGGAGATGGACACCTGCGATTTTTATGCAGCACCTGTCTCCCTCAGGGGCTGGGAGTTTCATGGGGGTACAGACAAGTCTGTCCTATTTACCACTGTTTCTCCAGTGCCCATGATAAGGCTTGAAACATACCAGCCATTCAACCTACACTTGATGAGAAAACCAAGGACAAGGGGAAGCCCTGATTCTCCAGCCCTGGTTCATTTGGCTAAACTACTTCCACTGCCCCCAAGTCGGAGTCTCCCCTCCGTCCTCTGGCTTCCCTCTGGGGTCCTGCAGTGACACCCACTTGTTTTCTCTTTCCTGCCCTGCCCCCATCATCCAATCCCTTTGCAGATCCTTCAAAATCTATCTCCAACCAAACACTTCTCATCGTTTCCTTCTCACCCCAGTCGAACCAACACCGTCTCTCACTGGGATGCCTGCAACGGCCCTCTAATTCCTTCCCTGTTTCTGTTCGTACCTCCTTGGGTCTGTTCTCTTCCCAGCAGCCAGAGGAACTATTTTAATACATCAATCAGCTCCTGTCCCTCCTGTGCTCAAAACCTTCCCGCTGCTCTTGCTTCGCTCAGAGAAAGGCCAAAGTGCTCCTAGTGGCCCACAAAGCCCTGTCCCCTCTCTGGCCTTATCTCCCACCGCTCTCCCTCCCTCCCTCTCTTGGCCCCAGCCACACAAGCCCCCTTGCATTTATCTGAACCCACACCAAGCATGCTACAACCTCAGGACCTTTGAATGCACCATTCTCCTGCCTGGACCCCTCATTCCTCCAAAGTCTGCAGGGCTCGATCCCTCTCAATCCTGGTCCCTCCCCTCCCCCGCTTGCCTGCCTTATTTTTCTTCACAGCACTAGTCATCGTCTGACCCTGCGGTTCTCTGTGTTTACTTGTTAATCTCCCTCCTGGCATGGGTGCTCCCAGGGGCAGGAATTTTTGTTCACTGTTATAGCCCCAGTCCCCGGAACAGTGTCTGGCACACTGGAGTGATCAAAAAGCTTTTTGTCAAATGAATAAACGAATGAACGAACCTTCAGAGACAAGATGTTCTGATCAATGGGAGTCAGCCGACAAGAAAAGGGAGCCTCCAAGAGGTTGAATGACTTGCCAAGGGTCGCAAGGTAGGTGTCAGAGGCAATGCACACTTGCTGCTAACAGCTGGCCCCCGCAACCCACAAATCCTCAAAGCTCCACCCCTTTCATAACAGACTTAACCTCTCTCCGCCACTTGAGACCCAACAGTTTCCACCCCTCTTGCTCGCTGAGCACCTACTACATGCCAGATCCTCCCATCCCTACTAAATTCTAAAATCATCACTGGGCACCCAGCAGAGGCCGCTCCTCAGACCCAGCCAAATAACAAGAATAGTAGCCAAGCTACCTAGTGCCTGGAGTGTGTGAAAGGCCTCACTCACATTCGGTATCATAACAACCCCATCAGGAAGGTGTGATCAGCAGTGCCTCCTGACAGATGAGGAAACTGAGAGGCGAAGTCTCTCATTCAAGGTCACACGGCTAGGGAGTGAGAGCGCTCACACTCAAACCCAAGTCTGGCTGACCCCAAAGCCCATGCGGACACAGCCTGTGAAGCTTTTGGCAGCTCAAAACACCAACACCCGCTCGCAGGAGCTGGGAGCTGACTTGGCGCCAGGCCTCCCACAGTCACGACCATTCTTCCTGCTGGTGATGGCTGTCCCCATGTTGATGTGGTCAGATGGGAGAGCACTCCAGATTCAGGGCTGTCCTGCTCCCTGACCTATGACCCCTCTCTGGGGCCAGGCTTCCCCCACCCCCCAGCTTTCCAGATCTCTTCCCCACAAATTCCTAAGGCCCCCTGGCCCCTTCTTTGAGATCTGGGCTCTCCCCATTCTGGCACATACCCCAAGACCCCGCGTTATAATGTCCTCTCCTTTGCAGGCCCCCCAGCTCGCTATTTCAGGTTCTCCCAAGACTCTCCACCTGCAGCGCCTCTCCTCTGTGCTCCTCCCAGTACCCCCTCTAGCCCCTTCTCCACTGCCCTCCATGTCTCCTAAGCAATCCTCCATCCTGGAGCCCCTCTATCCCTCACCAGGGGCCCACTACAGCCCCCCACCTTCCCCTCTCTCCTCCCCAAACCCCTGGGACTTTCTGTCATTCTCAAGTCCTCTCTATGAACTAGCTGGGAGCCTCGGTGACCTACCTAGTCCCTTCCCCTCTATGACACCCCCTCACCCAGGCCCTCAAGCCCAGTCCCTTTAGGCTTCCTGTGTTTCACGTCCTCCCAGTCCTCTCTGGCCTCCTCCCACTTTATCTCTCCACAGGGTACCCCCACCCACCCACCCATGCACCCTTTTCCCTTTCTAGCTACATCAGGGATTTCTCTAACCCCGTCTCTAATACGATCCCCCAGCCTTTCTTCCATTCCCAGGGACAACTCTATGCCCCATCCCCGGGACTTTACTAGCCTCCTCTATATTAAGACCCTCCCGGACGCCTCTAGCCACTCCGTGTCGTCACCTCAAGAGGCACACTATGACACCCTAAGCCCCCCCATCCCCCCCACCCTAAAGTACCCCCCGGGCCTCTCTAACCTCTCACTCTAAGACCGCAATGGATTTCTATCCCCTGGGCCCCTCTGTAGCCCCCGAATCCCTCAATCCCACGCTCCCCCTCGCCCGGTGTCCCCCGGCCGCTCTCTCACAGTTCCGGATGTCGGAGATGAACACGGCGAGCCCCCGCATCCCATCGCCCTTGGACACGGCCGGCATGATGGCGGTGGTGTCGGCTCCAGGCCTGGCCGGGCAGGGCGCAGCACAGCGGGGGCTGGCAGGCGGGGACCGGGAGGGAAGGACCCCAGGCAGCGCAGAGGAGCCGAGCCGGCCAAGGGGGGAGGGCGGGCTGGCGGGCGGGCTGGCAGGCAGGCGGGCTGGCAGGCCGCGGCTCCGCCCCCGGCCCCACCCCTCCCCTCCGCCATCCTGAGCTCTCAGCCGCCTATTGGCTTGGATTACTGCCGCTCAGACTCGGGCTCATCCCCGCTCCCTCTCTCATTGGTCTCTGGACAAAGGCACGCCGCTACGATTGGCCCAGAGCCCCGCTATTTCCGATCCGGAGGGAGGTGGGGGCGTTGCCCGAGAGACGGGCGGAGTTCGGTTACGTACAGTGGGACCGCCCCCTCCGCTCGGCCGGCTCCGATACTGATTGGATCCGGTCGCTCTCTTAGAAGGGAGGGATTGACGTGAAGGAAGGCGGGGGAACGGGCTCGAGCAGGCGGGACTTACGTTGATTGAGGCCCATGGGCGGGTAGACCGCCCCCGCAGGCGTCGAGGATTCGCCGGGCCAGTCCGACTCCCACCCCCGATTGGGCTGTTGTGGGGGCGGGAGGAGGGCGACGATCCGTAGAGAAGGGAGGAGCAGGGGGTTGTCCCTCGGCTGGGCTAGGATAGGTGGAGTGGCGCCTGCAATTCCCTGCTGCAGAGAAGGGGTTGGGAGGGGCAGGAGAGCGTGAGGTATTTGCTGCGCAAGCGTCTTCCTGTTCCCCTTTCTCCCTTTCCTTCACCCCCGACTCCTTAATCTCCTTCCAGGAAGACATCCCTTCCCCCTTCCCCTACCTTCTCTAGAGGCCAAGATGTTGCGACCTAAACTTGTCCGGAGACCAAGTATCCCAGAGCGGAGGACCCAGTAATTCAAGTCTACTCCCATTAAGCAGAGGTTAAAACTGAGGTCCGAAGAGGACCTCAATGACATGCCCAAGGTCACACAGCTCAGAAGTGGTAGAGTCTGGATGTAAACTATATTTTGGCCTTTAACCACTTTTCAATATACAATGGCTTTTTTCTTTTCAACCATAACACCATTAAACAGATATCGAATAAAAAATTGGGCTTGGAGCTCCTGAACAAGAAGGGGACCTGGTACTGAATGAAGAACGTTGGTTAAAGGGAAGGAATCGGTGAATCCGCTTTGTTTCGCCCAACCACTACCCCTTGGCGCCCCAGAGACCTTTGGGTGACTGGTTTTGGGGAAGGCAAAGCCTCCGGAACTCCAACGCCCAGGGCTAAAGAGAAATTTGGGGCAAATGGAACGGGAAGAGTCCATTCTGTCACCTCGAGGAACTAAGCCCCACCCGCCAGCCTTTTCCAATCTCAGAAGCCTAGTATTCTTGGAATGAGCCTTGGGGGAGTGTCACGGGTGCTGGGAACATCCACTCTGAATTCTGGGGGTATGGATAACGCCATTAAAATATATATGTATCAGTAGTGGGGTTGGTACTAGTCTGCTTTTCGAGGGATGCGAAGAGAGACATCCAGAGTCTGAAGAACAGGAAAATTCTGTCCCTAAGGAAGAGGGAAAAGCGACCCACTTCCCAGCTTTAACTATCCACCTCCCTCTCACCCACCACCTTCAACCCTTCACCGAGAGCCCACCAGGAGCCAGATAGAGTAAACTCTGGGTTTTTATTGTGGGGTGAAAGATGTCCTGTTTCTAAGTTCTGTCATGGTAGGTGGGGGAACTCAGTCCTCTCCCAACCCCCTCTAGAGCTCATAAATTAGCCAAAAGTTAATTTTTAAGATTGGCTGTAAAGCAGAGGCGTTCTGGGCACACATGAGGAGTGAGATTGGGAAGAGCCACCCTAACCTGAAAATCCCTGGGACTGTCCCATCCTGCGTGGGGGGTGGATGTGGCGCCACCCACAGGAGCTCATGGACTCATCCCTGCCCATTTAGAGCAGCACTTTCCAGAAGATATACAGTGGGAGCCACAAGTACAGTTTTCAGTATACTCCTGCCACGTTAAAAAAAAAAAAGTGGGCTTCCCTCGTGGCGCAGTGGTTGAGAGTCCGCCTGCCGATGCAGGAGACAGGGGTTCGTGCCCCGGTCCGGGAAGATCCCACATGCCGCGGAGCGGCTGCGTCTGTGAGCCATGGCCGCTGAGCCTGCGTGTCCGGAGCCCGCGTACCGCAAAAAAAAAAAAAAAAAAAAAAAAGTAAAAAGAAAAGGTGAAATGAATTTTAATAAAATATTTCGTTTAACCCCATATACCCAAATATTATTTCAACATAGTTGACATTCTTATCTTCCTAAGTCTTTGAAATCTGGTGTTTATACATATAGCACAGCTCAGCTGAGACATGCCATGCCACGTCACAAGTGCTCAGCAGCCACAAGGCCATTATTGGAAAGCAAAAAATTACAGGACGGGATTTGAGTAAGACCATTCTGGGGTTCAGGGGCTGAGGAGGTGACCCATTACTAAGTTTTAAGACCAGGTCATGAACAAGTTCATGTATGGGTTCTAGATGAGGCTTACACAAGTCCTTTTTGGTTTCAAGATGGAGCATTGGGACTTACCTCGTGGCTCAGTGGTTAAGAATCCGCCTGCCAATGCAGGGGACACAGGTTCGAGCCCTGGTCCGGGAAGATCCCACATGCCGCGGAGCAACTAAGCCCATGCGCCACAACTATTGAGCCTGCGCTCTAGAACCCACGTGCCACAACTCCTGAGCCCACGTGCCACATCTACTGAAGCCCACGTGCCTAGAGCCCGTGCTCCACAACACGAGAAGCCACCGCAATGAGAAGCCCGCACACCGCAACGAAGAGTAGCCCCCACTAGAGAAAGCCCGCACACAGCAACGAAGACCCAACACAGCCAAAAAACTAAAAATCAAATCAAATCTTAAAAAAAAAAAAAAAAAAGATGGAGCATTAAGAGGGAACCCCAGGAGCTCCTCGAATTGCTCAGGGGTTGAACCACAATAGCTTTTAAGATTTTGACCTGAACAAATTAACTCCTGATTTTCTCCAGAAAAGCTACACTCATCCCCAGTCTTCCCATTTTGGCGGCTGGGCCCACCATCAATCACCCAGGCACTCCTGCCAGGACGGACCCCCTCCTGTCCTTCACCCCAAACCAAAGCCAGGACACACCCCCAAAGCCGGCCACCTCCTCCCATCCCCACTGCCTCACCGGGTGCAGGCCACCATCACCATCATCTTTTGCCTGGAACCTTGTAGCGACATCCCTGGCCATTCTCCCTGCTTCCATCCTGGCCACTCAGCGTGCTTTTTGCAACATCAGTCAGCTGTGTCCTTCCGCAGCTTAAATGCACCAGACACACCGGCCTCCTCTTGGCCATTAAGACCGTCCAGACTCATTCCTGCCCCCTGCCCACCTCAGCTTTCCCCATGGCTGGCTCATCCTTCAGGTCTCAATGCAATGTCCCCTCTTAGGAGAGAACTTCTGGATTTAGGGATTTAAAGTGACCTCTCGGGACTTCCCTGGCGGTCCAGTGATTAAGATTCTGTGCTTCCACCACAAGGGGCATGGGTTCAATCCCTGGTCAGGGAACTAAAATCCCACATGCCGTGCATCGTGGCCAATAAATAAAGAAATAAAAAAATAAAGTGACCTCTCCGTGTCGTACTTGAACATGTTATCCAGTATTAAAAAAAAAAAAATGTGTTACAGCAATCCTACTCCTGGGCATATATCCGGGAAAGACGAAACTCTAATTCAAAGATACATGCACTCCAACGTTCATAACAACACTATTTACAATAGCCAAGACATGGAAGCAACCTAAATGTCCATCAACAGATGAATGGCTAAGGAAGATGAGGTACATATATACAATGGAATACTGCTCAGCCATGAAAAAGAATGAAATAATGCCATTCGCAGCAACATGGATGGACCTAGAGATTATTACACTAAGTGAAGTAAGTCAGAGAAAGACAAATATCATGTGATATCAGTTATATGGGGAATCTAAAAAAAATGATACAAAGAACTTACGAAATAGGAATAGACTCACAGACATAGAAAACAAACTTATGGTTACCAAAGGGGAAGGAGGGAGGGATAAATTGGGAATGTGAAATTAACAGGTACACACTACTTTATATAGAATAGACAAACAACAAGGACCTACTATATAGCACAGGGAACTTTATTCACTATCCTGTAATAACCTAGAATGGAAAAGAATCTGAAAAAGAATAGATATACACATATACATATATATATATATATATATATATATAAAACTGAATTACTTTGCTGTATACCTGAAACACTGTAAATCAACTATACTTCAATTAAAAAAATTTTAAGGGACTTCCCTGGTGGTCCAGTGGTTTAGACTCTGCACTCCCAATACAGTGGGCTTGGATTCAAACCCTGGTTGTGGAACTAAGATCCCGCATGCCATGTGGCACAGCCAAAAAATAAAAACAAAAAAAATTTTTTTAATGTGTTATAGAAATTTTCAAATATACCCCTGCAAAGCAGAAGGGTATAATGCACCCCCATATACCCAGCTCCAACAGTTATCAACATATGAGCTTTATTCTTTCATTTATAATCCCCTGCATTTGACTTCCCTACCCCCCACTGGATTATTTTAAAGCAAGCCCCCCCATGATACAATTTCATCCCCATCACCCAGTTTCTTCTCCAACATTTCACAATGAAAATTTCTAAATATTCAGAAAGTTGAAACAACTGTACAGCAAACACCCATATACCCCATCGCCCCAATGCTGGCATTAACATTTTACTCCACTCGCTTTATCACAAGTCCATCTGGCCTTCCCTTCCTCCATCCATCAATCCATCATGTGTTATTTTATTTTATTTTATTTTATTTTATTTATTTATTTATTTTTTGCGGTACGCGGGCCTCTCACTGTTGTGGCCTCTCCTGTTGCGGAGGACAGGCTCCGGATGCGCAGGCTCAGCGGCCATGGCTCACGGGCCTAGCCGCTCCGCGGCATGTGGGATCTTCCCAGACTGGGGCACGAACCCGTGTCCCCCGCATCAGCAGGTGGACTCTCAACCACTGCGCCACCAGGGAAGCCCCTTTTTTTAAAATTTTTAAAAAATTTATTTATTTTATTTGGTTGCGCTGGGTCTCAGTTGCAGCAGGCGGGCTCCTTAGTTGCAGCTTGCCGGCTTCTTAGTTGCGGCACGTGAACTCTTAGTTGCAGCATCCATGCAGGATCTAGTTCCCTGAGCAGGGATCGAACCCAAGCCCCCTGCACTGGGAGCGCAGGAGTCTTTTTTTTTTTTTTCCAAGTTATCCTAATTTATTTATTTATTTATTTTAATTTTATATATTTATTTATTTATGGCTGCATTGGGTCTTCGTTGCTGCGCGCGGGCTTTCTCTAGTTGCGGCAAGTGGGGTCTACTCTTCGTTGCCGTGCACGGGCTTCTCGTTGTGGTGGCTTCTCTTGTTGTGGAGCACGGGTTCTAGGCGAGCAGACTCAGTAGTTGTGGCGCACGGGCTTAGTTGTCCGCAGTATGTGGGATCTTCCCAACCAGGGCTTGAACCCATGTCCCCTGAGTTGGCAGGCAGTTTCTTAGCCACTGTGCCACCAGGGAAGTCCAAATCCATCATGTTTTTTGTTGTTTTTTTTTTTGCGGTACGCAGGCCTCTCACTGTTGTGACCTCTCCTGTTGTGGAGCGCAGGCTCAGCAGCCATGGATCACGGGCCCAGCCCCTCCACGGCATGTGGGATCCTCCCGGACCAGGGCACGAACCCGCGTCCCCTGCAAAGGCAGGCGGACTCTCAACCACTGCGCCACCAGGGAAGCCCCCATCATGTATTTTTTTTTTCCCATCATGTATTTTTAATGCATTCAAAGTAAGTTGCAAATGGCACTATTCACAATAGCCAAGATATGGAAACAACCAGGTGGTATATACACACAATGGAATATTATCTGGCCGTGAGAAAAGAGGATATTCTGCTGTTTTCAGCCACGCAGACAGACCCTGAGCACATTATGCTAAGCTAGATAAACCAGACAGAAAAGACAAGTACTGTATGATTTCACTTATATGTGGAATCTTAAAAAGTCTAACCTGTAAAAAAAGATTAAAATGGTGGTTACCAGCAGATAGGGTGTGGGAGATACGATTGATGTTGTTTAAGGGTACAAACTTGCAACAAATAATAAATAAGCGATAGAGATCTAATACAGAGTATAGTGAATATAGATAACAATATTGTGCTATAATGATGTGATAATATAGCTACAATGGCAATATTATAATATATAAATGTATCAAAGTAAGACACACTTTAAATTTATAAACACTATATGTCTGGGAATTCCCTGGCAGTCCAGTGATTAGGACTTGGCCCAGGTTCGATCCCTGGTCAGGGAACTAAGATCCCACAAGCCGTGCAGCGTGGCAAAAAACAAAACAACGACAACAACAACAAAGTCAAATTTATTCAATAAAAAAACAATTAAAAAACAGAATAAAACAAAGTTGCAGATATCGGTACTCATCAACCCTGTTACGGGTTGCATTACGTCCTGCAAGAGATGCTCAAGTCCTAACCCGCAGTCGCTGTGAATTTGGCCTTATTTGGAAATAGGGTCTTTACAGATGATCAAGTTAAGACATGGTCATTTGGGTGGGCCCTAATCCAATATGTCCAGTTCCTTAAAAGGGGGGAAATTTGGACACAGAGATAAACAGTTCCACAGAGAAGGTAGTGTGAAGACACGGGGAGAAGATGGCCATCTACAAACCAAGGAACACCTAAGGATACCAGACACTAGGAGAGAGGCACAGATTCTCCCTCACAGCCTCAGAAGGAACCAACCCTGCTGACACCTTGACCTTGGACTTCTGGCCTCCAGAACTGTCAGACAATAACTAGCTACGGTTTAAGACGCTCAGTCTGCAGGACTTTGTTACAGCAGTCCCGGGGTCTAACACAACTCCAAATATTCAACATGCACATAATGAACTATAGTTCAGTGCTTGCTTAGATGCTTTAATAAGCAGAATTCACACACGATAAAAGGCTCAAATCCCAGGTGCACAAATCGACAAGCTTTGACAAATGTCCACATGGCCATCACCCAGTTTTGATTCCCTTTATATCACGTTCGGACATCTGGTATTTTTGGTTTGTTTCTATTGCCTGCCTGTCCCCTTCCAACCCCCCATAGAATGTAAGATCCTCCAGCGCTGGTATTCAATCCTCATCGTCCCCCAGATCCTGGGAAAGTGACAAATCCAAGGTAGTACATGATGAAGCAAGTCTGAATGGGGGGGCTGGGTGACCCCACAGTGAGTTTCAGGGAAAGGTAATTTGGACCCCTCCCAAGAACCAGTGGGTCCGTCCACTGTAAGTTCTGGACTAGAAGGAATTTCACTGTGTTTCTGAAGGGGAGGGACAGATCAGGGTAGAACTAGAATCCTGAACAAGAGTTCACTGAGCCCCCCGGGGGAACGTGCCAAGTCACGTTTCCCCACCCTTGTGCCCCCACCCCCCGTTACTGGGGCCCAGTGGTTGGGTCCTTTATGAGGCAGGCTTGTGGGGACAGGGGACCTTGAGGGTCAGTGGTCAGTGTAGGTGGAGAGCCTCAGAGGAAGGAGCCCCTGGGAGCCGGGCCCTCCACAGGCCATGGCGAGCGTGGTGGTGAAGACGATCTGGCAGTCCAAAGAGATCCATGAGGCTGGGGACCCCCCCACGGGGGTTGAGAGTCGCTCCCAGCTGGTCCCCGAGGCTCCTGGGGGTGTGACCAGCCCAGTCAAAGGGATCTCAAAGAAAAAGAAGGCTGTGTCCTTCCACGGGTGGGTTTGTCACACCCTGTCGGGGGCGGTCCCAGCACCCAGCCCTTGCCTCTGACAGAGCAGAAGTCCCACTGTGGGTGCTGGTGGAAAGGGAGGAAAACAGGTAGCAGGGATGGAGGAGAAAGAAGAAAGCAGGCGGCGAGGTTGAAATCAGAGAGAGTAGGGAATGTGCAGACAGGGAGGTGGGAGGGGCCATACCCTGCTGGGGTGGCATCTTGACCCTCCTGCCTGTTTCTCTTCCCTAGGGTGGAGCCTCGGATGTCCTATGAGCCAATGCACTGCTGCCTGAACCTCAAACGGTCCTCAGCCTGCACCAATGTGTCCCTGCTCAACCTGGCCGCCATGGAGCCCACCGACTCCTCGGGGACAGACTCAACCGTGGAAGACAGCAGCCTACTGGCATTGCCCGTGCCCATCCCACCCTGGGCTCCAGATGACCCAGACATCACGGAAATACTGGTGAGAGGGCCCTCGGCCGGGCTGGGGAATACGAGGGTTCTCCCCTGGTGGTAGGCAAATACTGAGGATGGGTTTGGGGGGGGTGTCTTCTTGATTTGGAACGAGAAGGTTCTTGTCACCCTTTGAGGCCCTACAGTCAGCCATAAATCTGCTCCATCCAGGGTGAATGCTGCCGGCTGCCTGCGAGTTGGTCTTTTGTTCATTCAGTCACTTCCAAATGTCCTGGGTGAAGCTGGAGTCACAGATAGGAATCGGGCCAGGTCCCTGCCCCAGGGAAGCCCCCCGTCTGGTGGGAGTGACAGATACAGACTGGGGTGACAAATTCCATAATGGAGGTAACACTGGGGATCCCAGAAAAGGGCCCCTCAAACCAGGCTAGGGGGATCAGGGAAAACTTCTGGAGGAGGCAGTGTTGGAACTGGGCTTTGACGGATAAGCAGGAGTTCTCTGAGTGGACCACCTCAGGCTGTGGGGCAAAACTGGGAGGTGAGCAAGACCTAGGAGAATTTAGAGAATTCCTGATTAGAGCATAGAATGCTACAGCTTGGTCCTTTAACTCTCCCACCAACCTTCACCCCCTGCCAGGCTTCTCCTGGGTCAGACCCTGAACTTGGCTTGACATGGACACTGAGAATTACACTAACAATAATCACGGCCAGAATGATACTAATAAGATTCACTAGCGGGAATTCCCCGGCGGTCCAGTGGTTAGGATTCCAAGCTTCCACTGCAGGGGGCATGGCTTCAATCCCAGCTCAGGGAACTAAGATCCCGCATGCCACACAGCATGGTCAAAAAAAAAAAAAAAAAAGATTCACTAGCATATACTGAGCGCTTTCTGTGTTCCAGAAGCCTCAGTGCCCTCATCTGTAAAATGGAGATGCATGTGTTTGTTCTTTCAAGAAATATTTCTTAAACACCTACAATGTGCCAGGCACTGCTCTAGGAAGAAGAAATGTAGCAGCACCCAAAACAGAGTTCTGGAGAGAATTGCACCCATCTCATGAGGTTGTCATGACAATGAAATGAAATTCGTTCATGTAAAATGTTTAGCACAATAGTCAGTTGTATGCACGGAATAGTTAGTCATTATTTTTATCCTCATTTCACAGATGAAGATATTGAGCCCCTAGAAGGTTAAGTAGCATACCCAAAGTCATACGGCTTCTAAGTAGTGGAGCCGGGCTTAGGAGTCAGCACCTGAATTGCTGGGGGCAGTAGAGGTCACTGTGGGAGCCCTGAAGAAGAAGGCCTTGGCCCAGCCGACCATGGTCAAGGAAGGCTTTCTAGAAAAGGCAGCACACAAGCTGGATCTTGAAGATAAGGAAGGCAGAATACAGGGAAGGGTATTCCACCTAGCTGGAACAGCATATGCAAAAGGGCAGGCGTTGAAAAGAGCCTGGGGAACATGTCCTTGTGGCTAGATTGTGGTGTGTGGGAGAGGTGAGGCTGGCAGGGGGTGGGCACAGGACACAGAGGCTGAGAAATGTGGGCATTCTCCATTCTCTTGAGGACAATGGGGAGCCACTGCGGGTTCCTGGGCAGGGGAAAGGAGCAACTTGGCATTTGGGCTCCATACCCATTTACTGAGCATATGCTATGTTCCAGGCACTGTGCTACATCCCTATGGTGGTGGTGGGGGGCTCTCGTTTTCCTCTCTTAGAGGTTCTGCAAGGAAGATGAAAACAAAAATAAGTGAGGTAGAGAGAGGTGGAGTGATCCCCTGCAAGGTTAGAGAGCTTGTAAGAAGCAGGGTCAGGACCAGAAGCTTAGCGAGTGTGATGCTTTCCTTCCCTAGAAGATGCCTCTGGCCCCGGGTGGGAGACGTTTGGAGGGGAGAGATTGGAGGCAGGCAGGCCGGGCGAGGGTCCAAGGTAAGAGGACCAGGTGGAGAGAAACCAGCAGGCAGAGAGAGAGAGTCCAGGTGGGATGGATGGCCTGGGAGGCATCCCCTCCCGCCAGAACACTTTCCTCCCCTTCTCTTCCAGCATCGCTCAGGCAGCACCTGCAGAGGTCCGCCTCCCACCGGAGCTATTTCTGAGTCACATCCTCCAGAGGATTGTGATGCCTGAGAAAGAGCCCTGGGCGGCCAAGATCAAGGTCTGATGCAGCTGCGGCTCACTGTGGGGCTGCAGGGGAGCATCAGCCTCTATGGGGCTTCTCCATAAAATGGAAGAAGTACTGTCAGTCAACACCTTAGGGTATGGGCAGGAACCGTGAGGAGGTGGGCAGGAAGAACACAGGCTGGCACACAGCATCTGAGCTACATCGGGAGAGAAATCTGGAGATGGGCAGAGAGGGGGGTGGGGTGGAAACCCAGAGAGAAAGGAGGACAGAGACCCAGAGAGAGGAGGATGGGGACCTGGGGA
Organism: Delphinapterus leucas; assembly: GCF_059928025.1. Lineage (NCBI taxonomy): Eukaryota > Metazoa > Chordata > Mammalia > Artiodactyla > Monodontidae > Delphinapterus > Delphinapterus leucas. Next base: position 7,305,696 of record NC_143148.1, read on the forward strand.
GGGGGACAGAGACAGAAAACCAGAGATAGAGGGGGCCAGAGACCCAGAGAAGGAAGGAACGGACACCAGAGAGAGAGGTGGGACAGAGAACTAGAGAGGAAAGGAAGAGAACCTGGGAGCGATGGAGACCCTGATAATTCCCAGACTGGATGGAGGGTCAGCAGAAGAATGGTGAAGCAAACAGCTTTGGCTCCTGGCTTTTTTTTTTTTTTTTTTTTTTTTGGTCGTGCTGTGCAGTTTGTGGGATTTTAGTTCCCCGACCAGGAATTGAACCCAGGCCCCTGGCAGTGAGAGCATGGAGTCCTAACCACGGGACCACCAGGGAATTCCCTGGCTCCTGTCTTAAGCTCTGACATCTTTATGAGGCCAAAGGATGCAACTGAGGAGGTAGTATTGCTTTGGGGGAAGGTCAGTGCCTCCATGCGGAAATGACCAGAGCAGGTCTTCTGAGCCCTGCTTGGAACTTGTCCTGCTGTCTACAGATTTCCCTGAGGCTGCTGTAGGGTCTTGGTGCTAAGCCCTTTCCTGGTAGGTCCTGTCGTGTTGTCTCTATGTTTAACGATGCTGACACTAATCACTGCGCTTGGCTTATGGATCCTATCATCCCCTTGACCTTTCCTCACCGCCATCTGAGCAAGGTATCCTCATTCCCATTTGACAAGAAGGGAAACCGAGGCAGGCTCGGAGTGGGGAATTGGATTGCCCAGTTGCATGGCATGTGGATGGCCAAGGAGAGGTTTATCCCCAGGTTTGGCTCCCCACCACCACCATGCCATTCGCTTTTTTAGCCAAGGCTAGCAGTAAAGCTAAAACTCACCCCCAGTGACCCCAGCTGCACTTTCTCTTTTCCCAAGTATTGACCAAGGGCCTTTCTGTGTTAGCCTGTGTTCCTCCCAACAGCAGCCCTGTGAAGGTAGTTGTTAGTCCCTCCCCATTTTACAGGTAGGGAAACAGAGGCTTAGAGAGGTGAAGTCCCCTCCCTGAGGTCACACAGCTAGTAAGTGGAAGAACTGAGTTGACTCCAGAACCTGCTCCCCTAGTTTCCCAGAACAGCTACCTATGGGAAATCCAAGACCGTTGGGTCTTCAGTTTAAAAATATCACAGCTATTGCTGTGAAACAAATGATTCCCGACCTTAAAACAACAAACCTGGAGTGGCTTAATTGGGTGGTTCTGACTTAGGGTCTCTCATGAGGTTGTAGTCAAGATTTTGGCAGGGGCTGCAGTCATCTGAAGGCTTGATTGGAGCTGGAGGTTGGGCTTCCAAGATGGCACACTCACATGGCTCTCGGTTGGAGGCCTCAGTTCCTTGCCACACGGGCCTCTCCATAGGTAGTTGCTTAGAACATGGCAACTATCATTCTCCAGAGTAAGAGTGAGCAAGAAGGAAGACATGGTTCCTCTTATGAACTCATTTCTTAAGTCACATACCATCACTTCTGCCTTATTCTATTTACTAGGTATGAGTCACTAAGTCCAGCTGACACTCAAGTGACAGGAATAAGGCTGCACATTTTAAAAGAGCCTCAAAAACTTTGTGGGCATATTTTAAAGCACCATGGTTTTGTGTGGGTTTTATTGGTTTTAAACTTTTTTCTTTTTTGTAGGTGCCCTTCACCAGGATGAGCAAGTTCCCTTGTGCTTCTAGTTTGTTGAGTGTTTTTATCATGAAAGGGCATTGGATTTTGTCAAATGCTATTTCTCTATTCATTGACATGATTGTGTTTTTTCCCCCTATATTTTACTAATACGGAATGTTACATGGGTTAATTTTCACATTGAACCGATTTTGCATTCCTGGGATAAATCCTACTTGGCACGGTGTATAATCCTTTTTATATGCTGCTGGACTTGGTTTGCCAGTATTTTGTTGAAAATTTTGTGGCTGCTTTCAGAAGGAATATGGATCTGTAGTTTTATTATCTGGTGATGTCTTTGGTTTTGGTATCAGGGTAACATTGGCCTCATAGAATGAGTTAGTTCCCTCCTCTTCTGTTTTGTTTGTTTTCTGGGTTTTTTTGGTTTTGTTTTGGTTTTTTTTGGTGAAGGGTTTGAGATGAATTGGCAGCAACTCTTTTTCAAATGATTGGTAGAATTCACCAGTGAAGCCATCTGGGCTTTTTTTGTTGGAAGTTTTAAAATTACTAACTCAACCTCTTTACTTATTACAGGTCTATCCAGATGTCCGAGCCCTTCTTAAGTTAGTGTTTTGCTAGGAATTTGTCCATTTCATCTAGATTATCAAGTTTGATGACATACAATTGTTCATAGTGTTCCCTTGTCATCTTTTCTCTTTCCGTAAGATTGGTAGTAATGTCCTCTTTCCTTCCTGATTTTAGTAATTTGAGCCTTCTCCTTCTTTTTCATGGTCAGTCTAGCTTAAAACTTGTCAATTTTGTTGACCTTTTCAAAAAACCAACTTCTGGTTTTGTTGATTTTTCTCTACTGTTTTTCTATTCTCTATTTCATTTTTTTCCACTCTAATCTTTATTATTTCCTTCATTCTGCTAGCTTTGGGTTAAGTTGTCTCTTCTTTTTCTAGTTTCTTAAGGTGGAAGATCAGGTTACTGACCTTAAGTTCTTTTATTTATTTTTTTTTTGCGGTACGCGGGCCTCTCACTGCCGTGGCCTCTCCCGTTGCGGAGCACAGGCTCCGGATGCATAGGCTCAGCAGCCATGGCTCACGGGCCCAGCCGCTCCACGGCATGTGGGATCCTCCCGGACCAGGGCACAAACCCGTGTCCCCTGCATCAGCAGGCGGACTCTCAACCACTGCACCACCAGGGAAGCCCTTAAATTCTTTTTTGATGTAGGTGTTTACAGCTCTAAATTTCCCTCAAAGTATTGCCTCTGCTGCATCCCACAAGTTTTGGTATGTTGTGTTTTCATTTTCCCTCATTCCTAAGTATAATTTCTCTTGTGATTTCTTCTTCTACCCATTGGCTGTTTATGAGTGTGTTGTTTAATTTCCATATATTTGTGAGTTTCTCAAATTTCTTTCTGCTATTGATTCCTGATTTCATTCTACTGAGGTCATTGAGGTCAGAAAACATACTTTGTTTTCAAATCCTTTTAAATTTATTGAGACTTGTTTTGTCACTTAATATATGGTCTGTCCTCGACCATATGAACAACGTTTAATTTCACTTGAGAAGAATGTGTATTCTTTTGTTGGGTGGAATGTTCTGTAGGTGCCTGTTAGGTCTGGTTGGTTTATAGTGTTGTCCAAGTCTTCTATCTCCTTGTTGATCTAGTTGTTCAATCCATTCTTGAAAGTGAGGTATTGTAGTCTCCAACCATTACTGTTAAATTGTCAATTTCTCCCTTCAATTCTGTCAGTGTCTTTTTTTTCTTTTTGGCCACGCTGTGGGGCTTGCAGATCTTAGTTCCCTGAGCAGGGATTGAAACGGGGCCCTCAGCAGTGAAAGCACAGAGTCCTAACCACTGGACTGCCAGGGAATTCCCAATTCTAACAGTTTTTGATTCATGTGTTTTGAAGCTCTATTAGGTGCATATATATTTATGATTGTTATAATCCCCTCAATGACTTGACTCATAGTTTTGGCCAGTTTGGAGGGGTGGAATTTGGGGGTTCCCGACTCCACCATTTTGCTGATGTCACCTTAATACAATATTTATCACACTTGTTCTCCAGAGCAGTTACGCAAGAAATGTGAAGTTGTTCCCATTTTACAATGGAGAAAGCTTGCTCTCTCTTTTCTCTTTGTGTATTAGTTCAACAGCTGTGAAAGAAACCAAAACAGCTGGTGGAAGCAGGATAGTTTGTTGCTCACATAAATGTCTCAAGGATAGCAGGTCTCTTCAAATGCAGTAGGTTAGAGGCTCCAGTGTTCTGGGGGCTCAGCTATTAAGCCACAAGTTTGGCTGCTGTAACAAAAAGGTACAAAGTAGCATAGTTTAAACAAGATGGAAAATGTTCTCTTGGTTACATGTATAAAAGTATTCATAAGTGGTTGGAATTAAGTATGGCGGCTTCACAGGGTTGAGGATTCAGTTTGGTTTTTTTGCAGTATGCGGGCCTCTCACTGCTGTGGCCTTTCCCGTTGCGGAGCACAGGCTCCGGACGCGCAGGCTCAGCGGCCATGGCTCACGGGCCCAGCCACTCCGCGGCATGTGGGATCCTCCCGGACCGGGGCACGAACCCGCGTCCCCTACATCGGCAGGCGGACTCTCAACCACTGAGCCACCAGGGAAGCCCCAGTTTTCTTTTATATTGTGTCCTCCATCTCATGGTCCAAGATGGCTGCTCTGGCTTTAGCGATCAACATTGTAGGGAGAGAGAAAGGGAGGTGTGCTACTTTTCTTTATTAAAGGCATGACTTGGAAATTGCCTACATTATTTCCACTCATATTCCACATGGCCACACCTGGCTGTAAGGGCAGCTGGGAATTGTCGTCTTTGGCTGAGCAGTGATGTACCAGGCTAACTCTTCTATAAATGTGGAAATGGGAGAGTGGAGATCCATGATAGATATTCATCCCTCCTGAGCCAGTTTGTTTGATAGGAGTCACAAAGCATTTCATGGTGACATAAGGTAGCAATGAACAGAGGCCATATGGCGTCATGGTTTGAAACAAAGGCTCTGAGCATAAATTCTGACAAGGCCACCTCCTGTCTCGTGTACCCGGGAGTACAAGGGACATCCCCTCTCTGGGCCTCATTTGCCTCACTTGCAAAATGGGGCAAATAACCTCAAGAGGTGTGGCTGTGAGGAATAAAAAGGAAAATGTGGGTAAGGTCTTGGCTTGGTGCATAGTGAGTGCTTATATCTGGAAAGTGGGTTATCTTTAGAATTCTCCACTGCCTGGAGGGAAAGACAGGCATGTGTTTTAACAGTTTATCTTATTTATGTATGTGGACCCCAAAGGCATTTATCTCAGGTTAAGACCATCCTCCTTCTCCCCCATGTCTGAGCTTCCCACCCCCGACTCCCTCCTGGATCCTACTTATTTTTCTTGCCATCCGCTAAGCAGAAAACGAGGCTGCCCCCTGGTTTTATACCAAGAATCAAAGAGGCGCAGCCCTGGCCCCAAATTCCACAGCTATTCCAGGGCAGAATCAAGGTGTAAAGCTAGTTCTAGACTTTCTCTTGTGGTTGGGGTTTGCTCCCACGCACCCACTGACCCACCTGTCTCCCATTCTTCCCCAGAGCTGGGTTAACAGTGGATTGGTCCACGCCAAAGATTCCATCACCAGCTTGAAGGAAAAGACCACCCGGGTTAACCAGCACGTGCAGACGCTGCAGGTCGTGAGGACCACCCGCCCCCTCCCGCAACATCTCCTCTTCCTCCAGGGTCACGTTGCCCTCTTAGAGCTATCCTCCAACTCAATGCACCCATAGCCCAGTTGGGGAGAATGAGGCTCAGAAGGGAAAGGAAGCTTCCCACCTCTCCTCCCCACGGGGTGTCTCCTTGAGGCCCTGGCTAACCTCTCCTCCCTTCCATGCTCCAGAGTGAGTGTTCTGTGCTGAGTGAGAATCTAGAGAGAAGGCGGCAAGAGGCGGAAGAACTAGGAGGGTACTGTAGTCAACTCAAGGTGAGCCGCTGCGGGGCAGGAACGGGGCGGGAGTAGGAAGCGGAAGTAGGAAGGCGGTGAGAGGAAGAGGGGCGGAATGGAGTGGTGGACAGGATAGAGGTGGGGTGAAGTGGAGAAGGAGTATGGCAGAGGTCCGAGGAAGAACCATTTCTTTAGCCAAGGGAACCAAGCCGGGAAAGGGCAGACCAATAAGCAGAAGGCAGACCTTGCGGAAGGAGGGGGCGTGCCTTAAACGCGGGGGGTGGAGGCTATATCGAAAATAGCGAGGGTAAGGGTTGGGAGGCGGAACTGGAATGGGAAGGCAGGGGCCCTGCCCTGGTGTCCTGACCCAGGAGAACTGCCGGAAGGTGACCCGGTCGGTGGAAGATGCTGAAATAAAAACCAACGTCCTGAAGCAGAACTCTGCCCTGCTGGAGGTAAGGGGGAGGGATCTAAGGGTTTGAGGAAGGTACTCAAGTAACCGAGGTACTTGAGGTAGACTTCAGGTGGGACTTCTCGCCCTGCCACCACCACCACCACACTGCCCCTTCATGTTCATGGTCATACTTTTCCATGCACAGTCATATTCAAGTCCCGGAGAGAGGGATTCGTATCGGACTTGGAGTGGGAATGCCTGTCCTGCCCACATACCCACTCATTTCCCACCAAAATGTTGGAAAAGCTTCAGCTATTCTTCCTAAACAGGAGGGACTGGAATTGGATGCCTTCGAGGATTAGAGTGAGGGTGGAGGGATAGATGGAGACAAAGAGGCAGGCATTCAGTCCAAGGTGAGTTGGACTCCAGCTGGGCTTCGAATGGGGCATCCCTCCCTAGTAACAGCAAGCGGGAGTCCATCAAGACTTCAGGTGGGACTTCCCGATATCCCGTGTCCACATCCATTCACTTTCCAGCCTCAGGAATTCACTGGGCGGATTTGGTGGTGGAGGCGGTGGTAGTGGTGGGAGGCAAGGGGCCGGACGCAGTAACCCTGCCCTCTTTCCCCGCCCAGGAGAAGCTGCGCTACCTCCAGATGCAGGATGAGACGCCCAGGAGGCAGGAGGCTGAGCTGCAGGGGCTGGAGCAGAAGCTGGAGGCTGGCCTCTCCCGCCATGGCATGGGCCTCGCCACCCAGCCCCCAGGCTGCTCCAGCCCGCCAGGGAGCCCCGACGAATCCCCGCGACGGCGAGGCCTGGCCCCAGGCGGCTGGGGAATGGGGCCCCGGGCAGGGGAGGGCCCCATCGTGAGCGAGCAGGAGTTGCAGAAGGTCTCTGCCTACCTTGAGGAGCTGAGGTGAGTGGGATCCTGGGATGGGCCCAGGGGGTGGACCCTCGAAGAGGAGCGTTCTGGGGGCGGTGACCCGGAAGGGCAGGACTTCGAAGAACCGAGTTTTGAACATAGGGCCGGTGGCAGGGGGGTCCGCGTCTGGTGAAAATGAGGTGGGCGGGTTTTGGAACGTGGCAGGTCTTTGGAGGCTCCAACTCCAAAGGGTTGGCGCGAGCGGTATCTTGAGGAGGCAGTGTCTGGAGGAGCTGATGTGGGGCTGGGAGGCAGGCCGAGAGAAGGCCAGGATACCTGATAAGGGGATAGAGGCAGGGTTCTGGAGGACATGAGAGGATCCCAATAAGTGAACAGGACAGGAGAATTTGGGGTCAGGGTGGGTCCGGAGCCACGGGCGTGGTCTTGGCGGGGCGCGGCGGACGGGGGCGTATCCAAACCTAGCCCTGACGCGTTCCTTACCTCTACCCCTACAGGAGGGAGGTGTCCTCACTGACCGCCCGGTGGCATCAGGAGGAGGGGGCCGTGCAGGAGGCCCTACGGCTGCTCGGGGGCCTAGGCGGCAGGCTCGACAGCTTCCTGGGCCAGTGGGAGCGAGCGCAGCGCGAGCAGGCGCAGGCCGCGCGGGGCCTGCAGGAGCTGCGGGGCCGGACGGAAGAGCTGTGCACCATGTAAGGACCCAGACTAGCGCACGGGGCGGGGACGTGGGAGGGCGGAGCCTTGAGGGAAAGGGGTGGGCCAATCGGGTGGAGCGCATATACTGACAGGTGGAAACCCCAGTTAGAGAGTAGGGAGGGGCGTGTTATACGTAAGAAGCACTGAGGGGCGGAGCCACTTAGAGAAGAGGCGAGTTCCACACCTTACAAGGACAAGGGGCGGAGCCAAGTTGGAACAGGGGAAACCAATTAGAGAACAGGGAGGTACATTCCCGGCAATAAAATGCAAAAGGAGGTACCAATCAGAGCAGAGGGGGCAAGGCAGAGCGGGGTATTGAAAACTGGGTGGAGACAGAGGTGCTGGGCTAATTTGGGGTGGAGCCTTGCTGGCACTACAGGTTTCCCTGCCATCCAAAAGTAGAGCAGTTCCTGTGAAACCTTTGGTAAGCCAAAATAGCATAAAGCGAAGAAGCAATTACCTTAGAATACATCTTGCTAACAGATGCACAAAATAAATTGAGATAAAGCACAGGTGCCCATAGACAACACAGTTCAAAGCTATGGTGGCTTGGTGCTGAGACACTGAGTGTAGTTCTCAGAGAAGGGGCTTGGTGGCGCCCCTCTCGCTGCTTGGAGTGTGTCCTGCTTCTGTAACAGCTTGCTACAAAACAAATGCTTTGCGCTTTTTTTCATAAAAGGGCAAATCCTCTTCGGACTTCTTTTGGTTAGTGAAAACAGGTACTAATGTAGGCCTTTTGTAAAAATGAAGTGGGGTAAAGCGAACTTTCAAAAATCGGAGGATGCCTGTATACTGTTGGAGAGGCGACCTCACTGTACTGTTTACTCTCACACCGCAGGGTGCAGCGGTCAGCAGTGTCTGTGGCTTCACTGAGAAGCGAACTGGAGGCGCTGGGCCCAGTGAAACCGATTCTGGAGGAGCTTGGGCGGCACTTTCAGAGCTCTCGTAGAGGGTCTGACCTCTCTATGAACCTGGATCGGGCCCCCCAAGGCTCCTGTGCCCGCTGTGCCAGGTAAGGGGGCAGCGCCTGGCTCCAGGTGCATTCTGCATCGTATTGAGGACCAAGCATTGAAGGAGATGAGACTTTAGCAAGAGTGGAGAGGGAAATTCATTGTGGGAGACAGGGCATCCCCATGTATTGTAGGATGAGGCAGTCTCGCGGCATTATGGGAGTCACATTTCTTCCCCCCCCACAAGGTGAAGTCAGTGTCTTGTGGAACGCAAGAAAGACTTGATATGTTTCGAGCATCTTGGATTTCCAGTGCATTGTGGGAAGGCTGGGCAGTGGTACTGGGTGGGAGGCAGGTTTTCTCAGTGCATCGTAGGGAAATGAGACCTTGGGGTGTCGGAAGTCGACAGATACCATGCTTGATCTGTGTTAGGAAGGGTGCAGAGCATTTCCAATACAACATGGGATCGGTTTTAACTAGCGCATTGTGGGAAATGTGAGTTCTTGATGAACCGAGGACCGTGTGGTGGAAATCCCCAGGCACTGTGAGATCTCCCCACGCTGCGGAAACCAGAGCATACCAGATGAACTGTAGTTTGGGCCCAGTGCATGGTGGGAAGGTTGCCTGGGCGCATGGTGGAAACGGGACCTGGGTGGAGGCTGGGGAGATGGGCATGGTGTGTCCTGGGAATGGAGTTGGTCCGAGGCCTCTTTCACCTGGTGACTACCCCTCCCCCAGCCAGGGACAGCAGCTGTCCACGGAGTTCTCGCAGCAGCTGCTGGAGCGAGCGCTGACCCTGCTAGTGGACGAGGTGAGGCAGAGGGGCCTGGTTCCTGCCTGCCCCAGCTGCCAGAGGCTACACAAGAAGATTCTGGTACCAAGCACCATGGGCCACTATGCCCCACTTTTTGGTCAGGGCAGGGCGGGGGAGCCCCAGGCACAAGGATACTTCTGGTGTGTGGCAGGATGGGAAGGATGAGCTGTGGGCAGGAGGTGTTGGGGGAACATTGGCTCTAATACTTCGGGACGGGGTGAGAGGGGAGCTGTTTGGTGTTTAGTGAGTCATAGGTCAATCATTGTGGAAGCTTGGGTGATGGATATGGGCCCAAAACATGATGGGACACGGATCTGGTGCACTGTGGGACAGAGGAGACAAACACCAGTCTATAGCTTCATGGAATATAAGCCTGATTTTCTGTGAGACTTAAGAGAGGCAATGCATTATATGGGATCACTGAGATCAGAGAGGGGACCCAGCGAATAGCAGGTCACAGTGAGCTAATGCATTATGGGAAATGGAACCACAGCTCTTCGTGAGCCATTGCACACAGACTCAGGCCCAATAACTGATGGAACTTGAGGCTGGTGTACATTCTGAAACATAGAGATCTAGTATATTATGGGATATTGGCCTAATGTATGATGGGATATGAGTTGTAGTGGGTGAAACAGACAAATGAGGCAGTAACGGACAGTCATGTGGCAGATCTAGAGGACTAAGACGTGATAGGACATGGGGGCTGGTACACTGTGGGATATAGGGAACCAGAGCACTGAGGACTATTACTGTGACTGAGAGGCTGGCCTAATTGATAAGATGTGGGGGTCACATCCCATAATGTGAATTATGGGATGTAGATGATCCCCATGTGATGGGATACCGGGGCCCAGACATCAAATGCATGATGGCTCATGGGCATTAGGGGACAATGTGATAGATGCTGATTTACTGCTTACAGGGACAAAGAAGGCCAGTGCAGTAGGGGACAGACAGTGGGACAGACACAAGTCTAGTGCACAATGGGACTTGGGAGGCCCAGTGCACTGTGGGATGCTGGGGTCAGCCTCAGGCTCAAGGCATGATGGGATACTCTGGGGGAGGAATGCGGGCCCTAGGGAACCCTGCCCTTTGCCCTCCACGATCCAGATCCCCCTCCACTCCCAGCCCAGTCCAGCAAGCCTAGCAGCACCTACACTCCTCTCCCCAGGAGCTGGAGCGCCAGGCCTTGGCCAAACACGTCAGGGCAGAGGCCCTGAGCTCCACCCTTCGGCTGGCCCAAGACGAAGCCTTGCGGGCCAAGAACCTGCTGCTGACGGACAAGATGAAGCCGGAGTGAGGAAGGAGGCTGAGGGCATGGGAGGAGGGTGAGGTCTTGGGGAAAGGGCTTGAGTCACCCCCGGCTTCCACACCAGCCCCGAGGCATCGGGCCTCCCAAGTACTAACTGCCCACTCTCTCGTTACAGGGAGAAGGTGGCCGCTCTGGACTATCTACACTTGAAGATGTGCTCTCTCCACGATCAGCTCAGCAACCTGCCACTCGAGGGGTCCATGGGGACAATGGGGGGAGGAAGTGATGGGGGAACTCCCCCAAAACGTGGGGGCCCAACCCCTGAGCAATAAATGGCCCCTCATGCTGGCATGAATTCCATCTCCTTTTCGGCACCAAAAGAGGGCCAGGAAAATTGCACACGCACCATGCACCAGCCTCTGTGCTCACTGTGACTTGGTCCTCAGCCAACAGGGTGTCGGTGGTGGTACAGTTCTTTAGTTTCTTGGGTTTTTGTTGTTTTTTAATATTTATTTATTTATTTGCTTTTTTTATTTGGCTGCACTGGGTCTTAGTTGCTGCTCACAGGATCTTTTAGTTGCGGCATGTGGGATCTTCATTGCGGCATGCAGGATCTAGTTCCCCGACCAGGGATCGAACCCAGGCCCCCTGCATTGGGAGCTCAGAGTCTTAACCACTGGACCACCAGGGAAGTCCAGTACAGTTCTTTGAAAAGGAGGCAGGGGGTAGAAATAAGGTTCTGTGGTGCAGTTTGAGCCTGTCAAGCCAACATTTTTTAGGATGACTTTTACTAGATAGTGATATTGTCTACCACTGTGTAAAAAAACTACCCTCCCCTCCAAAAAACTTAGCTGCTTATAACATATTATCTTACATTTCTGAGGGTCAGGAATCTGGGAGTGGCATAGCTGGATGGTACTGGCTCGGGGTCCTCAAGAGTTTTCAGTCAGGATATCAGGTGGGGCTGCTGTCACCTGAAGGCTTGCCTGGGGCTGGATGTTATACTTCCAAGATGGCGCATTCACATGGCTTTTGGTTGGAGGCCTCAGTTTCTCTTGGCAGCTAATTTTCCCCAGGGCAAGCAGTCTAAGAACAAGCAGGAAGCTAAGATGCCTTTAATGACCGAGTCTTCAAAGTTGCATACCAACATTTTCTCTTTTTATATTCACTAGAACTGAGTCACTAAGTCCAGATCATACTCACAGGGTGTGTCAAAGAATTTGCAGACATATTTTGAAGAGAATGTCAATTTGTGTATATATTTTAAACCACCACACTAATACTATTTTTAAATGTACAGTTGAAATATAAACAGAAAAGTTCACAAGTTAAAAGTGAACAGCTTAGGGCTTCCCCGGTGGCGCAGTGGTTGAGAGTCCGCCTGACGATACAGGGGACACAGGTTCGTGCCCCGGTCCAGGAAGATCCCACATGCCACGGAGCGGCTGGGCCCATGAGCCATGGCCACTGAGCCTGCGCATCCGGAGCCTGTGCTCCGCAACGGGAGAGGCCACAACAGTGAGAGGCCCGCATACCACACACACACACAAAAAGTGAACAGCTCAATGAATTCATGAAGTGGACATGTCTGTGTAACCACCACCAAGATTTAGAAACTACACCTGACCAGCATTCCCTGAACCTCAATCACTACCCTTTCCTTCTACCCCAAAGGTAACCCCTATTTTTCTAATACCATTGCAATAAGGTAAGAAAAGAGAGACTATAGGATAGGAAAGGAAGAAAACTATCATTATTCTGAGATGGCATAACGGTACATATAATCAGAGAGAATCCAACAGAATCTATAAATTACTAAAAATCAGTGAGTTTAGCAAGGAAGCTGAATAAAAGGTGACTAAAAAAATTATCTCTGTATGCCAGTGATGAAAGTTTAGAAAATGAAAAACTTTCAAAGGTGCTATTTCTAAGTAGCATAAAACTAAAAAATGTCTAGGAATCCAACAAAAGATAAGTTATGATCTCTACATCAAACTTTAAAATATTATTGCGAGAAGTTAAAGACCTTAACAAATGGGGAGTTATACCATATTCATGGTTTATAAGATGTCATTATAAAGATGTTACTTCTCTCCAATTGATTTATAGATTTGAAGATAGCAGGTATGAGATTTATTAATGTGGTTCTGTTTGTACCAACAAGACAGTGGGAACTGGGGGATCTAAAATCTCTCAGAGGATGAATAATTATTCTCATTTTATATAGTGCTATGGACTCTATGTGTCCCTCAAAATTCATATGTTCAAGCCCTAATCCCCAATGTGGTGGTATTTAGAGATGGGCCGTTGGGAGGTAATCAGATGAGGTCATGAGGGTGGAGCCTCATGATGGGATTAGTGCCTTTTTAAGAAGACAATCTCTCTCCCTACCATGTGAGGATACAGCAAGAAGGCAGCCATCTGCAAACAAGGAAGCAAGCTTTTCACCAGGCACTAAATCTGCCAGCACTTTGCCCTGGGATTTCCCAGCCTCCCGAACTGTGAGAAATAAATTGTTTAAACTACCCAGTCTCTGGAATTTTGTTATAGCAACCTGCAACCTGAACTGAGGAAGCTACAGAGGAGGAACTAGGTCCAGAGAGGATAAATTATTTACACAAGGATACATAGTTAATGGGTAAAAGAACCAGAATTACAACATTTTATATTCCTCCTAGACACAATGTATTCTAGGGATAACTGTAATCCCATTTTCCCCCTACATAGATATCATTTCATTGAAGTTCAAGCAGATGAACACCTAATCCCAGAATCCCATTTTGGGGATCTGTTTCCTGAGGTCACTCTTTGCACCAAGAACCATAGCAGTCAAGACTCAACTGAGGGACTTCCCTGGCAGTCCAGTGGTTAAGACTCCATGCCTCCACTGCAGGGGGCACAGGTTAGATCCCTGCTCATGGAACTAAGGTTCTGCAAGCCACACGGCGCAGCCAAAAAATAGAAAATTTTAAAAATTAAAATTAAAAAAAGGTAAACATGGTAAAAGACTCAACTGAATATCACTATCCTTGTGGCCATTTTTAGTGCCCATTTTTAGTAACCTTTAGGGCATTTTTAGTGCCCTAAAGGTTAATTGCAGTAGCTACTTGATCCCCCAAGTCACTTATTTCAGTTGGAACCTCATCACAGTCAACATGGATGCTAATATATGATTTACCATGATGCCACTGCAGAGTATGGATTACTAGCATCCCATTTTTTGGCAAAGAGCTCATCACTACGTTCAAATCCTAAAAAACAACTAAACCACCTCCAAACCCCATCTTTTGACAATCTGCTTCTTGCCAATATTGATGTCAGCCAAGATATATTCAGGAGGGCTTCCCTGGTGGCGCAGTGGTTAAGAATCCGCCTGCCAATGCAGAAGACACGGGTTCGATTCCTGGTCCGGGAAGATCCCACATGCCGCGGAGCAACTAAGCCCGTGTGCCGTAACTACTGAGCCTGTGCGCCTAGAGCCCTTGCTCTGCAACAAGAGAAGCCACAGCAATGAGAAGCCTGTGCACCACAACGAAGACCCAACGCAGCCATAAATAAATAAATAAATAAATGTTTTTTTAAAAAAAGATATATTCAGGAGACAGAAATCACACCAGTTATTTTCACAGAGATGATTTCATATAAAGAAATCTTACTTAGGTATGAAGTGTTGGTAACCAGGTAACTGAAAAGGCAGAAAGAGAGCCCTATGCTATCATGAAGCAGCTAACACCCCTGGTGCAGGAAAAACAAAGGATATAGGTTAGAATTATGAAAACTAAACACTTGGATGAGAGGCTCAGTGAAGATGAAACTCAGACCATGAGGAGGAGGGGACTGTTCAGATGGTGCAGGTGTATCTGACCTCAGAGGACCACCAGGGACTAGGACCTTCCTTGGAAGCACCCTGAAATGGTGCTGGCATCTGTGAGGGTGTGCAAGATTTGGAAAAACTGCCAACTAGATTTAGCAGCTGCTACAGGAAGGAACTGCCTCATCTGGGGTAAAGGAGCTGTGCTGGGTGATGCTGATGAGAACAAGAAACGGACAGGAAATAAGCAGAGAGCAAACCAGAAGAGCCCAGTCCCACTGCTTCCTCCAGGCTTCTACAGTCCCTTTGGTGCCCCCTATTGGCAGAGTCGAACACAGCCAGTTGGCAAAGAAGAAGTGCGGTTTGCAGTGTCCCAGAGTCCCAGATTCACAAGGGAGTGAATTTGAAACCAAGAGATAATAGCTTAATAACTGTGCCCACATAACTGTAGTGTGTGCCAAGGACTAGCGGCTATGAGTAATCCAATTCCGTACCCCTAAGGCCCAAATGTATCTTTTAAAGCATGCTTGAATACCTGAGAGTAATTATTTTCCTGGATAGCTGGTCTGAATGTTGTGCTGATGTTAATTCTATCCAAGTTCCATTGTGGTTTTAATGCAAATTCAATCAAAATCCCAATGAGATTATTTTTTAAAGAATTTTATCCAATTATTCTAAAGGTCTTCTGAAGAAATAAGATGAGAGAAGCAAAGTTTTTTTTTTTCTACAGAAGAGTAATAAGATGGGTCTAAAGCCAATATATCAAAATATAAGGTAACACTAATCATGCGGTTCTGAAGGAAGATTAAAAAGATGAGAAAATGGGCTTCCCTGGTGGCGCAGTGGTTAAGGCTCCGCCTGCCAAAGCGGGGGACACGGGTTCAAGCCCTGGTCAGGAAGATCCCACATGCTGCAGAGCAACTAATGCCGTGAGCCGCAACTCTAGAGCCCGTGAGCCACAACTGCTGAAGCCTGTGCACCTAAAGTCTGTGCTCCACAACAAGAGAAGCCACCGCAATGAGAAGCCCGTGCACCACAGCAAAGAGTAGCCTCCGCTCGCCGCAACTAGAGAAAGCCCACGCGCAGCAGTGAAGACCCAGTGTGGCCAAAAATAAAAAATATAAGTAAAGAAATTTAGTTTTAAAAAAAGATTAAAAAAGATAAATATTAAAAGTTCATATAAAATAATATCTGACAAATATGTTGTTATAAAGCAACCAAGAATAGTGAAATTATTCAAAATATTATTGGGGGGGTGAAAGTTTTTTCCTCCCCTGACATCAAATAGTTTTTCCACACTAACTCATTCTCTGATTCTCCAACACCAGCTAGGTGTCTAGCAACTCAGTTCAATTCTGACACTAACCCTCCAGAGTTAGCACGGACCCCGCAGGTTAAGACCTCAGATGCTGGCTGCAAATGGGGTGCCCAGTCTTCCCCCAGTGCTGCCCAGCCAACTACAAATTCAGGAGTTCCCATGATCCATGCCTCTCAGGTTCAATAATTTGTTAGAAGAACTCACAAAATTCAGGAAAGCACTTCAGTTACTATTACTGGCTTATTCTAAAGAATACAACCCAGGAAGGGCCAAAGGGGAAAGACGCATAGATAGGGCGAAGCATGGGGGAAGAGATGCAGAGCTTCCATGCTCTCTCTGGGCATGCCACCCTCCCAGCCCCTCTACATGTTCACCAACTGAGAAGCTCAACAATTCAGGGGTTTTATGAAGGTTCCATTACCTAGACATGATTGAGTCAATCACTGGCCATTGGTGATTGAACTCAATCTCCAGTCCCTCTCCCATCCCCAAGAGGCCAGAAGGTGGGGCTGGGGCTGACAGTCCCAACACTCTAACCACTGCTTGGTCTTTTTGGAGACCAGGCCCTCTCCTGAAGCTACCTAGAGGCCCCTCAGCCAAGAGCCATCTCACCAGCATACCAAAAACACTTTTTATCACTGAGACATTCCAAGGAATATTGTCTTTTAGGAATTTTTAGGACCTCTGTGGCAACGAAGGGGCAAAATACACCACTTTGGCATAAGGATTATTTTGAACTGGAGGCAAATGAGAATCAACAGATGCAAAAAGAAGGCTTCTCAGAGCTACTCTTATCTGACTAAAAGCAGAAATTTCTGAGAAATGAAGACTTTCATAAATCCCCTCTCCCAGGGCAGTTTTTAAAAGTTAATTAATTAATTTCTTGGCTGCGTTGGGTCTTCGTTGCTGTGCACGGGCTTTCTCTAGTTGCGGCAAGCAGGGGCTACTCTTCATTGCGGTTTGCGGGCTTCTCCTTGTGGTGGCTTCTCTTGTTGGGGAGCACGGGCTCTAGGCACGCAGGCTTCAGTAGTTGTGGCTCGTGGGCTCTAGAGCACAGGCCCAGTAGTTGTGGCACTCGGGCTTAGTCGCTCCACGGCATGTGGGATCTTCCCGGACCAGGGCTCGAACCCGTGTCCCCTGCATTGGCAGATGGATTTTTAACCACTGTACCACCAGGGAAGTCCCCCCAGGGCAGTTTTATGACCGTGAAGAAGATGGAAAGTTGACAACAAGATGGGTCTTATCTTCCATTAGTTTTGCCTATATATATATATCCTAGTCACTTTCCCACAACTTATCACCCCTAGCCTAAAACTTTTTTTTTGTCACATTGCATCTCCACAATTTATTGTTCTTTGTTAAAAAGGTATATAAGCTCTCAGGCCTATCCACTTCTTTGGGTCTTCACTTTTCTATGAAGGCCTCCACATGCATACTTAATAATAAAACTTTTTCCCTGTTACTCTGTCTTTACCAGTCTAATTTGCCCCATACACTGAACCTAAGAGGGTAGAGGAAAAAAAGGTGTGTTTTTTTCCCTCTCCTACACCAGGCATTAATGACAAAGACCAAATACTTTTTATTAAACCATAGAGTTATTGCTTAAAATATATAAAATTTAGATCCTTTTCTGATATATTACTGTAAAATAAATTCCAAATAGATCTTAGGAAAAATAGAAGAAAATTGAAATGAACTTTATTTGCGTAAGCCCTCTGGGGTAGATCTGTGAAACTCATCAAACTTCTCCCCTGAAAAGTGTTACTCCATGTTATAAATTGAATTGTGTCCCCCCAAAAAATATATTTTGGTGTCCTAGCCCCTACCCCCATATCTCAGAATGTGACTGACTGGGAAGACAGTCTTTACCAAGGTAATCAAGTTAAAATCAGGTCGGGACTTCCCTGGTGGTACAGTGGTTAAGAATCTGCCTGCCAATGCAGGGGACACGGGTTCGATCCCTGGTCTGGGAAGATCCCACATGCCGTGGAGCAGCTAAGCTGGTGCACCACAACTACTGAGCCTGTGCTCTAGAGTCGCGAGCCACAACTACTGAGCCTGCGTGCCACAACTCCTGAAGCCCGCTTGCCTAGAGCCTGTGCTCCACAACAAGAGAAGCCATTGCAAGGAGAAGCCCGCAAACTGCAACGAAGGGTAGCTCCTGCTTGCCGCAACTAGAGAAAGCTCGCGTGCAGCAATGAAGGCCCAACGCAGCCAAAAATAAATAATTAAATAAATAAAAAATTTTTTTAAAGTGAGGTAATGAGAATGGGCCTTAATCCAATATGACTGGTGTCCTTATAATAAAAGGGTAAGTTTGGACACAGACACACAGGGAGAACGCCACGTGGACATAAAGGCAGAGATTGGGGTGATGTTTCTACAAATCAAGGAACACCAAAAGTTGCTAGACAGCCACCAGAAGCTAGGAGAGAAGCCTGGAAAAGAGTCACCCTCACAGGCCCCGGAAGGAACCAACCTTGCCTCTACCGTGACCTTGGACTTCTGGCCTCCAGAACTGTGAGACGATCAAGGCCTACTCTTTAAGCCACCCAGTGTGTAGTATTTTGCTACAAAAGCCCCAGGAAACTAATATACTCCCCTGCCCCTGGCAGTAAGCCCTCGGTGGCAATGTTTACAAGTTAGTCAAAATTCAAGGGAAGGTAACAGAAGCTACCTTAGTTCTTTTAAGCAGAATGGGTTGAATACAAGGAAATAAAGACAGAAACTGTCAGGAAGGGTTGGAGGAGAGGACCCTGGGCTACATCTCTGGGAAAGTCTCTCAGAACAGAGCTGCCAAAGCACCCTTACAGGGTAGCTATTACCTCCTACAATCATGAAAGCAGGAACTAGGGAGCTCCCGCACCCCAGCCCACAGCATTGGCTGCAGGAGCACACAGACTTAACTGCTGGGGGAGTCAGTTTCATTAGAGGCTCAATGAGCCATAAAGCCTAGTGTTCATACCCTCTGTAGGTCCCTCCCTTTCAGTCTGGCCTAGTGACGTGCTTTAACCAGAAGAATACAGTGGAAATGATGCTAGGATGGTTCCAGACCTAAGCTTAACAAGACCTGGCTTCTCCATTTTTGTGCCCTGGGGACCCTTGGGCTGTCATAGAACAAGTCAGGCTGCCCTGTTGGAGAGAAACTCGTGAAACAGACCCCATGGAGAGGGAGAGTCCTGCCATCCCATTTCCCAGCTGACACTTCAGCCTGATGCAGTGACCAATGCCCAACGACCACGGCAAGGCCAGTGAGTCCAACTCGACCCAGGCATGAGCAAATGCAATGGCTGGCTTTTAAGACTGTGGCAAAAGACATGGAAACAACCTAAATGTCCATCGACAGATGAATGGATAAAGAAGATGTGGCACATATATACAATGGAATACTACTCGGCCACAACAAAGAATGAAATAATGCCATTTGCAGCAACATGGATGGACCTAGAGTCCATCCCTACTTCATACTAAGTGAAGTAAGCCAGAAAGAGAAAGACAAATACCGTATGATATCACTTATATGTGGAATCTAAAATACAACACAAATCAACACGACTGTGAAACAAAAACAGACTCACAGATACAGAGAACAGGCTTGTGGTTGCCAAGGGGGGCGGGTAGCGGAGGGAAGATTTGGGAGTTTGGGATTAGCGGATGAAAACTATTATATATAGGATGGATAAACAACAAGGTCCTGCTGTACAGCACAGGGACCTATATTCAATATCCTGTGACAAACCAAAATGGAAAAGACTATGAAAAAGAATGCAGGGGCTTCCCTGGTGGCACAGTGGTTGAGAGTCCGCCTGCCGATGCAGAGGACACGGGTTAGTGCCCCGGTCCGGGAAGATCCCACGTGCTGCGGAGCGGCTGGGCCCGTGAGCCATGGCCGCTGAGCCTGCGCATCCGGAGCCTGTGCTCCGCAACGGGAGAGGCCACAACAGTGAGAGGCCCGCGTGCAGCAAAAAAAAAAAAAAAAAAAGAATGTATATGTGGGGACTTCCCTGGTGGTGTAGTGGTTAAGAATCCACCTTCCAATGCAGGGGACACGGGTTTGATCCCTGGTCTGGGAAGGTCTCACGTGTCGTGGAGCAACTAAGCCCGTGCACCACAACTACTGAGCCTGCTTTCTAGAGCCCGCGTGCCTCAACTACTGAAGCCCAAGCGCTCTAGGGCCTGTGCTCCTCAACAAGAGAAGCCACGGCAATGGGAAGCCTGTGCACCGCAATGAAGAGTAGCTCCCGCTCGCTGCAGCTAGAGAAAGCCCGTACAGCAACAAAGACCCAACACAGACAAAAATAAATACAATTTTAAAAAATATTAGTAAATTGACATGCTGATATTCAGCCAGTAGACCATAATACGGAAAAAAGAAGAATGTATATATGTATAACTGAGTCACTTTGATATAGAGCAGAAATTAACATATTATAAATCAATGATACTTCAAATAAATAAATTGTGACAAAATACGCATAATATAAAGTTTACAATTTTAACCTTTTTTTTTTTTTTAATTTGGCTGCGTTGGGTCTTCGTTGCTGTGCGCGGACTTTCTGTAGTTGTGGCGAGCGGGGCTTACTGTTCGTTGCGGTGCGCGGGCTTCTCCTTGCGATGGCTTCTCTTTGTTGCAGAGCACAGGCTCTAGGCGCGCGCGCTTCAGTAGATGTGGCGCACGGGCTTAGTTGCTCGACAGCATGTGGAATATTCCCGGACCAGGCATCGAACCCCTGTACCTTGCACTGGCAGATGGATTCTTAACCACTGCGCCACCAGGGAAGTCCCTGCCTCCCGTTTTCTTTCAAGAGTTTAATAGAGTGCGCTCTGCGGCCCCTCTCCCCCCGCCCCGATCTGTCTCTTCCTTCAACAGTGTTTAAATTCAACAGACCCAGGGACGCCCCTTTGCTCCAGCCTCCCACCAGCCTCCAACCTTTTTTCCAGTCGCAACCTTCGAATCAGCCACTCAGCTATCCTCGCTCAATGGGACCAGCCAACACCAATTTTTGGCCTTAACTCCTCAACCATGAGCTCCCAGGTTCGTCAGAATTATTCCACCGAGGTGGAGGCCGCCGTCAACCGCCTGGTCAACATGCATCTGCGGGCCTCCTACACCTACCTCTCTCTGGTGAGGGTCCCCAAGACGCCCCCAGCCCAAGTTCCCCTCAGCTGCGCACCTCCGGCCCTCTGCGCACGCGCTGGCCTTCTTTGTCCTGTCGGATAGTCAGAGGCGGAGTCCGCATGCCTGGCCCCGCCTCCTGCTAACCGTTATTCCCGCCATCTCTTCCTGCAGGGCTTCTCTTTCCACCGGGAGGATTTGACTCTGGAGGGCGTGGGCCACTTTTTCTGCGAATTGGCCGAGGAGAAGCTCGAGGGCGGCGAGCGTCTCTTGAAAATGCAAAACCAGCATGGCGGCTGCGCCCTCTTCCAGGACATGCAGAAGCTGTCCCAAGCTGAGTAGGGTCAAACACAGGACCTGGTGGTAGGGTAAAACCCAGGACGCTGTGGAAGCCACTGTGTTCACGGAGAAGAACCTGAACCAGGCCCTTGTGCATCTGCATGTCCTGGGTTCTACCCATGCAGACCCCCACCTCTGCGACTTCCTGGAGAGCCACTTCCTAGATGAGCAGGTGAAATTCATCCAGAAGATGGGCGATCACCTGATCGACCTCCGCAAGCTGGCTGGTCCCCAGGCTGGGCTGGGCGAGCATTTCTTTGAAAGGCTCACCCTCAAGCACGACTAGGAGCCTGCAGATCCCAGCAGCCTTTGAGGAGCCCCTCTGGTGTCAGGGCTTCTGCCTGAAGCCCCTCCCTGAAGCCAGTAGGCAGCTTGTTAACCACACTGGAACCCTCTCCCCAGCCATGGACCAAATGGAAACAATAAAGCTTTTTGCAGAAAAAAAAAAAAAGAGTTTTATAGTTTTAGCTCTTACATTTAGGCCTTTAATTTTGAGTCCATTTTTGTATACGGTATCAGATAAGGCTCCAACTTTGTTCTTTTGCACATGGATATCCAGTTTTCCTAATAGCATTTGTTGAAAAGACTGTCCTTTCCCCCACTGAACGGTCATGGCAACCTTTCATACCAGGGTTTATTTCTGGGCTCTCTACTCTATTCCATTGTTCCGTATGTCTGCCTTTATGCCAGTACCACACTGTTTTGATTACTGTAGATTTATAATAACTTTTGAAATCTGGAAGTGTGAGATCTCAAACTTTGTTCCTCTTTTTCAAGATGGTTTTCACTATTCAGTGTCCCTTGAGATTCCATATGAATTTGAGGTTGGATTTTTCTATTTTGATTTAAAAAGTCACTGGATTTTGATAGGAATTGCATCAAATCTGTAGATCGCTTTGGATAGTATGGACATCTTAATGTTATTGTCCCCCAAGCCAAGTTTACGAGATGTTAACAAATTTTAATTACATGTGTGGCGCACAGTACTGGCTTAAACGTTCCTCAAGACACCACATTAGTTCATCCTATCAATAATATCACGTTAATCAGACTGGATAAACAAGAAGCAGGAAGTGCATTAGAGGTATTGATAAGACACATGCTGTCCAGGGGATGGGAAATAAACTTTACAAAGTTTCAGGGACCTATCACATCAGTGAAGGTTTTAGGAGCCCAGGCATCTGAGGAGCGGGCAGTACCTACTGGAAAGGGAAGGACAAATACTGCATCTTACCACTAAGAAAGAAGTCCACGCGCTTCATCCTACGGGCTCAGGCATCTTCTGGAGGTTCTGGAGGAAGCATATTCTACACTGGGAAATACTGCTCTGATCCATTTTTGGGGGGACACGGAAGACTTCTAGCTTTGAGGGACTCCCAGGCCAGGAAAAGACCTGCAGTAGGTACAAGCTGCAATGCAAGCAGCCCTGCCGATTGGGTCATGGGACCCAGAAATATCTGTAGACTGGCAAAGATGTCACACACAGTTTCTGCCAAGGATTCTCCCGACAGAGAAAGCACAGGGTTGCGAAGCAAGGCCATGCACCATGTTCCAGAGGAACTCCTGGTATGCTACTGAGCCGACAGAGATGTAGGATCAGAACACAAGCTACCACATGACATGCAGCCAGCATGGCCCATCGTGAGTTTATTCTGTTGGAACCCCCAAGTATTTCAGGGTGGGCGGATACAACAGCGATCCATCGGGAGGTGGATCCTAGAGCAGGCATTAGCAGGACCGGAAGACACAAATAAGCTGCATAAGCAGGTGGATCAGACCCCCGTGACATTCACCACCCCCCCCGCCCGCTTATGACTGCCCCCGCTTATGACTATATTGGACAGGCTGGAGTGGGGAGGTGTTCTTTATAATCAGCAAAGGAGGGAAAAAGCTGAGCAGTATTTTCACTCATTTAATTTTTTTTTTTTAAGCTCAATAACCTTGAATTTAACTTTTTTTTTGCCCGCCCCCCCACAACCGCCCAGCACAGCATGTGGCATCTTAGTTCCCCAACCAGGGATTGAACCCGTGCTCCCTGAAGTGGAAGTGCGGCGTCTTAACCACTGGACCGCCAGGAAGCCCCCTCATTTAACTCTTTGTCATGGAATTTTTAGGCATCTACAAAAGTAGGACAATCTCTAACGAACATTGTAAATCAACTGTACGTCAGTTTTTTTAAATGACAAAAGAAAAGTAAGATAATATGATGAACCATCCCCATCCCAATGACCTTTCCCCTAGTTTCACTACTTATCAACTCGTGGCCAGTCTGGTTTCATCTATGCCCCTGTGGTATGCAGAACAATGGTCCCCCCAAAGATGCCCACCTCCTAGTCCCTGGACCCTGTGCATGTGTTACGCTACATGGCAAAGGGGAATTAGGTCGCAGATGGAATTAACATTGCTAATCAGTTGGTTTTAAGATTAGGAGCTAATCCTGGATTATCTGGGTGGGCTCAGTCTAACTACAAGGGTCCTAAGGGCCACAAGGGTCCTTAGAAGATGATGGCAGGAGTCAGTCACAGGAAGTATGACTAGAGGAGAAAGCCACAGAGGGATGCAGCAATGCTAGCTGTGAAGATGGAAGATGGGGTCATAACCTAGGAATGTGGGCAGCCTCTAGAAGTAATAAGAATCCTGGGGGATTCATTTAGGAGATGTCAACCTTTAAGTTTAGGGTGAGCAGGGACTTCCCTGGTGGTCTAGTGGTTAAGACTCTGCACTTCCAATGCAAGGGGCGCAGGTTCGATCCCTGGTCGGGGAAGTAAGCACCCACATGCCCTGCAGCCTGGCCAAGAAAATATTAAAAAAAAAAAAAAAAGTTTAGGGTGGGCAGTTGGTGTTGCAACTGAGCTCATGAGAGCTCGTGGGGTTGTTTGACTGGGATGGGCTTCGAATGGCTGGGTTTGGTGCGACTAGAGCTGGAAATGCAGTAAATTGGGCAGGTGTTGGGGGTTATATCTGATGTGGTGATTGTAACCGGGAATTCATGGTGGGGCCTGGAGATGGATGGGAACTTTTCTCCTCCTCTACCCTGACCCTCACCTCTCCCATCCCTGCCCAGCTCGAGAGCACGGCAGACACCACATCCCCAGCGCACACATCTTTATTAGACCGGTTGTGGGATTCCCAAACCCAAACAGGCTGCTTCTGTCCTGCACCAGCGCAGCCATAGAGACCTTCCCCCTAGTTCCTGGGGAGACCAGCTCCCCTCTGGAAGGTGTCAAAAGTTAGTGGCTGTCGTGGGTGCCCTGGAGCCCCTGGTATGGCAGGGGAGAGAGTCACGGCTGTGCCCCGAGTCGTCCTCCCCTAACCCTCTGCGCTTAAGACGCTGCCCCTCCTGGAAAAGGGCGGCCACGTCCAACAATGCATCCTCGATGTGCTGCCCCAGCCGGTGGGAGTCCTGGAAGGAGAGATGTGTCACGTCCAGGAGAAGCTGGGAGAGGAGCTCCCAGGGGCTGAGAAACAAGAGGTCTGGGGTCCCCGTTCCTGGGTCTGAGGGGTGAGGGGTTTGGGTATTAGGACTCCTGGATCATGGGATGGTCAGGAGATGGGAGTCTGCGCTCCTAGGAGAGCAGGGAAGTGGGAGTCCTGAGGGAGGAAGGGGCGGGGGTGGGTTAGTCTCACCGTTCTTGTGCTTGATTTTTTGCTGGAGATGTGGAAGGTGATCACATCATCCCCCATGAAGATGTAGGAAACACCATAACCATGGTCATCAGCCTTGACAGGGACAGAGTGAGGGCAACAACATAGCCCCCGGTCCCCCTCCCCACCCCCCACTAGGTAGGAGTGCGGATGCCCAGCCCCCTCCTCCCTCCCTCAGGGCCCAGGTCCACTCACAGGCCCGAATCCACCACCAGAGGAAACATAGGCGGGGTAACTGTGGACGTCGAACAGGTGGATTTGCTGAACCGGAGTCTGGCTGGTGGCCAGCTGCCACTGCTCCGAGTGAACCTGAGGGACAGACGTCGGTCACGTGTGCAATAAAGACCAACTGACCGGCAAGTCCGCGCCGCCTTGGCTGAACTGCCTATTTCCCTTAAATCTGTGCCGTTCTGCCCCTCCGCTTCCTGACGTCACCCCTCTGCTCTTCTCCCTTTTGACCACACCCCTCTTGCCTTCTCCCAGAACCCGCCCTCTCTCCTTGTCCCCCCTCCCCCAACTACGCCCCTCTCCCTTTCAACCCCTGACCCCGCCCCTGTCCTCTCTGACCACGCCCCTCGCGTTTCTTTCCATAACCACGCCCCTCTTTCCTGGCCCCTTTTCCCTCTCCGCTCTCTCCCTTTCTTTCCCGGGTCTCCCTAACTCTCTCCTCTGTAGATACCTCCATTTTCCAACATCACCCTCCTTTCCCGGAAGTGCCTCCCTTCTCCAGTGGTTTGCCACTTCCCTCTTTAACCCTTTCCCTGCACCCCAACCTGGTCCAGGAAGGGAGACTGCAGGTGGAGGAATTGGGAGACGATGTAGAGAGCAAAGAGGTGGCGGTCGACCCCCTGTCCACTCATCGCTGCCTTCAGCAGAGCTTGGTGCTTGTCTACCGCCAAGCGGAACAGGGCGAGGCACTGTGGGTCCTGGGGTCCCCGGGGAGGTCACAGGTCATGGAAAGACAGGAAGTGGGCTTACTGCTGAGGCCTGTCACACCCCCGGCCTCAACCTAGCTTGCAACATCCCTGCAAGGCAGAGATATCAACTCTATTTTGCAGAAGGGAAACAGGCACAGAGAGGGGAAGTCATTTGCCCCGGGTCACACAGCAAGGCAGAATCAGGTGGATTCCCAGGGCTGTCTGACTCTAGGGCCCAAACTCCTTCCATTGAACCACAATACTTCGTAAGTTGGGGGGAGAGGGAACAGAGGTGCCTGGGGGGTTCTGAGCACAGAGGTTATATAGGGAACATGAAGAATGGTACAAATGAAAGGCACAAGGTCACACAGAGGTTAAATAAAGAGACCTACATTGTGGAACCTGGGCTCCCTCTTGGGTGCTCTCCCAGTGCCCTCTGCGTGACCTCCATTAAAGCATGTATCACACTGTGCTGAGCTGAACCACCTCTGTCTCCCCCCATCAGTGAGCTCCTTGCGGTCAGAGACCAGGCTTGGTTCCTCCCCTGTCCCATCACGGAGCTTGGACCTGAGAAGGTGCTCCTTAAAAGTTCGTAAATGTATGAATGAGTATGTGGAAATGACTGAAGCCTCAAACGAGGCCCACACCCACTGTCTTCTCTTTGTCCTCCATGGCTCTCACAAAGTTGCAGGCCTCCCTCGTGCAAGAACGCACCGTCTCTGTCCGCCCTTCCAGGAACAAGCGAGTCATGGTCGACTCATAAGTCAGGCAGAATTGACCCCTGTCCTGGGGACAAGGAGGAGAGGAGCCTGTCAGCTAGGCCCAGGAAGTCTTCACGGACTTGACCCCCCTCTGTCTGGACCTCCAGCTCCTCCTACCCATGGACATGTGATTGGGAGAGAGAAATCAAGATGGCGGACTCACCATGGCAATAACCAAGAAGTCATTAAAGGGGTCAATGCGGCGGGTCTTGGGGGCCCAGGTGAACTGAGGTCCTGAGAGGGGGTGGGGGTCGGGAACCCAACTGACCCGAAAGTAGGCCAGCTGCAAGGCCATCTGGATGAAGCTGTCTGAAGAGAGGTGCCAGCGTTTGATGAAGCTCTTGCCGAAGTGGGAGAAGGGGAAGACGTGGCAGTCGATGTTTCCAGACAAGGTCTTGGCTCCCCTCAGGGCTAGAGAGATGGATAGATGGATCTGCCAGAGAAGGAGGAGGGAGGAATGGCCAGGGGTTACAGATAGGGGTAGGTCAGAGCTGGGAATGGGGCTAGAAGTGGTGGGAACGGAGTGAGGTTGGGGTGGAATATGGAAGAGGGGACAAAGAAGGGAATGGAGCTGAAGGGCTAAAGATGGGGCTGGCAGTGAAGGTCAGGATAGGATTTGGGGTTGGGGATAGGGATAGGATGGGGAATGGGGTTGAAAATGAGGACTGAATTGGAGCTGGGGATGGGGTTGGGACTAGGTATAGGATGGGATATGGGTTAGGGTTGGGTATGGGATGGAGTTAGGGTTGAGGATGGGGTTAGGGTTGAAGATGGAATTGAGTTTAAGAATAGCGATGGAGTTGGGGATGGAGATGAGTTTGGTGTGGAGATGAAGTTGGGTTTGAGTGGGGATAGAACTAAGTTGACATCGGGGATGGAGATGGGATTGGGGTTGAGCGTGGGGTTGGGTGGTGGGAAGAGGGTTAGTATGGGGTGGGTTTGCATTTGGGGTTGTGGTTGGGATGGAGTTAGACTGAAGATAGGGTTGGGGTTTGAGGTTGGGGCTTTTTGGGGGATGGGGTGTGGGTTTGGTGTTGGGTTAGGGATGGGGTTGATTTTTCAGTTGAGATTGCAGTGGGGATGAGGTTAGAGTCAAAGCCAGGAATTTGGGGACCTGGAAGAGAGGCCTAGAAACCAGGCCTAACCTTGTCTGGAAGGTCCCAGTGCAGCCGCTGGGGCTGGGGCAGTGAGAGGTCAGGGTGCCCCTTGCAGTGACCATCTGCCGTGTAGCCCAGCTGAAAGCATTCTGTGGCCAGAGTGAACTGTGTACAAACGGAAGCTGTCAGAGTCCCTTCCTCCCTCTGGACCAAGGGACATCTAACCAGGGACCTCTTTTCTTAAGTCCCTTCTTAAGGGGGTCAGGGACAATCCTTGAGAAACAGAAACGTCTAATGGTCACAGGTGGGTTCTTGGGGTCATACTCATTGAGAGCAAGGCTAATACTAATACTCAGTGCTTACTGCCCTTGTACTTCTGACAGGCGGATAAAGAGCCACCAATGGCTGCCCCAGCCCTCCCGAGACAACCCCCGCCATGATCCTAGGACAGGAGAGAGAAAGCTGGGCATAGCATGGGCTTCTAGGGCTCAGCATTCCTTCTGATTGAGTGGTACCCATGCCCTGCTGGTGGTTAAATGTTTTAAATCAGTCCTGATGGAGCACCTACTATGGGCCAGCCTCCCACTTAATTTCTCCCTAGAAAGAAGGGATTAAGATCCACATTTTGACATTAGAACTAAATGAGGAGAAGAACCTCTCACTTTATGCCTTAGAGTTTCCATTTCTCTTTATCTTACTCTATGTGACATCTCTTTGTTCAAAGTCAATATGCAGAGATGACAGATGACAGGCAGTGTCTTGAGGGTCTGAGGTTAAATTGAATTGGGAGTGTCATTTACCAATATAATCAAAGGCAAATTCCCATTTTATAAACAATAAACAGGCACAGAAGACTCAGTGCTTACCTGGGGCTGCTCTCAAGATCTGGAAGCAACCTCCCTTCCCCTCATACATGCCTAATCCACACCCTGGATCCCAGCTAACCCCTCATGCAACACCACGGAAGACTGGGAAACCGGTGGGGTGCAGACACCACCCCTTATGATTTAGGTACTAAGTGACACAGAGAAAAGAGAGATGCTAAGGTTCTCAGGACTGGAGTGGAGCTTAAAGATAAAAGAAAATCCAACCTTTTCACCTGATGAAGCAGAAACTGAGGCTCAGAGGCGGGGAGTAACTTGCTGAAGGTCACACAGCAAACCAGAGCTGGGAGATAGGTCTGACCCAGTGCGAGTATGATACGGTTGGTCACACTCTGGTCTCAGAGCATTCTGGATTCTTATTCTCACTCTGCAACTTCTGGCTCTGTGACTCTGGGCAAATCACTTCCCTTCTCTGAGCCCCACATGCCCATTCATCAAAGAAAGGTCATAGGGACTTCCCTGGTGGTCCAGTGGTTAGGACTCGGTGCTTTCACTGCTGGGGCCCGGGTTCGATCCCTGATTGCGGAACTCAGATCCCACAAGCCATGTGGCACGGCCCCCCAAAAAAAAAGAGAGAGAGGGCTTCCCTGGTGGTGCAGTGGTTGAGAGTCCGCCTGCCGATGCAGGGGACACGGGTTTGTGCCCCGGTCCGGGAAGATCCCACATGCCGTGGAGCGGCTGGGCCCGTGACCTGTGGCCGCTGAGCCTGTGCGTCCGGAGCCTGTGCTCCGCAACGGGAGAGGCCACAACAGTGAGAGGCCCGCGTATCGCAAAAAAAAAAAAAAAAGAGAGAGAGAGAGAGAGAGAAAGAAAGGTCATAATCCCAGACACCCTTTTTTGCTGCGGGGCAACCCTGGTCTGGTCTCTGCCTCTCTCTGAGCCTCCGTTTTTCCTCTGACCTTAAGGTGCTGGAGAAGAAGGTCTTTGGAGATGGGTGGGGGGGGGGCAGCTCGCAGGGTGGGGCCGGCCAGCTGCCATACCTCCCACATGTGTCCTGAGATGGGGCAGTCAGCCCACGAGTGCTCCACGCTGAGGCCCAACTTCCCGTTGGAGAAGACGATTAAGGAGAAGGATTTGTCAAACCAGCTGCGGGGGGAGAGTTCAGAGTATTCACCAAAGAGGCCAGGAGGGACGTCGGGGGGCTCTCTGTGAGAACTCAGGGGGTTTCCGTGGGGAGATCTAGGAATCTGGACTGGGGTCCTGGTATGGGGAGCTCTAAGAAGGTGGAGGTACTGATGGTCTCTGAGATGTGTCTCAGGTTTGGAGAGTTCAGGGCTTTTGAAAGAATGTGATAAAAAAGTTCAGGGTTTACGGATGCTGAGAGCTTAGGCGGACTCTCCCAGGAGCCTCAGAAATCAAAGTGGTGCCTGGTGGGCATCAAGGAAGTTGTCTGAGGATCTCTACTTAGGCGGGGTCCCAGGTGTGAGGTCCTGGGTTTGGGGTGCCTGCATTAAGGTCTGAGGATTCCATAGTTTGCAGTTCTGAGTCTGAGGTCCCCAGGCTTGGGGTCTAGCTGCAGGTCTCTGGGTCTAGGGGTCCCAGGTTTGGCATTTGTTAATCCTCATATCTGGGGTCACTGGGTGTGAGATTCTGAGTCTGGAGTCCCAGGTCTAGAGTTTCTCAAGGTCTGAGGGTCCAGGTCAGGGGTTTGGTGGTCCTTAGATTTGTGGTTCTGGATCTGGGGTCCCAGGTCTAGCGGTTATCTGCTTCAGAGGTCCCCAGGTCTAAATGCATTGGGTCTGGGGTCACAAGTGGGGTGGGGTCCAAATCCCCAGGCTGACTCACCGGTCGTGGCCCCTACCGGCCAGCAGGGCATGGGCGTAGGCGTCTAAAGAAGCTGCGGGGTCCTCCCTGGTGAGCCCTGCGGGCTCAGAGTCGAGTGATACAAAGAAAGCAGCCCCTTCGACGGCCTCCAGGGCCTCCTGGGCCTGGGTCTTCAGGGACCTCCGCACCTGGGCCCACACGTCCCTGTCGGGGGAGTGCCTGAGTTCCGGCTGACTCTCTACCCTGCCCAGCCTCCACCCAGCCTGCAACCTCAAGATGCTGGCTGGGCCTCCGGGCCCCCAGATCTGTGACCCTCACCTTGGAGCAGCGGTCAAGGCCGCCAGATGCTCCTCGTGGGGGCAGGCAGGAGAGGGGTCGTCCAGGATTCGCTGGAACTGCTGTTCCAGGGCCCGCGGGGAAAGCAGGCCGCTTTGGGTGTGGGTCCCCAGGCGGAAGAATCGGCCCCGGTGGAAGACGGCCACGTGTCTGCTGTCACGGAGGTGGCGGATGTGGTCTAGGGGTGATACATTATAAGAATAACGTGGTCTGTGATGACCTAGATGGGTGGGATGGGGACGGAGGTCCAAGAGGAAGGGGATATATGTATACATATAGCTGATTCACTTTACTGTACAGCAGAAACTAACACAACATTGTAAAGCAGTTATACCCCCCCCCAAAAAAAGAATAACGACCTTTATTAGGCACTTTACCAAGTGGCTTGCACTGTCTGACACACTCCTTTAATCCTCTAGGTACCCTTATTACCCCATTTTAGAGAAGAGGAAACTGAAGCTCAGAGAGGGTAATAATTTGCCCAAGGTCACACAGCTTGGGAGTTACAGAGCTGGTATTTGAACCCAGGCAGGCTAGCTCCAGAGAGCGTGCTCTTAGCCACTACACTGTCCTGCCTCTATCAGTGAGGAGGGGAGAGGGGGCTCACCTTTGTGGACCCCGGGAATTCGCGTGGTGTTGAATATCTTCTCATACTGGGCAGAGCACAAGGGCCGCATTCCCATCAGCAAAGTCTGCAGGAGGTCATGGGCCCATGAACTGCTTCCCAGGACCCATGTGGCCTCATGGTCTCAGGACCACAGCCTCTGTCCCCAGCCCGCGGGGGCAGCCCTCTTACCGGCAGGATCTCCTGTCGGTTCAGGCGGTGGCGGTACAGGAGGAGGGCGTGGACCGCGTTCCCCGCACGGGCGGCCTGCACGGGAGTGGGCGTGACATACAGGAAGTCCTGCGGGCCGGTCCAGGGGATACCAAAACGCCTGGGGTCAGGTTTGCCTCTGATGGGGGCACTGACCCCAAACACAGGTCTTGATCCCAACAGAGGCAGGATGGTGAAATCCAGATTGTGATTGAGGTCACTGACCCTAAACCCCGCATTCTACCCAGACACCCCAACCCTAGACCCCAGGAACTATGAACCCCATCCCCGGCCCGGTGCCTAACCTCCTTCTCCCCTTCTCACCATCATATAATAGTTGCTATTCACCATCAGTGAGTTCCGGGAGCGCAGGTACACAAATTCTTCCCACCAGTCACTGACCTAGGAGTGGGGCAGAGAGACACACAGCTGCGGTGGCTGGGGTCAAGGTACGGGGGTTGAGTGGGGGAGCGGAGCCCCCCAAGACTTTGCTATGGCAAATAGGGAGGGTGGAGCTCAATGAAGGAGGCATCAAGATCAATAACTAGCAATAACCTAGAAGTCCATCGATGGGGGATCAGTTAGCTAAACCATGTAATCCTCGTGTTATGGAACACTTCACAGCTGTTAAAAATAAGTTACATCTGGGCTTCCCTGGTGGCGCAGTGGTTAAGAATCCGCCTGCCAATGCAGGGGACACGGGTTCGAGCCCTGGTCCGCGAAGATCCCACATGCCGTGGAGCAACTGAGCCCGTGCGCCACAACTACTGAGCCTCCACTCTAGAGCCTGTGAGCCACAACTACTGAGCCCGCGTGCCACAACTACTGAAGCACACGTGCCTAGAGCCCATGCTCTGCAACGAGAGAAGCCACCGCAACGAGAAGCCCGTGCACCGCAACAAAGAGTAGCCCCCACTCACAGCAACTAGAGAAAGCCCGCGTGCAGCAACGAAGACCCAACGCAGCCAAAAATAAATAAATTAATTAATTTTTTAAAAAGTTACATCTACATTACTGACAGAGAATGAGCACCAAGACAGGCTGCAGAGTGAAAAAGGCTAGGCACACAACAAGATATATGAAACTATCCCATTTTATTTAAAAAAATACTACTAAGGCCCAACCTGTTCACCAAGTGGATGAATAGACAACCAAAATGTGGTCTATCCATATGATGGAATGTTAATATAAAAAGGAATGAAGTTCTAAGTCTTCGGGGCTACAACGAAAACATTATGCTAAGTGAAATGACTCAGGCACAAAAGGACAAATAGTGTATGATTCCATTTCTATGAAAAATCTAAAATAAGCCAATTCGGAGAGACAAAGTAGAACAGAGGTTACTTGGGGCTTTGGGGAAGTGAGAATAGGGAGATTCTGCTTAGTGGACACAGAGTTTCTGTTTGGGATGATGAAAAAGTTCTAGAGAGAGATAGTAGTGATGGTTACACAACGCTGTGACTGTACTTAGGACCACTGAATTGTACACTGAAAAATGGTTACAGTGACAAATTTTATATTATGTATATTTTATTTTATTTTATTTTTTTTGCGGTACGCGGGCCACTCACTGTTGTGGCCTCTCCCGTTGCGGAGCACAGGCTCCGGACGCGCAGGCTCAGCGGCCATGGCTCACGGGCCCAGCCGCTCCGCGGCATGTGGGATCTTCCCGGACCGGGGCACGAACCCGTGTCCCCTGCATTGGCAGGTGGACTCTCAACCACTGCGCCACCAGGGAAGCCCAATACATTATGTATATTTTAATCACAATTAAAATTATATATGATATTTGTTTTATATATAATATTAAATATTAATGTGTTATGATATATAACCTATTACTACTTTAAAATTATATGTTATAAATAAAAATTATATACTTAAATATATGTATATATACACTCAGAAAAGACTCTGACCAAAGTGTTTCTCACAGGCGGTGGTGGGAGAAACAAGAATTAAAGGGAGGTAGTCAGAGAGGACTTGAATGTTTTCTAGATGTTTTTCTTTCTTCTATGTCATAGAATCGCGTAGAATCTATGAAGACATACATGTTTGCTTGCGTCTTAAAGTTCATGGCATCCTACACTTCCTTACACTTAGACTAGGCAGGATGTAGTTGTCATTCCCCGGAAATGTGCAACATCTTCTGGAAAAATCCATAAGTTTCCAGCGAACGGTAGAAAAGTTCGATATATTGACCTAGCCAGGGGTTATCTGGTTATATGCATACATAAAACTTCATTAAGCTGTACATGTAAGATTTGTGTATTTTACAATACTATATGTATAATATTGTGGCATTCCCTGGCAGTCCAGTGGTTAGGACTCTGCACTTCCACTGCAGGGGGCATGGGTTCAATCCCTGGTCGGGAACTAAGATCCTGCATGCCCCTGTGGCCTGGCCAAAGATAAATAAATAAATAATTTGTAACATTATATGTATATCATGTACCATTTTTTTCAAAGAAAAGCCTCACCAGCATCAAAGCTTGCTAAAGTCTGTGACTCAGAAGAAAGTCCTAGAGATAATTGTGGAGCAAGATTTTAACTTCCAGGAACCCAACTGTTGGGATGGGAGGTCGGGGAGGGGTGGGGCGGTAGGGGCGTTGGGGAGGTGGCGATGAATCAGAAAATCTCCAAAGAAAAAAAAAAACAGAAAGAAAGAAAAAAATCTCCAAAGCAAAGCAAAAATTAATCTGGTTTTAATAAAGGCCACTTTAGTGCACTGCACCAATGGCTTTAGGTACATCATAGGATCTTTCAGGAAATGCTACATTGTCAAGGTTCTTACTGTGTTCCTGACAGCACAGAGGATGAAGCTGTGCGGAAAGTAGGAAGATACGGACAAGTCTGAGTCAAAAAGCAATTGAGAAGAGATGGATTTTGAGCGTGAAAGTCTTAGGGATGCTTAAGCCAATTTATTACAACTTACATTTCCGTTTTTCTGAGCTTGCTTGGGAGTGATAGTTGATACAAATCTATGTCTAAGTAAGTCTGAGCTGTTT
This sequence comes from Delphinapterus leucas, assembly GCF_059928025.1. Classification (NCBI taxonomy): domain Eukaryota; kingdom Metazoa; phylum Chordata; class Mammalia; order Artiodactyla; family Monodontidae; genus Delphinapterus; species Delphinapterus leucas. Next base: position 7,340,012 of record NC_143148.1, read on the forward strand.
TAACGTATACAGTTGATTCTTATTACTCGCGGTCATTATGTCCTGTAAAGTGGCAGTGAACGCTGATTAGCGAACACTGAGCCATTGTTCCAAGGGGAAATCAGGGTCAGGTTCCTTCCAGCCCTGTTCCATCTCAGCTGGGAATGTGCGCGTCGGGCAAGCCAAAATTTTTGCCATCCTGCGCATGTCCGTGAATGACTATGAAAGTGCCATGAATACTGATTTGGGGTTACAAATACATTTTAGCAAGTCAGCAAATCTGCAAATACAGAATGCATGAATAATGAGGATCGACCTATATAATAAGTGATAAGAAAGCACTGTGTTAGACTTTATTTTCCCTTAGTTGTCCATAAGATAATGGTGTATGTTATAACTGGCAGTGCCTTAGAGGTACAATGAAATATATATAATATGGTGTGTATATACACTATTTATATATAATAAACAACACATATTTATATAATTTATATATTATATAATTGCTCTATTATTTATATGTGTATATATATATATTTTTTAAGAGCAGAATCTGGTCCAAGAGCATGAAGGGAAAAAAAAAAACCTTAAAACTAAGGCTTGTTGGGCTTCCCTGGTGGCACAGTTGTTAAGAATCCTCCTGCCAATGGAGGGGACACGGGTTTGAGCCCTGGTCTGGAAAGATCCCACATACCGCCGAGCAACTGGGCCCGTGCGCCACAACTACTGAGCCTGCGTTCTACAGCCTGCGAGCCACAACTACTGAGCCTGCATGACACAACTACTGAAGCCTGCGCGCCTAGATCCCGTGCTCCACAACAGGAGAAACCACCGCAGTGAGAAGCCCGCGCACCTCAACGAAGAGTAGCCCCTGCTGGCCGCAACTAGAGAAAGCCGTGCACAGCAACAAAGAACCAAAGCAGCCAAAAATAAAATAAATTTATGAAAAAAAACCCACTAAGGCTTGCATAAAAAGAATGAAATATTGCCATTTGCACAACATGGATGGACTTAGAGATTATCATACTAAGTGAAGTAAGTCAAAGAAAGACAAATATTATATGGTATCACTTATATGTGAAATCTAAAAAAGTGATACATCTGTCTCTTCTTCCTACCTCCACCTCATCACATGCTGCCTGACAGGTATTTGTGGCTTCCTACGGAATGGGAGGCCTGGAAGCCGCTTACAGGGTGACTCGCTTACTGGTTCTATGCCTCGGTTTCCCAAGGATCTCAACTCAGAGTGCGTTCTAGGGCTCTAGCTCCTGAAATCATAGTAGAAGCCCGTTTGGCGTCTTTGCCCAGACAGGGGAGAGGAAACAAGAACTGGGGGCGGAGCTTAGAGACTCGGCAGGCCAGAGGAGGGCCTGAAATGTTGGAAGGGGCCCGGAATTCCGGTTTAAATATTGGAGGGTTGGGGGCGGAGCTCTGGATGTGGGCGGACCCTGGAGGCGGAGCTTAGATTATTGAAGAGCCGGGCTCAGAATGCGGGAGCATGGGGGGACGGGGCTCAAAAATGTTGGCACAGGATGGACGGGTTCCAGAATATGGGAGAGGAGGGAGGAGCTCAGAATATTGGATCCATCTGGGGCTGGGCTTAAAATATTGGAGCGTGGGGGCGGGGCTCAGAATGTTCTCATGTCTGGAGTGAAGCTCCAATCTCCGCTGGGCCTGGGGGTTGTGGGCGGGGCGGGGGGGCGGGGCGAAAAACTGGCAGGGTTAGGAGGGCCGGCTCAGAACCTTTGCCTACAGGATGCTGTACTCACATAATTGGACGCCCACCAGGACTTGAGCTGGAGGTACCACTGCAGCAGTGACGCCTGCAGCCTCAGGAATTCCCGTGCTAGGGCCGCGGTCCAGTCGAAGTCCTCGTCGGAGAGGACGGGTCGGACAGACTCCAGATACTGAGGGGCAAGGAGGGGAAGACGGCAGGTCACACCCCACTGCTCAGCAGCCTCCCGCCCCATCCCCGGGTACCTGGCCCACCTTGCGCACGGTGTCCTGCACGGAGGGCACAGGCTGACGCGGCAGGGAGCGTTGGTAACTGAAGAGCATTGGGTGGCGGCCGGAGAAGATGCGAACCAGGGCCTGGCGAAAAATTAGTGGTTCATTAAACTCCTCACTGCAGCCCGGCAGCCAGGTGTCGGGGGTAGCGGGGTGGCAACCCACAGAGAGAATGGGGCAGGGAGAGTTTGAGCAGGGCTCTGACCCTCGCATACCAGCCAGGTCTTGGTGCGTGAGGACATGGCTCCGTGGGGTTGGAGGAGCCAGCCGTGGTAGGACAGAAGTAGCCTCAGGGCCACATGAAGCGTGAAGATCAGAGCTCCCCACAGACACGAAGCAAACAGCGCGGCCGCCAGGACCCCCCGAAGCCTGTGATGCTGTCCACCCCTGGGGTGGGGGGGTAGAGAAAAAGAGTATAGGCCTGGGTCTCCTGGCCTCAGAACACCCCTCGCCTCCAGCCCCACCCAGCGCCTGCCGTTCCTAACACTCTGACTCTGATCTTTTAGCTGTTGGAGGAATATCCTGTAGCATTAGAGTTGGTCAGAAAAAGTCCAGTTTCCTCATTTGTGAAGTGCTAGGTGTGATTTTTTTCTCGGTACACCCACCATTTCCTCCCAGGACTGCGGAGACACCAAGCTTCTAAAATCACTTCCCATGGAAATTGGCAGGTGCTTAATAAATAAGAGCTGGTATTTCTAGTGAAATATACCAGATCAAATTACACTGTAAGGCAGTGGTTCTCAATGTGTGGCCCTTGGACCAGCAGCATCAGGACCACCTGGGAGCTTGTTAGAAATGCAAATTTCTGGGCCCCATGATCTCCATCTCTTGGCGTTCAGGCTAGCAATCAGTGTTGTAACAAGCCTCCCAGGTGACTTCAATACAAACTCAAGTTCAGGAAATGCTGGCCTAAAGATACAGTAAATCAACATGTTTGCAAAGTTGCAATCAGACAGGCTGTGAGCAAACCCCACCTGGAGGACTCGGGGCAAGCCACTTCCCCTCTGTGGGTAAATCTAGCCTTCCTAGAAATTTCTATGTCTGATCCTGGATCTGCCCTTTGAGGCCGTCTGCACAAAGTTTGAACCTTCTTCCCCAGGAGGACTAATCCAAGAGTTAGAACCTGCCACTTCACCCACATCTGGTTTCCAAACCTTCCCCAACAACTATAATAATTCAACCACTCCTATTTAATAACCTCCTAGTAATGTACTGAATATTCCACATGCATGATTTTGTTTAATTACTCCAACCACCCTAAGAAGCAATTATTATTATTCCCACATTACAGGTGAAGACCCTGACACCAAGAATGGTGAGGTCTCTTGCCCAAGACTACACAACTGTCGATTAGCAGAGTTCATACTTCCATTAGTATATATAACCATAACTGGATATTGTCTAGTTTGCCACCATCCCCTTTAGCAAGAAGCAGCCAGGATGGAAAATGTACAGAGACAAGAGAGGAAATCACCTCCTTTTACTTGAGTCTGTACCTTTATTTATCTGACCCCAAGTAAGTCTCAAGGGTTACTTTTCTTTAAGGGGCATACATGCTGATAGAGAAACTTACTGGGTGGAGGGAAAGGGATTAGGAGGTTACTGGGCTGAAGTGGGAGACCTCACCAGTCTGGCAGCAACTCTTTGATTTTCTCCATCAGTCCTAAGGAAGGATCCAGCTGGAGGAACCAGGCAAGCTGGATTGCACTGAAGAGGAACAGCCAGCTGAGGGGGCTAGCAGGGAACACACCTGTGAGAAAATCGTTCTGCGGAGAGGAAAGGGCACCTATTCAATCCATTATCCCATCTGCTCAGCACCATTCTTAGATGTTGATTCAGCACTGAGCTGGGTGTACCAGACGCCGTGGGGAACAGACACATCTGGGTCTTGCCCCCAGGGAGGTCAGACCAGAATGAAGTGAGTACTAATGGCGATAGGATAGGGCACGTTGCTCAGCCTGAAGGAGTCAGGGAGGGCTTCCTGGAGGAGAGGTTACTCCCAGGCAGGACCCCGAAGGTGAAACTGTCAAAAAAGCAAACTGGTATCCCCTATACAGCAGGGTCCAGAGCTCAGGAGCTGGCCATGGGATGACTGAGGAATGAATGAAAGTGTTGGGTAACTAATCAGACTCCCAGGGAAGCATGCTAGAGTTGACTAACATTTCCTTTTAAATATTTATTTATTTATTTATTTATTTATTTATCTTTGGCTGCATTGGGTCTTTGTTGCTGCCTGTGGGCTTTCTCTAGTTGCAGCGAGCGGGGGCTGCTCTTCGTTGTGGTGCGCGGGCTTCTCATTGTGGTGGCTTCTCTTGCTGAGGAGCACGGGCTCTAGGCGCGCTGGCTTCAGTAGCTGTGGCACGTGGGCTCAGTAGTTGTGGCTCGTGGGCTCTAGAGCACAGACTCAGTAGTTGTGGCTCACGGGCTTAGTTGCTCCACGGCATGTGGGATCTTCCTGGGCCAGGGCTTGAACCCGTGTCCCCTGCATTGGCAGGCGGATCCTTAACCACTGCGCCACCAGGGAAGCCCCAAGAGTTGACTAACATTTAATGAGCACTTACTACATGCCAGGTGCCATTTGCAAGGCTTAACTCTTTAATTAACTCCCAACAACCCCGTGAAGTAGGTACTAAGATGTTCTCTTTTTACAAAAGAAAACACGTAGGTTCAAAGTCACACAGAGAGCATGGTTAAGCCGGGATAAGAGCTGCTGTTGGTTTTGGTATCACCACCAGGCCTCAAGAAACCACTCCCTCTCCTCTTCCCACATTTTAATAACCAAGAAGGCCTCAGAGATCATGGTTTAGACCTTGGGCTCTGGAGTCCCCACCCTCTGCGTTCAGATCTCTGCTCTGTCACTATCTAGTAGAGTGACCGCAAGCAAGTGACTTTACCTCTCTGTCTCAGTTTCCTCATCTGTGGAATGGGAACAATCCCAGTACTTGGCTCATAGGGCTGTCACAAGGGCTGGATGAGGAAATATTCCACAAATGCTTACTGCAGTCCAACAACAGTGACAAGACAGCAAGATTCCTGCTCTCATGGGGGATAGAGACAATACCTACATAAGTAAAGGCTTTAGTGAAGTGGGTCGGATGACGAGAGGTGCTATGGAGAAAAATAAAGCAGAGGGCTCGGGGTGGGGGGAGCAGAATGGTAAATTGCATAGCTCATAGCCAGGCACACTGTAGGTCCTCAGTAATTATGATGATGATCCCCTCTGTTGCTAAGCTACTTCTCACTGGAGATGTAGTTACTTGGCAGTCTCCCTTTGGCTTGGCAGGAAAAGGTTACTGGCAAATGTGGTTATTTTTGTTGTTTAATTTTTTTTAAAAGAAATTTTCAGTTCTTCTATCTAGGGCTCTGTATTGCAATAGAACAGGGGCATCCTAATAACAGGAAATGTCTCCATAGCACTTCCCAAGTACAAGGAGCGTCATTAAATTATCTCGTTCCCCTGTCACTCAGTAAGATAGAAATTATTATTATCTTCATCATATGGGTGAGGAAACTGAGGAGACAGGAAGTTTGAAGAACTCGTTGAAGGCCACATGGCCAGGAAGTGGTGGAGGTAGGATTTGAACCCAGGTTCCCTGGCTCCAGGGTCCACTGTCAATCACTTAAACCATCCGGGATGCCTTGTGACCCTAATGCACCAGAATGAACCACAAGGTACCGAACTCTGAAGTCTGCCGTATCTCAGAATTTCATATTCATTTGGAAATGATTTCAGATGACACTCAAATCTCCTGCCAATGAACCACCCACTAAGTGCCGGATGCCGTGCCATATGCTTGGCCCAAGTGACCCACTGCACATAATTCGCAACAGCTCTTTTGGCATAGATATTGAGATCACATTCTAGAAAAGCACCCCAGGATAGTGGGGCCTCAGCATGGACTCCAGAGCCAGACTGCTAATTCTAGCTCTGCCTCTACTTCTGCATCTTAGCAGCTGTGTGACCTGGGAAAAGTGAAAGCACCTCTCTGGGCTTCTGTTTCCCCATCTGTAAAATGGGACTAATGATAGGCTTACCTTAGAAGGCCCTAATGGGACTTCCCTGGCAGTCCAGAGGTTAAGACTCCATGCTTCCACTTCAGGGAGCGCAGGTTCGATCCCTGGTTGGGGAACTAAGACCCCACAAGCCGCGCGGCACAGCCAAAAACAAAAAGCCCTGATGAGGACCAGATAAGCAACAGAGTCAAAGGGCTTGGTTGGTACTGAGCCTGAGACACATTACTACCTAGTCTGATTTTAGAAATGAGAAAGCAGAAGCTCAGAGAAGTTACTAACATGATGGAGGCTACACAGCACCTATGTGGCATGTAAGACAAGAATCGCGATGCTGGAGTGGTCACTTCTGTGAGCCAGGCCTTCTGCTAAGACAACTAATGCTAACAACAATCCCTTGAGGCAGGGACTGTCAAGGTTCCCATTTTTTAAGTGAAGAAAGTAAGGTTTAGGGCTTCCCTGGTGGCGCAGTGGTTAAGAATCCGCCTGCCAATGCAGGGGGCACGGGTTCGAGCCCTGGTCCAGGAAGATCCCACATGCCGCAGAGCAACTAAGACCGTGCGCCACAACTACTGAAGCCCGCATGCCTAAAGCCCGTGCTCCACAACAAGAAAAGCCACCAAAATAAGCCCATGCACTGCAATGAAGAGTAGCCCCTGCTCACCGCAACTAGAGAAAGCCCGCACGCAACAACAAAGACCCAAGGCAACCAAAAATAAATAAATAAAATAAATAAATTTTTAAAAAAGAAAAGAAAGTAAGGTTTAGCAATGAGTCTATGGAATTACAGCTCTGGCATTGCTGATGGCACAGCCCCCATCTTGGGACCAAGTTCCAGGAGCTACGGCTTCAGGGTGGTTCCTGGGGTCCCAGACTGGAGAGGAAGGATGTGAGAGCTCCACGTGACCATCAGGGAGAGAGGCAGCTATGTGATAGAAAGGCAAGAGTTGTCATTATTACAATTATCAATTAATACTAATATGAGGATCTGGTGGGGGCCATTTGCAACAGGTGCCATGAGTCAGAAAAGAGCTTCAGAGGTGACTCAAATACAGGGGTGACAGTCAAAATATTCGACACAGCAACACCAGTCCAAATCCGTCTATAAGCATAGAAATCAGAACAGTGGTTGCCTTGTAGTGAGGGTGAGGTAGGGAGTGCTGGCTGGAAAGGAGCTCGAAGGAACATCCTAGAATGATGGCGGTGCTGTCTTGATGGGGAGTTGGTTACACAGGTATTATACAGGTTACAAAGATATTACAAAATTCAAGGACTGTACACTTAAAAACAATCTGTGCATTTTTCTGTATATAATTAGATCTTAGTTTAAATGTCTATTTATGTGTATATATATAAATGTGTGTATTTAACCACAGGTTAACATTTTAGCTGCTGGGTTGGCCTGAGGTGCAGGGGGTTCCAGGGGCGGGGTCTCTCTGGGAGTTTGGGTTAGTGGCTATTTATTCACTGGAGCAGATACACCTCTGTTTTAATAACCATTTTAACAACGAATATGGCCACAGAAGTGTGATCCACCCTGCTCAAATGTCTCAGCTTCCAGAGATCCTCCTGGGCTGCCCCCTGGTTTTATTATAACACCTCCATGCTCCCTCTTCCCTGCCTGCTTTATCTTCCTCCATAGCACGTCACCACCTAAAATACTCTATGGTTTGCTTGTTTATCTTCTTTATTGCCTTCTCCTCCAGCTTGATCAAGAGCTCCATGAGGGCAGATCTGTCCGTCTTGCTCCCTGCCGTGTCCCCAGTGCTCCAAACAGTGCCAGGCCCTTAACAGATGCTCCACAGATATTTGGTAAATGACGAACAATATTATAATCTAAAGCTAACACTTACTCAGCACTTGCCATGGGCCAAGCACTTGGCTCAGTGCTTACATGTAAGAATTCGTTTAATCCTCGAAACTGTCCTGTGAGGGAGGTGCTACCATCACTCCTGTTTCACATGTGGGGAACCTGAGTCTCAGAGCAACGCGCTTGCCCAAGGCCACAGAGCTAGTCAGTGGCAGAGCCAGGATTCAAACTCAGTCCTGGCAGACCCCATAGGTGTTCAAGACCTGTGTTCACAGAAAGAGGGTGTGACCAGCAGGGAGACTCCATATGTAGATGGCGCCAGAGTTCTAGAACCAGGGAGTCTCGGGCTGACCTGGGTGGGCCCTGGGTAGATGTGGGCATTCTAGGGCATTCTAGGGCAAGGAGTCTGTCTTTTCCAGAGCTGGGCAGCAGGGTTTGTGGTGATGGGTAACTAGACGATACAGACAGTGGAGGTTCACATCTCAGAACTGTAGGGAGGGTGTGCCACATACTGGAGAGGGTACTGGAGGTTCACAGCAGGGGCAAGGAGGGGCCTCTCAGACCCAGTGGGTAAGGACTATGGCAAAGAGGGTCCTTCAGGATTGGGGTGTGGGCTACCCAAGATGTTGATCAGGCCATGGGGTTCTGGAATCGGAAGCACCTCATTTAGAGGTAGAGATGAAAGGGAACGGTAAGGGGACTGAGTTCTAGAAAGTGGAATGAAAGTTGTGTTTGTGGGTGTGGGGAGAGTGGGAAGGGCTTCCAGGAAGTGGGTACAAGAGGTAAATGGCAGTTCCCAGTAGGTGAGGTTGAGGATCCCGGAAGTGAGCCATAGAGAACCCGGAAATGGCTTTAAGGGGTCCTGAAGTAGACACCAAAATTCCCAGAAGGGGTGACAGGATCCCAGAAGTGGGACCACCAGGATGCCGGAAGGGAGCCTCAGGCATCCCGGAAGCAGGTAACTGGATTCCCGGAAGGAAACCAAGCCGCAGCCCTCCTCACCCAGAAACGGGACAGATGCCTTTTCCAAGAGCGCAGTCCGGAGAGGTAGATCTCCTGCAACATCGGGGCACTGAGCTCCACTTCTCCCGCGTCCGAAGTCAGCGAGGGTCGGAAGCCCACGGCCTGGTGCGCTTCAGCCATGTCACGCTACAGCCCTGGGAGGAGGACAGAGGGTCATTCTCCAGACCCCCAGCCCCTTCTCCGCAGACCCAGGGATATAGGACGCCAGCTCACCCTTCCCTAACCACCTGAGGGGTCTTGAGGGTCCTGGCCGAAGACTCCGGTATCGGGAGGACTTCAGTTGGGGACCTCTGTGAACGCACAGAAAGGCAGGAGGGATAATTTGTGGGATAATAGCCCTTTTGCGGCTATTCTGAGAACATCGTGCGGGGACAGTGCCCCCCCCCCGCAAGGGCCTTTCAAGATTCGGGGTTCGGGGCGGGAAACCGGTCCAGGGTGAGTTGCGGGATCTCGGGAAAAACATTAGTCCCAAACCCATTTGAAATGAACACCTGCCGGACGTTGGCATTGTCCACTCCATTTCCGCTTCCCATTCCAAGGCTGGGGCTGGGGGGTGGGAGTGAGGGGGGATTTGGGTGGGGGTTCTCTATAAATTCATACGCTCTGGGGTAGCCCAGCGTCCCCTCCCCCCGCCCCCGGGCTGAAGGGGATGCGGGGGGGAGAAGCACCCTACTGCGCATGCCTCGCGGGCAGGGATGCTGAGGCTGAGAGCAGAGGCGAGCGTCGAGGACAAGTGATGGAGAGGCCCGCACTCCCAACCCAAGACACAATCCTCCAGCCCCCGCAGGAGCTCGGGCCCCTCCAGTCCGGCACTTACCACGCTGAGTCAGGGGTCCGCCGATCGGATCCTGGAGACCAAGCCCGAGTACACCCCCCCGACCCCCGATTTAGAGCGCCGGACTCAAGCCTCCCACTTGCATATGCCCAGTCCCAGTGACTATGAGTCCAAGACTTGGTCGATGGGCCTCCGGAGCACCTGTCCGCCTCCAACTATCCAACATCCAGGAACCCGGATTTCTGTCTAACGGGTGCCTCGCCGAGTATTCAAGTCCCAGGTTTTAACCCCGCCTCCTTCCAATCTTCTATCCCCGCCCCCTTCCAATCCCCGCGCTCAGTTCCCGCCCCCTTATCCCAGCGTCCAATCCCCTCCGTCCTTTCGATTCCCAGCCCACAGACTCCTACCCGCCTGATTCTCCACCAATGGGCCTCCCCCGTTCTACGCAGCACTTCTCCTCCGAACCCCACTTTCTTCGACTCTCCAGTCCACTCTTTGTCTCTTTTCTTTCTCTTTGAGGAAGGAAGCTCAGCTTGGAACTCACAGCCCACGCGCGTGGGAGCCAGAGTGAATCTCAGCCCTACCACCCAGGAGAGGGGGGAGGACTGCTTTGGGGTCAGGTCGGCCCACTAAAACCACCCACGGAAGATGCAGCTGCAGGGATTAAGTTGGCGTGGAGGTGCTACAGCAGATTGGATTCAAGTTAGTCAGAGGGACTTCCGTGAGGGGAAAAGTGCGTGGGTAAAGGTGAGGGGCTCAGGGACCGAGCTCAGATTGGGAGGCCAGAATGGGCACAGACAAGCAGAGACTGAAACATGGAACTCTCGTTTTATTCGGCTCTGGACGTTCTTTGTCCATGCTGGGTCCGGTGTGCACGTGGTTCAGCCCAGTCGCTGCCTGGGGAGAGCCCAGGAGGTGGAGTTAGGGGAAAAGAAACTTGGGGTCACGGCCCCGATACACAGATGGGTAGACTGAAGCCAGGGGACGAGCAGAGATGTGCCCAACATCACCCAGAGAGCCGGGCACTGCGCTGGCCTCCTTGCCTCAGGCTGGGGTCCTGGAGACGCAGCAGGAGTCTGGCCGCGCGCCGCCGGCGGCGCCCATAGCTGTGGGGATCCTGAGGCTTGCGGCCCGCCTTCCCTGAGAGCTCCTTGGTGGAGGCAGAGCGGAGCCAGTATATGATCTCTGGCAGGCGGTGCGTCTGGCACGTGCCCAGTGAACAGAGGTGCCTGTGCTGCTGGGAGACCTGGCGCTGGGGCCGCCTGGGGATGGAGCGTGAGAGAAAAGCGGGTTCAAACAATCCACTCGAGAAATGGAGCCCTGTGGGCGACCCGGAACTGCGAGATTGGCGGGCGCGTTTCCTGATCAACTTCCGATTCCACCGAAGCGGAAAACCGCCTAGAGAGGTCGCACGCCCCTCGCGGTCTCCCTCCGGCTCTGTCCCCGCTGACACCGGCGTTTCTCACCTGCCCGCGGAGTCCGGGTCCCCCAGGGTGGAGGAGGCGAGGAGCAACAGCAGGAGGATGTGGGCTGTCATCGTGGGGGTGGGGCGGGCGGGGTCCGAGAAACCGGTGGGTGAAGCGGCTCGTCTGGGCTGCCGCCCCACCCCCTTCCCGGGCCTGGAAGATGCCTCCTGAGCGCCTGCTTCAGTGCGAGGAATCCGGGCGTCCCCACTTCTCAGGCCGAGAAAACGGAGGCCAAGAGCCACACCACGCCAGAAGGGCAGGATTAGGATCCGGACACCCACCTCCCGCACCGCGGCCACGGAGCCCTCACGGGTCCCGCCGAGGTGCTATCTACGCCCCTGGGAAGCCTCGGGAGACGCGACCCCTTTAAGGCGGAGAGAGGAGGGGCGGGGCAGCTGACACCTGCAAGTGACGTCGCAGCTTCTGGCTTCCAGGAAAGGGGTGGGGGCGGGGAAGCGCTAGGCTACTTAGATGCGAACTCACCCACATCTGTCAGGGACCAGACTAGCGTTAAGTCTCAGGGGACAGGCGACTTCCAGAGAGGGGGCTGGGCAATGTGGGACACTGGCAATTGGGACGGGTAGCAAAGACAGCCACCTGAAGTTGTAGAGAGAGTCTGAGCCCTAACACCCTCCTGGTAGAAGAGGAATAGGTGTAGACGGGTGTGGGGTGCAGGCAGGCCTAGAGCTCCAGCTGTACTGAAGCAGGTGTAGGAGGGCCATGGAAAGAAAAGCCTGGGATTCCGTCTCCGGTGATCCAGGTCGTGTGGACAGAGACCTGGGGGACCAGCTACTCGAGAAAGGAAGGGCAGGCACGTGTAGACACCATGTCGGCAGCAGGGGCTGAAAAGACAGCCCCTGGGGAGTTGTGAAGCAGGGTAGTGGAGCCTCAGTGTGCATCTCCGTAAAGTGTGGCAGAGGGTGGGAACCCCCCGAGCTCCGAGCCAGGATGCGGGAGGTAGCAGGCACCCACCCCCACAAAGAACTCTATCCCCGGACTTCCCTGGTGGTGCAGTGGTTAAGAATCCGCCTGCCAATGCAGGGGACACACGTTCGAGCCCTGGTCCCCTGGTCTGGAAAGATCCCACATGCAGCGGAGCAACTAAGCCCATGCGCCAGAACTACTGAGCCCGTGTGCCACAACTACTGAAGCCTGCGTGCCTAGAGCCCGTGCTCCGCAACAAGAGAAGCCACCACAAAGAGAAGCCCGCACACCAAAACGAAGAGTAACCCCCACTCAGCGCAACTAGAGAAAGCCTGCGCTCAGCAACAAAGACCCAATGCAGCCAAAAATAAATAAATAACTCTATCCCCCTCCAACACAACCCCCCGACTCAGTTTCCCCAGATGGAGAAGGCAGGTCAGTAGTCACTGCCAGTCAGCCCTGGTTTGGCCTTGGAGGGTCCTGGACAGGAAAGAACAGCCAGAGAGGAACAATGTGTGTGATGGGGGAAGGCGGGAGAGAGAGCTTTCTGGGGAACTTAAGGGCCCAGCTGTGCCGGGAACCCACACCCCAGCCCTCCCCCAACCCAGCAGGGCAGCTGGGAGCAGAAGTCTGGCCCAGTGGGGACAAGAGGGACCAGGGCCTCAGGAGGCCCGAGAGGGAGGTGGGGGGAACAGACCCCGAGAGCCAGTGGAGAAGGCCCTGCGAGTGACCTGAGGGCAGAGGTGGGCCAAAGACTTGAGAGCAGGGCTGTGGAACCCCAGAGACGGCGGGGGTGGGGTGGAGGTGTAGTAAGACCCAGAGACACAGAACTGGTGACAGAGACCGGCAGCCACCAGCAGGCGCTGTCCCCACGCTCCGGGTGCCTGGCATCTCAGCACCTAAGGACGGAACCCCAACCCCACTTCGCCCCCAGGAAGCTGAGCCGTCCCAGCTGAGGATTTATTGGCGTAAATGCAACCATATAAAAACATAAGTTATGAAAAACACAGTCACGATGTGCCCGCAACCCCCCACCCCCGCCCCGGCCCAGGCCCCAGAAACCCCCTTCTGTGGGAGGGAGGGAGAGGAAGGGGGAGCCCCGAAACTGCCTAAGAACGCTGCAGCCCCTGGGCCCTTGCAGGGCCGGCCCGGCCGGGGTGGGAGAACCCGGATGCTGCCTCAGCGCATCCGGTAGTCGGTGGAACAGGACAGCTCGCACAGCTGGCCTTTGAAGTCCAGATCAATGGTGAAGTCCAGGTCGCGCTGTGGGGAGAGTGCGGGCGTGAGGGGGAACCTGGGACAGGGCAGGCCAAGACAGAGGGCAGCGGGGGTGCGGTAGGGAGGGGTGGCCACCCCAGCCCACCTGAGGTGCCGTGGGCCCCCCGGCTGTCTACACACCCTCCCCAGAGACCCCACACTGCCGGTCCCACTCCCAGCATCTGTCTTGAACCCCACCTGACTCCCTGTGAGAAGCTCCATGTGACATCCTCAAACCACCTAGAACCCAGCCACGCCCCCCACCTTGGGTGGGGTGGCAGAGCTCAGCTGCTGTCTCTTGCATCCTGATTTCCCCCATCAAAACCAGCCCCATCAGCAGGTTATTTTCTCCTTCTTTTACAAGAAGCAAACTTCCTCCTCTCAAAAAGCTCTGTGGTCCCACCCCACCGTCCCCACTTCCTCTCCTCCAAGGCTTCCTGGACGCCAACCCTCTTGTGCCCATCACCCCCAGCACGCTGGAAAAACTGGGACAAAGTCACCAATGACCTCAATGACTTTTGCCCTCAGTCCTCACTGCACTTCACCCCTGGCTCCCAGCTTCCTCCTCCCTCTCTGGGTCTCTTTCAGTTTCTAGTTTGCGTTTTCTCCACCTCTGCACTACTGACATCTAGGGCTGGACCACTCCTCGCTGTGGGGGATTCTTATCTTGTGCGCTGCAGATAGAGCAGCTCCCCCGCCTCTACCCACTAGATGCCAGCAGTACCCCTTCTTCAGTTGACACCCAAAATGCCTCCAGACGATGACATGGGTGGGTGGGGCAAAATCATCCCTGGCTGAGAATAGTTGCTTAAACCGGTTCTCATATCCCTGACTTAGAAAGCGGGCACACCCACACTGGCCCCGCAGAAGCTCCTGACTTTGCCCTAGACCTGCTTCCCCACCGTGTCTCAGGCTGATGGCAGCTCCATCCCGCCAGGTACTCAGGAGAAAAAAGCAGGGGAAGAGACGGTCCTCCTTTCCTTCCTTCACCCCCATACCTGGGCAAGGATATCCTGTCAGCTCTCCCGCGGGCCCCGCCCCCACCTGCTCCAATACCTGCCGGCCCCTTTCCCAGCTGGACACAGAAGTCACCTCCCACTGGCATTTACCACGTGACTGTCCTGTGTCTAGAACATGAGTGCCAGGAGGGCAGGGGTTCAGCCTGATCACCGCTGGGGCCCCAGGGCCCCCTAGTTTCTAGTAGGTACTCAATAAAACTGTGGTCCATAGACAGACCTGGGGGGCCCCCAGACAGATGAGGTCAGAGCAGAGTGTAGCCAGGTTGGCTGGCAGGCTTGGGGCTGAGGGGTGCTGGGGCCCCAAAACGCCTGAGTCTACCCCGCCCCCAGAGCCTCACGTTGTTCTTGGCATTGGGCCGCATGCCAATGGTGCCAAAGATCTCCTCGCCCGTCTTCACCGTCAGGTAGTCCTCCATGTAGAACACCGTCTGCTTCCAGTGCGTGTATGGGGACTCAGGGCCTGGCGGGGGAGGCGGGTCAGCCGGGCTCACCCGCCTCCTAACCTTCCCAGCCCACACCTTCCCCTCTGCCCGGACACCCCCCTTGTCAAGCCTGGGAGGGGCTGTTTCACGGGTGGGGAAGCGGAGGCACCGCACGCTCAGGTTGGCTGGCAGAGCCGGCGTCAGAACCTGGGTCCTCGATGTCCCCGTGGCTCCCTCTGGCCACTCCTGTCACATGCCCCACGGCCCCTGGGCCCCCGCCGCCCCAGGGCCCCGCCTCACTGGTGGAGAAACCGGTCCTCTTGTGGCAGCGGGTGAACTCGATGTTGAAGTAGGCCACCAGCGCATGCACGTAGTCGTTCCGCTTCACTTGCAGGCAGAAGGGGGAGGTGAAGGTCAGGTCTTCCACCTTGACAGTGTAGATGTCCACCTCCTGCAGAATGAGCCTCGTGAGCCCCACTCCCCGACCTCCGGCCCAGCGGGGAAAGCTGCGGGTGCCCCGCTGGATGCCCTGTTCCCTGCTCTCCCAACTCCAGCCCAAATTCGACAGTTCGACCTCCTACAACAACTACTGGTCCTCAGAGAACCGCCCGTTTTCCCCTCTCCACTGCCTGTACCCTGCCCCTGGCCACCATCCCCACCTCCGATGCGGCAGCATCTTAACAGGGTTCCATGGCTCCCACCCTCTCCCCCCACATCCCTTACTCCACGTTATCAGCCAGTGCGACAGTTTAAAAACAGATCATGTCACATCCCTGCTTAAAATCCTTTGACTGCTCCCCGGTGCACTCAAAGCAAAACCGTGACTCCTGACTCAGGCCACGGAGGCTCGCCCAGTCAGGGCGTCTGCCCTGCCATCTCCCTCTACAAACTCCCTCCTCCACCCAGTTTTGCCCGCCATGAGCATCCCAGCAAGATTTGATACTGTGGGTCAGGAGGGAGACCTCAAAAAATGATGGCTGCTGGTAGTCTTTATCAGGGATCCATGTGTGTATAAACTCACTCGTGGTGCTGGGCTTTCTGCATTTGGTGGCCCTGCCTGGGGTCTTAGCTGCCTGCCTTGGGCGGACGTGCCCTCCGGGAGGTGTGCCTTGGGAGCAGGGCCAGCCTACGTCACTGCCTTGCTCTGGAACCCAAGGGCCTTGCCTGGCTCACAAAGCCCTTTAAATGAAGTGGCTTCTCCAGGCGTCTAGCACCACCTCCAGCAGATCCGTCAGGCTCCCAAGACCTTGGGCAAGCAAGCACTCTGTGCGCCGAGGTCCCACGCACTGGCCCTTCTTGGGCTGACCCTGCGGGACACCCAGCCACCCCACCCCCTCACCTTTATCAGGCAAGCGTTGGTGACCAGCTGCTTGGGGTCCACCACATCCACCAGGGGCTCCTTGATGGCCACGTCTTTGATGCAAGACATGTCAAAGCCGTACACGTTCTCCCACCCTGGGGAGGAGGGGAGGGGTGAGCCCGTGGGGGCACCCGGCCCCAAGCCTTCCCCACCCCTCGGGCTCCTCAGGCCCCAAGCTCACAATGGATCTTATAGTCTTTGTACTGCCGGTCCTCGATGGCCGTCACATACAGCGTGGCTCGGTCCGGGAAGATGAGGCCGTCGGGTGCCTGCACAGTGCAAAGGAGCAGGGCAAGGGCATGAAGGATGGGGGGCCTCGGCAACGCTGCCCCACTTTGTCTCCTTGCCCGTTTTGTCTCTTTATCCACCACCCCGGCCCCTGCCCTGGTCTGGGCTACCAACATGTCCCACGTGGACTCCTGAAGTGGCCCCCTCACCGGTCCCCAGCCTCAGCCCTTGGCTTGCTCCCCGGATGGCTGCCTGATGGCTCCCAGGAGCATCTAAGTCAGACCCTGTCCTTCAGAGGTCCTAAGGGATCCTCAGAAGCACGCCCCCACCCCCACTCCCCTGAGGAGTAAAGCAAAGTCTCTCAGGGGTCACGCAAGATCTGCACAGGCCCCTCCACCCCTTGCCCCCCAGTGCTCCTCCAGATCCTCATTCCACTACAACTTTGCCACTGCTCAACACACAGCAGGCGCACTCCTGCCCCAGAACCTACGCACTGGCTGAAATCCTCTGCCCAGTGTGCCTTTCCACTCAGATCCCACACGGCTCCTTCCCATCCTCTGTTCAGGTCTCAGTCACCTGGGAGGCCTGCTCTGACTTGAGCACCTGGGACCACAGCCTCCCAGTCCCTCCCTATCCCTGTGCCCTGCTATTGTTCTCTTCCCAGCACTAACTCTCCTGACACTGTACCATCTCCCTGTCCCTGTCTAGCTTCCAGTACTGGCTCCCCTCTGTCTTGGCTGTGGGCCTCCTAACATCTGTGTAGATGTATTCAATCCCCTGTATTCACTGCCACTGTGGGAAATACCTAACATGGCTTTCCTTTCCTGCCTAGACCCTGACATATGCTCAACAAAACAGCCGAAGGACCCTGGCCTGCATCAGCTGCTCCCGCCCCACTGGGGGCCTCACCAGCCACTTGTCTCGGGCGTAGAGCACGGTGTTGAGCATCGACTCGTAGAAGAGGCAGTAGCCCATCCACTCGCTGATGACGATGTCCACCTTCTCCACCGGAAGCTCCACCTCCTCCACCTTCCCCTTGATGATGGTCACCACTGTGGGGCAGACAAGGGCACATGCCACCAGCCCAGAGGAGGCCCATCTGCTCGCCTCCCTTGGGGGGGATGGGGGATGGTCCAGGGCCTGGGGACCCCACTGGGACAGCCCTTGTCTTCTCAAGGAAGGGCTGGGGGTTGTATTGGGGCATTTACAAAGAACTCCGCGAGCTGAAGCCACACCCTGTTAACTTAGTTTTAAAATTCATTCATCATGGGGTATTTCTGAGGTAGGAGCAAAAACTTTATGTGGATTAGGTATTAGGTGACATTAAGATTTTGCCACTAACAGTCAGGCCTAAGGCCCGATGCGGAGAGCCCTTCGTCCTGGGACATGAGGCGCAGTCAGAAAGGTGGCTGACCCCTCGCCCGTCACGCACTGCACATTCGTGGGGAAGCTGCTAAACCATTCGTAGACGACCTGCTTCTGGGTCAGGGTTTCATACTCAGCAGAGCAGCTCCCTCGCTGCAATCTATTAAAAGTCAGGCCTTGATGCGAGGGTTTTATTTTTCAAAAAAAGAAAAATTAAAAAAAAAAAAAAGATTTTCCCACTAACAGTCATGGTCTTTGTTTTTTTTTTTGGCTGCACTCTGCAACTTGTGAGATCTTAGTTCTCCGACCAGGGATCGAACCCCGGCCCCGGCAGTGAAAGCGCCAAGTCCTAACCACTGGACCGCCAGGTCATGTTTTGTGTGTGTGTGTGTGTTTTAATTTATTTATCTTATTTATTTATTTTTGGCTATGTTGGGTCTTCATTGCTGCACATGGGCTTTCTCTAGTTGAGGTGAAGGGGCTACTCTTCGTTGCGGTGTGTGGGCTTCTCGTTGTGGTGGCTTCCCCTGTTGTGGAGAACAGGCTCCAGGCTCAAGGGCTCTAGAGTGCAGGCTCAGTAGTTATGGCACACGGGCTTAGTTGCTCCGCGGCATGTGGGATCTTCCTGGACCAGGGCTCGAACCCATGTCCCCTGCATTGGCAGGAGGATTCTCAACCACTGCGCCACCAGGGAAGCCCAGGTCATGCTTTTCAAATGGCCTTATCTATTAGAGACACACGCAGCAGTACTTATACAGTCGGAATTTGCTTCGAAAGGAGATATTTGAAGCTGAGTGATGGGTACTTGGGGATGCATTATATTAGTCTCTTTTAATAAAATCCCTTCAGCTTCTAGAATGCCAAGAGCCCTCACATCTGAAAAACCCACCATCTTCCCATGTTCTCTGCCCCTCAAACCTTGCAGGTGGGAAGGACAATTTGGCAGTATCTGCCCAACTTCCATTTTTGACCCACACGATCCTACCTTTATGAACTGACCTCACAGATACACTAGTTTGTATATGAGATTACAATGACGTTACACGCAGGGGGATGGAAACCTAGGAAGCGTAAATGCTCATCACCAGGGGCTTGGTTAAGAAAGCTGGTGTATGTGTAGATGATGTCAGCCATCAAAAAGCAAGATCCTCTCAACATCGTGAGAAGCGTTAAACCACATGATAAGCAGGTGAAAAAAGCAAAAGGCAGAAGACTTGTATTAATATGTATGAAATGCTATCTGTGTCAAAAACCAGCACGTGAACGTAGAAACACACACACACGTGTATTTGCTCATAGGTACAGACTTCTCCGGAAGGGACCATTGGCTGCACTCAGAGAAGGGCGGCTGAGAGGCAGGTAGGAGACTTCTTACTACAGGCCCTCAGATGCCAACCACGTGACTCTAACACTCACTGAAAAAACGAAAGACTGCTTCTTGCCCCGCTCCCCCTCCCCCCTTTTCTAAAGACTGAGGCACTGAGCTTGCGACTTCTGCACTCAGATTCTAAGATGACTTGTCAGGTGGTGGGTTCTGAGAAGGCTGGATTCTTGGGCTGTCGGCAGCCCAGAGTCCACAGAGGAGGAACGCCTGAATTTGAGTTCAGTGGCCCCCATCCCCTTGCCGAGGGCCCCGGGGAAGCTGAGATTACCCGCTCCCTCCCCACCAACCCGTTCTCTTCCTGGGCTCACCGTGGTCTAACTTGTTGGCTTTGACGATCTTCACCGCATAATCAGAGATACTGGAACACTCGATCTGGGGGCCCAGGAAGAAGGGAGGGTGAGAGCCCCCCCCAGTCCCACCCTCAGTCCCCATCCCCCTCCACCCAATCCCTGAGCCCCAAGGGGCCCCCTTTCTGTCCCCAGGCCCAGGCCCGCCTGCTGCCTAGGACACTCACCCCGATGACCTTGCGGGCCCCGGCCTTGGCAGCAAACATGCAGAGGATCCCTGTGCCCGAGCCCACGTCCAGCACCACCTTGTCTTTGAAAAGGTGCCGGTTGTGAAACATGGAGTTTCGGTACGTGAGGGTGCGGACCTCATCTTTCAGCATTTCCTGGAGGGGGTGGGTACAAAGATATCATGAGGGGGCCTGCATCCCCAACTGTAAAACAGGGTGCCCTGGCCTCCAACACACTGACCATTTCGAGAGCTAGAGCTCAGACCTCAAACTTGCTTTAGTCCCATTCGAACAAGTCATTTCCCTTCCATACGCCTCAGTTTCCCTATTTGTAAAATCGGACTGGGTGGACTAAACTCCCATATCAGCCACCTTAGGTTCTACCATTGCCACCTAAGCCCCTGTGAGCCTTGGCTTTAAAAAGTCCTCAGCAAGTTAATGCCACTGAACCGCATACTTGCAAATGGTTAATTTTGTTATGTATATTTTATAACAATTAAAAAAAGAAAAATCTTCACAATTCCATCCCAGCTGCTTTCTGGGACCTCAGCCTCCATCGCGTGCAAAAGGATTGATTGAAAAGCCTTCAGCACACTGGGCACGAGCAGCTGGGGGACAATCCCGCCGCCGGTCACAAGAGGGCGGCAGAGACCGGCAGGCCCTGAACTCTGGCTAAAGTCTCAGGCACACATGCGCGCTCCCACCCCAGCCTCCCAAGAAGGGCCCAGCAGTGAGCCAGGCTAACCTCTGTCTCCAAGGCAACGGCTGGGAGAGGCGACCCTGGAGCGTGAGCCTCGCATGCGCAGAGGGGAGGCCCGCTGCCCGGGAAGGCAGTGTGCATGCGTTGGAAATTAAGTTCCAGCCCTCCCAAACATTAACCCCCCTGAAGATTCAGCAGCCTTATGAGCTGTCTGTCCATACTCACCTCGTGGATGCCAAAGTGAGCATAGGAGTCAAAGTAGTAATCTTTGGACGTCATGTCCTCAGCGTTGGGCTTCTCGCTGCTTTCTGCCTGGGCACAGGAGACCTGGGAGGGGGCGGATGGGAGCAGGGGTCAAACCTGGGGGCTCCCCACAGACTCTTAAGCCTCCAGGTCCCTACTTCTCCCTGGAGTATAGAACCACCCTCCCAAACCGTACCATGGCAACCCTAAAGGCCCCACCTGCCATCTTGCCTCTCCCAGGAACCCCCAAACCTAACACCCCATTTTCCTCTTCCAGGACCCCCCCCCCAGAGCACCATCCAGGAGAGCACCCCTGATACCTCAGCCACGCCTACCATCTCTCCAGTCTCTCTGCCCCCGTCTCTAGCTCAGCCCACAGCTGGGGAGGGGAGGAGAGGGGAAGGCAGAACGGGGACAGACATAGGGAAGGACAAAGGGGGGCTGGAAATGGAGTTAAGGAAGTAGCCACAGTGTTGGGGGAGGCCAGATAGGGGCCACAAACCTGTAAGGAGTTTGTACTAAGTGTTTCCGGGGCACAGGGTAAACTGATTTGAAGCAGGAGGGATCATAGTTAAGACCACTAGAAAGGGCCTGATGTGTGACAAGATATGTATATGTGGGGAAGGGTCTCACAAAAGGATATTTACTTCTTCAAGAGGCGGCTGGAGGCTCATCCCATTAGCCAAGGTGGCTACAAAATTCTAGGAGAGAGTAACAGGGAGAAAGGATTAGCTACTGGGAGTGACTAGGGGAGGGCCAGGCCAAGGGACCCGGGCTCTTGGGGGACAAGGAGGTGTTTCCTACAATTTTGCTTTTTTTTGAGGAGAGTGGACAAATAAAGAGGCAAGGCTGTTTTTAAAAGGGTGTGGGGCAGGTGGGGGGAGTAGGGGGGAAAGGGGGTTCTATCCCAGCTGTGGCTGGAGAGACGGTGGCCTGCACCCACACTGCCCCTCTTTGGCCAGGCACCTGATGACACACCTCCCCCATCCAGGCCAGAGGAACTGGCACCCACTGGGCACACAGACACTGCCAGCTGTCACTCCCCCTCATCACCTAATCCCCCCAGATTAGGTGACACTTCCTGACACAAACCCCCATCCTGGGGTGCCATGAGTAGCTGGGGGAGGGTGGTTGGCAGGGTGTACCCACTGGGCACCTGCCACCTCCGCAAACCAGTCTCTCGTCTGAGAGGATTCCAGAAAGGAGGTGTGGCACACAGATGCCCCCACCAGAGCTGGCACCCCGGCCGCTAGCTCCTGCCTTGGACTCAGGGAGTCCCAAACAAAACCAGTGAGAGCCAACCTCCTCGATTATCACCCGCTGCCCAGGAGGGTAGAATACCAGGGAGGAGGCCAGACTCTGGACCCTCAAGCCCACCTACCCTCCATTCAAACAACCATCCCAGGCCCTGAAACCCCCCAGGTGTGGGGCAAAGTCCTGGGGCAACCTCTGGGGAAGATATTTCCTCCACCCACACAGGCCCTGGTCCAGGAGACAGCCGAGGGGGATAGGAGTCATTGGAGTGACCCCTAGGGGCTGCCCCACAAGGTATGCATCTTGCGAGCCGACCTCCCATTCCAGAGACTGCTACAAGGTAAGGGGTGAGAGTAGGGAGACCCCATCAGATTACAGCTTTTCCTGATGTAACCACCCTCTAGGCTCCAAGAAGCGTGAAATCACAGACATGAGCCCCTGGGCTCCAAGCCCCACCTCTATCCTCCCAAGCTAGTGAATGACGCGGATTAAGAAGGGCTGCTGGTGAGAGGATTTTCCCACCGGGGCGCATTTCTCAACACCGCCGATACCTCCGCCAAACAAGCCCCCAGAGCGCTTGAAACACAGCACCGAAACCAGCCCCATAGGGCTGCACGAGAATCAAACCTCACGGGACACCATTTCAGGCAACCAGGCTCAGGACCCTCAAACAGGGCCTCAGGAAAGGGGAGGTCAACTCCCACCCTCACAAATGCCCCAGGGAGAGAACGGGCTCCAGAAGGAGGTAAAGTTCGCTGCGTCCATTCCCTCACATCCCCTTCCCAGTACAGATTCTCCCTCCCCTCGCCCGGGAGGGCTTCGACGGGAGGTGGGCTTTGGGACACGCCCCATGAAAAAGATGTCCCTCCCACACACCCAGAAATGGCCACAAGGGGGTGCACAGGGCCTAAGCCGGAAGGATCTCCTTCAGCTAGATGCCCCCCCACCAACCAAAGGGAGGTCACAGGGGCATGCCCCATCCCCCTAGCTCCCAAAGAGGGGAGAATCCAGGGACAGGAAACAGGGGGTGGGAGGGGGGCCCGGAGGGAACCAATCCTTCGTCTTCCTACAATCTCAACGCAAGAGCGCACGAAACCTGGACGGATGCCTGAACAGATGCCCTGGTCCGGGAAGGGATTTGTTGAGAGTCGAGATACACTGCCCCTCCCAAGAGACTCTTTACTTCGCGGAGGTCCCCACGTAAGTCCCATCCCGAGGTGCCTGTCACGATCCCCGGGGAGGGGGTCAGGGGGCCTCAGAAGGAGGGTCGGAGCCTCCTCTCCGCCCCCCCCGGGGCGCCCCTCCCCCGGCCGGGGGCGGGGCCTTTGTCCCGCACGTGGAACCCGCCGGGCCAGCGGGCACGGCACACCACCTCCCCACCCACCGCGCCGCGGCCACGTGGGGGCCAGGCCGGAAGCGCCCCCAGCCCTCCTCCACGTGGAAGGGGGCAGGAGACCGTCGGAGCGGCGTGCTGCCTCAGGCCCCCGAAAGCTAGGGAACCCGCACTTCAAACGGTATCTCCAGATCCGGAGAATGCGGCGCCCCCTTCGTACAGCTGGGGGCCTTCAGCCCCAATCCGGCGACTTAGAGCCCCTTCCCCAAGACGGAGGCATAAAATATCGACCTCCAAACCGCCCCCCGCCCCCTGCCCCTGACAGCGCTCCAGGCGCTCACCTCCATGATGCAGTTCGCGGCCTCGGCTGCCGCCATCTTCACCCGCGCCTATTCCTCCTCCGGCCGCCGAGACCCCCCCCTTTCTCCGCACTCCCCCGGGACCGCCTTATACCGGAGGGTCCAAGGCCCGCCCACCGCGACCCCGCCAGGAGATCTCATTGGCAATGGAGGCGACCCGTCTGGGAATACCGTTTAGCAATTGGGTGAAAAAGACGCCCATCAAAGTCGAGGGGCCCGCCCAGTCTGGCGTGCCGAACCCCGCCCCCATAAGTCGACCGGGATGGGAAAGACTGCCTGTCTGTCGCAAGAAGTACGACTGATGATTGGGCAAAATCTACCGGGAGTTCCCGCCCCTACTCCCCCAGCACCGCCTCAAAGCTTCCCGGCGGACCCCGCGCTAAGCGGACATCTTGAAATAGAGCTGTCTATCACCAAAATGACCCGCCTCTTCATAGCTGCTATTGGTTTATCAAATCTGTGACGTCACGAGGCCTTTGGCCAGCCTCCGCCAAGCGGCCGGCCTCAAGGAGAACATGGCGATTGGCCCACGAGAAAAGGTTCCAGCGATTGGCTCAAACGAACTGTCACTCATCATCCATTCGGCGGCTTCTCACAGTCTGTGGGAAATCCAGGAGGAATAAGGGATCTCGTGCCCATTTTCCTGAGGGAAAAATGAAGCAATGAGAGGCCCAAAGAGAGGGAGGTCATGTCCGGGATCCCGAAGCAAGTCAGGAATAGGACTCAGGCGTCGAGGCATTGAACCCCTAACCCTCTACTTAATTGTTACAAGTTTTTTAAACCCAGTGACTCCATTCAAGCCACTTGGCCTTTGCCAAATCCCACCCCTGCCGGGAACACCCACCCGCTTCGTCTGGCCAACTCCTATACGTCAGTTAGGGCACAGCTTAGTCGCCACCTCCTCCAGGAAGCTTTCCTGGATCTGCAGAAAAAGTTACTAGTTGAATGAAGATAAATGCAACTTGTGGAATGTATCCGTCACCCAGAAAGTTCCTTCACGACTCTTTCTAGTCAACACCTCCCCCACCCAACCCCAGAAGCAATCACTTTCTGTTTTGTGTCACTATAGTGCAGCTTTTCCGTTTCTAAAATTTCGTATAAATGGAATTATACAGTATGTGCTCTTTTGTGTCTGTCCCTCACCATAATGTTTTTGAGATTCGTTCATGTCGAATATAATGGTTGTCCAATCCTTTTTACTGCTGAGGAGTATTCCATTGTATGGATGGATCACATTTTCCTGTTGATGGACATCTGGGTGGTTTTCATAGGGCTGGTATGAATAAAGTGGCTATGAACGATCATGTCCGGGTCCTTCTGTGGACGTACACTTTCACTTCCCTTGGGTAAACCTAGGAGCACATGGCTGGGTCATAGGCTAGGTGTATGGGTTTTTTGTTTTGTTTTGTTTTTGTTTGGTTTTTTGGCTGCGCCATGCGGCATGCAGGATCTTACTTCCCCGACTAGGGATCAAACCCGTGGCCCCCGCAGTGGAGGCACCGAGTCTTAACCACTGGACCGCCAGGGAAGTCCCCTAGGTGTATGTTTGTAAGAAACTGCCCGAAGGTTTCCCATGGTGTTCTACCATTTTGCATTCCTATCAGTGATGCAAGAGAGTTCTAGTGCTCCACATCCCCTCCAGCACGTCATAAAATCAGTCTAGGGGCTTCCCTGGTGGCGCAGTGGTTGAGAGTCCGCCTGCCGATGCAGGGGACACGGGTTCGTGCCCCGGTCCGGGAAGATCCCACATGCCGCGGAGTGGCTGGGCCCGTGAGCCATGGCCGCTGGGCCTGCGCGTCCGGAGCCTGTGCTCCGCAACGGGAGAGGCCGCATCAGTGAGAGGCCCGCGTACCGCAAAAAAAAAAAAAAAAAAAAAAAAAATCAGTCTATAATTTTAATGACTCTTGTAGGTATTAAGAGATTATCTCCTGGTTGTGACTTGCATTGCCCTGACGGCCAGTGTTGTTCAGCATCGTTTCATGTGCTTATTGGCCATTTGTGTATTTTGTTTTGTCAAGTGTCTGCTCAAGTCTTCTGTGTATTTTTACAAACAGTGTTGTTTTCTTATTCACAAATCATAAACGTTCTTTATAAATTCTGGATACAGGTCTCTGTCAGGTATATCTTTTTTTTTCCCCTTAATTTATGTATCTTATTTTTGGCTGCTTTGGGTCGTTGCTACAGCACGAGGGCTTTCTTTTTAGTTGTGGCGAGCGGGGGCCACTCTTCACTGTGGTGCGCGGGCCTCTCACTGCGGTGGACTCTTCTTGCGGAGCACTGCCTCCAGGCACGTGGGCTCAGCAGTTGTGGCGCAGGGGCTTAGTTGCTCCGCGGAACTTGGGATCTTCCTGGACCAGGGCTCGAACCTGTGTGCCCTGCCTTGGCAGACGGATTCCCAACCACTGTGCCACCAGGGAAGCCCGGTATATCTACTTTAAATTTTTCTCCCAATCGGTGACCTGTCTTTTCATTTTCTTAACGTTGCCTTTGAAAAGCAGAGTTTTTCGTTTTGATGAATTCCAATTAATCGGTTATCTGAGCCCAGGTCTTGACCCTACATTGTATGTTGCATGGATCTTTTTTTTTTTTTTTCCTTTTCTATTTCTCCAAATGTTTCAGCAGGGTGTTTGTTTCCTTTTACCTTTTTTTTCTTTTTCTGATTTCCAAGCATTTTAACCCAATTACTTTTGCTCTGTGTTGCTATGAAGAACAAAAAATTGTAACAAACTCTCTACAACACTAGGAAATAACCTAATGTCATTGGGTACAGAGTACAGGGGAGAAGTCTGAGCTGGAGGCAAAACTGGGGGAGTCGTCAGAGTCAAATTCTGCATTTTCCAAGATGGCAGCCACATGGGACAACTGAGCAATGGACCATGGCAAGTCTCAACTGAGATTTGCTACGGCTGTAAAACACACACCAGATTTTGAAGACTTCACGTAAAAAAAGAATCTATAATATATCATTAATATTTTTTATATTGATTACATGTTGAAATGATTCTATTTTGGATAAATGGGGTAAATAAAAATTATTGTTAAAATTAATTTACCTGCTACTTTTTACTTTGCTTTAATGGGGCTACTAGTGTATTCTAAATAACACATGTGGTTCATATTATATTTCTATTGGCCAGTGCTGCACTAGGTCACGGAATGGACAAGATCACCGGGGAGTTGGTGTGATTAGAAGTGTGGTTAGAGGGACTCCCCTGGCAGTCCAGTGGTAAAGAATCCGCCTTCCAATGCAGGGGATGCAGGTTCGATCCCTGGTTGGGGAACTAAGATCCCACATGCTGCGGGGCAACTAAGCCCGCGCGCCTCAACTAGAGAGCCCACGTGCCACAAAACTACAGAGCCCACGCTCTCTGGAGCCTGCGTGCCACACCTACAGAGAGAAAACACACACGCTGCAACTAGAGAGAAGCCCGCGCACCGCAATGAAGATCCCGCATGCTACAACTAAGACCCAATGCAGCCAAAAATCAAAAAAAATAAAATTTAAAAAAAGAAGTGTGGCTAGAAGACCTGAGTCAAACTGGAGAGTCAAGTGTCCACGAGCTGTGATGGTAGAAACTTACATCTCTCGCTAAACTGGAACTCGGTCCTTCCTTCAACTGAGAATTTGGGCAACATATCAAAATAGGATTAGCTCCTGTGCCTGGTTCCGCAATATAAATCACAGAGATTTGCATGTCACATGACAGTTGCTGCAGATACTCCTGTGGTCAGCAGGATTCTAAGATGGCCCTCATGATCTCTGCCCCCTGGTGTTACATACCAAGGAGTAGGTTGGGTTATATGACAAAGGAGATGGATGTCACTCCCTTGATTAGGTGACCTTATATGGCAAGGGTGAAGGGAGTTTTCGGATGACATTAAGGCTTCAAATTGGTTAGTTATTTTAATTAATTAATTAATTAATTTATTTATTTAGCTGTGCCGGGTCTTAGTTGCAGCATTCGGGATCTAGTTCCCTGACCAGGGATCGAACCTGAGCCCCCTGCACTGGGAGAGCAGAGTCTTAACCGCTGGACCACCCGGGAAGTCCCTCAAATTGGTTAATTTTAAATTCATCAAAAGGGAGATTTTCCTGGGTGGGCCTGACTTAATCAGGTGAGGCCACAGATTGTCCTGCTAAAACCACATGCACTGGGAAGAGGCCCCCGAGCCTCAGATGAGATTGAAGCTGAAACCTTGATAGCAGCATGTGACCATCCTGAGCCAAGCACCCCGCTAAGCTGCACCCGCGCCCCTGACCCAGAGAAACTGAGATTAGTGTGTTATTATAAGCCACGAAATGTATATGACTTGTTACGGTAATAACTAATCTGCCTCCAAATGTCATTCCTGTTCTATTTAGAAATCATGGTTATGAGACCCACCCTAGGTGTTTTTAATGAATGTGTTAATGAGGAGGCATGCCTATTTTTTTTTTAATTTATTTAATTTATTTTTGGCTGCATTGGGTCTTCATTGCAGTGTGTGGGCTTATTATTGCAGTAGCTTCTCTTGTTGCGGAGCACGGGCTCTAGGCACACAGGCTTCAGTAGTTGTGGCACACAGGCTCAGTAGTTGTGGCCCACAGGCTCTAGTGCGCAGGCTCAATAGTTGTGGCGCACGGGCTTAGTTGCTCCGCGGCATGTGGGATCTTCCCAGACAAGGGCCCGAACCCGTGTCCCCTGCATCGGCAGGCAGACTCTTAACCACTGCGCCACCAAGCCCGGCATGCCTATTATTAGGCCACTAATTTTTATATTAATCTTGAAAGCTTTGGGACTTCCCTGGTGGTGCAGTGGTTAAGAGGCCGCACTCCCAATGCAGGGGCCTGGCTTTGATCCCTGGTCAGGGAAAGAGATCCCAGATGCATGCCGCAACTAAGAGTTCGCATGCCACAACTAAGGGGCCTGTGTGCCGCAACTAAGGAGCCCACCTGCCACAACTACAGACCCGGCGCAACCAAATAAAATAAATATTTTTTTAAAAAATCTTGAAAGCTTTATTTCCACATACACTCGAATCTTATTATTTGTGCTAGTTACGTCCTATAAAGTCGCTGTGAACACTGAACTGGCAAACACCAAGCCATTGATCCTGGGGGAGATACAGGGTCAAGCTCCCACGAGCATCTTGTCACAACACTTTGGCCAACCCATCAACATATAATCAGGTTTTCTGTGTGTTTTCTGTTTAAAGACACGTTATTTAATATAGAGTTGGTCCATTCACAGTGATCTCACAGCCAACAGCAGTGTAACAAAAATTATCTACAACGAAGCTTGTCTAATTGAGGCACATCGCAGCCTTCGTGCACTTATAGGAACGCTAGCCAGCACTCCAGCGCTATGCTTGGGGCTCTTTCAAACAGAGAAATCACCACAAAAAAGCATAGAAATCTGAAAAACGTGGCACTAAATAGATTGCAGAAAGGACGCTTGTGTACAGCGTGAGAGCTGAAACAAGAAGGTGCAGTTGCCTCGCCTGATCTGAGCTGAAAGGTGCCCATCGAGCGAGTCAGATCCTTTGCTGCTCTGAACACAAGCACGCCTGCCAACAACTGCGAAAGCACGTGAGTATTAGTTTGTGGACTACAAATAAATGTTCGCGAGTAGGCGAATTCGAAAAATACAGGATACGCGAATACTGAGGCTCGACTGTAATTGGCTTCCTTTGTGATCCTGTGCGTTTCATTTTAGGCATTTACGAACATAATTCGGTGAAGGGGGTGATAGCCCTAAAAAGGTGACAAATTTCTGGCGGACAGGCAGATGAGGAGAAACCAGCAAAAAAGGCTCAGAAGGAGCTGTGTGAAGAGAAAAATGAGAAGAAGGTGGTGTTCTGGATGTCTTGTGAAGAAAGGTCATAGCTTTCTTCTGGAAATAGCTAGAAAGACTCCAGGACTATCAACACAGGATTAGCTGGAATAAATAAATCATGCAATAGGGGAAAAATATAATTAGCTGGAATCATATTTACAGGTATCCTCAAATATGCTGTATATTTAGGTGACAGGTGCTTGTAGGTGCCCCAAATAAATATTTCTAGAATGAATGAATTGGTTCTTTCCTCAATTTATAAACCAGAGAGGTCTCCGAACCAAATCTCCTCTACGTAGAACTTTAGTTCTTGAGTGAAAGGACAAATCGTTAAATACTTTAAAAAGTTTTTAATGTCAAAACATTTTAAACTTTTTTTTTTTTGGCAAAAACAGAGAGGGTGGGCACCACCCCACAGCCCTGAGTGGAATAGGAAGGCTTGGAAAAAGAGTGCAGGGACATGAGGTCCAATCTTGTAGCAGCTTCTGAGGAAAAGCTCAGTCCAGGGGTAAGTTCAAGTCCACAGGTGAAACTGCCAGGACGCCCCCCTGGAAGGGAAAAGTGGCAGAGCCCCATGAGCAGAGAGGCGTCCTCCACTCACAGCAGCATCCACACCAGCCCAGTGAGAGCAGAGACGGGGAAGGCAAGCAACCAGAGAGGGGGAGGGGAAAGAGACCCAGAGAGAGGTGGACAGGGATGAGGGATGGAGACCCCAAGAAAGGCTCAGAGACTTGGGGTGGATGGGAACAGAGTCCTAGAAGGGGCGGGGGGAGACAGAGCCCCAGAGTGGGTGGACAGAGACT
Organism: Delphinapterus leucas; assembly: GCF_059928025.1. Lineage (NCBI taxonomy): Eukaryota > Metazoa > Chordata > Mammalia > Artiodactyla > Monodontidae > Delphinapterus > Delphinapterus leucas. The sequence goes on from NC_143148.1 coordinate 7,370,064, forward strand.
CAAAGACGGGGAACAAACAGGGTCCTGGAGCTTTAATGATAAAGAGCCCTGGCTTTGTGTTAAAGCCCTAACTCCAATCCCCCACCCTGCATAAGGGACTTTCCCTCAGTCTCCATAAAACCAGGATAATAATCGAATCCCGTAAGGTTGTTGTGGGGTTTCAATGGGATCATTCCACTAAAGTCCTTGGCTGAGTACCTGGCCAAGCTTACCTGATATCATTCCTTAACAAATAAAATGATTTTACAAATAAACCAGCTTCTGCTCTGAGCTACAGACACTAATATCGACTGTCCCGTCATATGTTGCTTTGAGGTCTCAGGGGTCTCTCTCCCTTAACTGGACCACCTCCAATCACCTCTGCCTCTTCTCCAAACCTGCTCCCCACCTTCGCCTCCACTCTGCTCTTTCTGGTTCCAGAGGACATCAGATGTAGCCCTGCAGCTGCTCAGGCCAGCATCTTTGGCATCATCCTTGACTCCCGTCTCCCATCCACTCCATGAGCAAAATCTGTCAGGTCTACCTCCAAATTAAATCCAGAATTCTCTACTACCCCGACCCTGGTCTGATCCACCCTAACCTTCTCCCTGGACCAGCCCAGTCACCCCCTTGGGTCTTTGCCCCCTACAGTATTCTTCATACGGCCGCCAGAGGGCACCTGTGACCACCCAAGACTGCTCGCATCCGTCTACTCTGAGCCCTCCTAGGACTCCTGGCTCACTGAGTCAAAGTGCAAGTTCTTACCTTGACCACAAGGCCTAAAGCCTTGCATGATCTGGCCGCCCCTCCTGCTTTCATCTCCCACCCTCTCCCCCTCACTCACACTGCTCCAGCCCTACTGGCTGTCTCTCTACTCCTCAAACGCACCTAGCCAGCTCCTGCCAGTCTATGAAGCAATGCTTACATTCTGAGAGCCTGGCAGTGATGAGGCAGGTAAGTGAGATGGTGCCCATTGAGCGGCGTGAGATTGGTATTCAGGGAGGCGGGGACAGTTGCCTAGGTCACACAGCCAGTACAAAGGAGCTTAATCCAGCTCTGAGCCCAGCACTGGATTTAAAGCGGTGAGCAAGCAAGGTAAGGGGATGGTGTAGAGGTGGCTGCGATTTTAAATGGGGATCAGGGAGGGGCTCGCTGAGAGAGATACCTGAGCAGAGCGGCAGAGGAAGCAAGGCAGGGGGATACCAGGCAAAGGGCATTCCCGCAGGCAGTGCTGCACAGGCAGACAGTCACCAGATACTCACATAAATGTCAAGTACTTACAAGGATGATCCCATTTTAATCCTCACAATAACACTTTGAGGTAGGTATACAATTCTCCTCCCTTTACGGATGAAGAAGCTTGTTTCTAGCTCATAAGTGTTAGTGTATACCAGAGTGGTTTAAGCTGGGCATAGCATCTGCACTGATCACTACAGTGCCTCATGTACATTAGGTGCTCAATAAACACAGAACGGATGAATGGTGGAGCTGGGAGAACACCCGTGATGTCTGAAAGGAAGCCTAAGAGCCTCCCCGCCCACCCCCACCCCCCAATACACACACATACAATTACAATTACAGTTAGGTAAAGGGAAGCCCAGAGAGGCTTTAGCGGCTCACCCAGCCCCCGTGGGCCTGGATCCAGGGCGCAAAGCTGTGCACGTGCTCTACGCTGAGACCGGCCAGGGTGCCCCCCAGCCTGGCCACGCGCCGGCTCAGCTCCATGGCCAGGGCCAGGCGGGCCAGAGGCTCCGGGGAAGGCGGTGGGGGCCCGGGGCATGGCAGCGAGGGGCGTGCTTGGCTTGGGCGAGGGTTGCCCTCCCGGCTAGAGAAGAGCTCCACTAGGCGGCTGAAGGAACCAGCAGAGAGGCGGGCCAGCTTGCGCCGCAGGGCGGGGTCTGAGGCCAGCTGTGGGGCGGGGAGGAAGAGGCAGGGTCTGCCTCAGTCACACCCTCGTAGCCAGCCAATGGGAGGCTGGGAGGCGTGGCTTCAAGAGCTCTAGCTATAACTGACGCCCTAAGCCACGCCCCTATCCAGCACATCTGCCAATCACAAACGAGACTATATGATCTCGGCCAAACTACTCACAGCAAGATGGCCTAGAACCGGAGAAGCCAAGCCACGCCCCTGACAAGGCCTCGACAGCCAATCAGGACCAAGCCCTGTATTAGCTGTGTTCTAGCATGCTAACATTCTAGCCACGCCCCTGTGGGCTTCCCCGAAGGCCAAGCCTGTGACGGCAACCTTGCCTTCTACCAGACAATGAATATTATAAGGCCATACACTTTGCCCAAGCTCCTGACCCAACCTGATTCCAGGACACAGTCACAAGCCACACTCCCTCCGGCAGTCCATTTCCCCCATGTTCTAAGCAACGTCCCTATATAGTCAATCAGGGCTTCAGATTTTAGACAGCTGTCTTCAAGCTACCCCCTCCTCCCTTTCCCATCACCATACATTCCCTTACCGACTCACCTCCTCCAATCTCCTTCCTAGAACAGTTTCTGGTGGCCACACCCCTCTGCCTTCATGCCACGCCCCTTTGACGATCAAAGAAGTCACTAATTTAAAGTATTGCCCTGGCTTACCTGTCACTCACGCCTTCACTGAAGCCTTGTCCCACCTTCTCCCCACCTGACCATCCAATGACAATGCAGATCCAGCTTCGGGTCCCAGTGCGGAACCATGCCGCAACTCCTATCCTAGCTAAGGGATGGAACAGACCACCCATCACCTTCTGGTTGATGACTTCTGCCTCTTCCTCCAGCAAGGCCACCAGCTTTCGCAGCAGGGCTTCCTTCTCTGTGGGTACGTGACCCTGTAATTCTGGGGGGCAGAAGAGAATTTGGCTGGGAGCAGAACCCTGGCGACCCTTCTACCCTCATCCTTCTCCAGGGCCCCTCTGCACCTCACCTGGGCTAGGTGGGGATTTCAGTTGCTCTTGGACCAGCTGTTCCAGCCGCTGGGCCACCAGGGCATAGAAATCTGGAGTAGCTGGGCCTGGGATGAAAAGAGCCAATGATGGGACTTCAGGACATGAGGAACTTAGGGATTCTCTCCTCCCAACCATCTTGCCAGGTAGCAATGATTTCCATTTCAGAATGGGATAAATTGAGGCCCAGTGAACAAACTTGGTAAAAGACCCTTTTACTTTTCCCCAAATTGGACTTCGAAGGTTTGAGCCGAACTGGACCTTGAAGATTATCCCATCTAAGGAAGGCAACACATGGCACTCCAGCTATTACCACTCTATCTCTTGCCCATTTCAGGCAACAACTCATCACAGAACTCTTCTCCCCAGCTGTGAAATCCTCTCCAAGTGAGCACTCCCAGTAGCCATTGCTTGTCTATCCAGTATCACATATGAGAAGAAACCTACTGGTCACTCTTGATCAAGTCCAGTATCCACCCCCCCCATTCCTACTTTGCTACTGGAGAAAAGGACTTATGTAACCAAAACAGCCAGGGAATTGTGACTGGAAATCAGGTTTCCTGCCTCCCTATTGGGGGTACTGGTGGCTACAAAAGTCTTAGGGGCAAGGAAGCATGTGTAGAAAGAGAGATAACAAATACAAAGGCACTAAAACGAAGTGAGAGAGTGGCATGGACATATATACACTACCAAATGTAAAATAGATAGCTATTGGGAAGCAGCCGCATAGCACAGGGAGATCAGCTCGGTGCTTTGTGTCCACCTAGAGGGGTGGGATAGGGAGGGTGGGAGGGAGACGCAAGAGGGAGGGGATATGGGGATATATGTATATGTATAGCTGATTCACTTTGTTATACAGCAGAAACTAACACACCATTGTAAAGCAATTATACTCCAATAAAGATGTTAAAAAAAAAAAAGTAAAGAAAGAAAGAAAGGCACCCAAAGCCCTCCTGAAGCCTGCTCACAGAATTGACAGATAGTAAACCAACTGGGGGTCGGGGGTGAGGGTAGGTGCTGGAGATCCCCCACAGCTACCCCCTTAGCTGAGTGGTCCTGAACTCGTTTCTTATCCTCTCTGTGCTTTAAGAATCAAAGCTGCCAGTTCTTGGGTGATCGAGGGAAATCTCTTACCAGGCTCTGAACCATAGCATGGCCGGAGGGGCAGGGAGCAAGGCCGAGGGGACTCAGGGGGAACTGCTCCTCGCCCCAGGGAGCAGGGAAGACATCTTCGAAGGCGGCTCAGGAAGTCTGTTGGCTCCTCTTGGGCAGGGCTCCTGGGGAAGGGGACCTCAGAGAGTGACCCCAAAGGCCCTTTGCAAGCAGTCCCTTTGTCCTCCCACTGAGGGCCTTTCCCTGCAACCCCCAGGACAAGGAGTGGAGCCAGATATAAAGAGGGGGGGAAAGGAGACAGATTGAGTCCAGGAGCAAGAGATGGAGAGGGCCCCAGCCCAAATGCCGTTCCCTGAGGGAGGAGGGCAACTCCTCTTACCTGGGTGGGGTCGGAATGGGAGACCCCGCAGCCTCACCCCTACTTAGGAAGGCAGCTAGGACCCTCAGCGTGTCCTCTCGGAGCCCCAGTTCTTCCGAGCCTGCCATGGGGGCACCTGTGAGAGAGGGAGCTGGAGGATGGGCTCCAGGGTTCAGCGGGAAGTAGGGGCTGGGGACCCAAATTCCTAGTCCCCGAATGAGGAGGGGGCCAGGACTTGTGAGTCCCCAAAGAGGGAAGGGGCTGAGGGTCTGCATTCCCAGGTCCTTTACGAGAGTTGGGGGTCTGGGGGCCCAGACGCTTAAGTCTCCAGATGGAGAAGAGGGATGAGAAGGAAGACACCTTGATCCTGGGAGAGGAGAAGGCTAGGGATCCGGATTCTTGGGTCTAAGGGAGGAGGGGCTGGGGGCCTGGACTCTTGAGTTTTCGGAGAAGGGGGCTGGGGGTGTGAACTCTTGAGGCTAAGAGAGAAGGGGGCGGGGGCCTCAGACTTCTGAGTCCCCGAGGGAGAAGGGGGCTTGGGGACTTCTTGATTCTGAAGGTATATGCCAAGCTGCTCACGTCCGTAGATGGTCGAGAACTACCAATCCCAGCAGGTTTCATAGCAAACATTCCCCTCCCTCCGTTACTGGTTCGCCTCGCAGCCTGCTGGGAGGTGTAGTTCCACTCTCTGAGGCTAGCGTTTGGGAGACCCAGGACACTCGGATGTCGGAGAAGCGGGACTGAGTTGCCCCCTCCTGGATCCCGGCTCCCTCTTCTTTCCTCCTCACCTAGCCCTCGCTAACGTCCCGCTCACCTGGTCCCGGGCCCCGCCGCCGCCACCTCCTCCACTGAACTTGTATAAACTCTCTTTTCTTAGGTCAACTTTCCCGCGCCTGCGCACTGGGCCGGGTTGGTGACGGCCCAAACGTAGAGGGGAGGAGCGTTGGGTCCCGCCTAATTTGCATGTGACGTTCCCAGCATGCCCGCGGTCGGAAGGCCTAAAAAGGGCATGGGGTTGGGGGGCGACGCCCGCGCTTACCGAGCAGCCTCTTTGGTTTTGGAGTCACCCATACGACTGTGAAGTCGTTTTTATTTCAGGAAATCGATAGAAAAGGAAGCCCCACCTCTAAAGCTCAGCCGACCGGAAGTGAGTTGTGCAGCTGAGAGTTCGAGAGGTACGAGACCCCAAAAACAGACGTGGTTGGAGCACTCTGCGCGCCCCGACCCACCACATAGGAAACGTAGGTAACTGGGGAGTAGGTGGCGTCCAGAGGTGAGGAATCGGAGAAAGGGTGGGTCTACACTGACAGTGGAGAAGGGCGGTTGTGTAGTCTGGGGGAAAGTGAAGCAAGAAAGAAAAAAGTGAAGCAATGACTGGCGCTGAGATCGGCTGTAAAAAAAGCAAACGTAGAAGTAGCGGAGAGGAGGCGTCTACACTGGGGGATCTAGGGGAGAGATGGACGGACTGTAAGAATAGGAGGCAGTCCACTCTAGAAAGTGGGGACGTGCCCTGGAGGAGGGAGGCTGTCTGTTTGGGAGGGATTGTGGATGGTCCACTGTGGGAATGGGTGAGGGGATCATCGGGACGGGGTTGAACTGTGAAAGGGGGTCTACCGTGGGGTAACTGCGGGAGGTAGCGGTCTACAGGTCACTAGCGTCTGTATTGCAGTAACTAGAGGGAGGGCTCTACCCTGGAAGTGGGAGTACCTGCCTTGGGTGATGGGGGAAGAACGGGCTTTCAATGGAAGAGGGAAGGTGTACACGGGCGCAATTGAGGGAGGTAGAGGTATCTACCTACACAGAAGAAGCTGGGGAAAGGAGAGGGGGGTGTAAAATGGGCTTGGGAGGGAGTTCTCGCTGAATTAGAAAGCCTCGCTGGAGGATGGGAGAAGGTCTCCTGTTTGTACCCCAGTAAACTATAGGTGAGAGACCTGCGCCGTGGCCCGTGAGGGAGGTCTGGGTGCGGAACCCCCGCACGGGGTGGGCCTGGGAGGCCGCCTGTACCTAGGACCTGTTCTCTGCGCGCAGGCCAGACCATGGGAACACAAAAGCCTCGCATCCTGCCCTGGCTGGTATCTCAGCTGGACCAGGGGCAGTTGGAGGGCGTGGCCTGGCTGGATGAAAGCCGCACGCGCTTCCGCATCCCTTGGAAGCACGGCTTGCGGCAGGATGCCCAGCTGGAGGACTTCGGCATTTTCCAGGTGCGGGCGCGCCGGGCGGGGTGGACTCCGAGGGGGCGGAGGTGCACTCCCAGGGGGCGGGGCCTAGAAGGCGGGATTAGCAAGCATGGAGAGGCCTGCTCTCATTCTGACAGACTGAGGTGGGTGGAGTTAGAACGGGAAGGGGTTTAGTTAGTAGGATCCAAGGACTGGTGTCGGAGAGCAGTCAGGATTAGAGCTGCCAGGTTCCGGTAACGGAATCGGGAAAGTGAAGGAAATGCATCCTGGGGAGTTCGGGCCCTCCGGGGTGAGGCTCTTGGTTGTAGAATTTCTGGGGGCCGGTCTTGGAATATTAGAGGCGAGACTTGGCCCTGAATCTGAGGTTTCTTACCACCAAATTAGGATACACCGGTGGTGGTAAGCCGAGTTAGAGTGCGAGGGGGCGGGGTTATTACAGAGGGTATCCTGGGGCAGGTTGGTGGCAGAGTTAGACACTCATTAGGACCTGGAAGGCTGGCTTAGAAAGCAAAGGTTTTTGAAGGGTGGTGGTAGGGGGATTCGGGGCGCAGAGAATCTGAGAGTTTGGGGATGGAACCTTGCCAAGTTAGAACGTGTCGGGGGGGGGGAGGACGGTGTTAGGACAAGAGGAGACAGGGTTGGGACCCCTGGGGCAAGGTCTAAGTCATCCTCTCCACTATCTTGGTACCACTGGTCCCCTAGGCCTGGGCTGAGGCCAGTGGTGCCTACACTCCTGGGAAGGATAAGCCGGACCTGCCCACCTGGAAGAGGAATTTCCGGTCCGCCCTGAACCGGAAGGAAGCGTTGCGTTTAGCAGAGGACCACAGCAAGGACCCCCACAACCCGCACAAGATCTATGAGTTTGTGACCTCAGGTGTGCTGGAAGTGAGGCTTCACTTAGAGGGATGGGATTTCGACTGTCCCTAGCGCCCCCACTCCACTTCCCACCTTTCTCCACAGGAGTTGGGAACTTAGCTGAGCCAGACACCTCTCTAGACACCAATGGCAGATGCAGTACCTCTGATATCCAGGTAAGAATGCGCCCCGACCATCCTGCTCTCTGCCCCATCCACTCTCTGCGTCCTCATGGGCCTATTCAGGCCTCATCTTCTTCCCCTGCACCATCACCCCAGGCTCCATTCTGTCCCCTGCAGTCTGTCCCCAACCTGACTCAGTGCTGACCCTGTCCCCCCACCCCCTGCCCACAGCCCTCCATGGCTTCCCAGCATCCTCAGGAGAAAATTCAGAGTTTTCAGCAGGCATTCAAGGCCCTAATCCACCTTTCAAGAATTTAATAGCTTTCCTCCCTGTGCAGGGTTCTCTCAGCGTTTTGGGAACTCAGAACCTCTCCTTGATCTTGCTGATGTCTGTGCCAGGGGAAGTCCCCTCTGAAATTCTTCCCAGCCCTCTCTGCCCGGGTCTTGCTTGCAGAGAGCCAGATCCTTGGGTGGAATTAGCTGCTCCCCTCGGGCCACTGTAGTGCCCGGCATACATCAAAGCTGTACATACTTTCTGTGCCCCAGGTTAGAAGCCCCTTGAGGGCAAAGCTCAGGTCTGTCTCCTCTCTGGGTCCCCACATCGCTGAGCATAAAACTTGGTCCATGGGCAGTCTCCAGAAAAGGCTGTGGAAATACCTGGATCCTTTTTTTTTTCCTCTCCAGGAAGACATTCTGGAGAAGTTACTGGGTGACATGGACTTGGCCCCAGATGGAGGGCCCTCAAGTCTGACCATGGCCCCTGAGAACCCCCCTCAGCTCTTGCTGGGCCCCAACTTAGATGTCCCTGCTCCTTGCCCAAAGCCGGGACCCCCTGAAAACCCACTGAAGCAGCTGTTGGAGAGCGAGGAAGGTGAGCGCCAGCTGTGGGTGGGAGGGGGTAGGGCTGGGCCTCAAGCCCCCTGACGTTCCCTCATTCTCTCTCCCCTTCACATTACTGCTGCTGCTGCTCAGAGTGGGAGTTCGAGGTGACCGTCTTCTACCGGGGCTGCCAAGTCTTCCAGCAGACTGTCTTCTGCCCGGGGGGCCTGCGGCTGGTGGGATCAGAAGCAGGGGACAGGACACTGCCTGGGCAGCCAATAAGACTGCCAGACCCCGCGGCGTCCCTGACAGACAGGGGCGTGACAGACTACGTGCAGCGGGTGCTGAGCTGCCTGGGCGGGGGACTAGCTCTGTGGAGGGCTGGGCAGTGGCTCTGGGCCCAGAGGCTGGGGCACTGCCATGTGTACTGGGCCGTGGGCGAGGAACTCCTCCCCAACAGTGGTCACAGGCCTGATGGTGAGGTGCCCAAGGACAGGGAAGGAGGCGTGTTCAACATGGGGCCCTTCATAGCAGGTGAGTGAGGTGGGGCCTTAGCTCTGCTGTGGAAACGGCAGGCAATGGTGGTTAAAAACTCTGGGGTCAGGAGGTTTGGGATCGAATTCAGACCCTGCTGCTCTGCTTGTGGTTGAAACTGTGGGGAGAAGGACTGGACTGCTCTGAACCTGTGGAGTCTAAGGACTGTCTCCTCTCTCTCACCTGCCCGGAGCTGGCAGGAGGCACAGGGCCCAGCGTACAGAAGGTGCTTCGGGGAATTAGCTGCCATAGTCATTATCATTTATTACAATTATGGTGGAAAGACAGATGCAGGAGAAAGAAATCCTTTAGGGCTTTGCTCTCCAAACAGACCTTTCTGCAATGATGCAAATGCTCTGTATTTCCACTGCCCAATATGGTATCCACTAGCTACATGTGGCTACTGAGTACTTAGATGAGGTGAGTGCAAATGAGGAAGTGAGTTTTTTAAGTTTTATTTGATTTTAATTAGATACAATTAAAACTTGAATAGCTGTGGTGGCTAATGGCTACATATTGGACAGCATGGCCTTGAAGGGTTAAAGAGCAGTAACCACCAACCACCTTATACTCCAGAATCACTGAGCATCCTTGGGGGAGTGGACTCCCCTCCTGGGCCTGTTTCCCCATCCAAATGCTGAGGCTCCAGGAGGTGTGTGTGGAGGCCTACCTTCCAGCCCAGCCCCGATGGAAGGGAGAAGGAACATTTCAGCTTGTGCCAGAACTGAAGGGACTTTCCCCAAATCAACAGCCCCCTGGTCATGGTGGCAGAGATATGTTGAGCTTTAGATCAGGGAGGAAGATGAGGATGTTACTGAGGTTTTGGGGGAGCAGGGAGGGGCAGGTAGAGGGTCTTCTTCCCATCTCTGACTAGGTTCCTGGGCCCCCAGATCTGATTGCCTTCATCGAAGGAAGCGGACGCTCACCACGCTACACCCTCTGGTTCTGCGTGGGGCAGTCATGGCCCCAGGACCAACCATGGGTCAAGAGGCTCGTGATGGTCAAGGTACTGCAGCCCCAGGCTCCTGGAGCTGAGGGGTAGATCCTAAAAGGGAGGAGGTTGCTTCTGGGAACTACAACTCCCACAGTCCCCTCGGAGAAACTACAACTCCTAAGAGTCTCTGCAAGTACCAGTTCCTCCTCAGGAGCTTCTGGTGTCCCTCCCACGGCCTCACCCCCAAAGCCTATATTTGCGTTCTCCCAACCATGTGGAAGTTGGTGGACTACAAGTCCTAGCAGCCTGTGTGAGGTACTACAGCTCCCAGGAGTCCTGATCACAAGCTGCTCAGCTCTAGCTTCCAGGAACCCCTCAGCAGCCTCAGCCCTAAGAACCATTTATGGTCTCCCTTGGTGGTGAATATGGGGAAAACTGTAACGCCCAGCAGCCCTGGGCCTAACGGTTCATCCTGGGTTACAGTGGCGGCTGTCGGGAATTGTAGTCTACTCAACCCATCCCCGACAGTAGACGGTGCTGGGTGTTTCCCCTGACTGTTTCTCCCCCACCTCCCTCAGGTTGTCCCCATGTGCCTCAGAGCCCTGCTAGACATGGCACGGGTAGGGGGTGCCTCCTCCCTGGAGAACACTGTGGACCTTCACATTTCTAACAGCCACCCACTCTCCCTCACCTCAGACCAGTACAAGGCCTACCTCCAGGACCTGGTCGAGGACATGGACTTCTAGGTCACTGGGGAGGCCTGAGCCCTCAACTTCCACCTCAACCAATAAACTGGCTCCGGCTATGGTCATCACTTATCTGTCTGGTGTTCACTGTCCCTGGGCCAGCCCTGACCCAAGTTGGGGGTTATTCCTTCTTAAGGCCCGTTTATCCATCTGTGCAAGCCACTCATATCCTAGGTGCTCACTGCATAAAGGCCAGGCACTGTGCAGGGGGCAGCTGACACTCCTCACCTCTTCCCTGTGGCCTGGTGAGTAGGTGACAGTCACCCCTATTTTACAGACCAAGACACTGAGGCTTAGAGAAGAGGAAAGTCCACCAAGTAGGAAAATACAAGGCAGGTCAGAATCCAGGTCTGACTCTAAGGGTGCCACTCTTTGAGGGCGACCCTGGGGCTCACTCTGGAACGCCCGTCTTGCCTATGAACAGTTCAGGCCGACGTCCAGTAAGCACAGAGCCTTTCGCCTGCCTGTCCTGCCTGTCAGGGCCCTTGGGTCCCCTCCCAACTCCTGCTAGGTGACCTCAGGCAAGTCCTTCTCCTTTCCGGGCCCTGGGCTCCCTTCCATGTGGGCCTGTGAGGGCCAGTTGTAAAGGAATTCTGAGCCCACCCCCAATCGGAACCCACCCTCCCCCCGCAGCCTGGCTGCACCCACCTCTCCTCACAGCGCCTGGGTTCTGGGTAACAGGGACTGATGGAGGCCAGCACAGCCCTGATTCACTGTGTGGCCCTTGCTGCTCCATGCCTCAGTTTCCCTCTCCATCTCGGGGGAGTCAATTAGATCACCCCAGCCTCATAGGACTGGTAAAAAAAAAAAACAAAACTGAATGGAGGACAAAGATCCTGTTTCTGGGGCAATTCCAAGGTTAGACAAATAGCACCTAGACGCCCTGAGCTGGGCAGACACTGGTCAGGTGGGGCAGGGACCTCTCCCTCCCATCACCACCACTCTGTATCAGTAGCAACGGCTTCCTATGTGCCAGGTCCGGTTCGAAGTGCTTCACCCGCCTGCGTCTTTCTTAATCCTCACAACACCCACTTTATAGACGAAGAAACAGGCCAAGTGAGAGGAATGCACTTTTCCCAAGTCACACCGTCTACTTCCCCACTAACCACCCTCACACTTGGGCCAAGGCTCCTCCCCAACCCTTTCCCAAACTGGACTCTGAAAAGAAAGGGCTAAAAGTCCTGGGGCTCAGGGGTAACATTTCATGAAATCTTTAATGAAACTGGGGTAGGGGCACGAACAGAGGGGAGGGGCAATGGGCACAGGCTTGGGGCGAGGGAGATGGCAGTGGGGCTGGGCAGGGGGCTCTCCTCTTTCCCGCAGCAACCCTCCCCCAATCATCCCACTGACAGGGGAGGGACGTAGGGAGGCAGAGCCATAAATACGTCCAGAATTCCAGAGAGGCAGCGAAGGAGGAAAGGGGCGGCTGGGGATCTCAGAGAGGGGGCAGGGGCAGGCCCGGGCCGCCCTTGTCAGGGGGTCCCGGCTCCTTGGGCGGCCGTGGGGGCCCCGGAGGGTCCCCTGGCTTGCGGCCGTGCTTGCGGAAGTAGCGGTAGCGTTGGACGTAGGCGCGCACCAGGTTGCTCACCTTCACCGGGTTGATCTCCCCACTTTTGCTGTGGCAGATCTGGGGGGCAGGGGCAGCTGCAGTCACCGCCAGCCCCCATGGTCCCCTGCACCTGGACTGCTGAGCACAGCTGGGGACTGGGATGGGAACCCCTCCGCCAAAATCCAGGCCAACGCCCCTACCTGTCCCCCGATGCCAGCAGAACAGGCCCAGGTGGGCTTGAGGCATCCTGTCACCCTCTCGCCTTCCAAAGTGACCCACTGCCCCTCTGTCTCCCCATCTCTGTACGCCTGTCTGCTCACGTCCATCACTCCGTCTCATCCTCTCCCCACCTCTGTGCATTTTGTCCCCCTCTGGGCCCCACCTTGTGGACGGCCTTCCTCAGGATGTCCTTGTACTCCTCCTTGGTGATGTCCTTCTTCTGATAATACGGCTTGATGGCCAGCTTCACCTCCTCTACTGCCCGCTCCTGCGTGTGCAGCTTCTTCAGATACTGGCGAGGGTGGCGACAGTGGGAAGAAGGGACAGCAAAGGCCAGGTGAGTTACTGCAGAACCCCTACCTCCACTCACCTGCCCACCAGCTCAGACTTCTTGACCATCCAGCTACTCCCAGAGGTGGAAATCCTGCTTAGGGTCTGCCCTGTTCTCCCCTTGCTACAGTCGCCCCAGACCCCAGGCCAGGCCTGGGCCTCTCAATGTCACTAGCATCTCCTCCAGGCTGGACCCTGGGCTGTCCCAGGCGTCCATGACCAGGACCCATGTGTCCCCTGCCCTTACAGTCTGGTAGGGAGACAGACCTGAGCCAGGCAGCTGTTCCCTACCATCCCAGAGAAGATGGGGGCAGGTAAACTGAGGCCTGGGAAGGGCAGGACACCCCAGACTTCAGGGCCAATATCTCCCATGAAACACGAATGCCAACTGTTGGGTGAGCTACTGAGCTGCTGGGGGAGCCACGGCCACCCCGGAGGGACTCTTCAGGCCTCCCTAGCCCCACAGGAGTGGGCTTCTAAATATGCGCCCAACAGAAAGGGATTGTGTCCTGCACCCGTCTCATATGTGGAGAGAGAGGACGATGGCAGAGAACAGACAGGGCAGCCTCACTGGCGGAACAGTGACCTGCTGCTCGTCTCAGGGCTTGTACTGTCCCTGTCCCGCAGCCCATGGCGCAGGCCATGGACAAGTACACATCAAAGCTGTGGCCCCACCTCCGTTTATACGGGGCTTATAACACGGGGGTTTGTTCTGCTTTCCTTCTGGCTCTGTATGTGGGGTGCGAAAAGGGTGAGCAGCGCCATCATCTGGTGACAGGGCCATAGCGACCAGCAACCAGACCCACCCAAAAGGTACACAGCCCCAAGGCCCAGGAGGAGGAGCCAGATGTAGTGGGGGGAGGGGGGGCCTGTTTGCCCTGCACCCATTCTTCCTCCCTCCGTCCAGAAACAGATGCTTGATTTTTTGTTTGTAAACCACCCCGAGCCCCCCTTACACAAAAAGATCGGGGTGAGAGACAGAGGTATAGATGACCAAAGAGTAGACTGTAGTAGGTATATGTATAAACATGCGTGTGTTTATATCCATATCTATTTCTCTCTTTCTCTCCCTACCTCCATCCCATCTCTATACGAAATTCTTTAAAAACCTGTCTAACACCCCTTTCCCAATCATGTAATCAAGTGAAAGTTTAGTTCCTTACAACTTAGTGATTTCAGTTTTATCTAAGTCCTCATCTGCTGGCATCAGTCTCTGGCATTCTTCTCGGGCCCCTGCATCTCAGTATCTGCCTGCGTTCTCTGCAAAACTGTCACCACTAACCCACCTCTCCCAAGCCCAGTTCACCTTGTCTGTGTCACCACGTCCCTCGGAGCTGCTGCTGCCCTCTCTCTTGTCAGACGCTGCAGCCAGCCCAGTGGGGGTGGGAGGGGTAGAGCCACAGCCCCCCAGGGGGAGGCTGCCAGGGAGCAGGTAGCTGGAGGGGCCAGGGGGCAGACCCAGAGAGGTGGGCACAGGAGCTGGCGTCACCCCCAGACTTGAGGGGGGCTTCCTGTGGCTGAGGATCTGTGGGAAAAGGTTGGAGGATAAGCAAAGGGAGGTGGAGGGGAGGACGGAACATGTACCCCTATTCCCACCCTGACTTCCCAACAGTCCCAGAGGCAACAGGCTCCTCTTCTGGCAGATACCTTGCCCCAAAGCCTGCTGGGAGCTGAAGTTCCTCTCCTAACCCGAAGCAGGGGACAAGAGAAGGGGCTGCGGGGACTCTTCCCCAAGGAAGCCCACCTGGTTGGTGGCCTGGATCAGCTCCTGGGCCTTTGCTCGGCTTGCCAGATTGGCTTCTTCCATCTTGAAGAGAAGTGCAGTCACTGCAGTAGGTGGAGAGTGGACGACAAGGATCGGAAGTTGACGCAAGAGAAGAGGGTGACCCTCACCCAGCCACGTGCCACCTCCCGCCCCGGGCCGCCAGACAGGCTATAAGGTCTCAGGCTCATAACTGGGAAAAGGGGCCTCAGCCACCAAGAGAACCAGCCCACACCCTGTATGTTCTTAGGACTCAAGGTGTGTGTGGCGTAGGGGTGGGGGTGGCGTGTGGCCAGGGTCACACAGTGACGAGTTGGTCCCGAGCCCCCGTAGCCTCTCTCCCCACCTCTGCAGTCTAGCAAAGGCTCCTGCCATCCCTTAAGGGACACTGCTCCCTGCTCCCTGATTCCGGTCCCTCCACCAAGCCTACCCCAGTCTACCTCTAGGTGGACCCCAGGACACACCCCACTCCTCCAGTCTCTGCTGGACTGGCTGCCCGCTGCTCCCATCTGCCCAGTGCTCTCCCAGTGCACCCAAACATCGTGGAGCCTTCTGGACAGACCCTGACTGGCCCTTACCCACCCAAGGCCCTCCCAGTCCTGGTCACTACACCCACCCCTTCCAAGGTATCTCCACTGCCTCCAAGTTTGTCCCCACATGACCTCCTCCCTGATCCTGTCTGTCCACCCTAATGTGCCCCAGCCCCCCCAGGGGACACTCACAGGCCAGGACACCGCTGGTAGTGCAGTCTACACCAGCGGGCAGGTTCCAGGGCATGGGTGGGGGCAGCGTGGGCAGCTGGGAGACACGGGGGGCTGGCCCATCCTCTGCCCCCGAGTCGCCAGCCGTGGACCCCGCACTAGGGGCGGTGCTGGGAGCGGCCGCAGCCGTGCTGGTGGCCGTGCTGGTGGCCGGCTGCTGCTCCTCCTCCTCCTCCTCCTCCTCCTCCTCTTCCTCCTCCTCCTCCTCTGCCCCACCTCGGACTCCAGCCTCCTCAGCGGCCTCTTCTGGCAGGAAGGAGACCTCAGGTGTCTTGCAGCTGCTATCCACAGTCTGCGAGTCGGGCGTGAGAGCAGGGGGTGGAGGGGCCGCCTTGGGGGGCGGGGTGCTAGGGGCCTTCGCTGCCCGCTCTTCCCCGGACCAGGAAGTCTCCTCGGCCCCTTTGGCTCCCGCCGCCTGGCTGCAGCTGTCCGCCTTGGACTTCTTCAGCGTCGCAGGGCCACTGCCGCCACCGCCACTGCCCCCACCGCTGCGGATCTTTTTCCTGGTCTTGGATGGCTTGGTCTTTCCCTTGGTCCCCTTGGCTTTCTTGGCCCCAGCCTTGGCCTTGACCTTGGTCTTTTTGGGCTTGGTGCTGCCCTGAGCTGCTTTGGCCACTTCAGTAGGGGCCCGCTCATCCGGCTTGAGGAAGGGGGAGCGGCTCTCTCGGTCTCGGCTGAACTTGACTCCGATGGAGCCCAGGCCAGCAGACGTGGCCTCCTTGGCTGATGTGGTGCTGCTGACACCCTCTCGGATCAGCACGGCCACCTTGGACTGTAGCTTCACCTTCCGGGAGGATGAGGAGGACGACGAGGACGAGGAGCCTGAGCCGCTGCTGACAGGTGGCTTTGGCGGGGGCCCTGAAGAGGGCGCCAACTCCTTGGGGGGCCGGGCCTTCTTGGATGACCTGTCCCTGTCCCTATCTCTGTCCCTGTCCCGGTCCCGATCCCCCCCATCCAGTGCCTTCCGCCGTGATCCCTTCTCCCGGGAGGAAGAGGAGGAGGAGGCAGCCCCAGAGCGGCGCCGGTCCTTCTCACTGCTCTTGCCTCCCCGCTCCTCGGCGCTCAGTCCCTCGGAGTCGTATAGGACCTCGCGCTTGGGCGATGAGGCCGGAGCCGGTGAGGGGCCTCGGGGGTCAGGCTTGTCCGGCCGGCCCACGGTGATGGTCCGCTTGATGGCAAAGAGATCGTGGTCCGTGAGGTCCTGGATGGAGGGCGGCACGGCCCCCCGGCGGCGGCTGTCTCGCTCTCCGCCCAAGGAGGTGGAGCCGGAGGGCGGTTGGGCCGGGGCAAGGCCCTTCTCACTGTCCCCAGACCGCTTCTCGCCCCGGGACCGCGACCGCTTCTTCTTCTTCTTGCTGCCGCCGCCATCCCGGTGCTTGCCGCGGTGCCGCTCGCGCCTGGAAGACGACGACGAGGAGGTGGCCGGGGGCGGGGAGTTCGAGCGCCGCCGCCGCCGCCTTTTCTCCCGAGACCGGGACCTGCGGCTGCCCCCGCGGCGCCGGTCGGTGCTCCGCGAGCGGCGGCGGGCGGAGCGGGACCGCGAGCGGCGGCGGGCGGACGACGAGGCGTGGGAGCCCGGCTTGCGGTCCCGGGAGCGGTGCTTCTTGGAGTCCCAGGGGGAGGCCGGGGCCGGCGGGGCGGCCTGCGCGCCGGAGGAGGACGAGGCGGCCTCCTTGGCCTCGCCGCCGCTCCTCTTGCGCTCCCGCCTCGACTTCTTGCGGGTGGGCGGGCCAGTGGGGGCAGCGGAGGCGGGGGCGGCGGCCGGGGAGGGCGGGCGCTGCCGGTAGCGCTCGCGCCGCTGGGTCAGGATCTTGCGGCGCAGGTCCAGGCCGCCCCAGCGCGCGTCTGCGGTGGGCGGGGCGGGGGCCGGCTCCCCAAGGTCCACCTGCAGGGCGCCCTCGCCGTCGGACTCCGCGTGCAGAGACAAGAAGTCGTCCCCCTCGGGGGCCCGGGGGGCGGGCGGCGGGGGCGGGGGCTGGGCCGCAGCGGGGGCCGGGGCCGCCGTAGGGGGTCGTGCGGCCCGGCCGCCGGCCCGGAAGAGGGAGAGCGCCATCCTGGGCTCCTCCTCAGGCTGGACAATCTCACCCTCCTCAATCTCTGAGTCACCCGGTGGCAGCAGAGGGGGCGGGAGGGCGGCGCCACCGGCCGTCACCACCTCCACGGAGACCTTGCCTTCCCGACAGGCCTCCGCCTCAGTCCCCACCACAAAGACGCGCCGGCGGGTGGCTCCGTCGGCCCGGGTGGAGTCGGCCTGAGGCGGTGTGCCAGGGGCTGGAGTCGGCTGCAGGGGCTGGGGGTCCGGGCCCGGGCTCTCGTCACCTGGGAAGTCCTGGCTCAGGCTGTTGTCGTCGTAGATGCCCGCCAGGGTCTCTGAGATGCGGCTGATGCTCTGGGACAGGGCTTCCTCCTCCTCTTCTTCCTCTTCCTCCTCCTCCTCCTCTTCCTCCTCCTCCTCCTCCTCAGGTGAGGGGGTCCCCGCCGATGAGCTGGGGTTGGAGCCAGTGGGCTCGAAGGGGTCGTACTTCTGCTCTGGAGCAGGCGGTGGGGAATAGGCCTCGTCGGTGGGGTGGAAGGGGTCATAGATATCAAACCGGGGTGCAGGAGGGGCCGGGGGGGCCGGGGGTGGTGGAGGGGGAGGCGGGGAAGGGGAGGATGATGAGGGGGAAGGGGAAGGCGAAGAGGAGGCAGAGGAGGGGGCAGGGGGCGGAGCAGGGCCCCCGTCTCCAGTGCCCAAGGTGAGGAGGTGGCGGGCACAGGTGGGTCGAGAAGAGTGAGACTGCGGAGAAACTGCAAAGGAAGAGCGGAGACAGGGTGGCGGTCAGGTGCCTGTCCCAGTGCAGCGGAGGGGCCCGCAGGCAGGTCAGCACCCCATCTGCTGGTCCCCCTCGCTCAGCACTCGCCACACCAGCAGGCACTGCTTCCAGTGCTTCACGTGTGTCAACACATAAGATGCTCCTAACAACAGTACCTACACTCCACGCTGTAGGTACTGCGACCCGGGGTCCCAGGAGGAAGCTGCAGCACAGAGAGCTGTGGCATCTTCCCCTAGAGCACAGTCAGCAGGGGGGAGTCAGGATGCAAACTCGGTCAGTGTGGCCCCCCAGCCTGCACTCTCATATCTGGAGATGTAAGCGGGCCTGCGGCCCAAGACCGCCCTGACCAATGACAGCAGTGATGTTCCCACAGGAGGCACAGGCTGGGATGGGAGAGCCAGGGTTCCAACCTAGGACCACCTGCAGGGGTCAAGCCCTGGCTTGATGAGCTGGCTGCCTCTTGAGGGAATCTATCCCTTTGTATAGGAGGCCTAACGTGAGGCTGAGAAGGTGAAACTCCCTCTCCAGAGTCAGAAAGTGGCAAAGCTGGTGAGCCCTAAGAGCCCGAGTCCTCACCGTGCCCCCATCACTCTGTGATGAGCCCCATCCCAGGGGCGACATCTGCTTGGGACTCAGACATCACTGACCGGGCCAGGCATCGTGCTGTCCTCCGTTATTTTGTCCGCCCTCCCGAGACCTTGCTTTCGAAGCACTCCACGGTCTCAGCACCACAAGTCACACATGTGGAGACAACTGATCGAGGCTGCCCCCGGGGCAGATGACGGGGCCAGGATTCAGACACACACATCAGAGTCCGGAGGCCACTCTCTCAACCACATGTAACTGCCAGGATCCTGCCCCAGCAAGGACGCCGGCATGGTCACATGAACAATGCCAGGGAAGCCTGGGGCTAAGAAGGCAGCACCAGAGCCACCTCCCCACCCGGATCCCAGGCTCCAGCCCTCTCCCGCAATATGCCTGAGGGCAAGCAACTCAACTGCTGTCTGCCTTGGTTTCCTCATCTATAAAAGGGGAGTCTGCTCATTCATTCAACACATTTTTTCTGATCATCAATCTGACAGACGCGGCTTGGGGTATAGAACAGAACCGCAAACAAGAGACAAAAATCCTTGCCTTCAAGGACTTGCTGAGCACGAACTCTGACTACCCGGGCTGTTATTACCACCACCTGAGGCAAAAACCACATCTGCAGATCGTAGCAGTCTGCAAACTCGAGACATCCGCTTCCTTATAGTTTTTTTAAAGGACTACGGGTGAGTTCTTCTTGCGTTCTTAATATTTTCCAAACGAAGACCAAGAAACACTTGGAATAAGAAAACAAAACATAGGGACTTCCCTGGTGGTCCAGTGGGTAAGACTCCGTGCTCCCAATGCAGGGGGCCCGGGTTTGATCCCTGGTCGAGGAACTATATCCCGTATACATGCCGCAACTAAGAGTCCTCATGATGCAACTAAAAAAAAAAAAATCCCGCACGCCACAACTAAGACCTGGCACAGCCAAAATAAATAAATAAATAAATATTTTAAAACAACAACAACAAAAACCCAAAACATAACCCCAGAGTCCTGCTGAAAACAGCTATTAGGTTCCAGACACAGCTACGGATAGCACTTAAAGCCCAAGGGCCAAATCCCACACATCACCTGTTTTTGTAAATAACATTTGATTGGAACCCTGTCCCGCTCACTTGTTTACTTATCCCCTATGGCTTCTGGTTTTAAAAGAAATGAAGAGGGAGTTCCCTGGTGGCCTAGTCGTTAGGATTCTGGGCTTTCACTGTTGAGGCCCGGTTCAATCCCTGGTTGGGGAACTGAGATCCCACAAGCCATGCGGTGCGGCCAAATAAATAAAGAAATAAATAAAATTTAAAAAAATAATAAAAGAAACAAAAATACTTTTGTGGGCCCCTAAGAGTGTGGCGGCCCCCTAAGAGCGTGGTAGGCCCCAGGCACCATGTCCCCTGAGCCTAAAGGATAAGTAAGTCACCCCAGATCTGTGAGAAAAAAGAAAGGACGAGGATGGGACTTCCCTGGTGGCACAGTGGTTAAGAATCCTCCTGCCAATGCAGGGGACACGGGTTCGAGCCCTGGTCCAGGAAGATCCCACATGCCACAGAGCAGCTAAGCCCGTGAGCCACAATTACTGAAGCCCACGCGCCTAGAGCCGGTGCTCCACCAACGGGAGAAGCCACCACTGCAGTGAAGAGTGGCCCCCTGCTTGCCACAGCTAGAGAAAGCCCACACGCCTAGAGCCGGTGCTCCACCAACAGGAGAAGCCACCACTGCAGTGAAGAGTGGCCCCCTGCTTGCCACAGCTAGAGAAAGCCCACGCGCAGCAGTGTAGACCCAACACAGCCAAAAATACATAAAATAAAATCTTAAAAAAAAAAAAGGACAAGGAAAACGTGAACTGGTTCAGAGGGTGTGCAAGCCTCTGGCAGAACAGTTGCTCGTAGCTGACCTTCTGCTACGTCTTCCTCTCCCCTCCACCCCTCCCCAGATATTACGTGGCAGAAGGGAAGTCTAAACCCAGGGTTCTCATCAGGGTCCCGGGGGATCTGCAGCAGCATCACTGGGGAGTTAGTTAGAAATGCAAATTCCCGGGCCCTACCAACTCCAGGCCTGCTGCATCAGAAACCCTGGGGATGGGCCTAGTGACCTGTGGATTAACAAGTCCTCCGTGGTGATTTTGATGCCCTTTCGAGTTTGAGACCCTCTGCTCTACACTGCTCAGGGGCTTACCACCGTGTGCAGCAGGGCTAGGGAGCAGACTCTCCCTCGGGCAGGTGCACATCGCAGAAGTCAAAAACTTGCACTTTACACACAGAAGGCCCCGGGCTCAGGGTCACCACTAAGCAACTGGCTGTGCCACCTCGAGCAAGAGACTTCCCTCTTTCAGACTTTTCTCTTCCTGGAGTCGGAGACGCTGACAGTCCCCCGTCCTGGGGAGACGAATTCCTAACGCAGTTACACTGATATTCAGAAGCCCCGGACGCACGCTAGCTGCTCCCACATGGTAGCTCTCACGTCAGTTTTAACTTTAATTACATCTGTACGTGCATACAGCCTTTACTTAAGTCTAATAGGAGAAAGACATGACAGTACAGATTTTGTCTAAATGACGTACTCAGCACCGCTATTACTACCAACAACAGCTAACGCTCACGCGACACCTAGGCTGACTGCCTGCCAACTCAGCCCTGGTCCCACATACCCGTTTTGCCCGTCCTCCAGGCCCTGACACGGGGCAGCAGGCTGGGTACAGGAAGGGGGACTGGATCCCTGTCCCCAATTCGGACCTCGGCCACCAGCTCCAGCATGTCCTCGCTTCTGCAAGACGGGGTGAGTGAGCCTCAGAGGTGCGTCCAACTCCCACGCCAGGGGCCTCTCCCACTCCAGCTGTCCAGATACTCACTCGCCAGGCCGCAGGTCCAGGTGGCTGGGAACCCAGGTATCTGGGGGATCCAGGATGCTCACCAGCCCCGCGAGGAGGCCATCGGCAGCCACGTCCAACACCTGGAATAGGCCAGGAGGGGCTCCACCCTGTCCCTGCTTGTGTGAGGGCCCACACAGGCCCTAAGCTCTCAGTAACCCAGACATCTGAGACCTCATGAGAACACGAGGATCCAACTGACTCCTCAACCTGACTGCCTCCAGGACCCAAGGGACCAGGCCTCAGAGCCTCCAACACTGCCCCCAATCAGCACCCCAGACCCAGGAGCCTGGGTCCCCAACTCCATTTCCCCATTTCAGGGATCCAGGCCCCAGTGACCTTCCTCCCCCAGCCCCAGAAGTCCAGGTCCCTAGCCCCCTCTTCTTACTCACAGAAGCCGTGTCAGTCCCCCCTGATTCCTGGGAACGGGGCTCTGAACGTGGGCTCCGACAGCGCCTCCATCGAAGGCCATGACACCGAGAACTATCTGGAGAGAGATTTGCATGGGGGATTGGAGACAGGGGACTAGTTGCAGAGACTTTGCTTGGCAGAGGAAAAAGAGCCTGCCTAGCTCTTGACAAAGGAACCAAGCTCCTGCCTACTCTCCCGGCCTCCATCCAACCGCTTCCCATCCTGGGTCCCAGAAGGACTTCCCAACACCCTTTTGAGGCACCAACTCTCTCACCCATTTGTCCTCCCAGCCACCCTCAGGATGAAGTCCAGACAAGTCAGCTTGGCCTTTAAGCCTTGCTGTGACCCAGTCCCCATGGAGCAATCCTGCTTCCCTTCCCACCAACATCCTCTGCCCACCAGCCCCAAAGACCCACAACTCGGTCCAGCAACATGGTCCCTGTGCTGTGTGCCTGCTGGTGCCGCCCCCACCTATCAGGCTTTCCTCTTCACCAGACAATGCTCAACAGCCTTAGAGACACAGGTCCCCTGTCACCTCCTCACTGAAGCCTTCCTGGACCCCATCTCCCTCCACACCAGCTTAGCTGGGCCTCCTGCCCTCTCACGGTGCCTCGGGCTACTTCTGTGCTGGGACTGTGTCTCCCCTCTGCCAGACTGTGAGCCCCTCCAAGACGGCCACGGAGTCCAACCCATCTTGGGCTCCCTGTGCCAGCACAAGGGTGGCACCCAGGAGGCCTCGGGAAAGCGAATATGAATGAGATTAGGAGAAAGAATGCAGAGATGGGGCAGGGGGCTGGGAAGAACCAGAAGCTGTCATACCTTTATCATTTGGCAGGTCCCCCTGCAGGGAACTTCCCACAGCCTGCTGAATGGCCCGCTGAAGGAAAAGTGAGGGTGAAGGGGGTGGAAAGAAAGAGCAGTCAGGGGATGCATGCGGAAGGTCACAAGCTCTGCTGCTGGGAGACAGCCATTCCAGACACCCCTACAACCAGACTCAAACCCTACAGACAGGCCAAGAGTCCTGGCCCCCCAACCCCTCCTTTCCCAAGAGTCCAGGAGTCAGGGCCCTGGAATCTGGACTCCCGGCCCCTCCCTCCCTCGGCCCCAGGCGTCTGGCTGCCTCACCAAAATAAAAGCAGAAGGAGAAAGCATAGGGTCTCTGTCTGGCGGACCGTCACCCCGATCCTCGCCTGACTCCTCTGTCTTCCCTCGAGACTCATCTTCTTCCTCCATGGTCACCTGGTGGTGGAGGCGGGGGAGAGTCTGGAGTAGAGGCTGGTGGGCAGGGCACGGTGGTGCCAGGTGGCGGAAGGAGAGGACGGGCATGAAGACCTCAGGGGCCTCCAACACTGTATCCCCTTCAGCATCCCTCCTCTCCTCCACCGCATCCCAGGCCCGGGCAAGTACCAGGCCCAGTGCAGACACTAGAGGGACTGGAGCAACCCTCTTCCCTTGTCTGAATTTGTTGCCTCCTCTGCCAAAGGGAGGCCTTCCCGGCCTATTTCCACACACCCCTCCCCAGTTCCCGCACCTTCCTCCACAACCAAACTTTAAGACCTCACGGGAGCCCGACCTCACGGGAGCCCGACCTCACGGGAGCCCGCCTTCACGGGAGCCAAGACTCTTTTCTGTTGAGTTGTGATTTCAAACACTGCCCCGAAGTCTCATAAACCCACCTTCCCCAAACCGAGATACGTGCCAGTGTGCTGGATGCGCCTCAAACACCACGCCACTTCCTAAAGCATCGATTCTCCTCGATGGTGAGGGACCCAACAAAATGTATTTACACACAGAGGATGGAACTATAATAGAATGAGCTACAAAACCAGTATGCCACTTTGAAAACAAAAACACGAACTTCAGGAATGCTGTCCACTAGACGCCGCAGGGAGCACCCTCCGATCACCTGTCTGCCCCTTGTGTGGAAGTGCGGCTCAAGGCTTTGCCATGTCACAGAAATTCTTAGGTTATACAGAAGGTGAAAAATCACTCTTCAGACTGATGGGGATCTTGATTAGGGCTTCAGAAAATACGAAGATTTCAGCTATAGGCTTCCCTGCAACTGTCAAATCTCCTACTCTGAAGACAATAAATATCTGGTCCCACAGTTCCTAGAAAGCTTCAAAACCCCTAACCCTCAACGCCGTGTGCTTAGCTCTAAGTGGGCCCAATAGGAGTATCTAAGTCAGAGAAAGCCTGTGAGAAGTGAAAGGTGACAGACTCCTGACACAGAGTAACAATACAGAGTAACAATAATTATCATCGGCTAGATACAGAGTAACAATATTTTTTGCGGTACGCGGGCCTCTCACTGCTGTGGCCTCTCCCGTTTCGGAGCACAGGCTCCGGACGCGCAGGCTCAGCGGCCATGGCTCACGGGCCCAGCCGCTCCGCGGCACGTGGGATCTTCCCGGACCGGGGCATGAACCCGTGTCCCCTGCGTCAGCAGGCAGACTCTCAACCACTGCGCCACCAGGGAAGCCCTATCATCGGCCTTTAACGCCCAGGTTTCCCCTACTTCGGTCTCCCCTACACCCTCGGTTGCATACCTGCCAAAAAAAAAAGAAAAAGATCTCGGCCCTGGTCTCCCTCGTACCAGATTTTCAGAAAGTTCTCCCATGCTGCCTCCTGGCTCTCTAAGAGACTGCAGTTCCTTCCCGAACTCCCACAGACAACTCTCACCCTGATAAGCCCCTCTGGACAGTTCCCAGCCCTGGCGCTGCTCTTCGGCACCTGGGTGGGGGTGGGGGGAGCACACGCTACGTAGAACAGCGTCTGTCACATAAGAGAAGCTTAATCAAGATGTGCTGACTACAGACCCACAGAGCCCCAAACCCTCTGTAGAATGAACATCCTCCCTTGCCCATTCACACATGCCCCGGGATTTGCAGACACACCCCCGGCTCCTTAGGTCTTTTATACCTGAGAAGCCTCTGCAGACGCTGCTAGGTCCCTCTAGATCAGTTTCCCAAACTATAAACTTGATAGCAGTTCAGTGCTTTACAAATAGCTTGTTATCAAAGCAAATCGAACACAGTAGAAGATTCTTCACAATACATCACAAGTAAATGAAAATACTAATTAACGGGACTTGGGTATGAAATTCATATGACGGTGTACACTGGGTCTCAATGAAAAAATGTATTTCTCACTGTAGATCAAGGTCAAAAGAGTTTGAAAAGCACAGCACTAGATGAGTCTAGACGATCCTATAGACCTTCCCAGACCAAGGAGGACTAATTCTAACTCTCTCTGTAGCCCCAGGGCCACGCAGAATTTTTCAACATTGTGCATTTGAATTACTTTCTAAGGGCAAGTACAATACAGCTGGGCAAATTTTCCAATACTCTTCATTGTCTTATTCTCCATGCAATTATATGGCCCCCCCAAAGGCATTCGAATTTGCAGTCACACTCAAAGCCACCTAGATGGTTCCAGGTCCTTCTAACTGCCCCCAGCCTCCTGTCACCCAGACTAGACACTCCCCAGACAGCTGGAGACCCATCCAGGCCTCTCAGAACATCTCAGTATTTGCCTCTCTCCCTTCGTGGGTACATCCCGCTCCTCTGGGTATCTATAAAAGACTTCCTAGCCCTGGAACAGTTCTTCCAGGCCCAGCTATATGGCCCCAGACCCCTGTAGGTGAGCCGCATCCTCAGGTCAGCACATGTAGACACTTCCCAGCCCTAACAGACATACCCTAGGCGCTATAGTTGGCTGTGCAGATACTCCCCAGCTCTTGCAGATCACCTTCACCCCGGGACATATCTCAAGATCTCAAGATGGCCCCAGAACCCTCTAAACAGACCCTAGCCTCCGGTCAGCTCATAAAGACGATCAACAGTGCCTACAAAAATGACCCAAGCCAGCTATATGATAGAAGGCAGGCTTCAGTCTCAGTCCAGGCCCTGTGGACGCCCCCAATCCTCTCGTGGACGCCCCGTAGATGCCCCCCGGGACCACAGACGCGTCCCGGGGCCTTCAGAAGGCCCTCCGCTCGGCGCCAGGCGCCGCCGCCGCTACCAGGCCCGAGGCCGACCCGCTAAGCCCTCTAGGCCCTGCGGCGTGCCGGGAGGACCCCGGGACAACTAGCGACCCGACTCCG
Organism: Delphinapterus leucas; assembly: GCF_059928025.1. Lineage (NCBI taxonomy): Eukaryota > Metazoa > Chordata > Mammalia > Artiodactyla > Monodontidae > Delphinapterus > Delphinapterus leucas. Next base: position 7,396,037 of record NC_143148.1, read on the forward strand.
CCCCGCCCACCCCGATAGGCCCGAGCCCCGCGGCCCGGACCGCCGCCGCCATCTTACCCCGCCGCTCGGGCTGCGGCTCCGGCCCCGGCGCGGGGCGGGGCGGGCTGGGGCGGGGCTCGCGAGCAGAGGGAGGAGAGGGGTGGAGCTAAAACACCGCCGAGCTTGCCGGGACTTCAAGTATCAAGCACGGTGCCGTGAAGGCTGGTGGGAAGGCTCCGGACTCAGTTTCCCAGCAACGAATAGGACACATAGGCCGGGTGCGCGCGACGCACGCCGGGAGGCGTAGTCCGCGCGTCGCCTCCGCCGCGCGGGGACAGCCAGCGGGGTGAGGGGTGAAGTGGGCGGGGTTGCGGTAGGCCGCGATTAGGCCCCAAAGTACCCAGCACGCGCGCGGAAAGAGCGGCGGAAAAGGAAGTGACGGAAAGAGCGGTCAGCGTGACAGATGCGAGGGAGTTGTAGTTCCGCGGAGTGGGCCGTAGGGAAAAAAAAAAAAAAAAAAAAAAAAACACAGGACAGGCTGGGAGTTGCCCCGCCCACATTCTAGGGATCCCAGAATCCCGATACCAATTTCTCTCTAAATTTAGAACCAAGGAGCGCAGCCCTACAGCATCCTCCTCATTTAGGACAGAAAAAGTCCAAATTCCGATTCCTCTCACTCAGAACAGAGGAGTCCGGACTCACATTTTCCTCCTCCCTGGGACTCAGAAGCCGAGCCCTCCTTCCTGTTAAATCCAGCAGTCGGGCCCTCAAGCCATCCTCAGACCATTCCTGGTCTCAAACAACTACCTTACACTAACCCGAGTGTTCGGGTTCCCCATCCTAACTCCCTCGGATCCAGAATTTTGGGTCCCCAGCCCCTCCAACCTCTGGATCCAAGAGTCTGGGCCCTCAGCTTCCCTCCTTTACCGAACCTAGTAGTAAGGACCCCCAGGTCCCCTCCTTCTGGGGACCCAGGAGTCCAAGCTTCCAGCCCTATTCTCTCCTAGGTATTCCTAGGGGTCTGGGCTCTCAGCTTCCTCCTCCTTCAAGACCCAGAAATCCTGACCCTAGACCAGGCATAATCCAGGCATCCCGGCTTGGGCGAACTGGCTCATGGATTAGGAATGCAGTGATCTCACGGCCCCTCCCTGCCCAGTTACCCGCTGTCCCCCCTCCAGGGCCCCATCTTCCCTCCCAGTCTGTCTTCCGCTTGGCTGGGACAGCGGGAACCGGAAGCCTGGGTCCCTTAGCGGGCGGAGCCTGCAGCATCCAGCCCAGACGCCCGGGTTGGGAGCTTGGCTAGGATCCCAGGACGGAGGTTGAGCTACCCCTCAGGACTTGCTACTTTCTCGGAGCGCGCCTATATACGGCCGCGCGCGAGTCCGCGAGCTCCGCCTACTGGAACAAGGCCTCGGAGATGGTGCCCTGAGAAACTGCATCACGGGGTTCCTCATTTGCATAGCCCCACCCCGAGCTATCTTCCCGACCCATCGGGAAGAGAGAGTGAGAGCTTATTAGCATATCCCCGCCCGCAGACGGCCGGCCAGCCGAGAGCGCGTGGCGCCGCTCGGGGTGAGCCCAGTTCTCTTATTAGCGTGTCCCCGCCCCATTTGGAATTCCCCTTCTCAGCGAACGCCGTTCCCCTACTCTTATTATCATAGCTCCTCCTTTTCCCTGGCCATGCCTCCTTCTTAAGTGTCCCGAGATACTAGCCCTTCTTGCTGGAGTTCATGATTATGCAGTAGCCTTATTAGCGTGGCCCGCCCCTAGGCCCCGCCCGGTTCCCCCCCAGGCGGTAGCGGCGGCAGCGGCAGCGGTGGCGACATGAGCAGCGGGGCGGCGTCTGGGACAGGGCGGGGGCGGCCCCGGGGCGGGGGGCCGGGGCCCGGGGACCCCCCACCCAGCGAGACACACAAGCTGGTGGTCGTGGGCGGCGGCGGCGTGGGCAAGAGCGCGCTGACCATCCAGTTCATCCAGGTAGTGGGCCCTCACCCCGGGGGGGTGCCCCCGGGACCCAGAACTGAGCCCTTTGCGGGATCCCTGAGACCCCGGTTTCCCCTCGATCCATCACTGAAACCCTCCTGTGAGGCCTTCTAATCTTAAAAAAGTCCCCCTCAGATGTGACCCTGAGCCCCTCAGGGCCTCCACCCACTACATGAGGGACATTCCTCCTGTACTTGTATCTTGAGACCCACCACCCCTACCCCCAGTACCCAAGACCCCGCTTCCCTACTGATCTGACCGTGGGTGCCTCCTGGGAGCACTCTAAATCCAGAAGAGTCATCCCATCCAGACCCTAAGCACTCTCATGGGCCCCCACCCCCCTAGGTGCCGCCTCCCCCCAACCTTGAGCACCATCTCCCCCAAATCGCAGACCCAAACTTCCCCTCTGAGCCACCCAGAACCTGAGAGAATGCCTGTGCCCGATGCCCTTGAGATTCCCCCAGTCTGGAATCTCCCCCAGGGACCTCCCCCAGAAACTGGAAATTATGCCCAGGCTTTGCCCCTGAGGCCCGTCTAGGACCACCCAGTCCTGAGAGAGGCACTCTCAGACCTGAGAGGTTTCAAAAAGATCCTGCCCCTTGGCCATTCCAGAGAACTCTAAGACCCCAAGTTCTGGGGTTCCCCTATCTCACCAGACCCAGACCCCCACCCTTCCCCAAGGAAAACCCACCACTCCTCCATCTTGAGTTTTCCTCCACTCCGATTCCCCGAGCCCCTCTCTGAAACTCTGGCTAGCCCCCAAATCATCTCCATGGAGTAAGTCCCCAGATTCTTGACACCCCTAGAAAGACCTGCTCCTTGGGAGTTTCTCTGATATCTTAAATGCATCTCAGAGTCTTTAAGATTCTCTAGACTCTATAGTCTATGACAAACCTCCCAAATGCTCCCAAGGTCCCAGTTTTCACCCCTGAGCTTCTCCTGATGTATTTTGCAGATACACCCCTAATCCCCCCAGGGCCAAGCACCCCCGCTAACAGGCAGGATGCAGCCTGCAGACCCCCAGCTGCCAAGTCACCACTTCTCTCCTGAGAATCCACCCCTGCCCAGGAAACTTCCACCCCATTCCCGAGGGAAATCCTCCCACCTCAGAAAAACCCTAGAAAGGTGTCCGCTACTGAGATGCTACCGCAGAGGCCCCCCCCGCTCAAGAGACCCCAGCCAGCACCTGCAAGGGAGCCCCTGTCTGTGTAAAGAAATGCCCCAGCCCTGGGCCCCTTGCACCCAGGGGCAGACCCAAAGCTGGCCCAAAGCCTGGCTGGAGGCGGGCAGGAAGGGAGGGGCCGGGCCTGCGGGCGGGGCAGCTTCTCCGCAGCCGGATTGGAACCGGGACCTTCCCCTGGGAGGAGACACTGGAAGCTGCCCGAAGAGGAGGAGGGGGAGGGGGAGGAGGAGAAGGAGGAGGAGGAAGAAGAAGAAAAAAAAAGAGGGAAGAGAAAGAGGAGGAGGAGGAGGGAGAGCTATAGACAGGAAGGTATTCTGGGCAACAGTGTCTCTCAGTAACTGAGCACCTACTATGCCCAGGGGATATATTAAATACTGAACAGGGATTTTCCCTGAATCTCACAAACAGTGGATTAAGCCTAGTGCTATTTTTATCCTCATTTTACAAATGAGAAAACTGAGGTTCAGAGAGGGGAAGTGATTCGTTCAATGCCACATAGCCAGGATTGTAATCATGATGTGGGAAATGTACTTTATACCAGAAAAACAGGACCAGGAGACAGAGACAGGAGCCTGGGGAGGGCCATGGGAAGGGACAGAAACCCAGAGAGAGAGAGACAGACTCAAAAGAGGGGAAGAGACCCAGAAGGAGGGGGGCCGAGAAAGTCGGAGCTCAGAGGCAGGGCTACATCACCTCTGCTGGGACACTGCGGTAAAGGTGTCCTCTTCCCACCCCACCAGTCTTACTTCGTGTCTGACTACGACCCCACTATTGAAGACTCCTACACGAAGATCTGCATGGTGGATGGCGTCCCAGCCCGGCTAGACAGTGAGGGTGGCAGGGGAGATGGTGGGAGGGGGAGTGGCAGGGCTGAAGGCTTGGGGGGAGGTGGGTGGCTGGAGGGACCCTCGTCCCCACAGAGGCCCCTCTCCCCTCCCTGTAGTTCTGGACACCGCTGGCCAGGAGGAGTTCGGTGCTATGCGGGAGCAGTACATGCGCGCCGGCCATGGCTTCCTGCTGGTGTTTGCCATTAACGACCGGCAGAGGTGAGAGTGATGGGGGGTGGGGAGCAGGGGGGGCGCTGGGGGTGAGCACCTGTCTGGACCTCTGGCTTCATCCGCAGTTTCAACGAGGTGGGCAAGCTCTTCACGCAGATCCTCCGAGTCAAGGACCGAGATGACTTCCCCATCGTGTTGGTCGGGAACAAGGCAGATCTGGAGACACAGCGCCAGGTCTGGGACACCCACCCACCCCCCCCACCCCACCCCCCCCCGCCGCGAACGACTGGACCTCATCTCAGTCTGGGAGGCTCCTTCTGGTGCACCTCCTGAGACTCCTCATGTCAGGATCCTCCTCTGGCTCCCTCGGTCCATTGTCACACACCCCACTAGACGTGTTGCCCCACCTTGGACCTTCTGAGTCCACAGCGTTGCACACAGGCGTTCTCAGGAGAGGTGGCTGGATGGAAGAAAGGGCACCTCCCCCAGGGTCAACCAGCCCCAATGTTCTGTCCTGTCCCCTCCTCTTGTTCCTACCTGGACCCTGGCCTCAGCCTCCTGTTTCTCCCCGCCAGTCAACCTCTCACTCTGGCTGCCCCTCCCCTGCTCACAGCCCTCCCATGGCTCCCCAGCACCCCAGCTCTGCCACCTGGCCTTTGATGCCCTCCATGATCTTGTCCTTTCCTTTCTCTGTTCTCACCATTTCCCTATACACACAGACTGTGTGATTTTCACACAGAACTCGTCTTTTCGATTAAGCCTTTGTGGATTTCCACCCTTTGGGACTTTGCTTGGGCCTCTGCTGGGAACACCCTGACTTTTCTGTTTCTCTGACAACTCGGTTGCAGGAGAAGGTCTCTGGAGCCTTCCCTGATTCCTTACTTAGATGGCACCCAGCTAACCCCCTGGGCATCTACCGCCAGGACCTTCCTGGACGTTTTCCTCTTCTCTTGGGCCCTCACTGTATGTAACCCCAGTTAGAGCACACAGTGTGTCTTTCTGCCTCCCCCAGCTGGGACCAGCCTTTCGGGTGGCACCAGGCGGCATGTGGAGTCTTAGTTCCCCCACCCGGGATGGAACCTGGGCCCCCTGCATTGAGAGTGAGGAGCCTTAACCACTGGACCACCAGGGAAGTCCCTGGGACCAGCCTTGAAAGCAGGAACCTGACTCCTCCGTGTCCCACGCCCCAGGTCCCCCGATCCGAAGCCTCTACCTTCAGCGCCTCCCACCACGTGGCCTACTTCGAGGCCTCAGCCAAACTGCGCCTCAATGTGGATGAGGCCTTCGAGCAGCTGGTGCGGGCCGTCCGGTGAGCAGTGCGCCCTTGCCGTCGTCCTCCACCATCCCCCTCCCTGCGGCCCAAACTCACCAGCCTCTTCCCGCAGGAAGTACCAGGAACAAGAGCTCCCGCCCTGCCCTCCCAGCGCCCCCAGGAAGAAGGAGGGGGGTTGCCCCTGCGTCCTCCTGTAGGGAGGGGAGAGGAGCAACCGGCACGAGCTCTCGGGACCAGCTGCCCTCGCCGAGCTTCTTTCCCCATCTGGGTCTCCCAGGAACACTACACTCCCACCCGTGATTCCTGGCCTCCTCCAGGGGCCATCACCACTGTGTGCCTTCTGCCACCGCCTCCTTCCCCCACCCGAGCCCCAGGGTGAGGGCTCCCGGGCATCCGGGTCACTGCTGTATATAACTCCCCTCCCCCAGAGAAATAAACGTCACTGCCAAGGTCAGGAGGTGCTTTTTAAAAAGGGAAAAGGGCAGGGGAGGTGGGTGAACTCGGGCTGCGCAGACACGCTAAAGCCTCTCTCCACGAACAACCATCCACCGAGAACCACTGGACCCTTTGCTTGGGGAGGGACGGGGGATATACAGAACAAGCCAAGCTAGGCGTCTGGACCCCCACTCCCACTCCAACAGCACGACTGCACCCTTTTCTGTTTCTGTGGGCATTTTGTTGGGATGAGGATTAACATTTGAGGAGGACTTCCCTGACAGTCCAGCGGTTAAGACTCTGCGCTTCCACTGCAGGGGTCGCGGGTTCGATCCCTGGTGGGGAAACTTAAGATTCCACATGCAGCCCGAAGTACTAACGTTTGAAAAAAACATCCCCCCCCCCCGGAAAGCTCTAGAACTGCACCTTTCAGTCTGGCAGCCGGAAGCTACATGTGGCCATTTAAATTTAACTTAAATAAAATTTTAAAACTCGGTTCCTGAATCACACTAGCCACATTTCAAGAGCTCAGTATTCACATGTGGCTTAGCAGCTCCCCGAATGGGCAGGGCAAATATACAACATTCTCATTGTTGCCGAAAGGTCTATGGGACAGTGGTGTTCTAGGAGGTTTTGGGATCTTGGAGACAGGCAGCAACTGCTACAAACCCTGCCCACCTGCTTCCCACCTCCAATGTATATTGAGAAAGACGTTTTGGCTGCAGGAGGGAGAAGGGACAGGTGGGCTGGTGTCCAAGCAGCCGACTGGCAAGTTCTGTTCTAGAAAGTTCTCAGTTGGGCTGACATCTGAGTCTAAACCCTGAATTTAACTGGAGGCCGGTGTGGACGCACCCCATTTGAGCCTCTCTCCTGGGGGGACCTGAAGTGTAGGGCATCTTAAGGCCACCGCAGATAAGGTGACAACACACTTCAATTTGAGAATCAGGGCCCCCAATTCTGTACTCTAGTTGCTAACCTGGAAGGCTGGAGCCGGAACTGGAGACCACCACTCCCCTATCTCCCAGGCTCATCTGACAGGCCACCTTTGAGCTCCAACACCTACTCAACACACCAGGCCAGAAATCTCAACCAAGATGTCCCCGTGCCCTGGAACTCTGGCCTCCACCTTATAACTGTCACCAGTCAATGATGTGCTCCCACACCCCTACATCTGCTTAGTCCCAACAGAATCTCCGGGCCTCGATCCCAAAATATTCCCTTCACACCCACCCCAGAACCCGCTTTCTGGCTCTAGGGCAGACAATGACCCTGCGTGGCCCCAGCAGCAGGCTGCCTGGATTCAAATCTGGCGCTGCCCCCTCCCATCTGAGTGCCTTTGGGCAAGTGTGTCTCAGTCTACTCATCTGTAAAGAGGGGCTGACCACAGAGCCACTTCCCAGAGCCAGAGGCCTTTAGGAGCCCGATCTGCAACTAGAGAATGAAAGCAGCGCCTGGGACAGCTAAATGCCCAGGAGCAACGATGGAGGCCCCACTGTTCTCCTGCCCCAGAACCATGAATGTCCCTCTGTATTCCAGATTAGAACAATGATTAGCTAAATATCCCTTTCCGGGTTTCATTATCACAGAATCCTTGGCCTGGGTTCAACCTTCCGCCCTGGGAATAAGCGTGGCTCAGATACATTGTGCTGCGTGTTCACCCTCCACCCACCGCCCCCAGAAGCTCTGTGCAGTGGGGGCCCTCCCCTGTGGGATGGGGATGTTTTTTTTATCAGCTCTCAGATAAGATCTGACATCTCTACCTAAGCCCCAGCCAGGGGTGAGGAGCTCTCAACAGGAACCAGTGAGTCCCAGGCCAACTTCTCTCTCCCCAGGGTCCCACCGCTAACATGCCGCAAGCAGAAGGCCTGAGTCTTTTCTGCATTGTCTAATGGGGCTAAGTTCTTGGCCAGGACACCCCATTTCTCAGAGGATCTAGAGGCACTCTGAGGAGGTGACGAAAGCTACCGCTTGCCCCTAAAAAAGGCACACATACAAAACCCACATGACAGCTGGCAGGCCATTTTTGGAAGGTTTGCAGTCACCACCATGCCAAAGCTCATCAGACAACAGCAAAGAGGCTGGGATGGCCCCGTTGGCATCTCCCTAGGTTATGTGTGCGCCTGTGAGTCTCTGGTTCCTGCCCTCCCCTGGGCCTGGCAGTGCTTGTCAAAATTCCAAGTCTCTTGGGATTTTAATGTCCCTCTCTTTATCCATCTTTGTCGTCCTCTGCCTCTCCCCCCTCCTGCCATCTCTTGGACCTCCACCAAGCCCCCCGGGGTCTCCTGCTATGGGTAACAGCAGCTAAGCGTTGAACAGCACTTCAAACGCATTGTTTTCCTTTGTCTTGACAAAAGCCCATTTTACAGATGACAAAGCTGACCACCAAAGCTGTCATCCAACTCGTCTGGTCAGTGCTGGAGCTGAGATTCAAATTTGGTAAACTGAATTCCAAAGGCCAACCACAAGGTTATTCTGTCCCCAAAGGGATGATATTGTCCCCACAAGTCACTTTCTGAGCACATTATCCAATTTCTGCCCTGGATCTCTAGCCTGGGACAATCCTGGAACCTTTGGCTCCAATATAACATCCCAGTCCAGAGACTTGAACATGCCACTCCCTCTCAGAGGATGCATTAGTGATGTGCTACAAGCCAGAGTTCAAGGACGTTAATGACCCATCTTTACTCTAGAAAGTGAATGGCCCATCATTCACTCTCTTGCGGTCCTCAAATGCTACTATCACTCCTCTGACCTGTAAAACCAGGGCTCTAGAATTGATAACATTGGTCATGGTCTAGCCAATATCCAAGGTTCTAGAACAGGGGTTCTTCCTCAGTTTCACCCAGAAGAGAATCTAGAACGCTGATGATCCACTCCCCCCTTTTTTTTTTTAATATTTATTTGGTTGCACTGGGTCTTAGTTGTGGCACGTGAGCTCCTTAGTTGCAACTCGCCTGCTCCTTAGTTGTGGCATGCAAACTCTCAGTTGCGGCATGCATGTGGGATCTAGTTCCCTGACCAGGGATCGAACCTGAGCCCCCTGCATTGGGAGTGTGGAGTCTTAACCACTGCACCACCAGGGAAGTCCCTGATGATCCACCCTTAAATCTCATGTTTGGTCTTTACCTACTGACCAGCCATCTTCAATGCCAAGTCCAGAGTTCAAGAATACCAATGGTGGGCTTCCCCGGTAGCACAGTGGTTGAGAGTCTGCCTGCCGATGCAGGGGACACGGGTTCGTGCCCCAGTCCGGGAAGATCCCACATGCCGCGGAGCGGCTGGGCCCATGAGCCATGGCCACTGAGCCTGAGCGTCTGGAGCCTGTGCTCCGCAACGGGAGAGGCCACAACAGTGAGAGGCCCGAGTACCACAAAAAAAGAATACCAATGGTCTATCTTTGAGGATGTGTCCAGACTCTAGAACAATGGCTTACTCACTACCTTATAGGCTGGGTTCTAGTAGACTGCCAGTTGACCTCCACACTTTTTTTTTTGACTGCACTGTGTAGCTTGAGGATCTTAGTTTCCCAACCAGGGATTGAACCCAGGCTGCTGCAGTGAAAGCACCGAGTCCTAAACACTGGACCACCAGGTAATTCCCAATCTCCAAATTTTTAACACCCTTATTCTAGAACATTGTTTCTCAAACTTGAATGTATGGTAGAATCCTCCCAGGATTTTATTAAAAAATGGGTTCTGACTCATTAGAGCTGAGAAACAGCCCATGAGTCTACATCTCCACAAGCTCTTCAAGGACTCTAAGAAGGCATGAGAAGACAGAAATCCACATTCAACTCTGCAGGCCGACCTCTAAAATGCCAATCCACTCGTGACCTTGTAGTTTCACAGTTTGAGAACAGAGACCCACCCTCAAGCCTATCTCAGGGAGCAAAGAGAAAGCTGCTTAACTCCCAACACCCATCACTGCCTGTGCTGGTTTAAAAATACACCCCAAAATTCATATTCTTTTCCCTTCACAAAGCAGACCTTGATTCCCCTCGAGTGTATGCTAGGCTTAATGACCCTCCTCTAATGAAGAGTATGGCAGAAACAATGGTGTACAATGGTCGAGATTAGGACATAAAGATTGAGCGGCTTCCTCCTTGCTCTCTCCCCTCACTCACTCACTCTGGGGGAAGCAGCTGCCATGTCTGGAAGACTCTCAAGCCACCGCCACCCTCTGGCGTGGTCCACATGGCAAGGAACTGAGGCCTCCAGCCAACAGCCACATGAGTGAGCCACCTTAAAAGTACATCCTTCAACCCCAGTCAAATCCATGATGACTGCACCCTCACGACTGACCTCAGGCCAGTACCACCCAGCTAACCTGCTCCCAAATTCCTGACCCTCAGAAACCCGATGATGGTAAATGTTTGTTGTTTTCAAGTTATTAAGTTTTGGGGTGGGCTGATTTGTTACACAGCAAGACACAATGGATACAATGACCCCAGCCCAACCACATCCCAGGGCTCCAGAAAAGCCACGTGCCAGATCCAGACCTTCTGCCCATGCCACCCCCTGGCCCCCCAACATGCCGCAGGACAGAGGCACTCCAGCCAGCCGATAAAGTGTTTGCCATCGGGTTTTTGTTTGGCTGGTTGTGTGTACACAGTGTATACAAGTTGAGTTGTACAGAAGCCCAAGAAAGAGCAAGAGACAAAGGGTGGTGGGGAGATGGAAGCAGAGGGGTTAGAGAGAGGGAGGAGGGGAGAAGAGACCGATAAAAAATAGAACCACATCCAGATGACAATGGGATGGGGGCGAGGGGGGGGGGCAGACACAGACAAATCGCAGTAGAAAAGGAGTGGGAGGGGCAAAGAGAGGGGACCCTTCTCCCCCCTCCACCTCCCCAGCCCCCTGCCCTAGGTATCTACAATAAATAAGATTAAAAATAATTAACAAGATGTGTTTTCCCCCTCCCACCCGACACCAAATGCCCTGGGGAAGGAATGGCCTTTAGCAAAGATCTTGGCCTGTGAGGGGGGGATTGGGGGGAAGGGGTCCCCCAGCTCTCCGAAGCCGCCCCGCCCCCCTCAACCATACATAGACTTTTCCTATACATTATGTACAAGGTGGAGGGGGCTGGGGCTATGCCATGGAGGGGGGATTGGGGCAAGGTGGGGGAGGGAAACCGTTACTAAATAGACATTTATACATATATATAAATAATTTCTCTGTACACCGGACAGTGGGAGGAATGGGAGGGAGTGGAGAGGGCTTGGGAGATGGGGGGAGTCGAACTTTGAACCCTGTCCTGTGGGGGCAGCATGGACACACCCTGACCAATGACCCCCCCACCCCACCCCAGCGATGGGGCCCAGGGGTTAGCTCCTGAGGGCACAGTTCTGTCCCAATTCTCGGTTTATGGAGGAGGTGCCCCCCCCAAGCCAGGGTGGGGTCACCCACAGCGGCTGTGGGCCTGTGCTTGGGCCAGCAGGTCACTGAAGGAGTCAAAGAGCTGTTCCAGCCATGGCTGGTTCCGCATGCACTGCTGGACCACCTCCTCTTGGCCCAGGTCCTCAGCGCCGCCCTCGATGGCCAGGGTCTGCAGGGGGGTTAAACATGGAGCTGGGGTGGGAGGAGGCTGGGGGCCTAGGGATCAGTGTCCCAGGGAGAGGGGGGCTGGGAGCTGGACTCCTGGGTCCAGGGGGGAGCCTGCGATGGCTTGAATCCCAGGGTGACCCGTGCGGGGCGTGGGTGGGCTCACCTGGTCCCGGCAGCGCAGGAAGGTGTGGTACTTATAGTGGTGGAGTGAATGGTAGAGCGTGTAGTATCCCGACTTGTCCAGCTCAACCTTGAACTCCTGGGCAGGTGAAGCGGAGAAGCCTCAGCCTCCCCGCTCAGCGCCGGGCGGCCCCTCCCCCGCGCCCCGCCCCCGGCCCCGCCCCTCCCGGGCTCCGCCGCACCTGGGCTCTGACCACGCTCCTCTTGAGCTTGCTGAGCGTCTTGCGGTTGTAGGGCTCCCCGGCCGGCCGCAGACGCACGGCCCCCTCCTCTGGGGAACCCTCCCCACTCTGCTCCACTTGCAGCTGGGGGAACGTGTGCAGGGCGTCCTGCGGGAATCCGAGGGGTCAGGGGGACCTCCCTGGACCCGCACACCCCAGACCCACCCCCCAGTTCTCAGATCCCATGTGATCAGACGCCTCAGTTTCCCCCAGGAAACTGCAGATCAGGAAAGACACTTGGAAGTCTCGGTTTCCTCAAAGGCCAGGGGAAGCCTAGGCCTGTCTGGTGACCCTTACAATGTGTTTTGTGGCCCGGCCCAAGATTCTCCGAGACACCTAACATCCTGCCCAGGATTCTAGAGCCACCATCACCTCCTACAAAAATTCTAAGAGTCAGCCTGAAATCCAGAATCCCTAGAGCCAGGCTAACGTCCATCCCAGAATTACAATACCAGACCCATATTCCACCCCACAATGCTCAGACCTATCCTAATGTTCTACAGTGGAATTCTTTTTTTTTGGGGGGGGGGGGTGGTGGCGCACGACGCGGCTTGTGGGATCCTAGTTCGCCGACCAGGGATCAAACCCGCACCCTCGGCATTGAAAGTGTGGAGTCCTAACCACTGGACCACCAAGTAATTCCCATTACAGTGGAATTCCTAACTCCAGCGTAATATCCTACCCCCCTTCTCAGAGCCAGATGAACAGTCAATCCCAAGATTCTCAGAGGCATCCTAACATCCCACGAAGAATTCCAGAACCAGATTAACGTTTTATCCCATGTTTTCATAGTCAGACTAACATCCCAGCAAGAATTTTCAGAGCTGGCCTAAAATCCATTCCAGAATTCTGAGCCATCCTAATATTTTACCCCCCCTCCCGCTCCGGTTCTCAGCACCACATTAACATCCCCATCAGAATTCTCAAAACCAAATTAATGTTCTCTCCCAGAATTCTCGGAGCCACTGTGATATCCCATCCCAGAAGGGAAATTACATAGATGACTTCGGATTCGAGCCTGAGATTCGAAGAGCCTGAATTACGTCGACAGAGAAGCCATCAGAATCCACTCAACGGGGACTTCCCTGGTGGCGCAGTGGTTAAGAATCCACCTGCCAATGCAGGGGACACGGGTTTGAGCCCTGGTCCAGGAAGATCCCACATGCCGCAGAGCAACTAAGCCCGTGCGCCACAACTACTGAGCCTGCGCTCTAGAGCCCGTGAGCCACAACTACCGAGCCCGCGCACCACAACTATTGAAGCCCGCACACCTAGAGCCCGTGCTCTCCAACGAGAAGCCACCGCAATGAGAAGCTCGCGAGCCACAACGAAGAGTAGCCCCAGCTCGCCGCAACTAGAGAAAGCCCGCATGCAGCAACGAAGACCCAACACAGCCAAAAATAAATAAATAAAATAAATTTATTAAAAAAATAAAAACTCTATTCTAAAAAAAAAAAAAAAAATCCACTCAACGCTCTGCCCCAGAGCGAGCCCTGGGTCCAGGCCCTAGTCCACCTTTTGTCCCCAAACTTGTACTCCACAACCACACTCTGCTGGGCCTGCCTAGCAGCCCATCTCAGACCCTGACAATGACCCCGCCGCGCAATCCCAGCTCGCCTCCATCTGTGCTTGCAGGACTGCTGGGAACCCAGAGACTGCCTCCAGACAGCCCGGCCTCCACTACTCTCCTGGCCAAGCCCGACCCTTCCAACGATCGCCCTTCCAGGGCCTGATGCTCTGGGGACCAGCGCAGTGGCTGACATGCACATGTCTCCTCTGTGCCTGAGCTCTGGGCCCCAGATGCCGCAGGCCAAGCCCCCCCAAGCACCTGCAGGGCTGGGCTCAGCGACAGCCGCTTTAGGACTTTCTTCTTGTGCTCATTCAGGAGGCCATCGATCTTCCGCATGGGCGGGAGATACAGCTCGTCTGAAAGGCGAGACAGGGTGTCAGAAGAGATGCAGCCTCACGATGTATGGGAGGCAAAGGAGGGGTAGGGGGCTCTGGGCCCCCAAGCCTCTGCTCACCATGTGTGTCCTCCAGGGCCTGGATCATATCCGGGTCGAGTGCCGTGCTCACCAGCATCTCCACATAGCTCCGGTACATCTCCCGCATCGCCCGGGTCTTCAGCAGACGCCCAGGTACTGCCCGCTCTGGGGGAAGAAAGGGAGACATGGCCCATCATTCCAACTTTCTCCAAGGCCGCCTGTGTGGCACACAGTATTCTAAGCTCCAGGACCAGGAGAGAAATCCCTACCCTCAGTGAGGTCCACGTCCACTGGGGAAGACTCCCCAACACCAGGACAATATACTCTAACGGTGAATCACAGGTACCGTAATGAGCTCAGCCTGGCAAGTCAGGGAAGGCTATTAAAGGTCACACACACGTTGAGCCTTGAGTGACAGGAAAGAGTATTCCAGGCCGGTGACCACTGTGTTTGACTAGTTTAGTGTAGCTTCAGTAAAGTCTAAAGAAGCAGCAGAGTTGGTTTCCAAACCAGTGAATCAAGTCTGAGAGATGAGTTGGTTTCCAAACCAGTGAATCAGGTCTGAGAGATCAGATCACAAAAGGCAAGACTGAGGAAGGAGATGGGAGCTGAGACTGCACAAGTCAGGGCAGGCCAGACCATGTGAGGCCTCTGAGATGAGGTAGAAAGGGGAGAGCCTTTTTTAGGGAGGGGTACTAGGGAGCCATGGGAGAGCTATGAGCAGGGACGGGCGAAGGTAAGAGGAGAGAGACCACTCCAAGGCCAGGGGATGGATCAGAGGGATGAGACCAGAGGCCAGGGCAATGGACCAGATGAGAAAGGATGAGGCTGGGCCAGGGCTGGAGGATCAGGATACATAGATTGAGGGGCAGGAGGGCCAGCATCTGAGCTAGGGCTGTGGGAAGGAGCAGAGGGGATGGGGGCAGTCAGGGCCGGAGGGGTAGGGCTGGGGGCTTCCTTGCAGCAGAGGTGAGGGAGGGTCTGGCCTGGTGACTTGGTTGCCAGTGGGGCTGTGTCCGAGATAGAGAAGCTAGGACCAGCTCGGTGGGTCTGGAAGGAGGGAGTTGCTGGGGCGTAGGCCTGGAAGGTGGCAGGGAGAAGAAATGAGTCTGAGGCTCACGGAATTTGTGGGAGCTTGCCAAGTGAGAGATATGGAACGCCAAGCAATGAGGCCAAGGACGGGACTCTTTTTTTTTTTTTGGTCCGTGCCACGTGGCTTGGGGGATCGTAGTACCCTGACCAGGGATCAAACACAGGCCCTGGCAGTGAAAGCACTGAGTTCTAACTACTGGACCACCAGGGAATTCTCCAAGGATGGGACTGGAGGGACAGCCACCAGAAACTCAAGAAGGAGCATCAGGGATAAAAGAGAAGCAGGAGGGCCACGTGTGGGAAGACCCCAAAACATCCTTTAGGAAAAGGCACGAGAAATGTCCACTTGATTTACCCACATGGACGGTCCTTGCTGACAGCTGTTTCAAGAGGCCAGAGTGACCATTTAGCCGTGGGAGTCAGACCCCATCAAGCCTCTGCCTGAACCCTCCTAAGGCTCCTGTCTCACTCATGATAAAATCCTGCCAGTGGGGCCACAAAGCCCCAGGACCCTTGTCTCTCCAAGCTGTGCTCCTGTTCCTTCTCTGGCCTCACTTCCTCCAGCCGCTGGCCTCTTTCCTGATCCTCAGATATACCCAGTCCATAACGTTCTCTCTCCTAAAGTCACACCACCCCAACCCTGTTGCATTTGGCTCTCTGCTCCAATGTCACTTCCAGAAGCCTTCTGCAACTCCCCCTTCCCCCGCAAATATCACCCAGGATCCTGCCTGGATCCTCTTTACCGGATTTATTTTTCTCTACTGCCTTTAATCCGACCCAGCCTTACACTGATGACTTTTCATATTGTTTTGTGTTCTATTACATAACATATTTATCTGATTAACTCCCCCACTGAGACTGTAAGCTCCCACGAGGATACATGTTTTTGTCTTTTCTGTTTACTGCTGGAACCCTCAGTTCATGGCACATAGTATGTGCTCAATTAACACCTGCAGAAAGGGGCTGAGGAAGCCAGATGAGAGTGGACTAAAGGAAGGGGGAGAGGGAACATCACTGCAGCCTCTTTCTAGAACTTTCATTGTGCATCTAAGAAAGGAGAGACATCAGGTTCTAGCACATGGAGGATCATCAGTCTTGGACCAGCAGGAGGACTGGTTCTGAGACCTCCTGGTCTGGGCAGAACCTTCAGGGCATCCAGACGTTGAGTCAGGCTCATCCTGCCCAGGAGGGGCTCCTGGTCAAATGGGGTGAACAGAGAGAGACCCAGGACCAAAGAAAGATACTGACCCTTGGTGGGGGAATTGCTTCCCTAAGAGTGCAGAGTTTTGTTTCTCCCATTTCATAGGCTCAGAAAATTCTGGGCTGTCCACATATGTTCATAGCAGCATCAGCCAAAAAAGTGGAGACAACCCAAATGTCCATCAAGCTAGTCCATGGATAAACAAAATGTGGCATATCCAAGCAATGGAATAGTATTCAGCCATAAAAAGGAATGAAGTACTGCAAACAACTATGTATAATAATAAGTAAGCTACAAGAATATATTGTACAGCATAGGAAACATAGCTAATATTTTATAAGAACCTTAAATGGAATATAATCTATAAATATATTGAATCACTATGGTGTACACCTGAAACTAATATATTGTAAATCAACTATACTTCAATTAGAAAAAAAAAATGAAGTACTGATACACACCACAACATGGATGAACCTCAAAAACATTATGCTAAGCAAAGATGCCAGTCCCAAAGGACTGCACACTGTACGTATGATATCCCTTAGGTGAAATGTCCAAAATGGTCAAATCTATAGAAATAGTAAATTACTGGTTGCTTAGGGATGAGGGTGGGGAGAAAGGGGAGTGATGGCCAAAGGAAGCAGGGTCTCCTTTTGGGGTGATGAAAATGTTCTAAACTTGACTGCCAGGTAGATGCACAACTCTGACTATACTAAAAGCCAGAGGACTATGGGTTTTAATTAGGTGAGCTACGTGGTATGTGAATTAGAGCTATAAACTTGTTGAAGAAAAAGAAAAAGAACCTGCAAACCTGGGCCTTTTGTAAAGCTCCTCCCTTGCCAGCACCTTCCCCTGACTCAGCATTAACTGCTTCCACCTGGCCAGATTGAGCCAACTGCCCAGTTAAAAGACTACATTTCCCAGGCTCCCTTGCAGTTAGCTGTGGCCAGGTGACTAGTTCTGGCCAATGCGATAAGAGAAGATAGGATGTGGGCCATTCCCAGATCTGACACTTAATCAGAACTTCCCAACTTCATCAGGGCTTTGATGAAAAGATAATTCCGACTCTCTCATTTGACTAGCCTCTGTTACAACAGCTATCCCTGCACTACACCTGAAAGAGTATGTGACCTTGAGCAAGTCATGTCACCTCCCAGGGCCTCAGATTTCTCATCTTTAAAATGAGGATTAAAAAAATAAATAAAAAAAACAAAAAAACCCGAAAAATATAATAAAAAATAAAATGAGGATCATTTTACAGCACCTACCTCACAGGGTTTATGTAAAGATAAAATAAGCCAATGTGTAACATGCTTAAAATGATGCCTGGTACTTAGTAAGCACTCAATAAAAGTCAGCTGTTATAGTTATTTTACATATGTGTACATATATTGTTGTTGTTGTTACTGTCACCATAAACCAGACATCATTCTAAGCAATGGAGCTCCCACCTGGTGCCCACTACAGGCTAGTACCCTCCTATGTGCTTTTCTGTGAATACCCATTTTTACTTTATTATACAGGTGAGGTCACTGAGGTGTAAAGAGGTGTTGCCCCTTTCCTGGAGTCACCCAAGGAGTCACAGGGAACACCACTATGTCTGGGTCCCCACAATAGATGCGGGTCACCAATCCTCCTCAGCCCTCAGAAACTGCCTATTCTGAGACAGAACGGTGCAGTGTTGAAGAACAGAACGCGATGCTCCACCGGCTGCATTCCAACTCAGGTGGGATGTCACATCCCAGCTGTGCTGCATTCTCTTGGTGTCTCAGTCTCCTCACCTGTATTTGAGGATAATATTGGTATCTACTTCCTAGGACCACAGTGAAAACTCAAACAAGTTAACATCTATGAAGAACTTACAAGACAGCCTGTCACGTGGTTAGGTGCCATACAGCTGTTAGCTACTGCTATTACTTTTAACTTACTTATTACTACAGTGACTGTTTGCTGATGCTACCTGGAGCCCTCTGGATAGCCCCCATCCATGCCTCCTTCTGAAAGCCACAGAGTCGCCTCCCTACCACCAGCCCCACGGCTGCCGATGGCCTTACCATCCTCACTGGGAGCCCCGGGGGATGACTCTGAGTCCGAAGAGCTGCCTGGTGGGCCCCCGCCCACCGAGGCGTTGCCTGCCGCCTCCTTCAGCCACTTCTTCCTCTTCTTGGGGGGCGGCTCAGCCTTCACCTTGGTGGGCCGGGACTTGGGTAGCCGTGAGGTGGCGGGCTGTCCTGTGGTGAGGCTCCGATCTGGCCGAATCTGCCGGCCACCCGTGCCCCGCTCACCCCGCAGTGGCCGTTCCCCACGCGTTGCCCTCTCTTTCTCCTTCTCTTTCTCCTTCTCCATGGGCCGAGGCAGGGATGGCTTCTCAGGGGCAGGGGGCTCAGGCACGGCCGTCTCAGTTGTCTGCTCTGGGGGCTTCTCGGATGTCGTCTTGTCAGGGGTCTCGGGCTTAGGAGGTGGTGCCAGGGCCTTGGGGGGAGGTGCAGAGCTGCCCCCAGCAGATGCGGGGCCCTTGGCCTGACCAGAGCGTCTGGAAGGGGACATAGATGGGACTGCAGTCAGCACCCCCTGAAACCCAAATTCTCCTCCTTGGGGTACCCCCGCCCCCGCCGCCTAGCCCACAGCTCTAAGCACAGAATTTTGCTGAGCTGGTCTCTGTCCCCCTCTCTCTGGGGGCCCCACTCTCTGGGTCTCTGCACCCCTTCCCCGACTCTGTTTCTAAGCATTGTGTACTTTAAAATGGTTAATTTTATGTTATGTAAATTTCCTTGTATGATTCACCCCATGCCTGTTGGCCCTGCCCACCACCTGGCCCCCGGCCCCCATGGTACCTGACAGGCACTGGGGGCCGGTGCCAGGGTTTCCGAGCACAGACCCTCACGTAATCCTTCTTGTTGACGTTTTCCAGAAACTTGACGTAAAGGCGCTGGTACCGGTTTTTGGCGTCCCCAAAATACCCCAAATACTACGGAGGAAAAGAAGCACATGAGGAACTCCTTCCTCCGCCCCAGCTAGGCAGCCCAACACCCAAGACTCCCACCCCTGCCCTGGCCCACCATGGCAACCACCCAGAGCCTGCCGGGAGGTGGAGACCCCCCGCCCCCGGACACATCTTGGACCCAAGGTGAATCCGAATCGTGTGAGGGGGACAGCGGCTTCCACACACCCCACACACCCAGGGCCCCTCAAGCCCTCGCTCCCCTCTGCAGGCTCACATTACTGGTGGCACAAAACTGCCGCTGCCCGTCTTTGATCTCCGGAGTGAATTTCTGCAGCAGTGCCTTCTGGACTCGCCAGATGGGTGGAGGCTCACGCCCCGTCTGCAACGCCAGCTGAGGAGGGGCACAGTAAGGCCCGCAGGGTCAACCCCCATGCCTGCCCTTCCCAACCCCAATTCCTGGCCCTCTGTCCTCCCTCTACACCCCCTTAGAGAAAAGGCATCATCATTAACAAGCATCAGCGAACTTCCAGCTGACAGGTATCTTCTGGCTGTCTGAGGTTCTTAGATTTGGGGATGCAAAGCTTCCTCAACTTACCATGGGGTTCCATCCCAATAAACCCATCGTAAGTTGAACATATCCTAAATCAAAAATGCACTGAATACCCCTAAAGACATCATAGCTTAGCCCAGCCTACCTTAAACGTGCTCAGAACACTTACATTAGCCTGCAGTTGGGCAAAGTCATCTAAAACAAAGCCCATCTTTAAAATAAAGTATGGAGTATCTCATGTAATTTATTGAATACTGTACTGAAAGTAAAAAACAGAACGGTTGTCTGGGGACAGGAGGGTTGTAAGTGTATCAGTTGTTTACCCTTGCGATTAACTGCGTGGCTGACCAGGAGCTGGTGGCTTGCTGCTCGCTGCCAGTGCCCAGCATCACAAGAGAGTATCGTAGCGCATATCACTAGCCCAGGAAAAGAACAAAACTCAAATTTCAAATGCGTATCGCTTTTGCACCATCATAAAGTTTAAAAATCCTAAACTGAACCATCAAGGAACCGTCTATACTCTCAATCAGGCTGTTCATGCTGTTGGTTTTTTGGTTTTTTTTTTTTTAAATTTTACTGAAGTATAGTTGATTTACAATGTTGTGTTAATTTCTGCTGTATAGCAAAATGACTCAGTTATACATATATATATTCTTTTTCATATTCTTTTCCAGTGTTGTTTATCACAGGATATTAACTATATCTATATCTGACTATATAGACTATAGACTATATCTATATCTGACTATATTGACTATATCTATATCTATATGTTTATCACAGGATATTGACTATATCACAGTTCACTGTGCTACACAGTATAGTATAGTATAGTATGTATAGTATAGTATACAGTATAGACCTTGCTGTTTATCCATCCTATATATACTAATTTGCATCTGCTAATCCCAAACTCCCAATCCTTCCCTCCCCACCGGCTCCTCGCCCTTGGCAACCACAAGTCTGTTCTCTACGTCTGTGAGTCTGTTCCTGTTTCGTGGATACGTTCATTTGTGTCGTATTTTAGATTCCTGATATGAGTGACATCATGTGGCATTTATCTTTCTCTTTCTGACTTACTTCGCTTAGTATGATCATCTCTAGGTCCATCCATGTTGCTGCCAATAGGCCATTCATTCTGGGCTACAAGGTTTTAGTCATTATAGCTATACAGTGTGATGGTACAAGCCATCCGCATGACTCAAAGAAATGACAAAATCTGAGCACTCATCCACCCACCATCTTCTAGATACAGTGTTGGGCCCCACAGTTTGGCGGTGAACGAGATCGACAAAGCCTTTCTTGGGGTCTTCATTACAGAGGTAATAAGACAGACAAGCAAATAAACAGAACAGGGTGAGGTTGTGGCTTGTGCTAAGAATAAACAGGTGATGGGTTACCTGAGACCATTTATTTCATCAGCCTGTCCACAGCAGGGCAGGACAGTGACACAAAGGCTCCCCGATCTCAACTTCCCTCAGCACACTCAGACCCCCATCCCCACCCCAAGGCTTGTGTGCCCCAGCTGGGCACCGGGAACCAAAGGATGTCAGAACCAGCATCTGATCTCAGGGAGTAAGGGGACTAGCAGGGGACCAGACACAGGCACAAAAAAATAACAGCACAAGTAATAAATGTGCTAACAGCAGGTGCCCCAGAAGCCTAGAAGAAGGACTCTGGACTCAATCTGAATCCAAGAATGCTTCCTCGAAGAAGTGATACCTAAATGAGTCCAGGAAGGACTGTATCTTCCGTGAGGGGGTTGGGTGATGACCAGGGACTGCCAGGTAAAGTGTGTGACAGCTATGGCTCTAGAAAAAAGCAACTGACAGGCACAGATAAGTAAATAATAAGAACATAGTGGGAAATATGCACTGAGCTTTGTGATAACCCAGAGATGAATGAGGGACAAGCCCTTGCATTTAAAGAATCCATAGTTGGGACTTCCCTGGTGGTCCAGTGGTTAAGAATCCGCCTTCCAGTGCAGGGGATGCAGGTTCGATCCCTGGTAGAGGAATTAAGATCCCACATGCTGCGGGGCAACTAAGCCCGCATGCCCCAACTACTGAGCCCGCACGCCACAACCAGAGAGGAGCCTGAGCGCAGTAACGAAAGATCCTACATGCCGCAACTAAGACCCTATGCAGCCAAAAGTAAATTAAATATTTTAAAAAAATAAATAAGTAAAATAAAGAACCCATAGTCAAGTGATAAACAGGATTCAGGTAACTCCAACTAACTGATCATGGCTGCCCTGAGCACTAGGCTCAGCAGGAGCAAGTGCTGGGATCAATTAGTGATGTCTGCCACCTGCAGCAGCTGCAGTACTGGAGCCTGAGTGCCGAGTACTGGCGATCTATTCTTGGTTTTTGGTCAAATGCTTCTATATCCACAATTTTTCATATCCTGCAGATCAGCCAGGGGAACAGAAAGGAGTTAGAATAACCTGATGAAAATGAGGTCCAGAAAGGTTCTTGGCTGAAATTTCACTGGACGAGAGTGAGGCAGGGTGAGACAGGGATATGGGCATGTCAATCCCAAGTGCCTTCCTCCAGGATACCATGGTTCTCAATCCTCCCTCCTGGCTCCTCAGGGAACCAGGTCAGAGGCCCAAGGATTGAAAAGTCCGTTTCAAATCCTTTTCAAGAACTGAAAAGCTCATTTACATATCCTGCCCTGCTCCAAAACCTTCCAGGGCCCCCAGTGCAGATTCCACAGCCTGGCATAGAGACTTTGCCTCAGTCTCCTTTCCTTTCTCCTACCCCTGCCCAGCAGGTCATCCAGACCCTCAAAGCTCAGCAGACAAGCCCCAGACTTTCTGACCTCCAGGTTTCTGCACATGCAGGGCCCCCCACTAGGGGTGTCTTTTTCCCTCTCACTGTGGATATAATGTTCCCTGTTCCAGTTCTCAGAAGTTTCTGAAAAATCCATCAGAGCACCCCCTCCCCCAAGCCAGGGGAGGGCACCCCCTCCTCTGTCTCTTCCCACTGCCGATCTTCCTCCTCTAAGGATCCAGCTGTTTCTCCAGCTGGACGTGGGGCCCTTGACTCACCACATCCCAAGTGGGCTTGGCTTCTTTCCCCAAACCACTCTTCCTCCCAGGATCCCCACTATCCACCAGTCATCAGGCCCTGGCATCATCATCCTTGCCTGCTCCCCAACCAGGGTCACTTAGTCCCAAAGCCACGTCTTTCCTGCCTCTCCTCATGTCAATCATGTCACCGACCACACCCACTTCCACTTGGTGGGAAGTTGCCCCACCCATAACACCCATTCAGTGGAAGCCACAGCTGATTGGAGGAGACCTGACAAGGGGTAGCCAATCAACAGGCATAACACGAACCCCATCCTGACCCAAAATGCTGTGCTGGGCCAATCAGATTCTCTTCTGGGAATCTGAATTGTGACAAGCTGAGACAAGGGCAGTAAGTAGCAGGATGTAAGTAAGCTAGAAGCACCCAGCCTGGTGTTAAGGAGAAGGCTGCAGGATCAGACACAGGGGAGTCAGTGTAACAGAACTAAGGCAGTGGACAGACTGTCATCAGGACTGAGAACTTCCCCAGCCACCTCCCTGCTGGCCAGGGCCCTCGAAGCAGCCAGATAACCCAGAGCAGATTCTCAAGCAGGCACCCACTGATCTCACCACAGAATGGTCTGGACCCTGCCCACCTGCCCAGGCTCGGCGCTCACTGTCCAGTCACTCAACCCCTTGCATCTCTCCCTACCCATCACATAAACATGCCTCACCACAGGGCTTTTGCACAGACTGTTCTCTCTGCATGACCCGCTCTCCCCATACTTTTCTCCATCCAACAAACTTATATGCTCAGAATTTACATCCTGATAAACCTTCCACATCTCCAAGGACTGGGAGTTAATATTATCACTCCCATTTTCCAGGTGGGGAGGCTGAAGCAGAGAGGGGGCTAACCCTACACTGTCCAATTCAGCAGCCCCTCCCCATATGTGCCTCTTGAGCATTTAAAATGAGCTCATTTGCATCAACATGTTCTATGAGTGTAAAATACACACTGGATTTCAAAGACTTGGTAGGCAAGAGAGAAGATAAAACATCTCATTAACTTTTTCTACATTGACCACATGTTAAAATGACATTTTAGACATGCTGAGTTAAAGAAAATACATCCCTACAACTAACCTCACTCATCTTTTAATTTTTCAAAAGTGTGGATGCAAGAACGTTTAAAATGCTGTACATGGCTCATATGATGTTTCTATCAGGCTGCCATTGTTCTAGAACAAACTATGACCTGTGGCCCATTTTTGTAGAGCTATGAGCTAAGAATGGTTTCTACATTTCTAAAGGAGTGTGAAAAAGCAAAACAAAACAAAAAACAAAAACCCAAGATTACATGATAGAGACCATACGTAGCTTGCAAAGCCTAAAATATTTACCATCTGGCCCTTTACAAGAAAAAAAAGTTTGCCAAACTCTGCGCTAGAGATCTGCCCAAGATCACTGAATAATAGAAACAAAGTTTATAGAGCACTTTCTGCGTGCCACCCACAGTCAGAGTACTGGACAAGCCGTAAAGCCTGAGTGCCCACGTTGTACGAAGGGGGTACTAACAGCATCAGCCCCCATTTTACAGATGAGGAAACTGAGGCTCAGGAAGGGTCAACACCAGTCCAGCTCGGAAGTGGCAGAGATTCAAGCCAATCAGATTAACGCCAAAGCTGGGCCCATAATAACCATGCTGCCAGCCTGCCCTGACTCCTGACACACGAATGAGTCCTCATCTGCCTGAGTGGCTCAATCCTGGGGCTGTGAGTCCCCCATCAGAACACATACTCGTGTTGTATTTTAAGCATCTGAGTCCTTGCCTGGCCCCCTCCCCTGCCCCATGCCAGCTGGGAGGTGGTATCAGATGGCCCTGGCTCTAATCCTGGCTTGGCACCCATCAGCCAAATGATTCCCTCTCCCGGAACGTGAACTTCCTCATCTGTAAACTGGGGACGGTCAGGGTCCCCACCCCAGAGCCCTGTTCATTTGGCCCAGTGCTGGGCGCCCAGCAGCACTACCAATGTTTGGTGGAATATACACAGAGAGTGGCTGACTCTGGTGCTGAGAGCGTGGGCTCCCAGGGCCAGTAGAACTGGGTGTGGGTCCCAAGCTGTGAAAGCCTGGAAAGCCCACTTTAATCCTCTGAGCCTCAGTTCCCTTCTCTGTAAAAGGGGGATAGTAATCCCTATAAAGAAAGGAGATTACAAAGATAAAACTTGCAGGTGGTGGCGAAGGTTTGCACAACAAAGTGAATATACTTAATGCCACTGAACTGTACACTTAAAAATAGTTAAAATGATAAACTGCGTGACATGTATCGGTTACCATGATTAAACTAAATTCTGAATATGATGTGCCCCAAATCCTATCCCCTGAAAGCTGGTAGCCGTTCCTGTCACTGCCGTTCGTTTGACCCCTCCCTCGCCTGTTCCGGACTGATGGCCAAAGAGCCTCAGAAGTCTTGAAGTTAAAATGAAATAACGTACACAGGGCACCAGCAGAGAGAGTACAACTATGAGGGAGAAGGGAGGGTTAGCCAGGGAGGGATACGGAGACTCAAGGCATTGGGATTGTTCTGGTAGCTGGCTGAGGAGTGGAGAAGTAAGCCTTCACTTTACCATTCTGCTTTGACAACTTACATATCTCTTGTGAATGTTCTCTTCTATCATATCATACTGCGAAGATGACAAAGTAACAATGAAAAGATACAGTCTGGGATTGGGAATGGTGAGCTGGGGCGGACAGCACAGAATGTGACAGGGTGGAAAGCAAGCAGAACCAACCAGGAGGTGATAATGGCGAAAGCTGAGTGATGGATACACACAGCCCCGTTACTGTATTTGCTCTACTTTTCCCACAATAAAATAGATTGAAGGGACTTCCCAGGTGGTCCAGTGGTTAAGACTCCGTGCTCCCAACGCAGGGGGCCCAGGTTCGATCCCTGGTCAGGGAACTAGATCCCACATGCCGCAACTAAGAGCTCACATGCCGCAACTAAAAAAAAGATCCTGCATGCCACAACGAAGATCCTGCGTGCCGCAACTAAGACCTGGCGCAGCCAAATAATAAATAAATAAAATATTTTTTAAAAAATAGATTGAAAATAACATAGGAAAAAGCACACTAAGTTCCTCTCGCAAAACACACTTAATAATGAAGTATAATAGGGAATTTCCTGGCGGTCCAGTGGTTAGGACTTGGCACTCTCACTGCCACGGTCCTGGGTTCAATCCCTGATTGGAGAACTAAGATCCCACGAGCTGCGAGCTACGGCCAAGCTAAAAGTATAATAATATGCACTATCTTTATAATGAATTCACCCCACAATTTTTTCATCTGTAACTTAGAAGAAACAACACCCAAGATGAAATTAAACACGTTAGGGCTTCCCTGGTGGCGCAATGGTTAAGAATCTGCCTGCCAATGCAGGGGACACGGGTTCTAGCCCTGGTCCAGGAAGATCCCACATGCCGCAGAGCAACTAAGCCTGTGCACCACAACTGTTGAGCCTGTGCTCTAGAGCCTGTGCTCCGCAACAAGAGAAGCCACCGCAATGAGAAGCCCGCGCACCGCAACGAAGAGCAGCCCCCGCTCACCACAACTAGAGAAAGCCCGCACGCAGCAACAAAGACCCAACGCAGCCAAAAATAAATAAAATAAATTTTAAAATGGTCCACATCAAAAAAGAAAAAAAAATCTTTAAAAAAAAGAAAGAAATTAAACGTGTTAACATACATCCAAGACCAAACATGGTTCCTGCCCCCTAGTTGCTACCCAGTCAGTGACAGTAACTAACACGAAGAATGGCCTTAGCCCTTGGCGTCACCATCAAGGTGATAATAGCTTGCTGACCTACTGAGTACTCGCTCTACCTCATGCCCTGTGAGCCCTACCGAGTACTCGCTCTACCTCATGCCCTGTGAGAAACACTACACGGGCGTCTCATGTCACCTACCCTTGTCAAGCACTTATATCAATCCTCTGATCCAACTACCTGTCCAATGAACAAAGTACAGCAAAGGTCAGTACACTTTTTCCGCAACAGGACAGACAAGAAATATTTTTGGCTTTGTGGATCAGCTAAGCTCTGTTGCAACTACCCCACTCTGCTAGTGGACGGGGAAAGCAGCCATAGCTGATATGTAAATGAGTGGGTGGGGCTATGTGCCAATAAAACTTTATTTATAAGAACAGGCAGGGGGCTGGAGGGGGGTGGGGGGGGCATAGTGTGCCCACCCCTGTGTAGAATAACTGGAAGTAGTAAATGCGCTGGTGCACGTAAAGTGTTTGTTTTTTTTCGGCCACACCGCATGGCATGAAGGATCTTAGTTCCCTGACCAGGGATCGAACCCGTGTCCCCTGCAGTGGAAGCGTGGATTCTTAACCACTGGACCGCTAGGGAGGTCCCAACATAAAGTGTTTAAGATGTGGCCTGACACACAAGCATTCCCAAACCACTGGCTACTACATCTGCACGTTGTATGTGTGCCTTTTCATAGGTATGTCACGTCAATACCTCAGCTTTCCACCTACAAGGCACAAGTTGCCTTTAAAGCACCCCTTGGCTTGTGTTAGAAGTTCCCTAAGATCAGGCCCTCCTCATCGGCTTTGTCCCTTAGTATAACCCTAGCACCCACAGCAAAAATACCTGCAATAAATGCTAACAATGGGTTTACCTTATTTATCGGTGACACACACACACACCCAAATAACATCTCAGAAGCGTGCAAATCCTCTGCGGGGGTCCAGCTGGCCTCCTCTATCAGCCCCATGACTGTCAACTCAGGAGGATCAGATGGGCTGCCTCAGCCATCACTGTACCTGCAGCCCCCAGCACCGGGCCTGTCATCCAACAGGCGTTCGATAAACGCTCCAGTGACCAAAGCATTGGGCCCAGTTGTCCGACACGACAGGAGACTCACCTTGAGGGAAGGGATGTCCTCGGCGCGGATGACAAACTCGTCGCGCTCCCGGAAGATGCCCTCCCCGCCGCTCTCGCCAGCCTCCTCGTCCGTTTCCCCGCACACAGCCGCGGTCTCCTGCTTCTTGGCCAGGTGCAGGGGCCGGGCGTCCGGCGGCTCGGGGTCGTCGGGGGACGGGGCGGCAGGCTCCTCCGAAGGGGGGGGGGCAGGGGTTGCGGTGGGCAGGGGCGGCGGGGCAGGCGGCGAGGGCAGGGCCGGTGGGACTGGCACGGGCGGTGGGGTCGGCGAGCTGGGCGTGGGGGCCACCAGAGGGGGTGGCGAGGGCAGGGCCGGCGGTGGGGGCGGCGGCTGGGGTGTCGGGGCAGGGGGCGGCGAGGGTGGGGGCTTCTCCTCCAGCAGCGGGGGCTCTGGGGGCGAGACGGGCATCAGGGCTGGAGCCCGCTCAACCCCGAGCCCCCAGACCTGTTTATCTGCTTCTAGTGAAAGGCCTCCCAGTCTATTCTGGGGGGTCTCAACACAGCCCTCTTCCCGTCCTGCACCCCAACATCCCTCCTGACCAAACTGAGCTCTTCACCTAGCATCCATTTCTGCCCCCAATCCCCCTCCAACTCCACTTTTTATTCCTCTTCTGCTGACCTTCCTCCTCCTGCAAAGCTCCTGTCTGACCCCTCCCTGACCTTCAATACCCACCCCTGTCCCCAGACACCTACCAGAAACCCAGGACCCTTTAACTTCTCTCTCCAAGGTCCTAATAAACTTTCCTACCCAGACATGCCGCTCTGGTCCTCCCCATCTTTCCCCAGCCTCCAAAGACCCCCTTTGTGTCTCAGTGCAGCTCTGCATCCCAGTACCATTGCTCAGTGTCCCCACCGCAATGGCCAGGAGGCCTCTCTGGTCCCATCAACAAGCCCCTCTGCTCCCCAGTCTAGTGCCTACAAAGCTCCTGGCCCTGCCCTACCTCCTAGTCCCCAAATACCATTCACCATCCCATCACCTCTTCTCTTGTCCCTGAATGTCCCTCCCTGTGCCAACAGCCCCTCTGCCCCTTATTGCCACTCAGCTCCCCAGTCGCCACTGTGCCACACCTGACTCCCTCCCTGAGACCCCTTCCCAGCCCCAGTGGCTACTCTAAGCCCCTGAAACTGTCTCCCAACCACAATGTCCATTTTAGTCCTGAAATGTCTCTTTGCTGCTTTGGAGCCCCAGTCTGACGCTTACCTCCCATTCCTCAATGTTCCTCCCAATTCCTCAACCACTCCTGTGCTTCTACCTCCTCTTTTCCCGCTCAGAGGTCTCAAACTCCTCCACCCAAGCTCTCCCCTTTCCTTTCCTCAGCCTGCTCTCCACTCTCGGGATCGGCAACACCCTCTCCTTCCTGCTATGCTAACTCCCCGTGAGATTTTGTAACATTCCTCCTCTAACGCCTTGAGATCTTCTGACTCCCCAGACTGCTTTTGCTCCATCCCTGGGTCCTTCCAAGCTATGAGCCTTCCTGACCCTTCCAAGGCTCCCTCGCCCCCCCTCATGCTCTCTCCCGTTACGGCAGATCCAGGCACTCTGCTTAGCACCCTCCACTGTTTCTCATCTCTTCCCTGGTGCTTCCCTTCCGCCTCTAATTGTCTCACTCCCCACTGCCCATCTTTCTACCACCTTCCAGAAGACTTCATTCCTTAAGACTCCTGTGAGCTCCCAAGCCTCCTCATTAACTGCTCCAAATGCCTTCCTCCAAATGCCACCTCTTTCTTCCCCCAATGCCTCTGTTCCCCCCATCAAAGCCCCTCAAATTTTGTCCAACCCTCCTCTCAGAACAGAACACCATCCAGACCTGACTGTACCCCCAGCCTTTCCCGATGGCCCCCACCGAGATCTGACTAGTCATTGCTGAAACTAGTCACGTTTCTCTTTAAACAACCCTCCTAAGTCTCTCTCTGCCCCCCAGACCCTTTTCTGTCCTTTATTACACATCCCTAACTCCTAGAGCCCTTCTCAGGTCCCATGTCCCCCATCAGTTTTAAAAGCTCTCTCCATCCCTGTCACCCACCTGTCCCCATCACTTATAGCCTGCCCTGTCCCCCAGTGTTCTCCACTGCCCACCTTCGGGCCCCCACCAGTCCACTTAGCACCTGTGGGCGGATTAGAAAAAGATGCCCCTTTCTCAAAAGGCTTGCCCTCAAGTAACAGGTTACCCTCCACGAACAGGCATATCTCTATCAGTCATCTGCACTGTGAACAGTGCCTGATCTACACAACTAGACCTGGTGACCTGAATGTCGGGAAACCCCTGCCCCGCCCCCAGACCATCTTCCCAGAGCTCACCAGGTGTGCCACTGCTGCTGGCACTGGGGAGCCCCGGGAGAGGGGGTGGCCCGGGGACTGCAGCCTCAGTAGCCAGGGGGGGCCCATCCGCAGTGGAGGTGTCCTTAGGCCCAGCCAGTGGCGGGTCATCGAGGGCGGAGATGGCCGAGGAGATGCTCTCCTGCAGGTCCCGGTTCTTGGCGACAGAGTCTTCCTCGTCCGACGAGAAGGAGGGCAGGGTCTCGAGGTTCCGTTTCAGCTCCTCGTCCAGCCGTTTGCAGGGCGAAGGGCAGCCGAGCCCCAACCCCTCACTCTCAGCGGCCTCCAGCGCACCCCCCAGCCCGAAGGCGCCGGCGGGTGGGGGCTGTGGCACGGCAGGCGCGGCGGGGGGCTGGGGAGGCAGGCCCCGGGCTGGCACGGAGGGCGGCACACTCTTGGGGGGGCTGAGCGGGGGTGTCAGGCCAGCCTGGTAGAGCGGTGGATGGCGCTTGCCTGACTTCAGAAAGTCCAGGAACGAGGCCATGAAGCCGGACTTCATCTCGGGCTGCTTCTCCTCCACCTCCTTGATCTTGGCCTCGATCTTCTCCCGAGTGAGGCTGGAGTCCAGGCTGTTGTGGTCAACTCCTGACACGGCATCGCCCGATGACGCTCCCAGACCCTCGCCGGCCTTGGGCACAGACAGCTTGATCTAGATATGGGGGCAGTGGGGAGTCAGGGCCCACAAGCCCAGGGCCCCAAGCCCCCTCCTCCCTCAGACCCAGGGGTCTGGGGCCCCAGCCCTCTCCCCAGTTAAGACCCTAAAGTTCAAATTCTCAGAGTGTCAGCCTGTAGAATCCTAGAATTCATGCCTGCGGACCCCTCTGCTCAGATTCCAGAATGACAGGACTGGGGTCCCTCCCTCATTACTCACGGACCCTCCTCCCACAAGACCCAGGAATCCAGGACCCCTGATGAATAGTCCTGCAGGATCTAGAACCTAAGAATACAAGCGCTAACCCCCGCCTCCCTGTAGACACAAGTTTCAATTCTCAGACCTCTGCAACAGTGGAACCCTGAAATTCCAGCCCTCGTATTCATTTCCTCGTGGGTGTTAGGAAAATAAACCACATCCCCTACTGTGCCCAAGAACCTCAAATGTGGTCCCAACCCTCCAGCGTCAGGGTTTCACTCCCCCTCACCTTCAGTGGTTTCAGGGGCTCCAGCCGAGGGCCCCCGGCCTCCTCGGCCTTCCTGCCTCGACCCCGGCCCCGGCCCCGGGGTTTCTTGGCCCCATCAGTAGGTGTGGAGGCCAAGGCTGGCCCAGCGGTGGTGGGGACCTCCAGTGGGCGAATCCGGGGTCTCCCCCGGGGCCGGGGAGGCCCATCACGCTTGGCCTTGGTGGGCTTGCGGCCACGGCGCCGGGGGCCATCGGGGCCTGGGTTGGGTGGACAGAAGTCAATGTCGCCCAGCGGTGAGAGCGCCGGACGGGAGCGGCAGCTGGACACCAGGTCAGGCAGGCGCCGGGGGTTGAGGCGGATGTCAGCAGGCACATCGGCCTTGTCCTCGTCGGCCTCGAACTCGTACTCCTGGGCGTACAGCTTTTTGGGCGTCTGGAAAGGCGGGTCACGGCGCCGCAGCAGGTGGAAGGAGGACGTCTTAAGCAGCTTCTTTGGCTTGGTAGAGCAGAAGATGGGCGAGGTCAGGCCTCCCTTGGGCTCCGAGGCAGGGGGTGGCGGCGGTGGGGGGGGAGGCGGGGGCGGGGGGGCCGCCTGGTGGGGCCCACTCTGGATCAGGCCCAGAGGCTCGGCGTTGACGGTGGAGGGCAGCTCAGGCGGCTTGCTGGGGTCCAGGCCCAGGCCTGGAGTCTCGGGACCGGCTCCGGACGCCCGACTAGGGCAGTAGGGCCCATAGGGATCATAGGCAGGGGGGCCCGGAGGCGGCCCAGGCCCCGCCTTGGGATCGCCCTCGTCCTCGTGTGGCCCAGCCTTTCCATAGTCATCTGCGGGGCCGCCGCCAAACATCTCCTCCATGGTGGGGAAGAAGCTGCGCTCCTCGTCTTGCAGCAGGGAGTCAGGGAAGCAGATGGAGGTGAGTGGCACAAAGCGGGGGGCCTTGGTGCCTTGTGGGCTAGGGCTGCGGTAGGCCCCCGAGGGATCCTTGCCCTCGGTGTTAGGTGGGCCCACACCAGTGTCACCAGGCCCAGGTGGCAGCGGCTCCAGGGCCCCAAGCAATTCTTGCATGGTGCCGGGTGGCTCCAGGCTCTCCTCAGGTCGCAGGCGGGGGCTGGGGGCACCCGGCTCCAGGCCATGGCCGCGGAGGTGGGCCTCGAGCTGGAGGGGCATGGGTGGTGGAGGTGGGGGGGGCGGAGGGGGAGGCTGGGGTGCCCCATCACGGGCGGCCGGCTCAAGGAGATGGACGCCAACTTTGGGAGCACTGGAAGAGGGGCTGGGAGCGTGGCTGAGGACCGAGGGGAGCAGCTGGGGGGGAGGGGGAGGCAGCACCAGTGGGAGGTCAGGGCCCCCGGCCTCTAGGAGGAGGCCGTGGGGGGCAGGCTGGGCAGACTGGGCCGTGGGAGTTGGGGGTGGAGGGCTCTTTTGGAGGAAGGCCCCCAGCTCCTTGGCACCTGCCCCATAGTGGACAACTGAGGTGGCCAGCCCCTCGGGGGTCTCGCCACCCCGTTCTGGCCCTTTCTTCTTCTCCTTCAGCCTCCCCAGGCCCAGCTCCAGGGCCGCCGTGGCACCCTCATCAAGGCTGGCGCTGGTACGGATGACGCTCTGCAGATGGTACCTCTGTGGGTCTTCCTTGGCCAGCTCGTAGGGTGTGCCCGGGGGACCCCCAGCCCCGCCACTCCCAAGTCCCTTGGAGGCATCCGCCGCCCCATCTTCGCCCACCAGGCCATCTGCCCCTGAGGTCCTCGGGGGGCTGGGCGCCTGCAGGAGGTGCTGGATGAGGAATTCTTCATCCTCGGTGCGCTCAGCGGGAGGCCCGCCGGGGCCCGCCAGCAGCTCTGAGCCATCCCCCTTGCCCTTGTAGCCACCTGCTCCAGCGGCATAGCTGCCGGCTCCTGGGGGTGCCAGGAATGGGGCCGAGGCCAGGACAGAGCTCAGGTATTTGCCAGGAGCCCCTGGAGAGCCAGCTCGAGGCGGGCGGCCGGGGGCCGGAGGCGACTGCAGCGGGCGGATGATGTGAGAAGGGCTGGCCTCTCCGCCACCCAGGGAGCTGGGCCCCCAACCGCCTCCATGGCCCGAGAGCGCTGGGGAATGGCCAGTACTGTAGCTGAGCGAGGGGCTGGCTGTGGGCAGCCCCTGGGAGTGGGCGGCTGGCCCTGGGTACGGCTCACCCTGCACCCCATATAGCTGCCCCTGCAGCTGGTCTGGGGAATAGCTCTGACATGTGGCTAGGCCAGGAGGTGGGGGACCACTAGGGGGCTGCTGGGGCCCACTTGAGTAGCTAGGGCCTTTGCTCAAGTCCTGCGCTTGACCCCCTCCAAACCCTTGCCCATAGGCCTGGGGTCCTAGAAGCCCTTGGGGCTGACCAGGGGAATAGGCCTGGCCTCCCGCCCCCCCAGCCCCAGAGGCCTTGCCAGTGGCGTAGGCTGCTGCTGGCCCACCCAGGCTCTGGCATTTGGGCGTGGCAGTCGAACGGGGTGGTGGGGGCCTGTTGGCACCGCCCGCAGCTGCCCCATAACCACCTTTGCCCGTCTTGTAACCAGGCGACTGAATGATGGGGCGGTAACCTCCACCGCCACCCGCCGCCCCACCTCCTCCAGCTGCCTCAGGGCCCGCAGCCCGGCCTGATGCCCCGGCCGTGGCTCCACTGGGCCCAGCCTTGCTAGGCTCGCCAGCGCCCGGGGAGGGCTCCCCACCGCCCAGGGGGCTGCAGGCCAAGTTGGCCCGGTGGCCCATGGAGGCGTAGCTGCCTCCGCAGCTCAGGTAGTGCTGGAGGGCATGGGCTGGTGGGGGGGGTGGCTGGGCACTGGCTGGCCGCTGGTAGTGCTTGATGACGGTGTCCTGGCGGGGCAGGGCCCGCTCGGGTGGCGGCGGGGCGGGGGCAGCACCCGAGAAGTTGTAGAGCTGGGGAGAGGATTGCTCGGCAGCAGCGGCAGCAGCAGCGGAAGAGGAAGCCAGCAGGTTGAACTGAGTTGGGAGATGGCGGGGAGGTGGGGGTGGATCTGGGGGGCCTGGGCGGTAAGGAGGGGTTTGGGCTGGGCCGAGACCAGCGGGCCCCAGGACACCACCCCCCGCCAGGCGCTCAAAGCCTAGCGAGGAGGGCACCGTGGGTGCCTGCGAGGGCTTCAGGTGCAGCACGTCATGAGGGGACAAGAGCCCATTAGCTGGGGGACTAAATGGGGGGTCCTGGAGGCTGAGGGAAGAGGGTACTGGGAAGGGGCGGCTGCCAAAGGAAGCCGGGTGCTGATAGGCCGACAGGGCAGAGGAGGGCGGAAAGGTGCTGGAACCCGGCAGGGCGCCTGAGATGAAGAGCTCCGTGGGGCCTGGCGTGTGCATGGCTGGGGATGAGGGAGGAGACCACAGGTCAGAGCTGACCACAAGCCAGCCCCACCCTGGCCCTCCTGGACTGGCAATGGCCTTACCTGTTTGCCAGGAAGGACTGCGGAATTGGGAGAGGAGAGAAGAGGCAGAGGGACCAGGCTGGGGGCCCCGGGACTCCAGGGCCGAGATGAGGTTCATGACGGAGGCGTCGGGCCCTGCTGAGCCTGCGTGATGGAGGCCGGTGTCGAAGAGTCCAGAGAGGCCTGGTGAGGGTTGGGGGGGGTAGAGTCAGCTAGGTGGGGGATAGGGCAAGGTTGAAAAGGAAAAGGAGCAGGCCAAAGGCAAGTTGGGTCAGGAAAAGGGGTTGGAGAGAGGGGGCAGATTCAAAGAGGAGAAAGGAGGCAGAAACAAGTTAAGGAAACAATAAGCAGGATAGGGTACGATGCAATCATAAGGGCAGGGAGCCCAGGAGGGGAAAAGTAGACAAAGGAGTAGAAAAATCCATACATGAAAAAAATGGGAGCAAAACACAGAGCGTCCGTATGGTCCAAGGGAGGCCAAAGGATTAGGCAATTCTAGCAAGGAAGGGGAAGGGATGGGATGACTGGAGCCACTGAGAAGAACCAGAGAACAAGTCAAAAGGGGTTGAGTCAAAGTGAGAGGATCCAGATTTAAAAAAAAAAAAGAGAGAGAGAGAGGAATAAAGGGAAGGAGCCAACCAAGAGGGACAACAGCCCCGTTGCTGATCCATCTAGGAAGGACAGCGGCAGGATCAAAGGAAGGGAACCAATCCGAGGCACCAGAGGCAGGGCCACAGGAAAAGAATAAGGCAGTGGGCAAATCTAAGGAAGAAAGGGGAGGTCCAAAGAATCGGAGCCAATCAGGAAGAAAGGGAATCAGGAAGAAAGAGTTCTGAGAACCAAGAAGATGAGCAGACCCAGAGGGAAGGGATTGGGGTGGGCTGGAGAGGCGGAAAAGCCTGGAAGAGAAGGTGGGATTTGGGGGCTGAGACGACGGGACCAATTGGAACAAAAGAGGCGGGGCCAGAAACAGGGGCAGACGAATCCGGCGTGAAATTAAGCAGCCTCAGAACAACCAATCAGAGGAGAAGTAGCAAGAGGCGGGCCAGGACGGAGAGCACGGCCAATTAGGAAGGTTGTAACTTTCAGCAGCCAATCATTTGCTTCGGAGGGAGGGCCAGGCGGGGCGGGACAGGGGCCGTACCTGCCGGGTGGTGGTTGGTGGCATAGCTTTGCAGTGGGTGGGGGGCCGCGTAGGCCTGGCGGTGTAAGATGTCCGTCTCGGGGTGCGAGGTCCTGGAGCTGCCATAGACCAAGCTGGGAGGAAGAAGGAGATGTTAGGGTATCCTCCGAAGCTACCCTCGGAGAAGGGAACTCAGCAAATCCCCTGGGGAGTTGGGGAGAATCTTCCAGCTGACTGGGGGCTATCCTAAGGAACCTTGGGCCCTAAAGGAAAGAAGACAAGGGAATCGGAGTGCCCAACTAAAGAGCCATAGAAATGGTCCCCACTCGAGCCCCAGTAAATAGAGCCCAGATAGCCTCACATTTACAAACACAGACATGCACAGGGAGGACACAGAGAGGGTGAAGAGCCAGAGAAAGTGCCTTAAGTTGAAAATGTGGACCCGCTTCCACAGCCCCCACCCCGCAGGTGACACAAGGCCCTGGGGCCAAGGGATGCCTCCTCTTCTTCAGACACATGGGAACACAGAGGCCCTGAACCTCAGGGGTGGTGCAAACCGACTCAGGAGCAGGAGGCAACTCTTCCCCAAAGGGCAGGGATGGGAGGTGGGCAGAGGATAGGACTCCTGCAAAGTACGAGGCACAAGTGTGCACATGAACACCGTCCATCCCCCCGGGTTGAGGTTCAAATGCATGGGGGCATGCAAAGCCAGGTCTGTGTGCAAACCAGTATCCAACTCACTGTGTGGAAAGATACAGAGCGAGGAGTCCCACATGGAGAATACTAACACACGTGGGGTCATGCCCAGCCAAGCTGGGAAACCCAGGTGTATAGGGGGAGGGGATTCGGGGGCAGGTGAAGAGTGAGGGTGTGACACAAACAGCAGGAAAGGGGCAGGTTCGCAGGTGAAAAGGCTGCCAGCTACATAACGCACTGGGCCCACGCTCACACACACAACCACACACCCGGGAAACAGCCTAATCTTCCTATGCAACGGCCCCAATCCATGGCCCAGACTCAAGAGGTCAAACACTCCACTCCTCGCCATCAACTAGGATTCTGTCTTTGAGGGTGGGGGAGCTCAAGGGGGCGTGTCTCAGATGCCAGGACCCCCACCTTACACAAAACCCCAGCTTAGGAAGGGGGCGGGGCCCCGTGCCCACTCAGCGCGCGGAATTTCTGGGGGGGGCCCCCGAGTAGCGCGGCCTCGCGCAGTCCCGGAACAATAGGACCTGAGGGGGGGCCGCGCCCCCCAGGTCTGCGTTCTAATTCTCTTTTCCTTCCCACCTTTGCAAGAGCAGAACCTAGGGCGCGAGGGGGAGGGGTCAGCAAACCGGGAATCCAAGGATGGGGGGAAATCCAGGCCTTGCTTCGCCAGTCCCTCCCACCTTCCCAAGGCCTTTCCGTCTGAAATTGTTTTGCACCCTCATTTTTCCGCGGCATCTCTCCCTTTGCATGCCGGAGCTGGCTTTGGCGGAGTTTGCAATTTGCAAACTGGGGCGGCGGCGTTGTTGCAAACCGAGGAAGGCCGCTCCCTTGCAAGCCGGAGGGGAGTTTGCGATGCACGCGTAGCCGGGCGGGCCCGGCCGGGCTGGGCCCCCACCCCTTGGCCCCTTCCTCCAGGCCACCCCCGGCTCCTTACCTAGCTTTCGCTGACCTCTCGTAACTCCATCCCGCCCCGGCGCCGAGCGGGTCCCCGAAGCCGGCGCTGGGGTAGTTCCTGTCCATGAATTGGCCGCGGTGGAAATTGGGGGGAGGGGGAGGGAGGGAGGGAGGGAGGGGGGCGCGCGCGCGCTCTCCTCCGCCGCCGCTCCCTCCGCTGTTGCTTTTTTTTCCCTTCCCTCTCTCCCTCTCTCCCTCTCTCTCTCCCTCTTTCTCTTTGCAGCCGCCGAAGGCCCGGGAAGGCCCCGGGCGGGGGAGGGAGGGGACAGGGGCGGAGGGGCGGAGGGCGGAGGGGCGGAGGGGCGGGCAAGGGAGGGGGTGCAGTCGACGAGCCAACGAAGGGGGAAGGGGGGGTTCCCCCTGGAGGGAAAGAGGGGGGAGGAGGGACCCCGCTGTCTCCGCCTTTGCCCCGGCGCTTGCAGGAGAGAAGGGGGGGCGCGCGCTCCGGAGGGGGCGTCCCGGGCGGCCCGGGGTGGGTGCGGGCCCTGGGTGCTCGCTCTATCGCCGCCGCCGCCGCCGCCTCCTCCTCCTCTGCGCTCACGGTGCAGCCATCTTTGCACAAGGCGGCTGGGGGAGGGGGGAGGGGAAGGGGGGGCGGGCGGCGGGGTGTCTGGCTGCGCTCCGCTTCCTCCCACAATCCCGTGCAAATGAAAAAAAAAAAAAAAGAGAGAGAGAGGCAGACACAGAGCGTTAGCAGGGCCTGAGGGTGTAGGGCGCAGCGTTTGTACAGAAAGCCAGCTCTGCCGTGCGCAGACGCGCCCGGGAACGCGGTTCAGTTTATTTGTTTGGTTTTTTTTGCATTATTTCACTCTTTTGGGTCTCTTTTCCAAAGGGTTTTTATTTAGGGAAAGAGCTTAACTCCAGTCCCCCAGGTGCAGTGTGCGCCTGCCCCCAACCAAGCACGCTTGCAAATATGCCCCCCACCCTTTCCCTGGATTGCAGAGTGCCCCCGTGCGCGCACGGGGAGCACACGAAAACACGCGTGTACACAGGCGGGGCTCTGCCTGTCCGTGACCCGTGACACTGAGGGAGATGGCCGTGTCACACCTACTCACACGCGAGTCTGCGAGGCACTGCGCCCCTGAGTCGGAGTTTCCACGCACGCCTCTCCCGGGGGCGGGGCTGGTGGGTACCCCCACCATTAGGAGAGCGTGGGGGCCTGCGAGGCGCCGGGACGTGGGAACACGTTGCCCGGGAACTTGCGTGTATCCGTAGGCGGCGGAAACACGTGTGTTAGGGTAGGCCTCGGGCCTGACGATCCCTACTGCCATCACCCCTCCAAGCTCAGCTCCGGAGTTTAAGAAGCCTGGGGGTTTCCGGAATCCGGTGTGAATCTGGGGCACGGTTCGGAGAACCCCGACTCCGAAACAGCTCGAAACAGCTCTTCAGCGCGGCCTCCAGAGGCTGCAAGGGGAGGGGCACAGTGGGGAGTCAAAGGCCCGGCTGTTTTTGCCCCCTCAACCAAGACCACTCCGACCCACCCTGGGTGTCTCAGCCTATCCTCTGGGTACAAGACCCACCCCCCTATAATACTACACACACACACACACACACACACACACACACACACACACCCCTACCCCTATAATACTACACACACACACCTATAATACTACACACACACAAACACACCTGTAATACTACACACACACACACACACACACACACACACACACACACACACACACACACAACTTCAGGCCACGCCCCCGCCCTCCAAGCCTCGCCCCGGATAATAAGCTCAAAATTCCAAATCCCGCCCCTAAGCCCGCGCCCCTCCTCCGGCAGTGCCCTCCCCTCTGCGCCCCGCCCCCAGGCAGAAGCCCAGCCCCATACCTGGCGTAGGGGGGCGGTGGTGCGTCGTGCACCCCAGAGGCCGCCAGCGCCTGCTCGTAGGTGGGGAGGCCTGGGGGTGGGGGTGGAGGCAGGGGCGTCGGCGGACTCAGAGAGCTCAGGGGACTGATGAGCTCGGCCCTGGGGACAAGAAGGTGCACTGTTAGCAGGATAGAGAGCCTTGGGAGAAGGAGGAAAGAGGTAGGGAGACAGAGACACTGAGGGTGGTGAGGAGACAGAGGTGGAAGGGAGATGGACCAAGGAAAAAGAGTCACCTTCAACCTGACTCTACACACAGAAAAGCACCTCGAAGTGACAGGCAGATAGATGCACAGGGACAGGCAGCCACAGAAATCAACAACTGCTGAGACAGACTCGTTCACAGACACATGTGCTCCAGATACAAGCAGGGAGTCGTGGAGAAAGAGGCAGCCCTGCAGAGAGGCAGGCAGACACACACAAGAAACAGACAGACACAACAGAGATACACTCAGCCACAAATTTCCCAGATCCACTCTTAACAAACTCTTCCTAGAAACCTTTAGACCCACTATACTTCAAGACTAATGCTCAAGCCCTCTCTTCGACCCTGCCACTGAGAGAGACACACCTAGACAACTGACACAGGCACACACAAACACAGCTACACCTTGTCACCACGGAAACTGACATCCCACAGACACCCACAGACCACAGGCTGCAGCCTCACCAGATATGATACCCACAGAATGATAATCACACATAAAACTGGTACTGCAAAGACAGCCAGGGCAAATATTGAATGAGTTCCTACTTTGTGCCAGGTGCTGTGGATATAGTCAGAGAGATGCCACAACTGGACACAGAATCTCGCAGACTCACTCTCCACATGACGGTCTCCTCAGATCTTTCAGCAGCGCCCAACCGCCCCCAATCTGGCCCATCTCCTTAGGTTGACCCTTCCTCCCTTCCCTGCTCCCCAGCCCCTCCTCCCCAAAGCCCCCTTACTCTTGAGGACTGGGCTGCTGGCCTCGTTTCTGACGGCAATGCAGATACCAAAAGGCTCCCAGGCTGGCCAGGACCATGAGCAGGATGCCCACTGTCAGCCCCACAGCCATGCTTGCTACGTCCCCTCGTCCACGTCCTGTGCGGGGGAGGAGGGCACAGCGTCAGGGGCTGTCACTCTCTCCAACATTCAGATACCTTCCCCTGAGGTAGGGAAAACCTTTCCAGATTTCCCCTGAGGGAAGACGACTGGCCAAGAAGGCAGAGCTGGGGCCACTTCCTAGCTGTGTGAACTCAGGCAACTCACCTCACTCATTTCTGTGAGCCTCCATTTCCTGCTCTGTAAAATGGGAATAATAACCCCTCCCTAATAGGTTGCAAAAATGCAATGAATTAAATGCAGAAAGGGCCTGGGATAACCTCATCTGAGACTAGAAAATAGGGCAATTGTCTCTCTAAGAGGAGAGAGAACCCTCCTAAGATTGCAGGTGACATGCTTACTTAGGGTAGGGAGTTCAGACAGCCAACTCTCTGAACCCCCATACTGAGCATTGCCAGATTTAGCAAATAATAATGAGGATACCCAGTTAAATGTGAATTTTACATAAACAGTGAATTTCTTTTTTTTTGGCCACCGCAGACGTCATGCAGGATCTTAGTTACTCGACCAGGGATCGAACCCGTCCATGCCCCCTGCAGTGGAAGCACGGAGTCCTAACCACTGGACTGCCAGGGAATTCTAATTTTTTAGTATAAGTATGTCCCATGGAATATATGAGATATACTAAAAAATTATTCCTGTGTATTTGAAATTCACATTTAACTGGGCTGTGGGGGGAGCTGTCTTGTATTTTATCTGGCAACCCCATCCCCTCTGGAATGCAATACCTTTTACCAACCAGGCTAAGGAGGGGCAAGGCCTTACCAGAAGGCTAGGAACAATTTATCTATCAAGGAGGAATGTAGGGACATCCCCTCAAAAACAGACTGCTGGTGTTTAGAACTCATGTGGACCCTTGGCTAAGGTGAAGCGCCTTTAGCAATCAAAGCTTCATGTTTGAGGTAAAGGGGGGTGGGGAACAGGGAAGACCCTGGCTTTGTGAGGCCTTGCTAGGTCTTGCTGCTGGGGAAACTTCCTTTAGCACTGGGTAGGAGGGACTTTCCTCAAACAGTAAACCTCAGGCTTTTAGCCCTCTTAGCAAAAAGCTGCACTAAGAAGCGGGAGGTGGGGGACGGCCTTCCTGATTCTGACATGTTTCAGGTGGACTCGAGAAGCCAACAGGCCTTGATAGGCCTGTAGCAAAGCAGTTACCTCCCCTAGCAACCAATGTGAGGACTTCAGCCCAGACTTAGGGCCTGTTGCTAAGGTAGAAACACCCCTAGCAACCAGGCCACTCAGGGGTGAGATGCCCTGTGCCTGGAGGGGGGTCCTCCTGTGGGCAGGAGGCCTTGGGTCCTGAGCTTGGCTAGGTGTGGTTGCTAGGAAGAAGGCCTCCTTAGCAACCAGGCTGAAGCCAGGATGGGGTTGTGGGGGAGGGGAAGCCAACCAGGTAGTGAGTGCTGCTGTCTTCCTTGGTCCAGCCTGGCCAGGCTTTGTTGCTAAGGAGCAGCCCCCTCTTAGCAACAAGGCTGCAGCCACGATGGGGCCTCAGAACTCAGAGGAGGGGTTGGGGCTGGGCTGATCGGGCAGGTGAGGACAGACAGGCTTCCACCAATTGGCCTAGCCCAGCCCCGTTGCTAGGGAGCAACCCCCCTAGCAACCAAGCTGCAGAAGGGGCTGGGGCTCTGGACTCCAAAGAGGGGCTCAGGTGGGCCAGGGCCTCTGAGCCTGAGGCTGTAACTTCTCCTTCCAACTGTCCTTCCTGGGGACATGGGACCTATTCTGAATAAGGTGTGGTAGGTTCCTCGGGCAAGGGCTCTAGTCTCAGAGGAGGGGATTTCTTTACCAACCCTGTCCAGGAACTCAGGAGCATGGAACATGGAGGGGGTGAGATCGGGCTGGGGGATGTTCGTTCAGCCTCCACAGAAAGGAGCTGCCTTAGTTGCACAGAATGAGAGGGCTCCCCCGACTCACCTCCTTTGCCATTGTAGATGTAGTTCTCCCAAAAGCGCTCCTTGAATGGGCAGGAGGAGAGAAGGCAGAAAGGAGGCATCAACTGGGAGATTCTACACCCCGAAACCAGCCCGCCCTGATGATCTCTGAGGCACGAGGGGAGAGGGAGCTGAGGGGCAGGACCCTCCCCCCCAGCCCAGGTCCTGGAGAAGACAGAGGGACTCCGGGGACCCCAGGGCCTCACCGTCAGAGTATTGTCCTCAAAGTACTCCCGCGCCTCTTCCCAGGAACACCTCTCCTCTTGACACTCCCGTTCCAGGTTCCCTGGCGTGAACAGCTCCAGGTCCCAGTGATTGGCTCGTGGAATCCGCCTACGGCTGCCCAGGAAGCTCTGGGCCTCTGGGGAGTCCAGGAAGACTTCTGGACCCAAAAGACATAAGAGACAGAAAAATGGAGGGTTCCTAGGACTGGGGACATGAAGGAGCCAGAACTTAAGGGGATGAAGAGCTATGGGGTCCTGGGGGAGGAGGCAGCTGCAGGCAGGGTTTTTCCTGGGCCAGAGGAAGGTGGATGTTTGTGCCTGGACTCCGGCTCTTCCCGCAAACGCTCACCTTGGTCTTGCTCCCCACTGGGTGAGGTGTCCAGGCAGGTGGTCAGTCCCAGGTACAGCAGCAGCACAGAGCGGTGGCTCCTCATATTTTGTGGACACTAATGTGGTTAGGTGAGAAGTGCCTCAGCTCCTGGAGAATGAGGCCAGGTCTCCCCGCCCAGACCCTGTGGTCCAGGAATTATAATAACAGCAGACACTTACGTGGCCTGTATCCTGGACCAGGCACTATTCAAGGTCATTTACCTCTATCAACTCAGTTTCATTTTCACCACGGTGCTATTATTATCTCCGTTTGATACAGGAGGAAACTGAGACACAGAGAAGTAAAAGAACTTGCCCAAGTTCATACAGTTTGCAAGATTCAGAGGCAGGATTTCAGCAAAGGCAGTGTCCCTCCAGAAACCAGAGCCAGGAGTTTATCTTTTTTTCTGTTGTGTCTGCAGCGCCCAGCATGGGTTTTGGCACAAAGTAGGAGCTCAAAAACATGTCCATTGATAGGGATTCCTTCTTCCTGGTAATTTCCATGTATATCCACCTCTCTGTGCCCATTGCCACATTCAGCCACAGAATCAAAGATTACAGAAGAGGTAAAACCAGAGGCCTGTACCCTGGGGTCCAGGAGCTGGGGGAGGGGGCAGCGGTCCTGGACTCCTGGGTTTGGGGGCCCCAACTTTTGGGTCCCAGAAGAGTAGGGAGCCAGGTAGCCAGGGTCCCCAAGCCAAGCTCTGCCTCCAGGGACATTCACTTACCTGCCTAGACTTGTGAGCACTGTCCCCTCCTCCTTAATCAGGGCCTCCTCGGACAGCTGCAGCCAGCTGTGAAGGGGGACAGGAGAGAAGGGAGGGGAGAGGAAGGAGGGGTTGCCTTGCTCACTATAGTCGGCAAAATCCCGGTTTCTGGCCAGAGGGGCGGGGTTTGCGATTACCTGCCCTGGGCGGGACTCAGGTAAGGGACAAAGTATTTAAAGGGACCTTATGATTAAGGGTCTAAGGTCCAGAGCCCCATAGAGAGGCCAGGGTCTCCGGCACCGTGGGGCACTTAGGGAGTTGGATAGGCGCCCCCTCCCCTCCTATCCAATTTCCCCCTAGAGAGCTCGCCAGACAGAGCTAGGGAAATAAACAGCTAGGTCTCCAGATATCTAGGTATCTAGAAACTGGCGGGAAACTTGTGCCTTGGTCCCTGGGGGTAGGTGGGTATGCCGTAGTAAATTCCTGCTTCCTGAGAACGGCTCTGACTTCCGATTTCTCAACTGCTCCATTTATAAAGTGGGGACAGAGGAGTTGTCCCTTCTCTATTGTCTCTTATTTTGCAGCAGAAAAGTGGATGATATGCTTTGGTAAGCGGACTTTACAATCTCTGGGCGAAGTGATTAGCCCTTAAACACAGGCTTAGGGAGACGCAAAGCGCCCGCCCAGGGAAACGCCTAGTATATACTAAGCACGCCCTCTATTCACGCCAGTTTCACTGACCGGAACCTTCGACTTGCCACTCACGTTTCCGGAGGGAGAAAGAGAAGAAGGGAGCACTTACCAAGCCAGAAGAGATACCTCCGCAAATAGGGGCAGATCTACTTCCTGTCTCTTCTGCCGGGCGGAAGTGAGCGGAGCGGAGAGGGAAAACAGCGCTCCTTTCCGGTGTAGGGGTACAGTTGAAGTAGCTACCGACGAGGGAAGAGTCGTTCGTGAGGTGAGTTCCAGGCGGTGGAAGGATAGTGTTAGTGAGATCACCTTCCGGTGGGCAAGAGTCTTGCGTTCCTGAGGGAGCTAGGACAGGATTTTGAATTCCTGACTTCCTGGCAATCCTTAATAGAGCACTCTAGGCGCCCCAAGTTTGAAGCCGGACTACCTCCCTGGAGGTAACCAAACCTTCAGCCGGCAGTTCTCAGTAGAGTTTTAGTTCCACTGTAGACGGATGGGCCGGGAATCCCAGGGGAAAGAGGAGACTGGGACTCCTAGGGGTCTAA
Source organism: Delphinapterus leucas (assembly GCF_059928025.1). NCBI lineage: Eukaryota > Metazoa > Chordata > Mammalia > Artiodactyla > Monodontidae > Delphinapterus > Delphinapterus leucas. The sequence goes on from NC_143148.1 coordinate 7,440,626, forward strand.
TGAGTGAGAGCTGAGGAAGAAGCACCCCTTTCCAGGCCTCCGTTTCCCAGACTGTGATGGGGAGGGCGGAGAAGGATTGTGCAGTCGCCTGCCGCGGCCTCCCTGCACCCTTTTGACAGCCGCTTCCCTCTCGGAGTAGCTGTTGGGTTAACGTTTTCCTCTGTGGAGCTTTGGGGTCAGGCAGTCCTGGGTTCACTTCCTGATGGTGTTGCTGATTCGGTGTGAACTCGGGTCTTGATGGGTCCTTAAAGCAATTTCACTTTAATATTTTATTATGTTTTATTATGAAAACGTTCCAACTTATATAAAAGTGAGAGAATAATAGAAGAATCGCTATCGCCCAGAGTTACCAATTATTAATATTTTTTGACATATTGGCTGGGTATTTTTTAAGATTAAATATATAAGGCAAATCCTATCCATCGTGACATTTCACCCGTAAATACCTCAGGATACATGTGTAAAAAACAGGGACATTTTTACAACATTGTAAATTAACTATACTTAAACTTTTAAAAAAAATTTTAATTTTTAAAAAGCACACACGCACACAAAAAAGCAGGGACATTTTCCTCCATGACCACAATACTATTACACTTACAAAAGCAACCCTAATATTACCTATTACTTGGTCCATAATCAAATTCTCCTTCTGAAAAAATGCCTTTAAAAAAAAGAAGTTTCACTTTTTTGAATCAGAATCCATTCAAGTCATTGTTATGTCTCTTAAGTTGCTCTTAATTTCAAACAGTCTCACCTCCACCCCACCCTGTTTTTTTCCTTGGCAATTGATTCATTGAAGAAACTGGATCAGTTATTCCGTTATCATCCCACCATCTGAACTTGTCTTTTTGCTTCTTTGAAATGGTGATGGCCTTTCACTTATTCCTCCATTATTCCCGCTGCACCCCCCTCCCCAATTGCCACACCCTCTCTCTATGGATTAACCTAATCTGGACTTTTCACATAAATGGAATCTTTTTCCTGTCTGGTTTCTTTCACTTAGCATAATGTTGTTAGGGTTCATCCATTTTGTAGCATGTATCAGTACTTCTTTTTAAAGCTAAATAATATTCCTTTGTATGAGATATACCATATTTTGTTTATCCACGAGTCAGTCAATGGACGTTTGTGTTGTTTCCACTTTTTGGCTATTGTGAATATGCTGCTTGCACTTGTGTACAAGATTTAGTGTGGACATAAGTTTTCATTTCTTTTGGCGGTGGAATTGCTGAATCAAATGGTAACTCTGTGTTTAGCCTTCTGAGGAACTGCCAGACTTTTCCAAAGTGGTTGCTTCATTTTGCATTCCCACCCTCAGTGTCTGAGTGTTTCAATTTCTCCACACTTGTTATGATCCAACTTCTTCTTTTTGGCCATGCCGAGTGGCATGCGGGATCTTCCCCGACCGGGAATCGAACCTGTGTCCCCTGCAGTGGATGAGCGGAGTCTTAACCACCGGACTGCCAGGGAAGTCCATCGTCTGACTTTTTGACTGTAGTTATCCTGTGGGTGTGAAGTAGTATCTCACTGCTGTTTCTTGTTTTTGTTTTTTTTAAGATTTTTTTCAATGGGGACCCTTTTTAAAGTCTTTATTTAATTTGTTACAGTATTGCTTCTTTTTTTTTTCTTTTTCTTTTAAATTTATTTATTTATTTATTTATTTTTGGCTGTGTTGGGTCTTCATTGCTGTGCGCGGGCTTTCTCTGGTTGCTGGGAGCAGGGGCTACTCTTCATTGCGGTGTACGGGCTTCTCATTGTGGTGGCTTCTCTTGTTGCGGAGCACGGGCTCTAGGCATGTGGGCTTCATTAGTTGTGGCACGCGGGCTCAGTAGTTGTGGCTCGCCGGCTCTAGAGCGTACACTCAGTAGTTGTGGCTCATGGGCTTAGTTGCTCCGTGGCATGTGGGATCTTCCCGGACCAGGGCTCGAACCCATGTCCACTGCATTGGCAGGCGGATTCTTAACCACTGCGCCACTAGGGAAGCCCCGCTTCTGTTTTATGTTTTGTTTTTTTGGCCACGAGGCATGAGGCATGTGGGGTGCTCGCTCCTGGACCAGGGAACGAACCCGCACCCCTTGCATTGGAAGGCAAAGTCTTAATCGCTGGACCACCAGGGAAGTCCCTCACTGCTGTTTTGACTGCATTTCCTTCATGATTAATGATGTGGAACATTTTTTTCATGTGCTTATTGGCCATTTATATATCCTCTTTGGAGAAATGTCTGTTTTGATCCTTTGCCCATTTTTAAATTGGGTTATGTGTCTTTTTATTATTGGGTTGTAAATTTCTTATATATTCTAGATACAGTTCCTTTGTCAGACAGATGATTGGCTACCACCACCTGTTTTGGTACAGCTTGCAAACCAAGAATGGTTTTTAACATTTTTCAATAATTGGAAAAGACCATAACCAACAAGGATCCACTGTATCTCACAGAGAACTATACTCAATATTTTGTAATACCCTATAAGGGAAAAGAATCTGAAAAAGAATATATATATGAATCACTTTGCTGTACACCTGAAACTAACACAATCCTGTAAATCAACTATACTTCAATTTTTTAAAAATTGGAAAAATTCAAAAGAAGAATAATATTTTGTGATATGTGATTCAGATACCAGTGCCCATAAAAGAAGTTTTATGGGAACACGGCCATGGCTATTGAGTTACATAGTGTCCATGGATGCTTTGCCATACAAGGGCAGAGCTGAGTAGTTGTGACAGGGGCAGGTGGCCCACAAAGGTGAAAATCTTTACTCTCTAGCCTTTTCTGGCGGATCCCTGCTATAGCCTCTGGCTTCCTGGAATCAGGAAATTAAATTGAAAGGCTTGAGTAATTTAGCTTCAGGCATCTTGGCATGGCTGCTTCAGCGCTGCTAGCTTCACACCTGGCTGTCCCACTTTTAGGGACGGTGAGATTGATCGGGGGCTTCAGGTAGTGTTTACAGACTTAACGTTTGTCCCCAACCCCACCCGAAATCTTATATCTCCAATATGACTATTTGGAGATAGGACCTTTCCCGAAGTAATTAGGGTTAAATGAGGTCATAAGAGTGGGGTCCTAATCCATGGGGTTGGTGTCCTTAGAAGAACAGGAGATACCAGAGAGCAAGCACTCCGCCCTGTGAGGACACAGCCAGAAGGTGGCCAGCCATCTGCAAGCCAGGAGGAGAGGCCTCACCAAAACCCAACCATGGTGGCACCCTGATCTCAGACTCCTGGCCTCCAGAACTGTGAGAAAATCATCGTCTGTTGTGTAAGCCACACAGCCTATGTCATTTTGTTTTGGCAGTCCTAGCTGACGAATACAGGTAGGAACAGCACAGACACGCCGTCGTAAAGCTATGTTTTTCTCCTTTCTACTAGCAAGTATCAGCACCCTGCGGATGTCCAATTGCCATCAGGTGCCTTAGTGAATCAGTTACGTCATCAGGGGTTGCAAAATGGTGGCTTTCCAATTCTTTCATTCCTCCCACATTTCTTTATCCAAGCTGTTTTTCACCTTGAGCCACATCCAAGGAGCAGTAGAAGGGAGTGACGTGATCTAAGCTCCCTTTTGAAAAGCTCACCAGGGCTCCTCTGTCAAGGAACAGACTGAGGAAGAGACCAGTTAATCCCTCTGGGCCTCTGTTTTCTCACCTCTAAAATGGGGAGAACCTACCTTGCAGGTTATCCCGAGGACTGAACGCGTTCAGAACTGTGAAGCGCTTCGCCCAGGGCCTGGTGCATAAGTGTTGGAAGGATGTGATGGTCATTTCTATTCCTGTAGTGCTTTTATATTGATTGGATGGATGATTCATTCATTGATTACACACCTCTCCTGGCCCTAGGGTTGGAAGTGGTTAACATCTATCTGACATCTCTGTGCCCCCCAGGTGCCATGCAGTGCCAGGACCCATCCTGGAGTCCAACCCAGCCCCCGCCTCTAGGGGCTTCTAGTCTGGGGGGAGAAATTCTGAGGGGTGGCAGCTATAATGGACGGAAATCAGGGCATTGTCAGAGCACCAGGAATGCCTAACTCAGGCTTCCCGGAAGAGGCGACTCCTGATGGAGCCTGAGAGGAGGAAGGGGACAGGATTTCCAGGGGGAAGGTCCAGGGTTACAGGAGCTGCCCCACTCCACGGTGAGAGTCAGCACAGTGCCTGAGGCTACAGCATCACGGGTGGTGAAGGCCACAGACTCATGCCTGGGTCAGACCCCGGCTGCATGACCTTGGGCACCTTCTCCCTGCCTCTGTTTCCTTGTTTGTAGCAACTGTTTGGGTTGTGGCGTCTGGTGGAGTTAATATGTATAAAATACTTAGAACAGGGCCAGGTTCACCAAACCTCTTAAATAAATACCAGTCATTATTTTTATTTTATTTTTTTTTGTGGTACGTGGGCCTCTCACTGCCGCGGCCTCTCCCGTTGCGGAGCACAGGCTCCGGACGCACAGGCTCAGCGGCCATAGCTCACGCGACCAGCCGCTCCGCGGCACATGGAATCTTCCCGGACCGGGGCACAAACCCGTGTCCCCTGCATCGGCAGGCGGACTCTCAACCACTGCGCCACCAGGGAAGCCCCAATACCAGTCATTATTAATAGAACATCTCAGACCCTCGCTTTTGCTCTTAGGGAGCTCCCTCTTTCCTGCTTCCAACACATCCTGTTTGTGTCTGTGATTTCCTTGAGTGTGATCGACCCTTTGGGTTCCTTTAACACAGGTCTCCGCCCGCCTGGGACGGCCTGCAGCATCCACGTGACCCACACTGTTAAAGGGAGGGGGCTCGTAGCATCCTTTAGTTCTCAGAGGGTTCTCTGACCCCAAGAGATTCAGGATTCAGACGAATCAACTGCAGAAAAAGACAGTCGGGAGAGAAAAAGGGAGACTTGAATACCAGCTGGATAGTAAAGGATGTGAAGGGATTATTAATGCATTAATGGTATTGTGGTCATGTTTTTTAAGCACAGTAGCCACGAGTCCCCAGAAGCTGTGGGGCACTTTGATATGTGGCTAGTGCCCCCGAGGGACTGTGTTTTTTAACCATTTCATTTTAATTAATTTAAATTCAAGCACCGATACTGGATTCAATTCCTGGAAAACTTTTAAGTACGTTTGGCACAAGCAGGGCGTGTGAATGTACATTTGCTCCTGTAAATTTTATGAACCCGAAATATAGGACAAGTTTCTGCAATGAAACTTTCGTGTCTGAATTGAGATGTGTTGAGAGAGTGGACTAGACTCTGGATTTTGAAGACTTTGTAAGAGAACGGGAATGAGTTGGCCTTTATTCTTGGATTGTAACCTCCCCAGGAGGACTGCAGCTGTCACATGGTTAAGGGTGAGGCTCCAGAGCCCGGCTGCCTGGGTTCGAGTCTGGCTCTGTTGCCACTTCCCAGCTGGGGGACTTCATGGGCCTGTTTTCTCCTCTGTAAAATGGGAAGGAGGATATATAACAGCTGATGTTACTTTGGACGTGGCCTCTCTGAAAAGCTAGTGATGTGAGATGGTAGTAGTTCTGTTTTCTCTTTTGAGGCTTTCCTCACTGAGGAGACAATAAAGCTGCTGACCCCTGGTCAACCCTAGTCAGCAGTTCTCAAGCTTTTCGGTCTCAGCACCTTAAAAATCATCAAGGACTCCAAAAAGCTTTTGTTTGTGGGAGTTCTGTCTATCAGGATTTGCCATATCAGGGGAACTCCCCCGGCAGTCCAGTGGTTAGGACTCGGCACTTTCACTGCTGAGGGCCTGGGTTCGATCCCTGGTCAGGGAAGTAAGATCCTACAAGCCTCGCTGCATGGCCGAAAGAAAAAGCGATTTGCCATATGAGAAAGGAAAACAGGCATGAAACTGTCTTTATTGAGATATAATTCACATGACACAAAACTCACCCATTTAAAGTATACAATTCTTGGTGTTCTGTACAATCACTGTTTTTGCAACCATCACCATTTTCTGATTTCAGGACATTTTCATCACTGCAGAAAGAAACCCCATACCCCTTAGCAGCCACTGCACGCCCCCGCCCCCGGTCCCCCCTTCTCCCAGCCTGTGGCAACCACCAATCTGCTTTCTGTCTCTATGGATCTGCCCATTCTGGACCTTTCATATAAATGGAATCAACAACACGTGGCCTTTTGTACCTGGCTCTGTTCACTCCGCATAATGTAACAGACATTTTTTTTTTTTTTTTAACAGACATTTTTTAAAACCCAAGGATGCACAAGCACAAGTCACACAGCCTCTGGAAAACCCCACTAGACACTTGAGAGAAGGAGAGGAGCAAAGGCAAAAGCATTTGTTTTATTTATTTATTTTTAGAGCGCTCTCTTTCTATTTATTTATTTATTTATTTGGCTGCGCTGGGTCTTAGTTGGAGCACGTGGGATCTTCGTTGCGGCACGCAGGATCTTTAGTTGGAGCATGCGAACTCTTAGTTGCGGCATGTGTGTGGGATCTAGTTCCCTGACCGGGGATCGAACCCATGCCTCCTTCATCGAGAGCACAGAGTCTTAGCCACTGGACCACCAGGGAAGTCCCAAACATGATTTAGTATTACAAAAATAGTTTTGTGGACTCCCTGAAACTATCTTAGGGACGACCCCTGGGGTCCCTGGACCTTCCTTTGAGAACCACTGCCCTAGGCAAATGGCTTCACTTCTGTGCCTCAGTTTGCCCCTCTCCAAAGTGGAGATGGGGGTGGGATGGACCTCAGAGGGTGGCTGAGGTTGGATGATTGAGAGTTGGCCTGGGGGTCAGGGGTCAAGCAGTGTCCCTTGGGATTATTCCCATGACCGCCTGGCAAAATAAAGAAATGCTCCATCTATAGCGGTTCCTCTCTCTCTCAGAGGGAAAATGTCCCGGTCCACAAAGCCAAAGAACTTGGCTACAAGACAAGCAGCCCAGTGCCAAATACCGCAGAGGGTCAAAGCAGTTGACAACTAAGAATAGAGTGGGGAATTTGTCCCTGAGGAGGTGAACTCGACCTTCATGAGTGCCAGTGGGGAGGGGGGAGCTGGGGCGGAAGCCATGGGGCCAGGGCGGAGGAGGGGGATGGCAGGTGAGCTGGGTGGCAGCAGGTGCTGGACTTGCTCCAAAGCTGGGGGTGAGGGGAAGCTGGAGGAGGGGCGGTGGGTGGAGTTGGGGTGTTTCACCAAGGTTACCTTCTGCAATCAGCACAGTGGCCGCGGCTGGGGTGATAGAAATGTTCCGCATCTCGATGGGGGGGGGTAGTTACGAGGGTGTATGCAATTGTCAAAACGTATCAAGCTGCATCCTTAAGGTCTGTGCATCTATTCTATGTAAATATACCTACAAAACAAAAAATGGGTTTCTGGGAGGAAGACGCCAGTAGGGGGCGTGCGAGATCTGTAGCTCAAGGAGAGGTGTTTGAGTTTTGAAAGTGAAAGGCAAGTTTCTGAAAGCATCCGGAACCGGGAAATAAGATGAAGTTGCCTTTTACATTGTGGGTGCTCCTGGTTGTGCCTCCCCTCCCACCTTCTGGATCCTCCTTTCAGCCACAGAGCCAGAGAGAGTATTTCCTGAACATTCCATATGCCATGCTCTGAGTATGACCTCATTTAGTCCACACAGCAATCCAGTCGTGTCAACTAGATCCTATGGTTCTCCCCACTTCTTACCAAAGGACTCAGAGAGGAAATTACAAGTCCAGAGTCACAGCCAGCAGGGGGCCAACCTTGGACTCAAGCCCAGGCAGGTCTTATTCCTTTGATCCATGTAACCCCTCCTTCTTGTTCCATTTATTCTTATTTATCCCCCGGTCAGTCCCCTCCCCTACACGGGCAGTCATTCTTATATGCATCATCTTTTGTTTGCAGGTGTTTAAAATGTATCGTTTTGTTCATGTGCAGATTGTTTTATTTCTTACTTTTTTCACCCAGCATTGTGTTTTTAAGGTCCACCCACAGGAATTCCCTGTTGGTCTGGTGGTTAGGACTCAGCGCTTTCACTGCCGAGGGTGAGGGTTCAATCCCCGGTTGGGAAACTAAGATTCCACAAGCTGCATGGCACTGCCAAAAGAAAAAAAGTCACCCACGATGTTCTGTACACACCTAGTCAGTTGCATCCCACTGCTGGGTGGTCTCCATGAGGGGCAGTCACTATCCATTCCACGAGGGCGGGATATTCAGTTGCCTTTGACTCCCCTCCAGTATAAATAACACCACTGTGAACATCCTCACACATGCTCCCTACTGGTGTCGCCTTTGGGGCACATACACCCAAGTGCAGAATGGCCTGCACTCACTTTGCTGAAGTACCACCAGCCTGTGTTCCCCCAGCATCACCTGAGGGGATTCCTATCACCCACCCTCACCCTATCCAGCTACCTTATCCAGCTCTCAAAGTTTCGCCCGCCAGCCTAGTGATAGATTTAAAATGATGTCTCACTGTGGTTTTCCTGTGAGGAGAATTTGAGGCATCTCTCCATCTACCTGTTAGTCTTTGAGCTGCTTCTGTAAATCGCCTCTTCATATCCTCGGCTCATTTTCCTCTTGGGGTAGCTGGGTTTTTCTTGTTGACTTGCCAGCGTTCCGTGTACAGTCAGTTCTGCTCTAACACTTGTTTCGAAAACTCGAGATTTATTCCAGTGCGATGGATACATTAGGGAACAATTTGAACATAAGGCATGTTGCACCTAAATGAAGCCAGGTGCGCTTGGTTGAAATGAGCGTGTAGGCATACACAGAGCACACGCTCAACACATCCAGAACATCTACTGGGCGCTTCAGTTCCCCATTCGTGTTACGAGCCCCACCGATCACATCTGGTGCTAGAACTTTCCATCAGATAACCCTCCTTCCACCACCTCACAGTAACTCACAACGTGTACCCCTTCCGACACCACTTCCACAAGCAAACTTCAGGTCTTTTTCAGGGTTAAGTGCCATATTTGTTTTTGGGAGGTATAGGCATTTCTTAACCATTTAACGTGTACAAAACTCTCTTCCCCTGCCCCACTCCCAGCTTTCCCATCAGATCAAGTCGGGGGCCAGAAAGGTCCAGTCCTCTCTGCGTGGGCCCCCTCTGGTCACACAGCCCTGCAGCTGCCCCTTCCTTACCCCCCGGGATGACGCGCCACGGCAAGAACTGCACGGCGGGGGCTGTCTACACCTACCATGAGAAGAAGAAGGACACAGGTACTGGGTTTGGGGGAGGGGGCAAATGGACCCTGAAGTCCCCATGTTACTTTGCTCCTCTGGTTGTGCTCTCTGGGCATGTGTCTTTCCCCCGACCGTGTAAGTAACAGCCACGTGACTGATGGTCATGACGGGAAACGTAACAGCCCACGTGAGCCAGCAACCTTCTCCCTGCCTTGTCGTGGGCACTGCGTTAAGTGCCTTCCATGCTAAGCCTCCCAAACACCCACTGAGGAAGGAATCACTGTTGTCAGGCCATATTCCAGAGGCGGAAACTGAGGCCCAGAGAGGTACAGACGCTTGAGCTTGGTCACAGAGCCAGAAGGCCCGAGGGGAGTCAGTTACGAGCCTCTTCCCTGAGCTGCCTCAGGGACAGGGCCTGTCTGTCACTTACCCTCTGGGGATGAACACCTGCCTGTGGGTTGTGCAGCCCTGTCCCCAACGCAGACACACAGCCCAAGCTCTTGACTGCCTGTTCTCTGAGTCCCCCTACCTCGGAGTCCTCTCTGTGCCTTTCTCTCCGGGTTTGGAGAAGGGCACATCTCCTGCCTCTCCATCCCTCTGCCTCTCTCTGTCCCCAGCGGCCTCAGGCTACGGCACCCAGAACATTCGACTGAGCCGGGATGCCGTCAAGGACTTCGATTGCTGCTGCCTCTCTCTGCAGCCGTGCCATGACCCTGTTGTTACGTAAGCTGGGAAGGCGGGTGGGCGGGTCAGGGTGACGAGGGCAAGGGAATCGCCAGGAGGGGGCTGCACAGCCAGGGCGCCCTGGCAAGCCACCTACCCTCGCGCAGCCTCAGTGTTCTCCTCTGAGACATGGGCATGATCCTAGTACGCTTCATGGGGTGTGGAAAAGAATACATTCACAATAGAGGGTAGGGCTCCTGGAAAGTTGCTAGCCCATAATAACAGCTCACGTGTGGAGTGCTTACTGTTACCTACCTCTTAGCGTCTGGCAAAGGCTTCAGCGAGATAATGGGTGGAAGGTACTTAGTCCACTGACTAAATATGTGCTCAATTACTGGTCCATTTTGTAGACATCGCGATGAAAGTAGATCGTGGTTCAGGGTCCCCGAGGCCACCAGGAGGTTCAGTGGTTCACTAGAAGAACACGCAGAACTCAGCGAAGCAGTTATCCTCAAATGACAGCTTATGACAGCAAAAGGTTACAGATTAAAACCAGCAATGGGGGTGGTTTCCCAGGCAGTCCAGTGGTTAAGACTCCGAGCTTCCAGTGCAGGGGGCGTGGGTTTGATCCTTGGTCGGGGAACTAAGATCCCACATGCCGGGCTTCCCTGGTGGCACAGTGGTTAAGAATCCGCCTGCCAGTACAGGGGACACGGGCTTGATCCCCAGTCCGGGAAGATCCCACATAGCACAGAGCAGCTAAACCCATGCGCCACAACTACTGAGCCTGTGCTCTAGAGCCCATGAACCACAGCTGCTGAAGCCCACGCACCTGGAGCCCATGCTCCGCAACAAGAGAAGCCACCGCAATGAGAAGCCTGCACACCGCAACGAAGAGTAGCCGCCGCTCGCCGCAACTAGAGAAAGCCCGTACGCAGCAACAAAGACACAACGCAGCCAAAAATAAATAAAAGATCCCACATGCCGCGTGGCATGGCCAAAAAAATGTTTTTTTTAAATAAATTTATTTATTTATTTATGGCTGCATTGGGTCTTTGTTGCTGCGCGCGGGCTTTCTCTAGTTGCGGCGAGCGGGGGCTACTCTTCATTGTGGTATGCGGGCTTCTCATTGGGGTGGCTTCTCTTGTTGTGGATCATGGGCTCTAGGTGCACGGGTTTCAGTAGTGGCACACGGGCTCAGTAGTTGTAGCTCGTGGGCTCTAGAGCACAGGCTCAGTAGTTGTAGCGCACGGGCTTAGTTGCTCCACAGCCTGTGGGATCTTCCTGGACCAGGGCTTGAACCCGTGTCCCCTGCATTGGCAGGCAGATTCTTAACCACTGTGCCACCAGGGAAGACCCCCCAAATTTTTTTAAATAAATAAAATCAGCAGTGGGAAAAGACACATGGGGTTAGAGTCCCAGACAGACCAGGCACAAGCTTCCTTTGTCTCTCTCAGTGGAGTCGCAGGAAAGCGCTTAATTTTCGCAGCAGCAGTTACTACCCACCAGGAAGCTCGCTCCAGCCTTGGTGTCCAGGGTTTTTATTGGAGGTTAGTCACCTAGACCTGGCTGACCTTGGTCTTCAGCCCCTCCAGAGGTCCAGCTCACACCACATGGTGCCAACCTCCCAGGCAAACAGAGACACTCTTAACAGGCAGGACATTCCAAGGCCTAGAGGTGCCCTCCCAGGAGCCAGTCCTTTGGTTGGAATGTGCAGGGTTTGGACGGCCCAGGCCTGCTGAGCTAACCGTTTACAGTGCGAGATTTTGCCTACGCATCAGAGAACATTATAAAGGCAGGAGAGTTAAAACAGTGCGGTCACCTCAGAGAGCTAAGCCGAGCCCTGAGTGAGCAGCTGCCTAGAAGACGCTTAGTGGTTGCCCTGGGCAGGGAGCTGATGTGCAGCAGGTGACTTTCAATCTCTGGCCATGTGGCCTGGGCCAGGCCCATGTTTTCTCATCCCCTCCTCTCTTTGCAGCCCCGATGGCTACCTGTATGAGCGGGAGGCAATCCTGGAGTACATTTTGCACCAGAAGAAGGAGATCGCCCGGCAGATGAAGGTGGTTAGGCTGGGAGAAGGGGGTGCAGGCGTGGGTAGGTGGTTTCGATGCTGGGCCTCCCATCTAAATTCCTCCCCGCCCAGGCCTCTCCTGTGCTGTTCCCTCTGCCGGGCACACCGTCCCCTCCCACTTCTGGTTAAATTCTTCTCGTTCTCCAGATTTCAGCCCAGGTGTTGCCTCCTCTGGCCTCTTGCTAGTCCAGGGCCCTGAGGGCCTGCCCCTGTCACCTCTTTTTTGGCACTTGTCACAGTTGTGACTGTACCTGTGGCTGTCTGATACAGGCCCCAGGGGCAGGGAGCGGGGCTCTCACCCACCCCAAGGCCCTAGGTTCTCGGGACATACTTGGTAAATGAGGGATGCCAGCTCATCTCCTTGGGCCTCAGTTTTATTGTCTCTAAAATGGGCTGACAGGGCCAAACTAGAGGGCACTGCAGGGCATGCGGGAAATGCTCACAGATAAGAACTTCTTAGGCATTTTCTTGGAGCCAGGCCCACCTTCCATTGCTGAGCTCATTTTGTGGCTAGGAGGGACCCTGTCTCCCTCCTTGTCCTGCCGGCTTTTCCAGAGCTCAGGAAGCACTGGGGGCCAGATTCTTGTTGAGCTTTTGGTCTGGAGTGCGTGGCTTCCCTTCTGCCCAGGTCCTCCACCCAGCCTGGTGGCCCCCTCATCGTGGAGCCCACATCGGAAGCCCTCCCGAGCGTCAGTCAGCGTCAGCGTTCCCTCCTTGCTCACTCGGTGGCCGGAGCAGTGTCTCCTCTTGCCCTCACGCTGCCTGAGCCTTCATGGCTCCATAAACCTTCTCTGCGCCCTACTATCCTGGAACTCGGGCCGTTGAGGGCAGGGACAGAGTCTACACTGTATGGACTGCATAATAGATAAGTGATAAGATATACTGTATAATTAATAACATATGGCCCCAAATTACATTTATTGAGCACTTACTATGTGCCAGGCCAGGTGCTAAGTGTTTTAAAAAAATCCTCCTGTGTAACCCTCCCAGTGAGCCTCCGAGGTAGGTCACCATTGTCAGCCCGTTTTACGGATGAAGAAACTGAGGCCAGGATAGGTCACAGTGCTTACTGGAGGCCACAGAGCTAATCAGTGACAAAGGCAGGGTTTGAGCTCTGGCAGTCTCGCTTCAGCCAAGCTGTTGACCACCGAGTCCCAAACCAGCTAAAGTGGAAATGGCTTAACTGTCCTACAGTTGGTGAAGGGACAGGCAAAGGCAGCAGAGGCACACCATGGATAACTGTGCAGCCGATTAAAGATTCACACCCAGGCAGTCACCAGCCTCTACCAGACAGAGCCTCTGTCAGGAACCTCCCCTGTATGGGTTCCAGTTCACCCACCTTTAAATTCAAAGAGGCACCCCAGCCCCCACCTAGGGTGCCCCAAACTCACAAGCCACAGGAGGATGCCTAGCCCGCTCCTGCCTGGCTGCCCACAGGCCTACGAGAAGCAGCGGGGCGCCCGGCGTGAGGAGCAGAAGGGGCTGCGGCGGGCGGCCGCGCAGGACCAGGTGCGGGGCTTCCTGGAGAAGGAGGCGGCCATCGTGAGCCGGCCCCTCAACCCCTTCACGCCCAAGGCTGCCTCCGGGAACTGCCCAGGTGAGAGAGAAGTGGACATGCAAGTGGGTGGGGCTCCCGCGGGGCCAGGTGCCTCCCTGGTTGTGTCCGAACCCCTCTCCCCCCCGCAGATGGTGCCCGACCCGGGTCCAGCGCGGGACCCACAGGCAAGGACAAGGACAAAGCGCTGCCCAGCTTCTGGATCCCATCGCTGACCCCCGAGGCCAAGGCCACCAAGCTGGAGAAGCCGGTGAGCCCCCTACTCCAGCAAGCGCCTGTGTGTGCCCACTTTGCCAGAGAGGGCCAGGGTCCTGAGGGCCCCCTCCCCTCCCTCACAGGGACCCCCATCCTCCCTCCGCCTGGCTCTAGCCCCGCCTGTTGACTCGGCCCCCCTCCTGCTCCCCAGTCGCGCATTGTGACCTGCCCCATGTCCGGGAAGCCGCTGCGCATGTCCGACCTGACGCCCGTGCGCTTCACGCCGCTCGACAGCTCCGTGGACCGCGTGGGGCTCATCACGCGCAGCGAGCGCTACGTGTGTGCCGTGACCCGCGACAGCCTGAGCAACGCCACACCGTGCGCCGTCCTGCGGCCCTCGTGAGTCACCTGGGGGACAGCCTGGGGACCTGTGGGACGGGGCGGGCTTGGGGTGCGGCTCTCTCTTTGGGGCGGGGCCTCTGATCGTCGTACCCCACACTCACCCTCACTGCAGTGGGGCCGTGGTCACCGTGGAGTGCGTGGAGAAGCTGATTCGCAAGGACATGGTGGACCCCGTGACCGGAGAGAAGCTCACGGACCGCGACATCATCGTGCTGCAGCGGGTGAGTGGCACCCCTCCTCCCTGTCCCCTAGCCTTCCGGTAACCCCGACCTGCTTCCAGAGGCCCGCCCCACTAAGGGAGCGGGGGCCCAACCTAACCTCGCGGGCTAGGGAACCCCCACGGCACCCCAGCTCCCCACCGCCTCTCCTCCTCCTCCTCCTCCTCCTCCTCTAGGGCGGCACGGGCTTCGCGGGCTCCGGAGTGAAGCTGCAGGCCGAGAAGTCCCGGCCGGTGATGCAGGCCTGAGCGCGCGGTAAACCAAATAAATGGGCTTGTTGGACGCGACAGGCCGTGTGGCGCCTTCATTCACCGCGCCAGAGCCCGGTGACAGCGTGAGCTCAGGAATGACTGCGCTTTGAAAGCGTGGGCTAAAAATATTTGATGTGGTCTCACGTTAAGGGTAATATCTGAATCGAATGCAAACGCACAGCTTTAAATGGGTTGAGTGGCCAGAGGTCGGAGTCTGGGCCGCGACCACAGGAGGGCGCCACTTTAACGGACTGTAGAAATCCCCGCACTTTCTTTTGAGTTAAACCAAATTTGAAGCCCAGGAGGCGACCTGGAACGCGTCTCCCGTTGTAAAGTTTGATAAGACACGCAAAGAAAATGAAGTGCTGTGTGTGACTGAGAAAGCGAACAGCCGGCACCCTGTCTAGAGAAGGCGGTCAGGAACACTCCCTCCCCCACCACCTGGAGGCTGGAGGGTGAAGAGGAAGAGGAAACCGCAAGTGCAAAGTCCCAGAGGCAGCACTTGGCAGGTGTGAAGAGGGAGGAGTTCAGAGCACCCAGGCCTAGTGGACCTGCCTGGAGCTCAGACTTGACTAGGAGGGCAGGGGTGGCCTTTAAAGCTATGTTTTTAATAACCATTGAATCACAAAAGCAGACCCTGTGCAGTGTGGAGAACCAGAGCATACAGTCAAGCAAAGATTGCAAAAATAAAGTCTTAAAAGTCCTGACTCTCTGAGCGATACCCAAGTCCTGTCCTTCCAGGTCTTTCTCACATGAGTTTTTTCAACCAAAGTGAGATTTCCATGCAAGTACTGTTCTGTTCATTGAACAGTCTCTACCTTTTCATTTTGGTAAGAGGTCTTCTCATCCAATGCCCAGGCGAGATTCAGAGTGTCCTTGAGTGCTGGGCAAGCCCGTCTGGTACAGGACCAGTTGGTGTGGCTGGCCGCAGGGAAAGGTGTTAGCAGGAGGGTGGGTCATCCTTGCACCCTGGGGAGCCCCGGAAACCCAGCAGTTCCTCCCTCAGATGCTTCTAGACCCTTCCCTTGGTCCCTAAGAGCCTTCACGCCCCACTCTTGGGCTCCCAGTCCCATTGTCTTGGGAGGATGCTTGTACCCATTTTGCAGAACAGCCCACCAAGGCTGAGAAGACAACTTGCCCAAAGTCACACTGCTCAAGGCTATAGCTGAGCCCAGGTTCACCCAGAGGTCAGCCACCTCCAGATACCTGCACCCGCCTCATTCAGTCTTGCCCTCCTCCACATCCTTTGCACCCTTCCTCCCCTAGGTTTCCCACACTGCCACCCACAGACCTCTCCACCTTGGCAAGCTCCCACCCCATCCCTTTACCCAGAATGATAGAGATCTTCCCTCCTTCTCTAAACACCCCCAATCCCCGTCCTCTTAAGAGCTTTCAACCACCCCGAGTCTTTTCTCTCAGTCCCCCCCCCAAAGGATCCTGTTTATGTGTGGTACAGACCACTCCCCACCCCAAATAAAGATTTAAAGGTGCAAGATTGGAAATTCTGGAATTCCACAAGGAGCCTAAATCCCACTCTTTAGTTCACAGGCCCTTTGAGACACGACACTCTTTGCGGGGAGGGGTGGGGTGTGAGTCAAGGTCACTCTAAGCCATAGGTTTCCTTTAAGATTTCAAAGGTGACAAGGAGAGGAAGCAAGAGTCAGACCACAGCTGAAGCTGGGGCAGGAGAAGGGAGGGACGGGAAGTGGAGACAAATTTTGTGTTTTCTCAACCAAGGTTCCTTAGACACTGGTCTAGAGTTCAGAGCAAAGGGGCTTCCCTGGTGGCGCAGTGGTTGAGAGTCCGCCTGCCGATGCAGGGGACGTGGGTTCGTGCACCAGTCTGGGAGGATCCCACATGCCACGGAGCGGCTGGGCCCATGAGCCATGGCCGCTGGGCCTGCGCGTCCGGAGCCTGTGCTCTGCAACGGGAGAGGCCACAACAGTGAGAGGCCCGCGTACCGCAAAAAAAAAAAAAAAGCCAGATGAAAGGTCACATATTGTATGACTCCTGTTATATAAAATGTCCAGAATAGACAAGTTCATAGAGATGAAAAGTAAATTAGTGGTTGCCAGGGGCCAGAGGGAGGAGGGAATTGGGGAGTGACTAATTAAAGTCCTGGTTTGGGACTTCCCTGGCAGTCCAGTGGTTAAGACTCCGCACTTCCCTGGACTCTGCATTTCCACTACAGGGGGGGCATGGGTTTGATCCCTGGTCAGGGAACTAACATTCCACATGCCACATGGTGCAGCCAGATAAATAAAGAGAGAAAGAAGGAGGGAGAAAGGAAGAAAGGAAGGAAGGAAGGAGGGAGGGAGGGAGGGAGGAAAGAAAGAAAAAAGAAAAAAGAGAAAGGAAGGAAAAGAAAGAAAGAAAAAGAAAGTCAGTCAGTCCTGGTTTGTTGTTGGGGTGATGAAAATGTTCCGGGATCAGATGATGGTGATGGATACACAACCTCGTAAATTTAAAGATCACTGAATCGTACATTTCAAAGGGTTAATAATTTTCTAGTAGACGAGTTATAACTCAATGTTTTAAAAATCAGAAGAGCTGACATCGTCAAGAGACCCCACCTGACTGCTTCTCCCAGGCTGGCTGGCTCTCAGAAGCTGGTGGATTCCATCACTGATCTGGAGGTGTCAGGGGTCACCAGAGAACTAAAAGCAGAAACATTTCCAAAGTTCCCAAAGTTCTCAGTAAGCACGTGGAGAAACTAGAATTTTCTTTACTACGCTGGTAGGCATGGAAACTGGGGAAACGATTTGGCAACATGTAGTAAAACTAAAGAATGGTGACTGCATGACCTGGCAATCTTACTCTGACCTCTGCAACCAACACACATACAAACAGGCTCAACAAAACACAAACTAGAATGTTCACAGCACCTCTGTTTGTCATAGCCCATACTGGAAGTGACCCAAGTTTATCAACAGCAGAATGCATCACCTGTGGGCCATTCCCAGTGGAGTGCTATATACAGCAACGAAAAGGACCACTCTGCCCAACACCTATGAGTGCACACAGCGTGCTTCTACTTCTCTAAATAAACAGGCGAAAGTATGCCCTTTGAAATCGGGGTAGTAGTTATCCTTGGGGAGGTGATGTCTGGGTCCTCCTGGGGGCTGATAGTGTTCTCTTTCTTCATCTGAGTACTAGTTACAAGTGTGTGCATGCAGTCTGAAAATTAATGTTGCTGAACACTTGAGTTGTACACTTTTCTATTCATATGTTATTCTCCCATAAAAATGTCCTTAAATTCACTGCAATAACAAAGAGATGTCCTTGGCAGTTTGGCAGTGTCTACCGAATTCATAAATTCCATTTCTAGGAATTTATCTGCAGTTAAATTCATGGAAAATTACGGATGTGCTAGTGCCTTCTGTGCAGTATCCTTTGGAAGAGAAAAGACTAGAAACAACTTAAATGTTGTTCAGTAGAGAACTGGTTAAATAATTTATCCAGAAGAATATCACTCAGCTGTAAGACTGGGGAAGCCCATAAATAATTTTTAAAATTTAAAATTGGAGGATTCTGGCTCAAAAAAAAAAAAAAAGCATTGGGCTTCCCTGGTGGCGCTGTGGTTGAGAGTCCACCTGCCGATTCAGGGGACACGGGTTCGTGCCCCGGTCCGGGAAGATCCCACGTGCCGCAGAGCGGCTTGGCCCATGAGCCATGGCCGCTGAGCCTGCGCGTCGGGAGCCTGTGCTCCGCAATGGGAGAGGCCACAACAGTGAGAGGCCCGCGTACCGCAAAAAAAAAAAAAAAAAAAGCATTAAGAGAAACAAGAAATGTTATTATCTGCTATCATTTCCATTAAAAGTAAAACAAGTTGTGCATTTTTTGCTTAATTCTGTGTAAATTCTCCCTGAGAAAAACACTGGCTGCCAGAAGAGGCGACCTTAGTGGAAGGAAGGCTTTGGCTTTAGTATCATCATATGTATTTAGAATTTTGTATCCTACGAGTATATTGCCAAAATTTAAAATGTGCAAAAGATTAAAAAAAAAACAACAAATCTGGGGAGAGACACTAAGAGTGACCAGGTGCTAAGCATCTATTTATCATAAGTTTCTCCATAAAAATAATTTGTTGCTATGTATGAGTATTATTTTGATTAAAAAAAATGTTTTCAAACATGCAGCCCTCAGAGAGCTACAAATTTGCCCTACTCCTTCCTAAACCAATTCTCCACAGTCCGCCACTAGGGGGCAGTATGTCATCATGTTTATAGTTAAAAGCTTTGAGTCACACTTGGATTAAAATTCCAACCCTCCCACAGATAACAATTATAAACTCTGGATAAAACAAAACAGTTACTGTCAAGGTCTTATCCCAAGTTAAATTAGTCTCTTGACATATTTTAGCAATGCTTCTTTTTAATGTATGATTCATTTTCTGGGTTTTTTCCTGTTTATTGTGGTCTCCAGGAGGAATGGACTTTCCAATTAATTTGCAGGGCTTTAGATACCTGTTTGGTTATACTGGAGACAAAAGCAGGTCCATTGTCACTTTGAAGGGTGTAAGACAATCTAATCGGGGAATAATATCCTTAAGGAGAGCTTTCACCACTTCAGAGGCTTTTTCTGTCCAGGTGGGATATGCTTCCACCCATTCTGAACGTGTCCACAAACACCAGCAGGTATCTGAAATTTCCTGCAGCTTGAAGCATTTGAGTAAAGTCTATTTGCTGATCTTCGGTAGGGCAGGTTCCTTTGTGTTGAGTCCCCCTCACTCCTTTTCTTCCTGTACGACAGATGTTCCCTTGGGTTTTTATTACCATAAAGTGACAACTGTCTGACTTTTCCCACCCTAATGTAGTAGCACAAATTCTTGTACCTAGAGGATTTCATCATTCTTCCCTGTTTCTTCACAGAATAACCACAGAGCCATTCAAAGGCAACCATAAAACCATAAATAGCGATGAAGCATCTCTAACCATTAAAAGGATGCCTATTGGCCTTGGCATCCACCAACCAGGCTGAATTCTGGGATGGGCCTCTCAGTGATTTTAGGAACCAAGTGGAACCTTTCTCTTCTCCCTGGGAATGTCCCACTTTTGGACAAGAACAGACAGGTGTTTGTGTGTGTGTGTGTGTCTGTGTTCCTTTCCTTCATTTGACATCAATCTGTAAATGAAAAAATGGTACCGAAACAAAACGAAATGAAAAACCCCTAACAACAAACAAAAACCTAAATAAACCCTCAAGTTTGGTCACGGGATTTTACATATCACAAGAGCCATCAACTCAACCCTCACGCAACGCGACTCCTTGGAGAGCTGTTGGATCCAGACCAACAACACAGGAAACTGCAGGCAACGGAATTAACACCACAGCAAGGGTGACGTTACATGGGGCACAGGGTCCCAAGATAACCCTCCCTAGCCCTCTTATGGAGATCCCAACAGGTACTGTGGCCACACATTGTTACCATGAAATATCATCTTCCTCTCAGTCATGGGTTAACAGCTGTAATCAGATCACCTACCCAAAATGCACCCCAGAGGACTTTCTTCACGGATAGTAGAAACATTCCCCAATTTTTTTTTTTTTTTTTTTTTTTTGCGGTACGCGGGCCTCTCACTGCTGTGGCCTCTCCCGTTGCGGAGCACAGGCTCCGGACGCGCAGGCTCAGCGGCCATGGCTCACGGGCCCAGCCGCTCCGCGGCATGTGGGATCTTCCCGGACCAGGGCACGACCCCGTGTCCCCTGCATCGGCAGGTGGACTCTCAACCACTGCGCCACCAGGGAAGCCCCATTCCCCAATTTTTAAAGACAGAAATACAAGACAAACAAAACACAAACAGTGCACACAAACGCCAGCATCCAAAGAAACAAACGATCCCGTTCACAAATCGGGGAAAAGTCCAGCTGTTATTGCCTCTCTCCAACAGGGTACCCCCACTCAAATACAAAACAAACTGGCTTATTCCGGAGGAAAAAGCCCCAAGTGGAGGAAAAAGTTTCCGGCTGTACACACCAGAACTACTTACCCTGCTGTATGGAGCCTGTCGGCTCCCACAGGTCAATTTCTTGCTCCCACTGCCAAGCGATGGGTCAGCTGGTGCCGCTTTGGGGAATTTTGAAGGGAAGATCCTCAGGACAAGCGGTCCTGGCAGCTGCTAGGGCCTTACCCGAAAATTCCCCAACCGGGGCTGGCTGGCCATGAGCAGCAAGGCTCCTGGCAGGCTTTGCAAAAATTGGTACTACTTGCCCCACGTCAGGCCAATAAATCCAGAGATGAGTCGTTGGGGCAAAGAATAGTGACTTCATTCACAAAGCCAGCATACTGAGAAGATGGTGCACCAGCATCTCAAAGAACCATCTTCCCCGAGTTAGAATTCAGGCTCCTTTTATACTAAAAGGGGAGAGAGAAAGTCCTGGTTCCAGGTCAGACTCCGGAGGTGTTAATTTCTTCCTTCCCTCAGCCATTCACAGGTGGGCCTCCTCAGGAGGTTTCCCTTGAGCTAAACAAAGGTGTTTTAGCTTAACGCTCATTACCTGGGAGGCAGGGTTCCCCGAGACGGGTCATTATGTATGATTTAAGCTTAAAGGCAAAATCCCTTTAGTGATTAACTTGTAATAGAATACAAAAGTTCTTCCCTATTACAAAATGAGTGGAAAGTAGAGAGTTCCCAGTTTTCCCTACTATTAACATCTTGCACTAGTGTGGCACTGTTATAATTGGTAAGTCAGTATTGATACATCATTATTAGCTAAAGTGTATAGACATATTAGGGTTCACTCTTTTTTTTTTTTTTGGAAGTATAGTTGGTTTACAATGTTGTGTTAGTTTCTGGTGTACAGCAAAGTGATTCAGCTATAAATATATATTTTTTCAGATTCTTTTCCATTATAGGTCATTATGAGATATTGACTATAGTTCCCTGTGCTATACAGTAGGTCCTTGTTTATCTATTTTGTATATAGTACTGTGTATCTGCTAATCCCAAACTCCTAATTTATCCCTCTCCCCACTTTCCCCTTTGGTAACCATAAGTTTGTTTTCTGTGTCTGTGGGTCTGTTTCTGTTTTGTAAATAAGTTCATTTGTATAATTTTTTAGATTTCACATATAAGTGCGATAATATAATATTTGTCTTTGGCTTAGATCACTTAGTATGATAATCTCTGGGTCCATCCATGTTGCTGCAAATGGCATTATTTCATTCTTTTTTATGACTGGGTAGTATTCCATTGTGTATATATATATATATATATATATATATATCACATCTTCTTTACCCATTCATCTGTCGATGGACATTTAGGTTGTTTCCATGTCTTGGCTATTGTAAATAGTGCTGTAATGAACATTGGGGTGCATGTATCTTTTCGAATTAGTTTTCTCCAGTTACATGCCCAGGAGTGGGATTGCTGGATCATATGGTAGTTCTATTTTTAGTCTTTTGAGGAACCTCCATACTCTTTTCCATTGGCTGCACCAATTTACATTCCCATCAGCTGTGTAGGAAGGTTCCCTTCTCTCCACACCCCCTCCAGCATTTATTATTTGTGGACTTTTTAATGATGGCCATTCTGACTGGTAGTATGAGGTGGTACCTCATTGTGGTTTTGATTTGCATTTCTCCAATAATTAGTGATGCTGAGCATCTTTTCATGTGCCTGTTGGCCACTGAATGTCTTCTTTGGAGAAATGTCTATTTAGGTCTTCTGCCCTCTAGTTTTATTTTTTGTTTCCAGGGACGACCTCAAACCCTGCCCAACCCCCAGAGCTCCCTCTTCAAATGCCTTGTCCCCTCCTTCAGCCCACAGCCCCCCAACTCCCAGCATGTTCCTCTCCCAGCCACAGCCCCCAAGGCCCCTGTTACCCCCTCAGGGAGACACACAGATGGGGCCCCAGCACTAGATTTTATTGCTTCCCTGGCAGAGAGGAGGCATCCTTTGGGCAAGTGCTGGGGGCAAGTTCGGGGCACTGGGGGGAGTGTTTCTCGTCTCTGTGGTGTGAGGCTCAGATTCGGAGCTGGGGGTTAGTGGAGGCTCTTACAGACTGAGCTTGGCGTAGAGGGCCTTGGTCTGGGCGGGGAGACTCTGCCAGTGAGAAGTGGATGGTCCCTCACTTTGGGTCTGTGAGCCCCTGGGGGGATCTGGGGGGGGCTGCGATGTCTCAGGGAGAGAAGTTGACCCGGTGGGTCCATGAGAGCCCAGGGGCAGGGGGACACCGGAGGCTGTGTCCGCATCCTTCAGGGCCAGACAGGGGGCCCCAGCCACTGGGGCCCTTCTGCGGGTCAGCCCATGGGGCGACAAGGCTGCAGTGGGCACGCTGGGGCTCAGAGCTCATCGTGGTGACGTGTCAGGTCCTCGCCGTAGTTGGTGGCCTGGCTGCCCACGAACATGTTCCAGTTGCCCAGGATCTCAGCCTTGCTCAGACGCCCGTCCTGAGAGGGGGTCAGAGGTCAGCGGGACGCCACGGGGCCCTGCCTGGGAGACTCCTCCCTGGAGCCAAGTATGGCTCCCATGGTCTCCGTCCCCCTCTCCCTGGGTCTCTGTTCCTGCTTTTCTCCCTCCCCACCTCGATCTTTGTCCCTCTTTCTTTCTCCAGCCAAATAGGGACCCCAAAGTCCCAGGCCCACGTTTTGGTCATTTCTGCCCACCGGGCCAGCATCATCCCCCTGCGCCCCTGCACCTTGTCTGTGTCACTCTCGTGCAGCAAGTGGTTGGCCTCCACCAGCGGCTGGTCCTGGGCAGGGGGCAGCACCCAGTGGCCCACCTCACTCCCATCCAGCTTCCCGTCCTTGTTCAGATCTCGGAAGTCCCGGAACTGTTCCCGCTCTGTCTGCACCCAGGCTGGCTCCTCCTCCCCGGGCTCTGCCGAGTACAGATCCGCTGGGGTTGGGGGTGAGAGGGGGTGACATCAGGGGCAGTTCCTGGGGCCTCCCAGCCTGGCTCTGACACTCCTGGAGCCCGGAACCTCGGACCACCCACTTCACTTTCCTTCACCTCAGTTTCCTCTTCTGTTAAATGGAATTGATAACAAACCCGACTTGCCGGTGATCATTATGCTGCACGTGAAACTGGCTTCATTGATTGGTCATTTGATTGACTGAATCATCCATCCATTTGATTGATACACGCATGAAACAGAGTGTGCACTGTGGTGCAGTGCCTGGCACATAGTAGGCACCATAGTAGGAGATCCTCTAAAGCTACACTTTGAACAGCTCACCACACCCAGAACATCCCTGGAGATTCTAGGAGCCTCTCATTTGTTGCAATTACTTGTAAGTGTTTGAAAAGCTCTTCACCCCAAGGGCCCACAGATACATTTGGAAGACATTACAACCTGACAAGTCTTTTTATACCAGACACAAAGCCACCATAATTAGGACAGAATGCCTTCCTCTACTCTGGGGCCAGGCCAGGGGGCTGTCACAGGGAGGGATGTCCTCGAAGATGGAACAGGTGTGCCAGGCACACAATTACCCACTTAGCCTTCAGCCTTCCTTTTTTTTTTTTTTTAATGGTCTTAAGTCTTTTTTTTTTTTTTTTTTGCCATGTCGTGCGTCTTGCCAGATCTTAGTTCCCCGACCAGGAACTGAACCTGTGGCCATGGCAGTGAAAGCACCGAGTCCTAACCACTGGACTGCCAGGGAAGTCCCTGGAGTTCTTTCTGACCAAAAAGAGAGAGAGAGACTTCTATCTTCCTCGAAGACAGAAAAAAATAAATGATGCTTAAATTAAAATGTCTTGCCTATGGGTTTGTTCCATAAAAGCATTCTATAAAGCAATGTTTTCAAACTTTAAAGACTTCCACGTTTAATAGCCTTCCCTTCAACCAAATTCTTTGTACCCCTGAGGACAGGGACAGAGGCAGAACCAATGGGGAACTGGGGGGTGTCTTGAGGGCTCCCTGACATCTTGAATAACAGGAGATGCAGCATTTGCTGTGTAAATGCAGGCTCAAGACAATTTCCCTGACATCCTATCCCAACCAAACACAGCCCCTGAGCCCTGATTTTTTAGAAACTCCACACTTTCCCAGGAACGGACCTTCTCTGTGATATTCTCTGCTCTATCCTCGACCACCAAGATGCAGTAGGTGCTTGATAAATGTTTCCTGGCCCAGCACACAGTAGGTGCTTGATAAATGCTTTTGCGGTCTGGCAAACAGAAGGGACTCAATAAATGTTTCCTGAGCCTGGCACACAAAGGGTGTTTGATAAAGATTTGTTGGGCCCAGGAAATATATGTGCTCAGTAAATGTTCCTTAGGCCTGGCCCACAGTGGATACTCAGTAAATGTTGGGTGGATGGATGGACCCAGGCAGCAACCCTGCCCCACTTCAGAGAGCCTTCACTCTAATGGCTGATATATATCAGCTGCCACCCATGCTCGGGAGAGGACGGGCCTCCTTGGGAAGGAAATCAGGTCCCACTCACCGATGTACTCGTCCACTTGCACATAGCCATCTTTGTTCTTGTCCAGATCCTCCAGGGTTTCCTGGGGAGAAAGAGGCATCAGGGCTGAGAAAATGCAGAAACAAAGGAAAACAGTCAAACAGGACAAAATATTATTAGTTTAGTCATTAAGCATAGTCAAGGACCCTTTAGTTCCTCTTCAAGGGCTATAGATAATATTCTGAGCCATGTCCTTTGAGCTGTCTTATAGGTACTGAAACCCCACTGGGTGGAAGAAGTTAACTACACCTGGCATGGGCAGGGGGTACAGGAGAAATCTCTGGACTTTCCACTCAATTTTGCTGTGAACCTAAAATGGCTCTAGCAATTAAAGTCTAATGGAAAAAAAAAGAAAACAGAGAAGAGAAAAAAATCCTGCCACTCTAAAATAGAGACAGAGTTGGCCAAAAAAAAAAAAAATATATATATATATATATATATATAAAGTAATAGAAGATGGGGGGCCAACAGGAATGGCCTCAGAGTGGACACTCCATGTCTGGGGTTGGGATTTTCCTGGGGTTCAGCCAGGATGGGGGCTATCTAAGGCACTGCTGGGGAATGTGGTTTTCTGAAGGCAGGCTGGGTGCCTGGACCCCAGATGTGAGCACAGAAAGGGGGAGGCCAGATCAGGAGAGATTAGATACTGGGGGGTTGAAGGATGGGCACTGGAGCCCCGAAGGTAAGTGCTGGGAGGCTAGTCCTGGCATCAGAAGCCTGGGTCCCGGGAGGGAGGTGGGAAGCAGCATTCCTCAGGCCCCCACTCACAGCAATCACGATGTCCCGCATGTGAGGGAACTCCTCAGGATGCAAAAAGGCCGTCAGCTCTTCCCGAGTGGCCATTGAGTCCCCATCCTGGTCAGCCACCCGGAAACGCCGCTCGTCCCGAGTCAGCATCTTCTTGTAGGTCTCTGCGTCCTCCACGTCGTGAAATTCTTCACCTGGGGAAGGAGGGATCTTGGTGGGATGTGCTTTAAGACAAAGGGATCTGAGACTTCCCTGGTGGTCCAGTGGTTAAGACTCCACCTTCCAATGCAGGGGACTCGGGTTCAATCCCTGGTCTGGGAACTGAGGTTCCACATGAAGCAGGGTGTGGCCAAAAATTTAAATAAAAAAAAAAAAAGACAAAGGAATCTAACTCTGGGGAGTCAGGGCAGGGAGACCTCCACCGAAATAACAATAATTAATAGTAGCTACCTTGTAGTGAGAGCTTATTATGTGCTAAGCTCTTTATCTACAAAATTGCAATTAATTCTCACAAAAAGCAAGCAAAATGAGTTATTTTGTAGTAGTTGTTGTTGTTGGGGTTTTTTTTTGGCTGCACCGAGCGGCATGTAGGATCTTAGTTCCCCGACCAGGAATTGAACCCGCACGGTTGGCAGTGAAAGCACGAAGCCCTAACCATTGGACCTCCAGGGAATTCCGTTTTTTCATTTATTCTTACTTTATGAAGGAGAAAGCTGACTGTTAGAGAGAAGAAATAACTTGCCCAAGGTCATGCAGCCAGGAAGGATGGACTTTGAGTTGATACTGGCCCACTGGGCCCCGAAGTCATGCTCTGGTGCAGTATACTGACTCAGCTTGCTGGACACAGAGGAGGGGAAGGACATTTTCAACAAAGGGAACAGTATGTGCAGAGTGTAGAGGTTTGAAGAGCACTGTGAGTTCAGGGAAACTGCAGAAGATCCATTTAGCTGGGGCAGAAAATGCAGAAAAACGATGGTGGATGGTTGGGTGAGACTGGGCTGAGGAGCTAAGACTCTCTCCTGGGGACCCTGGGGAGCCATGGGGGGCTGTGAGCAGGGGAAGGTCAAGGTCAGCTCTGAGTGTGGAAAGATCCCTCTGGGTGTATGTGAGGGACAGGCTGGAGGGGAAGGCTGGGTTGAGGGTCCAGGAGGGAGTGGATAAGAGCCGTGGGGGGCCGAGGACTGGGGCATGGGGTTGGAGAGGAGGGAATCCAGGGGCAGAGGAAGAATAAATGGCTTGGGGCTCTCAGGATGAGAGGTCAGAGATCAAAGGTCAGGCCGATAGGGCTTGGGAAGTAGATGTCCCTGGTCAAGGATCTGAAGTTCCCCAGTGGATGTCAGAATGAGAAACCAGAGATAAAGGGTTGGGGGTTTCAGGGTGATGGGGTTCTAGAAGTGGGTAGACCCTGGTCAAGGGTCGGAGGTCAAAGGTCATGGATCTGGTTAACGGGCTTAACGTTCTCAGGATGAAGGTGTCAAAAAGGTCCGGGTCATGGTGTGTGTGGGGAGCAGGGGTCGGTTCGCGTACCCGGCTCGTAGTGGCCGTAGGTGGCGTTGCGCAGCTCCTCCCAACCCACACGCCCGTCGCGGTCTGTGTCGTACGTGTTCCAGGCCGCGCTCACTGAGTCCCGTATGTGCCGCTGCTGCGTGTGTGCGATCCACGCGCGGAGCTCGGCCAGCGACACCCAGCCGTCCCCGTCCCCGGCGCGGTCCATGCGGTCCACGATGCGCCTGCGAGCCGGGGCGGGGCACACGTCAGTCTCGGGCCCCGCCCACCCCCGGGTCCCGCCTTCTTCCAGGAACTCGAGACACACCCCCACATAGGGCTGAAAATGTTGTCCCTGAGTCGCCAGCAAATTGGAGGGAGGCGCCTGTCAATCCCGGTACCACGCCCTCCTCAGGGCTCTGCCCCCCTCAATCCAGGGTCCGCTCCCAGAGGCAATAACGCCCTTTCCGAGACGCGGCGGGCCTGTGGCTGGCGCTGCGGTCCACGACACGCTCGCTTGGGGAATAGACCTATGACAATCCAGGGTCCCACTCTCCACTCTGGCCTGCACGTGCTCCATCTCTAGCTTGAACGAGCTGGGGAGGGGGGCAGGGGGCAGGGAGTCACACCGTGCCCCTCGCCCGCAGATTCCCTGTCCCAAGACTCACTCTGAACTCCGATTGCCACGGCTACAGACTCTCCGGACCTCTCGCCGTCTCAGGCCCCGCCCCCTTCCCCTGGCTCTGCCAGTCTTCAGAACCTCTAGCCCCTCTAGCCCCGGCCTCTGCTCGGCCCCCTCCCGGGCTGCGAGCGTCAATTTCAGGCCCGTATCCCTGCAGCCCCGAGGTATGCTGCGACTCGCCCCTTTTCTCTAGTTTTTCCCAGCCGTTATCAGGCTTTGCCCCAACCATCAGCCCCAACACTGCAGGCTCAGCTTCCACCCGCTCCTCCCCGTGCTCCAGCCTGATCCTGTACACCTCCATGTCACATGTCAAGCCCTTTTAGGCCCCCACCTCATGCCCCGTCTCTCGAGCCACGCCTCTCGGCTCCCAGGTCCCATCCCTCTCCCCTCGCAATGCCCCGTCATTGGTCTGTGTTCTCGCCCAAGCGCTAACACAGCCCACATGGAGCCCTTCTTCCTGTCACCGTCCCGAAGCCCCCGCAAACCAGTCCCCAGAATTGAATTTGAGATGGCCCTGCCCAGGTCGCTGATCCCTTCCTCCCGCGCTAGGCTGTCTCTGCTCTGTTTAGTAGGGGTCCGGCTACCCTGAGGTTCCAGCTGTGGTTAAGAGTTTGGGCTCTAGAGCCAGACATTTAGGTTCAAATCCTGCCACCTCTTCTTGCTGGCTGTGTGACCGTGGGCAAGTCACTTACCCTGTCTGTGCCTTAGTTTCCCCCTCTGTAAAATGGGGATAAATAACAGAACATACCTCATAATCCGTGTGGGGACTAAACGACTTAAGTCTCGTAAAGCACTTTGAACAGCTCCAGGCATTGTATTATGTGTAAGTCTATCACTGCCTTTCCGCCCCCGTCCTTTCTACACCCAACCCCATCCATGCACAATATCCCAGCCAGCAGACCTGGCCACCACCGCTATCTCCACCCTGAATCTGGTGACCCTAGTCTCTTTTCTCCCACCTGGAAGACTGCAGTCACTTCCTCACTGGGCTCCCTGCTTCTTGCTCGCTATAGTCTGTGCCCTGCATGGCAACCAGAGGGATCCTGTTAAAGCCTAAGTCAGCTCACGTCCTCCTTCTGCTCAGAGCCACCCCACAGCCCTTATCTCACTCAGAGAAAAGCTTAAAACTTCACTGTGGCCCCAAAGGCCCTGCACAACCTGACCCCTTTGTTCTCTCTGCCACTACCTTCTACTCTCTCCCTCCACTCACTAGGTTCCAGTCACATAGGTCTCACTGTTCTGCAGACACATCAGGCACATCAGGCCCGATTCTGCTTCAGGGCCTTTGCACTTACAGTTCCCTCTGCCTGGAATGCTATTCCCCCATACACCCACGTGTCTCATATATTACCCTCTCATCGAGGCCTCCCCTGATCTCCTCCCTCTTTAAAATTACAACCCTGAATCCTCTTCCCCCTCCATCTCTCTCCTACCCCAGACGGGCTTGGCTTTCCTCTGGGGTGAGTTGGTCGAATTCCTTGGCCACTTCTCGTCCCAGAAAAGCCTCATGATCATATTGGAAGTTCCCGTGAGCGTCATCATGAGTGGCCTCGCTCAGGGGGGCCGCGTGGTGCACCCTCCCCTGGCCATGAGGGCCGGCGTCAGGGGATGGCTTTCCCTGGGCTCCGCGCCTGAGCAGCAGCAGCAGCAGCAGAAGTGACGGTCGCCACATCATCAGTCCCTGAGGAGTGGTGGAGGCTAGGAGTCAGGGGTCACAGAGAACAGGACAGAGACGGGACAGGAGGATGGGGATGGGGGAGCCTAGGACAGGACAGAGAGTTGGTAGCTGGCTGCAAAGTTTTGAGCTCAAGAAGGGACAGGAAAGGGAGAAGGAAGGCGGGGTTCTCTGAGGTTAAGCCAGCTGTGGGGACCGAATCCTCTGAGGAAGTCCCAGAGGCGTACCAGAGCCGCAAGTGGGGAGGATTCAAGCGGGAGACGTGGCGCAATTCCCAAGCATAGTTCAGGGCGGGGTCGTGGCCAGAAAGAAATCATGCAGGCCCCCGGGCATCGCTTTCAGCTTGGTCCCCAATCCTCCACCCAAGTGGACCCGAACCGTCTTCGCTGGGCAGGGCAGCCGCCCCCGCCTCCCTTTACCCGGTCAGGCAGCTTCACTTCGCTCTCTAAATTCCACTCCGAGTTCTCCAAAAAGATGCCCAATTTGGCTGCTCTCCAGCCAGGCCCCGCCTCCTGCAGCGCAGAGGCCCGCCCTCCTACCAATGAGCGCTCTTGAGGGCCTCATGGGGCGGGGCCGATGAGAGCTGGGCGGGCCAAGGGCGCCCCTCGCCACGTCCACAAAGGAAAGCGCAGCCCCTTGAGGTTCGCCCCGCCCCTTCCCAGGGCAGGCGGGGTGGGCAACACCGGAGTGACACGGCCGGGGGAACTACAACTCCCGGCAGGCGTCGGGGCGCCGTGCCCGACCACCTGCAGTTGTTCTAGCTCCAAAGCCTCACGGGAGGTGTAGTTTTATCTTCCCCTTTGTCCGCAAGTTTTAGGAAGGAAGGGAAGCAAGAAGCCTGAGGAGGCTTTCCTTTCCCTCAAGGAGGGAATAACTCTTCCGTTCCTCCAAGGAGTCAGGTCAGACTCCAGCCAAGAATTCCTTAAAATGCCGGGCACAAACATCCAGTAAATATTTGTGAAATTTATTAAAAATATATGACTTGGTATATAAAATTGGTAGATTCCACTATAGCAACAAATTAGCCTCAGGAGAGATTTGAAGCCCAAGGCTTACACCATTTATTCCCCCCACAATTTCCTAAAAAGTTGAAACGATGAGAACACAATGATTCGGGCCCAAACCCATGTTATATGTGGAGGTGGAAGAGAGCCATATATATCAGGAGGGGAAACTGAGGCAGGCCACAGAAGGAGAAATCCAGAGGGCGGACATCGGGCTCCTTCCGGAGGCTCAGAAATACCAGGATTCCAGGAGGTCTCACAGCATGAAAAGGACCTGACTACATTAGCTGGTAGCAGCCAGGATGGGGGACGATCCGCAGTCGCTGCGAATGCATTTATATCCTAAGATTCAGCTTCCTTGGACAGGCCAGGAGTGGGTAGGAGGGCCCCTACATCGTCCCCACGGAAAGAGATCCAAGGGGCTGAGGAAAGAGGGAAGGGGGAGAGATCATTAGAATCTTTGAAATCCTCTGGGTCTCTGACTTCCCCTCCCCCACGTGTGTGTGTGTGTGTGTGTGTGTGTGTGTGTGTGTGTGTGTATGTGTTTCTCAGTCTCTGTCCTACCCTGTGGGTTTCTATACGCTGAGTCTCTGTTTCACCCCTCCAGTTTTCTGTCCCCACCACTCTCTGGGTCTCTGTCCCTCTCTGTCTAGACCTCTGTCCCCCCAGGAATGTGTCTCCCTCGTTTTGGGGGATCTCTGTCCCTCTCTCTGAGGCACTTCCCTCTTCCTGTCCCACACCTGGCAGCCCCTTCCTCATCCTCCTCCACAGAAGAGCTCCTCCTGCAGCCACTGTCATGAGCAGTAAGAAGCCGATGACGATTCCAACCACTGGCACCGAGGACTTGGCTGGTGATTCTGCAGCCAGAGAATGTTGTGATATATTTAATGGACCCTCCAGCACATCTGAGTCAGGACAGGGGACTGGGGGTTCTCAGTCCCTCCCAAGCTCAGAGATCCCAGCACCAAGTTTTGGGGGAGTGGAAAGGCCACTCACATGATGTTCTAGGTCTAGAAAGCCCCCAGGTTGTATGTAAGAACCAGCCATAGCAAGAGGGGTCTCAGTCACTCTGATCAAGAGACCTGTAGCAGCAGGGTGGGTGGTGTTCCAAATTGGAGAGGAGGGGTGGGCACAGAGCAGTAGAACATCAGACTCATAGAGGATTGGCAGCAGCAGACAACGAATGGTCAGACTCCATGAAGACTAGCAGCAGCAGGACGGAAGGTGGTCAGACTTAGGGAGGACTTTCCATAGTGGGTAATGGGTGGCCCGACTCAATGAGGCCAGCAGCAGCAGGACGGAAGGTGGTCAGACTTAGGGAGGACTTTCCAGAATGGTTAATGGGTGGCCCGACTCAATGAGGCCAGCAGCAGCAGGACGGAAGGTGGTCAGACTTAGGGAGGACTTTCTATAGTGGTTAATGGGTGGCCCGACTCAATGAGGCCAGCAGCAGCGGAGGAAAGGCACTCAGACTTGGGGAGGCAAGCAACACAGGACAAAATGCTGTCAGGTTTTGGAAGAACTGGCAGTGGTGGGGCAGAAAACAGTCAGACGCAAGAAGAACTAGCAGCAGCTGAGTGGAAGGTGGTCAGACTCAGGAAGGACTGCTGCAGTAGAGGGAGAAAAGGCAACCAGAAGCAGGGAGCATCACCCCCAGCGGGACCTCACCCAGCTCCACAGTGAGGGGCTGGGCCAGCCCTGCATGCTGCACCACGCAGCAGTAGTGGTGCTCGTCGCCACTCTTGACTGTCAGTGATGACCAGGCGTGGAAGGAGCCATCGCCGTTGGGGCCAATGTCACCCTCACCAGAGCCAGCTGCCATCCCATTCCGTAAGAATCGCAGCTGCAGCTCGGGTGGGTAGAAGGAGAAGGCGCTGCAGGTGAGCACAGAAAAGCCAGGGCTGCCCGGTCGGGCCTTCAGGCGCATGGAGGGTGGCTCTGCAGACAAAGAGGCAGACAGGCCTAAGTCCCAGGCCCATGAACCCCCAAGGCCAGGCCCAGGGTTGGAGAGGGACATAGAGAGGACTCCATTCCTTCCACTCTATCCAGGAGGCCCCACCACGTGACCTGTGACTTCCTGAGCCTAGAGAATATAATGGTAAAGGGGGAAGGGCCTTCCCAGGTGTACAGAGACCCAACCTGTCCACCATGAGGGTATCCATCTCTCACCCAGTCCTTCCTACAATGACACATACTGAGCATCTACCATGTGATGTGCCCGGCACTCTTCTAGGCACTGGGGATACAGCAGTGAACAAGAGAGACAAAAGTCCCTGTACTCATGGAGCTTGTGTTCTAATGAGGGGAGAGAGATGAATATTTGTGTACATGTAAATAAAATGGAAAGAGTTTATGAAAGTGTGATGAGGGAAAATAAGACAGACCCAACAGTCATTCAAAAGATAGTAAGAGAGGGACTTCCCTGGTGGCGCAGTGGTTAAGAATCCGCCTGCCAATGCATGGGACATGGGTTTGATCCCTGGTCCGGGAAGATCCTGCATACTACGGAGCAACTAAACCCATGTGCCACAACTACTGAGCCTGCATTCTAGAGCCCGCGAGCCACAACTACTGAGCCTGCCCGCTCTTGGGCCCATGTGCCTCAACTACTGAGCCCGCGTGTTGCAACTACTGAAGCCCACGCACCTAGAGCCCATGCTCTGCAACAAGAGGAGCCACCGCAATGAGAAACCCGCTCACCACAACGAAGAGTAGCCCTCGCTTGCTACAACAGGAGAAAGCCCGTGTGCAGCAACGAAAACCCAACACAGCCAAAAAAAAAAAAAAAAAAATAGTAAGAGGTTATGAAAAATTTCATGGGCTTCCCTGGTGGTGCAGTGGTTGAGAGTCTGTCTGCCGACGCAGGGGACACGGGTTCGTGCCCCGGTCCGGGAGGATCCCACATGCCACAGAGCGGCTGGGTCCGTGAGCCATGGCCGCTGAGCCTGCGCGTCCAGAGCCTGTGCTCTGCAGCGGGAGAGGCCACAACAGTGAGAGGCCCGCGTACCGCAAAAACAAAACAAAACAAAACAAAAAACCCCAAAAAAATTTCATGCCAGCGCATTTGAAATTTAAATGACCTGGACAAATTCCTGAGAAACACAACCTTCTCAAACTGACACAAAAAGAAGTTTTACAATTGAATAGTAATCCTGTAACTATTTAAAATTTTTAATCAATAATTTAAAACTTTTCTACAAATAAAATTCCAGGTCCAAGGCCTTCC
Source organism: Delphinapterus leucas (assembly GCF_059928025.1). Classification (NCBI taxonomy): domain Eukaryota; kingdom Metazoa; phylum Chordata; class Mammalia; order Artiodactyla; family Monodontidae; genus Delphinapterus; species Delphinapterus leucas. The sequence goes on from NC_143148.1 coordinate 7,474,318, forward strand.
CTGGTGGCGCAGTGGTTAAGACTCTGCGCTCCCAATGCAGGGGGCCCGGGTTTGATCCCTGGTCAGGGAAATCGATCCCATATGTATGCCACAACCAAGAGTTCTTCCCAACTAAGACCCAGCGCAACCAAATAAATAAATAAAATAAATATTTTAAAAATAAATAAATAAGTAGAACAACCTTCTTTAAAAAAAAAATCCAGGTCTGGATGACATAATTAATGAACTATACAAAACAACTAAGGAAGAAATATACCACTTTTTTTTTTTTTTTTTTTCGGTCGCGGGCCTCTCACTGTTGTGGCCTCTCCCGTTGCGGAGCACAGCCTCCGGACGCGCAGGCTCAGCGGCCATGGCTCACGGGCCTAGCCGCTCTGTGGCATGTGGGATTTTCCCGGACTGGGGCGCGAACCCGTGTCCCCTGCATCGGCAGGCGGACTCTCAACCGCTGCGTCACCAGGGAAGCCGGAAATATACTACTCTTACACAAATTTTTCCAGGGAACAGAAAAAGAAGAAACCATTCCCAGCACATTTTATGAAGCCAATGTACCTTAATAACAAAACCTCACAAGGACATAACAAGAAAGGGAATTTAAGGCCAATATCACTCATGTAAATACACTCAAAGTCTCTAAAAATATTAGAAAATAGAATCAAGCAACTTATATAAAGGATAACATATTATGATCAAGTGAAGTTTATTCCAGGAATTCAAGGTTGGTTTAACATTTGAAAGTCAGCTAATATAACTCACTACGTTAGAATAAAAGGGACAAAGCAAATGGTCACTTGATAAAATTCAGCACCATTCAAAATAAAAAAATAAAACAAAAAAACTCTTCGAAAATGGGCAGAAGACCTAAATAGACATTTCACCAAGGAAGACATACAGATGGCCAAGAGGCACATGAAAAGATGCTCAACATCACTAATGATTAGAGAAATGCAAATCAAAACTACAGTGAGGTATCACCTCATGCCCAGTCAGAATGGCCATTATTAAAAAATCTGGAAACAATAAATGCTGGAAAGGGTGTGGTGAAAAGGGAACCCTCCTGTACTGTTGGTGGGAATGTAAATTGATACAACCACTATAGAAAACAGTATGGAGGCTCCTTAAAACACTGAAAATAGAACTACCATATGACCCAGCAATCCCACTACTGGGCATATACCCTGAGAAAACCATAATTCAAAAAGAGTCATGTACCACAATGTTCACTGCAGCTCTATTTACAATAGCCAGGACATGGAAGCAACCTAAATGTCTATCGACAGATGAATGGATAAAGAAGATGCGGCACATGTATACAATGGAATATTACTCAGCCATAGAAAGAAACGAAATCGAGTTATTTGTAGTGAGGCGGATGGACCTAGAGTCTGTCATACAGAGTGAAGTAAGTCAGAAAGAGAAAAACAAATACCGTATGCTAACACATATATATGGAATCTAAAAAAAAAAAAAAAAAAAGGTAGTGATGAACCTAATTGCAGGGCAGGAATAAAGAGGTAGACATAGAGAATGAACTTGAGGACTTGGGGTGGGAGGGGCAAACTGGGGCAAAGTGAGAGTAACATGACATATATACACTAGCGAATGTAAAATAGTTGGCTGGTGGGAATCAGCAGAATAGCACAGGGAGATCCGCTCAGCTCAGTGCTTTGCGATGACCTAGAAGGGTGGGATAGGAAGGATGGAGGGAGGCTCAAGAGGGAGGGGATGTGGGGACATGTGTATGCATATGGCTGATCCGCTTTGTTGTGCAACAGGAACTAACACAGTATTGTGAAGCAATTATACTCCAATAAAGATCTATTAAAGAAAAAAATATTGAGGGCTTCCCTGATGGCGCAGTGGTTAAGAATCCGCCTGCCAATGCAGGTGACACGGGTTCGATCCCTGGCCCGGGAAGATGCCACATACCACGGAGCAACTGAGCCCTTGCGCCACAACTCCTGAGCCTGTGCTCTAGAGCCCGTGAGCCACAACTACTGAAGTCTATGTGCCTAGAGGCCATGCTCTGCAACAAGAGAAGCCACCGCAATGAGAAGCCCACGCACCACAACGAAGAGTAGCCTCCGCTCACCGCAACTAGAGAAAGCCCGCGCACAGCAACGAAGACCCAACACAGCCAAAAATAAAAACAAATAAATAAATAAATTTATATATTTTTTTAAATTGAAAGAAAAAAAAAAACTCTTAGCAAACTAGGAGTTGGAGGAAACTTCCTTAATTCATCAAAGGGCATCAACATAAAAATCTATAACATAATAATAGTAAAACGCTGAATGCTTTCCCTGTGAGTTTGAGACTACAAGATGTTCATTATCACCACTCTATTCAACATTGTACTGGGGATCCTAAGATAAGAAAAATAAATAAAAGTTACTAAAACTAGAAAAGAAAATAAATAAAACATGTCAAATATGACATGATCCGAAAGAATCTAGGAAAAATTAATAGCAGTAAGTGAATTCGGCAAAGTTTCTGAATACAAGGAAAATATATAAAACTCAATAGTATTTCTATAAATCAATAGTATTTCTATAAACTACAAACTATAAGAAAATGAAAATTTTAGAATTACCATTTACAGAAGCATCAAAAAATGTCTAATACTTAGGGAAAAAAATCTAACCAAAGGGGTGTAAGACCTCTACACTGAAAACTACAAAATATTACTGAGAGAAATTAATGGATATCTAAACAAGTACAGGGATATACTGTATTCATGGATTCAAAAACTTAATATGGTTAAGGTGTCAATTCTCCCCAAACTAATCTATAGATACAATTCAATCACTATTGAAATCCCAACAGAATTTTTGGCAGAAATTGACAAGCAGAAATGTATATAGAGATGCAAATGACATGGCATAATCAAGGCAATAAAACTGAAGAACTTAACTGCTAGATATCAAAACTTTCTATAAAGCTACATTAATCAAGAGAGTGAGGTATTGGCTGAATTTCAGTCCAATAATCAGTGGACTAGAAGAGAGAGACAAAAAAAAAAGAAAGGAAGGAAGAGAGGGACTTCCTTTGCCATCCAGCACAGGTTCGATACCTGGTTGGGGAAACAGGCCTTGCAGCATGGCCAAAATAAAAAATTAATTAATTGAGGGGACTTCCCTGGTGGTCCAGTGGTGAAGACTCCATGCTCCCAATGCAGGGGACCCGGGTTCGATCCCTGGTCAGGGAACTAGATCCTACATGCCGCAACTAAAGATCCCTCGTGCCGCAACTAAGACCCAGCACAGCCAAATAAATAAATAAATGTGGTTTTTTTTAAGTGAAAAAATTAATTGAGCCATGTACTTTAGGTAAGTAAGTCACACCTCAATAAAAAGCAAAACAAGACAAAACAAAAAAAAGAAAGATGCTATAATGAATGAATGGACAAAACAGTGGCATGAGAGATAATAATGGGGGTGGGATGGCACGCCCTAGCCAGGGTGGTCAGGGAGGGCCCTGCTGAAGAGCTGACATCCAAGGGCAAACCTCAAGCATGAGAAGGACCCAGTCATGGTTGGATTCCAAGGAAGAGAATCAAAAGCAGAGCGAACAGCAGATGCAAAGGCCCTGAGGAAGGAAAGAACCTGACATATTGGAGGAAAGGGAGAAGGCCACTGTCGTTGGGGGTATTGTGAAATTACAGTGGTGGAGGGCAGCCAGACTATGAGGAGCTTGCAGGCCTTGGAACAGAGTCTGGATTTTAGTCTAAGACTAGTGGGGATCTATGGGACAGTTTTAAGCACTGGTGGGATGGGAGTTCATTATGTTTTTAAAACATTCTTCTGGCTGCTAGGTGGAGGACTGTCTACATTGAGGGCCGAGATGGAAGTAGGAATTGCACTGTGGGGGAGGCTGAGGACAAGACAGCTGTAACTACAGCCCTTAAGTTCCCCAGCCATGTGTGTAATTATAGCTCAGAGTGACATACGCTGTGTGTAACAGAGGTCACACAGGATCTTGTGGGTGTCCAAAAGAGGCAAGTGAAAGCCTCATGGGCCAGAGTGGAACCTGACACCGGTGGCATCTGGCACCAGTGCAACTGGCAAAGGTGAAGAAATGGGAGGCCTGGTGTGAGCTGAAGGGGCTCCGGGTGATTCTGTCTGGCCGAATGGAGCAGATGGAGAAATGTGAGGCTGAGGAGAGGGACAGAGGCCATGCCACGTGGCGTCTCAATGCCCGGCCGAGGGGCCTGAGCTGTGTCCCAAGGGCTCTAGGAGCCACAGGAGGGCCGTGTGCAGGAGAGGGGCAGGGGCAGCTTGGGGTGGAGAAAGACCCTCTGGGGCATGATTGCAGGAAAGCGGGGTAGACTGGAAGCCTGGAGGCTGGGGAGGAGAGGCTGGGGAAGAAGATGAGGGCTTGGGCAGGGCTGTGGGGATGAAGGGGTCCGCGGGCGTCAGGACTCTCAGCGGGGTTGCTCACCCTTCCACTCCAGGTTGCCTCGGCCCCTCTCCAGATGCCCCAGCAGCCGGTGGGGGCAGGAGTAGAGCAGGAAGGTCTTCTCCTTGTTGACTGCCTCGGGCTGCTGCGCCCACTTGATACTGATGGTCTGGGACTCAGGCCAGTCCCCATCCCAGGTGCCCATCTTGGGGTCAAACATCATGAACTCCTCGCCATTCAGGGCAAACTTGGCCACAGGCACCGAGACATTGTCAGGGCCCAACTCACAGCCCAACAGGCCCTGCAGGGTGTAGGGACCTGGGATGCCCAAATACAGATGAGCAGGGCCCAGGAGCAGGGGCCTTGGTCCCCTCCTCCCTCACACCCAGGATCCAGGCCCCAGCACCGTCCATCCTCGGACTCAGGAGTTCCAGTCTCACCTCCTTCCCCTAAAACTTGGAGAGCTTCGAGGAAGAGCTTCTCCTTGTTCCTCAGGTCTGTGGTCTCTTTCTCCCAATACCAGGACACCTGGCTTTCCCAGACCCAAGCGCCGTAGGGCTCAGCCTCAGCCCGCAGGTTATTGTAGCTCAGGTACTGCTGTGGACCCAGCCAGCCCGACACCCAGAAGGCAGGAGTCCCCGAGGCGGGGGCGGACACGGCCGTGAAGTGGTACAGGAGGGAGCGATGGCTCTCTGCCGGAGACACAGGTGAAGAGAGCAGATGGGCCGGGGTACCTAGATGGGAGCAGGACAGACATCCCGAGAGAGAAAAGACCCCACCGCAGATAGAGGGGCCGGAACCTGAGAAGAGGGCCAGACCCAGAGAGAGGGACAGAGACCCAGTAAGAAGGGGACAGGTGTTTCCCAGACACACCGCCAGAGGGAGGAGATCGTGAGAAACGAAGTCAAATGAGGCAAAGAAGGAAGTGCCTGGCTCGAGTGGGACCTCAGATTTCGCTTCCTTTGCTCTTTTCCCGGCGGGCGCCACCTCCCTCGTCCGCGGCAGCCCCGGCGCCCCCCGGAGCCCCCTCACCTGCACTCAACGTCCCAGGCAGGAGGACGAGCAGCAGACCGAGCCCCCAGGGCTGAGGCCGGCGGACCCGCATCCTCAATGGGAGACCTGGGGCGGGAGGGGGCGCGTGACTCCTCCGGACCCCCACCCCGCCCCTCCCTCCCTCCCCCAGCTCCCGCTCGGCTCCCCTCGGCCACCCCGCGCGCCTACGACTGCGGGTGGAGGGGTTCGATCCTGGAGGATGACAACATCATCACAAGGGCCAGGAGGGCCACAAGGCCCTCCTCCTCGATGAACTTTCACCCCTTAATTGGATCCGAGCTGGTTAATTAGTTACAGAGCCTGGATAGGCTGAGAGTCCTCGCTCGGAGTTCGGCCCCGCCTCCTCCTCCTCCCTCAGACCCGCGGGTCCCGGCCCCCCCCTCCGCGCCCCTCCTCCCTCAAACCCCAAAGTCCAGATCCCCGGCTCCCTCCTCCCTGAGACCCTGGAGTCCGGGCGCCCGGCCCTCTCCGCCCTCGGTCTTGGGCCCCAGCTCTGCTCACGGCAGCCACGATCCCTTCCCTCCTGCGGCCCCAGCTGGCTCCCGTGACTAGAGACCCCAGTTCCTCTCTCACATCCTGTCCGGAGACGGCTCCTCGACTCCAGGAATATCCAACCCCGCCCCCCAGCTGCAGGGCACACCCCGGGCCCTGGGCCCGGCCCGTCTGAGTGTTGGTCTCTGCCTTTCTCTAGAAACTTGTTTTTTTTTTTTTTTTCTCTCTCTGTTGCTCCCTTATTTTCTTATCTTGAGGGTGTCAGCCACCCAGCAAATTCATGACGAAGTTGGGAATCAACATTATCGGAGTCCCAAACTGGGAGGTCTGTGTGCGTCCCCTTCTTAGGTCGCTGTCTGTCCCCACCACCCGCTACGCCCGTCACTAGCTCCTGCTGTGATAAAAGTCCTCCAGATACTTCCACACTTCCTCCTTCCAACCCCTCCCCCAAGGGGCCCCTTAAAGCGCGCCTGCAGTTCTTTAATATCTTCTGATATGACCTTAATAACGCACAGACCCAGTATACTATATCATGCTTCGGGGCACCCTCCAACCACCCACCGGCAGCCCACACTCCTGCTATAATGCTCCCATTCATTTGTTTAACTGTGGTAAAGTGCACAAAACAAAGGAGTTACTATTGGTTACATTTAGTGCATTCACAATGTTGAGCCACCATCACCACTATCTAGTTCCAGAACTTTTTCATCACCCCAAAGGGGACCCTAGAGACGTTAAGGGGCCCCTGCTCCCCCCAGCCCCTGGCAACCACAAATTTACTTTCTCTATGGATTTTGCCTATTCTGGACGTTTCAGATGAATGGGATCCTACAATATTGTGGCATTTTGTGTCTGGCTTTTCATTTAGCATACTATTTTTGTTTGTTTTTGGTCGCGCTGCACGGCTTGTGGAAGATCTCAGTGAAAGCACGGAGCCCTAACCACTGGACAGCCAGGGAATGCCCCAGAATATTGTTTTCAAGATTTATCCACATGGTAGCCTGTATCAGGACTTCGTTCCTTCTTATGGGGGGATAGTATTTTTTTTTGAATTTTACTTTATTTTTTATACAGCAGGTTCTTATTAGTTACCTATTTTGTATATATTAGTGCATATATGTCAATCCCAATCTCCCAATGCATCAGGTGGATAGTATCCTATTGTAGGGACTGACCACATTTCATTTACTCATTCATCAACTGATGGACATTTAGGTTGTTTCCACTTTTTGGCTATTGTGAATAATGCTGCTGTGAACATTTGTGTACAAGTTTTTTGTTTTGTTTTGTTTTTGCATAGCTGTATTCAATTCTTTTGGGTATATACCCAGGAGTGGACTTGCTAGGTGGTCATATGATGTATTAGTCAGGGTTTTCTGGAGGAACAGAATCAACAGTATATATATATATATATATATATATATACACATATATAAAGAGACTTGGTATAAGGAATTGGCGCACGTGATTGTGGAGACTTGGTGAGTTCAAAATCTGATAGGGATGGCCGGCAGGCTGGGGACTCGAAAGAGTTACATTTCAAGTCTAAAGGCAGGCAGTCTGGAAAACCAAGAAGAGTTCATCTTGCAGATGAAATCCAAAGGCAGTCTGCTCTCAGAGCTCCCCTTTGCTTGTTGGGGGGAGGTGAGTTTTCCACCTTCAACTGATTGGATGAGGCCCACCCACATTTTGAAGAGTGGTCGGCTTTACTCAGAGTCCGCTGATTTCTGTGTAAATCTCAGCCCAAACACCCTCACAGAAACATCCAGAGTAATGTTGGACCAAACAACCGGGCACTGTGGCCCAGCCAAGTTGACACATGTGTTAAACGATGACAGATGGTAAATCTATGTTCAATTAAGTGAGGGACCTCTGTTCATTTCATGACTCTCCCTGGGTCCTGCTAGAATATCCACTAAGATCCACCCTGATGCTGAAGGATCCCGCTTTCATGTCCCATGAGTCCTAAAATACCTTGGGGAACTTGCCATGCCCAACCGTCACCTCTACGTCGCTTGGGATCCAGCTGTCTCCGGAGCACCATTCCAGCCCCTGGGCTCTCATTTTAAAGGCCCTCAGGACCCTACTCTGATGTTCCTTGGACCACTTCGCCACCAGAGAAGTCTCTGGTTATCCATTTTAAATAAAGCAGTGTGTACATTTCAATCCCACGCTCCCTAACTGTCCCTTCCCCCCACCCTTCCCCACTGGTAACCTAAGTCTGTGAGTCTGTTTCTGTTTTGTAAATAAGTTCACTTGTATCATTTATTTTTAGATTCTGCCTGTAAGAGATATCATACCATATTTCTCTTTCTCTGTCTGACTTACTTCACTCAGTATGACAATCTCTAGGTCCACCATGTTGCATGTGGCATTATTTCATTCTTTTTAACGGCTGTGTAACATTCCATTGTATATATGTACCGCATCTTCTTTAACCATTCCTCTGTTAATGGACATAACTAATTTTAACGCTGGTGTCCCTGGAGTTCTCCTGGACCATCACCAGAGGCCACTACCATGCCCCTGGGTCTCTGAAAATATCAGGCTCCCACCCCCAAGCTCCTTGGGTCCCAGATAGTATCCTGAGACCCAGTGATAGAGTCTTCAGGAGGCTACACCAACATCCCATGGAGTTGGCCACGCCATCCCTGAATCCTGCTAAATCAGTCCTGAGCCCTCGCAGAACAATTGCTGTGACCCACTCAGGAACGGCCAAAAAGTGCCCTCAGCCCCAGGCTCGCTCCCTGCTGCCGAACCTGAGCGAATCCTTCAGGTTCTGTCAGAAAGCTGAGCGGGGCTCCCCAGGCCCACTCCTGGGTTCTCTCTATTACTGTCTCTCACCAGGCCCTGCCCTATCCAGAACCTCCCCATGAAAGACAGACAGATAGACACAGAGAGATGGATAGATAGGTAGGTAGGTAAGGAGGTAGATAGATGATAGATAGAAAAATAGGCAGATAGGTTGGTAGGCAGGCAGTCAGGCAGACAGACAGACCGACAGACAGATGGATGATAGAAAAATAGAGACAGACGGACAAAACAGACGGACAAATAGGTAGGTAGGCAGGTAGACAGATAGACAGACAGAAAAATAGAAACAGGGACTTCCCTGGTGGTGCAGTGGTTAAGAATCTGCCCGACAATGCAGGGGACACGGGTTCCATCCCTGGTCCGGGAAGATTCCACATGCTGTGGAGCAAATAAGCCCGTGGGCCACAACTACTGAGCCCACGTGCCACAACTACTGAAGCCCGCATACATAGGGCCCGTGCTCCGCAACAAGAGAAGCCACTGCAATGAGAAGCCTGTGCACCTCAATGAAGAGTAGCCCCCGTCTCCGCAACTAGAGAAAGTCCACGCACAGCAACAAAGACCCAATGCCGCCAAAAAAAAAAAAAAAAAAAAAAAAAAAGAAAAGAAAAACAGAAACAATTAGACAGACTCTCTAGGACATTCTATAACATCCCTACCAGGCAAGAAACTTTCCGCATTTCCCAGGAACTTGCTGTTGTGGTCCCTCATCCAGCTAGATTGCTGCTCCCTCATCCTGAGACCCCACTAAAAAAGACCCTCAGGGAATTCCCTGGCGGTCCAGTGGTTAGGACTCTGCGCTTTCACTGCTGTGGCCCGGGGTGGATCCCTGGCTGGGGAATCCCACAAGCTGCCTGGTGCAACCTAAGAATAAAAAAAAGGACTTCCCTGGTGGTGCAGTGGTTAAGAATCCGCCTGCCAATGCAGGCGACATGGGTTCGAGCCCTGGTGCAGGAAGATCCTACATGCCGCGGAGCAACTAAGCCCGTGTGCCACAGCTACTGAGCCTGCGCTATACAGCCCGCAAGCCACAACTACTGAGCCCGTGCTCTGCAACAAGAGAAGCCACCGCAGTGAGAGTAGCCCCCGCTCACCACAACTAGAGAAAGCCTGTGCGCAGCAACGAAGACCCAACGCAGCCAAAAGTAAATAAATAAATAAATAAAATTTAAAATAAATAAATAAAACAGAAATTTAAAAAGTTTTTTTTTAAAAAAAGGGCCCTCAGGTCCTGCTACACGCTCTGTGTATCCCCTTTTGATACCCTGAGTCCTACTCTAATGGCTCACACAGCCTGTAGGATTCTCCTCTATTGCCTAGGACCCTAATATAATGCCACCAGAGCCCTGAAGACAAGCCCTTGGGTTCCTGCCACTATGCTCCCAGGACCCAAGTACAATGCCCCTGGGGGCCTTGCCAGTGGTCCCAGGTCCATCTATGATGCTCACATCCCTCTGCAGCTCCTGCTTTACCCATCCCTGGGTAGTTCCTCTAGGTGTCCTCAGTCCTACTACAATGTCCCATTGGTGTCACTTCAACACCTCTCAGGACCCCTGATCTACCTGTCCTGCCAAAAAGTCCTTTGGTTCCTGTTAACATGTCCCCAGGATCCTGCAATACTCCCACTGCATGCTCAGAAGGTCCCCTGGATCCTGCTAAAATATGTCTAGTCTTCCCTCATGTGGCCTTGAGGGTCACCAAAATGAACTTGGGGTGTCCTCTCTAAGTCCTAGGGCCCTGCCAGGACCCTATTAGAATGCCTCTAGCCTTACCATGAAGTGTGTTTTTTGGGACCACGCTGCGCAGCATGCCAGATCTTAGTTCCCCGACCAGGGATTGAACCCATGCCCCCTGCAGTGGAAGCTTGGAGTCCTAACCACTGGACCGCCAGGGAAGTCCCACCAGGAAGTCTTTAGGGTCCTGCTAAAACATACCGAGGGCCTGCTATTCTGTGTTCTATGGCGCTCTGGGAAAATTCCCACAGGCTTTTATCCATGCGTCCTGGGATCCTGCATCAGTGGTCGTCCACAGTGGGTCTAGAATGTTGTATTAGTGTCCTATGGCTGCTGTAACCAATCACCACAGACTTAGTGGCTTAAAATAACACAAACATGTTCTTACAGTTCTGGAGGTCAGACATCTAAAATGGGTCCGCAAGACTATTCCTTCTGGAGGCTCCAGGGAAGAATCCATTTCTTTGCCTTTTCCAGCTGCTAGAGGTCGCCTGCATTCCTTGGCTTGTGGCCCCTTCCTCCATCTTCAAAGCCAGCACCTTCTCTCCTCTCTGACTTCTGTGGTCCTCCTTACAACTCTCTGACTCTGATCCTCTGCCTCCCTCTTATAAGGACCCTTGTGATGACATTGGTCCCACCTGGATAATCCAAGATCATCTCTGCATCCTGAATTTAATCACATCTGCAAAGTCCCTTTTATCATACAAGGTCACATAATCACAGGTTTTGGAGGACTAGGGCACAGACATCTTTGAGGGATCCTTATCCAGCCTACCACGGTCAAGGTCATGGAAGGTGCCCTCCCGTGCCCCTGCTGTAAAGTCCCCATTCTGACCTCCTCTCCCTCCTGTTAGAATGGTCTCAGGGTTTAGCCATGAGGCCTCTCAGAGGTCGGCCTGAACATTCCCCATAAGGTCCCTCCTTCCTGCTACAGAAGAAAAAGCCCTCAAGGTCCCTTAATACCCACTGGGAATCCCTGCCAAGTATCCTGGGGTCCTGCTATGTCTTCAGGGACCATTTACAGCATCTGTTGGCTGTCTCCTGTCTTATCCCCAGGGTCCTATGCTCTAATGATCCCTGCCTACACCTCCCCCCTTTTTTTCTTTTGGGGGGTGTGGCACGCACCGTGCAGCTTGAAGGGATTGAACCTGGGCCGCCACGACAGTGAAAGCACCGGGTCCTAACCACTGGACCACCAGGGAAGTCCCTCCGCCTATGCCCTTTTGATCCCCTGGGGGCCTACTATCATGTCCTCAGGGGCCCATCATAAAGCAATAGAAAGCCCCAGCAGGACAATTACTAATGTGCAGGGCCCAGTGATAAATGAAAACGTGGGGCCCTTTGTTCCGACTTCAAAACTAACCAAGCGCCGGTCCCTTTGGAACAACTGCTTGAACAGCGTGGAGCGCTCACCCATGAAGCCGCCTTGGTCCCTGGGGACTGCCCCTGGCAGCTCCAAGCTTTCTCCCCGAATCACCACCTTAACATCCGCCCCTCCTCTCTGCACCTGCACTGTAGTGCCCCCTACTGACCCCAGGAAGCAATCACACCTGAGTTCAAGACCAAATCCTGCCTCTTCCAGGTGGGCTTCTCTGAGCCTCAGTTTCTTTATCTGTGAAATGGGATAATAATTGAACCTACTTTGGTAGAGAGGCTTTAATGGCTCACAGGTTTGGCACAAGGCACATAGTAGAGCATAGTAATAACCTGTTCCCCATACTGCCCCCCCACCTCAGGATGCTGTTAAGATCCCCAGCGGTGCACTTGATGGTAGGCTCGCAGACACCAGGCCCTGGATCTGTCTTGCTCACTCTTGCATCCCCAGGGGCCAGCACAGGAAACATTAGCAGAATGAATGAAGCCAATAATGAATGACCCTGGGCTGGTTTAATATGTCCCTATAACTTTTCTAGAACGGCCTTGGTATCCTGTTAGAATGAATGTTCTAGCAGAATCTATATTCACCCCTGAAACAATCCGTGGGTCTGGGAGCTGGGACTTCCTATAATGTGAGACCCCAGGGTTTTCCCTTGATGCGCTCAGGGCAGGGTTAAAATATAGCAGCAGGGCTGCTCAAACATATGAACCTGCTCTGATCCCCTTTCCCTAGACTCCACGCACAGACCTCAGGGCCAGTTAAATGAATCCTGGTGCCCGCTCCACACATAATACTCACGCGCCAGCTCTCATACAACCTGGGTATCGCAACCACCAACAGAACCTGCTACAAGACCCTGAGGTCCCACTATAATCCAGTATTACTACGTCCTGCTGTAATACCGCAGGGGGCTGCAATGACGCTCGCCAGTATGACTACAGTAGAACAATCCTGCGGTCTGCTGTGACAGATGTGAGGCCATGATACATTATGATATAACCAGTATCTGCCCTGTTTTCATGTAACAGGCCGGACACCCGCTGTCATCATAAGCCAGGACCCTGCTATGAAATTGCGCTTGGAGCTAACTTCCCTGCAAAATGGCCACTGGGGCTTCCTATACGAGGCATGCGATAGAATATTCCAGAAGCATGCTAAAACAGTCTAAAGATCCCATGACAAACCACTAGGATTTGCTATAGTAGACCCAGGGTTCCACAACCATTGAATACCTCTGGGGCTACCTGCCAAAGACTCTTGTCCTTGGTCCTGTCCAAGGGGACTCAGGGCCTGTTACACCAAGACATCACTGGGCTTTGTTCTAACAATAGGCTCAGGAATGAGACATAATCACTTCCCTAAGAAGTATCACTTACTGGAACTAGTTCTACCGCAAACAACACAGGTGAGCATATTTCATCCTCCCAATGGGGCAGGGAGGCAAGATTTTACAGATTAGGAAACTGAAGCTCTGTGGTTCTTGGGGGAGTCAAGCGCAAGGTCCCAAGGTCATGCAGCTAATGACAGCAGCGCTAGAATCTGGAACAGAGCCCACAGGCTTAATGCTTACGTTTGGAGGTTTCTCAGCATGTTCACTGCTTCCGGTTACTCCATGCCTTGAGACCTAGTGTAAACAGATAGGTTAGGGGGTCCCTGGAAAAAAAGAACCAGGAGTGGTTTTCTTGACATAAGAGAAGCCATTCTGGCTTAAGCCGTTTTGTGATCTAAGCCTGGCTGCAATGCTTGCCCTTGAACAGGTCTCAGTAATCCTTGATCTTAAGGAAAGTTAGGGAACAAAGAGAAAAGGAAAAGCAGTCAAAGAAACAATAGTTCAACAATAAAACAGAGTCCTAATTCCTCCTCAAGGGATGTACAGAACAGTCTGATACAGGTTTTGAGCTCTTCACGAACTAAGGCCCCCAGCCAGGTGAAGGACAGAAAAATGTTGACCCTCCTGACTTCAATCAACTAAAGCTTGGACTCTGGCGACCTTTGCCCCAATTCTGTGCTGAATTCTCTGCTCCAGCCCCCTCATGAATATGCATGTCGTCTTAGCTTAAAACTTCCCCAGTTTTGCTGTTGGAGAGGCACTGCTTTGGGAAAGATCCCCGGTGTTCTCCTTGCTTGCTGCAGGTAATAAATCCTTCGTTCTCCTGATGTTTCGCTCTGTGTGTCTTTTGGCTCGACACCCACCAAGAGGTGAACCCAGTTTTCGGGTAACACTAGGAGTCAAGCCTGGCCTGTGAGGATGTGAGGATTTAACTTTAAATGGACTCACTCCGGGAGTTCCCTGGCGGTCCAGTGGCTAGGACTCCGCGCTCTCACTGTCAAGGGCCTGGGTTCGATCCCTGGTCAGGGAATGGTGCAGCCAAAAATAAACAAACAAATAAATAAGTAAATTCACTCAACTAAACATGTTTGGAGCACCTACAATTTGTTTCAGGCGCTGGGGCTGCAGAGATTCCGTGTCTTCTTGGAGTTTGTATTCCAGGGGTCAACAGGTAAACAAATAAGCGTGCAATATCATACAGGATTTGTACAGCAAATATGCCATAAACGGGTTTTCCTGTCTATGTAAGACATCCAAGCAGGGAAGGGAGATTGGGAGGGTTGGAGGTTCTCCAAGTGGAAAGAGGTCGGTGAGAATTAGAGATTAAGGGATGAGGGAGGGAGCCAGGTGGAAGCCTGGGGTTAGAGGTTCCTCGGGGCAGAGGGCACAGCCAGTGCAAAGGCAGGAGGGCGCAAGTCAGGGGTGCAGGCAGAGTGAGGATGGGGGCAGGCAGGTAGGCAGAGGGGAAGCTCTGAGGCTGTGACCTGGGCCTAGGAGTCGAATCTCTAGCTGTCACAGTTCTCTAAGAAAGGCAGGTAAAGTCCTCTCCCACTCATCAGGCCAGAGAACTGGTACAGCCCGGGGAGCCTTCTCCTTGGAGTTTGTGAGCTGACCCACCAGGAAGCCTGTCGGGTGTCCCCACCAGGCACACGGGTCACCTGACACTAGGTAGCCTGATGATGGGGTGCCGAGGAGACGCCCAGGAACCCGCCGCGCGGGGAGGAAGCAGGGGAGCTGGGCTGTTGTTTTTGTAAACACGGCGGCCCCACCCCAAACGGAAACACCTGTGGGTGTGGGCTCCTGGAGTGGCCTCAGATCCCCCGCTGGGTCTCTGTTCCCTCTCCGCAGCTCTGTCCCCCCCGCCCCTGGGTCCCAGTCCCCCTCCTCAGGGTCTCTATCCCTCCAGCACTGGGTGGGGCAGGCGTGCAGGCTGAACCTCAGGGCGGTGCCCCCCTCTGACCCGTCCCTGCCCCTTCCTGCCCTCTTTGACGCGGCCCCGCTTCCTCTGGCAGGAACCCCCGCCCTCGCCGGGCCTGGGTAAAAAGGAGCCCCCGGGCCGGTCCAGAGGCCAAGTCCTGGGAGGCAGCAGCGGCGGCAGCTCCTCTCTCCTCACGGCCCTGTCTCCCAACCCTTGTACCAGTGTGTGCCTCAGTCCCTGGTACAGGCATGGGGGTCAGGGACCTGGGGACCCCAGCAGCACCAGGCCCCCAGGGGTGAAGGCAGCGGGGCAACTCCGGCACCTCCCTTCTGCCTGTGCCTCCATCTCTGCCCGGCTGTGGCTCTGGTGAGGGTCTCTGCTTCAGATCCCCAAGTCCCTGGGTCCCTCTCTGTGGTGTTTCTCATTCTGTCCGCACCTGCCACCCACCCCACGCGTGCCTCTTTGTCATGTTCTCCAGGCCCATCTCTGCCTCTGGAATCTGAGTCTGTCCCTGGGCTGTGGTTTCTGTCCCTGTTTGGTGTTCAGCTGAGGGCTCTGTCCCAAATCTCTCTCCTGATCTCTGTATCTGACACTCAAGTTCCCTCCTCCTTTCCCCATTTTTCTCTGCTTCTAACAGAAAGCCTTCCTGCCATTACCAACTGTTAAGCTCTCTCCATCTCCCAGGTTTTTTCCCTGACAGTCAAGGTCACCATGTCCTGCCCTGTCAGAAATCTCTTCCCCTTCATTTGCCTGGCTCTGTCCCCTTTCTCCCCATCTCCAATTTCTCTCCTCACCCAAGGCCACCCCACTTGGTCTGTCCCAGATCAGTCCCACCTCCACGGACTTCCTATCCATTTCTGAGCAGCCTGCAGCCCCGCACTGCTGGCTGGCCTTACTAAGCAACTTATCTTAAAGGCTAATTTCCTTACTTGCATTCTTAGGCAAAGAAAGTGTCCATAGTCTGACACGTGGAGCTCAGCTACTCCTTGGGGGACCCCAGGCAGAGAACTTGCCCCCTCAGATAAGTTTGCTTATCTGCAAATGGGCATGGTGTCCACTTAGGAGGGGACGGTGGAGCATGTGGGAGGGAGGGCGGGTGCCTTGCTTCCCTGCCCCACTCCTTCCCTGTCAGGGTACAGTCCCAGGTTGAAGTCAAGACCCTCATAGTTCCGAACCGCGCAGCTGTGTACTCTTCAAGCGCACCCAACACATGCTGACCCCCAGCAAAGCCCAGAGGGCCACTACTACTTCCTTACGGTCCCCTCGGAGGCCAGAAAGGGCCCAGAGTCTAGAGAGCCCAGGAACCTCCACCCTCACTCACTTCCTCCCCAGAGACTTGCAGGGGGAGCTCAACACCAAGTAGAAGGCATTAGGTACTCCGACACCAAAAGCCGACGAGGACCAAAAGGCCAGAGAGGGGCAGCATCTTGCTACAGGTTGTCTTCACCCAGAGACGAGAGGGCAGGAAGCAGGATTTGGTCCCCATCCTTACGCCCCGAGAGGATGAAAAACAGCCCCATCTTTCACATCAACCCCACTTAATTCCCAGGGACACCCCCTCCCTCTGATAAGGGCATGGATACGGAACCTGGCCCGTGACTGGGAAAATAACTTTTATTTTGTTTGGGGCAGTGGGCAGGGGTCCGGTCTCAGAACTTCTGGAACTGCTTCTTGGTGCCAGCAGCCTTGGTGACCTTGAGCACGTTGAAGCGCACCGTCTTGCTCAGGGGCCGGCACTCGCCCACTGTGACAATGTCACCAATCTGGACGTCCCTGTGGGGGTGAGCAGCGCCATGTCAGAGGAACTCTGCCCCAAGCAGGCCCTAAAGGTGCCTTTCTGACTGCCTCCAGGCGGAGACCTGTCAGCTTTGGCTCCTCCAAACCCCAACCAAGCTGCTATTTCCAGTTCCATCTGCACTGCACGGCGCCCTGTGGTTATTTATTGAGCAATAACTATGAAAGGCGCCAAGCTCAATGCCATGCAGAGAATGCTCCTACCCTTCCAGGACAGACGACCTCCAACCAGCACCTCGATCTTGCAGAGAACGGGAGGCTCCCAAAGATGGTGATACAGGGTCCCCTCACTAACCGCCCCCGCCCCCAACAGCTGACTACCTTCACACGGCAGCCAGGGCGTCCTGTTAACGGCCAAGGCACATCCCAAGTCACCCAGATTCTTGTGCAGCCCACTCCCTCCTCTCTGCCTGGGAGGGCAGCTCAGCGGGGCTACCTGGGGCCACCGTGCTCACCTGAAGCAGGGGGAAAGGTGCACAGACATGTTCTTGTGGCGCTTCTCGAAGCGGTTGTACTTTCGGATGTAGTGCAGGTAGTCTCGGCGGATGACAATGGTCCTCTGCATCTTCATTTTGGTCACCACACCTGGGGGGAAGGGGCAGATCCCGGGTCAGGCCCCATAGGGAAGGGAGCCATGGGCAGCCCAGGGCATGCTGGGAATCGGGGGCCGCTAAGCAGGGTTCCCAAGAAGGCCTGCTCCTGGCATCAGCTGTGCCAACTGCTTTCTCAGCAGTGCCCGGGGTGGGCATCTGAAGACCATCGTGAAAATAACAGACATCACCTGCCAGTGCCCGCCATAACCAGGAGTCTGCCAACACCTTCCTCACCCAGGACCCCGGGGTCTCAGTGTCCCCAGCCCCTCCTCCCTCAGACCCGGGAATCTGAACCCAAGCCCCCAGAGGTCCTCACTTACCAGAAAGGATTCGCCCTCGGATGGAGACATTACCAGTAAAAGGGCATTTCTTGTCAATGTAGGTGCCCTCGATGGCCTGAAGGGATAAGGAGGATTAGCGAGCCCTGAATGGTAGTTCCTGAAAAGAAGAGCGGTGTGGCCTCCCTGTAGACACAAAAACTACGTTTCCCAGCAGCCCCAGCAACAGCCACTCAGATGCGGATAGGGCAACTCAGTTTGGGCACACGTGCAGGGAAACAGGGATCTCCTTCTTTCTTCTGAGGGTCCCCGTACCTCCTTCGGTGTCTTGAAGCCCAAACCAATGTTCTTGTAGTATCGCGGGAGCTTCTCCTTGCCAGTTTCTCCAAGCAGGACCCTCTTCTTATTTTGAAAGATAGTCGGCTGCTTTTGGTACGCACGCTCAGTCTACAGGGATGAGGTGGAAGCTGGTAAGCTTGCAGCAGGCAGCAACCTGGTCTGGAAAGCTTCACAAACCCCCCAGATCTCATCCTCTGCAGTATTTAACTCCCCAAACGCTGCACTCACCCAAATTTACCCCCAACCCAGACTCAACTCTAAACCCGGGGTTACGTCGGTATTTACGGTCTAAAGCACCTTCCACCGCCTGCAGAATTCACCCCTTAAAACCCAAAGATACAGAACCATCCCTCTAACACCCTGGACACCCTTCAGCAAGAATTATTCTCCAAGACACAAAGATACCCACCCAGGAGTCACTCCTTATTAATTACATGTGGCTCCAAAATTAAATACCAAAACGATGGGCTCCCTGGAGCAGCCCTTAGGACTCAGTTATCACAGGATTAACCCTACAGCCTAAGGCCTCCAGAAAAACACTCTGTAAACCTTGGGTTTTAAAAAAGATAACTCCTAAAAAGCTTGAGCCTTAATTACACCCTAAATGCGGAGCTCCTAAGATTTAGGAGGCGCCAATCGAGATTAACGCCAAGACACGCGCCCTCTGCCCGAATTTCCCTGGGAAATCGAGGACGCCCAGAATTAACCCCCAAACTGGGGCGCGGACTCCCGCTCTCCAGGACACGCCCTTGAAGCCCGGGCCCCGCTAGGTCTGCGTCAGCCCCGAGCCCGAACCTGAATGTCCGCCATGTTCCCGGCCGCCAGAAAAAAGGAAAGCCGCAGCGGCGTCCCGGTTTTCTTATCGATTGCACAGAAGCTAGAGAGGAAGTGACGAAAAAGGGGCAGGGTAACCCGATTTGAGGCGGAGCCTTGGCGAGACTCTGATTGACGGACTGCCCTACCCAAGCACGCGATTCGGAGACCGCACGGACGCTGCCATGACGTTCATGGCAGAGGGGCGGGAAGCGACAGACACTGTCTCGCGAGACTCTTGGCCATCTTTGCGCGCCATCGCGCTAGGTCACGTTGGGAAAGAGTGGCCAGCCTTGTTATCGCGAGAGTTGGCGGGAGGCGGCCTTGTTTCTGCGGGGAGTGGGACCACGTGGGGTTTGGGGACAGTGTGGCTGTGTCCGCTCAGGGTTTAAACGGGCTGTGGCGGCGGCCATCTTTTTGCAGGACCGGAGACCGGAAAGTCTTAGGCGCATGCATGCTCTGGGGCGCCGCCATCTTTGTGAGGAGCGGGCACTACCCACGAGTTTTGTGCAGTTTAATGAACGTTGTTTTCCTCTATGGGCCATTTCATCCCAGACAATGGTTTCGTGAAAAAATTAAATTAAATTAAAAAAATAAAAAGGCCTTCTGCTGATTGTAACAGCGCTGTCCAATAGTAGTTTCCGCTGTGATGAAATGTTCTGTATCTGCGCTGTCCAACACAGTAGCCACTGGCACTGGAAGTGGGGTGCGTGCGACTGAGGACCTGAATTTTTAACTTTTTTTTTTTTTTTTAGGTAAGAAGTGAAGTTATTTAGAGAGAAACATATTCCACAGACAGAGTGTGGGCCATCCCAGAAGGTGAGAAAGGCCTTAACTTTAATTTTATTCGATTTAAATATAAATAGCTACATGGGGCTAGTATCTGCTGCGTTGGTCAGTGCACGTCTATAACTGAATACTAATTTATTGTTTTTAAAATTCTTGTAAAGCAAAATCTAACAGAGCAATTGCCATGTGCCTGGCATTGTGCTAACAATCTAAGGATGGTTCGGTTACTATTCCCATTTTGCAGATGGGGAAACTGAGGCATTAGTTGCTCCAGGTTTCGCAGAAAATGAGAGGCAGAGGTGGGAATTGAACCTGGGCAGTCTGGCTCCAGCGTTCTTAGTCACTAACCTTTAAAGAAGGAAGCTTTGAGTCCTTTTTACAGTCACTTCACACTTAATGAGCACCTATTTGGTACCCGGCCCCCTTCTGGGCAGTGGTGGCAAGAACCCGGTGTCTCAAACCAACCCTGACAGCTGTCCACACTCTAACTGATTTGCACCTTGTTGGGAGATTTCAAACTCCAGACCTTGGCACGGATAGGTGTCTTATGCCTCTTTCCTTAGTTAAGTCTTGGTCTAAAATTTCCCAGCGCTCTTAACTCCACAGAGTGTGGTTCTCTCTAAATAAATCCACTTCTTACCTATCACAATAAATAAATAAATAATAAAACCCTTGGGGAATGTACAGGATATTCAGTGATTTCGTGTTAGGACAAGTGTGCAACCATCTGAAAAAAAAATAAAGTTGGATCTCTACCACCTACTGTATGCCAAAGTAAATTTCTGATGTGTAAGGATAAAATTTAGGTGGGTTTGGGGAATGAAACCATAAATGTACTAGAAGAAGACATGAGTTTTGTTTTTTTCACTTATGAGTCTAGTAAAGACTTTTTTTTTTTTTTTTGGCCACACCATGCAGCTCGTGTCATCTTAGTTCCCATGGCAGTGGAAGCACAGAGTCCTAACCACTGGATAACCAGGGAATTCCCTAGTAAAGACTTTTTTAACCATTGCATTTAGAACATAAAATGTGTGCTCCCAACAAACTTCTACACAGGTCACAAAATATTATTCTTTTGATTTTTCTCCAATTAAAAAAAAAATTGAAGTATAGTTGATTTACAATGTTGTTAGCTTCAGGTGTACAGCAAAGTGATTCAGTTATACATATAAATGTATATATATTCTTCTTCAGATTCTTTTCCATTACGTTATTACAAGATATTGAGTATAGTTGCCTGTGCTATACTGTAGGACCTAGTCATTTACCTATCTTATGTAGTGTGCATATGTTAATTCCAAACTCCCCCTGCCCCCTCCCCTTTCATGCTTTCTTATTTATCCTTTGTTTCCTCTTCCTCACTAAAATGAGGGCAGGAATTTTCGTTGCCTTTGTTCTCCAGGGCTTCTGGTGATTGTCACATAGTAGGTGCTCAGTTTGTCCTTGTTGAATAACTGACCAAATGAATGGAGAATTAGATAAACCAAAATGTCCACTTATAGGCAGATGGGTGAATCCTGGCATAGCTTGATCGTGGACCACTCTGCAAGCACGTAATAAACATGTGGTAAGTCAACCAATCCGGAAATGAAAACACTGCCAGACACGTTTCATTTTTTAATCTTTAAATTTGCGATGACTTCTGAATAGGGATTTCATGCACATGGTACAAAATTCTAAAAGTACAAAGTAAATTGTGAAAGATGAATCCTTCCCTCACTGTTCTCCCCGGACACGTGCACCCAGTTTCCCTCTGCAGAAGCAATTGCTGTCACCCTGTTATCATCTGCCAGTGTGTCTTCCAAACTGTTCTACCCTCTGTTGAATTTGTATGTGGACAAAGCAAAGTGCAGAACAAGAGGCACGGCATGACCCATTTATTCAAATGTTTATGGACAATCTATAGGACGACTGCATTTTTTTTACATGTATATTTCTTCTTCATATTCTTTTCCATATGGTTTCTCACAGGATATTGAATACAGTTCCCTGTGCTCTACAGCAGGTCCTTGTTGTTTAATGCATTTTTTAAAGCTTATTACATGATATAGTTGTGGCTTATCTTTTTAGGTATTATAGACTACATTGGCTCAGTAATCACATGTGGCTAGTGGCTTGCATATTGAACGGCGAAGATTTAGAATATTTTTTATCAACATAAAAAATGCCCTTATAGGGCTTCCCTGGTGGCGCGGTGGTTGAGTCTGCCTGCCGATGCAGGGGACACGGGTTCGTGCCCCGGTCTGGGAAGATCCCACGTGCCGCGGAGCGGCTGGGCCCGTGGGCCATGGCCAGTGAGACTGCGTGTCCAGAGCCTGTGCTCCACGGCGGGAGACGCCACAACAGTGAGAGGCCCGCGTACCACAAAAAAAAAAAAAAAAAAAATGCCCTTCTAGACAGCGAAGGCTGGTTGCATATATATGTATATGTAATATATATGATGTCTTTTAAGTTGTAATAACTTCAGAAATATAAATGCTACAAACTTACAAAAAATCATTTGAAGTTTAATTATTTAAATTTCTTTTACACTTAATAGCTTTGTGAATTTTGAACATTTTTTAAAATTTATGGAAGTATAGTTGATTTACAATGTTGTTAATTTCTGCTGTACAGCAAAGTGACTCGGTTATACATATATATACATTTTCATTCTTTTCCATTATGGTTTATCACAGGATATTGAATATAGTTCCCTGTGCTACACAGTAGGACCTTGCTTTCCCAGCCTATATATATAATAGTTGGCATCTGCTAATCCCAAACTCCCAATCTATCCCTCCCCCCCAGCCCCGAATAGCAACCACGTTTGTTCTCTATATCTGTGAGTCTGTTTCTGTTTCATAAGTTCACCTGTGTCATATTTTAGATTCCACATATAGGTGATGAATGATACTTTTTTAATTATCATTGTTTCAGTCCCTCTGGGGTAGCATTGAGGGACTTTTCATTTTAGAACCTGCTATGTCTTCCCCCCAGTGACCTTGTAGTAGCTTTATAATTTATTTTTTGAAGAAAAAGTAAGTTCTGGAGTTTTTGAATGACTTAGAAAGGATTTATGATATTTAGTTAAAAAAAAAAAAAAAAAGCAGGACCCGGAGTTGCTGTCTACAATGTGTGCTAAACTATGTACAAAAGTTACATATAAAAGTCTGCATAAAAGTTTCTAACTTAGAAAAAAGCCTGGAAGAAAATGCATGATATTGCCCTGGTGGTTTACATCTCCAGGTGGTGAGATTAGGTATGATTTCCTGTGTGGTGTCTTAAATGCTCAATATTTTGCAAATTGCTCAGAGCAGCTGGTGAGATTTTGATAAGGGAAGAGTAAAGAAAAGAAATACTGCTTCACTCTGAAGGGGTGAGGGCAAACTGGAGATGTTTAGGTCCTTAGTTTCTAGACATTTTTGATCACAACCCACAGTAGGAAATGCGTTTTGCATTGTGACTAAACACATGCACCTCTCTCTCACCCTTCTCTGCCTTTCTCTCTGCCTCTTTTCTAATTTTTAAGTCTTTCACCTCTCTCCTTTCCTTTCTGTAATACACTGATTTTTTTTCCTTTTCATTTCTATTCAGTTTCATTATCATCACTATTTATTTATTTATTTATTTGGCTTTGCCAGGTCTTAGTTGTGACATGCAGGATCTTTCTCTTTTTAGTTGCGGCATGCGCAATCTAGTTCCCTGACCAGGGATCGAACCCGGCCCCCTGCATTGGGAGCGTGGAGTCTTAACCGCTGGACCACCAGGGAAGCCCCTCAATTTCATTATCATTTCAAGGCTACTTACAACCCACCACATCGATTTTTTTGAACTGCAGTGTGAACAGCTTTGGTGCCCAATAATAAACTTCAGCCAACTCTAGTTACCACTTGAGGGCGTATTTCCCTGTCTCTGCCAGATTTCAGACATTCACTACCATTTCACAACAGAAATCCAAAAGCTAGGAGACCTGGAAACCCTCGCCCTCCCCAGTGAGCACAGAAATGTCTATTAAAACAAGACGTTATCCCTGCACCCCACCCACAGACCAGGGTCTCCAGGGTTGCTATAGCCCAGGAGATGAGGCTGACCTGGGACTGGCACGTCACGTTCTGTTGGAGGGTGCTTTGGTTGTGGGCAGTTGGGCAAGATGGAACCGGAGCTTTGGAAACGTTCATTCTGTTGGCCCAGAGGTTCTGATTCCCTGTACTTGTCCCGCAGGAATGATTAAGGTTATGCCTGGAGATTTCATTTGCATTCTGAGGAATGAGGAGCATCTTCTCATGTATTTATTGGCATTTGTGTATCTTCTTTGGTGAAACGTGTTTTCAAGTTTTGGCCGGTTTTATTTGGTTATCTCTTTGTTACTGAGTTTTAAAGAGTTTTTCTATATATTTGGCATTCAAGTCCTGCAAGAGATGATATGCAAATAACTTCTCCCAGTCTGACCTGTCTTCATCTGTTTAATGGTGGGTGTGTTTAGAAGTGGCAAGTTTTACATTTTTAAGCCAAATATAAGGGATTGTGGTTTCCAGGGGATTATATTGTGCTTTTACACGCAGTCCTGTTAAATTTAAGACTTAAACTCTGGTTTTCAGTTGCTTCTGTAGGCAGCTCTGCTGGTGAGCAGGAGTCCCAGGAGGGGTAGGGCACCCACTTGCAAAGTGATTTTCTTAGAGAAAATTTAAGCCACTGTGGTATCTTAGACATTTTGGAGATTAAGCAAGAGAGAATGGTACAGTGCACCAAGTTATGATCTGCCCCGTGAACCAACTAGCAAGTATTGCCTACCAATCCCAAGGGCAGCACAAATCTAGCTTTCTTCCCAGTACAGATGTGCGTACCTTGGTCACACCAGACCCCTGAGTGTCATCCTGGCTGCCACTGCTGACTGCATATAACCCTCATCAGTAAGATGGGGATGGGGGCCCACCTGGGTCAAGTATTGAGAGGTGACCAAAGGTGACTGTCCAGGGCTGGGTACCCTAATGTTTACCCTTTCAGGGACTCACCCTGGCAGATCTAACAAGCCTAGTTTTAATCTTACAAAGCACCAAGAGCTTTCAAATCCCACTTTCTCTAATGCCTAACCACCATTTACAAAATGTTTTTTCTTGTCCATTTCTTCACATTAAGCGTGGACTGGCGTGGCAGACTGGAAGAGACCACATGCCCCACAGTGAGGAACCGGTTTTAGAGAATGGTGGCAATTCCATACTTTGCAGCTGAATTAGGGAAGACAACTTTATGCAAACTGGGCAACACCAGGCTCTACAGGTCATAAATACCAATCTCATAGGCATCTCAAATTCCTTGGCATGTCAGTCTCTACAAAGGCCAACTCCTCCACGAAAGGCAGTTTCTAACCCATCACCTGCAGAAAGAGCACAGCCAGTTTTATTCTTCAAAGCCTCCCATCAGCCGAGGGCCTTGCTCCCCTGGGCCTGCCTCTATGGCAGACACACACTGCAAAGACGCCAAATTTCTTTAAAAATAATTTATTAGTTTTGGATCACAAAATATAGGGAAGACACAAGGGCAATGCCTGTGACCCCTTGGGCCCTACTTCCCTTCCATAAACACCTTTTAGAAGTTTTTTTTTTTTTTTTTTTTTGCGGTATGCGGGCCTCTCACTGTTGTGGCCTCTCCCGTTGTGGAGCACAGGCTCCGGATGCGCAGGCTCAGCGGCCATGGCTCACGGGCCCAGCCCGGGGCACGAACCCGCGTCCCCTGCATCGGCAGGCGGACTCTCAACCACTGCGCCACCAGGGAAGCCCCATGAACACCTTTTAGAACCCCAGACTCGTGCTGCCCAAGCATCCTCTCACATCCTAACAGCTGCAGAGTATAGTACCTGACCGTGTGGGAAGCTTACAGACTCCCTGTGAGCGATGTGAGCGGCCCTTCCAATTAGGTCTTCCAGCTCACTTTTGCCAGTATTGCAACAGCACTGGTTGTTCGAAATGTCCATGTCCTAAAACTCTCATGAATGAATAGGTCACAGGCAAATTCTGCCTGCACAGCCCTTACAAATGTCTACGCTTTTAAAAAGGCCTTTCTTAAACAGCATTGGTTAAGGCGCCTTTGCTATACCCAGTCTTCTAAGCCCCAGGCTGCCTGTGGCACCTGGATGGCAGCCCCTGGGGTCCCCCACATCCTAGGGTGGCGATGGAGGAAGGGCAGGCCAGGCCAAGCATGAAGAAGAAACAGTCAATTTTATTGGGCTCAGACTAAGAATCCATGGGTCTTGAGGACCTCTGTGAATCGGTCGATTTTCTTCTCTATGTTCTTTTCGGCCTGCTTCCGTAGCCTCTGTGGGGTCAAGGTGACAGGTGGTGGTTAGTGGCTGCTCCCTAGGACTGCCCTTATCCCAGGGGGCCACCCACGCTGGGCCTTAGGCAGAGCCTTCCGAGGGCACAACTAAGACCCAAGTTGAGAGTAATCAGCTCCCAGACCCTGCCCCCAAACGTGGTGCCCCTCCAGCCACAGCCCCGCCCTCACCATGAGCTGCTTCTTTTTCCGGTAGTGGATCTTGGCCTTCTCCTTTCTCTTCTCCTCCAGTGTAGCCGTTACTGCCTGGTACTTCCAGCCAACCTCATGAGCCAAGCGCCCTAGGTAGGCAAACTGGGGGGGGGAGAGGGAGAAACGAAGCTGTAAGAAGACGAGGCCAGGGTGACTAGGGGAAGGGAGCTGACATCCTGTCCTAGAGGATCCCAGTCCAGCCATACAACTTTTCAGCAAGCCCACGCTCAAGAGACACAGCTACCCCTGGCGGGGCTCTCTGCTCCTCCTGGCATCAGCTGAGCCATTGGCATTATCGGCACTGCCCGCAGTGGCATCCGCAGACCATCGTGAGAAAAAGCCATCATCTGCCAGTCTCGGGGCCCTAGGTGCACCCCCCAGGCATCACTCAGCAGACCCCGGAACTCACCTTCCGTGTAGGCTTCAGACGCACAACCTTAAGGGCGGCAGGAACCACCATCCGCTTTTTCTGTTAGAGAAGGAGAGGGACTTAGAGACCTGGAGTGAGGGACAGACAGGGAAGAAGGCTGGCTGGGGCAGGCGTCTCAGCCAGTGCTGTTTTCACGAGGATCAAACAATGTAGGTAACTGCAGAACATCACGGACGCCAGACACAAAGATGCTGCTGAGGGAGATAGGCCTTGCTCACCTTGTCATAGGGTGGCGGGATCCCATCAAACACCTTGAGGCGGTCCAGAGCGGCCTGGCCTCGCTTGGTCTTGTGGGGCAGCATGCCTGTGGGCAGAGGACAACAGACCTGCTCAGCGGGGCATGCGAGGACCCCCCTGCCCCACCTGGGCGGGCGGGCAGGCAGGCGGCCTCAGATGGTAGTGCATGTGGAGTCATCTCATGGCTGGGAAACTCGAACAAGAGTGGGAAAAGTCTTCATCACCGGCCACCCGCCCCATCAGCCCCTGTGGTCCTCAGGCCCAGCTCACCTCGCACTGTCCGCCAGAAGATGCGGCTGGGGGCTCGGAAGTGGTAGGGGCCACGGGAGGGGTTGGTGTTCATCCGCTTGCGGAGGAATGCCAGGTACTTCACTGGCAAGAGGGGAGAGCGTGTGAGGCCTCAAGAGTCCTCAGGCAGATGGTAACTCCTTCCAACGCAGCACACAACCTTACTTCCGAGGGCGTGTTCGGGAACTCAGACTAGGACCTCCCCCCACTGGTGGGACTGCTTGGGAGCCCGTGAAGTGTGAGCCCCACAGAGGTCCACCCTCTCCAGCCCTCCTCCCAGGCCCTCACTCACACTTGTTTCTATAGAAATTGCCAGAAATGTTGATGCCCTCACAGCGCACAACCACCACCTTTCGACCTAGAGGGAATGGAAAATGAGACAATCAAGGAGGTCAAAGGTTAGGAAGCAGGCCCAATTACTGCTAAGGACCCAGAAAGGAGGCTCCTTCCGTCTCCAACTGGCCACAATGCACAAGGAAGGCACGGAGTCTCCTGCCCCGTGTCACAGAGCAGCAATCGGCGGAGCTGGACTCGTGCTTAAGTTCAATTTGTTAGTCTGACAGAGCCCAGAGCCCCCAACCTAGGAGGGGAGGAGGCTGGCAGGTCTCAGAGCGGTGCATGGGGTTGATCTCATGGTCGTCAGACTCAAACGAAAGATGGTGATTTTTGCTCATCACTGACCTCGAGGCTCATGTCTGGGGGAGCTGTGGGCAGGGGGCAGACTCACCCAGAAGCACCTGCTTAGCCACGATGGCCGCCAGGCGGCCCAGGAGATGGCCTCGGCCATCGAGAACCAGGACCTGTTGGAGATAGGTTAAGAGGGCTCAGAGGCACCCACAGCTTTGACTCCCCACCTCAAACAATCATTCCTCCCTACTTGATCATTTCACCTACCTCCCAGGGTGCCTGCTAACCAAGTAAGAGACACAGGAACTAGGAAGCCTCACTATACAGAGAAGGCCAAGAGAACAAATGACTCAGGATTTCAGTGAGTGGGCTAAGATACCAAAGGGCTCCCCTCACATCTCAGCTGCTTGAAGGCCAAGAATCTTTATGCCCAGATTATGCCTGACAGTCAGCGAATGAGCTACAATCTGAATCCAGACTGGCCAATACTGATCCTCCAGGCAGAAGAACCTGTGATCTGGATACAAACCTTAGAATCTCGACAGAATCTGATTCTGTCCTGGTCTCAAAGATGTTTTTCTAACATGAAGGTTCAGAGCAGATGAAACTAGGAAGGGTAGTCAAAAGCCCTGGCTGGCTCTGGTACTGACTAGATTTGCATCCTCCCGCGAACTGCTCAAACGCCAATCCTCAACTTCTTGTCAAGAGTAAAAGTCCCAACTCTTTACCAAGGGCTTCCTATCCATGTTATGATTGTTGGAAGCCAGGGTAAAAGGCTACAGAATCTAAAACCAGACTTCCTGACAATGTGACTTTGGTCAAAACCCTCCAAATCTCCAATATCTGCCTCAGGAACACTATGATAAATGAACTGAATTACACAAAATACAAGGCAAACTATACCAGGAGCCGTAAATGCAGGGACACAGGTTCGGAGAACTCTACCACTTGCCTGGCCCCAAACGTGGTTTTCCTTCCGGAACCATAGACCCATCACAGGTACACCCCTTCCAGAGCCATCCCCTCCTTTGTATCTAATTGGTTACACAAGAAGACTAGGCCAAGTCAGAGTTAAGTTTCTGCTGCCGTCCTTGAGGACCTCCAGATCGTTAAGGACAAAGAATATCCCAGTGCTATAAACATTTCATTACAATCCTGTTTCCAGCACCAGCAGACCTTTAAAGAGTTCCTCGACCCCCGAGAGAAAGGATAAAAGCAACTCGTGCCTGCATGCCCTGTAGGCAGGACCTCTCTCGACCCGCTGCAAAGATTTCGCGCTAAAATACCCACAGCTGCAGGAGAACCCTAATGCGCACTCCCACGAGGCCGAAACAACCCGCGCCTTGGGCAGGGCGAAAGTACCCTCCATTTTGACCAATCCTCGGCTTCTCTTCGTCCCCTGGCCGCGCAGCTGCCTTCCGCGTGCTTCCCCACCGCTGAGGACACACGGGCCCAATTCGGCCAAGACCCGGCCAAAATCAAGGTAAATCAGGCCTAGTTTTAAAATAACTTTTCTTGCGCTGGAAGCCCCGATCACTGCCCCCTGGGGGAAAAATGATGCCGCATTCTAGCCAGCCCAGAGCGTAAAAACCGCTTTATATTCCCGCTTTGGGTTCCTCTTACCCCGAAAGCTTTCTGTTTTGCTCAGTTATCGATCTTCAGTTCCACAGTACACTTACGGGAGGAAAGACGTCCAACCCCGGTCCGGTCTCGACCCCACCCGGCCCCACACCGCCCCGGCCCGCGCAGAGCCTGTACCTGCCCCTCCGCCATCTTCGGCAGCCGCCTGGGAAAGAAGGAACCCTAACCGCAGGGTTTCTTATCCCTTGAAACAGGGGCGGAGGAAGTGACGCAACACGGCCGCTTTCCGTCTTTTCACGGGCCAGAGTGCCGTGCGCGTGCGCAGAAAGGCCCACTGGAAGGCGGGTCGTCTTTTGACTGTCCAATCACTATCGTTTCTATCGAACCTAGGCGGCCATGGCTGTGCCGGGCGAGATCACGTGGGGTAGGAGGGGGCTCTGCGGGGGCGGGGCTGTTCAGCCTCTGTTGCCGTATTTAGGAGGGGCTGGTAATCCTCGTGCGCGTTGTCCGCTGTGTTTGCGGTGGGACGGGGGCGAGAAGGCTGGAGGAGAAGCGCTCTTACCCTCTAAAGCGATAATACGTGTAGGCCCACAGCGGGCAACGAGGCTTGCCCTTTAGCGCTCAGTCTAGGCTTAGAGATTTGGATTCCGGCTTCCTTGTGATCTGGCTAAATCCCTGGCCGTGTATGGGCCTCAGTGTCCTCACCTGTCAAAAAGGTGGAGATAGTCTTCCCCATGAGATCTAACGCATGAAGGAATGACTTCTAGATGCCTGAGTGTTCCCCAAAGGAGCTTCTCACTTTCTGGACAAAGCCTTTGCTTTGGCGGTTCCCCTTGACTGGGATGCCCTTCCCTCCACCCCCACCTTCTAAAATCTGGCTTGAGTCCTTCTCTCTAGAGAGCTTCCCTGTTATCTCAGGCTGGCTCAGGTACATCCTCGGGGCTCCCACAGTGCCTATGCTATCTCCATTAGAGCGTGTGTCATCCTGTACTGGGGCTCTCTGGGGCTTCTGTCTTCTCCCCCATGGACCAGGAACCCTGAGAGGGTGGGGCTGGTTCTCACTCACGTGTGGGTCCCAGCCGTGACCTGCACTGGCCCTGGGGCCCAGGAGGCCTCAGAGAATAGGTATTGAATGAAACACTGCATTAACTGAAAAACCAAGACCCAAACCCAAACTGCCCCATCCACTCACCCTGTCCCATCCACAGACAGGCTTGGCCAGAGCTGGTAGAAAAGGATGATTTATATACAATTTCCTGGGGACAAGGGCTTTGTACAGAGTGGGGAGGGTGAGGCCGGGACTGCTGCTGGGTGCTGGCGTTGCCTCCATCCTGGGGAGACAGTGACAGGAGCAATGTGGCCAAGGAAAGGACCAGTTTCTAGCTGACTTCCTCCAAGTTCCGACTCTGTGTCCTCGGGCAGGTGACTCCTCTCTCTGGGCCTCAGTGTCCTCCTCTGTAAAATGGGATGATAGATGACTCACTGGGCTGTTTGAGGCTCCGTGGACAGAGGAGAGGAAAGCAACAAGCTCAGGGCTTGGCACAGTCTCAATGCCAAAAACAACTCCATTCACCCTGAATGCTCACTATGTGTTTGGGCATCGCTGGCCAAGAGAACTAACTCTGCAACCATGAGAGATCTGCGCTCTCCAGGACAGCTGTGACAGCAGCCACATGTGAATACTGTGCACTCTAAATGTGGCCAGCAAAACTGAGACACTGGGTTTTTCATTTTACCTAATTTAAACTTAAACTAATAGTGTGGTTGTTGGGAGAGTGGGAAAACAGGGTGTGAACAGGGACAAGGGTAGGAGGAAAACTTCTCAATTGAAAATTGTATCTCGGGGACTTCCCTGGTGGTCCAGTGATTAAGACTTCACCTTCCAATGCAGTGCATGCGGGCTCGATCCCTGGTCCCTGGTCGGGGAGCTAAGATCCCACATGCCTCGTGGCC
Source organism: Delphinapterus leucas (assembly GCF_059928025.1). Taxonomy (NCBI): domain Eukaryota; kingdom Metazoa; phylum Chordata; class Mammalia; order Artiodactyla; family Monodontidae; genus Delphinapterus; species Delphinapterus leucas. Next base: position 7,505,660 of record NC_143148.1, read on the forward strand.
AAAAAACCAAAACATAAAACAGAAGCAATATTGTAACAAATTCAATGAAGACTTAAAAAAAAAAAAGATAGAAAATGTGTTTAAAAAAAAAAAAGTTGTATCTCAGACTTCCCTGCCGGTCCAGCGGTTAAAACTCTGAGCTTCCACTGCAGGGGGCACAGGTTCAATCCCTGGTCAGGGAGGCTCCTGCATGCAGCGAGGCGTGGCCAAAAAAAAAAAAAAGAAAAAAAATTGTATCTCAAAAAGAATTGTAATGAAAAGTACTGCCCGGGACTTCCCTGGTGGCACAGTGGTTAGGAGTCCGCCTGCCAATGCAGGGGACAAGGGTTCGAGCCCTGGTCTGGGAAGATCCCATATGCTGCAGAGCTATTAAGCTCGTGCACTACAAGTACTGAGCCTGCACTCTAGAGCCTGTGTTCTGCAATGAGAAGACCTCGCACCACAGCACCACAACAAAGAGTAGCCCCTGCTCACCACAACTAGAGAAAGCCCGTGCATAGCAACGAAGACCCAATGCAGCCAAAAAAAAAAAAGTACTCCCCAAAACAAATGCTGACATGAAAGATCATTTAATTTAGAAATTGTTCCGTGATCTAGTTATTGGAAAACTTCTGTAGGTTTCAAAGAACTTGAGTATATGAATCTACTTATGCAACTGTAAATTTCATGGAATCTAAATACTGATCAAATATTTCTGATAATTTCGCATATGCATTGAGATGTGCCGTGAGTGGTGCATGCACACTGCATTCTGAAGACCTGGTATGAGAAAAAGAATGTAAAAATATCTCATTGATAATTTTTTAAAGTATTGATTACATGTTGAGATGACAACATTTTGGATACACAGGGTGAAATAAAATATATTCTTTTTTTTTTGACCATGCCACTGGGCTTACGGGATATTAGTTCCCCAACCAAGAATCAAACCCGTGCCCCCTGCAGTGGAAGCATAGAGTCCTAACCACTGGACAACCAGGGGATTCCCTAAAATATATTCTTTATACTGACCTGCTTATTTTTACTTTAAAAAAAGATTCAGCTACTAGAAAATTTAAAATCACATGTGTGGTGTGGCTTATATTCTATTTCCTTGGACAGCATTGCTCAAAGGGTTTTTTGTGGTCACTTCCCTTAACCTCTCAACAACTCTATGGTAGAAGGATTATTATTAGAGTCTTTTGTACAGATAAGGAAACAGGCAAAAGAGTGAAAGGCACAGAAGCCGGAATCCAAAGGCCCAGAGTCAAATCTTGGCTCTGTCACTCACGAGCTGTGTGACTTTTGGCAAATGACTTACCTCTCTGGGCCTTGGTTTCCGCCTCTGTGAAATGGGGATAATAATGGCACCAGCTTCTCAATTAAGTGACTTAATTTGTAGAAAGCTCCAGCGCAAGACCTGAGACACTGAGGCACTCTACGTGTGAGCCATTGATGCCAGATGTTTCTTGTTAGATCCCTCTGACCTTTTTCACACCAGGAGGGCTTTGCAGAGGCGGTCCCCTCTGCCTGCTCCAGGAGGCCCCTCTCTCCTGGCTTGTAGACTCCTGGAGGTCGGAGTGGGCGGTGTCCTCATGCTTGCAGGTCCCCACTGAGCTCACTGTCTTTCCCGAATCTCCCTCCTCCCCCCAGGTTCCCCACTGTGCCAGACCCAGCGTCCTCTGCTTGCGCCACCTCCCCTTCCTCCTTCCTCGCATCCCCCACCAAGCCTGTCGGTCTCCAGCCCCATCCCTCCCGATGATCCCTGACCCCTGACTCTGCCCGTCCCCTCCTCTCTGTCCCCATGGTCCGGCCCTGGCTCAGGCCTTGTCCTCTCTCCCTGAACCCTCGCCCAGCAGCCTCCTCTTTGGCCTCCAGTCTGCTGTCTGTTCCAGTCTGTCCCCCTCCATGGCCCCAGAAGGGTCTTCTTGCATGCGGACTGACCCACCCCTTCCCTACTCAAGTTCCCCACCCGGCCCCCACCACACATGCCACCCACGCCAACACCAAGTCCAGGGTCCTCAGGTTGATGAGGAGTCAGTGCTCCAGGCAGGGCACCTATGGCCCCCAAAGGATCAGCTGACTCCGGCCACGCCCTCTGCCCACCCCACTGGCTCACCCGCTCCCCAGGGTAAGGCATCCTCTGTCTCTTCCTTCGCCAGTGCAGGCACCAGGCAGCGGCCAGCAGCAGGAGGGCCACGGGCAGCAGCAGCAGCAGCAAGAGAAGCAGAAGAGGGGCCTGCGGGGCCGGCAGGGATGTGGCCCCCAAGGCCCCAGGACTCCTTGGGGGCAGCAGGGTGGAGGAGTCTGCCAGGAGAGAGGAGGCTGGGTGACTGAGAAGAAGGGGCAGGCCAGGGAAGGAAAAAAAGGCCTGCCTGGTCCCGCTGTGTGACCTCAGGTGGGCTGCTCACTACTCTGGGCCTCAGTCGCCTCATCCATAAAATGGGGATAATTATTGTATCGACTTCATAAGGTTGTCACCAAGATTAAATGCATGAATATACCAAAAGTGCTTAGAACAGTGTCTAGCATGTAGTAAGGTTGAATTTTATTTATTTTTTAAAGCCATTAATAACTTTTTATTTCAAATATATCATTGTACTTTTTTTTTCTTTTTGCCCACACGGCATGTGGGATTTTAGTTCCCCGACCAGGGATCAAACCCAGGCCCCTGCCGGTGGAAGTGTGGAAGTCCTAACCAGTGGGCCTCCAGGGGATTCCCTACATTTTATTTTATAAAGGGACAAATGTGTGTCTAGTGCTTATGTATCGATTTGCTTATTTGTCTTCTTCCCCCAATAGTCTATGAGCTACACGAGGGTGACAGGAGCCTTATTGCCAGAACCTACTACTTAGTGCTTACTAAATTATAGTTTAATTTACATAAAGTAAATATCTGAGTGGATGAATGGACAGATAATAGAACAATGAAAGACACAATGTGTGAAGCTACGATGTCTCACAAGGCCCCACTTGATCTGGCCCCCTTTGTTCCTTCTGTACCCTCACCCCCCACCTTCTCCCCTTTGTTTACTTGGCCTCAGCCACTGGGGCCTCCTCATGATTCCTTAAACAGGTAGGCAGGTTTCTGCCTCAGGGCCTTTGCACTGGCTGTTCCCTTTTTCACAACTTTCAGGGACTTTCCAGCTAACCACCTCAGCCCATGATTCCATCACCCTGTTTTAATTTGCCTGCATGGGGCTCATTACACTCACTTTCCTGATTAATTATATGTTTACATGTTTATCGTCTGTCTCCTTGATTAGCAGGTCAGCCTCCCATGGACATGGACTTGATCTTGTTCTGTGCTGTGTCTCCAATGCCAGGCGCCAGGGAGATGGTTAATAAAGGTTGGTTGAATGAATGATTAGTGATACATGTAAATACAAATGACAACGTTAAATATAAATGACTAGGACTTCTCTGGTGGCACAGTGGTTAAGAATCCGCCTGCCAATGCAGGGGACATGGCTTCGATCCCTGGTCCGGGAAGATCCCACATGCCGCGGAGCAACTAAGCCCATGCACCACAACTACTGACCCCACTCACTACAGCTACTGAAGCCCATGCATCTAGAGCCCATGCTCCGCAACAGGAGAAGCCACCGCAATGAGAAGCCCGCGCACTGCAACGAAGAGTAGCTCCCGCTCGCCGCAACTAGAGAAAGCCCGTGCGCAGCAATGAAGACCCAACGCAGCCAAAAATAAATAAATAAATAAATTTTAAAAATATATATAAGTGACTAAATGATTGGAAATGCAGGAAGAAACTGAGAAGAATATACTTAGAGTGGGAGGTTTTCTTATGTCCCCCCACCCCCACCCCCTGCACAGCTTGCGGGATCTGACCAGGGATGGAACCTGTGCCCCCCTGCAGTGGAAGCATGGAGTCCTAACCATTGGACTGCCAGGCAAGTCCCTAGAGCGGGAGGTTTTTAACCATCCCTCTCAGAACTTGACACATCTTGTAGACAAATATAACGAAGACAGAAAGTCTCTGAATAATACCAAGATAAGGTTGATAGAATATATACACACTGATTCAACCCTGATCGTACCAAAAAACAAAACAAACTGTTATTTTCCTAAGACCTTGTTCAGTTACAAAACTGATTATATACTTGGCCGTAAAGGAAACCTTAATAAACTGAACAAGTTAAGTTTTCACAGGGCGTGGTCTCTCATCATATTCCAATAAAGTTATTTCACTTTGAAACTTTTTTTTTTTTTTTTGGCCGCACCGCGTGGCTTGCAGGATCTTAGCTCCCTGACCAGGGACTGAACCTGTGCCCTTGGCGGCAAAAGCTCAGAGTCCTAACCACTGGACCTCTAGGGAATTCCCCACTTTGAAACTTTAGGGCTGGCCCATCCAATATGGCGGCCACTTGCCTCACGTGGCGAATAAATATGTGACCTGCGGCCAGTCTGAACTGAGATGTGCTGTCCGTGTAAAATACACACCAATTCTTAAAGACTTAGTAGGGAAAAAAGGATGTGAAATACCTCATGAAGTAATTTTTTAAAATATTGATTATGTGTTGAAATGATATTATTTTGGGTTAAAATATATTGGGTTAAATAAAAAATATTGAGTTAGTAAAATTTCTGGTTTAGGGACTTCCCTGGCGGTCCAGTGGTTAGGACTCTGAGCTCTCACTGCCGAGGGCCCTGGTTCGATCCCTGATCAGGGAACTAAAATCCCACAAGTTGCGGGGCGTGCACCCTCCCAAAATTTGTGATTTAAATATTATTTTAAAAATTATAAAATTATGAGAATTAAATTCAAGGAACTTCCCTGGTGGTCCAGTGGTTAAGGCTCCGCTAAATAAATAAATAAATTCAATAACATCACAGAATTCCCGGGCGGTCCAGTGGTTAGGACTATGCGCTTCCACTGCAGGTGGCACGGCTTTGATCCCTGGTTGGGAAACAAAGATCCCACAAGCCATGCAGCACAGCCAAAAAAAAAAATAATAATAATAATAATAAATTCAATAACATCATTATAGAGAACAGATTACTGGCTGACAGGGGTTAGGATGGGAGTTTTAGGACGAGATCTAGTTGCACAAACTCACATGTGGTTACACAAAGCTACATGTGTGAAAAAATTACATAGATACACATACATACACACACACACTCTCTCTTTTAGGGGTTGAATGTGTCCCTCAAAATTCATACGATGAAATCCTAACCCACAGTACCTCGGAATGTGCCCTTATTTGGAGATCAGGTCTGCAAAGAGGTGATCAAGTTAAAATGAGGTTGTTAATGGTGGGCCCTAATACAATATGACTGGTATCCTTATAAGAAGGGGAAATCTAGACACAGAGATATGCATAGGGGGAGAGTGCCATGTGAACATGAAAATGGCCATCTATAAGCCAAGGAGAGAGACCTGAAACAGATCCTTCCCTTGCAGCCCTCAGAAGAAGCTGGTCCTGCTGACCCCTCAATTTCCCAACTGTAAGAAGATAAACTGCTGCTGCTTCAATCACCTGGTTGGTGGTACTTTGTTACAGCAGCTGTAACAAACTAATACACATACACATGCATGCACTCATATATAACTGGTAAACTCTGAATAAACTCTGTGGATGGCATCCATGTCAATTTCCTTGTTTTGACATTGTGCTAGAATTAATGTTACCAAGCAAAAGGTACCACTGGGGAGGCTGGGTGAAGGGTGTGCAGGACCTCCCTGTACAGTTTCTATGCCCCTTTCCTTTGAATCTGTAATTATCCCAACATAAAAAAGTTTTAAAAATAAATCCACCAATAATATGCTAAAAAATAACAAACATTAAGAATCCTGGGCTTCCCTGGTGGCTCAGTGGTTGAGAGTCTGCCTGCCAATGCAGGGGACGCGGGTTCGTGCCCTGGTCTGGGAAGATCCCACATGCCGCGGAGCGGCTGGGCCCGTGAGCCATGGCTGCTGAGCCTGCACGTCCGGAGCCTGTGCTCCACAACGGGAGAGGCCACAGCAGTGAGAGGCCCGCGTACCGCAAAAAAAAAAAAAAAAAAAAAGAATCCTGAAAAATAAGTGAATTAACCTTTTTTTTCTTTTTAACTTTTTTTAAACATGGCTACAAGAAAATTTACACTTAAATGTGTGACTCTCATTCTATTTCTATGGCATACAGCTACCTCAGAGAAACAGGCAGGATTGGTTAATCCCTTCTCAGAGATGGGTAAACTGGGGCCCAGAGGGGGATGACAGGCCCAAAGTCACACAGCCCATGGGAACACGGTGGGGTCTGGGGAGCCCTGAGTGGAAGGGGTGAGGGCCTAGTGAAGGTGGGAGAGGAGGGGGTGGGGCGGTGGGCTATGGGGCGCTGGGCACCTTTACCCGGCTGACACTGCAGCTCCAGGCACCTGGAGAAATTCCGCCGGGTGATCCAGGGCTTCAAGGCCACCAGCTGCTGGGAAGTGTCCTGCAGGAGGTGGGAGATGTTGGCCTGGACGAAGCGAAGACAGCTGGGGAGGGGCTGGGGGCAGGGGAGGGAGACGTCACCACGGCATCACCCCCAGCGTCACCTCAGGTCAAGGGCAAGCCCTGGGTCTCACAGAGAGTTTGGAGCCTTGCTCCCCCAGGTTGCTAGGGGGAAGCCTCCTTAGCAATGCGGTCAGACCTGGATCAGGAGGGAGTTTAGATCCCCTCCTTCTCCGGGTTGCTAGGGGTGAGAACCCCTTAGCAATATCCTTCAACAGGGCCTGAGAAACAAACTTAGAATTGGTGCATTGGGCTCAGACCCCTGGCCATCCTCCAGTACTTAGAGAATTGTCACTTCCCAGCACTGAGGGACCCCAGCAGGACTGGGCTTCCAGCTCCACCTCCCTCAGGCTGATCAGGTCAAAGGAAATCTCCAGTAAGTCCTAGCAGACCTTTGCTTCCAATCCCTAGGAAAGCATCGCGCTCCCCTCACTTGTTCCCCAAGTTCAGGGCTGACCTGGAAGGCACATGAGGTGACGAAGTGTATCTCAGTGTTGACAGCCTCCAGCAGTTTCTCCATCTGGGACCCAGCCACAGTCTTGAGCCGTCCCATCCAGCGCTGGGCCAGGACCAGACGCCAGAAAGCCCCACAGAGCTCGTCCTGGGGAGAGACCACCCAGGCTCTGGGTCCCGTGGGCGGAGGGGGCAGGGGGCTTAGACTGGTGGGGCTGGGGGCGGGGACTCCAGGGTCCCGGGGGAGGAGGGGGCCGGGTCAGCACACTAGCCTGGCTCCCTGAGGGGTGGTGAGTCTTGAATCTCTCCTTCCCACCTCCATCCCGGGCCCCTCCCATCTGTGACTCACGTCCTGCAGGTTGGAGGCAACAGTGACTGGGTAATCTTGAAGCAGGTAGTCAGACTGCGGGAGAAAACAAAGTCAGGCCTGGCTGCAGACAGAAGGAAAGAGAGCTATGGGGACCTGGGGGCGGGGGGACAGCGGCCCAGAGAGAAGGGGTCGGGACCCAGGGTGGGGAGATGGGGACCCAGAGAGAGGGGTACAGAGACCCGGAGGGGGCGGGGACCCGGAGAGAGGGGGACAGGGACCCAGAGAGAAGGGAGCAGGGACTTGGGGGAGGGGAGCCGGGGACCCAGAGTGGGGAGACAGGGAGCCACCCACAGAGACCTAGACAGGGGGAACTCAGACCCAGAGACAGAACCTGGGCCTCAGATTTGGAGCAGGGACGCTCACCAGCTTGCCGATGGTGCTGGTGAAGGTGGAGGAGATGGGGCTGTGGGGGAAGGAGCAGTCCGGGGCCCCGCGGAGGCGGGGGCTGAGCAGCAGCAGCAGCAGCAGCAGCGAGGTCTGCGGGCGGCGCGGGGTGAGGCCTCCATTGGCCCCGCCCCGCCCCCTCCCTTGTCGAGGCTGCCCCCTCCGGCCCCCTTTTCCCTCTTCCCTCTTTCTCCTTTCCAGCTCTTCCACTTCTCAGCTCCTCCTCCTCTTGGCTCCTGTGTGCCCACCTCTGACCATCTTTCCTGTATCTCCTTCTGCCTCTGGTGGGCGCTGACCAGTTTTCACCCTCCTCTGCCCCATCTGTTTCGTCCCCCATCTCCCCACCTCGACCCATCTCTCTCCACTTCTGCTCACTTCTGCCCAAGATTTTCTCATCTCTGTCCGTCCCTCTGCCCCTCCATGCTCGTCTCTCCTGTTTCTCCCTAGATCTGGGTCCCAGCTTTACCATTTGTACCCACCTCCCTGTTTCTTCCCCCGACCCTTACCCATCTCTCCCCACCCCTGTCCATCTCCCCGCAACTCTCTCCATCTCCTCCCAACTCTGTCCATCTTCCCCACCCCTGTCCATCTCCCCACACCCTGTCCACCCCAACTCTGTCCATCTCCCCTCTCAGCTCTGCCCATCCTGACACCGCTCTTCCTTTCCCCCACCTTAACCCCCAGGGATACGCACAGTTGGGCTCCAGGCTGGCGCCAGCACTATCATTTCGGCCCGGGGCCCCTCATGCCTGTGGCCGGATCTTGGAAGGGACAGAAGAGCGAGTCTCGGACCCCCGCACCCCAGCCCCTTCCTTGCCCGCCCCTCCCGCCCCTTCACCTCCCCGCCCCTCCCCCTCCCCGCCCCTCCGCCCCGCCCTCGGTCCTTTGATGTGGCTAAGTTTCCGCCTCCTACTCTAAAGAGCTTCCTGCGTGAAGCACGGTTATGGTGAAAACTCCTCATCTCTCCTTCTAAGAACCCCGACGTCCGGTGCCCGCAGCCCTCCCCGGGCCAAGGACCCAGGAATCCGACCCCCACCCCTCTCCGCTCAGCCCCAAGAGGGGGATCCCGGCCCCGCCCTTCGGGGACCAGGATCCCCTTTCTCCTCACGCACCAGGCTTGCCCCAGCTGGGTGTGGAAGGGGCCACGCCGGGTGACAGCCAGAGATCGAAAGTGAAAGGAAATATTGGGGGTAGATAGTGAGCTGGGATGGGGGGGGAATCGGGCTGGTGCAAGGGGCGCCACCTGGTGGTGACAGTGGCAGCTGACGCCGCAAAGGGCGCCTCAGTGGGACTCCCGCTCAAGCGGGCTGAGGTTGGGTTGTTCCCTGGGGGGGGGACACAGTGAATGGGGAGCTGCGGTTCCAACATGGATCTGCCTCTAGCTAGAGCTAATCACACAGGGCCAGGAGGCGGTCACCCTGAGCCCTTCATCTTTGCCTTGAAACCTCAGCCCCAGCCCCCAACCCCGGTCACCTTCCACATCGAGGTAAGTGACAGCTCCATCCTTCCAGGTGTTCAGGCCCAAAGGCATGGAGGGGACTTGTGACTCTGTTTGCCTGTCACAATCCGCTGACAGTCCAGTCCGTCAGCAAAGTTGTTGGCTGACCATCAAAATGTATCCAGAATCCGACCACCTCTCATCACTCCCACTGCCACCACCATCACCTGCCTGAATATCACTGTTCCCTACTCACCTTATCAGCTTCCCTGCCTCAGCCCTCACCTGCCACAGCCTGTTCTCCACATGCAGCCAGAGGGAGCCTGTGAAGACCTAAGTCCCCTCACGTCCCTCCTCTGCTCCAATGCCACCGCCCAACCCCGTACCTGCCACAGAAGTCCAAGTCCTCACTGTGGCCTAGACAGACCTGCAGGATCTGGCCCTGTCCCCTGTCTCCTCTCTCCTCCCTCCTCGCTCAAATCCAGCCAAGCTGGCCTAAGGCAGGCATGCTCCTGGCCCAGGGCCTTTGCACTGGTAGTTCTCTCAGCCTGGAATGCCCTTCCCCCAGATACCCACATGGCTCAACCTGATCTCATTCAGGTCTTTGCTCAACTACACAAGGCAAAGCCTTCCCCAACCACCCTTTTTCAAGTTGCACCCCCTTCCCAGCACTCCCACTCATCCCTGCTTTTCTCTCTCCCTCGCCACTCATGACCTTCTGACACACCATTGCCGTTTACTTTTCTTCTTTATTGTCAGTTGTCCCTATGAGGACGTCAGCTCTGGGAGGACCACGGTGAGTGTCCGCTTACCCTGCTGGATCTCCAGCACCAAGAACTGTGCGTGGCTCACGGCAAGTGCTCGGTCAACATTTGTTAAATGAATGAACAAGTGGATCCTGGCCCCTTTGGCATTGTTGTGGTATATTGGAGAATGCATCTGGTCTCCGGCTGTTTCCTGGGAGACAAACTCTAAGTCCTTGGAACTTCCAGGTGATAGGCTTGTCTTTGTTATTCATAGATGAGGGGCGCTCCCTGACCACACCTGAGTACACTCAGGATGGGGGCTGGTCAGGACCAGAAAAATCAGTCATGTGATTAGAGGGTTGGGGCTTGGAGGCACAGGAAGAAGTCTAACTTACCGACCTCTCACCTCCAACCTCGAGGGAAGGGGAGGGAGGCTAGAAATTGAGTTCAATTTCTGTCTGCAACTTCACATGGCTTTTTCCTCTTCTGTCTTCTCCTCTTTTGTCTCTTATAAGGGAACTTGTATTTAGATGTAGGGTCTACTTGGATAACCCAGGATATCTCGAGATCCTTGACTTAATTACATCTGCAAAGACTTTTTCCAAATAAGGTTACATTCATAGGTTCCGCGGTTAGGACATTATCTTTTGGGGGCCACAACTGAAACCACTAGTTCCCTCAAAGCTGTTTCTCACCTCTGGAAACAGCATGTGCAAAGGCCGCACTGGCTGTTTCCTCTGCCAGGGATGCTCTCCCACCACCACTTTTCTAACCTAATTAGGTCCTCATTGTCCTTCAAGACCCAGTGCAATCACTAATCACCAGGGAAATGCAAATCAGAACCACAATGACGTATCACCTCACACACCTGTTAGGATGGCTATTATCAAAAAGACACAGATAAGTGTTGGAGAGGGTGAGGAGGAATGTAAACTGGTACAGCCACTATGGAAAAAGGTGTGAAGATCCCTAAAAAAATAACAACTAGAGGGAATTCCCTGGTGGTCCAGTGGTTAGGACTCCACGCTTTCACTGCCTTCACTGCCGAGGGCGTGGGTTCAATCCCTGGTCTGGGAACTAAGAACCCACAAGCCACGCAGCGCGGCCAAGAACAAAAGAACAACAAAAAAAGTGTCCATTGGCTAATGGATAAAGAAGATGTGTGTATATACACACAATGGAATATTATTTGGCCACAAAAAGAAGGAAAACCTGCCATTAACCTGGAGGACATTATGCTAAGTGAAATTAGTCAAAGACTAATACTGTATGGTGTCACATATGGGGAATCTAAAAAAGGCAAATTAATAGACCCAGAGAGTAAAATGGTGGCTGCCAGCAGCTGGGAGGTCAGGGAAACAGGGAGTTGTTGGTCAGAAAAGACAAACTTTTAGCTATGAGTGAGTTCTGAGGATCTAACGCACGGCATGGTGACTGTATTTAACAAGACTGTATGGTATACTTGCAAGTGGCTGAGTGGATTTTTTTTTCTAAGTAATTTATTTATTTTTGGCTGTGTTGGGTCTTCATTGCTGCGTGCGGGCTTTCTCTAGCTGTGGCGAGTGAGAGCTACTCTTCGTTGCGGTGCGCGGGCTTCTTCTCACTGCCGTGGCTTCTCTTGTTGTGGAGCACGGGCTCTAGGCACGCGGGCTCAGTAGTTGTGGCACGTGGGCTCGGTAGTTGTGATGCACGGGCTTAGTTGCTCCGCGGCATGTGGGATCTTCCCAGACCAGGGCTGGAGCCCATGTCCCCTACATTCACAGGCGGAGTCTTAACCACTGCACCACCAGGGAAGTCCCGTGACAGTGTATCTCCAGTGTTCTCACCACAAATAAAAAAGGTAAGTATGTGAGGTGACGGATGTGTTAATTAACTTGATTGTGGTAATCATTTCACAGTGCATATGTATGTTAAATGATCATGTTGCACACCTTAAGAAATAACATTGTAGAACTGAAATATATACAACTTTTAACTGTCAATTATACCCCAATAAGGCTGGGGAAAAAAAAACTCAGTGAAGTGGCACCTGCCTTGGGAAGATTCCTGCCATCTCTCTCGCCTTCACCTCATACACAGACACACACCCACACTCAAGTTGGGAAAGGTGTCTTCTTCAGGCCCCCAGAGTGCCCTGAGCTTCTACCACTGCTATAGTACTGTACCTGTCACTTTAGGTTACATCAGTGTCTTTCAGCCAGAGCTGAGCCTACCTCTCCTCTGCTCACAGATCCTCTATGGCTCCCTAGTGCCCTTGGGACAAATTCCCAACCCCTGCTGACACCTTAATTTTAGCTCAGTGAGACCCATTTCAGACTTCTGACCTCCAGAGTTGTAAGATAATATGTTTGCATTGTTTTATTTAAGCCACTAGCTTTGTGGTCATTGTCACAGCACTGACAAGAAATGAATATACCTCTCATCCACTGCATGAGCTCACAAGGCTAAGTTCTGCCTTGTTCATGGCCGTTCCCAGCACCTACAACAGTGCCCCACTCACAGCAGGCACTCAACCGATTTTTGTTGACCAACTGGATGGCTGCTTAACTAGGAGCTCCTGCCCCTAAGCCAGAGAAGATTGGACCAGAAGTGGACATCTACCCCAGTCTGGCCAATCAGATTTCTTCTCCTGTGGATGTGGCACTAAGTGTCCTCTGTGGTCTGGGCTGGGGCTATAGAGACCTCCTGTAGCTGGCTTTGGCTGGTTAAAGCAACAGGACTAATAGGAAGGTCACTGAGGCAGCCCATGGAATCTGGGGGGAAGTTATCAAACCCCAGAGGAAGTAGAGCCTTCCAGGGACTTTCCTCCAAGACGTTCCTGTGTCTTTCCTGTCCAAACGTCCAGATACTGGGAGAGGTTATCTATTCTGCCCAGCTTTAGTCAAATACTGACAGGAGGTTGTCTGCTCTCATTTGCCCCAGGACAAAATCAGCCTCTAATTAACAGCATGTTTTGTGTAACCATCACAGAATCTACCCAATGAGGTTGTAATTACTAGCCCCAATTTATAGATGAGGAAACTGAGGCTTAAGAGTGGTGAAAGGCTTCCCTAGTGGTGCAGTGGTTAAGAATCCACCTGCCAATGCAGGGGACACAGGTTCAAGCCCTGGTCCGGGAAGATCCCACATACCGCGGAGCACCTGGGCCCATGCGCCACAACTACTGAGCCTGCGCTCTGGGTCCCACGAGCCACAACTACTGAAGCCCGTGCACCTACAGCCCGTGCTCCGCAACAAGAGAAGCCACTGCAGTGGGAAGCCCACGCGCCGCAACGAAGGGTAACCCTGCTCGCCGCAACTAGAGAAAGCCCACGTGCAGCAACAAAGACCCAACACAGCCAAAAATAAAATAAATTAATTAATTAAAAAAAAAAAAGAGCGAAGAAGCTTTCCTAAAGTCACATGGCTAGAAGGATCTGGAATGAAGCAGACAGGCAGATACAAGACCCAAGAGATCACATGACCCACTGAGACGGGACCTGAATACAGCTCCTGCTTGCATTCGGGTTCTCAGGACCTGGGGTTCCCAGCTGTGTATCTTGCCCTATTTTCCATATCTCTGTAGCTTTCCAGAAAATGTCCTTTTATCCTAAGCTAGTGTGTGTGGGTTCCTTGCATCAAAAAGAATTCTCAAACAGTGGTATGCTGGGGTGGCTCGTGGGAACTGTTAAAAATTCAGGAATTTTCAGCCGGTTGTTCAATCATCTGGAGCTTGAAACGGACACGGTGGTAGGAGCACCATGGAACTGGCTAAAGTTACTTAACCATGGATTTTATTTTATTCCAGAGAGCTACTGTATTTTATTTTCACCAGCACACCACAGATCCTGAGGCAATGCAGAGGCAGAGAAAACCAGGGAGCAGGAGCCACTGGATAGAAAAGACCAGAAGAGACAAGAGTCGCTGCGGCCCTGTCCAAAGGTTCTTAGAGTCCCTTGTATCTAGTGCACAGACACTGAGTTGTCCTGGCGCCAGCCCATGTGGCTGCTGAGTCTCAGAACTGAAGTGGCCTCAACAGCCCAGAAGTTGCTATTTCCTCCCTTCCTCCCCTCAGAAGCACAGCCAAGATTGGTCAGAGTTTATTGGAACCATAATAAGAGGAAAGTTCCAGACGTCTGGCATCGGTTGGGGTCCATCTGTCCTCTGTCCAAGATGGAGTGGGTGGCACTTGGGCAATCAGTCCCCCATGGGCAGCCACAGGGCCTTGGTCCGTGCTGCCCGAAGCCCCAGCTCTGGGCCTGCCCCCTCGGCGTCCTGATCCCAGGCCCGCGGGCAGCCTCTGTTCACCCACACTGGCTTGAGGTTTCCTGCTGAGGCCCATTCCACAAACTGGGAGCCCTGGCGTGGGGAGATGGGGGGGCGTGGTCAGCATTTCCACTGGCTTGGTTGCTAAGCAGCCGCTTCTTTGGCAACAAGGACTATTATTGAGGAGGGGCCTAAAGGCTTGCCTAGGCTCTGTGGCTAGAACGTTCAGCTCCTAGAAAGCAAACCTTCCAGATGCTGAGGGAAACAAGGTTGACCTTTACGGCTATGGAACTTCTTCCCCTTTAACAGCCCACACTCAAAGGAATGGGGCCCGAAGTTATCGATAACAAGGAGTTCCCATCTGTTACCATCAGGAGGTTTAAGAGGGTGGACTGTAGGCTTCTGACACTGTTGCTAGGGTGTGGTCCTTAGCAATGGGTTGTCCAATGAGATTAGGTCTTTGGGCTAGGCAGGATCTCAGGCCCTTGCTGCTAAAGAGATCCTCTTCCTTAGCAACCAAGGCTGTAAAGGGGCAGGATCTCAAAACGTGGTTGCCAAGGAGTTTCTCTCCCTTAGCAATGGGTGTTCTAAGGGGGTGCAGCCATGTCCCCAGAAAAGGAAGAGTTTATTGGTGAAGTTTAAGACACTGGAGATGGCAAAACAAAAGGTACCTGGGCAGATCCGAAATACCACAGGGCCTGGATGTCCTGGTGCAAGGCCAGGCAGCGGGTCAGGTGGTCCCGGTCTCCTGTCACCACATTCACCAGGCCCCCTGGCAACAAGGTGGCCATATCCTAGGGGATGGGACAGTGGGTCACCCAGGGTTGGGAGGGAGTCAGAGACCCCCAGGGCTGTCGGGGAGGGTGAAGAATGGGCAAATGGGGAGTGGCCATGGGGGTCCTGGAAGGAATGGGACTGGGGTCATGACTGGTGAAGGCTCACAGTCTGGAGAGAACCATCACTGGGTCTATGAGGAGTGAAGGTTTTGTGCCAGGAGGCAGGTTACCATGGTTACCAAGGGGGTGGGGAGAGAGCTGAGCTCCTGCAGGTCTTGGGGCATCTTTCATCCATCTGCTGCTCCACAGGCTGCTGGGAGCAGCAGCAGGCAGGCAGGCGACTGTACCTGGCAGACCTCCAAGGCAGGGATGGGACAGGCCCCGCTGGGCACCAAGACCACAGTGTTGCCGTGGGCCAGAGCAGGGGCCAGCAGAGACACGAAGGCAAGCAGGGGCCACTCTTCCGGGCACACAATAGCCAGCACACCCAGAGGTTCCTGCAGCCGAAGCACGGGGCCTTTCAGCCCTGCTACCTGCAGGGACAGGCAGGAGGTCAATGGCGGGGCAGGGGAGCCTGACTGCCCTCCTTTGGTCTCCTCTATCACCCACCCTTTTTCTCCTCTCATCCCCAACTTTGCTTCTCCATAACAACTCCAATCATAATAATAAAACCAGGTGTTATTTCAGAGCATAGACTCTGGAGCCAGATGCTGGGTTCACATCAGCTGTGTGACCTTGGGTGAGTTACTTAACCTCTCTGGGCCTCAGTTTCCCATCTTTAAAATGAGGATAATAATAGTGCCTACCTCAGAGATTTGCTGTTAAGATAGAATGAGTTAATATGTGTAGAGGTCTCGAAATCTAGCCTATAGGTTTGTGTGTGTGTGTGTGTGTGTTATGTTAAATTTATTTATTTATTTATTTTTGGCTGCGCTGGGTCTTCGTTGCTGCGCACGGGCTTTTTCTAGTTGCAGAGAGCGGGGGCTACTCTTCATTGTGGTGCGAGGGCTTCTCATTGCGGTGGCTTGTCTTGTTGCAGAGCACGGGCTCGAGGCGCATGGGCTTCAGTAGTTGTGGCTTGTGGGCTCTAGAGTGTGGGCTCAGTAGTTGTGGCGCACGGGCTTAGCTGCTCCTCGGCATGTGGCATCTTCCCAGGCCAGGGATCGAACCCGTGTCCCCTGCATTGGCAGGCGGATTCTTAACCACTGCTCCACTAGGGAGGCCCCTCATGGTGGTTTGGCTTGCATTTCTCCAATGACTAATGATGCAGAGCATTCTTCCATGTGCTTATTGGCCATCCATAAGCAAATATTTTCTGAGCCCTTGGCTACACGTCAGACATTAAATGCTCGGTTCACTTAGTTTTCATAACAACTCCTCAAGGTTGGTACCACTGTATAATTGTATATCATTTATGGAGGAAGCCCAGGTCAAATGACTACCTATCTTTCCATTATCTTTCTATTATCTCTATCCCTGAGTGTGCCCATGCCATTGCTTGAGTCACTGAATCCTCACGTTTTCTTCATTGGACCCACCATACATTTCAGACCAACCTAATATCTATATTTAGCTGCATATTATATATATAAACAAAACAAAAATCACACCAAACAATACTCAGTGCAATGCACTCTATATTTTCTATCCTGTTGTCTTTTGTTAAAAAAGGAAACAAGAACAAAAATACCAAAGCAGGGCTATGACCCACTAAATTGGTTTTATGGCCCAGTAATAGGTCACTAACAACAATTTGAAACACTACTCTATGAGGTGGGCTGGATACCCATTATACAGAGGATGAAATCAAGGTGTAGACAGGTGAGGCCACTGGGGCCGGGACCCCCAGTCTGGCTCATTCCGGAGCCCTTCCTCTGACGCCACTCCAGACTGCCTGCCCTGTCTGCCCGCCCACAGACCCCTCTCACCTGCAGGGTGCAGCCTTGGGTCTGGACGCGGGCCCCCCATGCCCGAAGCCGCCTCACGCTCAGCTCCACCTCCGCCTTGGCGACCTTGAGCTCCACTCCATGCCTCTCCAGCCTCGAGACCAGGGTGGACTCTCGGCGTTGCAGTGCGGCCGCCAGGGCCCACAGTAGGGCTGCTCGGGCCCCTGGCGACTGGCCCACCCAGCTGTGGGTGGACAGGACACATTGGGGGTTGGTTTCCTCATCCTGGCTCTTTCCAGGTGCCCCACCTCTGTCCACAGCTCCTACTCTGGGGGTCCAGGCCTGGGAGCTCAGCCTCCACAGCCCACAGTCCTCGGGGTCCAGACCCCGTGTCCCATCAGCATCAGCTAGTCCTGGGATTTCAGACTCCCCTGACACCCCACGACCCCTGCACTATCTCATGTGACACCTCCGTTCCTTACCCAGGGGCAGCCTGGTGAGCAGCCTCCACGGCACCTCGGATATCCTTGGCTCCACCCTCAGCCACGTAGCCATGGAGATTGCCCTGCGAATCCCGGATGGGCCTGGAGCTCCGGGCCCCAGGAGCCTGGAAACGGCCTCCCACAAAGAGCCCATAGGGGGGTGCTGGGCTGGAGTAGGGTGAAGTGTGAGGGTGGGTGTGTTGGGGCAGGGACTGCTCAGACCCCATCCCCACCCCACAGGATGGACCACTCGAGCTCCCATGAGCCTCTGCGGGACCCCACATTCCTGGCCCCCTGAGTCTCTGGGAGAGCACAGACCTTCATTTAGCAGACCTGAGACTCTCATCAGGCCTGGCGGGTGGGGGTGAGCCGTAAGACCCAGAATGAAATTCTCAGCAGGACTCAGGGACCCCTTGATGGCTCTCAAGAACCTCCCTCCAGTCCATGGAGGAGCCTGCCACAATTTCCCCTCTCCCCTTCCACACTCCAGGAATTCTGAGTTGTGGTCCCTAGAACAGCTCACCTAAGCCCTGTTTCAGGCCCAGCTGGTAGGGTGGAGGGAACAGCAAGGCCAAAGGTGTCATAGTTCAGATTCTCTGACAGGTAGGGCAGGCAGGTAGGGGTCCCTGAGGGCCGCAGATACTCATACAGACCCTGAGAGAGGGATAGAGTCAAGAGAACGTGAGAAGGGCACAAGGTGGATGAAGGGGTGGTGATGGGCAGGGAGGGGTGCACTCACATCTGGCCCCCCGTGCCAGGAAGACCCACTCTCCTTGCAGCCACCTGTTGGCACTGCAGGGTCTCTGAGGCCGTGGGCATTGATCCAGACCGTGCCCATCTGGAGCCTGTGGGGAGGAGGGGACATCAGAGAGAAATGCACAAACTTGAGGTGGGGAGGGGTAGTCAGAGAGGCGGGGAGAGACCCAGAGAGAGGGGAAGACATCAAGACTGAAGCTGGGGCCATCCCAGCAGGGCCCCCTGTGTGCCCAGTGGGTGTGAACTGACCCGTAGGCCAGCTCCAGGGCCTGCCCCAGTCTCTCGCTCCATACGCTGGCACTGCCCCCTCGGGGCGTCCAGTTGGCCACGGCCAGCGCCTCCTTAGCAGTACGGAAAGGGGAGGCCACGACCAGAGGCCACGGAACCTGGAAGGGATGACAAGGGAGCTCAGGCGGCCTGGCCAGTCCCTCCCTCCAACACCCCACCCACTAGGAGTCCAGCCTACAGCAGTCAGCAGCCCCCAGACCCAGTCCAAATGGTCACTCCGGGGGCCTCTGTGCTGTGCCACCCATGTCCGGCTGAGGATGGGTGGATGGCCTAGGGTCTCTGAGACCCTGAGGGGCTTACCTCTGCCTGAGTACATGGAGAGGCTGGAGGGAGGTCAGAGATCAAGGATGCGGGAAAGAATGGGCTGTCTGGAGGCATACTGCCAGCCTGGAAGACCTAGGGAGACAGAGAAATAGATCTGCAAGTTCACTCCAGTCCTCTCCTCCCCAGGGATCCAGGAGTCTGGACCCCAGACCCCTCCTCCCTCAGACCCAGGAGTCCAGCCCGCAGGCCCTCCTTGCTCATACCCCGGAGTCCAGGCCCCCAGACCCATCCCTCCCCAGACCCAGGAGTCAGATCTTGAGGTCCCTCCTCCCCCAGCACCCCAGAGTCTGTGCCCAGGCTCACCTGTGCACCCTGGCTCTGGGCCTCGCGCACATAGCGCTGGGCCAGGTCACGTGCAGCAGCTCCCCGGGCCCCCATGTCCACGGCTCCGTCTAGCCCTCGGCCACCGCGAAGCCGCCCCATCCGCGCCTGGAGGCGCCTCATTGTCTCATCCCACACAGACTCCTGGATGAGAAGTCTGAGTCCCCCCTGTTAGGAAAAGGGAGGGATAGGGTGGGCAAACTCAGAGCCTACATGGGTGGGTCACAACCCCGCAGAGGGCCAAGCCTGGGGGACATATGTGCACAGATCAGAGGAGGGTCAGGGAGAAGTGGCCGAGGACCAGGAGACTCCCTGAGGCCCCAAATCCCAGGGAGGATGTGGAGTTACAGAAAGCTGGTGACGCAGAGCGAAGAGAGACGCTAGAAAACTAGGACATGGACACTCAGAAAAATGAAGAGTCCTAAAGAACAACAGACACAGAGCCCCCGAGCCTGGAAGCCCAGGAGAGCCGGGAACGTGGAGATTCAGAAACTCGAGAGGATGAGGACCTTCACACGCGATGGTCTACAGATAAGAGTTTGGAGACACAAAGAACTGAAAAGTAAAACAAATGAAGGGACTTCCCTTGTGGTCCAGTGGTTAAGACTCCGTGCTCCCCATGCATGGGGCCCGGGTTCCATCCCTGGTCAGGGATCTAGATCCCACATGCATGCCGCAACTACGAGTTCACATGCCACAACTAAAAGATCCCGCATGCCACAACGAAGATCCCACACGTGGCAACGAAGATCCTGCATGCCGCAACTAAGACCCAGCACAGCCAAATAAATTAATTAAAAAGTAAATAAATAAAATAAATGAAGTCATGGGGCCCCAGGGTCTGGAGACAGACAGGCCCAGCCCCCAGGTCTCACCGGGCTGCGGTCAGACCAGGCTGCATCCACGACGCCCTCCACGGCCGAGTCCACATCCGCCGTCTCCATCAGTAGCAGCAGCGACTCAGCCCCCAGTGCCAGGCCCAGCTCGGGACCCTGGCCCGCCAGGGCCCGCCGTAGGGCACGACCATCCTATGGGACCCACGCAGGGGTCAGCAGTGGGGAGGAGCATTCCAGCCCCCCAGCTGTGTCCAGACACCCTCCCACCCCTGAAGATACCTCGATGGCTCCACAGAAGGCCACCTTCTGGACTCCAGGCTGTGAGGCCAGGACAGGCCCCAGGGAGGCAGGGCCACTGATCACATTGAGGATTCCTGGGAACTGGCCTAGCTCCCCTGCCAGCTGGGCCACAAGAAGGGGCGTCGGAGAGGCTGGGGGCACGAGGACCACCACAGTGCAGCCTGGGGAAGGCAGGCAGCTCAAGGACCCTGGAGTCCAGACCCCCGGCCCCCTTCTCCCTCAGACCCCGGAGTCCCAACCCCCAGCCAATCATTTACCCACAGCCAGGGCAGGGCAAATTCTCCACATCATCTCAAGGAAGCAAAATGTGGGTGGCAAGATGAGACCAATCACTCCTGCAAGAACAAATGAGACTGGCGCAGGCACTGCTGGATGGTGAGGGAGGAGGGGGCTTGGGGCTGGGACTCCTGCTTCTCACCCAGGGGTTCCCAGCCTGCCAGCGCCTCCTCCTGGGTGTGTGCCTGGACTGCATGGTGCTGGAGCAGCTGCTGGGCCAGAGGGACATCCCTGTCTCGAACTTCTCGAATGGCCCGTCCAGTAACCAGGGACTCCAGGGTCCACAGCAGCCGCTGGTGCTTCTGGATCATCTTGGCCAGCCTGTGGAGCAAGCAGGGGGGATGGTCATTTTTTTCCTTTTTCCTTTTCCTTGGCCGCCCGCACGGCTTGAAGGATTTTAGTTCCCCGACCAGGGATCGATCCTGTGCCCCATGCAGTGGAAGCACAGAGTCCTAACCACTGGACCGCCAGGGAAGTCCTGGGATGGTCATTTCCCACTGCCCCTTGGCCTGATAGAGTCCTGGAAGTACAATCCCCAGGAACCCCTGGGGCATCAGCACTATTTACCAGTGGTGGAGGGCACCAAAGATGTATGGGAAATGTAGTCTGGTAAACACTCAAAACCTCAGGGTGCTGTGTAAAGATCTTGGCCACCTGTAACCCCCAAATGTGCTAGGAAATGAAAGCTTAGCCTTTAAGTTCAATTGTTCTTTGGGAAATGGAATCTTTGTCTCTAACTTCCCCAAGAATGTGCTGGAAAACAGTTTCAGGAGCTTCACCAGGCCCAGTGAGCTGTTGAGAAATGGCGCCCAGATGAGTCCCAAGGGTATGGTGGGAAACAGGCTTTGTCATTTCTAGTCCCAGCGAACAGTGAGAAATGGATGTTTTAGCTGCTAAAGGCTCAAAGGCATGCTGGGTATATGAGTCTTAGCAGCCAGTGAATTCAGTGGGATATTGGGAAATATAGAGTCTTTGTTCTCAAATCCTTCTCCATCTCCTGGGGTCCAAACCTCAAGTGCATCACCTGGTCAGATGCTGGGCCCGAAAGGCTCCAGGTTGTGTGCTCCAGTTCTCCAACGAGGTCCTGGCAGCCTCCACGGCTCCTGCCACATCCTCCGTCTGTGCCTGGAGGCAACTGGCCAAGTTCTCTCCTGGGGAGATGAATGGGGGGAACCCAGTTGGCAGGTGGGGGGAACCCGTGTCAGAACTGGAGGGGGCTGACATTTCTGGAGCCCAGGAGCGCCCCAAGGCAGTAAAGTTGGTCCCCCTACCCCACACAGGTTCTCAGTTTTATCATCTGACAAATGTGGATAAATCTATATAGGTCTTTGCTCTGACTGCCTCCCACAGGCAAGGAAGGGATTTTAGGAGACAGTGACTTCAAAAATGTTCACAGTGGGCTCCCCTGGTGGCGCAGTGGTTGAGGGTCCGCCTGCCGATGCAGGGGACGCGGGTTCGTGCCCCGGTCTGGGAGGATCCCACATGCCACGGAGCGCCTGGGCCCGTGAGCCATGGCCGCTGAGCCTGTGCGTCCGGAGCCTGCACTCCGCAACGGGAGAGGCCACAGCAGTGAGAGGCCCGCGTACCGAGAAAAACAAAACAAAACAAAAAAAAACTGTTCACAGGGACCTGGAACCATAATTAGGAGGACTGTTATCAAGAGGAGCCAGAAATCTCAGCCTTCTTCTCCCACCAGCTGCTCCCTGCTCTCAGGGCCCTGAGCAGAGAGAATGGTATATTGTTGGTGGGTACACCTGGGGTCATAGACACCTCTTTCCCACGACTGGGGGACACCGCATACCTGTGATGGGATCCTGGCAAGGCACTGAACTCCTGTGTTCAGGCTTTAACCACCGTCCGTTAACATAGTGACCCAAGTGCCGGTCCTGGGTGTCCAGCCAGGCCTGGGGGAGGTGGAGAGAGTTCAAAGGGGTCTGAGAGGCAGCTGGAGGAGCTCTATCCCTACCCAGAGTCCTCTGGGAAGAGAATACCTGCCCCCTTTGCCCCATCAGTTATTTTCCCGTGTAGGAGGAAAATACACATAAACATTACATAACATGAAATTCACCATTTTAAAGTGTAAATTCAGGGCATTTTCTAACAATACAGTCACAACGTTGTGCAACCATCTCCACTATCTACTTTCAGAACATAGGGAATTCCCTGGCGGTCCAGTGGTTAGGACTCCACGCTTCCCCTGCTGGAGGCCCAGGTTCGATCCCTGGTCATGGAACCAAGATCCCACGTGGCGAGCAGCACGGCAAAAGAAAAAAATCCAGAATAGTTCCATCGCCCCAAAAGGAAACTCCATACCCATTAAGAGCTCACCCTCCCTTCTCCCCTGCCCCCAAGTCCTGGCAACAACTAATCTGCTCTCTGTCTCTATGGACTGGCCTATTCTAGACATTTCATACATAAATGGAATCCTACGATACGTGACTTTCTGTGTCTAGCTTCTGTCACTCAGCTTGGTGTTTTCGAGATTCATCCGCACTGTAGCATGGATCAGAATTTCATTACTCTTTATGGCTGTATGATATTCCATTGTCTGGAGAGACCACATTTTCTTTACCCATTCATCAGCTGATGGGCATTTTGGTTGTTACTGCCCTTTGGCTATTGTGAATAGTGTTGCTGTGAATGTTCACGTACAAGTCTTTCTTTGAATACGTCTTTACTTTTTTTGGGCATATATCTCAGAGTGGAGCTGCGGGTCATATAGCAATGCTCTGAGTAATTCATGGAGGAACCACTAAACTGTTTTCCACAGCAACTGCATCATTTTACATTCTCACCAGCAACATATGAGGGACGTCCTATTGACTTTTACATATGGAGAATGTGAACAAAGGATTAATAAAACTTGTTCTCCATGGAGAAATGACCTTGTTGAATAGAAATGACTTTCTATTTCCCTGGAAATCTGATACAATTCAGTTATATTTCTAGACAATATTGACCCCCGACTGGTCCACTGCACCTGGACTGGGAAAACTGGGAATATACCCTAAATATCCAGTGGGAAGCCAGAACTTTGGGGCTTCCTGGAGTGCTCTGCATTCTTGTGATGGGCATGTTCCTTGCCAGGACCCTTGCAATGCCCATGAGACTGTATCACGTGCTCTTTGGGAGGTGGGGCTTTTAAGCCAGGTGACTCCCATACCTTCCCACGTGAGATGGCGTTCCCTCCCACCTCAGCTGTCATCACTCGGGAAGGATGTGACACCCCCCCCCGCCCCCCCACTGAAGACACAGGCCTGATGCTGCCTTGCCAGGTGAAGTTTATTTGGCTGTGAAGTGCCTAACTGAGCCCAAGGTAGGGAGTCCCTGGAGCCTGGGGCCACATGGCCTGGGTTTGAATCGTGGCTCTGAAACTTCCTTGTTGTGCAGTTCTTAGCCTGGGTCTTAAAATACCCTGGTCTCGGCTAACCCATCTGGAAGATGGAGATAATCACAGTCTCTCCCTATTTCACATGACAGTGATGAGAATTAAATGGATCCATATGTGTCATAGGCTCAGAACAGCACTTACTTAAGACTTCCTATTCATTTTATTGCATTTCATTCTCCCTGTCTGTTTCCTGTTTCTTTCTCTCCCTGTCTTCCCTAAATCCTTTCTAAATCCAAGACATCCTTTCCACTTTTTCCTTCTGCACACTGGTTTTTGTTGTTGTTGTTTTTGGCCGTTGGCTTGCGGGATCTTAGTTCCCCGATCAGGGATTGAACCCGGGCCCCCTGCAGTGAAAGCGAGGAGTCCTAACCACTGGACCACCAGGGAATTCCCCGAACTGTTTTCTCTTAGCATCCCTGATGCCTTAGTCTCCTGATTTTTCTCTTAACCTACCAACTGGGCCTCCTCATTTTTCTTTAAAGTAAAAAAAAATTTTTTTTTTTTGGCTGTGCTGGGTCTTCACTGGGGCGTGTAGGCTTCTTCGCTGTGGGTTTCTCTCTAGTTGCGGCGCACGAGTGCAGTTGCCCCGTGGCATGTGGCATCCTAGTTCCCCGACCAGGGTTGAACTCGCGTCCCCTGCGTTGGCAGGTGGATTCTTAACCACTGGATCACCAGGGAAGCCCCCCAAATTTTTAAGTAAAGTAAAAATTCATAAGTTTCAAATTCATAGATGCCCCCCCGACGGAAAGACACATTTTTGAAACAGTCGGGCATATATGAACATGGGCTGGGCACTAGATAATACTAAAGAATGACTGTTAATGTTAAAACAGCCTGGTGGTTATGTTACAAAATGAGTCCTTACCTGTTAGAAATGAAGATTCAAATACTTATGGGAAAATAACATGACATCTGGGTTTTAAATCACTCCAGGAAAAAAAAGAGAAAACAAAGAGATACAACATTGGATGAAATGTTGATGATTGTTGACATTGAGTGATGACGGGTAAATGGGAGTTCATAATTTAAGTACTCTGTGTGACTTTGCAAAATTTCCCCCCCCAAAGAAAAATAGAACCCAGAAAGAATGTTCCACAGGGTCCTGGCAGGCCACCCTGGTGTGAGAAGAGGGCCCTGGTGGAGACTAGGAACTCACGACTTGTCTAAAAACACAGTTAGCTATTGGAGCCAGATAATCTTTGTCAGGGTATGTGAGCCAAAGGTTGCCAAACTTTGGAATTTTATTTTCAAGAGAAGCTGGAATCCCGGATGTTTACATGAAATTACTTGTCCACTAATTCACATTTTAAAAAATAAAGTTCAGGCCAAAGAAAACATGTTTGTTGGTTGAGTCTGGCCCACAGATTGTAAGACTGAGCTGGGGGGCGGGGTGGGGGGATGGGGGGCATGGGCTCTGGAATCCCAGGGCTCAGGTTCAAATCTCATTTTCACATTTTTTAAGATGTGTTGACTGTTGGCAAATTACTTACCTCTTTAAGCTTCTGTCTGCTATCACTAAAGTAATGACAATAATCCCCTCTCACAGCTGTTTTGGGGATTAAATGAGATCATGCTGAACACAGAGGCTGGCGCATAGAAAGCACCCAATAAACATAAGCTATTATCACATTATTGCTATTTCAGAATAGTCCATCTCTAACCAACCTCCAAGTATGGGAATTCTCTATACTCCATCCCAGATCCTCTTATCTGAGTCTACACTAGATAATCTCATCATTCCCACCATTCAATTATCTTCCTACTGTGAGGACGCTGTCTCTAGGCCTGAGGCTCAGGCACAAGTAGTATTTGACTCCTGCACATGGCCCAAGGCTTTCCCTCTCACCATCACCATGTGATAACCAAGCCCATAGTCTTTCCCAACCTTTCTGTCACCCTACTCCTCTTGGGTTCACCATGGGGTGGGGGGGAGGACAGAGACAGCCAAACCCAGACCCGAGGTATTGTCCTTGTCCTCTCAATACCCCAAACCCTGTTCCTCCTGCATCTCTGCCTCATCTCTTCTCCATCTCTACAGTCCGCACCAGGCTCTGGTCTCATCTTCTTCCACGTGGACCACTGTTCTAACCTCCTCTTTCCCTCCAGAGAAGCCCAAGCTTCTCACACCTAGGTGCTAGAGGGCCCTGTGAGATCAGGATGGCTCCATGGGGGAATTCTGAGGGGGCTGGGTAACTATACAAAATCCGAGGCACCGAAGTTATACATGGGAACCCCAAGATCGTTCTGGGGGACCCTGAGGGATTACGGGAGTCTTAGGGAAGTTCTGAAGTACACGGAGGGATCACGGGAGCCCCACGGGGTTATTCTGCGGGGTTGAAGGTAATTACAGGAAGTTCTGATGTATTCTGGGATTCCGAGGGTTCCCGAGATTATAGGAACCCCACAAGTATTGACGTGACCCTGAAGACTCACGGGGGCTCCGCGGAGGTCTCCGGACGACCAAGGGAGCCCCCCCCAGGAATTCCGAGGGACCCCGGGGGCCATAGGATATTCTGAGGAATCACGGGAAGTCTACGCCCACAGGAATTCTGAGTCCCAGGGGATCACAGGAAGCTCTGAGGCGGCCCTGAAGAATCACAGAAGCCCCTCGGGGGATTCTGCAGAATAGGAGAAGCACCACCTTGAGTTTTGGACCGTGGAACACGACAGCCACTAGGGCTCGCGAGAACAGACTAAAGGGCTAACAGGCAGCAACCGTAAAGGCTCAAGGGAACGTCCTCCGGGGTGGATCCTAAGGAGCGGCGGGAATCACGGGAGCTGAGAGGGGCGGAGCTGCTGAGCTGCCGCGGTGGATCACGGGAGTCCGCGCTCAAAACGGGGCCCGGCGGACTGGGAAGGGGGATGGGCAGCGCCGGCCGGGCAAGCCCTCACCAATGCGCATGCGTGGCTCTCCGGCACCGGTCCGTATTCCAGCGTGGTGAAGATCTCGCAGGCGCGGGATCCTGTGCGCGTCGCAGCCATCACGCTCCCAGGCCGCTTTCCACGGACTGCGGGACTCTCTCCCCAAGGGAACCTCGAGGTCTGAAGGGCGGCACCGCCCCCTCCAGGCCAAAGGGCGGGGCTACAGGAAATAGAGCGTAATCCCGCCTTAGGACCCGGTGACTCCGCTTATAGGTCTGCGCCGGGAAGTGTAGTTTGGAGCATGCGCATTCCTCAAAGCTGGGGGAGTGGGGAACGAAAATATGGATGCCTTCAAATAGGTACGAGGCCTCCAGATTTAGAAGAGTGGCCGTATTGGCGTCTTCCCACCACCCTGTTCATATTGGAGACCGAAAGTGCAGCTTTTAGCCCGAAATATCTTTACTCGAGAATCTAATCTACCTCTGGGGACGAGGTGATTGTTCAGAGATCAGAAGGGAGTCCTTTAGGATGGACACTGAAGTTAAGGTTTTAGAAGTGTGCCAGCTTTGCCCAGTAACCCGGCCAGATGTGGCTGTAGAGAAGGAGCGGAAGTGTGGCTTTAATCCACATCGGAAGTGTGGCGTTTAGTGGCCCTCTGGATTAGTTTTGATTGGTTGAGGTGAAGGGCGCGGCTTCAGATTTAGACTAGATTGTTCTGTGATTGGTACCGAATGCGGTTGCAGGAGAGATGAAGGAGCGTTGGGGTAGTCGGAAGTGTGGCCTACCCAAGTTCCTGGCTACGCAGAGACCAGAAGAGTGGCTCTCATTTAAACACTTGGCACATAGGGCTTAGAGGGCATCTAGAGACATTGGCTCCCAAGAGATTTGATGCAGTATCTGACCTGAGTGAAACTGTAGTCTCAGGCCAGATTCTTAGATTTGCGTACAGAATTGTGGGTGTCGGGAGTCGGTTGAGGGCCCGGGAGCAGGCCTCAGAGTTCGGATCCAACCGAAGGTTGTTGCTGAGGACGCCTAGGTCTCTTCCCCAGGGCCATGGCCGACTTGAAGCTGCTGGTACCGGAGCTAAACGAGGCAGAGACGATGAGCGCTGAGACGGCGCGTTTCGAGGAGCTGCTGCTGCAGGTGCGGACTGAACGGACTCCTGGGTCCCTGAGGATTTGGGGGGGGAGGGAGGGAGGGAGGGAGGGAGAGAGAGAGGGAGGGAGGGAGGGAGGGAGGGAGGGAGGGGGAGAGAGAGAGAG
Organism: Delphinapterus leucas; assembly: GCF_059928025.1. NCBI lineage: Eukaryota > Metazoa > Chordata > Mammalia > Artiodactyla > Monodontidae > Delphinapterus > Delphinapterus leucas. The sequence continues at coordinate 7,533,531 of NC_143148.1, forward strand.
AGAGAGAGAGAGAGAGTGTGCGCACTCAGAAACGGGACTACAGTTCCCAGAATGCACTGGCGGCGGGGGTGGTGGTGGAGCAACAGTGCCTACGGGAGTTGTAGTTCCTTAACTACTACTACTGCTAGCTGTTCGCTAGTCTCTGGAAGAAATGGGAGTGGGATCAGGGTTGTCCTTCGAGTTCCTCAAAGTAGGAAGGGGACATAGTATGTCGTATGCCCTGCCTAGCTCATATACATAAAAATTGCTCACTAAACATTTGAGGAACAAATGAGGGGGTTCTGACAGCACAAACGCCAAGCCTGGACGTTGTTTTCTTTCACACAGGCCTCCAAGGAGCTCCAGCAAGCCCAGACAAGCAGACCAGAATCTACACAAATACAACCTCAACCTGGTGAGAAAGACAGAAAGCCAAAGAGAGAGGGATAGCGTCCCAGAGAGAGGTGGTCACAGACTGGGGGCAGGGGACATAGGGAAAAAAGAGAGGAAGGAGACACAGTAGTGGTGTGTAGAGGTCTTGGGTGATGGGAGTGAACGGAAACCCAGAGAGAGCAAGGAAGGGACTGAGATCCAAAGAGAGGAGGGGTAAGGGGGAGGGATAAATTGGAAGATTAGGATTGACATATACACACTAATATATATAAAATAGATAACTAATAAGGACCTACTGTATAGCACAGGGAACTCTACTCAATACTCTAATGACCTATATGGGAAAATAATCTAAAAAAGAGTTATATATATGTATAACTGACTCACTTTGCTGTTCAGCAGAAAGTAACAACATTGTAAATCAACTATACTACAATAAAAATTTAAAAAGAAAAGAGAGATGTGGGGTGACTAGGTGGACAGGACTCAAAGACAGAGAGTCAGAAATCCCAGGGGCAGGAAGGGGAACAGACCCAGAAAGTGGAGGACTAATACTCTAGGAGGGGGACAGATCAAAAGAAGGATGGACACTGAGACCCATGCAGAGACAGATGGTCAAGGACAAACCCATTCCCATCAGGTTTCTGCATAAAGACCAACTCATCTGAAGGGAAGGTTTTCATCAACATTTGTCACTCTCCCTCCATCCCTCCTCCCGCTGACTTGACCGAGGATGAGCTGCTTCAAATGCTGGAGGAGGACCAAGCCGGGTTTCGCATCCCCATGAGTCTGGGAGAGCCGCATGCCGAACTGGATGCAAGTCAGTGCCTTGAGAGGACCCAGGAATCTAGCCCCCTCGGTCCTTTCTTCCCTAGAATCCAGGGCCCAGGACCCTCCTCCCTCGGGACCTAGAAACCTGGCACCCCTGTACTGATCCTTTTCCCCATGGCATATCCCTAGCCTCCTGGGCATCCAGAACTCTCACTGGACAGTCCTGGTCCTGCTCACCTGGCCAGGCTGGCACTTCTCCCTGCCCCACCCCAGGGCAAGGGAGGGCTGGTCAGGTGCTCATTAGCTGATCTCCTGGCTGTAGTCCTCGGCCAGCCCTAACTCATCCCTGTTTTCTCCTCCACCCTCTCCTCTGTCTCTGTGTCTCTGCCTTGTCTCACCTCTGTCTCTGTGGAGTTTCTGTCTCTATCTCCTTGTTTTTTCAATTCACATATGTCCCCTGAAGCCTCCTGGGATGAAGCTTTGGCCAGTGCCCTGGGGAGTAGGGACTTATCAAAACCCAGAACCTGCCCTTGAGAAACTCTCAGTCATGGGTGAGGATGAAGGAGGCAGATGTGATTTCAATGTGGTGTGACTCTGTGCTGTGCTCGGGGTGGGGTGGGGGCCTCTTCACTCCCACTTAGGGATCAGGGAAGGCTTCCTGGAGCAGGAGACGTCGGATATAAGATTTAAAGGAACCAGAGCAGTTCATCAGGCCAAGACAGAAAAGAGGGTTCTAGGCAGAGAGGACAGAGGGGTCCAGAGGCCGGAGAGAAATGATTGAATTGAATTGATCAGTAATCAAGAGTGACTGGAAGAAATTTAAAGGGATGAGGTTGCTGGAGAAGTGACCTCTCTCCAGGTGGGAGGGGCAGACCACACAGGGCCTCCAGTGCCAGGCTGAAGGACTCAGTCCTCCCCCTGCGGGTGCTGGGGAGCCTTGGGAGGACTATGAACTGGGGAGGGTCAGGGTCAGCTCTGGGACATGGTGGGGAAGGACCAGAGGGGAAGAGACTGGAGGTGGGAGACGAGGCTGGTATGAATCCAGACTGGCAGGCGCGTGTCTTGACTTCCTAATGTCTCTGGGTCTGTGGCTGCTATTCTTGATTGTGTTTTCCTTGGCTGTGCCTGGGCCGTGGGGTTCCCACCGAGGGCTGGGGTCTCACCCCCTTTCTCTCCCGGCAGAAGGCCAGGGTTGTACCGCCTACGACGTAGCTGTCAACAGCGACTTCTACCGGAGGATGCAGGTTGGGGGCGGGGCTGCAGGGGAGGCCTGGGCCGGGGCCTCTCCCTCCATCACCCAGCCCTCCCACATCTCTTCTCCCTCTTTCACTCCTAGAACAGCGATTTCTTGCAGGAGCTCGTGATCACCATTGCCAGGGAGGGCCTTGAGGACAAATACAGCCTGCCACTAAATCCAGGTGAGGGGCGGGGCCTGGGCCACAGGGAGGAGCCAAACCTGGAGGAGCTTGCGGCCCCTGGGAGAAGTGGGACTAGTGTGGGCAGGGATTATATTAGCCCCTGGGCTGTGGAGTCCAGGGAGAGGGATGTGTGAGTCTTGGGAAGGGGGAGAGAGAGGAGGCAGGGGTCTTGGAGAGCCTCGAGGGGCGGGGCTAAGGCAGGCACACCTCCTAAAGTCAAGCTTGGGGGTGTGGTCAGATCCCTGGTATCCTCGGCAGAGGGCAGAGCCTCTCCCATGAGGCTCTCGCAGTGCAAGACCCCCTTCTTCCTCTAGGGGAGGGAGCAAAGGACACCCTGAGCCATGTGACCTTTGATCCTGTGCTCCTTCCCCTCAGAGTGGCGTATATTGAAGAACAGACCTTTCCTGGGCTCTATCTCCCAGCAGAATATCCGCTCCCAGCAGCGTCCTCGGATCCAGGAGCTGGGGAACCTGTACATGCCCGACTCCCCAAGACCTGAGAAAGGGTGGGCATTCAGTGGGCTCCCTATCTCCTGTCTCCCCGACATTCTTTGGAATCTCTCCCGCCATCCTGTAGGTGTTGGTGTCCTGGGGCTCTGGGAACCCAGAGGGAGGAGAAGCAGAACTCCCTCTGGGAAGGTGTCCTGAGGCTGCAGGGCTGGGAGGGAGAAAGAGAGGGAGCGGCCCTGGTAAAGACCTGGCGGCTTTCTGAGTTCTGGGTCTGGTTCCTCCCCAGCCCTGAGAAGCCTCACCTGAACCTCTGGCTGGAGGCCCCTGACCTCCTCTTGGCCGAAATTGACCTCCCCAAACTGGTGAGTGCACCCTCCACCAGAGTAGGAGAATGAGGTCTGGAAGGGTCGGGGTCTTGGAGGGGGAGTGATGTGGGCTTGTTGTCAGACCTGTGTGAGCCTGGCCAGTGCTGCGCTCGGAGCAGGTTGCCTCCTCCGTCCCATGGGGGTCTCAGGCCCACTTCCGGTGCTGTCCTGAGGATGCCCAGTGCATCGTAAGTGCTCAGTCATAAACCTGTAATTACTGTGTCCCACCTTTTTCTTGGGAGGTGAGACTCTTTAAATATGGTATCCCGACACGCGAGAGTTCTCTCACTGGTCTGTGTCCTTATCGTCCTGTTGCTGGGGAGGGAAGGGTGGGCTGATTCCACTGCATCCCCAGGAAGGCGCTCTGGGACTGTCGCTGGAGGTCGGGGAGAATCGCCTGGTGATGGGGGGCCCCCAGCAGCTGTACCATCTGGATGCCTACATCCCCCTGCGAATCAGCTGTGATGAGAGCAAGGCAGCCTTCCATCAGAAGAGAAAGGTACCTGGGGGGCTGGGAGTTGTGGGGAACCAGGGACACTTGGGGACCTGGACCCCTGGGTCTGAGGGGGGAGGAGCTGGGGACCTGGACCCCTGGGTTTAAGGGAGGAGGGACTGGGGGCCTGGACTCTGGGTCTGAGGGGGGAGGGGCTGGGGGGTCTGGATCCTGGGTCTGAGGGAGGAGGGGGCTGGGGGCTGGATCCCCAGGTCCTGAACCTCTTTCCCCTTCCTCTCTCTCCTCAGCAATTGATGGTGGCGATGCCCCTTCTGTCCATGCCTTCTTGACTGGGTGTCTCCCTGTGCTTCTACATGGAGGGAAGAGGATGGTGGCTTCCCTAAAATTGAAATAAAAGATTTTTGCCTTTGTTCTTTGTCTGGCTAGGAGTAAATGGGGAGTGGGAGGGAAGAGGGACATTGGACTGGAATCCCATGGAGGTTTCTCCGCCAGCTCAGGCCTCGTCCTCTCCCCCGATCCTCTCCCTGGCCTCCTGGCCTCTAGTCTCTCCCCTTGTTTCTCTCAAGGCCCCAGAGCTGCCCTTGCCCCTCTCCTGTTCACAGCCCCTCTTTGGCTCCCCAGCGCCCCTAGGAGAAAGTCCAAGCCTCTCAGCTAGCACTCAACGTTCTGTGCTGTCTGGTTGCCTACATGTTCCCTTTTTTTTTTTTCCCCCCACTGCAGGGCACATGGGATCTTAGCTCCCGACCAGGGATCAAACCCATGTCCCCTGCAGTGGAAGTGTGGAGTACTAACCACTGGACCACCAGGGAAGTCCCCCTTCATGTTCCCTTGTGGTCTCTTCCTCCCAGTCACTCAGGCTAGTCATACTGAGCAGTGTCCTGACCGCACCAGTTTTTTATACCTTTTCTTAGTTTCTGCTGTTCCCCTATTTAGTATCCTCTTCTCCAGTACACCTACCCAGGTCTACTCCAGTACCTCTGGTTGTTTGCCCTCACAGGGCACATCTCCTTACTCTACACCCATGCCCTGCCCCGACCCTCCCAGTCATCCCTTTTAGTGAGCTTTTCCTGGGAAGCTTTTCAAACTTCAGGCTTTCTTTGATCTTCCCTGGCTGAGTTAGAATCCTCCTCTGGTGGTCCCCAATACCCAGTGATACTGTCATTAGAGCTATGTCCCCTATGGTGTGACAATGCCTGACACCTAGTAGGAACTCAATAAATATTTGTTGAGTTCATGAATGATTGCCAACACACCTTCCATAGTGAATCCTAGGAGGATAGGTAAATGCAGGAGCCTCAGGGGTAGATGTTGGAAGAACAGCGAGGAGGCCACTGTGGCTGGAACTGAGTGAATTGGGTGGGGAAAGAGGGATTAGATGGTGAGAAGGTGAAAAGGTTTGGGGATGACATTGAGTAGGGTCCCTTGGGCCTCGGAAATAGCGAACTTGGGCGCCGTGTCCACCAGAGGGCGCAACGCAACTTCAGCCCGTTGTCTCAGAGAACTACAACTCCCAGCGGCCCTCGGAGTAAGCGGCCCTTCAGAAGCAAATGGTGAAGTCCAGCGGCCGCTGGGACTTGTAGTTTGCACGGGAACCCTCCGTGGGAGGAAGAACTCATTCCCGGGTCCCGAAAGTGTAGGGCTGGGTCCTCTCTGCCTTCCTCGGTCTCCATGGTGATGGTTCCGGCGAAGGCCCGGGATTTGGCAGCTGCTGGGCCCCCTTCCCACTCCTTCCTCCTCACCATCTGCTCCACCTTCACACCTGGCCCGGAGCCGCGACCGCCGCCTCCGCACCCAGACCGGGGACTCTGTCACCACAGGGTGGCGCGTGTGGACGAATCCGCGGGCTACTCCTCCCTCAGACTCTGGACTCCGAGCCCCAGGCTCCCTCCGCCCTCTGACCCAGGAGTCCCAGACTCCAGCCTCTCCTCCCTGGCAATCCGGGGTTTTCTCAAACATAGGCAAAATTGTGACACTCAGAGGCCCAGCGAGACAAAGCTAGAGGCTGCGGCGGGCAGCGGCTGCCGGGCCACCCCTTCCGTGGCGCCCGCCCGCTGCGCCGGCTGCTCCCTCCCACTCCCTCGCGGACCTGTGTCACATCATGAAAATTTAATCCCAAATGTATTTTTGGCCAGACCCAGGGAGGCAGTGAGGAAAGGAGCACCCTCCTGGGGCCTGGATCTGGCGTCGGAGAGAGGGGCTGGCGGCGAAAGCAGCGGGACAGAACCTGCCAGCGGGCTGGAGACAGGTTGAGGTTCAACCCCAGAGGGGCGGGGCTGGAATTCAGGGGTGGAGTAAGAAATCAGGGGGCGGGGACAGATCCCGGGCGGGGCGGGGACAGATCCCAAAGGGTGGGGCAGAACTCAGGTGCGGGGAGAGGACTCAGTAGCTGGGGACAGAACTCACGGACGTATTCCTGGTGCCGATTCCAGGGGGTGTGGGCAAAAATCAAAGCAGGGACAGATCCCAGGGGAGGGGTCAGAACTCAGGGGTAACGAAATATCAGAGGGGACACCATTCAAGGGGTGGGGACAGAACTCAGGGTGGGGAGAGAACTCAAAGGGCGGAGATAGATCCGAGGCTAGGGAGGGAATAATGACCAGCAACTGGGGGTGGGGGGAGTATAACTATAAGGGATGAACTCAGATGGGAAGGAAATCGGAAATGAAGGAATTGGAAGGGGGGATGCGCCTAGAGGGGAAATAGAACTGGAGGGACATGAAATTCAAAAGGGGAAAATGGAAACAGGTGGATGGGAGTCAAGGGCGAAGAAACTGGATGGGGAAGAACTAGAAGGGACAATGGGTGTATCGAAATGGGGCTTGGAATCTAGGGAGGGGGAAGGAATTCCCTGAATGAGAAAAGAACCCTCTGAATGAGAAAGTTGTAATTGAGGATATGGCAGCCTGGGGATGGAGGGCGCTGGGCAGGATGTGGAGCTGAAGGGCACAGAAATTCGGAGGGATAGGGCTGGGAGGATGAAACGCAAAGGAAATTCAGAGGAAGATGAAACTGTAGGAGATGAAGATGCGGGGACGAAATTAGGGGGAATGAATTGGGGGGAGCAAATCTCAGATGGGGAGGAGAGAAAATCTTGGGTAGAAGGAGCTGGTGGGGGATGGATGAGAGGGGAGTAACTCCGGGAAGGAACAGAACTGGGGGCGATGCAACCCAGACAAGTGAGTTCAGAACCCAGAGGCGTGGTCTTGGAGTGGAAGGGCGGGGCAAGAACCGGCATCCGGAGCTGCGAAAGGTGGGCGGGATTAGAATACAAGGGGCCGGGTCTAGCATGGATGGGCGGGGCCTCTCCTTGCCCCACCCCACCCCCGACGCTGAGTCCAGTGACAGCCCCCAGACAGCCCGCACTCGCAGCCTCTTTCCCCCCGAGCGGAGCTGCGGGGCCGGCCGGGCCGGGGCGGACCCCGGGTACCCGGACGCGGCCGCCCGGGCCCGCGGGCGGGGGGATCGGCGGGGGGGGGAGGGACCAGCAGCAGGGGCAGCCACCATGGAGTTCCGCCAGGAGGAGTTTCGGAAGCTGGCGGGTCGTGCCCTCGGGAGGCTGCACCGGTGAGCACGGTGGGGGTCCTGGGCGGGGAAGAGCGCTAGGGTCCGAGGAGGACGCTCATTCCCACCTGGGCGCAGTCGGACAGCTAGACAGACGATACCCATGGGTGGGGGGGCACCCATCTGTCCAGTTTTCTCCCTCAGTCTCCGACGGCGCCGCTCTCCCTAGTCTTGTCTCATCCATCATTCTTCTGCGCCCCACCCCATCCCAGGCTCTGCTCTTTTCTCTGGGATTATATATCCCCCTCGCTTGGGTCTCTGACTCCCTCCCCCGCTTCTGGGTCTCCGTTCACCTATCTTCTCTCTGGCTCCTCTCTTGAGATCTCTGTTCCTTCTCTCTAGGTCTCTGTTTCCTTTTATCTCTGAGTCTGTCCCGCTGTCTGGCCATTGCTCTCACTAGTTCTCTACAAACCCTCTGTCTAGGTCTTTGTCGCTCTCTCTCTGAATCTCTGTCCCCCAACTCCCTGCCCTAGGGTCTCTGACCCTCTCCTTTGGGTCTCTGACCCTCTCTGGGTTTTTATTTCTCCACCCTGGGTCTCTCCATCTCTGTGTTTGTCAGTTTCCATCTCTCAGAGAGTTTAATCTGAAGCTAAATCGGATTGGGGCCCATTGGTCCTTGTCCTTGAGGAGAGTTAAGCTGGGAGGAAGAAGCCAGGGTATCCTGGGTCTCTAGTGGAGAAGGGAGTTGCCGGCCAAAAATTAGGCTCCTGGGGTAAGACAGACTTCCCAAAGGGTACAGGCTAGAGCTCAGAGAGACCTCCTTCCAGCCAAGGAGATGACCCCAGTGACCTGGGTGTCCCCAGAGCAGTCTGGACACTTCTCCCGAGTCCCTCACCCCCAACCCCAGCCCTGGCTCCAAGTCAGAGAAATTACTCAGCTGCGGAGAAGCCTAAAAATATCTGGCCACAGTGAGGGGAGGAGATGCCCTCATCAGTACCATGCCCCTGCCGCCATTCCCTCAGACCCTTGGGTCCCCTTGGCCCACAGCTCTGATCCCATCTTTGATTGACCAGCTCACTAGACCATGCGAGTCCTTCTCTAAGTCTAACACTAGTCCTGCTTGCTGCAGATCACCTCCTAGCTCCAAAGTTACCCCACCCTCCAGTAACGTGAGAGATGGGAAAAAAGCTGGACAGAAGGGAGGGGGCAGGAGGATGACAGTGATGGGAGAGGGGTGGGGAGATGAGATAACCTCACTCCTTCTTTTCCTAATCTTCCAGCCCCTCCCCACCCTTTTTCTCACCTCCTTTCACGAGTTTCTCAAAATACATCAGTGTGAAGTCAGGAGAGGGAGAGAGACGTGCTGGTGGAGGGGCTGGGAAGGGGGACGGCAGTGGGAGGGATGTGTTTCTCAGGCGCTCTCCCTCAGTCTCCGTTTCTCAGCTTCTCTGTGTTTGGGTTTCTCTCCATCTGTCTCTGCCTTACCGTCACCTCTCTGAGCTGCCTTCTGAGCCCCTACAGACCCCAGAGTTCAGGGCTCCCACCAGGACAGTCACCAAGGAGTTTGAGCCCAGAAGAGCATCTGAATCCTGGGGTTCACTTTGATGGTTGGCGAGAGGGGGGGAATGCCCTGTATTGGACATAACACCCTGATTCCTTTTAATCCTCTAGACAAAGATGGTAAAGCTGAGGCACACTTGGAAAAGGGGGGGAAAACAATGGCTGAGTAAATATGGCATCATTCGAACCCAGGTCAGTCTCCCTACCAAGTCTGGGATGGAGGCTGCAGACTTCCTCGAGATGAGTGATGCTGGAGTGGGTGGAAAACTCCCTCAGACCAGGAAACACACGGTAACCCAGGTGACTTGGGACAAGGACAAGGGGGGGGGAAGGGGAATACAGGAGAGACAGGAGCCAAAATACCTCCTTTCTGAGAGCCAGGCCTTGAGAGGGGTGATGCTGAGGGCCAGGAAGTGATCAGACCCCATTGCTACTCTTGTGTGTGACCTTGGACATGGTACTTCCGCTTCCTGAGCCTCAGTTTCCTCAGTTGTACAATAGGAAGATAAGGGAGAACCAAAGGGATATAAGAGGACAGAGACCTGGGAGGGGAGAGAGGGGAGTGGACTGAGAATCTGCAAAAGCAGAGGCAGAGACCCAGAGAGGGAGGTTGAGACACCGTTTTCATTTTGGTTACCTGCCTCCTAAGTGCTGCTTTTCCTCACCACCAAGTCCCTAGACCTGAGTTCCAGGCATCCAGAGAGGGAAAGAGACCCCATCCAGCATCTCCCCTCTCTGTTCTTGTCCTCTGTGAAGCATTGGGGCCACCTTCATCTCTACATCCCTGGTTCTCTTCTTCTGAAATGATAATATCACCTTGAAGTTCCCTCTTTGTAACCTCACATTCTACTCCTGCCCCCATTTTATAGGTATGGAATACTGAGACTGCCTCCTTCGGTTTAGAAAGCCTTGATCTAAGATCTATGTCCTAGTATTAGCAATGAATATCACATTTCAGGGGCTGCAATCATATCTTGAGTTTCAGAGTCAAATAGCATGTGAGAGCAACCTGGGTCCAATTCTAATCTCATTGGCTGGCCTGTTCTGATGGGGGGGGGCAGTCCCTACCACCCTGTGCTATTCGTTCTGGGGACTTCCATTCCCCTCTCTCTAGCTCTCTGCTCAGGGTCTCATTCCGCATCCCCCCAGGTTCTGTCAGCTCCCCCGTCGTTTTCTCCACCCACCCTCTGTTTCTTAACCCCCTCCTCCACTTCCTTAAGTTCTAGGATGGGGAGGGCTGCTGTTCTCATCTCTTCCACCCGCCTCCTCCCAGACCGTCTGGCTGTTCTCTCCTCCCCCGTCCCAGTCTCCCTCGCCTCCATCTGTTCTAGCCCTTTCCTGGGATCCAGCCCGATCCCCTGGCTGCCTACCCGCCTCGGAGAGGGGCCGCACCTCACAAGTCATATCCCTAGTCTGTCTCTTCTCACGCTCCTATAGTCTCTCCATCTTTCTCTCAGCGTTCTGGGTCTCTGCCTCTATGTTCTCTCTCCTGGGTTTCTGTCCCTACCTGACTTTGGGTCCCTCTCTGGGTTTCTGTCCCTTTCCTTCTCAGGGTCTTTGTTCTGTCCCCCACCTTCTCTCAGGGTCTCTGCCCCTGTCTTATTCTCTTCTTGACTGGATGTCTGTCTCTCTCTGTCTGGATATCTGTCCCCTTCTCTCTGGGTCTCTCTCCTTCCTCTGTGTCTCTGACCCTCTTTCTCTCAGCCTCTGCGCTCCCCACCCTGTCTCTGTAGCCCTCCCTTTGATTCTTTCCACACCTGTCTCAGGGCACCTCTTTCTCCCTGCAGCCTCTCTCTGGATTTGAGGTGGCCCTCCAAGTACCCTATACATCATCACAGACTCAATCCTGGATGCAGAACGGGCGGGGGCGAGAGCCTCGCTGGGGACTGAGCCAATCCCCCTACCAGGGCCATCTGTCCCTTGCCAGGACACCTCCCACCACTCCTCCTCCCTACCCCCTAGGCTGACAGCCTGAACTCAAGGTTCTCCAGGGATATCCAGCTGGGCTGCTGGATTCCAGTGCCCTGGACATCTCTGCACCCCCAGTCCCTGGGAATGGGCTTCCAGTGGCTGAATGGAGTCAGCTGGATGTCAGGCCCACAACTGGTGCCTGGAAGCAGGGAAGGGCGTGCCGCAGGGGAGGAGGGGGGACCGTATATATAGCAGACGTGGCTGAGAAGCATCTGTTCTTTTGACACCTTTGCTGAAGCATCTCCTTAGCGCCTTTTGCTTCCTCAAATAGGCTCATATCTGGAAGAGGGGGCTGGAGAGTGTCTCTGGACCTTGGCGGGGAGGGCTGGGGTCACAGGGTTTTGGATCGCAAAGGGTAGCCTGGGTCTAAAACAACTGAGTCAAGAGGTGACATGGCTGGGGGAGAAAGGAACGGAGGAGTTCCCCACTCGAGTCTTAGGGAGGAAGGGCCTGAGGGTGCGAATTCCTCATCTGAGGGAAATTGAGACCGAGGTCCAGATTCCTGGATCCAGAGGGGGAGAAGGGAGTCAGGGGCTGGACTTCTGGGGAAAGAGGGAGTGCAGGCTTAGAATCCCGGGTCTTGAAAAGCAGATTTTGCCCTGGACTGTTGTGTCATGGGAGGAGGGGGCTGGGGACTGGACGTCCGTGTCTGACCCTTGCTGCCTCTCAGTCTTCTGGAGAAGCGGCAGGAAGGTGCAGAGACGCTGGAGCTGAGTGCTGATGGGCGCCCGGTGACGACGCAGACCCGGGACCCGCCGGTCGTGGATTGCACCTGCTTTGGTCTCCCTCGCCGCTACATTATCGCCATCATGAGCGGCCTGGGCTTCTGCATCAGCTTCGGCATCCGCTGCAACCTGGGCGTGGCCATTGTCTCCATGGTCAACAACAGCACGACCCACCGCGGGGGCCACGTGGTGGTGCAGGTAGCTCAGGGCGGGCGCTACCTCAGGCTGCTGACCACACTGCCCACGCCCTCTGATGACGTCACACCCGCCCACGCCACGCCCCTTCCACACCACAGCCTGAGTAGCCCCGCCCATTTGTGCTGCCCCCTCAGCTCCATCTCATCTCGGGGCTCTTCCCTTCCTAAGCCCCGCCCCTATCTAAATGAACCTCCGCCCCTATTTGTTTCAGGTCTCTGATTTCAAAATGCAGACTGCCCGTCATTAGGTTCCCTATGTGTTGCCCCTGCTCCATTTTGGCCCTCCTAGCAACTTACTACACCTGCGTCCCACAACTGTTCCAGTGTTGCATCTTAATCCCAGGCGCAACTCAGGCTCCTCCGTGAATTTTGATTCTGGATTTTCTGAAGTTCCACCGTTGCTTAAATCCCTCCCCTATCTGCTCTGGTCGTTACCTAAAGCCCCGCCTCATTTCAGACTTTCTCCCTATTTTAATTTCGGTATAGGCCATGACCCTGCCTCAGAAAAAAATTCCTGATTTGGGCTGTGGCCTATCCACCCCTTGTTCCCTTCCAATCAGGCCCGACCCTTTGGCTACTTCTTGTCCCTGCCTAGACCCCATCCTGGTCAATCAGCAAACGGTTTGTACATTGGTTAAAAGTGGAGAAAGAATCCCCACCCCCATATATGGGCCCCTAGACATTCAGAGAAGGGACCCTGAGACAGGGAAACAGGCAGAGCTAGGCTTCTAGGCAGCAACAGGCCCCACTGCTAAGGTAGTGCGGTCCCAGCAACATGGAGGAGCAGAGTTGGGGTAGGTGGCACGAGATCTGATTGGCAGGTGTTTTGAAGGCGAGAGGGGATCCTTGTTGCTGATTGGATGAGGGACTGTCTGTGGGTGCTGATTGGTGGAGGAGCAGAACCTGGGGCAGAGATGCTGGTTTGATGTGACTTTTGGCCCACAGCAAGCTCAGTTCACCTGGGATCCAGAGACTGTTGGCCTCATACACGGCTCCTTTTTCTGGGGCTACATTGTCACCCAGATTCCTGGAGGATTTATTTGCCAAAAATTCGCAGCCAACAGGTATGGGGTGGGGTAGCAAAGTGGGCGGCAGTGTGGGTGGAGTTAGAGGGTTTGGCCTTGCATTTGGGGTCTGACTCCGGGAAAATGGGAGGAGCCTGGGTTCTGGACCGGGGTCCTAGAGAAAGGCGGGGCTTGTGATTGTGGAAGGTGGGGGTCACAGAGAAGGTGGGGCCTGGGGCTCGGGGGACGCAGGGCCTCGCCTGCTGTGGGAGGAAAGGGCAGAATCCTAGGTATGGCGGGATAGCTGGACTCTTTTCTCGGACCACGAACTCTTCCTATCAGGGTTTTTGGCTTTGCTATTGTGGCTACCTCCACTCTAAACATGTTGATCCCCTCGGCTGCCCGTGTCCACTATGGCTGTGTCATCTTCGTGAGGATCCTGCAGGGGTTGGTAGAGGTAAAGCTCCGCCCCCTATGACCCCCACCGCCGTTCTAGCTCCGCCTCTTCTCGTTGACTTTGGCTTTCTCCTCCCTAGGGGGTCACGTACCCTGCCTGCCACGGGATCTGGAGCAAATGGGCCCCGCCCTTAGAGCGGAGTCGCCTGGCAACAACAGCCTTTTGCGGTGAGAGGAAGGGGCTGGGATCCAGCCTTGTGAGTCTGAGGATGTAGGGGGCTGGAGTATGGACTCTTAGGTCTGAGGAAGGAGGGGATTGAGGGCTTGGACTCCAGGGTCTGAGAGAGGAGGGGGCTGGTGACCCAGACTGAAGTATCTGAGGGAGGAGGGGCTGTGGCCTGTGCATCTGTGTCCCAGAAAGGTGGGGGCTGGGAATCCGCTCTATTGCATTTGAGGGAGAATGGGACTCTTCTCCATCCTGTATCATCCCCCATAGGTTCCTATGCTGGGGCAGTGGTCGCGATGCCTCTCGCCGGGGTCCTGGTGCAGTACTCAGGATGGAGCTCTGTGTTCTACGTCTACGGTGAGGGGCCCGGACGCCTGGGTCCGGGTGGCGCTGGGGCAGAGAGAGGCCGGTCGTCACCTCGCTTCCATCCCCCTCCTGACCCCCCCCCCCCAGGCAGCTTCGGGATATTCTGGTACCTGTTCTGGCTGCTTGTCTCCTACGAGTCTCCGGCGCTGCACCCTAGCATTTCCGAGGAGGAGCGCAAGTACATCGAGGACGCCATCGGCGAGAGCGCCAAACTCATGAACCCCGTCACGGTCCGGGCCCAAACCTGCGGGGCGGGGGCGTGGTGGGGAGAGGAGAGATATCGAGGCGGGGACGCAGGAAAAAAATGGGCTTTGAACCCGCACTGCATGTAGATCTTGGTGGGCTTCCATAGACATTTAGAGGAGACTTGATGGGAACGCAAGGTGGATGGAGCTAGAACCTAGGAGGCGGGGTTAAAGCCCGGAGAGAACGGCAATAGCCGGTGCTGAGAGCAGGGCGAGGTGGCCAGGTGGGCGGAACCACTGATGGGCGTGGTTAAACCTGCCGAGGCGGATTAGAATGTGAGGTTTTGCTTAGACCTTGGGGTGGGTGAGGCTAGAATTAGGGGGCGTAATTGGATGGAAAGAGACTCTTGGGTCCACATTTATGAGTCTCTGAAGGTCATCGTGGTCTCCGGACACCTGCCAACCTGAGGGCCACTGTAGAGTCGGGACCCCTGCATCGCTGAAGTGTTACTGTGAGGCTAGGACGCCAACGTTCCCATGGGGACGTGGTCAGGCTGGCGACCCTGCGTCCTTGGAGGTTTTAGTGAGATCGAGAAACCTGGGTCTCTGCGGGACTATAGTGGGAGCCCTATAGGGACACGGAGAGCGCCCAGCCCTGCTCTCCGTCTTAGCCGTCCCTCCTCTCGCCCACCACAGAAGTTTAACACACCCTGGCGGCGCTTCTTCACGTCCATGCCAGTTTACGCCATTATCGTGGCCAACTTCTGCCGCAGTTGGACGTTCTACTTGCTTCTTATCTCCCAGCCCGCCTACTTCGAAGAAGTGTTCGGCTTTGAGATCAGCAAGGTTGGGCCCAGAAAGGAGGGTGCTGAGGGAGCGGCGGGGGTTGAGGGGGGAAGGAGAGGGACCTGGATCCCAAAGGGTTGGAACGAGGCACAGGGAGGAGCCAGTGGTACCTGAGCCGTGGAGACCCCGGGCCCGTGGCCCCTGAGCCCCCTCCCTGTACGCCCGCTGGCGCAGGTGGGCCTGGTGTCAGCGCTGCCTCACCTGGTCATGACTATCATCGTGCCCATTGGAGGCCAGATCGCTGACTTCCTCAGGAGCCGCCGTATCATGTCCACCACCAACGTGCGCAAGTTGATGAACTGTGGGGGTGAGTGGGGCGGGGCCTGGATCTGGTCTGGGACAGCCTGGGAGGGGCAGAGCGCCGTGGGGCAGATCTAGGGGGCTGGACTCTGGGGAAGGGGCAGAGGTCAGAGGGCGTTCACAGGGGCGCGTCCAAAAAGGCTGAGCCAGAGTGAGACCAGACTTGGCTGGAACAGAATGGCAGGTGGCAGCCTCAGGGGCCGAGGGGTAGAAGGGCAAGGCAGGTATGGCCGTCCAGGTGGAGCAAAGGCGAGACCACGTTGGGTCTGGAAGGACGGGGTCTATACGAGGCTGGCCAGAGTAGGATGGGAACTGGGTGATGGAGAGGGGGGACCTGGAGAGACAAAGGTCAGTGTAATGAATAGGGACAGAGAGGGAAGGTGCGAAGGTGCCTGGGTGGGGCCTGGACCCTGAGTCTTCAGGGCGTGGCCTAGTCAGTGGGTGGGGCCACGGAGGGCCAGGTCGGGGCGGCGAGCCTGTGCGCGTGGTCAAGGGCCAGGCATTGGGGAGGTGAGGGCTTGGTTAGGGCGGGCGCGGACAGAATGGGGAACAAAGCCAGGGACAGGCGTGGAAGTGCCCAGGCTGGGGCGAACAGGGGTCGGCTGCGGCGGGAACGGGTCTGGAGAGGCGTGGGGCGGCCTGCGCTCAGATAAGCGGCTCTCTGTAGGCTTTGGCATGGAAGCCACGCTGCTGCTGGTGGTCGGCTACTCGCACTCCAAGGGCGTGGCCATCTCCTTCTTGGTCCTCGCAGTGGGCTTCAGCGGCTTCGCCATCTCTGGTGAGAACCGCCGATCCGCCCCTTGGGGGAACTCTGGTCACCTCTGTGGGGAACTTCCTGGCTCAGGAAGGGGACTTCCCAGCCTCGCAAAAGGTTGACTCGAAAGAGCAAAACGGCGGGGAGAGGGGAGGTAGGGGTGGGGGAGGAGTCACTCGAGCGAGAATCGGCTGTGACGTCTCCTGGCTTGCCTCGCCAGGGTTCAACGTGAACCACCTGGACATCGCCCCGCGCTATGCCAGCATCCTCATGGGCATCTCCAACGGCGTGGGCACGTTGTCCGGCATGGTGTGCCCCATCATCGTGGGTGCCATGACTAAGCACAAGGTCCGTGCACGGGCCCTGACCCACTTGCCCTCCAAATTTGTGTATATTACCTTCCTGACGTGTATCACCCTCCCTGGGCTCCATCCCTGCCCTCTCTGGGTCTCTTTCAGCCTCTTTCTGGATCTCGGTCTCCCTTTCTCTGGGCCTCCCTCCCCCCACCCCGCCCCACTCAAGTTCTCTCTCCATCTCCTGTTTCTCTGTCCTCTGACTTCACCTCACCATTGTCCCCTCCCCAGACTCGGGAGGAGTGGCAGTATGTGTTCCTCATTGCCTCCCTGGTGCACTATGGAGGAGTTATCTTCTACGGGGTCTTCGCTTCCGGAGAGAAGCAGCCGTGGGCGGAGCCTGAGGAGATGAGCGAAGAGAAATGTGGCTTTGTTGGCCACGACCAGCTGGCTGGCAGTGACGAAAGCGAAATGGAGGATGAGGCTGAGCCCCCCGGGGCACCCCCTGCTCCCCCTCCCTCCTATGGAGCTACACACAGCACAGTTCAACCCCCAAGACCCCCACCCCCTGTCCGGGACTACTGACCATGTGCCTCCCACTGGATGGCAGTTTCCAGGACCTCCATTCCACACATCTCTGGCCTGAGTGACAGTGTCAAGGAACCCCAGTCCTCTCTGTCCTGCTTCAGGCCTAAGAAGCACTCTCCCTTGTTCCCAGTGCTGTCAAATCCTCTTCCCCTCCCAATTGCCTCTCAGGGGTAGTGAAGCTGCAGACTGGCAGTTTCAAGGATACCCAAATTCCCCTAAAGGTTCCCTTCACTTTTTCTGCCTCAGTGGTTTCAAATCTCTCCTTTCAGGGCTTTATTTGAATGGACAGTTCAATCTCTCACTCTCTCTTGTGGTTTTGGGCACCTCCCCCTTTCCTTGAACCCCAGGGACTCTCAGGCTAAGCCCTGAGATTACTCAGCCCCCCCTCCCCTTTCAGAAAAATTCAAGGTCTTCCTCTAGAAGTTTCAAATCTCTCCCAACTCTATTCTGCATTTTCCAAGTTGGTTTACCTAATCACCCATCCCTGCCATACTAGGGATTGATTCTCACCAGCGTTTCTGAGGGGAAATGGCAGTTTCAAGCACCCCCCACCCCCGCTTCACCCCTCCCTCCACCAGCATATTCTGCTGAAGCACCAAATTCCCCAAGACCTTCTCCCTAGCCTAGCACAGTACCTAGGGAAACAACCAAAATTGCAGTTTTAACAATATGCCTCTCTTCACTCCCATGCACTTTTTCTGACACGGTTTTCAGGTCTAAATAGTGGCTGCTCAAGTCCATCAACTCAATGGTTTGAAGCCACCGGCATTGAACTTTCCCATGGTGGTTTCAAGACGCTCCTCTTCCCCCCAATTCCTTGCACTTTATTCTTCTGGGTGGTTTCAAACTGCCCTCATTTTCTCAGTGGCCATTTGTTGCCTCCCTCAGGGGCTAAATGACTCCAAATCTGGGATCCTTCCCCTCTCAGATTCCCCTATTTCGGCTTAGAATTTGGGGAACATATATAGGAGAAGTCACGGAATCCCAGGAAAGGGAATGGGGCTGGGGAAAAGGGGTGCTTTTCCCCGGGGCAGGGTTGTGTCTTTGTGTCTCTGTCTCTGTGATTGTAAATCCTGCCCTGCCCCTCTCCCAATAAAATGCTTTGGTGTACACACCCAGTCGTCATTGGCCTTGGGAGTCCCCAACACGCTTCTCCCTGACACCCAGGAGTCCAGGCCCCCAGCCTCCTCCCTCCTCACATCCGGGATTCTAGGACCCCAGCCACTCTCCTCCCCCAGGACTTAGGCCAGAGGAGTTGTCTAGCTGTGGGAACACGTGATTTATTCGTCCTCAGGATATGTTTTCCACTGATATCTAAAGCATCTATCTCTGCGTGTAGGACCCTCTATCCGAGAGGACCCCTATGTAGCAAAGCAGTCCAGGAGGACAGGACCTCTGGGTCCTTCCTCCGTCTGGGGAAGGTGCAGGTCTTGAGGGGCTCACATGAAGTTGTTGGGGAGCGTGGAGGGGGAGAGAGGTTCCAGGCGCTGGGGGCGGCCCCCGCGGGGCGGCGGAGGCAGCTTGGGTGGCAGTGGGGGGGTGGGCAGTGGCTGCTTGGTAACGATGTGTGAAGGGACCCAGGCGTCCGGCGCATAAACGTAGAGGTTGTAGGGGTCCTTCGGGGCGTCCAAATGCATAACTGTGGGGACAAAGGAACGAGGTCATCCATAGGCTGACAGGGGGCCTGTCCCCTCTCCTGAGCCGCTGGCCAATGAGGAGACAGGGAATAGGATTCCGACCTTCCATTGGAGCGGGGTTTTCGAATTAAAGGACCCCTGAATAGATGAGGGGGCGTGGCGTCCACGAAGCAGGGGTGGGGCCTGCCGCGCTCCTGGAGGGGGAAGGGGCGGGGCTTGTAGGGAACTGCGGCTCCGAGCGTGCAGCAACTCCCGGCTGGGCTGGGGGCGGAACTGGACATGTGTGTGTGAAATTTCAGAAGATTGGGGGGCAGAACCTGACCCTGGAGGGTTCAGGGCTTCTATTGACCTTGGATGGGGACCTGTACTTTTAGGTAGGGCGCCCTCAAGTGCCAGGCGAAACCAGGTTAGGGAAACGTGCTGGCATTCAAGGAGCGGGACGCTACAGGGGTTGCTCACCCGGTTCATCTCCGTTGTTCGGGAGCCGGTGGTGTGCGAAGGGCCGGTGTCGAGCCGCCTGGCGGTAGAGACACCACAGGAGCAGGAAAATGCCAATAAGCAGCCCGGTCCCGGCGAGGATAGGCACAGGGCCCCGCCTGCCTCGCCCGGGGGACGCCCCACCAGGGTCACACCTGAAGGAAGGAGGCCCAGGAACAGCAGTCTAAACTCCTAGCCCCCTCCACCCTCAGACCCAGGAATCCAGATGCCACCCTCCTCCTCCCTTGGATCCGGAAGCCCCGGGCCCCAGTCTCTCCTCCCTCAGACCCTGCAGTACCAGCCCTCAGCCTCCTCCCCGCTTCAGACTCCGAAGAGGGGCTTACAGCCTTCTCCTCCTTTCGACCCAGAAGTCCGGCTCCCAGGGCCCTCCTCCCTCAGGCCCAGGAGTCCGGGTCCTAGTCCCTCACCAGGCTCCTTCACTCGCTCCACCACGATGATAGTGTTGACTCTTTCACCTCGGCTGCGCCGCTGGGGGGCCCGCAGAGTGACAGGGGCCGGCTGATTGGGCGGCCCTGGAGGAGCAGGGGACCTCACAATCCGGGCTGAGGGAGGAAGGGCGTCGGGCCCTTTAGGGCTAGAGTTCTGGGGGACTTTCAGATCAACGGCCCCAGGAGATTCTGAGGTGGGCAATTTAAGGGCGTCGGGCCGGGTGGCTGCAAGGGTTTCTGATTTGGGATTCAGGGGCAGCTCATTTAGGGCAGTAACTTCTTCCTTGAAGGGTGCAGGCGTTTCTGGGGGAAGACTAGTGGAGATCTCAGGATCAGAGGCTGGGAGAATCTCTGTTGCATCTTGGTAGGGGGGAGTGGGGAATTCTGTTTGGGGAATTTCAGTGGGGTTGGGATTGTGGCCTACATGAGACGCTGGGTGGGGGGTTTCGGTAGGGTCAGGATGGAGTGTCTGGAGGAATTCAGAATTTGGGGTCTCAGTGGTGTCAGGGTCATGGGTCTCCGGAGATCTGGGGTCAAAGGTCTTGGTGGGGTCAGGATTTGGGATCTCAGGGGCTTCTGCATGTGAGATTTCAGTGGAGCTATGTTTGGAAATCTCTGGGGATTCTTGGTGTGGAGTTTGTATAGGGGCAGTGTTTGGGGTTTCAGGAAATTCTGGGTGTGAAGTTTTGGAGGAATTAGGTTTGGGGGTCTCATGGGATTCTGTGGGTGAGATTCCAGTGGAGTTACTTTGGGGAATCTCTGGGAATTCTTGGTGTGGAGTATGGGTAGGGTCAGTGTTTGGGGTTTCAGGAAACGTTGGGTGTGAAATTTTGAAGGAATTAGGTTTGGGGGTCTCAGGGAATTCTGTGTGTGGAATTTCAGTTGGGTCAGGTTTGGGGGTCTCAGAAGATTCTGGATATGTCATTTTGGAGGGTTTAATTTGGAGGGTGTCCAGGGATTCTGATATTGAGGTGTTGAGTGAGTTAGGTTTGGGGGCCTCAGGAGACTCTGGGTGTGGGCTTTCTCGGAGGTCAGTGTTGGGGGTCTCAGTGAATTCAAGGGGGGAGGGCTCAGGGGAAACCGCATGAGGTGTCTTGCAGGGCTCAGGATAATCGGTCCTGGGGGATTCTGGGTTAGGCCCATTGAGAGTGGAATTTTCAGATGCAGGAGGGGAGGGCTGAGAGGGGTGGTCTATCCTCGAGAAGTCGGAACCCTCAGGCGGTGAGGCCCAAGGGGCAGCCTTGGAACCCAGCCAGGCGAAGAGAAAGACGAGAAGCAAGAGGATCGGGCTGAAGGATTTCATAGCTCTGGAATTTACCTGTAGCAGTGGGAGAGCGGGAAGGAAGGGGTTAAAGCCAGAAGTCGCCAGGGAGGCGACGCCGGAGGCCACGCCCACTGGTCTCCGGGTAGACCGCGTCTCCGCCCAGCTCGGGGCGCCGGGTAAAGAAGCCACCTGCAACTCCCTGAAGGCTGTGAGGCCGTAGCCGCCGTAGCTAAGGGAGACTGAGACGCAGGGCTTCTTGGGAGTCGTAGTAAATTTCCTTATCTGTTTCCCTAAGGGGTCCCAGGAAAATTGGGAAAGAAACACACCTTTCCAAGCCCCCAGACCTCCTTGACTTCGGCTTCGAAGGGTGTAGACCTCTGAGGGGAACATGGGATTTCTTCCTCTCCAAGGGCCCTGGGGACACCTTGACTCAACAGTTGTTTACATTAGAGGAGGCTCAGAAGGAAGGCCTGGGGGCTGGGGGCCTGAATGCCTGGATTTGAGGGAGGAGGGGGCCTAGATGGCTGTAACTGGGGGGAGGAGGGAGACTCCTGGATCCTGGTCAAGAAGGCTGCTGGGGGTTCAGCCTCCTGGCTCCCAGAGGGTGGAGGGACCTAAATGTGGGTCTAAATTCCTAATTCTTTAGAAAAGAGAGGCTTGAAGGTTCAGATGCCTAGAATTTTGAGGGAGCAAAGCTTGGAGGGGGGCTGGATTACAGGGGAGGAAGGAAATGGGTGTCTGGAACTCTTGGGTCCTGAGTTAGAAGGAAATTGGGAACTCTGGAGATAGGTGTATAAGGGTCTGGATTCCTCAGCCTTCAGGAGGAAAGAGCTGTGGGGCAGGACTCAGGTCTCTGTTTATTGAGGATGGAGCTGGGATCTCAAGGTCTCAGGGGCTGGTCTGGGGCAGAGATGCCTAGGTCTGTGGTCAGGTGGAGGTGGGGTGGGCGTACACCCAAATGAGACAGCGTCACTTGCGGTTTGGGGTCTCTTACCTGCTCAGTGGGGTCCAAGATAACAACAGGTGAGCAGAGCTGAATGCAGAGATCAGTGAATGCTGCAGAATGGCTCTGGGCAGGGCAGCAGGAGGTAGGGTCCCAGGGGTGCACATGACGCACCTGACCCCCACCCTGGGGATCCTGGGAGCCTAGCAACAGGCTTGAACTTTTAAAGGGACAGAGATAAGGGACATTGTCTCTGGAGCGGGGAAGGGAGTTAGGGACTGGATCATTTGGTGGAGGGATGTGGCCCAACCAAACTCTCCTCCCTGTGAAGCCAGGAGTCCCAGCCTTCTGCCCTCTCCTACACCCAAACCCAAGAATCCAGGTCTCGGGTAGCCTCCCACTTCAAGAGCCAGGAGTCGGGACCCTCAGACCTCTCCCCAGACCCAGGAATCCAGTTTCCCAGAGCCAGGCTCTGTCCCCCTCCTCTCTGGGGAACTAGGAGTCTAGGTTCCCATCTCCTGTCAATCAGAGATTCAGATTGCTACTGCCCTTTGGGACTTCCCAACCTTTGCCTACCATTCCATTGTGTAGACAGCACCCTCTTAAGGGCCAGTGTTAGGGGGATTGGGCCTTATCTTCACAGCACCCCCAAGTTCCTCCCCGGGAAGGGCTTGGACACATCCTCAGGTTAGTCAGGGTCCTTGTCTGTCTCTTTCCCCTCTTTGCAGTGTCTCTAAGACTTTCCTGATTTTGCCTGTCACTATACCTGCCTTCACCGTCCCTCCCCCCACACATACCCTTCGCTTTCTCCTACCAACCCTCTCCCCCCATTTCTCACCCTTTCTTTCTGGTTTTCTCACTGTCTGGATTCATCTCTGGACCTCTCTGCCCAGGCTGGCTGTCCTTCCATTTCCTGTCATTCTGAGTCCTCTTTCCCTCATTCCTCCATCTCTAGCTGGCTCTCTTGGTCCCTTTCCCTCTCTTTTCTCTCTTCCTTCCTTTTCCCTTCTTTCTTCCTCTGTTGCTCCCTTTCTTCCTCTCTTCCCTTTTCTCTGTCATTCTGTCTTTGTCCTTCCCTGTCATGGTTACTTCATCTCTTTGTGTCTCTGCTTCTCCCCATCAGTCCCTCTTCTGCTGCTTCCCCCGTCTCTCTTTCTCTCTCTGTGTCTCTGGCTTCTGCTCTGATGGTCCTTCCGCCGGTCTCTATTTTTATCCCTCTGACACACCCCCTGTGTCCACTTCTCTGTCTGTCTCTCCCCCTCCCAATTCTCTTCAGGTCCCAGCTCCTGGTCCCAATTAGTGGGTGGCCGCTAAGGCAGCGGCGGGGCCCCCACCCCCGGCTCCTCATTATCGCTGGCGGCTCCTAATGAGCTGGTGTGTGGGGGTGACCTGGCGCCCCCAGCCCCCTGGTCTGCGTCACTGCCCGCTGCGGGGGTTGTGGAGGCGATATAAGGGGGCTGCCAGCCTCACTGCCGGAACCCACTGCGCGGTAGGGGGCCCCGCAAACGGGCTGCAGGGGTTGGGTGGATGGTGGGGTCGTGGTTCTGGGCCAGGACGCGGGCCTCACTGAGCTCTTTCCTGTCTCTCCACAGGTGATGGAGACCCGCCAGGTACCCAGGAGCCCCCGAGCACGGCTGCTGCTGCTGCTGCTACTTGTGTCCTGGGGCCACCGCACTGCCTCAGGAGCCGCCCTGCCTCCCGCGGGGGTCTTCAGGTACGTAGGACATCCAGGTCTCCCAGGAAGGGTGCAGACTCAGAGAGGTGGGGAGAGATCCAAAGAGAATGGGGAACAGAGACTCAGAAAGGGGGAACAGAGACCCAGAGAGAGGACAGAGATGGGGGGTGGACAGGGAATCAGCAAGACAAAGAGATACACAAGGATTCTGAGAAAGGCTTTGAGAGACTTGAAAGGAGCCGAAGCAGGAACGGGTTTGTTCCTTGAGCAACGTTTATTGGGTCTTGGTGTGTGCCAGGCATGCGCAGGGCGCTGGGGCCGGACAGGTGCATCAGACTCGGTCTCTGTACTCAGGAGGCTCCGAACGTGGTGAACACAGAGACGGAGACCCACACAGAGAAACAGAGAGACAGGGGACAGAGACTGAGCCACTCCACAGACGGTGCAGTAACAGGGCTTCGAATTAGACCGCGGGGAGGACAGGTGGCGGGCGGCGGGCCCGGACACATGGAAACCGCCTCTTTCCATCTCCCGGCAGACTCCACACTCCCAGCCGGGCTTGGGCGGTTCCGGCCACCCCCCAGTCGCGTCGGAGCCTGGCGCTGGCGGACGATGCGGCCTTCCGGGAGCGCGCGCGGCTGCTGGCCGCCCTAGAGCGCCGCCACTGGCTGAACTCCTACATGCACAAGCTGCTGGTGCTAGACGCGCCCTGAACGTCCCGTCCGCCCCACCTTAATAAAGACCCTGCTGTGCGTCGGGACTGCGCCTCCTTCCTGCGCCTCTGTGTGTGTGTGTGTGTGTGTGTGTGTGTGTGTGTAGCGGGAGGGTGTGTGTGTGTGTGTGCACGGGGGCGTCTACCTCCAGTTCCCTCTCTCATCTCTCCCTCTACTCATCCTGTCTCTCTCTGCACTACCGCCCCAGCTCTGTCCTTTCGTCTCACTCTGTGCCTTTGTCCCTCTCCACTCGCATATCTGCTCCCACCCCATCCCCGATTCTGTCCCCTTCTCCTCTTGCTCTTTGTAACCTCCCAGGTCTCTGTCCCCCTCCGAGTCACTGCCCCTTTCTCTGGGTCTCTGTTGCTCTCTGGGTATCTGTCCTTCTCTGAGTCTCTATACTTCTTTTTCACCCTCATGGCTTCCCGGCCTTCTGGGGAATCTCTGTCTCCTCTCTCGACTCTTCTTTCTGCCTAAAACTCTTCCTTCCATTCTTAATCACTTTCTTTTTTCTCTGCCTGACTCCTTCGTGTCTTTTTTTTTTCTTTCTTTCTTTCTTCTTTTAGGTCTTCCTCTCTCTCCCGGCTCTCATTTTCTCTGAATTTCTCTTTTTCCGCTCTCGCATCACTTCCCGACTTCTCTTTGGGCGCAGTGGAAAGTTGGGGGGGCGGCGATGGGGGGACCCTGGAGATGCATCTGCCATTCAAAACCGGGTTCCCCTAAACCTACTTGTGTGGTATTGGGAACGGCTTCTAACCTTCCAGCCTCCTTTCCCTCATTATTTTGAGGATTAAACCAGATACACCATTAGAAGACTTAAGTACGCCCTTCTGGAAGCAAAACACATTATTAGAAAAGGGTTTCCAGGAATTCCCTGGTGATGCAGTGGTTAGGACTCGGCGCTTTCACTGCTGGGGCGAGTTCAATCCCTGGTCAGGGAACTAAGATCCCGAAAGCCACGGGGCCGCAGCCCCCCAAAATAAAATAATAGAGAAGGGTTTCTGCCTCTCTTGCAGCAGCCTGCAGCAGTTTCTTCAGGGTTTTCTAACTGCGCGCCTCCCGGGAGACCGTTGGGGCCCCTGGTCGGGGCTGGAGGAGAGGAGAAAGGAGAAAGGCATTAGCCTCCTGGAGGCACGGGACGGAGGCGGGGAAACACCTGGCCCACCGGTGAAGGAAGTAAGGAAGCAGCCAATCAGAATCTCTCTCTCTCTCTCTCTCTCTCTCTCTCTCTCTCTCTCTCTCTCTCTCTCTCTCTCTCCCTGCTCGGCCAGCCCTTCCGCCCCGCCCCTGAGTGGTGACCATGGCAACTCACTCCCTTAACTGGACTGCGAGGGTTCGGAACCTAGCTCCCGTGGCGCAGCTCGCACGGACTGCGCTCTGATTGGCCTAGAGAAGAGAGTGGAGCAGGGCGAGTCGACGTGAGGAAAGGGGGCGGGGCTGGCGCTTGGTGATTGGCAAGCTCTCCCGTAATTTGCATTTCCGAGAGGCGGACCGCGCCCTAATTGGCCGTTAGGCTGTGGGGTGTGGCCTGTTTCCCTGTTATTCAGAAATACTGAACAATGAATAACTGTATTTATTCCTTACAACTATCTGGAGTTGGCCAAATTTTACAAAGAAACATGGCTCTGAAAGTTGTCAGCGCTAGTGAAGGATAATTGGAACCCAAATCTGTGCAACTTCAGAAGTCTAGACCATTCCACTACTCTCATGGAGAAATAGAATTAAAATGTTATGAGCAGTTACTATATGCTGGGCACTCTTCCACATACCATTGTATTGGCTCTTTCAGCCTCACAACCCTGTGAGAAGCCTCATCCTCTGTTTGCTGAAGGGCCTGGTAACTCCGTCTTGGCCTGTGCTTTTCCTGTACTTCCTCCCCACGTCTTTTTTTTTTTTTTTATTAATTAGGCTGCGCAGGGTCTTATTTGCGAGAATCTTCGTTGCAGCATGCGGGATCTAGTTTCCTGACCAGGGATCGAAACTGGTTCCCCTGCGTTGGGAGCGGGGAGTCTTAACCACGGGACCACCAGGGAAGTCCATCCTCCCAGATCGCTTGTCTAGCATTTGAGGCTTTTCACAAAATGGTGCCCCAAACCCCTTCCCTTCTCACTCTACTCCCTTCTCCTCAGGAAATTTCAGCAATCCCCACATTTCAATCACCATCACAGCTAATAACATCCAGCCCCCCATTTCTAGACTGAAAGCTCAGTGCTCAGGGCTCCAGCCACTTCTTGGAACCCAGACACTCACTCCTCCTCACATGAGCTCAGAGTGTCCCCCACAAGCCCACCCCTTCTCATGGGTTCCCTATGTTGGGAATGGCTCCACTGTCTACCAGTCACTGGGTCAGATGCAGGTGCAGTCCTTGCCCCTTCCCTCTTCACCCTCCTTCATAGCCTGTCAGTCCTGGCTCTGTCCTTCCTGCTCTGCCTCTTTCTGCCCTGCCCTTTTTTCCATCCATGCACCCAGCCCAACTCAGGCCTCATGCTCTCTCACCTGGACCATGGCCCCAGCCTTCTCCCCACCTCCTGCCTCCAGCCTCACTCCATTATTATTCATCCTCTGTACAGGCTCAGAAGGTCTCTTTCCCACCCAGAGTTGATTCTGCCCCTTCCCTGATCACAGCACTTTCTTGGGCACTTGGCAGTAGAGTTCAAGCTGGTGTTCAAAACCCTTAATGGGCTCTTGTCTGCCTATCTTTTTTCTCACAACTCTAAAGCCTCAAATCCTTCCCTGGCTTTTTTTTTTTTTTTTTTTAAATCCAAGCAACATGGTGCTGCCTATGGCTTTCTACACACAGAGGTGCTTTCCAACCACCTGGTCTTCACACACTTTTTTCCCTCTGCCTGGGACACCCTCCCCCGCCTCTGTTTACTATAACCAACCTTACCCATCTTCCAAGACTAAATGCAGATGTCATCTATTTGGGAAGAAATCTCTAACCTCCCAGGCTGGGTTAGGTGCTTTTCCTGAGCTCTCACAGAGCCTGTAGCTACCTCTATCACTGTCCTGCCTGGCTCAAAGCTCTCCCAAGGAAGCCTCTACAGTGCTGAAACTGTTCTATATCTTGACCTGGGTTTTGGTTTCATGGATGTTTACATGTGCAGTAATTTATCCAGCTGATACTTGATTTGTCCATTTATAATTGTATGTAAGTTATACCTCAATTACAAAGTAAATAACCAAAAACAAGTAATTAAATGTCCCCCAAACTCCCATCATCCTCAGGAGAAAAATCAATGCTCCTCAGCCTGGCATTGGAGGGTCTATTTTTCTGTCTTCTAAGGTCTAGCCATGGCAAATAGATGATCACTAAGTGTTTGCTGAATGAACAAATGGCACACCCTTTCCTGCTGGCCATTGGTGACATCTATGTGTGTGGCTGGCCCACATCTTGTTCTCCCTCTTTCTGCCAAGAGAGATGCCTTGCTCTCCGAGTTGCCCTTGCAGCTAGGGGTGGTCATGCCAAACAGTTCTGGCTGACGAGACAGAGTCTGCTGTTGGCTCTGGGAAGGCTATTGCTTTTCTTTATAAAAAGGAAGAGATGTGTCCCCTTCTCCCTGCAGATATGACGTATGAAGCTACAACACCTGCCACCTCCTGAGCACAGGGGAAGGGCCAAGAGAGTCACAGAGAATCACAGCATGCTGGTCCCGGTGCTATGGAGACTGAGCTGTGGGTCCACAACTGCCCTCCTCCAGACTTGTTTTGTGAGGGAAATATAACCCCTAGTGCTTAATCCATTATTGGTTGTGTTTTGCTATTGTTAAGAAATGTAGCTGTCAACGTTAAAAAAACAAGAGACTTCACATAAAAACCCAATACAGGGCTGTGGACACTGGAGCACTGTATCTAGGGTCCCGGCAGTGGGATAATCCCAAATCACAGTTGCACACCCACGGGATTAACAGTAAAAAGAGCCCCAGTTAAATCACTGAACTAGACGCCGCTCTGAGGCGGCGGGATGCGTGCCTCATACTGGAGGCGGCTGGAGGTAGCAGAGCTGGAGGTGGGGCCAGGTGGGGGGCGGGGACTGGCCCAGCAGCCGGACCGAGAGCAGCAGCAGCAGTAGCAGCAGCAGCAGCAGCAGCAGGCCCAGGACTGGTGCCAGGATCAGCGGGTGCCGAGTGACTCTGTGGGGAGGCAGCACAGTGCTTGGGGGACCCAGGGGAGCCCATGGTATCCCGGCAGTGCCCTGTCTGACCATCACCCTCCTTCTGGAGACGCCTTGGGGTGCACCTGAGCTGCTGGGGGTGCAGGGGGCGCAGGCAGAGGTGGCCCCAGACTGGCCTCCTGACTGGGACCAGCTCCTTCACCACCGGCACCAGGGCTTGCTGCAGCTCCGGCTCTGAGGGCCTGCTGGGGGGAAAGGAAGGCAGGGCGATGGTGCTGGACTTTTTCTCTGCCCCCAAGTCCGCCCCCAGGCCCTTGGGTCCCTCTACCTCTCAGGAGGGCTTCCTGGGATGTCTCCAGGGTGTGAGTCTCCCAGAGGGATGGGGAGATCCACCTGGAAGGGCAAAGGAGACAAACTTGAGACACCGGGTCCTGTATTGGGAGCGGTGCTAGGTTCAGCCTGCTGGACAGAAGCGACCACATGGAAGCGGGTGGGACACAGTAGTTCAGTGCGTGAGCGTCCCGGAGACACACTGCTGCGTTGAGCTCCCAGCTCTGCCAGTTTCCTGCTATGTGTCCCTTGGCACGTCCCCCCATCTCTCCAGGCCCCACTTTCTCCATGTGCTGGATGGAGATGATGACGGCACCCACCTCACAGGGCTGAAGTGGAGAATGAATGAGTGAATGTGGGCAAAAACCAAAAAATCAGGAGGCGGGCTCAGAACAGTGCCTGGCAGACAGTGAGCGTGCAATAACTGCGTGAGCTACTCAACATTATTATTTCCATCTTCCATCTGATTCTGGAAGTATACAGGCTCCCTGAGGGCAGAGATCCCATATTCTTGAGGAGCCCAGCCCTGGGCTGGGCCTAGTCTACCGTGGATACTGGTTTTTTTTTTTTTGCAGTATGTGGGCCTCTCACTGTTGTGGTCTCTCCCGTTGCGGAGCACAGGCTCCGGACGCGCAGGCTCAGCGGCCATGGCTCACGGGCCCAGCCGCTCCGCGGCATGTGGGATCTTCCCGGACCGGGGCACGAACCCGTGTCCCCTGCATCGGCAGGCGGACCCTCAACCACTGCACCACCAGGGAAGCCCTCATGTATACTCTTTGGGTCCATCTTCCTGCCCTGTGCCAGGCCCAGCAGGCGCTTTAAGATTAAAGCCCCAAATACTCCTGACTCACTTTCCCACCTCATCCCCCCTGTCTTTCTGAAAGGGCATCCCCTCTGCAGATCTCAGGCTTTCCCACCCATGCCTTTGCTCTGTGGATGATGATATGGTAATAACAATAAAATAATAAATAAAGAGTTCCAGGAACACCAACCCCAGCCACTATCTTCACCACTGTCGCCTCCTGTGTGTCTGCTCTGTGCCAGGCACTTTACTACCTGATCCTTAACACTTATCCTCACCCTGAGAGCTGGGTAAAGATTGCTGTCACACTAGCTGCGGGGAAACTGAGGTGAGGCCCCAGTCTCCATGGAAGGGAGCGTGGTGTGGTGGGAAAGAAGTGGGCTTGGGGTCAGGCTGCTCAGAGAGACCATGTTGGACGGTGTGAACCCTGAAGGGTCCCAGGTGCCTGGAACGGAGGCTGGCACACCTTCGGGGCTCACGGTTCTTATCTGAGGACTGCAGGCTTCTGACCTCGCCAAATTTCCTTCCCTCTCTTCCCTTGCCTAAGAATCAGGATTGTCACCTGCCACTTTGAGAAGCAAAGGAGCTGGTGTGGGTGGTACCGGGCAGGGCAGCTGTGACAGGTGCGGTGCCCCAAAGGAGTTCTGGGGCTGGCCGGGGAGGGCCCGGCCCTTCCTGAGTGTGGGCGCTTGTGCCTGTGCATTTTTGCAACCCGGGGGTGTAGCCACGTCTGTGGTGTAGCGGCTGCAGCCCTGTATGTGTGCTTGGGGGGTCCCCTGGGAACATTCTGGCCGCCCACTGGCCTGCAGCCTCCCTCCACAGCACCGTCTCCTCTCATTAGCTGCAGCGAGGGCATCGTTATCTCTTGGCCAAACTATTTTTCTGTCTGCTTGGGGGTGTGGGCAGGGGCTGGGGAGGAGCTGTGACTACAGCAGCCTCATCTGAGGGCCTGCAGTGGATGGTGCTGGGGACTGCGTACCATGACCGGGATCTCTGCTTCCTCTTCTTCTCTCCTGGGTAACCTGGGGTGACAAGAAAGTCGCTGCAAGCATCTGTCTCCCCTGCCTGGTTCCCATTCGCCCGCTGTGTGGCAGAACCTTTAAAGGAGGGCTCTTAACATGGATGGGCACCGTGGAGAGACCTGGAGAATATCCTGGAGTTTGCCAACAAGCAAACTGTTGCGAGTAGGTCTCAGCATCTGTATTTTTTCAAGGGAATTTTCACCAAATTCTCCAGAGTATGTGACTCCTACAGGATCAGGGGCCTCTCCACCTCATTGGCTTTCTCAGCTGCTACTTTCCCAGCTGATCCCCCAGTTGATCAGAGGCTTCTGGTTCTCTCACACCCAAAACACCAGAGACTCAGATCTCTCCAGGACCCCACCCCCTGGCCCAGCTTCCTGCCTGGTGGGTTGGGCCATTTTCAGTCAGTCTCGGTCTTACTGGGTCTTGAGAACTGGGACTCCAGCTCAGACTTCCTTGACTCCAGAACCCAACTGTGTGGGCCCTGCCCCCATCCCAAATCATTTCTCTTAAGTGTGCAAGCTCCAGCCTCTGCGCCCCCTATGGTCACAGCTGTCTGAGCCCCTGAAATGCCTCTCTGGGCACTCAGGCCTCAAGTTGGCCAGCCCTGACGTCCCTTGGAGGCCCAGAGGTCCACAACACCTGCCAACCACCTTCGCTGGGGATCAGGGATCCAGCCTTCCAGCCTTAACTACCAGCTTCAGGCCCAACACCCTCAGGATACAGCTGTTTCCTCAACTCCCATCCAATCCAGGCTCGTGGGCCCCAGCCTCTGCCCCAGTCAGACACACAGCTGTCTGGTCCTCTAGGACTTCTATTCGGGGACCCTCAGCCCCTCTCTCAAGGTCCAAGCTCTCGCCCCTGGTCACGTCTAGGGGTCACAGGATTCACCACTTCCCTCACTCCCAGCTTCCCAATCTGCCCCTGCCACCGCACCCTGCTCGGATGTCCAGCCCCTACGCCAGCCCTTGTCTACGCCGCTGCTCAGCCCCCTCTTCCATTCCCTGGTGACGCAGGGGGAGGTCACAGCTCCAGGGCCCCCATCCTGCCCAATCTCAGCTTTCCCAGACAAGTCCAATTAGAGGCTGCGGCAGGCAGCCTCATTAGTTGCCGCAGCCGGGAGCCTGCAAGAAGGGAGGGGGGACAGAGAGGCACCGCAGGAAGGCAGAGGCCCCATGGAGGAGGGTGGGCCCAGACATCTAGTGCTTTCTCTATACTCCGAGGCTGCACATGAGCCTCGTAACAGTCAGTAACAATCACAGGGCAGGGGCTCACTCCACCCCATCACAAAGTAACCGAGCTGGGATCTGAACCCAGGCTGTCTGATTCCAGAGCCCCTGATGACCTCCCAACTGTCTGGCTGCTCTCCTGAGGCACAGTCTTGGTCTCATTCATCCCACGGTCCCACGGTTCCCTGGAGGCCTTGGGAGAGGTGTGTTCAGTGACAGTGACTTAGTGACTGAGCTGTCCCATCTGCCTGACAACTGTCTTCTTGTCTAAGGGCCTCCTATACGAATACCACTCCTAAAGGACCCCAAGCAGGGCCTCCTCCAAAAGTATTTCCCCCCAGGTGGGGTTGGGTGCTGGATATCCTTCTGGAACCATCAGGGTCTGAGGGCAGGGCTGGGTCTCACTCATCCTGGTCTGCAGGCCCAGGGTGGCCTCAGCATGAATGAACGAGGGAATGAGTGATGCACTCCCTCAGGGCTTTTCCAGGCCTTGCGCTCTAGCCATCTGAGAGTTGGCGTCAGCTAGAGGCAGAGGGATGGCTCAGGGAGGACCAATCTTCTTACCACATTGATCGCTCCTTCCTTCCTTCATGAGGGTATGCAGGCTCTCCCTGGGAGTTTCTCTGTGGGAAAGAAAAGCTTAGGTCTCCCAGGCTGCAACACCTGCCAATAATTCACCACCTGCTTCTAAGACCTGCCCTCCTCTTGGGCCCCCTCCATTTTCTCTGGAGACATCCATCCTTGCCTGTGGTCTCAACCACCAACTCGACACTTTTCTAAATACATCCCTGAGCTCCAGCCTTGTGCACCCACCGCCCCTGAGAAGCACCCCCCTATCCCTCAGGGTGCTTACCTCAGAGGGTTGCAAGCTAAGTTCAGCATCTTTCTGTCTACTCCCTTCCCGGAATCCAGTGCCCTCAACCCCGCTGTCAGCAGGTCGGCAGCTCTGTCTCCCTGCCCCAGTTCTCTCTGCCTGTCCCTTTTTCTCTATCCTAAGGCCCTGGTCTGGCTCAACCTTCACCCTCTACCTCTGGATCACTTTCCCAGCCTCCTCCCTGGCCTCCCAGGCTCTCAGCCTCCAGTCAGTCCCCATGTGGCCCCAGAGGGGTCTTTCTACATCCAGAGGTGACCTGCCCCTCCCTACCCTCAGCCTTCCTGTGGCTTGATGGAGAAAAGCACAACCTCTCAGCTTCATTGACAGGGAATTCCTTTCATTATCCAGCCAGACCTCATCTCTCATTAGTCACCCCCACTGCCCTCTGCTCCACAAACATGTTATGTGGTTTCACGCTCTCACATCCTTGCATTTACTGTTCCCACTGCCTGGAAGACCTCTATCACACCACTTAACTTCTCTCTTTCTTTCTTCAAAATAAACTCGTGTCAGTTTCCCTGTGATATCTCCTTCAGTCGCCTGCCCAACATGGAAACTCTCTTCTCGAGGCTCCCACAGGGCCCGCCGCCCACGTCTAGCACATGGATCATCCTGCATTGGGATGGCCTGATTGCATGATCTCTACCAGGCCTTGAGCGCTGGAGGATCCAGGCCCTGAATGACTCCGCTCTGTATCCCCAGGAGCCAGCGCAGGCAGCACCCGGAGGCCCGGGTCAGCCTTCCCCTCCAGGAGGCAGCGGACCACTCTCAGCAGAAGCTCGCTCTAATTTACACTTCCCCTGAGCAGCGCGGCTCCGCCCCCCACAAGCTGTGTGATCGCCCTCTGAGCCTCAGTTTCCCATGAGTAACAGCATGAGGGATGAGGGTGCCTAAACCTCGCAGAGGCAGTGGGAGAGGTTAGTGAGGAATCCCACAGGAGCGCTGGTGTCAAAGAGAAACAGAAGCTTCTCTCAACTCAGGGAAAAAGTGAACAGAGAAACAAGTTTGTCTTTTAAGGATGATGAACAGCTTTGAAGCAGTATAATTTTCAAGGCAATACAGCGTTGTTTACAGAGCTGTTAGCAATATTTCCTTAAAAAAAAGGAATTCTTCTGGCACTAACAGCTTAAAATCTCACTTTTCAGCTGTGAACACTGAAGATGAGTTGTCTTCGTTGTTTCAAACAACGTTTGAAATATTGTTCAGGTAATTACGGAAGTCATAAAACAATGGCTATTGTTGAATTCAAGATTACATAGAGGGCTTGTTAAGTTTTTCTTAAAGGTGACATATTCAAAAGGTAAATGCTTACTGTACCTTTATGGTGTCAAGAAGAACAATTCACTTACTCCCTTCCCACTGTAGTCCCATTTTAAATAAGGTGATTCCTGACAGTGTATTTGAAATAAGGACAACAACCACTAGCATGCAATTTGTGTGTTTGCTTTTTTCACTTTTGTCTTCCACACCAGCAGGCCAGTCCCTAGAGGGTAGGGGTGGTGTCCTGTCTGGCTGGGGGCTCCTTGGCCAGCACCCAGCAGGCCCTCAGTCAACATCTGTCTATGAGATGGGGAACAGTGAAGGCACATGGTGTCCCAGGCCCCTCTCCCGGCCCCTGGATCCGGTGGTCTCAGAGTCCCTCCTGTGCTCACCTGCCCCCCAGTTGGGGCTTCAGGTGGAAACTCAGCTTCCTCATTGGTCTCATTGATGACCTCCTCCCACTGCCACACGCCACACAAAGGGTTGGAGAGATCGGCGGCTGCCATTTCTTGTTTCTGGGAGAGAAGAAGTTGTTTCTGAGGCCAGGGAGAGTCAGATTAAGGCAGAAGACAGGTCAGAGGTGGGATGGAGATGGGCTGAGGCGTGAGGATGGGAGGTGGAAAGAAGGTGGTGTGAGAGGTTGGGCTGGGGAGTCGGTGGGGGCAGCACCTGGCAGGGGTTTGGTGCTCAGACCAAGGACTGGGTTAGGGATGAAGTTAAGGACTGAGATGGTCCTGGGGGAACTGGGGTGGTGTGAGAGGGCTGGGTCAGAGTTGCCGCTGGCGGTGGGTTAGGGTGTTCTGGGGGTGTCAGGCCCACCTGCCGAATGGCCTGGATCTCCACACCCAGCGATGGTCGTGGCAGCTTGGTCCAGTCCACTCTCCTCACCTGAGCCCCTTCGGGTAGCCTGGCCACATAGTCAGGACGGGGAAAGCTGCCTCCATGCCTGCCCACCACCTGTCCGTTAGCCTATGCTGGGGTTGCTGCCCTGCCCACCTTGGGGCTGGAGGCCAGGGGTCCCTGTCCTGGGGCTCCCCTCCTGCTTCCTCCACCCCTGCCATTCCACTCACTCATCCAGCCCCTCATGGGTCTGACTCAGCTGCTCCTCCAGGTGTGAAATTTCCAGCCTCAGTTCCTGCAAAGGAAGAAGTGGGGGACCCCTGGGTCTCCATTTTTCCCCACCCCCCATGCCTGGGCTCCTCTTCCAAGGTCAGTTCCACTCCTGTGACTTCTTTGGGCTCCTCCAGACACATATTGCCAAGGGAGAAGGGGAAGAAACAGTGACAGAAACTTAGGAAGCCAAAGAGAGGCAAAGAGCAACAGGAACCCAGAAGGTAACCTATCAGTCAGGAAAATTAAGAAAAGGAAGGCAGAGATAGAAACACATGGAAAAACGAGAGACACAGAAACAGATTCACAGAAAGGCAAGAGACACGTGGGGTGCAAGAGACTCTGAAGACAAGGTATAGAGAGAGGAGTCGCCTCAGGAGACAGAGGGACTAGACCCAGAGAGAGGCCGAGACAAGAATCTAAACAAGCCCGGCAGAGATACAGAAATAGGAGGAGGGGAGATGTGGTGAGAAGTCACCCACAGAGAATGAAAGTGGATGGGAGGGATTTTCCTGGTGGTATAGTGGTTAAGAATCTGCCTTCCAATGCAGGGGACGTGGGTTCGATCCCTCGTTGGGGAACTAAGATCCCACCTGCCGCGGGGCAACTAAGTCTGCACGCCACAGCTACTGAGCCTGCGCGCTCTGGAGCCCGCACACCACAACTAGAAAGAAGCCTGCGTGCCGCAACTAGAGAAGCCTGTGCGCCGCAACAGAGACCCCGTGTGCTGCAACTAAGACCCAACATAGCCAAATAAATAAATAAATAAGTAAATATTAAAAAAAAAAAAAAAAGGAATGTGGATAGGAGATGGAGATAGAGAGAGAGAAAGGAAGGAACAGAGGAAAAGTGAAAAGGCAGAGAGAGACAGAGAGGGAGACACACAGTCAAACAGTAGCGATGGGAGAAACAAGACGTGGAGACTTGGAAAAAGATCAACAGAGACAGAAGGAGGCAGCAAATCCCAGAGATGGCAAAAGAGAAGTGGGGAGAGTGGGGCCAGGCCAGTGGGTTACCTGGATTGTAGTTCTGTACTCCTCCAAGGTCTTGGCCAGACTCTCCGCGTGGCGAGTGCGCTGGGAAAGCCCAAAGCTGACTGAGACTGGGCCCAGCCCTCCAAAGACACTGAGGCTGGGTGTTGGGGGGACAGGCGGGGTGGGCTTGGGGGAAGAGCTAGGGCCTGAGGGAGAGCACCAGTTTCCCGGGAACTACTCTGATCTCTCCTGGCTAATTATCCAAGGATTACAGCCAAGCAGGACTTCCCTTTGCAGACTCGGGGCAGGAGACACACAGAAGGCAAATGTTTTCCCCCAGCCCCCTCACCTCGGAGAGGATGGCGTCTCGCTGGCAAATGAGGCGTTCACACTCGTAGAGCTGCCGCTGCCAAGGAAGGAGCCCGTCCATCTCTCTGGCCTGCCCTCCCTGGCCTGCCCACTCTCCCGAGCCCCTCTCCTCAACCTCCCTCCATGTCTCTGGACATCAGCTACACCGAGGGGGGTTTCAGCTGAGTTGCCCACTGGCCCTGGGAACCTGACGGCTTGACTGAAGTCCCTGATCTCACCAGACCACAGGGGCTGAAACTGGTGATTGTAAAAATGGCCTCGGGGTGGTAGGAAGTTGTCAAGGTGCTAGGGACGGGTGGCACCTTCAAAGCATCTTTCTCCGTGGCCAGCTCCTCACTCCTCCTTTTCACTCCATCCCGCTCGGCCAGCAGCTTCTCATTCTGAAAGAAGGGACCCTGGTCACATTCTCTTCAGCAAATGGCCATGTTAATATTCATAGCTGACATCTGCTGAGCACTTGATGTGCCTCGGGCCTCATGCTCAGCACTGTCTATCTTTTAGCCCATTTAATCCTTCCAACCATCCTATGGGATCTCAGCTTTGATTTGCCGATGAAAAATCAAAATAGAGCTGCAAAAATGGAGATAAGATAGGATGCACGGGGTGGCTGTGAGGATTAAACGAGCTAATTATTATTGCTAATAGTTACTGAACACCTTGCCAGTGTTAGCTTATTCCTTATGCCCTATTTTAAAGATAAGATGGGAATTCCCTGGCAGTCCACGGTGAAGACTCCACACTCTCACTGCTGAGGGCCTGGGTTCAATCCCTGGTTGGGGAGCTAAGATTCCACAAGCTGAGGGGCACAGCCGCCCAAAAAAATACCAGTATGATGAACCCCCATTATCCATCACCCAATTTCAATAATCATATACATTCTCCCTGTTTATTTCTTCTATATTTTTCAAATGTTTTTGTTTTGTTTTGTTTAACCAGAGTATTTTAAAGTAAACCCCAGGCATCATATTATTTCACCTGTAACTACTCCAGCATTTGTATTTTCTACTTGAGGACTTTTCCTCTAGTAAAACCACAATACGATGATCACTCTTAACAAAATTATTCATAATTCCTTAATATCATTGCACACCCAGTGCTCTTTTTTGGTTTCGGTTGTCTCACAAATGTCTTTTCACGTTTAGCTTCTTTGAATGAGGATCCAAACAAGGTCCACCATGGCTTTCAGTTGAAACCTCCCATTTCTTTTCATCTGACAGTGATCCCCAGCCTCCCCAGTCCTGGCACTTTTTCAGGTCCTTCATTTGTAGAAGAAACCAGGTCATTTGTCCTGTAGAATTGGTGCGTTTGGATTTGCTTTACTGTGTTCTTGTTCCCTGTGCAGGACGTTTACCATGCTCCTCCCCCCTCATTATTTCCTATAAACTGATGTGTAGGTCCAGGGCCTTGTCCAGACTCCTGTTTAATTTTTGGAAGGAAGATTTCATGGATACTGCTATATGCGCTATACTGTGCCTTTCAGGAAGAATGTAAAGTCTGGCTGTCCCAATTATTAATTTTTACACTGTCATCATCCCCAGTTTTACAGAAGAAATTAAGGATTGGCGTGGCTAAGAAACTTGGCCAAGGTCACGTGGAGAGTAAGTGGACTCAAACCCAAATCTGATTCCAAATCCTGCACTTCTGTTGTTGTTGTTGTTGTTGTTTTGCGTTACGCGGGCCTCTCACTGTTGTGGCCTCTTCCGTTGCGGAGCACAGGCTCCAGACGCGCAGGCTCAGCGGCCATGGCTCACGGGCCCAGCCGCTCCACAGCATGTGGGATCTTCCCGGACCGGGGCACTAACCTGCGTCCCCTGCATTGGCAGGCGGACTCGCAACAACTGCGCCACCAGGGAAGCCCGAATCCTGCACTTTTAACTCCCAGACTCCTCTGAGCCAGATGCAGCCCTGGATGAGAATGGGGAACGAGCTTCGTCCCTCATCTCAAGTTGCTCATCACTGGAGGTGGAGACCGACACAGAAGCAGATGGTAGTACACGAGGTGGCCCTGGGCCCTGGGCCTTGTGGGAGCCCAGGCTTTGCAAGGAGGACGTACTGGGTCTGAGTCCTCAAGGGTAAAGAGAGTTATCTGCGAAAACAAGGGGGCTGGGAGAGGGCAGCCCACGCCAGCCACAAAATGGGATTTGAGAATAAAACAGACCAAATTCCAGTCTAGAGCTTCCAGGCACCAAAAACCTAGCAAGTTGCGCTGAGTTTTGACATGAGGCAGTCACTGGGGAAAGCATTTCGGGAGCACGGAGGCAGTCGACTTACCCTTGGCCACATCCCTCCTCCTGGCGCCCCTAGGGATACCAAGGTCCGCTCCCCCGCTCACTCCAGCCTGGCTCAGCTCCAAGTCCTCCATCAGCCACCTTCTCCCCCTCTCAGGCTCAGCGGGCCTGGGCTGCCAGGTGAAGGGCAGAGCAAGGACGGGCCAGGAATGCTGTGTCAACATCTGTCCACCTGGTTGGGGTTTACAGGCTGGATCCTGGGCCACTCGGCAGGGAACCTGGTTACTCAGCCGCTCCTGCCTTCTTCTGCAGTAACCTGAGCCCTGCTCTGTACGTTCTCGTAGGAAAGCTGAGTGTCCCTTACTCCAGCATTATTCTACTGTAACTTGAGAACTTGATCTATAGATGGTCTGTAGGCAGCTGCTGAGAAGGGAAAGGTGGGGGAAGGGAACCAAGAATAGCTTGTTTATCAAGCGCCTAGGATGTCCCAGGCGCTGCTCAAGGCACTTGACCTGGCACAGGCCTTCTGGGCCAGGAGGAGGCAGAGACTGCCGGCTGCCATTCACCCTGCTTATTCCCTCTCCTACTTTCCTTGGGGGTCCACTATCCACGCGGGCAGGTGGGTCCCAGCCGCAGCTCTGGAGGTGAATCAAGATGGAAATCTCAGCAGATTCAGGACAGATACCCGGCTGGTTAGCTAACCCAGCAGCCATTCTCACCCCCTCTCACTCGTTTGGCTCCCACTCCGGAGGCTGAGGAAGGTCAGATATTATCCCAGCCTCTCGTCATGTAATCCAGTGAGCTGTGAGAGGAGTCTGCTGGTGTGGGGGTGGAGTGGAGGTGCTCCTGGAAAAATGTTTCCTTCTTATGAAGAGAGAGAGCCATGAGAGGAGCATTTGTCCCGCTTTGTCCTGCTCTGAGTGAGAACGCGAGGTCTGGAGCTGTTGCAGCCATCTGTGATCCTGAGGCCATGGGCAGACAAACAAGTCAAAAAGCTGCCAAACCAGCCCAGAACCTTCAAAACCTCTTGTTAAGTTAATTAGTGTCCTTCAGACTGAAGCCACCGGTTCTTCGGTGCTTTCTTCTTCCGAGCTGAAAGTATCCCAGACCTATCGGTGGCTGTGTTATCCATGCCAGGGAGTGGTTTGGCTATAATCATTTGATGTCACTTTAGCCAATGAGATATGAGAGGGAGGTCCTGTCATGGAGCTTCAGGGAAAGTTTCTTCTTGTTCTTAAAAAGAGATGTTTTGGGGGAGGGGGTGGGATGAATTGGGAGATTGGGATTGACATATATACACTAATATGTATAAAATAGATAACCAATGAGAACCTGCTGTATAGCACAGGGAACTCTACGGCACTTTGCTGTACGGTAGAAACCAACACAACGTTGTAAAACAACTATACCCCTAATAAAAGAGATGTTCTAGAAGAAACAGTCACATCCTGTCTGCACCCCATGCTTCACACCATGGCAGCCATCCTGCAGCGAGATTCCCATTGTCCCGACAGAGGGAATTTTCATGGAAGAGCCAGGGAATGATAGTGGAAAATTTTTTGGTTTACGTGTAAAAGCCATAATACAGACATAGGACAGAGATTTGGGAGGATCAGGCAGAATGAGTATTACTGCCTGGACTGGGCAGAGATCCTCAGCGCTGGAGGAGGAGTTCAGGAAGAGTCAAAGAAGAGAACAACAGAGTGAAAATGGGCCCTGAGGCCAGTCCCAAGCCCCAGGTTAGATGGCTGGACAGGATGGATGCAGTTGAACCACAGAACCTCTGGAACATCTGGGAATCTGAGAGAGGTGTTTCCCAGCTCAGTCTGTGAAGCAGCAAGGTATGTGGAAAATAGAACAGAGATGGCTGTGTGAGGAGCTAAGGCACAGAAGGCCCAGTGAGGTCCCTATAGACACAAAGTCACAGGAAAGCAGCTAAACCTCCTCTGTGCCCCTAAAAGGGTGTGG
The DNA here is from genome assembly GCF_059928025.1 of Delphinapterus leucas. Taxonomy (NCBI): domain Eukaryota; kingdom Metazoa; phylum Chordata; class Mammalia; order Artiodactyla; family Monodontidae; genus Delphinapterus; species Delphinapterus leucas. The sequence goes on from NC_143148.1 coordinate 7,573,710, forward strand.
AGGAACCCCAGTGGCATTTGTGGGTTGTGGGGTTCCGACGAGGGCTACCACCAGCAGATGCAGTGAGGACAGTACATCCAGAGACCAGAAGGCAATGTCAGGCCCCCAGTGGATGCCAGCGTGCAGTGGTGACTAAGGCTAAGGACCAGATGGGACAACGAACACCAGTCTGTGACCAGCAGAGAGAACAGACATTGACTGAGGAGCACTGAGATGCTGCATGGATCTCCAGCAACTTAGATGCCACCTTCCGTGCGGGCTTTATTTCCACCTAAAAGGAGTAGGTGGACCCAGAATTAACTAAGACGATGTTTTCTGTCTCAGAATGGGGCTTGAATCAGCCCTGAGGTTGGACTGGGCATTTCATGCTATGTGTTAGGCTCTGGGCTAAAAGTGGCCATTTAATCCCCACAACAATCCTGACGAACAGATACCCTTCTCTCCTGTTCTTAGAGAATAAAACTATGGCTCGGAAAGGGCATGTCACATGCCTAAAGGCTGTCTGTTGTGTAAGTGGCAGAGATGGGATTTGTTTTTTTTTTTTTTGGTCGTGCTGTGCAGCATGCAGGATCTTAGTTCCCCAGCCAGGGATCGAACCCGTGTCCCCTGCAGTGGAAGCTCAGAGTCCTAACCACTGGACTGCCAGGGGATTCCCAGAGACGGGATTTGAATCAGGGCTGACTTTAAGGCCTGTGCTCTTTCCACCATAAAAAATATGAACAACACTAGCTATCTTCTAGTGTGCTCTTTCCATGTGTCCTGCCTTGTACCTAGCATCCTCTTGTTTAAATCTCACACAATCCAACCAGGGAGATTCCATTATTTTTCCCTTTCTCGCAGGTGAGGGCACTGAGGCACAGAGAAGGGCAGACTGGCCCATGCTTATGTAGGCAGCCTCAACATAACGGGGAGTCCGCCCCATGCCCCACCCTCTTACCGACTGTGGCAGTCCTCACATGCAGCCATGTGACCTTCAGGGACTTCACACATTGGGATTGGGCTTCTGAGGTCTCCCTCACCAGACTGAAGGGTGTTTGTTGCAGGCGGCTGGGGGTGTTTGGGGCAGCAGTGGGTAGGGCAGGGAGATCCTGAGGACTGGGGAAGGGGTAGGGGTGGGCACTGGGCCTCAGCTCACCTCCTCCTGCAGACTCTCTATCTCAGCCACCAGCTGCTGCTGCTCCTTTTCCTGACCGAGCCCAGGGAGAGAACAAAGCCTTCTTTTCAGGCCTCCTTGCCCCCAGATTGCCCTTTTCCCACCCCTGGGCACACAGCTTGGGCCTGGGTCACTGAAGAGCAGGGCCGGGGGAATGCGTCTGCGGAGCCCTGCTGACTGCTGCTGTCCCCTTTGTTATGAGAGGGATGGCAAGTAGATCTGGATCCAAAGTCTAGGGAGCAGGGTCTGGACTGAGGGAGGAAGCCCGGGAGACCTCTGCCCTTTCCCACTCCATAGTCAGTCTCTGTTGCTCAGACTCCAAGATAGTAGGAAGAAGAGTGCACCTTTGTGCACCTTTGTGCCCCTTGCCAGAAACCCACCGTCTGCCGGGCTTGGGCCAGAAGGCCGTGATTCTGTTCCTCCAGGCTCTTGGCCAGAGTCTTCAGGTCCTCCAGTTCCTCATCCACGGCCTTGGCAAACTGCAGAGCCTGTTGGGTACTGAGTGGGGGCGGGGGCAGGTGGGCCACATGGGAGAGAGGAAGACAGAGATCACAGATGTAGATCCACTCAGAGCAACAGAGAAATCCCAGACAGAGGCCCAGAGAAATCCCAGACAGAGACCCAGAGAAAAAAGGAGGGAAAGAGACTGAGTGTGGGGGACAGAAACCCAGTTTCTACCTAAAATACTAAGAAAGTGGCAGTGAGCCTGTGCCTGTGGGCAGGTGGGACACGGGGGTGTGCAGGAGGGTGGGCGGGGCCGGGCCCACCTGCGGAGCTGCTTGCGCAAAGCCAAAATTTCCTCCCCAAGGTGCAGGGAACCCTCCTCGGCTGTCTCCACACTGCGCTGCAGTTTGGCGTTCTCCCCGGCCAGCCGGCGGTTGCTGAGCTCCAAGTCCTCCAGGCTGCTCAGCAGGTCAGCTGTGGTGGGCCTGGGGACAGGGAAGGTCCAGGGTCACTGCCCACAGCCCTGGCCTCCTTTCCCCAGGTCGGGGTAGGTGTTGGTGTCGGGGAGATGCAGCTCTTCTAGAGAAAGAGAAATAGGAGACTGCCCCACTCTCCCTGCGCTATTAGCACAGCCTGTGTCCCTCACCCACTTCCCGAAGGACCCCAAGCCCTAGGCCAGGCCCTGGGCCCTAGGCAGGCTGGAGGGCATGGGCAGGGGGAAGGCAGGGAGGGGCTGAGGATAGGTACAACTCAGGTCTGGGGTCTTCGCCTCCGAAGCTCTCCAGGTTGGCTGGATCCTCAGCTTCTGAGCATCCTGGAGGGAGACAGACAGAGGGTGGTGGGCTTCCAGGTGGCCTGAGATGTTGGATTGCTCCAGGATTCCGGCCTTGGTCTTCCTTTGGCCTCCATCCTCAGATTCACTCTGGGTGATCCCATCTGCTCCTAGGGCTGCAATTATACACACCATCCAGAAAGCCTCTTGCTCATGGGTACCTTGAGCTCAGATTGGATCTCCCCATAGCCCCCAACCACCCCACATTCATCATGCCCAACACTGGGCAGCACCTCAACTGCCCCAAACTTGTCTGTCCTCCCAGTTCTCCCACTCACCCACCCAGCCCCTGGGCTGTCCTGGCTCCCTCACTCCTCCTGCCTCAGGCCTCACCTTCTCCCCCTGGATCCTCACCACAGCCTCCTCCCTGGACTCCTGGCCTCCAGCCTCTCCTCCCTGGGAGCTGACCTGCCCCTTCCCTGCTCACAGCCCGGTTGGAGGAGGTCCCAGAGAATAACAAGAAAGCTATATTTTTTGACTTTTGTTTTGTTTTTATAAGCCTGGAGAAATAGAACATGAACACTTTTTTATGGAGCACCTCCTGTGTGTGAAGACTTTGGGGTAGAATGGTGAGCAAACCAGCCAACCAAACAGCAGGGCAGGTAATGAGTCAGATAATCAGATTTCTGCAGGGGAGGACTGCAGGTCTGTGCTGAGGGAACTGGACAGAAAGGGACCTTAGCCTGCAGCATCCCAGGCCTTCCCCACCAGGGCTTCCCTATCAGGTGTGAAGGATTAGAGAAGACACAGAAGGTTTAGGCTGAGAAACAGCCTGAGCTGAGGCCAGGCCGGAGCGGGGCAGTGCCAGCAACAAGACCAGAGGGACCTTGAATGCAGGGACTAGAGTACAGGGAGGGGCCGGCTTGATGATGGTGATGGAGATGATGATGAGAGGTAGGAGGGGCCTCTGTAACAGGGCTGGTGTTAGGAGGGGTTGGAAAGAACCCGTGAGGAAAAAAACAAATAAACCCCAAAGCTCAGGGCAGCTGGGAGGCAGTCATGTCATGGAGGCACCTAGAAAGCCAAACTCGCAGCTCCAGGTTAGAGCAAAAGTCTCTGGAGTCCTGCCCCATCCCCTGCTCTGCCCCTGGGTGGGAAGTTCCCCACACTGTCTGACCCTGGGCTTGCCTGCTTCATTCTATATATAACAATCTCACCAGATGGCAGTTGCTGGGAGGTCAGGGTTCCCTCAAAGGCGGTCTCCTCTTCCAGCTCTAATCCCCTGTATCAAAGGGATGAGGCTTAGAGCTCCCTGCAACAACCCGCCCACTCCTGACCAGCCACTGGCAGGGGGATTGCGGGTGGTGGGAGGGGACAGGTCAGGTGAGAGTGAGCACCGTGGGGAGGAAGGTGAGGCCAGATGGCAAGCGCCCGGGGCCAGATGGAAAAGCAGGAGGGGCAAGGACTGGGTTTGGAGGAGGGATGGGGACAGGCCTCTGTCAGCCCCTTAACAATCACCCTTCTCCTCCTTCTAGCCCATTTTATTTCTGCCCCCAGACTCCCTCTGCCTCCCCATTTCAGGCACTTTGTCCTCAGAACCTCCCCCCCCAACCCCATCTCTACTTTTCTCTCCTCCTCAGCTTCCTTCCAACTACAGCAGGTCGCTGTGCCCAAAGGGTGCTGGCTGCAGTAAGCAGGTATGAGGTTAGATCTTAGGAAGGGTTTCCTGGGGGAGGGGGGAGGTGCGGGGACCCACCCATCCAGCTGACAGGCAGCAATCCAGTCCCGCATGATGACCAGGAAGGTGTCCAAGTCCACAGTGGCCTGAGGGCCCTCGCCATTGGGGTCCAGGCTGCAGGCCAGTGTTTGGAGGCGTGCATCCTGGGGACCCCGTCCCGTCACAGCCTCCAGGTAGGCTAGTACATGGGTCACAGCCACAGTGCCTGGGGATAAAGCAGGCTGTGAGGGAGTCTGGGGCAGGTGAGGGGTGGGGGATGGGGACAGGCAATGGCTTTGAAGTGGGACCACTGGCTGGGCTGGTGGCCCCCCAGCACCATGGCCCTTGGGCAATGGGGCCCAGTCATCCCCACCTCAGAAGGTGGACTGAAGAGGACCAGCTGTGCCCCACCAGGTCCACAGTGGCTGCCCTTCCTCCCTCTCCCAGGCCCCAAAGCCCCACCCTCCTCTGTTAACGTTCCCCAAGTTTCCTCCCCTCACTGTCCTTGTCCTGAAAGGCCTCCATCCCCTTATCCATTTCCTTCCGGAAGCTTCCCACAATCATCCACTTCACCCTAGCCCATCCCTCTCGCTATGGCTCCCCAGTTCCCAGCCGCCCATCTCCATCCCTCATAATTCCTTGATTCTCTGACCTGTCCTCTGGGGGTCACAAGCTTCAAACGTGGAGTTGAGTATTTGTTCCTCTAAGCTGAGCGGTGTCCCCAGGCTCCCCTCCTCTGGCTGGTCCAAGAGGTACACTGAGGAGACAAGAGTGCCAGCCCACCTATGAGGAGGGGGGACGATGAAGAGCAAAGAGGGGTGACCCCAGGTCCTGGCTCCTGCAGAGGGGAAGGAATTCATTTCAAGCTGCCTGGAGTTTGGGCTGGTGGGGAACCGCAGGAAGCTTTGGGTGGCAGCCGCAATGTGAGGGTCTTTGAGTCACCTCCCCCATCCCCTGACCTGGGAATGTGGGCCCCATCTTTCAGGCCAGGAAGTGCCCCTGCTGTTGAATCCTTTGTGTTCAATTGGCTCAGGAGCCCAGATACTGAACAAATACTCTGAGTACAGCCTTTCCTCCTCTCTTCCCCTGCTTCCCAGGCTCGGCTCAGAGGGGGCTAAGGGTGGAGGAGGGCAAAGAAGAGAGGATTCTGGGAGAAGCCGAGGGTGAAGGTGGGCCCAGGAGCCAGGAACAATCCAATATCGCGCGGGCAGCCTGGATCGATCCCTCCCGGCAGCATCTCCGGTCTCCCAGCCTGCCTCGGGGCTGGGTCTCTCTCCTTCCCACATCCCTGAGGCTGGCATCATCAGTGCCCACAGCCTGGGGCCTGAAACGAAGGGGGATGGGGCAATCCAGGCAGGGTGGGTGGCTGGGGAGCAGTTAGGAGCTCAGAGTCCAGCTTCATGACTGTGGGCAAGTCTTTTCTCCTTTTGGAGCCTCAGTTTCCCCACCGGTAAAATGGGTGGATAGAGTGATCTCCCCTCCCCAGGGATGGGAGGGCTAGGTCTATGTATTTGAAGAGCACCCCCTCTCCCCTGCCTCTGCACAATGTGAATATCCTGGGGTCTGTTTGTCCACTGCTGTATCCACACATAACAGGCACTCAACAAATGCTCCAAGATATAGAAGGAGCCTATATATTCTCTACCCCAGGACCCACTGGGCCAGCCCAGCCTCTTTCCCAGGGCTGGAAGTGACCTATGAGGCTCCCTGCCCTGACCCTGGACAACTGGGTATAGCAGAGGGCCAAGCACAGGCTGCAAGGTCTGACAGACTCAGGGGGCAATCTGGGCAAGGGACTCAGGCTCTTGGAGCCTCAGTTTCTTCCTCCGGAAAATGGGTGGGGGGGTGGTTACTTCGCTCCTGGAGAAGAGATGAGATAAAATCTGGAAAGGTCCTGGCAGAGGGCCTGGCACATGGTGGAAGCTCAATAATAAAACTGAACATTTATTCAGCCTTTAATAGGAGCCAGGCCTCTTCTGAGCATCTTACACGAACCATGGTGGCTGCTATTATTAGCCCCACTTTAAAGATAAGGATACTTAGAGACGGGCAAGTTAGAAACTTGCCAAAGGTCACATGTTCAACATATGAGTGCCCTTTCTCATCCCTCTGATTCTTCAAGGGTTCTTTGTAGTGAGCTAAAATTTGTCCCCTTGGGTTTGAACTCATGCTTCTAGGGAAGGGGAGCGGGAATGTATAGTTAGGGGAGACACCTCCTCTCACTGTGCCCCCATGTTATGGAGGAGGACCCTGAGGCCCAGTGAGGTCACCCAGGACTGGCTGGCTCCAGATGTCGTGGGATCTGAGGATCTGCATGTATCTACAGTGCAGATGTGACACTCTGCCTCCCGGGGCCCCTCAGATGTCACTCTGCTTCTCTTCTGTCTTCTTTCCTTCATTTCCTTCCTCAGTGTCTCTACCTCTGTCTCTGTCCTGTCCCTTTTCTAGTTTTTTCTCTCTGGCTCTTTCTCCCCATCCTCCTCCCCATCTCTCTGTCCCCTGAGTCCTGCCTGCCTGTCTCCATGTCCACCGCTCCCATTTTCTTCCCTCTGTGCTTCTTTCCCCACAACTCAGCGACTCTCCGTTCCCTGAGCCTTCTCTCTCCCTCCTCCGCTGTCTTGTCTCTCTCCCCCACTGCCTTCCTCGGTCTCCATCCCTTCTGGGTGTGTTCCTCCCTTTCCTTCGGGAGCCTCCCAAAGCTGGCTCAGCCCTTGGCCATGGGTTCCTCGGTGGCCGCACGCCCTCTGCTGGTGCAGACGAAGTTTAGATGTTTAGATGTTGGTCCCTCGGTCAGCATGCCCTCGCTTCCCGAACCCCAGTGTCTGCCTCCTACCTTCTTATCTGGAGAGCCTCCTGAGGCCAGAGTCCAGGCCTGCTAGGAGCCTCTAAGAAAGGGGTCTTGCCTCTCCTCTAGGATGGGAGTCTCCCTCGGGCTCTCTCACTTAATAGATGAGTTTCAGGAAGGGCAGCCCAGCATCTTCCGCCCGAAGCCGCTTTCACACCCATTTGGTCTGCATCCATCCAATTATTCAAGGACTTAGCAACTGGGTTCCTATTACATGTCAGGCATTGCTCCAGTGCAGCGTGACCAACAGGGCAGCTGCTGGCCACAGTGGTTCTTGAGACCTGAACTGTGGTGAGTGTAAATTGAGGTGCTCTATTAGTGTAAAGTACACACCAGATTTTGAAGACTTAGTATGAAAAAAAGAGAATGACTCCAACACATTTTTATATTGTTGTATGCTGAAAGGATACTGTTTTGGATGTATGCAGTTAAATAAAATCTATTATTGCCATTCATTTTGTCTGTTTCTTTTTTTTTCTTTCAATGTGGCTACTAACAAAATTTTAAATTACATATATGGCTCGCACATTGACCAGCACAGCTCTAGGGTCTGGGAATACAGAGTGAATAAAACCGAGGCTGCCCTGTGGAGCTCATGTTCTAGTGGGGGAGACAGAGTCTAAACAGACAGACAAATAGACGTCAGTGCTATGAAGAGAAGTAAAGCAGGAAAGGGGAGAGAGTGCGACAGGGCAGCTGCTTTACAGAAAGCAGAGATCTGAATGAAGTGAGGGTAGCCTGTGGGTCACTGGAGAGGGTGCTCCAGGCAGGGGGCACAGCGCATGCAGAGGCTTCTACTCTCGCAGTCTGGCCTCCCCAGAGCAAATGAAATAAGGTGTCCAGGCAGGTGGGCACACAGCAGGCACTTCATCAAGGATCCCTCCCTACCGCCCACCCTGCCTTGAGGTGGAGGCTCAGCCACCCCAGGCCACCTCTCCCAAGTCCCCGAGTCACAGCCTGGTGTCCCATCCACCCACTCCTCCCTCTTCATCCTCCCACGGGACAAACAGGGACGCAGCCACTTACCTTCGGCAGCAGGGCCACCCGCCTGGCTCTCTGGCAGGTCCATGGGCCACCCCTGCTGCTCTGCAGCTGCTGGTGAAGCTAACAGCTCCCCCACATCACTGGGAGGGAACGAAAAGGGACCAGCTTCTTCAAGAGATCCTGGAAGGACAAACAGGGGAATGCCCTCCTCAGACCAGCCACCCGTGGATGGAGACCTGCCCTGCCCCACCTGTGCGCCAGGCCGCTCTGGATTCTCAGAACCAGTTTGCCTACCCCTGCCTGGACCAGTGCAGCTCCCACTCAGACCTGTTTTATGGACTGGAGGTGTGAGCTGGGAAAATGGGGGGCCCAAGCAGTGGGCGGCAGAGATCAAAGGGGGTAGGGTCACTCCTTCCTGCCATCCCTCCTCCTCGCAGTTTGTCAAGTTCCCCAGCCCTGTCCCTCCTGCCCAGTGACTCTCCCCTGACCCCTCCTCTCCTTCCCTATGGCCCCAGGTCAGGCCTCAGCCTCTCCCCCTGGGCCCTTGACCCAGCCTCCTGACTCCAGTCTCCCGCCCCAATCCATCCTCACAGGGCCCCAGAGCTACCCGCCCCTCCCCTGCTCAATGTCTTTCCACAGCGCCCAAGCACCCCGTGGACAAAGCCTAGACCTTGGACTTGATATCGAAGGCCCTTCATGGCCTGATCCCACCTGTCTCCCTGACCCCAAATCCCACTTGCTGCTCCAGCAACTCTGAACTGTGTGCTGTTCCCCAAACTGAGCCAGTTCTTCCCACCTCCAGGTCTCTGCCTGGGACATCCTCTTCACTGGCCCTTCCTGTCTCAGCTCCCATGTCCCCTCCTCTGGAAAACGTTTCCGAAAGAGGGGCTGTCCCTGGGTTCTCACACCACCCTGGGCTACTGACATTCTTGCCCTATCAGCTTGTATTTGGAACTGCTGGCTTCGCCTGTGAGTTTGATCCCCACCTCTCTCCTGCTCCCAGCCCTCCCATGGCTCCCTAGTGCCCTCAGGACTAAGTCCAGCCCCTCAGGCTGGTTCAGCACAGAGTTGTCCCTGAAACTCCTGGCTTCTTCTTGTCACTTTGCTCTCCACTGGCCGACCTCCATGTCCCTCACGGCCCATATAGAGACTCAGCATCTTCCCATGGTCCTCCCAGGCCCAGACTCGCAGCTCCTCTGGGGAGCCTTCCTTGAGTGCCTAGAGCAGTTAGGGACTCCCTCCCTTGTGCCCTGACAGTGCCCTGTCCTGCTTCCATCATACCCAGGTTGACCATACGACTTACTGTCCCAACTCCAGGACACTTTCAAGAGTGAAAGTGTGAATAATGTGAATAATGACAACAGACAATGGTGCCCATATAAGGCTGAACTGGGCACACTGGGGCACACGGTCAACATACGGTCACCTGGGGCCTGTCTGTCCTCACCCCACCCACTCAGCCCCCCCTTTCCTCACCAAGTACTCCCCACGCCCTGCTCCCCCTGGTGCCAGACGGGAGTCCACAGCTGTGGAGTGCACACTTCCTGGTGGCTTTTAGAAGGTCCTAGAAAAAGGGGTCTTTCAAGAGAGACCCTTCCAGAGTGTGGACCAGGCTGGGGGGTGCAGAAGGGGGGTGACGGCTGTGGGGCCTGAGTGGGGAAGGGTCCCTGCGAGCGAGGGTGCTGACAGGCCCTGGGAGCCTCTGACAGGGCTTGGGGGACACACTCCTGGTGAGGGACCGAGGGAGGCTCTGGTGGGGGACCGAGGGAGGCTCTGGTGGACCTCAGGGGTCTTTGACGGGGAGATTCTGGCAGGAGGAGGACCCAAGCAAGCATTGTGGGGATTTCAAGGGGGTCTCTGACTGGATTTCTGGGGAGTCTCCGGATTTCGGGGGAGGGCGTCTCTAACAGGATTTTGGAGGGGAATCTGACAGGATTTTTGGTTTCTGGGGACCTCTGGCAGGACTTGGGGGGAGGGTTCTGATAGGAGTTGGGAGGAGCGAAACAGGGTTTGGGGGGGTGTCTCTGACAGGCTCTGAGGGAGAAGTCTGACAGAATTTCTAGAAGATTCTGACAGGATTTCAGGGGTCATCTACAAGATTTCCTGGGGGGTTCCTTTCAGTATTTCTGAGGGGATCTGGTCAGGATTTCAAAGAGACTTTTAACAAGCCTTGGAAGGCCCTGATATTGGGGACTCTCCCGTAGGATTTGGGGGCTCTGCCAGGATTTCAGGAGGGGTTCTGACTCGGCTGGTCCGGGGAACCTCGACACGGCCAGGGCGCACCTGAGGCCACGTCCCAGTCTAGGGACACAGCTGAGGGCCACGAACGACAAACAAACGGCACCTGGGTTGTTGAGGAGAGGCGCGTGCGTTGCGCCCGCCCGGAAAAGCAAAGGCGGCGGGGTGGGATCGAGAGCGCGCGCGGCGTCTCAGAGCTCCTCCCCCGACGCAGGCGCACACGGGGGCCAGGCGTGCGCGGGTGTAGTCGGTTACCTGTAAGGCCGCGCATGCGTGGGGCTGCCGGGGCGCGCGACCGGTCTCGTGAAGCGGGCGCATGCGTATCGGCCGAGCGGGCGAAGGGTGAAGGGACTACAGCTGCCGGGAGAGGGCGGTGGGGGCTGCGTCACCTGCGCTGGAATCTTCTCTACGCCCTCAAGCTTAGGTGAAATGGGCCCAAGCAAGGGAGCGTTGGCCTGAGGGACCCCTGGTCCATCCCCCACTTCTTATCAGTCAGCAAGCCGTCCCCCTTTTGCCCTCTGTTCCGTGCCAGGTTGCCGGTCACCGTCACAATGATGCCCTGCCCTGTCCTGCCTCACCACTCCCGTGCCTTTTTGTGGCTCCAGTCACCATGTATTAATAGGTCCCCGAAGGATTCTTTCCCAAACCGTTTTATTCATTCCTTTTAGGAGAGAGTGGAGGAAAAATAGCCTCAGCTTTTCTGGCTAGAGCGAGGAAGAGAATTATATCCCAAATTGACTCCTAAGGAGGGGCATTAGGGGTAAAAGATGTCCCACGCATTCAGCCTCTTTGCTAGCCTAGACACAGAAAAGGAATCATTTTGCATTCTTCCGTTCATCCCATCCTTATTCATTCAAGTGTTACTTCCTCAGAGAGGCTTTCCTCTGACACACTGCCTGTAATTCAGACCCCCCCATCTCTCTACTTACTCTTTTTTATTGGTCCTCGTGGCACGTCTCGCCACGTGACATATTCTATATTTGTGTACTGTCTTTGTCACCCCTCACTGGAATGTGAGCCCTGAGCAGCAGGAGGCTGTTTGGGGACTAGAACATGGCTGGCCCAGTGTGGGCGCTCAAAATTTTTCGTTGAGTGAATGAATGAAGGGACAGAATCCGTGCCTGGTAACTACTGGTCAGTGTTAGAGTGATGATAAGGCTGGAGTCAGACGTTCTTGGGTTTGAATTTTGGCTCCATCACTTCCTACCTGTAACCTTGGCACAATGGCTTACCCTCTCTGAGCCTCAGTTTTCCTCCCAGAAATGGAGATAATAATTGATTCTTAGGTTACCTTGAGGACTTAAGGTGGTAATCCTTGTTAATTGATAGTTATTATTTTGGCTATTAGGTGGCAGCTTGTTATAAGACCTGGGAAAGAACCTGTTTGACAGGTGATGTGGTGAATGGTTAACAGTGTGAGATAGGGAATCAGACAAACCTAGTGCCATTGCTCTGTGACTTTGGCAAGTGATTTCACCTCTCTGAACCTCTCAGCTTCTTCCCTAAAATGGGAACAAGTAATATCCACCCTATGGGGTCTTATGAGAGTTCAATAAGAATGTTTGCCTAGAGTTTTCTTAGCCCTGGCTGGTAAGTGTTGGACATCGTTAACTTTATTAGTATAATTTCATTCTTTCATTTTATTCCTTCAGTATTTCTTGTTTTTTTTCCTTTTTTTGAGGAAAATAATTCTGTAAAACCTAAAATAATTAAAAAACCATTTTATAGTGTAGTTATACATAAAGTACTAAATCTTAAGTTATGCCTCAATTAAATTTTTATAGAGTAATACATTAATGAAACCATCCATATAAAAAAAGAGAGTATTGCCTGCAGCCCAGAAATCTTCACACTTCCTCTTAATCATTACCCCCCAAAGGTAACCGCCTTGAATTATGGCCTCTTTTGCTCAACGTTATATTTATAGAATTCATCATGTAGCAGTAGGTCATTTATTTCACTGCTGTGTAATATTCCATTGTATGAATACGCTACAACTGAATCATTTTACTCTCGATGGACATTGGGTTGTTTCTGCTTTTTGGCAATTATGTATACTGTTACTATGAATTATTTATCCAGATTTTCTTTAATTACTCTCAGTAATGTCAGAGATCTAGCAAATCTTTTGTTAGGTTTATTCGTAGGTATTTTGTTTGTTTTGCTAATGCAAATCATATTTTTAAAAATTGCATTAAAAATCTTTTTGTTCCTAATGTTTAGGAATATAATTGATTAGGGTATATTAATCTTATACACAGTGAAGGGTAGCAGAATATGCCACCCCAAAATATCCAACTATGGCATAAGGATCATTTTGAACTGAACACAATTGAGAAGAAGCAGATACAAGAAAAGCTCTCTGCCCTTCCCTATTTGCCTAAAAGCTGGATATAAATTTGTTTTGTTTGTTTGTTTGTCTTTTGACAGCACCATGTGGCTTGCGGGATCTTAGTTCCCTGATGAGGGATGGAACCCATGTCCCCTGCAGTGGAAGGTCGGAGTCCTAACCACTGGACCACCAGGGAATCCCCATGGATATAAATTTGTAAAGGTGTTCCCTCTCCCCTCTCTACCAGGAAGGACAAAAGTTAATAACTCTAGACCCTTGTCCACCCAGACACAGCACCAGCAGTCTCCCCAAGGGTACCCCCTACCCTTGTTGCTAACAGCATAGATTACTTTTGCTTGTTTTCATACTCCGTATAAGTGGAACCATATAGTATGTACGCTTTTGTGATCTGGTTCTTTTGCTCAATTGTTGTGAAATTCAGCTATACAGTTGCATAGTTGCATAGTTGTAGATCAGGAAATCTTTGCCTTTATTGGGAGTATTTAGTTCCAGTTACTTAAAAAAAAACCCTTCATTTTGAAAAACCTCAAATATATACAAAGTGAGCAGAACAAAGCCCCATGTATCCAACACCCAGCTTTAATAATGGTCAACATTCTGCCATTCTCTTATTTATACCTGTACCCTCATCCCACTTTATATTGTTATTTATTTTTTTTAACGTTTCTTATTTTCAGGTAAACTTTACACGTGTTAAAATGCACGAGTCTTAACGGAACAATTCTGATAAAGTTCCATTTAGTTTTAATGTAATACTGATATTTTTCTTTAGATCTACCATTTTGCTATTTGTTATATATTTCCCCCATCTAATCTGTTCTGTGTATTCTCTTCTTTTCTGGCTTTCTTTTATATTAGTCAAGTTTTTTGTTTTTTTTTTCTCTTCTGTTATGTTTTATTCTTCTTCTTCTGTTATGTTTATGGTTATGTTCTTTTATTTTTTTGGTGGTTTTCCTAGAGACTACCATAGGCATCCTTGGCTTATTAGAGTTCTACTTTAAATTAGTACTTTTATCATTTCTTGGACTACGTGAGGACCTAACGACACTTTAATTCCATTTAGCTCCTCCTGCCTGTTGTCTTGCATTTTATTTATTTAATTAATTTATTTATTTTGGCTGCACCGAGCAGCTTGTGGGATCTTAGTTCCCCGACAGGGGATTGAACCTGGGCCCTTGGCAGTGAGAGCACCGAGTCCTAACCACAGGAATTCCCTGTTGTTCATTTTAATTCTGCATATATTTTAAATTCCACAAGATATTATTGTTATTGTTTTAAGCAGTCAGTATTCACTTAGATTTGGCACATACTTACCTCAGGGTTCTTTGTATCTCCCCTCATTACTGAACTTTCATCTGGAGGCATTTCCTCCTACCTGACAAACTCTAGCATTTCTTTTTGTGCAGGACTGCTGCTGATAAATGTTTCGTTTCAGTTTGTCTGAAAAAAATGTCTTTATTTTCCCATTACTTTTTTTTTTTTTTGGCTGCATTGAGTCCTAGTTGTGGCGTGTGGGCTCTCTCATTGAGGCGTGCAAGCTCAGTAGTTGTGATGCATGGGCTTAGCTGCCCTGGAGCGTGTGGGAACCTAGTTCCCCAACCAGGGATTGAACCCGTGTTGCCTGCATTGGAAGGTGGATTCTTTTCCACTGGACCACCGGGGAAGTCCCTTTGCCATTACTTTTGAAGGATGTTTTCACTGGGTATGATATTCTAGATTGACGATGGCTTTCTTTCAGCCTTTTGACTGTGTCATTGAATTGTTTTCTGACTTCCATTTTTTTTTCCTATTTACAAGTCAGCTGTCTGTCTTATTTCCTCTTTGAAGTAAAGTGTCCTTTTCCTTTGGCTGCTTTCAAGGTTTGTTGTTGTTTTAGGTTTTCATAGGTTTTAATGTGATATGCCTAAGTGTGGTTTCTTTGTGTTTATTCTGCTTGGGGTTCCTAAAGCTTGAATCTGTGAGTTGATGTCTCATCAACTTTGTAAAATTCTTGGCTAGTGTCTCTTCAAATGTTGCTTAGTACTCTTTCTCTTTTCTCTCTACTTCTAGGACTTCAATATATGTTTGAAAGGCTTTTTCACCATGACCAGTATGTCTCATATGTCTTTTGTATATTTTCCATCCTTTTTCACTGATTCAGTCTGGCTATTTCTACTGACCTCTTTCCCACTGTGTCTAATCTGCTGTAAAACCCATCTGCTGAATTTTTAATTTATTTATAAGTTCTAAAATTTACACTGGATTCCATCTCCTCCCCCCCCACTTTTTAGGTTCCGGTTCTCTGATGAAATTCTCCATCTTTTCATCTATTTTTTTGAGCATATTAATCATAGTTACCTTAAGGTCTGTGTCTGATAATGCCGTATCTGGATCACCTATGGATGCATACTTCTATTGATCTACAGACAGGGAAACATCGATTTCCCCAGATGCCAGGTGTGGTTAAGGTTATGGAATCCCCATGGACTGCTAGAGGGAGTAGACTTGTCAGAACATTTTACCTAATCAAAATAGGTAGATGCATCCCCTACAACCCAGCAATTCTTTTCTGGTTATAGCTCCCCAGATCCCTCCTGCCCTCCTTCTGGACCACAGGGGGACATATATACTAATGTTTATTGTAGCATTATTTGTAATGGTGAGAAGTCAGAAGCAATTCAGTTGTGTATCACTGAGAGTGTGGAAAGGTTACATGTGGTGAAGACTGACCATGGAATTTATTCAGTGGATTGGATGGATATTGGATGTACCAATGCAATATGGAGGAGTCTTAAAGAAGGTGCTAAAAAAAAAAGCCCCATAAGAATGACGTGTGTAATACCACCTATGGAAATTACAAATACATGCATAAAAAGGAATGATCATATTTAGCAAGAATATGTACTGTTAGAAGCTGATGTGTGTCCTTCCAAAAATTCATATGTTGAAGCCCTACCCACTGGTACTTCAGAATACAATCATATTTGGAGACAGATCTTCAAAGAGATTATTAAATTAAGAGGAGGTCTCTAAGATGGGCCCTAATCCAGTATGACTGATGTCCTTACAAGAGGAGGAAATTTGGACGCAGACATGTGCGTGCATGGGAAAAGACCACGTGAAGACACAAAGAAAAGATGGCCATCTGTAAGTCAGGGAGAGAGGCCTCAGAAGACACCTAACTGGCCGACACCTTGATGTCAGACTTCTACCTCCAGAACTGTGAGAAAATAAAATTCTGTTGTTTAAGTCACCCAGTCTGTGGTTTTTCTTATGGCGGTCCTAGCCGACTAATACACTTACCAAAAACACAAGAAATAGTGTCAATGGTGGGAAAGTGAATGGGACTGGGGGGGTGGGGAGAGAAGGTATGGAAAGGCCAGTCAAGTTCTGATATTCTCCATGAGGACATATTGATGCTTATTTGGAATAATCAAAAACCTATTTTTTTTCAAAAGGAAATTCTCTTTTATTTATGCCCACACATTGCTAATTTCCTGAATGTGCTGAGTCTCTCTGTGGGGTGATCCAACCCTGAACCCGGGCTTCGAGGGAGAAAGTGCATGTTGTGTCTGCACCCCTACAAGACGCAGCACCATGAAGACCCTCATGTGCCTTCTCAATTTTTTTTTTTTGCCCCCACAGCATGGCGTACGGGATCCTAGTTCCCCAATGAGGGATCGAACCTGTGCCCCCTGCAGTGGAAGTGTGGAGTCCTGACCACTGGACCGCCAGGGAACTCCGTCAATGGTGGGTCTTGAGAGAGGGGTCTTGGAGGGAATAGGGGCGTGCTCTGAGGATGGGGGATGGGGGCACAGTGGCAGGGCACCCAAGACAGGGTCTCTGAGCTTCCAGGTTTGGCTGAGGCAGCAGGCCTGGCTTGCAGAGTTAGAGTCTGAGGTGACGCTCATAGAGGGACAGACAGAGGGACAAAGGGAGAGAGACACAGAGCAATTCGAGATGGAGTCAGCATGTAAATTGAGTGTCAGGGAATGAAAAGACAAAGATGAGAGAATGGAGACAGGTGGATGTAACAGAGATGGGGCTGGAAACACAGACTTGGGGGCTGGAGGTGACAGGGTCTGGACAGAATAATGGCCTCCCAAAGATGGCCCCTGTCTAATTCATGGAACCTGTTTAATATGTTGTCCAGGTGGGCTCAATCCAATCCCATGAGCCCTTCAAGGCAGAGAACTCTCTCCTGCTGGAAGAGGAAGAGGAACACATAAGGGAGATGGGGCAGAAGGGAAATACAGAGAGATTCCACGCGTGAGATTTGAAGTATGGGATCCACATGCAAAAACCGGAGAGAGACCTCTAGGAACTAAGTGTGGGTGGCCCAGGTGACAGCCAGCAAGGAAGCAGGGACCTCAGTTCAACCCCAAGGGACTTGATTGTGCCAACAACCTGAATGATCTTCGAAGCAGAGCTGTCCCAGAGCCTCCAGGTAAGAACCCCGCTGGCTAACACCTTGATGTTGCCCTTGTGATACCTGCACAGAGGACCAGCCCAGCCGTCCTGGATTTCTGACCTGTAGACCAGTGAGAGGATACATTTGTGTTGTTTTAAGTTGCTACATTAGCGGTCATTTTTTGCAGCAGTAACAGGAAACTAATGCAAGGGCAGAGTGGACAGACAGGACTCGAGTGAAAGAGCTGGGAGCTGGAGGGCAGACAGAGCTGGAGGTGACAGGGATGGGGACTGAGGATACTGATGGGGCTGGAGGTCACAGAGTTGCTCAGTCAGAAGACAGATGGCGTCTGAATCAGTAAACAACACAGAGACATTGGCAGGAACTAACATCTCAGCCAGATGTCATGCTGAAGGTTAAGGTTGGGGGGACTTGCCATGGCTTGGCTGGCTGAGGCCTGAGGACAGATCTCCAAAGGAGACAGTGCTGCTGGATGTAAGAAAAAGTTTAATTTCCATATGGTGCCTGGGGTGGGGTCTGGTGGGGGGGTACATGCAGGTGTTCCCTGGTCCCCCCACTATAACTGCTGGGAGGGCCTGAGGATATACAGGAAGTGGGTCTTGCGGGCAGGCAGCCTGGCATGAGAGGAGCTCTGGGTCCCCTGTTCGAGGACGTCCTCGCGGGTCCCCTCTCGGAGCCCATCCCGGATGGCCTGCAGGCGGTGTCGCTTCTCACTGAGCCAGTGGTCGCTCTCCTGGGCATCCTGGTGGGACCTCCGCCGTGGCAGCTTCATGATCCAGAAGGCCATTCGGGGGTGGGGTTCCGGGTGGAAGCTGTCCACGGCCTTTGGGACAGGCACCAGGGCCTCCTTCTCCTCTATCTTGGGTACCTGGTGAAGAGGGACAAGGAGACCCTCTCAAACTCCAAGTGACAGCCTCAAGGTGCTCCCCTGGCATACTCAACCCACTTTGCCACCTATGGGGGGCTTTGGGAATTAAAAGCTCACCCTGCAGCTTACAAAACACTCGGGTTTATAAGCGCTTTAGAATTAAAAATACTCTGAGGTTTATAGAATACTCTGGGTTTGAAAACACATTTTGGAGGTTTCAGAAGCACTTTAGGATTAAGCATTCCCCGAGGTTTAGAAAGCAGTTTGAAATGTACAAAGCACTTTGGGATTAAAGAATCATGACTACAGTTGCAACATGTGATCCTTGACTGAATCCTGGATCAAACATCAATCACATCAGCTCTTGTGGACAGCTTTTGGTCCAGCAGGGACATTTCAATGTCTGTTCGGTCCTTGCTACTCAAAGTGAGGGTTGTGGACCAGCAGCGTCAGCATCACTTGGGAGCTTGTTAGACATGCAAATGAGCGGGCCCTACCCCATCCAGACCTACTGAATCAAGAGTCTACATTTCAGTACGTTGAGGTTTGGGAAGCCCCATAGGAGATGGTTACAGGTTGAATTGTGTCTCCCCCACTCTCCAACTCATATGTTGAGGTCCATTAGGACCCTAGTAGCTCAGAATGTAATCTCGTTTGGAAATAGGGTCACTATGTAGTTTTCATTAGTTAAGATGAGGTCATTAGAGTGGGCTCTAATCTGACTGGTGTTCTTATGCAAAGGGGAAATCTGGACATAGAAATGCACATAGGGAGAACCCCATGCAAAGATGAAGGCAGAGATGGGGATGATGCCTCAACCTGCCAAGGAATGCTAAAGAATTGTCAGCAAACCACCAGAAGCTAGGGAAGAGGAATGGAACGGATTCTCCCCAACAGCTCTCTGAAGGAACCAACCCTGCTGACACCTTGATCTTGGACATCTAGCCTCCAGAACCGTGAGACAATACATGTCTGTTGTTTAAGCCACCCAATCTGTGGGACTTCACTACGGCAGCCCTAGCAAACTAATACAGAGATAATAGTCTGATTTCTTGGGTGTAAAAATGGGACTACGGTAACACACAAGCGAATGCATTATTCTTAGGAGATATCTGCTGAAGGATTTAGGGGTGAAGTGTCATGATGTCAATAATTTACTGTCATATGGTTCAAAAATAAAAAAGTAAAAAGAAAGTCAGTATGGTAAAATGTTAACAAGTGGTGAAACTAGGCCAGTGGTTTTCAACCCAAGTCTGGAGACATTTTTGGTTGTCACAACTGGAGGGGGTGTGGGTGCTACTTCCATCTAGTGGGTAGAGGCAGGGATGCTGCTAAACATCGTATAGGGCACGGGACAGCCCCCTACAACAAAAAATTATCCAGCCCCAAATGCCAATGGTGCTGATGTTGAGAAACCCTGCTCTGTGGAAAAGTGGATACAGGTTTATGGTACTATTGTTTTTGCAACTTTTCTGTAGATTTGAAATCTTTAAAATAAAAAACTGGGAGTGTGTGTGGGAGAACCATGTGGGTTTGCCAAGCACTTGAGTGTTCTTACAACATTTTAGGATCAAAAAATAAGCACTTTGTGATTAGAATCACTCTTAGAGGTTTACGAAGGTGAGATACACAGAGCATTTGGGGTTCATAAAGTACTTAGGAATTATTAAAAATCACATTTTGATGTTTACAAGGGAGAGATTTACCAAGCACTTTGGGATAGATTAAAAAATCCTTGGAGGTTTGCAGAGCACTTTGAGATCAAAACACACTTTGAGGTTCACGAGGGTGAATCTTACCAAACACTTGGAATGAAAAGCACTGTCTGGCTTACAAAACCCTCTGGGGTTTGAAGCAAGCAAGGATGTACTCTGAGGTTGTAAACCTCATTTCTGAGGGCTGGTTAGTCCCTTTTGACAGATGATAAAACTGAGGCCCAGAGAGAGGGTGTCCAGCACAGAGGGAGTGGGAGAGTCAATTCATCTTTTCCTCCTAAACTACAGAAAGTGTTTGGGCTTGGACACTTTGCTGGGGGCGTGTCCTAACCTTCCAGTCACCCTGCAAGCTCCCCTCTCCTGGCTCGATGGATGCCACCACCTTCTCAGAGATCAGCACCTCTCCTGTCTTGTTGTTGGTCACCTGTGAGGAACCAAAGAAGAGTAAGAAAAAACTTCTTTCCTCCTATGCCCTTCTCCCTGACAGATACTGCAGCATGAGGGATCTTAGGGAGACTCCAGGAGGGACTTCCTGGCATAGGCACCTTGTCAATCTGGAGGTGGCTGGAGAGAGTTTTGTTTCCCAGCCTGTGCTTCTGGTTCTCTTCTTGGTGGTAGTTCCTAGGGAGGCCCCGGAAGTCCATAGGAGCAGAGAAGAAGCTGTCCATGCCCCGCAGCAGGTCATCCTGGGGCTGGGGGAGGAATTGATGAGCTGCTGGACCTCCGGACTCCCCAGGACATCTTGGCAGGATCCTTGGCAGGATCCCCTTCTCTCTCCATCCTCTGACCCTTAGGGCCTAACCAGGTCACCTCCTATTCCCATCTGTCCCATTACTTTCCTATTCCTGCCTCCATCTGTCTTCTGTCTCTCTGTCCCCATCCCTCTCTCCGCCTGTCTGTCTGTCTCTCTGCCTGTCTCCCTCCCTCTCTTCCTATCTCTCGGTCTCCCTGTTGCACGCTCTCTCTGTCCCTTGACTCCTCTTTCTATCTTTCTATCTGGCCGCGACCCGTCTCCCACTCTGTCTCCCTGAACCCCTTCCATCCCTCAGTCACCATCTGCCCCTGTCCCTCTTCTCTGTACCTCTTCTTTTCCCCAACACACGGCAGCGCTTACTTTCAGGAAAAGCCGGGTGAAGGCTTGGAGTAGACTCTGGAGACCTAGAAAACCCGAGGAGCTCTCCTGGGCGTCACCATCGCGGATCGGGGCTGCAGTGGAGGGGGGCACCGAGGCAGAGGGGAGCAGCAACAACAGGACTAGCGGGTGCCACATTGCGGGGCGGGCCGGGAGGCTATGGCAAGGGCAGGGGTCAGAGCCCCCCCGCCCCCCATAAAGGCTCCGTCCCCTAAGTGCCCACACCCCCACGCTAGACAACAACTCCTTCCTATCCCTGGCCCAGGAACTCCGCACACCCCGCCCATTCCCCCCCCCCTCATCTTCTGCTCCAACCTCCTCCATTGTGTCAGGCCCCTCCCCTCCCCTCAGGCCCGTCTCTTCTGGGCTCTGCCTCACACAACAGATCTCGTTCCTCTTCTTCGCCCACATTCGTATTCAGACCTCGCTCCTCCTCACCTTCTCCCACGCCCTGCCCCTTCTTCTGGGACCCGCCTTTATACTAGACCACAGCCTGGTCACCGGACTCTCAGTCTCTGGCCGTCCACGGACTGTTAAATCCAAACAGTTCTGATCTCGAGCCCAGGCCGGATACCTGGAGCGCTGAATGAGCTCCTCGAGGCCTAGACTCGCCTCTATTGTCTGACCACGCCCCCATTTGCTGACCTCACCCATGAGCCCAGCCCTCTATTGGACAGTCACGCCCTTAAGGGAAGGGCCACGCCCCTTGAGCCAGAGCCGGGCGTTGATTTCAAGTTCACACCCCCCATACTCAGGCCACGCTCCTGTCGGTTGACCTCGGCACTGGAGACCCAGTGTTGCCCCTGTTCTCTGATCGTGGCCATCGTGTCGGAGTCACTCTGCAATCGCAGGTGGCCCCGCCCCTGTCTTAGAGCCACGCCCCCGCACCTAGGCCACGCCTCTGTGCCCCAGATCTTGCCCTTAGCGCCCTCAGTTCCATTCCTAGGCTCTCTCTGCTCATGAAATACCCGCGTCCGAGCAGTCCTTCTGATTATCCCACTGCTTAGTTTTGTATCTATCTCTGAGAGTTTCTCCGTGTCCTTTTTCGTCTTCTCCAGGTTTTGAAACGATTAATACGCTCAATAGAGTGCAATGTAGGGACGCTGAACCCCGAGCCCTCTTCGGTTCCACTAAAAAGCTCCGCCCTCTCAAGAAACCCTAAATCCAGTCCTGTACCACCCTACAAGGAACCCGGGATCCGGGCTCCCTTTTTCCTCAGGACCCAGAGTCTGGACCCCAGCCCCTCTTGTCTCTTGAGTTTGAACACTCAACTCCTCATCTTTAAGGGACCCTTCATCTTTAAGGGGTATAATTACGGGACCCTCATCTTTTTCCTCAGCCACCGAGGCTCTCCCCGGGTCCTGGGAGAGCTGCCACCTCTAGCCCACTAGTGCGTGTGGATGCGGGAGTCTCCACCTTGGTGAACCTCCAATAAACTCCAAGTCGTCTTGTCCACGACCCTTAACTCTGATGAGGTCACAAGGAAACCAATCAATCAAAAGAAATCAGTGGAATTCAATCAAAAACCCATCTCCATACCTCTAGGCTCAAAAATATACTTGACGCTGAACAGGATTCTTTTGTGGTCCTATCAATCACTTCCACATCTCCAACACACAAACTACACTAGAGGGTAGCCAGGAGTCCGGGCCCCCAGACCATTCCTCCTCCAGACTCAGGAATCTTGGCCCCCAGTTTCCTCCTCTCTCAGATACAGACAGGTTTCCTGGTCCCCATCAATCCTCCCTCAGACCCCGGTGTCCAGACCCCCAATTCTCCTCCTCTCTCAGGGATCCAAGCATCAGAATCCCGAAATTCTCACCAGGCCTCAGCTAGACTTCACCTGTCTTTTCCCAAAGCAAAAATCCTCTCCCAGACTGTCACCGTCGGATCCCCCTTCCCGCTGTCCGGCGCCCGGACCCGCCCCCCCTCCGGTCCCTCCCACTTTTCCCAAACAAAGCTCCCGGGCAACTTTCTCCCTCGCAGCGCCCCGCCCGCCCGCGGCTCCCCAGCCCCAGGCCGGGAGGTAGGTAGGAAGGCGCCGGCGGGAGTCGGGGATCCTGCTTTGGGGTGTGTGAGTTCGGGTGGGCAGTTATGCGTTATGAATTGAGGTGTTTGTGGGACCGTCTCTGAATTGCTTGCAGCCCTCTTTTTGCCGGGGGGGGCCCGAGTTTGCGCTCGTGACTGAGTCTAAGTGTGGAGTTGGAACTTTCGCCAGAGTTGGGGTGTCTGTTGATGGGTCTGAGTTTGGGAGTGTGCGCCTGGGAGTCGGTGAGGATGGGGGACTGTGGGGGGAATGTCTGTGGAGGTATCGGTTTCAAGTGAGAAAGGGCCCCATGCTTGTTTCTGATCGAATTGGTTTGTGTGTGTCATTTGTGGGCGCCTGGTCCTCCTCATGGAGAAAGGAGGCCTCCTGGGTGGCAGAAGGGGGGGCTACGGTGCTTTCTGGATCTTCGGTCTTGTCTCTTTGGAGGTTTGGGGCCTGGGGCAGGAAATTAGTGGGGACCTTTCTGACTCAGCTCCTCTGTCCCTTTGTCTGGCCACATGGGGGAGAGCTGGGCTGGGATTTTGGCCTACGGGGGTCCTGAATGCCTCAGCGCCACTGGGCTCGGCCAGGGGTCTTTGTCTGTCTGGGCCGGAGCTCCGGGGTCCGAGGAAGGATGGGGTTGGGGGCCTGGGCTCTGGGGTCCTGGGAAAGCTGTGGAAGACGTGGAGCCGCCAGGGAGGCGGGATCTGACTGTATTGGAAAAAGTTTTCCCCTGTTCCCGGCCTCCGGAAAGTCACTGGGAACTTGAGTTGGATCCGAGCCCATGCCGCGGGGCGGGGGGGAGGGGGGGGAGGAATGGGAGGGAAGGGGCGGGGCCGGGGGCCAGAGAGGAGGCGCTCTCGCTGGCCAGCCCCTCCCCTGATGGGGGTTGTGGGAAACTGGGGGAGGGGACGCCTGGGCCCTTTGTTCTGACTCTCCTGATGGCAGGGCGACCCTGTCCCCCAGTCTGTGGTTCTGTAGGTCTTTCCTGGTCTTGGCTTGAGTTTGTGCCCTGAGTCTCTGTCCCCTGCCCTCTGGGTCTCTGTCCCCCGACACTGGGTCTCTGTTCCCTGTCTCTGGGACTCCGTCCTCTCTCTCTAAGTCTCTGTCCCCCTCTCTCTGGATCTCCCTCAGCCTTACTAGGGCCTGTGCCCCTCCTTCTTTTCTAACAGCTGCTGCTCACATTCTGGCACCTGTTCTCGGGGTGGGACTGAGAGGATCTCACCCACGTCCCCCTTCCCTGCAACTAGGCTCTGACTCCTGTCTTCTTTAAACCAGTAATCCACACCCAAATTTTCAGCCCTCCTGGACCCTAGTCATTACTCTGGGGTCTTCAAGACTTCATCACAATCCAGGCTCCCCTGAGAACACAGGAGAACGCTCTCACCCTAAGCTTCCCCAGAAATCCAGCCCCTTTCTCCTCCAGGACCCAGGAGTCCAGGCCCCCAGTCTCCTGCTTCCCTCAGATCCAGGAGTTTGGCCTCCAGCCCCCTCCTTTCTCAGACCCAGGGGTCCAGATCCCCAAACCTCTTCTCCCTCAGATCCAAGGGTCTGGGTGCCCCCAGCCTCCTCTCTCAGACCCAGCAGTCTGGACTTCTATCCCACCCTGCTCTGAGGTCCCTCTGGGTGGGTCAAGGGAATGTTGCTGAACTCTGTGTTCCTCCAGGCCCAGATGGGGGAACCCCGGGCTGGGGCCCCCCTGGACGATGGCAGCGGCTGGACAGGAAGTGAGGAAGGAAGCGAGGAGGGCACTGGCGGCAGTGAGGGGGCGGGGGGAGACGGGGGCCCAGACGCAGAGGGTGTCTGGAGTCCAGACATCGAGCAGAGCTTCCAGGAGGCCCTGGCCATCTACCCACCCTGTGGCCGGCGGAAAATCATCCTGTCCGATGAAGGCAAGATGTATGGTGAGTCCAGCCCGCTCTTTTGCCTTAGCCCCCACTGGTTAATAAAAATATTAAGCAACACTGATGGAGCTCTAAGCACAGTTCACATAAAAGCACATTGTATCCTCAGAATGACTCAGGTAGGAGTTAGCATCACCATTTGCACAAATGAGGAAACCAAGGCCCAGCAAGGCTAAATGATTTGCCTGAGGCCACAAAGAACCAGTATGTGGAGGAACTGGGATTTGAATCCAGGCAGCCTGGCTCCAAAGCCTGCAGTCATAATTCCTCTCCCTTATAGCCCCCGGCTTGCTGTGGACCTCTGGGAAATGTTGCTTCTCTCTCCTCCCCTGGTGTCCTCTCTGTTGGGAAGTTCTGCTGAAGCTCTAACTCTGTTCCATCTTTGACTTTTCAGGTCGGAATGAACTGATTGCCCGCTACATCAAGCTGAGAACAGGGAAGACTCGAACTCGCAAACAGGTCTCAGGACTGCCTTGTGGGCTTCTGTTTGGAGTGGGCTTGTCTTGTCAGGGTCAGCCTACCGGCAGATTCACATTAGAGGAGAGGCTTGTTCATGTGTTTTTGCCTTTCCTTTTGGCCCCTTTGTTAGTACACTCTAACTGTGCCAATTTTGGTGAAGTCCTCTTAGCAGTTGCATGAGAACTAGAGGGTAAGACAGGCCAGGAGAGCCAAAGAGAAAAGGATGGGGAAGAGAAATAAGACCCGGATTTGCTGGGTCTTGGGGTGATCAGTAGTGTTAGTGAGAAAAGAATAGCCTTTATGGACACATCTGTGTTCTTACGCTCCAAGATAGCTGGCACTTTCTATGTATTTGTCATCTTTCGTGTTTCAGCAGCTCCGTGGGACACCTGGAGGGAGGGAAGGGGTACGGGACGCAAGGGGTGAGTGGCTGTGGCCTGAATCTGCTTCTTTGTCACTCCCTTCAGGTCTCTAGTCATATCCAGGTTTTGGCCCGAAGGAAATCGAGGGAAATCCAGTCCAAGCTCAAGGTAGAGGTCAAAGGACCATGGCAGACACCCTGAGAGGGAGGCAGAGACATTGAGAGGGGGGATAGGGACCCAGAGAGAGGAGGATAGGGACCCAGAGAGAGGGGGACAGAGACCCAGAGAGAGAGGGCAACAGAGGTCCAGAGAAAGAGGGAGAGACCCAGGGTGGGGGACAGAGACCCGGAGATGGGGACAGAGTCACACAGAGGTAGACAGATGAGGAGAGCAGAGACCCAAGGTGGGGGTTAGTGGCCCAGCAAGGGGGTGAATAGAGACCCTGGGTAGCAAGAGTGTCATAGAGAGAGGGGGACCGAAATTTAGCTTAGGACAGGCAAGAAGGATGGGTCGTTGGGCCTGTCCTTTGACTACTGCTGTCTTCATCCTTCCTCTCCTCTCCTCCCCTCCCCTCACTGCCTTCTCCCTCTTATGCTGTGAGGATCTCCTCTTTGTCTCCTTCTGGTTCATCTTTCCATGTTGCCTGCCTGCATTTTCTGTGCCCAGAAATCTTCATTTCCTTTTGGAGATGTTCATATCCCTTTTCTTTTTTGCATCCTCTGGATTTCCTGTTCCGTCTTGGCCTGAGACCTTCATTTTCTACTCCTCTGAGTATGGGGTCTTTTCTGCCTCTTCCTTAGGACTTGGGGATCACTACTTCCTGTTCTTTTTGTTCCCAGAAGCCTCCCCATCCTTTTTCTTTAAGTCTGAAAACCTTCACTCCCAGTCTTTGGTCTTTTGTGGATCTCACTGTCCCCCTCCTTTCTGGGCTGGGAAACCTTCACCGTCTCTTCTCTCTGGGTTTAAAAGTCTCATTTCCTGTTGCCTGTGTATTCGGAAACCTCCACTTCCGGCTCTTTCTGAACCTAGAAACCCTCATTGCTGTCTTTTATTCTGGGCCTGGGAACCCCTTTCCTCCTCTAGGCCTGGCTTTCTCTACTTTCTGTTCTATATTCATCCCTTGCTCCCCCTTCCTTCCATCGCTCAGCTCAGGGTGGCTGGACTATAGGGGTTGGGAGAGCAGGAAGGTAGAGTGGGGCAGTCCAGGCCTCATTTCCTAAGTCGTGTTTTCTTTCTTCCTTTGGCACCCTCACCCACCCCCATGGGCAGGCCCTGAATGTGGTAAGTCCCCTTACGCATCCTCCCACCCTCTCCCTTTCCCAGACATTCCTGAGGAGGCCAGGAGGGGCCGGGGGCTGTAGTGAGAGGGATTTGGACCCTCACCCAACCCTTTGCCTTGGCTCTGCATCTCTGCGGGCTTGCCCTGCCATGTCATTGTCCCACCCTTCCTGTGTCAACTGGGACTTCCCACTAACATGGACCTCTAACATTTCCTCCAGGACCAGGTTTCCAAGGACAAGGCTTTCCAGACAATGGCCACCATGTCCTCAGCCCAGCTCATCTCAGCACCTTCCCTGCAGGCCAAACTTGGTCCCGCCGGTCCTCAGGTGGCCTGGGTTGGGGATTGTGGGGTTCAGGGCTGGAGCCGTGGGGTTGCAGTTTCAACAGGAAATTGATTGAGCCCCCTTCTTTGTCTCTTCAGACCCCAGAGCTTTTCCAGTTTTGGTCGGGGGGTTCTGGGCCCCCCTGGAATGTTCCAGAGTAAGTACTTCCTAGTCTGGCTCAGCACCTGCTCCCCCTCCCCCCACCTCCAGCCCTTTCTCACCCCATCTTCCAGCTCCCAACTCTTTTGTGAGCATAGATTCTGGAGTCAGGCTATCTGAATTTGAATCCCAGGGAGGAGGCTGGGGCAGTGATCCGGAGAAGAAGACTAGGTCTGAGCTGGGATAGTGAGGAGGGGATGGGGAAGAGAGGAGAAGGAGGGATGGGGCTGGGGCCTGATGGACTGAGAAGGAGGGACGAGGCAAGGAGAGTGCTTGGGGTCTGGCTGGTGACTGGGGTTGGTGGGACCATCCAGAAATGTGCAACCTGGGGAAGGAGTGGGTTTGAGGAGGAAATAAGCTCAGCATGGGATTGATGTGATGAATGTGAGGGGCCTGTAGGATGCCCATGGGGATAATGACCTCCCAGTGAGATTGTCTGGGCCCCAGAGGCTCATGGGAAAGGCTTGTTCTCATCCCATAAAGTTGGTTCTTGGGCCTGAGGGTAGAGCAGGGCTCTTTATCTTCTCTCAGAGTCGGAAGGAAGAAAATGGGCCCCTTTTCAGCTCTGAGAGAGCCTTGAGGGTGACAGGATATGTTTTAAGCCTAGAAGATAGAAAGGGCCCCAGAGGCTCATGGGAAATGGAGTTTTCAGCCCATGGAGGTGGCAGTGGATCCAGGCTGGGAGAGAAAAAAGTTTGCTGGGGAGGTGCTGCTGGATGGGGACACAGGAAAGGGTCAGAACAAGTCCCTGGGGGCTGAAGGAACTACAGGTTTGCAGGGGAGAGGGTTGGGCTGGAAGGAGGGGTGGTTCAGCAAGCATCGCACTGGGCATCAGGGTCCCACCTTTTATGGGGCTGATAGTCAAATGGGGGCAACGAATGTTAATTAAATCATCACCTAAATAAACACAAAATTGAAGTGTGTGCCGTAGTGTGGAGAATCAAAACAAGTTCTTGGGTGACGGAGAGAGTTCTGGGGGTTTTTCTGAGGAGGTAACACTGAAGGCCAAGTAGGACTTAGCAAGGTATATAACGGGGTTGGGAATATTTTAGGTAGAGAAAACAGCATGTGCCAAGGCCCTGAGGTATGAAAGTTTGGGGAGTTCCAGAAACCGAGAGAAGTATTAAGCCATTGGCTGGTCAGTCAGATGTTTATTGAGCACCTACTAAGTGCCTGGTTCTCTTTTTGTATTGGGGACCCAGCATTGAACAAATTAGAATTCCTGCTTTTGTGGAGCTTATATACTTGGAGAGGGGAGGAGGCAGACAATAAACATATAGATAAATAAATAAGCATTAATAAGAAAAGAATAAATGTGGGAAATAAAGCAGGGTATATATCGTCTTTTTAGACAGGGGTCATGAGAGGCCTCTCTGAGGAGGTGGCATTTGAGCAGTGGCCCTAATGGGTAAGAGGGTAGGGTATTGGGGTTTAGATTTCAGAACTGGGATGGCAAGTACTAGGTTATGGTTTCTGCAGGTTCAGGTCTAAATGTCCGTGGAGTTTGTGTCTTTCTGATCTTGATCTTTTGACACTTGGCCTCTGCCTGCCCTCTGACATCTCAGTCTCCTCACCACTATCTCCTGGGCTACCCATAGGTTATTGGCTTCTAGAGCCTTGTTGTCGAATACTGCAGTCACTAGCCACATGTGGTTATTGAAATTTAAGTTAATTAAAATTAAATAAGAATTCACTTCCTTGGGAATTCCCTGGCGGTAGAGTGGTTAGGACTCGGCACTTTCACTGCTGTGGACCAGGTTCAACCCCTGGTTAGGAAGATCCCGCAAGCCACTCAGCGTGGCCAAAAAAAAGAATTCAGTTCCTCAAATATCCTAGCCACATTCATACTCAGTAGTCACAGGTCATGTGCTCAGTAGCCACATGTGGCCAGTGGCTACTGTATTGGATGGCACAGATACAGAACATTTCCATCATCGCAGAAAATTCTATTGGACAGCCCTGCTTTATTTTATTTTATTTTTTAAACATTTATTTTATTGAAGTATAGTTGAGGCTTCAATGAAATGGTGCCCATAATGTACTTGCACAGGGTCTGGCTTGTCATGGCCCCTCAGTAAATGTTAGATGGTACGATTAGCATCTTTCCTTCTTACTGACCCCCAGTTTCCTTTCTCCCTCAGTGTGAAGCCATTCTCGCAGACACCGTTCTCCTTGTCACTGACTCCTCCATCTACTGACCTCCCAGGTAAGAGCCTGTTCCGCACCCTCTCTTGTTTTCCCCTCTCTCTTCTCAGCCCTGACTGCCTTTCCTTCAACCTTCCATTGATCAGGGGATACATTCTTACTGAGATCCAGCTCTCAGGCAGGGCCTGTGGGGGTATGGAAAGATGAGTCACAGAATTTATAGTGGTTAAGAGCCTGGCCTCTGTAGCCAGATCTACTGGGTTTATGGTCTGTCACTTGCTGACCTAAAGGACATCAGGGATATTGATATATTAATCAAGATTCTTTAGCTGCACATGACAGAAACCCAAATCAAGCTAGATGACCAAAAAAAAAAGGGGGGGGGAATTTATTCGTTCAGGTAACTGTTATTTCAGGAGTTATGGCTTCAGGCATGGCTGGATCCAGGGGCTCAAATGGTAGCATCAGGACTTGCTTGGGTCTGCTTTCCTCTGTGGTGGCTTCATTCCCAGGCAGGCTCTGCTCACCTGGTAGCAAAGATGGCTTCCAGAAGTCCATGCTGATGTGGTCCTAAGTACTCACATTGGTGAAAGAGAGCTCTCAGGTTCCACAGATTCATCAATTGGGAATGTTTTTGGCTGCAAGTTACAGAATATCCAAATTAACAGTGCCTTAAATAGTAAAGGCTTTAATGATTTCACATAACAAAAAATCTGGAGGTGGGCTGCTCCTGTGCTGGTTCAGCAGCTCAGCAATACCAGAACTGGCATCTCTATAGGTCTCTTGGCCTCTGTTTTATTATCCCAAGATGGCTGTTGTGACTCCAGGCAACACATTCCAAGCAGGACTTGGCCAGAGCCAAAAGCTTTCTCCTCCCAAAGTTCTGTCTTTTTCATTCAGGAAGAAACTCCTTCCCAGAAGCCCCCCAGCAGATTTCCCCTAACGTCTCATTGGCCAGGACTGTGTCACATGGCCACCTCTAGCTGCAAGGGAGGCTGGGAAAGTGAGTATTTAGCTTTTTCAGCTTCTAAGTGGAGGCAGGCAAGAGAGAACAGTGCTTGATATATTCAATAAATGTTAGCAATTATTATTGTTTGTTCTTCTCTCTCTAGGGTACGAGCCCCCCCAAGCCCTCTCACCTCCTGCTTTGCCCCCACCTGCCCCATCACCCCCAGCCTGGCAGGCTCGGGCTCTGGGCACTGCTCGGTTGCAGCTGGTAGAGTTCTCAGCCTTTGTGGAACCTCCGGATGCAGCTGACTCTGTGAGTGAAATTTTGGGATAGTCACTGGGGAGTTTTGGAATGAAGGGGGTTATAGGAAGGGAAAGCATAAAGCAGGGGTTCTCAAATTTTAGCATGTGTCAGAATAACATGGAGGGCTTGTTAAAACACAGATTGCTAGGCCCACCCTTGGAATTTCTGATTCAGTTGTTCTGGTGTAGGATCTGAGAATTTGCATTTCTAACAAGCTCGCAGGTGATGTCGATGCTGCTGGTGCAGGGACCACACTTTGAGAACCTACTAGAATAAAGGAAGTGGAAGGTCATGGGGTCATGGATTGGAAAGGCCAGAGGACATCATCCAGGACATTGTTCATTCATTCAGTAAACATTTTTGAGTGCCTACTGTGTGCCAGGCTTTGGGGTGGATACTGGGAGCCTGGAGAAGAAAATCTGTTTCTAGGTGCCAGCTTTCCTGGCCTAGGATGGAGACAGATGCCATATTAGTCAGAGTGGACTGACTGTTAGAAGAAATAACTCCCAACCCTCAGGGACTGAACAACATAGAAGTTTCTCACTCATTAACATTTCAGTGTGGCTGGTTGGTAGGAGCCTTCCACACAGTGATTTGGGGAATCCAGGCTTCTTCCATTTTGCGGCTCTGCCATTTTCTAGGGCTTCAGAAGATGCTGCTGGATGCTCTGCATCTGGCTGGCAGATGGTGGAAGGCAGAGAGTCAAGACTTATGCAGGTTTTATGAATCTGGCTTGGAAGTGGCCACTATTAGGTCTGCTTACATCCCATTGGCCAGAACTTAGTCATGTGATCACACCTAACTGCAAAGGAGCCTGGGAAAGTAGTTTAGCTGTGTGAAAAGGAACTGGGATTTGTGGACACAGAGTCTCTGCCATAGTGACCTAAACGCCAGTTTCTGTATATCGTGGTCCTGGTAAAACCCAAGTCAGATGAGGTTAAAACCCTCCCATCTCACTTGGAACAAAAGCTAAAGTCCTTTCAGTTGCCTACAAAGCTCTGGTTGATCTGACCCTCATTCCTGTTCTGATCTTACCTCCTGCCCTCTCACCCTTGTTTACTCTGCTCTGCCACACTGACCTCCATGCCCTTTCTCAAACATGCCAGGCCCACACTTGGTTCAGGGCCGTTGCATCTGGATGTCCTTTCCCCAGATATCCCCATTCTCTCCCTCCATTCATTCAGGCCATTGCTTGTCTTCTCAGATTGGCTTTCCCAAGTCACTTTATGGAAAATGACAGTCTTGCCAGCATTACTATGCTTTATTTTTTCATAGCATATGTCACTCTCTGAAGGTTATATTATATCCATGGAATGATTTTTTAAAATTTCTGTCTCTGCCGGTAGCTCCATGAGGTAAGGTAGCCCTGGGACCCAGAATAGTGCCTGCACACAGTAGGTCTCTCGACAGATGTCTGTTGAATAGCAAGTATGTGCTGGGATAGGGGAAGCTCACATTTCTGTGGGTGTACAGAGGAGTAATTGTACCTGGGGAGTGAGTGAAGACTTCCCTGAGATGAATTTGCCATGTGCGGAACTGGATGTTTCAGACACAGAGAAACAGCATGAAGTTTTCAGGGAAACAAATAATTGAATATGGTGGGAGTTGGTGAGGCTGCAGATAGGTGGGTAGGTGCTGGTTCTGGAGGAACTGACATTGCCAAGCTGAGTGAGGGACCCAGACTTTGTTTAGAGGGTAGTGGGGAACCACGGAAAAGGTAGGGTATAGAGATGCCATCTGATTGCGATCAAGGGAGGCTTTCAGGAAGAGGCAGGTTTGGACGGACTTGGGCTTGGAAAGACAGAAGGAGGATTTGCATTGGAAGAGAAGAAGGGGAATATTTTCAAGGTATGGACAGAAGTGATAAGAATAAGAACAGATAGGAAGTCCTGATGTGGGCTCTGTGGATTTCCACCCATCCATCCATCCATCCATGAATACCTATTCAATACAGGGTCAGGTTGAGGTGGTGTGGGCTTTGTCCTAGGGGTACTGGAGAGCCATGGGAGGATTATGAGCAGGGGAGGGCCAGGGTTAGCTCTTTAGCCATGTGAGTGAAGAACTGAAGAGGAGATTGGAGGCTGGGAGGCCAGGGAGAAGGCTGGGGTGAGGGTGGGAGAGGACAGGGCTGTGGGGATGGAGAGCAGGGGACAGGGCAGGGAATTGGAAAGTAAGGACAGGGCTTGGGGACTGAGATACTGTGGGAGTAAAGGGGCAGCAGGGAGTGGGGACTGCCTGAGAGCTGGGCCCAGTGGAACAGCGAGCAGGAGCTGTGGCGATGGTGACGGGGTGTGGGATGGGCTTGGGCAGCGAGGGCTGGGGGTCCAGCCCATCTCCCACTCCTCACCCGTGGCTGTCCCTCCTCAGTACCAGAGGCACCTGTTTGTACATATCAGCCAGCACTGCCCCAGCCCCGGAGCGCCCCCCCTCGAGAGTGTGGACGTCCGGCAGATCTATGACAAATTCCCTGAGAAAAAGGGTGGTCTGCGGGAGCTGTATGATCGTGGGCCCCCCCACGCCTTCTTCCTGGTCAAGTTCTGGGTGAGTTCCACCACCAAAAACAAAAGTGCTCACAAGTCACATGGCCTCCTAGCTAAGGCCACTGGCTCTAACGGAGAGTCTCGGGACTTAACCAGGTCAGCCTGGGCCTTACCAGTCCTCATGGCTCAGAGTGTCAGCCCCCTCAGCAGCAAGGAACACCAAGGAGTTTTGGATGGGACCAGTGCAGGTGTGGAGACCTCCAGCCTCCCCAGGTCCCACTAGACTTTGCCACACCCAGTCACGCAACTTATACGGCCCTGGGGATTTGCTTGTGACATTTCAGACTTCCCTATGTCCCACCTGACCACACCAAACCTTGTTGCTAAGGAATGGCTCCTTCCCCTTAGCAAATGAATCCTGGAGTGTTTGGTCTCTAAAGAGGGGACGAGGCTTTACTGGGTTTCACCAGACCCTGTTGCTAAGAATGTCTGGCCTTGAGGAAGGGACTGAAGGAGCTGGGGAGTGGCTTTGTAAAGTCCTGTATTTATTTAGCAATCATTTATTGAGCACTTAATGTATATAAGCCCTGAGCCAGGTATGTAATTGTGAATAAGAGGGTTTCTTAGGCTTATTTGGTGTGGTGTCCAGTACAATGACTGATGCTATATATAGGGGTTCAATCAATATTTGAATGTTTAGGTGGTGCTAACTCTTGTGGTAACCAGGGCTGTGGAGGGATATACGTAGTCTCCGAGAAGGAAAGCCCGTAGCTTCCATGGTTATAAAGCATTCTGGTATGTGATGTGGAGGCCTGAGATGGCTCTGAGGATGTGCTGCTGAAGTTTTAGGCATTGTTAGGGCTTAAGACACGCCTCACAAGGTCCCAGGTCTGGAGAGCAACCTTCAGAAGCCCAGTATGTGAAGGGCTGCAGGGGAGTGGCCGGGAAGGCCTTCTGTTTTCTTTAGTTTCACAAGGCCCTGTTGCCAGGGTGATGGATGGAGTCAGGCCTCTGAGGAGAGCACTAAACCACCCTGGAGAATGACCTGACCAAGTTAGCAACTACAGTTAGGAAAAGGAAGAGATATGCCTCCTGGGAAGGTGACCAAGGGGCTCAGACCAAAGGTGTGATGGGGTCTTAGGCCTCATTAGGCTCCACTTGGCCTAATGGACTGTCTTCCAATTGGCCACTGGGGTCATGAAGGGATCTGACACCTGAGAATTGGCTGAAAGGGCCTGGGAGAGTTTTCTAGAGAGGTGTCAGGCTTCCCCAGACGTCACCATGCCCCGTTGCTAGGGAATAGCCACTTGTCTTAGCAACCAGGGTCAGGAAGGGCCCTGAGGGAGAGCCTCTGGTTGCTAGGGAATAGCTGCCTCCTTAGTAACCAGGCCCTTGGAAGGGGCTGAACACCTGAGTTGGGGGTTTCAGGAGAAAAAGTTGAATTCCAGGGCCTCCTTGGTGGGGAAGTTACTGAGGAGAGAGGGTCAGGACCATGGGGGACCCAGACGTGTTTAACACTGATGGAAGGAACGGTGGGTCTTCTCCAGAAACTGGCCCATGGAGAGGTGGGGACTTTAAATGTTGAGGAAGAGAGATGGGCAACTGCAGGGCAATGGGTGACACCAGGCCATGAAGCACAGTTCCCACTTTAGAAGAGTCCCCACTGTTTATAAGGGACACCCCCTCCAACTTACCTGTGCCTCCCCATCCCCAGGCGGACCTGAATTGGGGCCCGAGTGGCGAGGAGGTGGGGGCCGGCGGTAGCAGTGGTGGCTTCTATGGAGTGAGCAGCCAGTACGAGAGCCTGGAGCACATGACCCTCACCTGTTCCTCCAAGGTCTGCTCCTTTGGCAAGCAGGTGGTGGAGAAGGTGGAGGTGAGGCTGGAGGGGTGGAGCTCTGGGCGGGTGAGTGCCCAGCCACCTGCCACTTTGGGGGTGCAGACTAAATGGACTGGGAGCCACGACAGCTCAGGCCTTTGGGGGTCTGCATGGTGGGTGGGGGGTGTCCTAACCTCTTTTAATGCACGGGCTTAGAGCTAATCCGGAGTTCCAAAGTGATGTGTAGAGGTCACTTTGAGGGTTTAAAGATACTGTGTGGTACAGAGATTTACAGTCACTAAGATTCAAAAGGTTCTTGTGGATTTGGAGGAGTCCGTAGGGCAAGGAGGTTCAAGGGTCACACTTAGGGGTTGCAGAGGGCTTGAGGGGGTTCTCAAGTACAGAGGTCAAATAGACTTTGGAGATCTCATGGAGGGTCTTTGGAGGGTTTGAGGGTATCTGAGGGCCTGGAGGGTTTTGAGGGTTCAGAGCACAGCTTTGAGGGGCGGGAGGGGTCCCTAGTTCCAGGCTCAGTGAGCCTGAGCTGGGTACCCAAGGGTTCAGGGTCCCATCTTTGGTCACTGTGGATGGGGCAATGGAGGGAAGATGGCAGTGGGGAGTGGGTGTGGCATCTGAGTGGGGCTCAGTTCCTGGGGCGACCCCTGTGTCTCTGAGTCACTCTCCTCTCCACTCCCTGTCCCCTGGTTCAGACGGAGCGTGCCCAGCTGGAGGACGGGAGGTTCGTGTACCGCCTACTGCGCTCACCCATGTGTGAGTACCTGGTGAATTTTCTGCACAAGCTGCGGCAGCTGCCCGAGCGCTATATGATGAACAGTGTCCTGGAGAACTTCACCATCCTCCAGGTGATGCGCTGGTGCTGGGCCTCAGCAGGGACCCTGATACGGAGGGGAGTGCCTGCAACAGACCCTCAGCCTAGGGGCCCTTTACCTGGGAAACTGACACAGTGGGGACCTCACACTTGACCCTTAGCTTAGGGGACCCGTTTACCCAGGGAACTGTTATGGTGGGGATTCCACAGCGTTCTCATAAAAGGGAAATTGACCTGGAGGACACCCCACAGTGGATCTTCAGCCTAGGGGACCCCCTTCACAGGGAACCTAACCTTAGCCCAGGGAACATGGTATGGTAGAATCTCCTTTAACTTTGGGAAGTATGATGTGGTGGGGACCCCCTTGACCCTGTAATGTGATATAGTATCTGATGTGAGGCCCCTCCCTACTGACCCTGAGACCTAGAACCTGGCATGTTGGCATCCCATCTACCTGGGGGAACATGACATGGTGGGGATCCCTTTCTTGGGTATCCCATGATTCCTCCGGCAGGGCACAGTGTTCCCTGCCCTCCCTTCTAAGCATAAACCCCTTCTCCTGGCCTCCTTGGCAGGTGGTGACAAACAGAGACACCCAGGAACTGCTGCTCTGCACCGCCTATGTCTTCGAGGTCTCCACCAGTGAGCGGGGGGCCCAGCACCACATTTACCGCCTGGTCAGGGACTGAAGGGGAACCCCAGAAGTGGCTCACCCCCGGAATACCCTTCTCCCAGGAAGGACCTCCAGCTTTCCTCACGTTTCTTACTTGGCGGGGGGGGGGTGGGGGGGGTGGGCTGCTCCCTCTTAGGACCTTAAAAGCTCAGTGGTGAGTTGAATGGGCTGGGACTGAGGGGAAAGGATGGATCCTGATATTGGGACCTCACAGGGGTGTCTGAAAGGACAGATCACTCCAGAGCATTTGACACTGGGGACAGGAGTGAGACAACCGGTGGGACAGCACTGGTTTCTGTCTCTGACAGGCATCCTCCCCCTTCTCTGTTTTGGAGGTCTTGGAGGGCCCCAGTTACACATTGGCTTGTCCCTCTCTGTTTTTCAGCACCCCCCTTCTTCCCAATCTGCCTCTCCTTACCAGCCCCATCCCAGGACCCTGATATTGAATTTTGAAGGTTAACCCTTTCTGTGCAGGAGTAGAGCCAGGTGGGCCCTGGAAATATTTTTTTTTTTTTAATATAACAAGAGATATTTATAAGTGGGTGTTAGGGTCGTGACTTTTTCTCAGCTGGGCAAGCAGTGGGGTGAGGCTTTTAAATCTCATGTCCTCTTCTAAATGGGCCGTGGGGCTAGACTGTGTTGCCTCCTTCTCCTCCCCTCCCCCCAAAGTGTGTTGGTTTGTGTTTTGACAGAGGATAAAGCTATTTTACCAAAACGCAGGGGATTTATTTGGCGTTTGGGCTAAAAATAATCTAGTGGGAGGTGGTAGGCCGACAGAAGAGGCAAAGAAATGAGGTGTCTTTAGGGGCAGGAAGCTGGTGGCCGGAAACCCCAGGTCCCACGGGAGAGGTGACAACAGCGGGTCAGGCAGACATCTGGGTCCCCGAGGGGAATGAGGGCTCAATGGCTGGGACCAGCTGGGGATTAAACAAATATTTACAGGCGACAGGGAACTAAATGCCCAGGGCACTTGAGGGGGGCGGGGCAGGGCTTCGGGAAGGTCGGGGCCTATCGGTACCGAGCGAGCCGATCGTAGACGTGGTCCAGGTTTCTGCACAGGAATATGGAGAGCGTCATGAAGCTGAGCTATAGAGAAAGGAGACGCGGTCAGAGAGGTCGAGGGGGTGCCGGGGAGAGTTGGGGGTCCCCAGGGAAAAAACCTAGGGGGTGGGGCCAGGGGAAGAAAATAAGGGCCCGCGAGTTGGGCGGGGCTGCGTCATGGGAGGTGTGGAGAAGGGAGTAGGTAGGAGATGGGTGGGACTAGAGGGAGAACTGGGCCTGGTCGTGAAAGACTCAGTCAGGGACGGGAGTTTGGAGAATATGGCGGAATTAAGGGTAAAAGGGCTAGAGGTCATTGGGTAGGACACCAAAGGGCGGGCCGGGGAGGGGTGGGAGCGGAGTTGAAGCAGGAAGGAATAGGGTGGGGTAGAGGGAATCCAGCTGCGTCTAGCATAGGTCTAGAGTCTGAGAAGCCGCGTGATCCGGAGAAAGCCCAAAGTCCTTTATTCCGGAGGCTTATCTATCTCGCCCTCCGTCTCGGCCTCTAATTCCATCTCGGCCTCCATCTCCGCGCCTACACTCCCGGTCTCAGGTTGTTCCTCGTCTTGATCCCAAAGGGGCCAGGGCCCCAGAGCCATGGGCAGCTTACCCTGCGGGGCCTTGTCCCCCCAGTTAGGGCAGGCACCGCCATGCCCCAGCCAACCCACAGACTGCCGCTACGCCCGCTGCTGCTCAGCACACCATAGCGCCTGCCGCTGCCATCGGTGCTCGGGCCGGGCCCGCAGTTCGAACCTGCGGCTGGCGTTCCCGGCGGAGCATGCTGCGTGGTAGTAGCAGGCTCAGCCCCGCCACACTCACCTGAGGGGAAAGGGGAGGGATATTGCGGCCAATAGCAGGAGGCTGATATGCCAAGGAGGACCAATGGGAGCCTCGCGAGGAAGGGCGGGAACGCCTGCTCCCTCCGCGCAACCAATCAGGGCTCACAGAGGCTAGGTCTCCTCCCTCGTCCCAGGTGGAGCCTCAGGAGGGCCTGGATTGGCTGACGCTGTATCACGCATGAGCCTTTCCCTGAGAGAATGGTTGGACGCGCAATTTGGGGCGGGGCCATCTAGACCAATCGCGAGTGGGGGCGGGACCAGATTACCTCAAGTAGACCCACGCCGAGACAAATGCCCACTATGGAAATGAGGTTGTTGTGCAACCACTTCTGGAGGCTCCGTGCGCAGCCCTGGGGATATAGGGGAGAGGTTACAGGTAGGGTTCTTTTGGGGATTCGCCCTCAAGCCTGGGCCCACTGTTCTTCTCCGCCCAGCCCTAACCCTTCTTTCAGGTACCGCTCCCCTTCCCTAGTTACCAGGGTTCTCTAGTCTCTCCGCTTCGGCCGGTCCAAGCCTTCCCCCTCCCCAGGCATCAGCGTTCCAGATCCTGCCCTTTCGCCTAGGCCTTTTCTTTAGGCCCCGCCCTTCAAAAGACCCCGCCCCTTGTAGGAGCTCTGCTCCTCTTGTAGTACCTCCCTTTCTCGTAGCTCCACCCTGTCAGGCCCCTCCTACGTCCTGCGCTCCAAATCCTCCCCACCTCACGGTAGATGTAGCTGTTCGCGGGGACCAAGCAAATGTCTGCATTGTGTCGGGGCCGCGCCAGTTGTCCGAGCCCGCTGAACTGAGGGAAGATCTTATCGAAGATTGCGGAGTCGTTGGTCGCCGATGAGTTATAGCAGGAGCAGGGCACGCGGTGCCCTCTCGATTCGTTGCTCCTCAGGCTGGGGATACGGAACCAGTCCTGAGGAGAGTTCCAGCCGCAGCAGCGCAGCTAGGAGAGGGACAAGAGTCAGAGGAACAGGGGCTGGAGGGATGCAAGATGCTTTGGGGGATCAGGGGACTGGGTGATGGGTATGAGGTCATACTGGGGAGTAGAGGGCTAAGTGGTGGGTGCAGGGTGGGGGACTGTGAGCGGGGCTGGGGTCATGGCAGGGCCAGGAGACATTAGGCGAACATGAGGTTGGGAGAGACAAGTCACGGGGGTAGGGGTCATGGGGCTCGGGGGAGGAACTGCAGAATCGTGCTGTGGACTGAAGAGTGGATAGGCAGTACAATTCAGCCTCAGGGAGGGGACAAATGGATGGGAGGGCGGGGTCATGTGAGTGACCAGGGAATGGAGTCTCACTTGGGCCGGGTCCCTTGGGAACCAGAGTCACTATTGGGCAGGGAGTGGGGTCACGCTAGGGCCTTGGGGCTGAGGGTGGAGTCTTGTCGAGGCGGGGGGCGGAGCCACTGCAGGAGCTGGGAGCTGGGGCACTGGGCCACGTCGCCGCGGCTGGAGGTGGAGTAGGTGAGTAGGGTTACTTTAGGGTCCTAGAGCTGGGGGCTCAGGTCGCGTCGGGGCCAAGTCTCTTCCAGGCAGTGGGCGGAGCCACGTCAGAGTCCCAGAGCTAGAGGGAGGGATCCTGGTGGGTGGGGGCCTCACGCACCTGAAACTGCACGTAGTCCCAGCTCTCCTCCGCAGCCGTCTCCTCCGGGTGGGCGCGGTAGGTTTGGATCGTCTTCAGCACGACGTTCTCCACTTTCCGCTCCAGCTGATAGGCCGAGAGTGAGGATGGACCACCACCTGCCTCCCCACCGCCACCTGCCCCAACCCACTCCAACCACTCCGTGGCTGTCTTAGCCTCAGGTAGTCCCTGAGCATCTTCAGGTCGGCCTCGGTTTTTCACTGAATGGCTAGCTATGTCTCTATCCCTCAAAATCTCTCTCTCTCTGCCTGTTTCTATCGTCTGTCTTTCCGTTTCTCCACTATCTCCCATGATCTCATTCGGTTTCTGTCTCTTTCTCGGAGCC
This sequence comes from Delphinapterus leucas, assembly GCF_059928025.1. Lineage (NCBI taxonomy): Eukaryota > Metazoa > Chordata > Mammalia > Artiodactyla > Monodontidae > Delphinapterus > Delphinapterus leucas. Next base: position 7,613,884 of record NC_143148.1, read on the forward strand.
TTCTGTTTCTCTGAGGTTTGTTTGTTTGTTTTCCTGCTTCCTTTTGGATTTGTGTCTCTCTTCCTCTGTCCGTGTCGGTGAGTCTCTCTGGCCCTCCCTGTTTCTAGCTCCTTCTCTGTGTCTCTCTGCTAGTCTCTGCATCTGTCTCTGTCTTTCCGTATCTCTGTTTCTTTCTGTCTTCTCTATCTCTGTTATTTCTCTTTGTCGATGTCAGCCCCTGTCTGCCTTTGTTTCCGTCTCTTTCTACCACCCACTAGCTGGGGTTGGCGGGGGGAGAAGGGGAACTCACCTGTACCTTCTGAGTGGAGATGAGGATTCCCAGGGTGATCTGTGTGGCAAACAGGAGCAGCAGTGTCCCAAAATACTGGGGAGGGGCAGAGTGGAGAGGTCAGGCTGAATCCCTCCGCAGGATGAAGGAGCTGCCAGGGCTCTATTTGAGGGCAAGATGTGAATGAGCCTAGGGATGGAGGGGGAAGGGGCACTCACCAGGCCCAGGAGGCAGCGGAACTCCTTCAGGGCCCCCACACAGCCCAGGAGGGCAAGGCCCATGGTGAGGATTCCTGAGATGGCCAGGGCCTTGGACCAGATCTGCAAGGGCATGAAGGACAAGCCTGGGGGAGGTGAGAGGCAGTGACGTTTGGCTCCATGTGCACAGCTCCAGGCAGCCCCATTCCATACCCACACACCACCCAAGCGGGGGACAGTAACCTGGGGGACCTCTTCCTGGGCTCCTGGCATCCTTTTCTCTGGGTCTCTGTCCCTGTCCCACCCTGAATCTCTCTATCCCTTTTCTTCTGGGATTCTCTCCACCTCTCTCTGTGGGTCTCTGTCCCTCTCTCTCTTTGGATCTCTGTTCCCTTCTTTCTAGATCTCTGTCCCTCTTTCTTCCCGGTCTCTGTCTTTCCCTCTTGTTCTCAGTCTCTCTTTCCTCCGTCAGCTCCTACCCACCCCCAATAGTTTCAGCCCCATCACTTGTTCTGTGACATTGGATCAGCCATCTAAACCTCCCTGAGACCTAGGGAATAATGTTATCTATTTCCTAGAGTTGTTTTGAGCAACACATGGGAGGCATGTGTTCAACTGGTCCTCTACACAGGGCAAACACATTATATATGAGCCATTAGGATTTTGACTATTACCCCATTGTTATTTTCCTACAATTATTATTAGTGTTGATCTGTTCTTTTACTTCCTTGCTGTGTGACATCCAGTAAGTGTCTTCCCCTCTCTGAGCCTCAAGAGAGGGAAGATTTATGGGAGAATCTGATAAGCCTCTGCCCAAGATCTGACACCTAGGAAGTGTCTGAGAAATGGCCATTATTATTACTGGTACGCACAACTCATTTGCCAGAGGAAGAAGCTGAGGCTCGGAGAGTTATGGCAGTAGCAAGTGGTGGAGCAAAGCCTGCGATCAGAACAGGGAGTTGGGCACCATGGGCCTCCCTCGGTTGAGGGAGACCACAGGAGGTCCTTGGAAGGGAGCCCAGTTCATGCCTGCTCCAGGAAGGCCCACCCGGACTGCCCCAGCTCCCTTACCCACAAAGGACACGAAGCTGGTCTTGTCGATGAGTATCCAGATGCCGAAGCAGAAAATAAGGCTGCCTAGGACCTGGGGAGAGGAGGGGAGAGCATGGCCGGTGGGCAAAGGGGGGTTTGAGATTGGGCAGCTGCGGCAGGGGCTGGGGCCTGGGCTGGGGCGCCGGGAGGCAACTCACGAAGAAGAAGAGGTTGAAAACGAAGAGGAGGTACTTGATGAGGCTGAGGCAGCTGTCCTGGGCTGACATCTTCTCCTAGAGGTGTGAGAGAACAGTGGGAGGGACAGGACAGAAGGGGTGGTGGCAGTAGGGGGACGCAGGCCTGAGGGAGAGATAGGGAGAGGCCGAGAGAGAAGAGAAAGGAAGAACTCAGAGAAAGAGGAAGTTCCAGGGGCAGAGCCCCACCCCCTCCCTTTACATGCGAGGTGACTTTCTTCTGTGTCTCTGTCCCCATCTCCCTCACCTGCCCCACTGGGATGCACACACCAGTACCTGAGGGGCCTTGGAATTGGTGGGCACCAAGGACACACCAGGCAGTTCTTCCCAGGTCTCCATGGCTCAGGCTGGGGGACGCGCAGGGAATCCTGATCTACTTGCACCCACCTACTCTGGGCACCAGGACCCCAGGCCGGCCCTGGACAGCAGCCGACCTCACAGACACTCCGACCTCACCACCTGCAAAGCTCTGCCATCTCTGCATTCGTCTCTGTCCCCGCTTCCCGGCCCTCCCAGTTTCTTGTCCTCCTCTCTCTCAGTCTCTGTTCTTTTCTCTCTGGATCTTTATCCTCTCTTTACCTCTGGGTCTCTGTCCCATTCCGCCCCAGGTCTCTATCCTTTCCCTGTCTGGTTTCTGGACGCTTATCTATGTGCCTGCCCTTCTTTCTCTGTTTATCTACCCCCTTCCCCCACCTTCCCGACATTGCCCCTCTCTCGGAGTCTGCATCCTGTTCTTGGCAACAAGTGTAGACCAAGGTCCTCCCACGTGCTGGGCCAGGGGCTGCGCACCTGGGGGAAGCGAAAGTGCTGCAGGTCCCAAGTGGGAAGGTCCCCAGTGCGAGGGGGTGACTTGGCGGTACCAGAACACTCAGAGCGGAAGCTGAGCCTCGGGCAGTACTTCCTGCTTCTGCGGTGAGGCCCCTAGAGGGGCAGGCCCCACAGGAGTCAGGATTGAGCCCAGGACCTTGGCCATTAGATCCGGGTGTGCAGTACCTGATTGTCTCTAGGCCCAAGCCCCGCAGCCAGCAGCCTTTGAGGTCTCCCCTGATGCCCTGCAGGCTCCTCAATTTTGTCAAGTCCTAAACGCCTCATGGATTTTTAACATCATGGATGCTCCTACCATCTTGACATCCACCCAGGCCCTGGAAAACCAGACCTTCTTAGAGACCCAGTACCCTCTCTTTCTTCTGAGCGATCTCATCCACTTTTTTTTTTAAGTCTCCAAATGTAATTATTTGTTATTAATGTCATCAAAAATCAATTCATATTAATAGTATTCTGATTTTTGACTCGGGGCTTTCTTTTTTCCTCCAACTTTACTGAGGAATAACTGACAAGTATAATTGTACATATTTAAAGTGTACAGAATGATGATTTTATATGTATATATGTACATACATATATACATATATGTATGTAGTGGAATGATTGCCAGGCTCAAGCTAATTAACATATTCATCACTTCACATAGTAAACTTAGTGTGTGTATGGTGAGAACACGTAAGATCTACTCTCAGCAACTTTCCAGCACACAAAACTGTATTATTATTTAAAAAAAAAAAAAAAAAAAAAAAAAAAACCTGTATTATTAACTATAATTGTCATGCTGTACGTTAGATCTTCTGATCAGAACTTATTCCTCTTATAACTGAATGTTTATACTCTTAGATCTGTGTCTCCCCACTTTCCCCACTCCCTAGCCCCTGACAACCACCATTCTACAATCTGTTTCTGTTTCTATGAAATTGGCCTTTAAATTTTTTTTTTTAAAAAGATTTTACATATAAATGGTACCAGTATTTTTCTTTCTCTGGCTTCTTTCACCTAGCAGAATGCCACCTCCCCCTCCCCCCACTGCAGGTTCATCCATGTTGTCCCAAATGGCAGGATTTTCTTTTTTATGGCTGAATAATATTCCATTGTGATATATATATTAAAGTTAGGGTTAGGGATGTATCACATTTTCTCGATCTATTCATCTGTTGAAGGACATTTGCTTCCATATCTTGGCTATTGTGAATAATGCTGCAATGAACATGAGTGGAAAGATATTTCTTCAAGATACTGACTTCATTTCCTTTGGATATATACCCAGGAGTGGCATTGCTGGAGCATACGGTGCTTCTATTTTTAATTTTTTGAGGAACCTCCATACTGTTTTCCATAGTGGCTGCACCAATTTATACATTCCCACAAGAGTGCACAATGGTTCCTTTTTCTTCACATCCTCACCAACACTTGTTATCTCTTGTCTTTTTGATAATAGCCATCCTAACAGTTATGAGGTGGAATCTCATGGTTTTGATTTGCATTTCCGTCATGATTAGTGATGCTGAACACCTTTTCATACCTCTGTTGGCCACATGTATGTCTTCTTTGGAAAAAAATGTCTATTCAGGTCCTTTGCCCATTTTCAAATTGAGTTATTTGCTTTTTTGCTGTTGAGTTATATGAGTTCTTTATGTAATTTGAATATTAACCCTTTATCAGGTATATGGTTTGCAAATATTTTCTCACATTCTTCATTGAAAAGGTTGCCCTTTCAATATATTGATTGTTTCCTCTGCTATGTAGAAGCTCTTTTGTTTCATGTAATCTCACTTGTTTATTTTAGCTTTTGTTTCCTGTGCTTTTGGTGTCTTATCCAATAAACTATTGCCAAGACCAATGTGGTAAAACTCAAGGAGCTGTTTCCCTATGTTTTTCTTCTAGGAGTTTTACAGTTACAGGTTTTACATTTAAGTCTTTAATCCTTTTCAAGTTAATTTTTGTGAATGGTGTACAATAGTGGTTCAGTTTCATTCTTTTGCATGTGCTTATACAGTTTTCCCATTTATTGACGAGACTGTCCTTTTCCCACTGTGTGTTCTTGGCACTCTTTTCAAAAATTAGTTGACTGTATATGCATGGGTGTATTTCTGGACTCTCTATTATGTTTCACTGGTTATGTGCCTGTTTTTATACCAGTACCATATTGCTTTGATCACTATAACTTTGTAATATAGTTTGAAATTAGGAAGTATGATGTCGCCAACCTTGTCTTCTTTCTGAGGAGTGCTTTGGCTATTCAGGGTCTTTCATAGTTCCATACAAATTTTAGGACAGTTTTTTCCTATTTCTGTGAAAATTGGAATTTTGATAGGGATTACATTGACTCTGTAGACTGCTTCGGGTACTATGGGCATTTTCACAATATTAATTCTTTCAATCCAAGAACGTGGGATATCTTTCTATTTATTTGTGTATTCCTCAATTTCTTTTCTCAATGTCTTATAGTTTTCAGTGTACAGGTCTTTTGCCTCCTCGGTTAAATTTATTCCTAAGTGTTTTATTTTTGATACAATTATAAATGGAATTGCTTTCTTAAGTTTTTTTTAGATAGTTTGTTGTTAGAATATAGAAATGCAGCTGACTTGTTTTTTGGCTGCATTTGGTCTTCGTTGCTGCTTGCAGGCTTTCTCTAGTTGTGGTGAGCGTGGGCTACTTTTCGTTGCAGTGCGCGTGCTTCTCACTGTGGTGGCTTCTTTTGTTGTGGAGCACAGGCCCTAGAGAGTGCAGGCTTCAGTAGTTGTGGCGTGCAGGCTCAGTAGTTGTGGTGCACAGGCTTAGTTGCTCTGTAGCATGTGGGATCTTCCTGGACCAGGGATCAAACCCATGTCCCCTGCATTGGCAGGCGGATTCTTAACCACTGTGCCACCAGGGAAGTCTGCAGCTGACTTTTGTATGTTGATTTTGTATCCTGCAACTTTACTGAATTCATTTGTTAGTCAGGTTTTTGATGTGTCTTTAGGGTTTTCTACATAAGATCACGTTGTCTGCAAACAGATAATTTTCTTCCTCTTGATTTGGATAAGTTTTATTTCTTTTTCTTGCCTAATTATTGTGGCTAAGGACTTCCAGTACTATGTTGAATAGAAATGATAAGAGTAGGCATTTTTGTGTTATTCCTGATCTTAGAGGAAAGGCTTTTAACTTTTCACCTTCATTATGTTGAGTTACATTCCTTCTATACCTAATTTGTTGAGAATTTTTATCATGAAAGGATGTTGAATTTTGTCAAGTGCTTTTCTGCATCTAATGAAGTGATCATATGCTTTTTATCCTTCATTCTGTTAATGTGGCATATCACATGTGTTGACTGCCATGTGTTGAACCATGCTTGCATCCCAGGGATACATCACACTAAATCATGGTGTATGATCCTTGTGATGTGCTGCTGAATTCAATTTGCTAGTATTTTATTGAGGATTTTTGCATCTACGTTCATCAAGGATATTAGCCTATAATTTTCTTTTCTTGCAGTGTCCTTGTCTGGCTTTGATATCAGGGTAATGCTGGTCTCATAAAATGAGTTTGGAAGTGTTCCTTCCTCCTCAACTTTTGGGAGGTGTCTGAGAATGATTGGTATTGATTCTTCTTTAAATGTTTGGTAGAATTCACACATAAAGTTATCTGGTCCTGGGCTTTTATTTGTTGGGAGATTTTTGATTATTGACCCAATCTCCTTGCTTATTATTGGTCTGTTCAGATTTACTTTATGGTTCAGTCTTGGTAAGTTGTATGTTTCTAGTAATTTATTCATTTTTTCTAAATTATCTAATTTGTTGGTGTATAATTGCTCATAGTAGTCTCTTATGATCCTTTGTATTTCTGTAGTATCATTTGTTATGTCTCCTCTTTCATTTATAATTTTATTAATTGAGCCGTTTATCTTTTTTCTTAGTCTAGCTAAAGGTTTTTCAATTTTTGCTCATCTTGTCAAAAAACCCACTCTTAGTTTCATTCATCTATTTTGTTTCTTTCTAGTCTCTATTTCATTTATTCTGGTCTAATCATTATTTCCTTCCTTCTGCTACCTGTGGGCTTATTTCTGCTTTTTCTAGTCCCTTGAGGTGTAAGTTTAGAACATAGATGCAACAATCCTCAACAAAATGTAAACAAACTGAATTCTCTCTTTTCCATTCTTTTTTTTCTCCTCTGACTGGATAATGTCAAAATATCTGTCTTCAAGTTCACAGATTCTTTATTCCTTGGTGGACCAACCCCTGGATGATGTCCTCATTTCCTCTCTCCCTCTTTCTCATATGGCCCATCAGTCCCTAAGCCAATCCCTTCTTCCCCCTGATTCTCTACTCTGTCCCCTCCTCTCTGTCCTCGTGGCTCGGGCTGACTCAGGACTTTTGTTCTCCCACCTGGACCCAGACATCAGGCCCTTCCCTGGCCTTATTCTCTCCCCTCCAGTCGATTCCTTACGTGGCTCCAAAAGAGACTTTTTGAAGCTCATACCTAGGTTACACAGCCCTATGTTCAAATCTCAGTTAGGACACTGACTCACCACCCCTTCCCCTGAGCGCCCACTTCTAAACCACCATGAAGTCCTTTATGCTCCACTACTAAAATACATTTCGAATCCATCCACTTGTGTTGAACTCCATGGTTACCATCCTAATCCAGGCTCTTATTATTTTCCACACAAATAATTATAATTGCCTCTGAAATGATTGTCATGTGTTGAATGGTGACCCCCTCCCCTAACAAAAGATATATCCATGGCCTGGAATGTGATCCTATTTGGAAAAGCTTTTTTTTGCAGATGTAGTTAAGTTAAAGATATCAAAATGAGATCAACCTTGATTATTCAGGCCCTAAATCTAATGACAAGTGTCCTATAAGAGACACATAGGAAGACACGGAGAGAAGAGGAGAATGCCAGGTGAAGAGAGAGGCAGAGATTGGAGTTATGTAGCCACAAGCCAAAAAACTCCTGGAGCTATCATAAGTTGGAAGAGGCAATTATCTGATTCTCCCCTAGAGCCTCCAGAGGGAATGCAGCCTTGTCAACACCTTGACTTTGGACTTTTGGCCTCCAGAATAGTGTGAGAGTAAAATTCTGTTGTTTTAACCTACCAAGTTTGTGATAATTTGTTCTTGAAGTCACAGGAAACTAATACGCCAGTCTTCCACTTTTCTACCCACTGTTCCCTTCCTCAGAGATGAGTACGTGAGTACCTGGAGATCCAAAGGAAGGTGGCAGAGGTTTGCTAGATGCTCACCAATTTGGTTTCCTCTTTCTTAGGCACACAGGAAGACTACATTTCCCAAGCCTCCTTGCAGTGAAGTTGAGGCCATGTGACTGGTCTTGGGCCAGTGGAGTGGGTGCAGAGTGATGTAGGGCATTTGTGGACCCAGCCATAAAATGTCCTGTACAATTTTTACCTTGTCTCTCTTCATTCATTCATTGGCTGTCTGTAAGCTGAGAATTTATTGGAGGACTTAAGGATGGGAGAGCCGAGAGATAAAAGAGCTTAGGTCCCTGGTTTCTCCTTGGAAGAGAGCCTTTTGGACTTTATGTAAGTAAGAATTTATTGCATTAAGCTATATAATATTTTATTAGTATATAAAGCTTGTTTGTTAGTACCAGTATTAGTAAATAGGGTTGTGTGTTAAAGCAACTAGCTTTAATAATCCTGACGGCTACAGGTAAAATACCTGTCACTGCATTTTAGCCAGCATCAAAATTCAGATCTGTGATAAACTCCAGTGCTTTCAAATTTTCTTTTAGTAGTTTTGAGTGCATAATGTTATTTTTTTACCGCTTTCTTATGGTGAAGGATGACACATATAATAATGTTCACAAAACACAATATACAGCTCAATGAATTATCACAATGTTAATACCCATGTAACAAAGATCAACATCATCATCGATCCAGAAACCATTTTCTCCCTTGCAAATCACTATCCCATTCCTCTTGACTTATGCTATATTTTGGTTTGGCCTGTTTTTCATGATATAAATGGAATCATACAGTATTTATTCTTTTGTGTTTAACTTAATTTTGTTCAACATTATATTTATGAGATTC